>NC_073705.1:46551027-47751027 GCF_023634085.1 Falco cherrug | reverse complement strand
TTTAGATATCATTTCCAGTTTTAGTAGTTTTAGTCTTATAAATATGGACAACAGAATAAAGCAGGTTTAAAGATTAGAGGCGAGCATTTCAAAGCATGTAATAAGAGGGCAAACATTGTTAGATGAGTTTGTATTTGATGTCTGTTTATTAAACTCTTACTCGTGTTAACTACCCCTGTGTCTGAGCCTAGGCATTCTCCGTTACCGAGCAAAATAGCCCTTCTGTACGGCTTCAGTGCGTACGTGATGCAGGGACCTTCTGTGACTGCACGGTAGTGCTGGGGCTTCCCGAAGCAGCCAGTCAGTGCCAGTTCTCTGGCCCATCGCTGTCGCGCAGACCCACGCAGTCTGCTCTTGCTTCGCACTACCTGATGCTGCATTATGAGGAGCACGGTACAGTAATTGTACTCCCAGCAGATCAGACCACCTATGAAGATAAAGAAGCGCTAGCTGACAAAGGTTAGTTACGCATGCTCCCTTGTGGAATCTCACTAGAGGGCACTCCTGGTTTTAGCATTAAAAAGATCCTCCAGCCAGCTTTATTTTCTTTGCTGGTACTGGAGCAAGCCACCTGAGTGGCTTTGGAGACTCCACCATGACTGCGGAGACTGAAAAACCTTGGAAAGCAAATCGCCTCACAAACAAGAAAGTCTTGGGAGACGCTTTCGCAGGAAGAAGAGAATTGAACCTTAAAAGATTCTAAGTGTATGGAGACATCCAGAGCTGGAGGATTTGGATATGGGTTTTTGTGATTCAGTTTTTGCAAAAAAAAATATTGGGATCTGGCATAACTAACTGTATTTGTGATGTAGATGCCTGTAAGGAAATGGTAAGGAAATTTTTGCTGGCTTGTCACACCGATCATGCTGTCTCAACCGTTATGTTTGCACCAAGCAAGGACTCGGCCTTCCTGCTTCCTTAATTATTAACACACAGTTGAATGTTAACAAGAGTAACTGAAAATTGGTCTTAGTGGGCAGAAATGATGTTCAATGAGGAATCTAATGTAAGAATGAGACCAAGCTGCTAAATTCTGAAGGGAGCAGACCCAGATTTGCAGTTTGTCTTAAATTGTGACTAAGGGAAAACAGGGGGTTTAGGCTGCCATTAGTGGATATATGACTTTTTTGGAAACAAATTTTGAGCTTTCAAACTCATTAGGAGCTGCTTTTTTTGTTTAATAACACAGCTCATCCAGATGTCAATAATTAGGTAAAATAGTGTATCATCTTGATTGCCCAGTGGTTGGTAATCAGTGTAGAGCTAAGGACAGCTCTGTAAACAGCGGTTGGTGTATTGCAGGCTGCCTTTGCAGGAGCTGTGAGCCATTTGAAGGGAAAAGATGCACAAGGACAGCAAAGCAGCCAGCCACCAGCAAATGAGAAGTGCAGGGGTTATGTTAGCAAAGGTGAGATGAGGTGGTGGCCTGTCTGTTCCTGGGAATTCATTACATGCCTGCATGTCCCAAGAAGGGTGATAAGGAAGATATGTGCCCAAGATTTGCAATTCTGTTTACTGTCAAAGCTGTAAATCAGTAGAACTCTCCTCTATTAAGGCTAGGCCAGGGCAAACAAGAATGTGCTAATGGTCTTGCCCAAAGTGTCATGTTCTTCATGCTCTCTTTAAAAATTTGCACTAGAATAAGCTCTCTGATAAGGACAAAAAACCTAAGTAATCTCAGTCTTGTAATTTTTTAAAATAATTAAAGGGGGTAATACTTCATACTGGACTCTAGGCTTGTTTTGTTTCAGGATGCTCATCTACGTGAGCTTTGGTAATTTGTCTTTATGCATAGCTGAGAGGTGTATTTAAGAAGAACGCTTGTATTGCAATATACTTCATCTAGATACTTTTATGTTACCTGTGTGATTGGGCTAATAGAGTAGTTCATAATTTTTATGTATCTGTTCCCATAACACCCTAGGAAAGTGTATTATTGCTATTCCACTACTGTTAAACAAGTATATAGGAAGACCCTATGAGTTGCCCAGGCTTCCATGGGAGGAACAACAGAGGAGTTGAATGCAGCTTCCCAGATCCCTTGACTAGAGTCTAAGTAATGGATAAATTCCTCCTGTTTTATTTCTTCTGGAAAAAATTGTTCATTTGCACATGTTAGTGTAGAGAATGAGGCTTACGTAAATTACTGAACGTATTACATAAAATACCCATGTCCTACAAAACTCAGTCCCTCGGAAAGGTCTCTACCATATTTATTTTTATCAATTTTTGGAAGTGAGTACACTTACATTTTACTAATGGGCAAGTGAAATGTGACTTATTTACATACACTTTACAATAAATTATAATGTACAGGTCTTATTATGTAAGAAACCCTTCCAATATTTTTGTAGTGAGAAACCAAAGATCATGTAATAACTAAGGACTCTGTTATCACATACTTTTAATTCTACCCTAGTTAAAATTAATGTGCTTCGTAACATTAGCACACAATTTCAGAAGTGTCGAGGATACAAATAAGGCAGGGACTAAAGAGTCTGCATCATCCTCAAAGTCAGCAAAGGCTCTGGTTTCTGAAGAAATTATCTAGACTTGCTCTGTAATCAATGGACAGAAACAGGTATCTCCAGAGAGCGATTTGTGCCACCAGTTTTTGACATCTGTCTTAGCAAGGGACAAATTGCCCTCTGAAAGTACCACTCTCCATTGACTATTGATGGAACCCAGATGATTAGCTTAGGCTAAAGCCTCCCTATGAGATGGCTAACATTAAGAATCCATACCAAAGTAATTTCTGAAAACGTGAAAGTAGAATTGTTGGCCCTTTTGCTAAGGTAGGAGGAAAGTCACTAACCAAACCAAAAGTTTCTTTTCTTTTTTCTTTTTTTCTTTTTTTTTTTTCTGTGCAGAAATCTCTAAAGAACCTAAAAGGGTGAGTTAACCATATCACCATATTACCTTATTCTACTGATAGTAAATTAAATGAATTCTCTTACTGTTTGGGGGTTTTGAAAGCTTTACTTGCCCTTAAAATATTTTTTACACCACCATATAGAAATGGAAGACTGGTACTTTCTACTATGGGCTAAAATGTGGAGGGGAATTTGAGCTGTGTGTTTTGGTTTATAATTGTTGGATTTTGGATGCATCGTCATGTATCAGGAAAAAAAAAGCTTTTTTGATTCTATAAAACACAAATTTAGGGGGCTATTCCATGCCATACACTTTCTAATACCTATGTTAGGATACCTGTTCCAAAATAGAAGCCAAAGATGACAGCAGAGCTGCACGATCTGTTAACCCAGTGCCTACAGACCTAAATTAATTACACAGCCCAGCAGGTACTACCTGTACATACAAAGTTGAATGTCTCGTTTCTGAAGGGGGAGCAAATGCTTTCATTTTTCTTAGCTGTTGTGGCGCTTGTGTGTATGTTTGAAAGTAAAATTACTTTTTCTACTGATTTGTCTTTTTTTCTTTTATATTGGACAAAATATTTATTGTTTCCTTTTTCTAGTAGAGCTTGAAATTAATTTTTTAACTACATTTCTTAGTGCAAAATCCATGACCACAGTGCTCAAAGAGAACTATTTTCTTTTTTAGCTGAGGCTCTACAGAGTGCATGAAGGTTTTTACATAGATTTCAGGTTTGTTTTCTACAAAGCCACTGGTGCATGTGCATTTTCTTTAATTGCTGTTTTAAAAAGTTTAAGTAACCAGCTCAAACCTGACATAATTATATACATAGTACTCAAATTGCAGTAGCGTGAAACAGCATGCTATTTTGTTATATTTAAATTTTCAGCAGTACCATATCATTAATTCCATTTTTTTTCACGGGAACTTTAATTACTCTGTGTGCATTTTATTTATATTTTAAGGTCTCTATGCTGTTTTCTCAACAAAGCTCTAAGAATTTTAAGGAGTGAAAAGCTCTTAGTAGTATGACTGTCATAATTTGCCTGTAAAAATACGGATTCTTTATTTTTCAAAAATGGCTTCAAATGGAAACTTGCTTCAGCCCATGAGACAGAATTCCGGGGGTGCTGCAAACTCAGTCATGGGTTTGGTAATCTATTTACGTTTGTTTGGAGAGTTAGGGCTTCTTTTTGTTGATGCAGTCTGCCTGATAATAAAGATTATGCAGTCAAAACACTGCACAACAGTGGACAGCTCTGTTCATGATATACGTCTCGATTTTTTTGCAGAGTTATCAATAGTTAAAGTGGCCTTGCTTTTGTTTTGTAGGTGAAAATAGCTCCAAAGTACAGAAATGAAGTATGTGCTGAAAAAACATAGACGCTTTGCATAGTAATTTTTCTATCTGTAATTCTAAGTGATAGAGCTGCTTTTTATCGTGGGTTTTAAAGGGCTCTTTATCGTGGGTTTTATGGTGTTAGTTTTAGGAGGCGATACTCCTACCTCTATTGACTTTTAAATATCACACAAAGAGCATCATTTTGCATCACAGTGATAGCTAGTGGAAGGAAATAATATTACAACTTGTGAGGAATTGGTGTTGAAAAACAGCATTTCTTGGTGAAGAACAGTAAATGTCAGAATACTTCCGAGGGTGGTGGAGGGGGCGGGGAGCAGCCTTGAAAGCTGAAAAGGAATTCTTCATGACTAAGAGCATCTTCGTAAAAATTAGGTTTTGTATTTCTATTGATCAGAGTAAGCTGGATAGTTCTAGGGGTAATTAAACCTGGGACAGAGAGACAGCTTTATGGTATTGTGCCTAGTTCATTTTTCACCAAAAATCATTATCTTAAAAATAAATATTTACATTTGTGTTCAATATTTCTGTTGGGAAACATAGATCTGTAGTAACAGACTTGTTTTGAGACCTGCGCAAACAGGAATTGCATTTCCCAGCAGATTTTGGACAGAAACCGGTAGTAAATTATCTGGCCATAGGTACTTCATGCAAAGTGTCAGTAATTAAGAGTCACAAAAGCCGGTGGATGCCTTGGTGTTTAGGTTTTCAAGCCAAAACATCTTAAAGAAACCTAATTTCAGAAAGCAGAGAGCACCAGTCTTTTGAGGATGTGTCACGTCAAGTACCACCAAATCTGGATACTTGAACTCATTCCGTTTTTCTGATAGCTTGCCCTGCTCTGAGCAGTAGTTAGCTTTGTCCTCGGTTTTGGAGAAAATACTGTATTTGCCCTGCTAAAATTGCAGCAACTTTTTTTAAGGAGGAAAAGTTTAAGCATAGCTGTTAGCAGAATCATGATGAGCATTTTTGTAGGCTCCCTTAAGTGCAGACAATGTATTCTGGTTAATATTTTGAATATTTGATGCAAAAATGCAAATTACTAAAATACTCTGCATCAGGTCTTCCATTTAGCATTATCCTTTCACACTGTGGAGTAAACTAATGAATTACAGCATGATTACATAGCACATAATTAACTTTGTAATTAATATGCAACTGCCACTTAAACTAAAGTACTGCTTATAAAGATGTACGGCAACAGTAAATCACAGGTCAGAAGTAGCACTTTGGAATTTTCAAAAGAATGAGACTAAATGCAGAATCACTTACAGCAGCAGAGTAAGTTAATTAAAAAGCAGATTAATTGTGAATGTCCTGTTTAATTTTAAATACCTTTGCTATTTCTTTTCCCAGAAGAAAGAAAAAGTTTAAAGCTTAAGTCATTCATTGTTTTCTTAGATGACATATTTAAAAATGAGCAGTTGTTTAGCTTTAAACTGTCCTGGTTGTGATTAGGAGTCGGTTAGTATTCCTTTCTTGTCTTGCTGTGTAGAAGGGTAGGATAAAACCAACTGCTTTTTACTTTGAATTAACTCCAGCTTTCTGCCATGGTCTCTTTTTCACATCAAGTCCATGAAACAGTTAGCCAAACCACGTCCGTCCTTTGTCCTGCTGCTTTGTTTTTAAAGAAGATGAGGATTTGAGCTGTGCTGCCGTAACCGTAACCAGTGAAGAATGAGGTGTAAGTTCGGTGACTTCAGACAAACTATTTTTTACAGCAGCTGTCTGCAATTGCTGGTATTTCCACAGTGGTGCTGATGCTGGAGGCCCTTGTGCAAACAGGTGACACACTTTCCACAGGCATCTAGAGCAACGCGTTGGTTAAATTGCATGTCTTCCTGCAGGTTTACAGAGTATTAGCTGGAGTCCTGTCCTTTCCCACACCCTTTTCCTTCCATCTGTCTCTGTGTGAAATGCCGTTGACCATGGCAAGGAATAGAAATCCACAGTGTAGGCGTGGCCATGCTCTCTTGGTTCAGACTATGCTCGATCGATGGAAAGCACCATTTGATACAGTACCAAATGCAGGGTGTCAAAGGTTGGTTTAATTCAAGAGATGGGAATTTTAAAGCATCTTCATGATTTGCTATCATGAAATATCATACAGCATTAATACATTATTCCTTCTTTAACAGTGCAGGTAACTGTGTATTGTAAGGAACATTAGCTCCCTGTCTTTTCCAGGTGGCATTCACAGGAGCGGTTTTAGATACCAACTGACCTCAAGGTCACTCTTTCCTGCACTGTGCCAGCCTAGAAGTAGAAATGGACACACACTGGAGAGCTCTGTACCCAGAGACCATGGAGAATTATGTGTTACAGCTCTTCAACACCTCTCTGACCATCTGAAGGTGATGGAATACAGGAACTAGGTCCTGCAAGTGTATCGGATGCTGTTGGCATGCTATTCAATACTTCACCATAGTCTCCTTGGTTGGCTTGATCTACTGCTGGGCATATCCTGCTTAGTGTCTGCTTAAAAGAAATTAAACGGGATATATATCACAATCCGTAGGAAATGGCTACGCTAAGCATATAATGCATCTTTTAAAGGAATTAATATGTTTTGTTAATGTCTCTTTTGCAAAGCAAACTAATTTTTTGTGTTCAGCAGTACATGACAAGCAGTTCTAACTTTAGAGCCTCTGTGTTTCTGAAACACTTTGATTTGTGTATTCAGTATTCATGGTGCTCAGTATATTGTTGGTCGCTTCATCCACATTATGCTATTTTTTTCTTTTTAAATGGCTGGCTGAAACTTCTGACCTGGAACAAAGAGTGATAGATGCTTCACAGTTGCTCTTCCTTCTGGATAAATAATCATTCAGGCATAATTATGTGCATCTTTTGGTACTCATGAATACCTGCCTGCTTGAATAGCTGGGAGGGAATATATGCTGCCCTTACAAATCCTTCAGAATTGGCTTTTGCTTGTATTGTGTTGTAGAAAAAATGTAAATGAAACAAAACAAACAACAAAAATGAACAGAAAAACACCCAAACAAAAGATCAGACATCCAGAAATTTTTGTTTTCTGTTTGCTGACTTTATTTTTCTTCATTGGTCAGCTGCTCGACAGGCTAATTACTATGAAAATTGACATGTAAGGATAAGTATCCTGAGTTACTCTCCAAGAATAAAAAAAAATATTGTAATTGGGGTATGCACCGTGAGTGGAGTCTAACCTAATGGAACTTGCAGGGAGTTCTGTCATTTGAGTTTCATATGTCACTTAGTGGGTCATAATATGAGAAACAGGTTAGCTTTTATAACATTGGGTTTTCAGTTTAGTGGCTCAATAGGGAAATGAAGCTTTGGGGGGGTGTCTTTTTCTGAAAACGATGTGTGGTACGTTCTTGGAGGTTCAGTTCTAGGCATTATGAACAGATGCTTCTGAACTAATCTTAAATGTCACATTGCATGCATAAACCCTGGGGGATTAACAATATCAGGAGTCCCTGAAAGTATTTCTGAAGGTTTAGCTTAATACTCTCTCCCAGGGAAGCATCCCACCTACTAACTTGACACATACTTCCAGGCCTTCCCGAAGGCCCTCTCTCTAATGCTGAGCCAAATAAGGCCAGGAGAGAGATGACAAAAGCAATATATTGCAAAGCAGCAGAGCTTTGAGATGGCAAGTAAAAATCATACGGCCTCAAAAAGTTGCAGTGGTCTCAACAGAAGTGAAACCATGAGATGATTTTACATTAAAAATGGAGAGTCATCAACATGTGGTAGAGGAACAATCACAGCTCCATAATTACGATTGGGTTGTAATAGCTGGGGAAAATGCAGATGATTTAAAATAGAGAAACGTTAATTTCTCGTCTAGCAAATGCCCTCCTTTCTATTTTAAATATTTCAGTGGTTATTCAGAAAAGCTTTTAATCAAAACCAAATAAAAATAGTAATAATTAAAAAAATCATTGTTGTCCAAACGTAGAGGTGCTTGTGATGGATGCTGTGATAAACTGTGTAACTGTAGAGGAATTGACAGCTATGTTTTTAATATACCATTTTTTTTTCACTTGTAATGTGTATATATAATATGTTGGGGTCAGATGAAAAAAATCAGAGAAAATATTTCTTTAAGCCTCTGTTAGAATGAGTTCCTGTCTAAAGAGAAGATAAGGAAGGGAGTTTTGCTGCAGTTTTCTTCCATCTACATGGATTTTTTTGTGCCGAGGTTATAATGTATGTTAACATTATGCTGACATGGACAGCTCTAGCCAATAGGTTAAAATTGTTAGGTAGTTTGTCTTTTTGACAGATCTTGTCTCCATGTCTAGCAATTTATATGACCTTCCAACTCTGATATTTTCCTTGCCAGTGTGTGCCCTCAATGGTTCCCTCCTCATACCAGCCCCACTTCGTTCTTAGAGACTGACAAGGCAGCCCATGGTTTGCTGAACCTGCGAGCAGGCCCGCTGGGTCATCGTCGCCATTAACTGCTGCTTTATTCTCTCGGCTGTTAAATTGCTTGTTCAATTCTTGAATATGCTTTGCTAAATCAGCTTAAAAGATTCATTTAAAAATTCAGTTTCTTGCAGGTAGGGACATGGCAATATGATACAAAATACACCCTTTTTCCCATTATTTTCCCTTTATAATTTAGTCCGCAGGATGGTTCATAAAAACTGAGGCCAAAGCTAGGCACATTCTGCATGATAGATGAATTAAATTGCAGAATAGAATCCCTGTTTCTGGAACAGATCTGCTTAATATCACTTGTGCAAACTTTTCTCCTGTGTTCCGTGATGCTTAGGATTTGTTGTTCAGTCTTGCAAGAAAGTGTTTGCATATGTTTGTATATATACATTGTTTTCTTCCCTAGCATTTCATCCTGTTACATAAGCACACATGCGCAAATGTATGTGTTTGCATGTTAGTTTAATCAAAGCCTTATAAATAGCAGCTCAGTTGGCTTTCACAAGGAAAGAAGCTCAGTAAAAAAAAAGTTATGCTGGTGAATTGTTTTTCACAGGCCAGGCAGAAAGTTCTTGGGAACTTTGCTTCTTAGACCCATCAGGGGTTGTCTCCCCATAGCTGTATAATAGCATTGCAGTTGCTATGAAGTCTGTTAGTAATTCTCAACTCTGAAAGAGGTGTGATGGTATTCAAAGCACTTGCATTATGGTACTGAGGTTTAAAGAAACTTGAGTTGTAGGTAATGTAAACCAATCCTTTCAAGAGTTTTGAAGTCTCTAAACAAGGGGGAGAGCAAAGATGATAATTGATATACTGAGTCTGAATGGGTGGCAGCAGTAGACTGACTTATGTCCTGAGCAGTACTTTGACTTGAAAATTAATGAGTGATCCTAGGAAACTGCTATCTAAACTGGCTTTAAACCATTTTGGAAAACGAAACTCTATTCCTGACATCAGCTAGAAATAGAATAGGACAACCTACAGGATTTTTTAACATGTTCTTTGTCTTACAATAGATGAGGAAGGACAGTTTTGGGTGTCAGGACCCTGTCTGGTGCTTAGGTCAAGGGTTCAAAATTGCCTGTGTTGTCACCTAGAAAACGTGCCACTGGGCTCCTGCAGTTTATCTCCACTGTAGAATAGACCGGGCCATCAAAAGTGTGGTAAAGAGTTTGGCTCCCTAGACTGAAGTCAACCTTTGAGTGAAACACCTTCCCACTTCCATTTTTGAGGAGTATTTAATTTTGTTGCTCAGCAGTGAAAATAAGTCACGACATTGCTCTGTGATGTCATATGCATCCCCTTAAATTTTTTCAGGCTTATTGAAGGCAGTAAAAAAGAAATTTACGTGCAAACAAGCTCCTTTCTCCTGGAAAGCAAAATGGGAAGAAGGTTGAAAATAGTCAGGTTGTTCAACGGATTTACGACACTTGCAGGGGGTAGCAGGTTATCATTCTGTGGAGCCAGGATCCCCAGGCTTTTGACTGTTATCTATAGCAGCATGGGATATTTTCAGGGACTGAATCAATCTTGCGAGGAGCTAATGCGTAGTATTTTTTATGGTTACAGAACTGGCTCTTTAGGGTTTCCATTTATTTGTTTCTTTGTTTACTGTTAATGAGCTTAAGATTGAATTAGGGTAGGTGATTAATGAACACTGATCTTTTTCTAAAAATCTTACAAAGATCTTTATAATGCTTTAATGACTGCAAAGTGATTGATTTTGCTTAACTTACACTCTGCAAACTTTGTGGCAGGGTCTTTTTTTTATTATTATTTTATTTTTTTATTTTCCCCGTTGCTTGCTGATACAAATGATTTTCAGTCCACATCTTTCTGTGCCTTTCTGGACAGGCCCAGGTCCCCAGTTCTTCAGGTAAGGGTTCTGCCTACACATAATGTAGCTTACTCCTTGCTTGCGCATACAGCTTCGTTTCTGAACAAAACCTTCTGGAGTCAAGAAAAGGTTCATGCCCTGATTTTGTCCTGCCATACAGATAATCATAATACCTAGCATTACAGTGACACCTCTGTATTTGCACTGGTAAGAAAAAGAGAAGGTTGTCAAATAATTCTCATTCCTCTAAAGAAGAGAAGTAGCAGTTGAAAAGAACTGAAAAGTCTTGCATCCTCCTATGGTATTCTATAGAAGTAGGAGGGGATTATGTTTTGTTATGTCTTGTTTTATAGATACCCCATTTGCCTGTACATCTCCACTATTTGTGCCAACCTGTAAAAAGGTTGGTGAGTCTTGTTGTCTTAGACTTTTCTTCTAAAATCATTCTTCTTTGCCTGCAGCTAACTTAAGGGCCGGTTTAATTGTTGCTGCTTTGGTGTTTCGCAATAGCCGAGAAGTTATCTGTTGGTAGAAGACATTTACGTAGGTGTTTGCCTGCTTCACATGCTTTACTGTTGGAAAGGTAAAATTATAAGCTGAGAAGTGTAGAGATAGAAGATAGAGCACTGCATTATTTAGAGGTTTACTGTCTGGCTTTTTGGATACCAGTATCACCTTAGGAGGAAGAACTACAACGCCTATCTCTTAACCAGCTGGTAGACAGACAGCATAGAAAGGTAAGAGAGTAGAAAATTCCTTATGCCGGACTGCTGAGTGTCTGAATGTGTTACAAAGGACAGTGGAGCCAGGTTCAGTTTTTGGCCTACGGAAAAAGTAGGAAAGGATGTCTCAACGAAGTCCTTAATTTGAAGTACTGCGAGTTAGTGAGATGGTTTTTTGGTTGAGAAGGAAGAACTGTTGCTTACTACATAGCTCCTTCTTCGTGGCTTCATTTATGTCAAGAGAAACAAAATCAGAGAAAAATAGCAACCCTCGCATCTGATACTAACTGTCTGAATTAGTTCCCTTGTCCCAGGTGGGACAGGAGCAAAGGGGCTGCTCCCGCAGCATCACCTGTCCAGTGCCAGCCTGCCCTCTCTTTTTGTATCCCTGCTTGGATCAGCCATGCAATAGCAGGAACCCTTTTAATCCTGTAATGTGGCATAGTGGGCAGCTAGGCTGTTTAAAAAATGAACCGTCTTTCAAAAGATATCCCTCCAAATTTCAGATTTAATGAACCCCAGTTACTCTAGGAGCAAAAGGGTGCCAAAATGCAGCCTCTCAAGGATGACAAAGATCAAGAGCAAAGGATGAGGAGTTGGATAGAAGCAGTTTTGTTCTCCGCAAGGTTTGACATTGTCACAACGACAGGTCTCTCCTTGAGTTCATCAGAACATTTTCAAAGGGGATTCTTGTTTCCTTTTCGGGGGAGCTGTGCATTGTTTCAAGTAAGACTTTACACCTACTCCTGCCTGCTGAAGGCTTTGCTGCTCGGCTGCTCTGCCAGCTTTGTAAGCGTGTCACCAGCACGTCACGTTTGATCAGAACGAAAGTTGCTCTGGAGTACATCTAATCAGGCAGGGCTTCATAAAAACTTGAAGGCTATAAAGCTGACCTCTGGAGTCTGTAGTGTCGCCGTTGAGAACAAAGAAGGAAAGTGTGTAGCTTTCTGAGGTCTGTTACACTGTGTCGTAGTCGCCATTTAAACAAAAAATAAGACAGGAAGGATATGAGTAGAAGAAAAGAAAATGCCATCTGGAGTTAAACTGCTTTTATCCAGATGTCATCTGGATGTACGGTGTAGGTTTATCAGGTTAATTTAACTCTGTATTTGGAAGCCTGGCTGAATGTTGGAAATTCTGTCTTGAAATTGCAGGAAGGGTAATATTAGATGTTTCATCTGTAACTTATAGTAGTACGTACATTAAAGATTTTATTATATCACTTTTCATTGTTTATATTAAACTAGCATGTGGTAGCCCCAGTCTGAATTGTGATTTGTGTTTGGCACTTTATGTGTATTTGGTGGAGATAGCATCTACCCTGAGGAGCTCCCTAGGTAATTGGAAAGCCAAAGGAGCCGAGGAAGTGAAGTGTTTGGTGGTGGTTAGTCAGGAGAAGAGCTCAGGTCTCTGTTCACAGGGCTGACTTTGCCCTGCAGTTATGGGAAAAAGCTTCTGGGCAGATACTTTGTAATAATGACGGTGGTATGAAAAACATAAGACAGTCTAGGTGTCTTAATTTATGGACTGCACTTAAATAATTCATTAGCAATAGTTTTTCTCTTTACATCGTCTGTAATACAAATGGGAAGTCTGCCTGCTCCAGTTTGTGAGACTGATGTCACTCATAAGTTGTCAGGCTTGCTCCTGGCCCGTTCCAGTTGAAACAGCAGTGGTGATGATGGGAGCCCTCCTCCTCTTAACAGGGGATACCACATTGATTTCTAGTCTTTTCCATTGCTAGTCTTTCCATTTGTTCAGGCTCCGTTTAGCATTTGTTTAGTTGCTGCTTTTGAATACTTGAGAGGATTTTAAAACACCTGCCTGGTATCTGTGTTGTCTGCCAAATGCCATTTCAGCTTTGCTCGTGCTATCACCCGAGGGTGAGAGACCTAGTGGAGGTACAGCTAACAGAGATCTGGGCGCTCAGAGGAAACGCTGCTGAAATCTGTTCCCGATTATCTGTCGTGGATTAACCCCAGCTGGCAACTAAGTACCACAGAGCCGCTCGCTCACTGCCACCACCCTCCCCAGTGGAAGGGATGGAGAATCAGGAAAAAGGTAAAACTTGTGGGTTGAGATAAGAACAATTTGATAATTGACATAAAATATTTTAACAATAATAACAACAACAATTATAATGCAAAGGAGAGAGAAGGAGAAAAGAATAAAATCCGAAAGGAAAAAAAAACCAAAACAAGTGATGCACAATACAGTCACTTAGCACCTGCTTGACCGATGCCCAGCCAGGCCCCCAGCAGCAATCGGCAGCCCCTGGCCAACTCCCTCCCAGTTTATATACTGAGCTTGATGTTCTGTGGTGTGGAATATCGCTTTAGCTAGTTTGGGTCAGCTGTCCTGGCTGTGTCCCCTCCCAGTTTCTTGTGCCACTCCAGCCTTCTCAGTGGCAGGGCCTGAGAAACTGAGACTAAGTCCTTGACTTAGTATGAACATAACTTAGCAACAACTAAAACCATCGGTGTGTTATCAACATTGTTCTCATGCTAAATCCAAAACACAGCATTGTACCAGCTACTGAGAAAGAAAATTAACTCTATCCCGGCTGAAACCAGGACATGATCCCAAGAGGTTTGTAAACTGAGCAAGTGACAGATCTTTAACCGTGGAATTCATCAAACCTTTGAAAACTGAAATGTCTGTTTAGATTCTTGGTAAAATGAAACATTTCATGGTAAGTTTAAAATTCTCTTTATTTGCCTGTAAAGTAGGTCTGGGACACTGGCAATCCTCAAAGACCAGTTTCTAGATATGAAGGTCCTCTCAAGTGATAAGATAGTGAGAAAACAGAATGTGGCAGTGCAGATGATCACAGGTGTTTGAGTTAAAATCTTTCTTGAAGGCAGCAGACTTTGATGTGTAAGGCTCCTGCAGTGTTTTGTGATCCAGGTGTCTAGAAGGATTTCCACCTCACTCGAGTTATGGGCACTCAGAAAACAGGAAAAGCAATGACTACATTATGGATAGTCAAACAGCAGGGATGTGTGCAGCTCTGCTTTGTTGGAATGAAGGTGCTGCAGTTGGAACTAGTTTTTAAATTACATTGTTTTCAAAAACAACTATAGGATGTCAAAAATATATCTGGGCTTCTTCATAAAGTTTTGGTAGCAATGGATCTGTTACTTCAGGTGCTTGAATATTAGCTGTTGAGACTAACATAAATAGCAGGTACATTTCAAGTCTCCATGTAGATTGTGTTCACACAGTGCTTCACTGTGTATGTACAAAGAAGTTTTCCTTGAGGGATACACAGTCATTTGTTTTGCTTGTCCACTCCTGAATCATTTTACCCAGACTGTCAGCAAGGGTTTTTATAATTTAGGATTTGGTGGTGACTTGAAATATTGGACCTTTGACTGCAGGAAAATTCAGTAAAACCAAATACCTTGTTTTCTAATGTGTGCTCCACAGGTCTAGAAGGATTATATGGCTGGATCTCCAATCAGCTGCTTTAAATGAAGATGATAAAATAGACTATAGAGCTCACCAAAATTGTAGTTCTGTTGTGTCTAGATGTGCAATATCTTCAGTTTAAATTATTTTAAAGGAATGGCCACCCCAGCACTAAATTCTCATAATTCAGAGTAAGTGGAGACTTTGAGAGAAGACATGTTTGAGTAGCCACTGAAAGCAGTGCAGAAAATATAATTTGGCTACCAATGACTTTCCTGTTTCTGTGGCTACAAAAATTCACAGCCATATAATTTCTACCTTAATTCTTCAGCTATATTTAGCCTTTACAGGTTTTGCTGGTCCTATTGGAATTTATCTTGCTTCCATTCTGGGAAGCTGGGTAAATCTTTACTTAAATTTCCTCAGAACAGACCAGGATAATGGCAGATACCAAAAGTTATTGGAGCTTGTGTCCCAAAGCAGCTATACAGTTGCGCTGTTCCCTGGAGATTTTGTTGACTGAGGTAATGCTGCTTTTCTTCCTCCTCTTCTTCCCTGTCCCTGAGTGATTTTCTCCAGAGGAGTGATGCATTCCCTGGTGGCTTACCAGAAATCACTGGTCTTGGCAGCAGTTTCTTAGTTCTCATAGGAATAAGGAAAAGGTGAATAAATCTTGCGTTTATAGACCACGAAGTGAAATTACTGTCTACTTTGACTATATGCCTTCTTCACAATGCTAAACTTAATGAAAACAAAGAGTCTAAATCTATGCTTATTCCTTTATTGGGTGCAGCATAGTCTGGGGATGAGGGATTGTTTCGTTCTTTCTGTTGCCACCCAGTAATAAGGAATGTAAGTTGTGATGAAAATCGCAAGAAGAAATCAGCAGACAATTCCCTTCAAATGCTACAGTTCAAAAAGTTCAAAAGATGCCTAGTTTCATCAGATAAGTAAGAGGGCATTCAGTGTCAGAATGCAAATCTTTCTTATTTCTAATTCACAGTGGGTTTGAGACGTTTCTTGCTAGGAGCGTTTCTTTGAGCTGGCCCAAGAGGCTTTGACCTCTGTTTGTTGTATGGCAGGCTGGCTGGTTCAAGAGAGATGTTATCAGAGCACAGCAAATACAGAATAGCATTTTCACTTTTTGATAGGCTATTGTTAAATTGTTAAAAACACTTGCTGCTAGTGCCATCTCCCCTCTATCTTTCTTTTCTCCTGTTTCTAAGACCATCTTTGTACAGATGGATTGGGTTGTTACTCTCTCCTCTAGACCTTTAGAAAGTGCTTCTATTAGGTTGTCTTCCGTAGCTCGTCTTTCAGGTTTTAAGCAAATAACTTGTATCAGTACGTCCAAACCAGCTGGCTTGGTTTGGTAGTTGATAAGTCTAGCAAGAGCAGGAAAAGTTTACAGTTCGTGCACATCCTTTGTAGCAACTCTGTAGGCTCAGCCCCCAGAATGCATGTAAACCAAATGATGTTAGCAACACTTCATGTGTTATTGCAGTATCCGGTAGGCAAACACAGAGAATTTTCAACTAATACTATACATCTTACCACAGAACGTCTGAAAGAAACGAGCTGTCATGAGGTAGATAAGTGAGCATCACATGCCAGAATGCAAATCCTTTCCAGTTCTTACGTTCACCTGATTTCCTCTGCAGTCCTCCCACTGAGCCCGAAAGGTGGGAAGAGATGATAGATTCTGTCTCGGTTTAGGAATTGGCAATTTATCAGGGAGGTGGTGTGTGTTGGGTTTTTTTACAGCATTGTTGTATGAGTGATCAGGGACACTGGTTATGAAATGATCTGAGTGCAACCCTGCAAGCTTTTAGGGATGGCTCATTTGCTTGTAGCCATCCCGATGAGGATTAACATTTCTTACCTGCAAGCTACAGTACATTTAATAAACCACTGGATCAGTGGATTCTGCTGTGGAACTGTCAATGTTTGTTCTAGCAGATCTGTCTATATTGGAGTGTGCAAAGCCTCTGAGAGCACTACAGCAGGTCTGTCAGCCATGGCTCCCCTGTAGCATGCTTCTACACGCTTTTGCCTTTCATTTTGTGTTATTACCTCTTGCTGTTTTAAACTGCAGTGTCCTTTTCCCTCCTTGCTGCCCCTAAAGATAACAAGCTGACAGAGCTGACAACACTAGGAGCTGGGTGGGATGCAGGGAAACCAACCTCATAATATAAGCATGCAGCAGGGCAATTACTAGAAACCGGGATCTGCAGATGCTGCTCTCGGTGTGAGGAAACCAGTCATTTCAGCCAGCGGGCTGGAGGTGAGGGCTGCCAGTGCAGGAGGCAGTTCACGTGTTTTATGGTTAGTGCTGTCCGGTGACCAGCTTGTCCAGGCTCGAAGGAGCGCTCTCCTTAGCTAGAGATGTGATGTTTTTACATTCCTGTGATACCGCTCTTATACAGTGGGTTCATTTTTATACTTTTATGTGTCTACGTTAAGCATGGGTCATATCCCAGTCCTGTGTGTGGCTCCAGCTAGCCCTACCACCTTGGCTTTTGTAATCAGGCTGCAGATGTGCTTCATGATTGAACAACTTCTGCGCACCGCCGCTCCTTCTCCCAGAGGAGTCCAGCAGGCTTGCTTATGCAAGCTGTCATGCTGTCTTTTTTTCAAAAGCATGTGTGGGTTTGCTTTTGTGTGTATCCGGCTGGCTGTTCGTGCCTGCATATAATAGGCTCCGTATATAAAAATGTTCCCAAGCACATGGCTGCGGAAACAGCTTCCTTAAACCCGACAAAACTGCCAGCCCTTGCAGCTCAAGCCACTATAAATTACTAGATCCCGCTCCCACCTCGCTGAAGCTGTGCCTGCTGGCAGCGCACGCACACACGCACGCTCGCTTTCCCCCTCTCGCAGTCAGAGATGATAGAAAGTCTTCTGGGGATTACTGCACATTTGTAGAGCAACAATGGAAAGCAGCACAGCACAAATATCTATTCTTCCTCACCCAGCATAACAAACGCTGCTTTGTCTCACATCTGGCCCTTTTTAATAGCTCAGAGCCAACAGCAGTAGGTATTTAGCAGCTCGTGGTAAATAAAGCTTTATTAAAACAACTTCCTTTTTCAAGTGTTTAATGATTAAAACGGCCTTTCACCTGACATTTTATGCTTTCAGTACTGTATCTAGCAGGGGAAATAAAACAGTTGTCATGGATAGATATTCAACATTTCCTAGAAAATAATCTTTTAAGAGCGTCTTGGAAAACTCTCATACTGCGAAGCAGGCTTACGGACCGTGCACCCCGTGTGAGGGCAGGGGCCTGCGTGCAGGCCTAGGTGCCGAGCTGTTGCCGCCGCCTGCCTGGGCGCCCGGAGTGCGGCCGGCGGGCCCTGGTTCCGCGGCAGGAGGGCACCGGCCCCGCTCGCAACAGAGAATTAATGCGGTGGGTGCGATAGTACTAATCGGCGTCTACGGACGGAGGCATGTTCTGATAGTTCAAGAAGCAACTTTTTGACAGATGTCAGATGTTAAGGAAAACACCAAGTGGAGTTGGGTGGGTTGTGTCCCTGGACTGCCCACATTCTCTGCCAGGGCCGGGCGCTGAGGGAGCTGGTGTGCCTGGCGTTTGCCCCGGGAGGCGGCAGGGGCCCGGGCGCTGCGGGGCCGTTCCTGACCCGTCCCCTCGGGGACCCGTGCGCCAGCGGCAGGCGAGGGCCCGGCGGCGGGCAGCGCCCCGGGGCACGGCGGCCCGCGCTCCCTCAGGGCGGTGGGCGGTGGCGCGGCCCTGCGGCGCCCTCTGCCGGCGCGGCGCAGAGCGGGCGACGCGGCCCCGTTTCCCCGCCCGGCCCCGGCCCGCAGCTCCCGGCCCCGGCCCGCGGCCCCGCTGGGTGCTCCCGCCCGGCTGCGGCGGCTCGGCGCCCCCCCCGCCGCCTCGGCGCCGCCCCGCGCTCTGCCGGGGCCGTTAGTCAGCGCAGGCCTCTCCTGCCCGCGCTCTGGCTTGGCCTATTGCTTGGTCAAAGTCACTCCTTAGGTACAAGCTGCCTGCCCTCGCATATGGCCCTCCGCGTGCCGGAGACATGCAGGACATTATTAGTTTTAGCCGATGGCACAGACAGTAGTAACTCATGATCTGTGAAACGGTACGAACCAGCTGGTGTGCTGGCTTGCTGGCAGAAAGATTGCTCTCTAAAAACTTGATTTTTCAAGAGATGGCAGTCTTTTGCTGCGGGGAGGGGCGGGTGGCGGTGCTTTGGCCTGGTGGGCTGTAGGGCCGGGTGGCAGGCGAGGCCTTCCCAGGGAGTGCCGCTCGCTCCTGCTTCTGCCCGCAGCGAGGGAGGAAGGCGTGCGAGGGGGAGGCAGAGCAGCAAGTGCCACGTCGAGGGTCTCTCAACCTGCGGAGAAGGTCGGGCCTGTTTCAGCTGGTGACTCGGGTCTCCCCTGGCCGGCGGCCGGCAGGTTTCCGTATCGGTTGGTCCTGGCTTGGCAGGGCTCCTGCTGCGGCCACCAGCCCTGGCTGTGGCGAGAGCCCGTCCCAGAGCAGAACCAAAACCACTCTTGCTTTCACGCTGCTGCGTGTTTGTAGATATGTCAGTGTTTTGAAGCCGTACTGAAATGTTTGATATTTTTTTAAAAAATTCTTTAAGATGCTGTTTAGGTTGCCTCAGGAACTGATAGGGACCACGTTTTACTAAATTGCTCTTCATAAATGTGTTACTGGAAGTCCAGTTTCTGATACAGTAATTGCAAACTCCTCACTTGAGCTTTCAACCAACGCAGAGTATAGCAGAAGCTTGTGAAATTCTCTCTCTTACGGCATGTACATAATTTCATTCCTTTTTCAGTATTTAAGAGGGTTTTGTAGCAATGGTTTAAGAAAAAAGATTCAGTACATTTAGAGTTAAAAAAGTCTTAACAGGTCGATGCATCTGTTCCTTTAAAAACACATTCTCCATTTTTGAGACATCATAAATATGTAAATGAGGGCTCTTTAATTACTGCCTAGGGCTATAAACTCGCAATGCTAGAGGGGAGGAAAGAAGGAAGGCAAAGAATAATTCACGTAAATTTTTTTTTGAGAGAGAGAGAGAGAAAGAGAGACATTGGGTCTTTACCTCCGAAGAGACAGCAGAAGAATGGGGCTTTTTATTGCTGACTTACCGGAAGGTGCTGGGAACACTTCTTCTTTACTTTTCTTTTTTTGGTGGGTTTTTTTTTGTTTCTGTTTATCCTTTTGGATGGAGTTAGCATATAAAGCACTAGCGTATGACCTTTCTAGCTAATGCTTGTGTACCAAACAGAGGGGGTTTGTTATGAAGCACTGGGTAAAATTCCCTTCTCTATCCCACTCTGCCAGTATCCTTAATCTTGAGCAGCAACATCCCTGCTGTCTTTTGAGCTGCTCAAAGTGCCTGAATCTTAGTGTGGTTTCCAATGCAGGTACACCAGAGGCTGGCGAGAGACCCTGCAAAGTCATTTTCGCTTGTGACCAGATAAGCGCTCAGCACTTAACCGAATAGAAGTCTACTCTTACTTGGCCTGCTGGCCTTTCTGTATCTTAAGCACCATTATGTTTGACTAAGGTGATCTCGCTGCTACTTTTAAAACAGTGTGAGATGGACAGAAAGGGTGTTTTTTAAATTTTAATTTCAGGATTTGGATGTGCACGTGGGGAACCAGACCAGTGTACAGCAGTACCTGTGTAGTACATATAGTTACTGGAAACTTAATTCTGCTGGTATTTTTTCCAGGCAAAACAGTCTGGTGTCAGGACGCTTATTCTGCCTTGGTAAAACTTCAGATCCATACGATAATTTTCAGTTTCCACGTTTAATCTTTTAATTCTTGCTGAGGCCTATGAAAGAATAATTTCCAGATAATAATGGTTTCCCACTAATGAGCTGCACATTTTTTATAGCAGAATTGACTTAGAGGCAGTATGCTTACTGAAAAAAAGTATTCTACTTGATGCTCTTATGGTGTGTATGAACGGAAGTTTAAAATGAGTCTTGGAGGCGTGAGGCAGGATATTTCAATTACGAAGCGTTGTGTGCAGTGAGGCTTCATATGTACAATTTTGGCTGTTTGATTCTTGCAAGAAATGTTTACTGCTGGGGGAGTTAGTGGACTGAGGGGCTTCTCTTGACCGGAAAAGAATAAATGAGCTTGGGCTGGTGGAAGTAGCAAACCGGCAGCAGTAAAGGGCTGTTGGGTGCCTGTCCGTGCAGTGAGGGGGGAGAGGTGGAGGGAGGCTGCCAGGGCAAAGACTGTTCTAGCCAGAGAGCAGCAGTGATGTGAGAACAAGTGGAGTTGAGGATGGAAGTGAAAATACTTCTGGCTGCTCGGGGAAGGGTGAGAGTCAGAGGGTACTTTTCAGTGGGAGCCATTGGGTGTTAAAAGCACAACTACTTTTGAGACTGAATTTGATCAGTTTATGACAGAAATTGTATGGCATGTCTGTGTACCAGAGCAGGGGACTGTGTACCCAGCCCTGTCTCCATGAGCCCCGTCAGGCTTCTGCTCAGCTGTGCAAGTTAGCTCTGCGCATTCTGCCCTCTGCTTTTCCAAACAGGCTTTGAGAAGTTATGCCATGTGGGGGAAATAACAATTTGGACAAGTACAATAGTAAGCTGTGGTTCAGGTAGCTGATAGCAACCTTAGATTTTGTTTATGATTAACTGGAAGGCAAAGAATTCGGGTGGAATTATGTGTACAGTTCTTAAATTAACATGCAGCATAGTTTGTCGGCACAAGTAACAGTACATGAATGCAAGTCTTTGTCTCCGTAAAATGTCTCTGCAGTCTCCCAGCCCTTAAGTATATTGCCAGTAATGCCAGAGGCAGCTCCTGATGCCATGAGCCTGAGTGCTGGTATATCTGGCTTTACTCGAGAATAGTTTTCTGGCAGTATACAGTATGTCTATGTGTCTTTCGCTTGGGGTAGATACTCTTTTTCAGCTCTGCTCCCAGTTTCTCTCTGTGGCTGTACATCACTGAGGAGGTTAGATAGATAATGCCAAAACAGATAAAAATTGTGTTTAAAAGTCAACCAGAAATACGGTATATTTTACTTACTGGTTCATTAAGCAAAAATGTCCTGACTTCTTTTAAAATAATGAAAAAAAAAAATCAGTTTGCATTTTTCCAAAATTTTCAACGAAAATCTGTGTGCATATATGTTTGTATTTCTTTTCAGCATGCTTTTCTCCATCTGTCCTGATGTTCAATTAAAATGCAGATAATGTGTCCCAGCTTGTAAGATGGATCACTGCTGAAGTGGTGTCATGTCTGGGCTAGCTTATCTCTTGATAAATACCTCTGCTGTCCACTGAGAGATTAAACTTCATGACCACTGAGGTCTGTTTTGGGGTCTTACAGGCAGATGAGGCTGTGTTACTCACTTTTAAAAAAATACATCAATTTACATTTGCTAAAGGACCTTTGGATGGCATTTGCTGTTGAGAAGGTGGCAGTAGCATAGTCAAACAATAATACTTGTATGTGAAACTGGCTTTTCCATTTCCTAAGTATTATAATGTATCGACAGGAGTGCTTTAGTGAACCCTCTTGTGTCTAGAGGGTGGAGATGAGCAGCTTGAGCTGCTGTTATAAGACCTCATTTAGCTGTCTAGCAGAAAAGATTTCTTTCCCGGAGTCTAATCCAGCAGGAGCCATGGAAGAACATTATCAGCTAGGTACAGAAATCTCAGACGGCTTGTGTGTGTGGGACGCACGCGGATGCTGTGGTCTGGAGTCTGTCTCGCCATGACAGCCATGCCGTCAGTGCTCCTACTACGGGGAACACTCTTCTCCTGCTGGGGGTTTAATAGCCAGTGCTGGACCTGTAGAATATATAGCCAGTGCTATAACCGAAGAGATGCTGAGCCATGTGTAGTAGGTGGGGTGAGCGGCCAACTTCTCTAACTGAACAATTACCTGAAAATTTTCCTGTCTTTTATGTGTATGTAGGAAGGGGGAAAGATTTTTGTCATGGACAACTCTCTGAATAACAAACTGCTCAGTGTCACCAAAGAGGTTCCTGAAGGAGAGGTTTCTGTGTGAGTCCAGGGCCTTCCTTGTGCTAGTATAAAGTTTTACATAAATACAGCGTTTGGGTATATTTTTGAATCTGTGCCGGCTCCCTGTTTTGTCACTGTGAGGATACGACTTCTTTGACTGTACTTCTCTGTCACAGTAAAAGGATATGGGAATTTACAGGCAAAGACTGTTCTCATGTTCCAGTGCACAGTATCTATGGTTTCATTTCTGGTTTAGATGCCATGAAAGTGACTGAAACAGCAGAGTGTACCTATGTGTATGTGAAACTTCTCTGTTCCCCTGAGAAGCAAATTCTGGAAAAAAGCGCTTAAAACTACTCAGCTCATTAAGTACAGGCTGGAGGCTCATGCAGTTCTATTTAAAACATAAAGCAGAAGTCATGGTGCAAACCATTTGGTAACTTGAACTGTGGACTGAAACGGTTGATTAGCTGTTGGCTTCTGTCATTGTGGTTTGCTGTTCTGCCACTGTAGGAAGACTGTAAGGCGAGGCCAGAGAGGGGCAATGGGTGGAAGGGGCCCGGTGACGTGCAAACCATGCCCACGCCAGGAGGCTTACTTACGCTTACTATTGCTGTTAGTGCCTTGTTCTTGGTCCACGTTTGAGTGGCATTTTGGCCGTTCCTGCCTTTCAGCTCAGCAGAGCTGCTTGTGCTGTGGCTAACCCCTTACCCCAAGCTGAACACAGGGATAAGAGAGAGGTAAATGGTGAATTCAGCGTGATGTGCACGTGCTGATTTAGCACCTACCGTTCCCCCCTCTTGCAGGTGGTGTTCGTGATTCCAGACACATGCCATCTTCTTGACAAAGAGCCACTTACATGTGATCATGGAGCATGATGTAAAGCATGGCTCTGAAAGAGTTGGCAAATATGGGGAACAGGGCTCATCTTGATGGCACCAGTGTGTTCGAAGCCATATCCACAAACATAACTCAGCATGACAAACGTCAGTGGTGGGCTTAGGGGACGGCGGGTTTGCTCTTTAGATCATCCTAACTTGTTGCCAGTTTTCATGTGGTGATTTTATACACCTGAATTAAAACTCCTAATACCGCTCTGAGCCTTCATTTCCATTTTCTAGAGTTTTATAAATGCACGGGAAAGTTTTAATTTGCCTTAAGTTACACAGTTTGTTAGAGATGGGCCTAAAGAGCACAGGACGTGTTTTTCCAGGACTAACAAGTCCAGCTATGGATACCTTAAAGAGCCTAATTATTCTAGACAGCAGGAACTGCTCAGTCCTTTGGTCTGAACGTCAGGCCTCTTACCTATATGCTAAGTTGTGTCTCTGGAATTGTTAGTTATTCTGAAAATTTTGGTTAAGTTGTGAATCCCGCTTCTTCATTCACCATCATCTCAGCCGTTTCAAGGGCTGGTCAAATAGATCCGCTAGTTGGAGGAGAGTCCAAAGTACACCTGTTGCTTTTACTTTCAATACAGAAATCCAGAGTCTTCATAACAGACATTTGGTGTTATTTTTTGCCATGTAATATTCAGCCATATCTGATTCATTTAATATTTATGGGAGGTATTTTCTCTTGATGGAAGAATCCCCATGCCCTTGTCCTTGCAAAAGCCAGACCGTCATTGTTACTGAGATTGTTATTATTTTATCTCACAGTGTGCTCAGGGGTTTCTTGCAAGTGGCTCTGCTTGGCTGTTTAGGTGGTAGAAGTTCCTGGGCTGTGCTCAGTGATCTTTACTGTCCTTTTTTCTTGCAGATCGAGGAATTTTAATGGCTTTCAGGTAGAAGAAAGTGGAGACAATCAAAATGAATTCTATGGACAGGCACATACAGCAGACCAATGACCGGCTGCAGTGCATAAAACAGGTAAGCTGAAGGTGGAGCTCATTGCTGCTAGCTGAGCATTGTGTGTTGTGGCAGGGCGTATTGTGTGTCATGTTGCCTGTACTTAATTAATATCATTGCCTTTTGGAGGGGAGGAGAATGGTAGGAATGAGACTTTGTAATCTCATTGAAGAGGAGACTATCTGCTGCAAAAGCTAATGTATAAACCTCAAAAGCCAAACGTTCCCTTTCACCTTTCTAAGAAATCTGCAGCCTGGAGAGTCAGCAAATCTGTCTCAGCAGAGCGGTGCTAGTCCTGCCAGCTCTGCCCTGAGGGTGTCACAGTGGGCAGCTGTACTTGTGCCCTGAGCGCAGTAATCCAAAATTTTGATGGGCCAGTTTTGATTGTAATCTGGTATCTGACCAGAGACTTGCACTGTCTGGAGACTCAAATTTGGACAGTTGACATACCTCCAAGCGCTCGGGTTAATCAGTTTGCGCAGGGAAGTAACAACTTGTGTTTGCAAGGTAAAATTTTTAGAAGCATCTGTTTGTGAAGACGAAGGGCCCTTAAATTCCCTGAAAGGCAGTGGGATCTAAGTCTCATTTACAGATTTCCCCACTCTAACAGTGCTTGCAAGTGCTTTTATAACCAAGTGAAACAACAGAGGCAAGGATGGAGTGAGCAGATGCCATCTTTCCCTGCGTTGCCCTTCTCAGTGAGCTTCGCTCTCTGGCGTTGCAGGCAACATGTATCCTGCCCTCACATACGTTCTTCTCTGCATGCAAGAATCCTTACAGAAAATGCATAGCAGTGGTCCTTTGTGTACAGGAGGTGAGTGAGAGAACGGTTTCTCATGTTGGTTTCCTGTTTTTATCTCTAAACCAATGCATGCATGCAGCAAACAGGTGCACAAGTGCGAGCTGCACGTGGGTATTTTGAAGGTTGGTTATCCCAGCTGGATCCATGAGATGAGTTAAGTTCATCTCTTCAGAACTGGTTGAAATTTTCTGAATTACGCTGGAAAACCAGAAAGACATTATTGCATGAAATAATGTTCCCAAATCACTTTTCTTGTTGTCTCAGTGGTTTTCTCTGTCAGTTCAGGCCACAGCATGTTTAGAGGCCAGACTCCTGCTGTTTCAATTTTGTGTTTGTATCAACTAAGTTAAAAATCTACCTTTTGCTGTGGGACATGTGCATATTGCTCCTTGAGGGAGTGCAGCATTTCTCTGGTTGTAGATTTCTTTGTGTTGTATACACAAACACCCTGAATCAAAGGAACTGATAAAAAAAAAAGTAACCATGGGGGTGGTACTGGATTTGTCTATGGCTTTAAACTTATTTTACTTTATTTTATTTATAACTTCCTCGAGGCAGGCAGTGGAGGGGACGGTGCTGATCTCCTCTCTCTGGTGACCAGTGAATTGATTGAACCTTAGGAACAGATACTTCACTGAGAAGAAGGTGGTTGGTCACCAGAACAGGGTTCCCAGGGAAGTGGTCACAGCACCAAGCCTGTCAGAGTTCAAGGAGCATCTGGATGATGCTTTTAGTCATATGATTTAGTTTTAGATAGTTCTGTGAGGAGCAGGGAGTTGGACTTGATGCTCTTTATGGGTCCCTTCCAACCTGAGATATTCTACAATCCTGTGATTATCTGTTTCCATTATCTTAGTTTCAGCAGTCACCATCATTATGTTTTGTCATGTTTGCTTCATTACTAGAAGTTCTATATTCTAGAATGTGTTGTAATGCAAAGAGCAGAAAATGTGTGTTCATTTGCAAGACTGGCCATGCAGATGCTTTGGGGGATATAAAAAAAGAGTTTATACCTAAACCAGCTGATTTTCCTCTCCATTTGCCAGGGAGGATTTCAGAATAAATCAAAGCAAGCTAGTTCGTAGGTCAAGGAGCAGAAATAGGAATCTGTCCCTGCAGAATTGCTGGTCATAATCCACCCTCAGTCTGTGGTGGCTCACTCTCTCATTCATTGCTCTGTGGTGAAAGTTAATGCATCTCATGGCCTTTTAGAGGCCTGAGGGAAGTAGGAATTTGGGGATTTCATCCCAGTTTCTTGTGAACAACTATCTGGTTCAGAAAAAAACATGCCCTTGACTGGCACAAATTGGTATCCTTTTTGGCCATCCTAGCCCACAGGATGAAGAATGAAGTGACTTGCAGAACAGTTTAACCTTCCAGCTGTAAGAACAGACCTTTAGATCAAGTGGAGACAAATGGGAGGCTGCTGCTCCGTTACTTTTTCTAGAGCTGTCAGTTTGTGTACATAGAAAATCTATATTATTTTAATCAGATAAAAGAATATCAAATTACACTTCTTACAGTATTAAAGATAGATTTTTGTCTACGTAATGGGTGCTCTGTCAGTTAAACCACTGACTTCGTTTATACATAATGCTGGTTTACATATGCAGCTAGGATATTTCTTCAGCAGTGAAGGCCTAGGGGAAGGGAGGAAGGTCAGACTTCCCAGCATTTGTGGGCAGTTCTCAGTTTTGTTTTATCTTGTCTAGAAGAAAGCTCGGGGTTTTCTGGTGGGCACAGGCTTTCTTGTATAGCTGCTTTGTTCTGTCAGACAGCAAAAGGTACCTGATGAGGAGGCATCCTGCTCGGGTATGCTTGTGAATTCATGGTGCCCAAATAAGAGAATAGGCATGCTTTTGTTTTCAACTCATGAAGAAGTGTAGTTAACCAAGACAGTGACTGAACACCAAAAATACATAGCAGAAAGCTTTTTGTGGAAGTGGCCATACTTGTAGTTTTGTTGGAGAGGAACGGCTGACTTTTTGTTTGGCTTGTTTTGTTGTTGTTGAAGAACTTAGCGTAGAGACTGCTCTTTGCTTTTTCGTAGTTCCAAAATCTTGGGGAGTTACCTTTGCTGTAGTGGAGAAGGAGACAGAAACCGACTCTGACTAGCTTTTTGGAGTAGACTCACCTCTCTGCCACAGGGTCATAAATTTCCTCTTTGGAGACATTTACCTTGCTCTTTGGGACAGGCCGTTGTCTGGCAAAATTAATGTGGTGTGCAGAGTAATTTACAGTTCACCCATAGAGAACTGGACCGCACACCGTTACGCGTGTGTTGGTTTTGGGAGCACAGGATTATCTTGCATGGCCATACCAATGTGTCTTCACCAGTTCTGGAGATTATCTGCAGGATCTGGTGAAAATCTGCCTGCCGTTTCTTCCCCATTTCTCCAGTGTTCTGTGCTTTCTTCCGAGCCTGTGAACAGTAAGCACTGCTGTTCTCCTGAAGAGTTGTGTGCTTCTGGGGTGGTTAACACAGCAGTGGCGTGGGGAAGGTACGCTGCAACAGGGGGAGGAAAACCATCCTTCCTTGGCGCCCAGCATCTTGTATGTTTTATAGCCTTGCTGGCCGCTAGTGGCTCATGCAGCTGGACGAGAGCTTTGCCTCTCACCCCAGCCCCTGAGAAATGCTATAAATGGTAATCCATGTGCCTCTTTAACTAGATCAGGTTTCAACACAGGGTCAGGACAGGCTTCTTTCTTCCCAGCTCTGTGACTTGTGAGACACCCACGATATCCTTGCTGACTTCTGTTCCAGGATCAAGGTTATGTTTTACCTTCATCTTTTTTAGCGCTTTAAAGCTACAAACCCAAAACTTGTATATGATCAGCTAGTTAGGAAATGAAGTGTGTGTGTGAAGAAGTGTTTCAGAATAGATGAAAGGGCAAACTGAAGAGGTGGCTGTGTATTTATCCTTAAAAAAACCCCAGACTTCAGTGGAAGGCTGGAACAGCTTGTGTGGTCTCTTTGTAGCTGATTCCCTCAGTATTTGTAAGTGTATGTGCTTTAAAATCAAACATAGTTTTTTTTGATGTACAGTGGAAAAAGCCAAAGTAACAGGCTTCCCTTAACACATGCAATTAGTTTGTCATGACACAGAAGACTCTTCAGGGTACGTTGAAGGAGGCTGGATCTTCAGGGTGCAGCCTCTTTTTTCTTTATTTCTTTGTCCATACAAATAGAAACACAAAATGATTTTGTGCGCAGTGAAGGTCTGATAGCCCCTGAGAACTGCCTTGTTCAAGGCTGCAGTAATAATCTGTTTACCTGCCGAGTACTCATGGCTCAGGTGGCTCTGATGCACCATCCACCGTGGAGCTCCAGGGCAGCAGGAGCGGGCTGGGGCTAGCACAGAGCTGAGTTCGAGGGCCTCCCCGGTCCTGTGGCCCAGGCACAGACTTCTGAAGGAGCCAGCTTGGCTCCCACCACATAGGAAGTCCTGACAGAGAATTAACTAGTTTTCTTAAACCATTCTTCATAATAGACCAGAGGTATGGCTTTAATCAAACGTTTTCCTTATGTGATAGGTGCAAATACCAGGCGAAATCAGTAGGTTGCATGACATCTCTCTGGCTCTCACCCTTGACAGGTCCACTTAAAGCCATTTTAAATCTAGGGACCTCTACCATCTGTTGTCTCTGCTGTTTGTTTGTAAGATTTCTATACATCTCTTCTGAAATTCTTGAAAGGAGAAAGATGGAGAAAATCTTTCTATATTTAAGTTCCAGGGAAGCTGCCCCTTTCAGAATAGGTGCGTGGGTGCCTTCCTGCCACGCTGGGGAGGATTGTCAGGGTATATCCTAAAGCTGTGCTGAAATTTTAGAAGCAGGTTGAAGGGAAGTATGGAAAGGCTCTTTGTTGTCAGAAGTATTTGGTTGTGGTGGGAACAGAGAAGGTTGTTTCTGCTGCTTGTGTCGTGGTACATCAGGACAACACTGAGCAACGTCGTCAAATGATGCTGACTTGCTCAGGGAATCCACTTAATTGGCAGCACACATCATGTAGCTGATTTATAGAAACAGATTAGCATTTCTTCCCTCTTCCCTTCAAGAAAGCTTGCAGAATTGCTGCAGTTGCGATGCTTTATAATGCCTACACAGCTATTCAGAGAGAGATGCTAAAAGTTGTAATTGCTCTGTGGGTTTGTTGATATTTTCCTGCTCAAATAGGAAACAAGCAGGCCCATTTCTTTCATCATTCAGCAACTGGGTTTTTGGTTGCTTGCAATTCAGAGAAAAACAATTCTTTGTGTATTTACATAACTGTTAGTATTTAAGCTCTCAAATATCTGAACTAATTCTTCAGCTCTTCAGTGTTACTGTTGCAGACTCATGTAAATGCTCAGCAGCCCTAAGCAGGTCATCTTTAATATATTTAGGACTGGTTAATATGGACTGGTATGAAATTACTGCTGAAAAAGTTTTAATAAAGCTTCATGAAAATTTCATTCTTTGAAGAACTTTGAAAATGAGAAGTATTCTTATGAAGGGTGCATTTATTTAGAATACATGGTTTTTTGATTGTAGCTCATATAAGCGTTACAGGTTTTTCTAGCTGCTAAATATGAAATAACACATAGCAGTCAGGCTAATGGTGAAAACGACCTTTCCTTTCCATAAAAAGACCTTCAGTGGCCTTAAGTGCTGGTTGAATGGTCCATCAAAGCTGTCTTAGAGGCTATATTTTTCCTTTTTTTTTCTTTTTTATTTTTTTTTTCCCCTGAGACCCATAGCTGTAAATTCTTTGTCTGTTTTTGTGCTCAGTCTGTTGGAATATTCCTCTGCTGGAGTTAAGTATGTTTAGGAAAAACTGACAGCAGACCAGCTTTCCTGGCTCCTCTAGTCCACTTAGAGACTTGTCAATCAACATTCCTGGCCTGTTAGATCCTGTATCCTGGTCAGGACTGCTCTCGCTTAGGCGTCAAAGCCACAAGGAAAGAGCAAAGAGGCAAAGTGCTAGAAGCACTTCTGGAGGCGAGGGGGGAAAAAACCACCTTCTCGATGTTTGCAGTATTTGGGTGGTTTGTTTATCTGACAAGACTCCAGTGGGTGGAATAAAACCCTTCATCTTTTGAGGCGGGCTGGTAAAGTCAGTGTGGGTAGACTTCTCTCCTTCCCAATTTGGCTGCTTGTTTCACTGCAGTACCTGACCTCAAGGGCTGGGACGTTAGTATTGTTAACCATTTTCAAAAAAGAAAATATATATATTTTAAACTTACACTTAGAACTTCTAGTACCCATAGTATTTAGAATAATTTTATTCTTTTTCTGTGCAACTAACTAATCTGACCTATTACTTAAAATTGCTGATTGGTAAATAAAGGATGAACATTTGAAAATTCTCAATCTGTAAGTTGGATCCATCATGTCACCTCAGTGTCAGAGGAACATGGGAAGTCCTTTACATCGGGTCAAACTCCGCAGTGAACACGTGTCATAAATGGCAACATGTCTCCAGCTTCTGTCATGCCATTTCTGGCTTTCCCTTCATGCCTACACTTGCTCACTAGAGTTCTTTCCGTTGTGTGCATTAGTGCAACAGCAAATCCATAACAAAGGCATGACTTACACAGCATTTGTGCGTAAGGACCGTTGTACCTGTTTGTAAAAGCAGAAGGTGTTTTTAAAAAGTTGTTTGAAGTGGTGATAGTACAGTTCATACCAAAAGCCTTCAGCTGTGCAGACCTCTACCATCATCTGAAGGAAAAGTCTCCTCAGTGGTGGTGTTCACTCCTTATTGCTTCTGTGTACTATGAAGAGCCATTAACATTGTACATAGGCAGGTCACAAAGCGCGTGCTGCAGGCAGTTTTGTAAGCACATGCAAATAAAAAAGAGGTATGGGGAAGCATTTTTCCTTTTGACTTTGAAATATCTCAGTAATGTCTAGCTGTCTGGTAGGACCCATGAGAACAGGTCACGTGAATTCTACATCTTCCACAGTGGTATCAGTTCATGTAGTGGTCATTTGAAATAGTCACCTTGAGATTTTATGTCTGCGTAGATTAAGAGATTAAAATAATAAAGATTAAGCCAGTTGATTAAAAGTGCTATAAAAAGCACAGTCAGTGACTAAGTAAATTACTCAAATGCGTCAAAAAAATTAATTGGAAAACAAAATGTATCAAACAAATGTCCTGCTGTTTGAGTGTATGAAGACTTTTGGTTATTTTTCAAAATCATTGCATTTATTCTCCTGAAATTTAGAAAATCAATAGATGTATTTATTATTTTTTTTAAATTGGTTCAGTATATAAGTCAGCAGAGTTTGAGTCAGTGCTTTTGTGCCTTCCCCCTCTCCCCTTACCACCAACTCACTTTATACTCTTGGGTAGCATTACTTCTTTTTAAAGGATACACTGCTGACAATCATCTTCCAGTAAAGGGATGTTGTAATATATCATCATTGTGTTTAAAACACCTTGATATGGTAAGAACTGCATGAAAAAAATTACTGACCCAAACTTTTCAAAACTCTGTGAGATACACCTCAAATTATTAAGTGGTTCATAACACAGAATTATTTACATAGATGCCTCACTTTGCCTGTATCCTTCCCTTTGTCTTCTACTAAAAGACATTGTGAAGATAGAATATGTAGATATACGTATTTTTAAGAAGGCAGGTAAAAAGTCTGGAACAAATAAGCCTATTTTAATTAATAAAAACCATTAACAATTTAAGTAAATATTTAGATCAGTGTTCTAATAGTTAATAGTATTCTAGAGGAAAGAGCATGGCCACTGCTTTGGGAAGATTAACTCCCTGGTACGTTGAGATATTTAGGACTAAAACTACGGGCTGAAAATCATAAGGACATTAAGAAAGCTTCTGTATCATTGCATTGTCTGGTGGAACGATAAAGCTAGAGAAGCCTCAGCATCATTGCTTAGTCACATCTGTAGACACATCTTACGCTAGCATGGTGTGATCAGGATATACTAATGGAAAATGGCTTGTTACAGTTGCCAAGTAGAGCGAGTGAACTGGTTAGGCAAACTGATTCCATAATTCAGTTGAGTTGTAGTTGCAAATTTAAAGATAGATTGGAACCTTGCATCACTGGGCATGGCCTTAGAGAAAGAACAAACAATTGTACCTTTGTTTCTTGACTTTTTTTTCTGGTAAAATCACTGTGAGTGATTAAGGACATATAATTCAGAGCCCTCTGATTATTTTGAGTCTTTGGTAAACCATGCTGTTCTCAGTGCTCTCAGCTGGCATGACAGTAGTTCGGGCGCTGGTGGCAAGAAGGGTACAAAGATTGAACTGGCCACTGTTGTACAAACTATCAAGAGATTAACCAAAAGACATACGGCCACCAGCGTGCCCAGTTCCATCTTCACTCAGGTCTGGATCACAGCCTTTAGACCCCTAAGTCACAGTTTCCTCTTGGGCAGGGGAGAGTGGGGTGGAACAGCAGTAAATGGGTTTATGACAAAAGATGTTCGATTTGCTGCGTGTTCCCTGATACACCACAAAGTTATAGCAAAGTATATCATAAATGTACTGCAGTTAAGTGTGTATGAAAGGTACAGAGCAGGAAAGCAGTGATGTAATTCCATCAGAAGAGCTAGGGAGTGATTCTTATTTTAACTCTTCTAGCTTCTGTGTATGGTGCTTGAGAATCAGGATGTTGAATTAATCTCCTGACGCTTTTGTAAAACTAACGGACAAGCCAAGGTTGCAATATCTTCCCTTTCCTCTAGCACGTGCAGATAGATGTGTGGTCATCCTCACAGAGCTCATGGTATAGGACAGGGGTCCTCAAACTTTTTAACCAGGGGGCCAGCGTGTGGATGAAGTGGCAGGCAGCCATCTGCGTCTGCTTGGTTCCCCCCCCCCCCCCCCCCCGCAATCCCTGGCGGGGGTGGGGTGATTCTGTAAATACCGGGGGCCAGACTGAGGACCCTGGGGGGGCCGTATCCAGCCCGCGGGCCGTAGTTTGAGGACCCCTGCTATAGGAGGTCCAGGCAGCAGAACAAGGCTGTTCAATTACCAGGCATTCACCTTTTCTGAAACCAGTACTGATTTATACACACATGTTAATTTTACTAAAAGTATATGAGAACGGCATCTATGGAAATCTGCATTAGTACAGGTTTTGTTCCCATGCAGCTCACAACTGCAGCTTGCTTGGCTGGTAGTTCAGTAATGCTTCTGGGGCTTATTTGTTCTTTTTCTCACTTGTTTAGCATGTGATCTTCTCTCTTTAGTGTTGACTCCCCTGCTCATCTTACCTGGTATTTTCATGTAGTTAGAACATCTGATAAAGAGGTGTGCTGGTCTTTGCTCAGTATTTACTGTTTTCCTTTGAAAAAGAAGCTGTAGTGGACAAATGGGGCAAAGGTGACTCCCTTTCATTCTCTCTTTCCTAAGTAGGCATGGCCAACATGGTTTTAATCTCTCTCTCAGTGTATCTAGTGCTTCTCAAAATGTGAGCTTAATAAAATATTTATAAAGCCTCCGATGGAATGAGCCATGTAAGTGCAAGATAATTCTATTAATTAGGAATCTCTCAATCTCGCAAACACTAAATTGGGGGGGGGGGGGGGATTATCTGAATACAAAATGCGCAGCTTGAGCCTTTTAATTTTTTGATAAATAAAACAATCTTTGATATTGAAGGGGACTGTAGAGGATTGAACTATAAATAACCATATCAGATAAATAAAAATCACACTCCCAAAAGACAGAAAATAGCTCAATACTCCCCTCTATGCTCTTGAAAAAGGAAAAGACCATTTGTTTTGAATCTTCATTGGGGATGAGGTTTTAATGTACTGAGTATGGCTGCTTGTGGATAAGATCTTTGTATAATCACACTTGACTCTAAAAAAAAAAAAATCAAAATGGAGAAACCACCTATTTCAGGTTACGGCATTTTCTGTATTTAAGCATATCCTTGGATGATGCCAGGGAGAGAGAGCATTCTTGGTGGGTGGGGATGTGAAGAGGCCTGTGCATAGAAGAGGCAAAGAGGCTCCTGGTTGGGCTCACTCATGGAGCCTGCTCAGGTTTTAAATAAAGGCCCTATTAATGTATGACAGCAAATGACCGTCTATGCAGGTCCTCTACCGCTTGCTTATGGTGCTGAGTGAGCTATCAAATTTAGGTCTAGTGGGAACATACTTTTGCACTGAGTAATACCCAGAGACCAGCCTTGTCTCCCCATGGTTACACTGTGTCAAGGGTGTCTGACCAGGAATCTTGTTTACATTCTTTAGATAGGTGATTAGTTTTCCTTTGGGAGCTGAATGCCCTTTGCCCAAGATGCAGGACCACAGTAATTCCACTCCTGGGTTGTTTCAGTTGAAGGGCACCTAATCTCTTTCTGTTCTCTATGTCCAGTCCCTTTCCAGCTCCCTTTCTTGCCTACTCTCCTCTTTGCCCCCCTTCAAATAAGCAGTGCATTTTCATTATGTGTGATTGCAGGCATGTCTGGATGAATATTAAGATAGAAAAAAAAAAAAAAAAAAAAAAGTCTGACTTGCCTGGCAAAATCTGCCAAAATCACCTGGACACCATATCCTGTGTCTCAAGGGTCAGAGCAGGTATGCATCACGGTTAGAAAAGCCATGTAGGCCTGGAAAAGTGGGTCAGCTCCTTCCTCAACCAGTATCAGTTGGTTTAGTTCCAACGCAACTGCGGTTTCTGCATTAGTAGTTTTGAACGTCCTTTCTTTTATATATAAAGTTTGATAACTGCTGTATGTTTTGGTTTGCTTATAAATTCCTAGATTTTACAACCATGTGAGAATTTTAACTTCCGTTGTTATAGAGAAAGGTTTGAAAACCTGCATGCCAGCAGCTGCAAATAGCAAGCAGATCATGGGAACCTTCAGAGTTGTATACGTGTATTTCGGATGTCATGAGGTCTACACAAAACTTACGGCATGCTGAATATCTGGCTCATCATTTGGAAAAGATGGGTTTGGTACTGGGTTTTTATATCACTTGAGAGTCTGAACCTGTTGCAAGGTTTTGCAGAATGCATAGATGAACCTGTTGTCTAAAACAGCAATAAATTGGCTGGAGTCTGGGGATTAACCCCAGAGTAAATATACACAAGATCAGAACACTAAAAATCATTATTCCCTTTTGGCATCTCTCTCGGTAGGCATTGTGTTTTATGGAGAATAATGGGGAATATTAATAACAAATGTTTCTCTAGGTTGAAATAATTGAAGTACCATTACTTTAAAAAAGAGGAGGGGTGTTGTGAGGCAGGAGGAGTATTTATACTGTGAACTTAACTTTGTCTTCCTCTTATATTGATAGTATAGCTCCACCTTCGGGAGAAATTTCGTGATGCATTTAATCCAAAGTGTGGGCTTCCGAGAGCAGAGTCCTGAACCTTCCCAGCCCACCTTTAGTTTGCTGCCACTGTCTTTGAGTCAGGTCTAATGATTGTGTGGTCACATGGGGAATCTCACTGTAAGTGATGACTGAAAATCAGTGTGTGGGAGATTATTAGTTCATGGGCAGAACAGCAAGTGTGGTCTGGTGGAAGTAGGTGGCTTGGGGAAGAAGCTCTCGGGTGCAGCCTGCCATAAAAGTAAGCATATAAAAAAAAGTACATTTAGTTTTAGGTCAACTTCAGTCCAGTATTGGCATGAAAAGATGACGTGCTATAACCTGTGACCGTTCCCATGAGCTCCTGAGTGGCCTGCCACTGGTGGCACTCACTGCTTCTATCCCCCTGTTAGTGCGAAGGTTCAAGGAGCTGCACCACATGCTGTTTCGGAGAGCCAATGCAACTGAAATAACTGGTGTTGGAATGAGACTAGTTCACCATGCAGCCGCGTGTCCTCCTGTGCCGTGGAGGAAAGCAGGCAGGAGAAGGCAAAGCCGTGGGAGGTGGGAGCCTTTCAGGGCTGGCAGCCGCAGGTGCTTGCATTAGCTGGCAGTGCTTCTGGAACAGCAGCCATAGCTTTCTGTCCTGCAGAAAAGCAGCTGCCCCCTGGATTTAATCTCCCCAATTGGAGTACCAGAAGTTTTGCCAAGCATGCAACCCTGCCACACGGTGTGTAGGAACGGGTTAATTTCAGAGTGAAGAAAAGGCTACCTACCATCTAGCTGTATTTTCTTTTTCTGTGCAGTCAACAGCTCCTTGTGTTGCTAGTGTATTCTGTTGCTAATGTGAAATTCCCAGACTCGTTGATTAGTGAAGCTAGACAGTAGACAGGGTCCAAGTGGCTAACCATGTGAGAAATTCAGTGACTGTAGGCTACTGTTAATTAACCTAGAATCTAGCAACATGGCATAGTGTCTGTGTGATAAGTTATATTATCTTCAGCAGCTCAATTAAATCAAGGAGTGAGACACAGAGCAGACGTAACTCGGCAAAATAAACAGACAACTTGAGTCAGCCTTCATAATTTGGTGCGACATCACGTAAATAAATGCAATAACTTGTTTAGCATAGTTAAGCAGTTTGCTGCTCAAAAACTTATTTGCATGACATCTCATTTTGAATAGGTTAAATCGTGGCAGATTAGGTCTGTGCCTTCAGTCTGATGTATTCTGCAGAAAAGAGAGAAAAAAACCCTCCACTGGAGATGTGTTATTTGTAAATTGAAATTCTGCATTTGTTTTCTATAGCAAAAAAACTGGAACATATGGATTCCATGTTTAAATGATTCATTTTCCATAGCATTGCTGTCATGTTAGGATTTCTTGATGTGTGTGTGTGAGATAACGTTAACCTTCTGTAATTGCTCTTAATTTTGACTGTTATTCTTCCGTTATTCTACTAGACTGTTCTAAGATACATCAGTGTACATCTGGGTTGCAGCCTTTTCTATTTAGAGGAGATAAAGGCTGTTGTCCTTGCCGTGCTCCAGTGTGGGTAATTGGTTTCTGCCTCTGAAATCATATTGAGTCTTTGGTGGCAGGAAGTGGTTTGCGCCCACTTTGGTGTGGGTGTGTAGACTGAAAGTACTCAATTGTGCTTTAGTATCCTTTAAAAAATAAGATCTTTATTACATATGCCTATTTTAGTCGCAGGGGCCTGAATTCTTATGTGGGATGGAGCTTATACTTTTGAGCCTATTGCAGAGTTTTATTATATATCAAGACTTTTTGATCACTGTTTAACTGGAAGGGACTAACAGTTTCAAGAAGTCGCTATATTTTGAAATGCTTACACCAAAAAAATTGCACATATCGGCTGTTGTGCATAACTCCCCATGGGAACGTTGTTCCCCCCACCCAGGCAACTGTACAGCAGCAAACCATGGAACAGGCACACAGACAGTTGCTGTGAAACCTAACGAACTCGGGTCATAGTGTACCTGCATCCTCTGCCCATCTGTCCACTCTAATTGACAAAGTTGGTCTGTTCTTTATGTAAATAAAACATTTAAGCTGGAGGTGGTCACGAACTGCAGAGATGTTCCTGCCTTCCCTGGAATCCAGCCCAGATGTCAGCCCAGCACTCAGAAAGGGGCTTTGCTGCTACGATTCACTCTTGTTGGACGTAGTAAAGGGAGAGCAAAGTGCTTTGCTATTTTCTTCACCCCCCTGCACCAGACTATGAATTGAAGAGCTACAAAGATCACAGGATTCCTTCCAAGACCAAAAATAAGTTACTCTGAGAGACTGTCTCTTCAAAGCACCACCTGGTGATGCCTGCAATAGTTATACCCTCACATGCATCGAGTATTTGTGTGATTTCTGTTCCATTCAGACTAAGGAAATATTAGGATTTTGAAGTTCTAAATTATTACACTGAAAATTTTCTTAGGTTTTGAAATAATAGACATTGTCATGTTTCACTAACAGCCTTCTAAAAAGCAGAAAAAACACCAAAAGCAGTCTGGTAAATAACCACTTAATTCAGTTCATGGCCTTAGTTCATCTCTGCTTCAGATTTTATTCATACAAATCCACTTGTTGAAAACACGATTGCTTGCAAGCATGGTGGGTTAGGTGGCCCTTCACTAGCAGCTTTGAAGATACACCAGGGTGTGTCATAGCCAGATCTGGTTCACTGTCACTATCTTCTAAATCATCTAACGAGGTGATTTTGATTTTTTTTTTTCCTTGTTCACATGAAGAGCAGTTTCGGACTAGACTTTTCGGGCACATGCCTTGCTTCTGTCAAAATGCTGCCAATAATTTCAGCTGAAAAGGATGAAGCCATGCATGGGAAATGCTTCACAACAAAGCTGATGGATGGATCTGGCATAAGCTTTGTTTTGTACTTGTTCTTGGATCAAGAGTCAAGAAAAATCTCTTTAATTTCATGTTCAATGACTATAGTAGCTGTAATATTCCTCCCAAGCAGGCTTTTTGTTGTGAAGATGTGAATGACGTTGGGGCTTTTTGCCCTGGGTACAGTGTTGACGCTGTCAATAAATGAAAAAAATCACAGTAGGCATTTGGAACATCTTCTTGCCTAACTGAGGGAAGGAACTGCACCTGCCTTAATGCTTTGGTTCATGCTGGATCTTCTCTTTGTTTTCCACAAAAAGTGACTTTGCCCTCTGTAATCTGAAAAATAAAAATTGGAGGAGACTCTTACTTAAAATTTAAATATAATTTTAAAATATTAAGGAAGTCAGAAAGCTGTGAGTATGTCCCAGACAGAACTGTGTGTGACATTGCAAGAAGTGTCCCCACAAGCCCAGCTTTTCTCACCTCCCAGAAACTACTCAAATCCACTCCACAGAGATGGAAACCACTGGTATTCTGACAACTTTTTCTTAGGGTTTGTTCAGGGCTTTTTAGCCTGTAATGGAACTAATAAAATTGCTGTTCTTGACCACCAAGTTTCTCAGCTAGTTTCAGTTGTGTAGTTGCATTTAAGAAGTCCAGATTTCACGATTCCCCTCTGTATTTAAGAAGGGGGTTATGATAGTGTGCCTCAGTGCTTGGTCACGATACAGTGAAATAACTTGATGGAGTGTTACAGTACAAACAGTTAAGTCACTGAGGTCATCGACACGGGCAAGTCGAAGGAGCCTTTTCTTCCACAGGGAAGTGCAATTTTAATGTATGTTGGACCTTTACTCTAGGAAAGGGATACTGTTTTTCAGTGGTGCCATGGTAAGTAGAAATGTGGTGCTAAACTGAAAATTAAGCATATGGCTAAGGTCCTGTGCTGCTTTTTATTTGTTAGCTTAAACTTATTAAAATTGTTCTGATTCAAGTATAATGGCTGTTTCTCAATGGGGAGATTTCATTGTAAGTGTTAGTGGAAGATGTTATGTGCGTAGCTGGCAAGTGGCAACACTGGTGAAAATAAATAGTATCTAGCTCTTATTTAGGGCTTTTCATCAGCGGATATCAATTCACTTCACAAGGAGGGAAGGATTATTAAAGGCTATTTAAAGTACAGAACTGAGTAGCTTTCAATGATTTTTTTCCTTATGTTGTTTCTGTGTGGAAGGGGTTTTTGATTTGGGGTTATTTTCCCTACGGAGACAGGTCCCTATGGTGACCTGTGTCCTACCAGTGCAGTATGTGTTCAGCATGGTGCAATTTGTTCACCTGCCTTGCCTTCTGGAAATTGTATATTTGGTAGTAGCAGAGCTTACACGTGCCGTTGTAGAGGGGGTTGAACCAAGTTCTGTTTCCCCTGCAGATGACAGTGTTGTGTGGAAGGAGCAGTATACACTAAGAGATTTGGTGTCAGGCAGTCACTTCTTTGGAGGATTAAATTAAGCCTTCAAAAAGGCATTCTTTGCCACTTTGCTTAGAAGATTCATAACCCAAATTGCTGGCTCTTTTCATGGGACGCTTCTTATGTTTATTTACTTGAATTCTTCTAACAGCGTGACTCCTCCAGCAACTAGATGTTCAGCTAGCAAAGAAATGTTGTTGGGAAATGCAGCCTAGGTAAAGCTATCAAACTGGATGGTAGCAAGAGCTGTAGTCCATGTTTGTAGAGCAGAGGAAGAAAGCCACATTGCACAATGCCTGTCTGCTTTTTCAAATTCTATTGTTTTAAAAATCTGCCTCACATGTCAGTCATCTCTTGTTAAAACACGGCCTCTGACCAAGAGCCTTCATTGAATACGTATTACAGTAATGTGATCCAAAAGCTTACAGACTGGGAACTCCTCAAAACCTGGCATGGGAGGAATTTTTCTTCCCTTCATTTGTGGTAGAGTTAATATTTGCAGCTACTCGTGGATGAGGGGCCGAGAGGAAAAAAAATAGGTTGTGAATATTATTGTTAATCCAGATGCTTAGAAACGAGCAGTTATGTTTTCCCAAATTATGCAACTGATTCAAAAATAATGATGTATTTTTAAAATTATGCCTTTGGGGTTTGTGCCTTTCAGATTAAATGCTCATCTCGTTTTCGTGTTTTTCTCAGCAATCCCAATAATTATAAAACAATTAATTAAAAAGATACCCACAATTCCTGAATACACTCTTCTTGTTTCTGGAGTTTTCATTGAAACATGTAGCATCACCAGAACTGGAGAATTTAGTAGCAGTATTATTCATGTAAACTGAATTTCTTCTTTCCTGTCTCTCCCTCTGCTCTTGCGAAAATGTTGGAATATTTTGGCAGTGTAACACAGTGAGGTATGGCATTATGAATAATAGTACCAGCTAAGTTTGCTAAATGCCTCTAAAAACAGGACTACAGGTTCTTCAGGCCAAAGGCGGAGATGAATGTAACAGTATTAAAATTGCTTTGCCCGTGCAAATTTCAAAACAAAACCAGATTTTTCTCTCAAAATTGTACCAACCTCTTTAAAAGAAGTAGGATTCCACCCTGAAATTTCTATGTGTTTTCTGTGCATGTGAAAACATTTTTGGTCATGGCAGTATCCCACCACACTTCAGTCAAGAAATAATCCTCCATTCCTCATCATCCAGAACTTAATCATCCAAATTGCTCATGATGATGCATCATGATGAACAGGAACCAAAACTCCTAGAAAGGATCAGTATAGTAAGCGTGCTTTGCTCTGTCACTGGTGTTTTCTGAGCCTGTTTGCCTCCTGGCTGGCGCACAGAGGTGAAAGTCTTGATTGTTGGAAGGCATGGCTGAGCTGGCATGTCCTGACAATGGGGCATAAGCCCAAGGCAAAGACTTTGAGAGGAAGACTGAGATTTCCATCAATTTGGACTCAGGCACTTCTGATTTCCAAGTAGAATCTGTTACGATTTGCATGTGGGAAAGGTAATGTTATGGAGGAAGGAATTCAGGGAAGTTCTGGTATTTCAGCTACAGCTTGCCTCTAACTGATGAGTTCATATCAAAAAATTAGAAAATCTGCGTAAGTATTAATAAAAATGAGGCAGGATTTTCTTTGTTCACTGTACAGTTTAAGGTCTTGCTTCCAAATTATATGCTTTTCCTAGTTTCCAAACTTTGCATTAATGTGATGAAGGAAAGGCTATGTCAGCCCTTCTGTATGTTACTTACCACATGGCTTCACCTTCCTTTTCCAGCACTTACAGAACCCTGCAAACTTCCATAATGCGGCAACAGAGCTCCTGGACTGGTGTGGAGACCCCAGAGCCTTCCAGAGACCATTTGAGCAGAGTCTGATGGGTTGTTTGACGGTATGTACGTTCCCTCCGTGGCAGTGCTTCCTGCCCTCTGTGTTGCCTTGTATGCAGTCTGTTGTGGCCAAGTGACTTCCAGAGTCAACATTTTGGTGGTGGGGGATCATTTTAACTTAAACACGTGAAGCCAGATCCGAACAACTATTTACTTGACTCTGTTACTTAACAGAAAGCAAAATGAAGTAACAAGAAGTGAAATCATAAAACGGAAAAATATTTATAGTTAGATTACTTACAAATGCACAGGCTAGGTTACTTGATGTGCACATACAGTATTTATTTTCGTGATTTGAAATTGCAAAGCGAGCTGTGTTCTTATGGAGTTAATGGACTTTTCAGGCATTTATTTTCCGTTGCTCATTTTTGGTGGGAGTGGAGAACTACTTGTATTCTATCCTAAATATGCTGTGCTTTCAGTTAAACAGTGTTTCTGACATGCCTGTTCAGCTTACTTTATTATATATATTGACTGCAGGTCTAATCCTGACATACCAATTCCAACACTTTTATTGACTTCAGTGCTTTTCTTTCCATTGACTTTTTCTTAAGATCACTGTAGTTCCTAAAGCGATTTCATTATAATGCGTTGAAAATATATTTTAGCGTGTATACAACAGTAGTTTTTGTTCTCAAACAGGATCCAGTCCAAAATTGTTGTGTGGAGTCAAGACTAGAAAAAATAAGCATTTAAAAGCTTCACTGCAATTCGCAGAACAAGTTGATATAAATAAATAGTCACAAAGGAGATAGAAAATTTAAAATTGTTAATGAGGAGACCACCATTGTATTTGTAGGGGGTGCAGAAGTGTGTGGATTATTTTCATGCACTATGTAGCTTATATATATAAAACAGGCACCAAGACTGAGATTCAGTTGCCAGAAACCCAAATGTTAAGGAATGGCTCCATCTTAATGTGCTCAAGTGTATAGCAACCCTCAGATTTCTGTGTCAAAAAGCTAAAATAAATCCAATTATATAAGGAGGTGCCTATCATTCTTGCAATCAGGGAAAAAAAATTGAAGAAAGTTAGAAATGTTAGTAGAGCCTAAAGATAAGGTATTTAACAGTTCTGTTTGAAGTAAAAGTTACCTATAACCTCATGTTATGTACAACATCATGAGAAAATGTATAAAGAGTATGATATGAGCATAAATACGTTTTATTCATACTCTTTTAAAACTTTGCTAGTATTTTCTGGTTAGCATTTGGGAAAGGAGACATTCAGCTCAAATATGCGTAGGCAGCCTGTGCACAGTATTTCTCTGCGGACCTCTGCATACACACAGTAAATCTGACCTGCGACTTCCTTGCTGTTTCAATCTTTTCTTTCTACATAAGCAGATCTGCAGCCCTGCCCAAGTGCAGGGTCAGAATAAGGTCTGACGGCTAGTGAGTCACTGTCTTGACAGAGCATAGGAAAAGTGAGAAGAAAATGCTCCATGAAAAATTGTGAGGTAAAATACACAGTACCTGGTTTATCAGAGTTTCTTGAAAAGAAAATACCGTCTTTCTTCTGACAAGAAAAGAAAGAAAGAAAGAAAGAAAATAATTCCTTATTATCTAAATACTGTTGAGATTTGAGCAGCATGTATTGGTTTGCTTCGTACTCCTCCCTGAAATCTGAACAGGGTGGCATGAAATCCCCCTTTCCCAAGCCTGTTACGGGAGAGCACTGTCTGCAGTGTAGGACTGACTGGCAGCAGCATCTTTATCACATGTTGTGATCTCATTATATTCCTAAGAAGGAAAAAGCACAGGAACTTAACCAGTTGGCTTGTTTTGTGTTAGATAAATACACAGGATTTGCAGAATGCATATAAACTGCAATGAATATGCATTTCTTGTTCCTAACTTTAAAATCCCTCCAAAGTAGGTATTTAATTTCTCACTGCATGCATGGTTGTACCCCAAGGGCTTGATACTTCCTGTATCTTCCTAATACATAGCAGTACAGTGGGCAAGGTCTCCTCTTATTTTTTTTTCTCCTTACAGAAATGCTCTCTATCTGAACTTGCTCATGTGTAACTTCTTTCTAAATCATATTTTCTTATTCAAAATTTAGCAAAGTGGATGTTGAGGCTTGTTGTCTTCTTACAGGAAAAGTTGTTTATCTACCTTTATTTAGCAAACATGACAGAACTTAAGTCTCTTTCTAGAGAAATTATTCAGGAAGTTGCAAAGAAGTGAATGGCAGCTGAAACGCTGAAATATCACGAGTAATTTTAACATTAGCTTGCTTAGCTGCATGTTCTGTACTATCGGGAGCCAATTCTTCTTCATGCTGACAAAGTTCATCATTGTTCTTTGTGAGGATTATGCTAAAAGAAAAATGAAAAATCACTATGAAAGTCTGTTCAACCACTAAAACAGGATTATTGTTTTATTTTGCCAGTCTTTAAAATGACCTTGAAAAACAAAGTCCCTTAAAACTTCCGTATTTTTTGTATGTTTTTTAAAGCGACTAGTCTCTAACAATGTTTGAACTGTGTGGGTTCCTAAAGGCAAGTGCATTTAATCCAGAAATTCTACAAACACTAAAAACGCTTGCTTGTTTGCTTGCTTGTAAGGTTCCTGCTGTATAGTATACAGAAGGATTTTTTTCTTTTATAACATTCTGTTCTGTAAACTCTGACTGTGGAAAAAGTGGTGTACTAAACTGTTCTGGAACCATCAAGGGATATGAAATCGTCATATCCTGCTAGTGGATAGCATGGTCTATACTAATCCAAATTGAAACATATTAATATGTCATGACTGTGGAAGGACAGGCTCACTCAGGAATGACCAAACCATCCATTCATACATTGCAAAGTTTAAATGTATCAGGTGCGACGACAGAGCATCCAAACATCTCTTGTATTATGAATAGCCAATGTAATAGTACCTCAGGTATAACAGCTTCTTTGTATCCTTTAAGGCTGATCTATAATAGTTTTGCAAAAATCAAATAATTGAATTTAATCCTGTTAATAAAAAGGAAAAAAAATATGCTCATAATTTTGAAATTGTGCTTTAATTTAAGAAGTGGTTCTTGTAGTCCTGTTTATCCTACACACCGTTGTCATGTGGACACTGCCAGTAATACCTGCACTTTGGGATGAGATTATGTTATGGTAAGGCTAATATTCTTGTTAAATTTAAGAGTGTCATTCTCTAAAACGTGTACTTTATATGACATTACCTTACTGTCTTCTGAAAGAAACACCTTAGGTTACCACACAGCAGTTACAAATTTAACCCTAGTTTGGTTGGACAAGGTTGTCTCACTCTTTTCTGCCTTTTCTCAGATCCACTCTAGTCTGATCCCATAGATTTGCCCTTGCCAGGCAGTTTAACATGTAACTGTTCTTACTGAGGGCATTGGCTATCTTTTATGTTGGCACTGCAGCAAAAATGGAAATGAGGGGACAGCTGAGAGCAAAATGGACAGATTTACAGACTTGTGTTCAGCGAAGGCTGATAAAGGCACTGCTTTGTTCTCTTACTGCGCTTCAGCATTACAAGGTGCCAAGTTCATAATTCTTCAGGGCTTTTCAGTTTGTCCCAAAAAGAAATAAAAGGGCGAGAGACACAGTTACTCTCTAAGTGTACCTAGAGGCTTAGTCTAAGAAATTAAAATCTAGCTCCACAATGGTTTTGGACAGTTGGAGGAATTTAGGTAAGCGGGGTGTGCTTACCTGAGGTGGCTCCTGGCCAAAGCACTGAATGTAACAGAGCTCCAATGAACACTGGGGTCTCTGACCACTGTGCTTAGGACCTGGGTCTTCTTTCCATCCAAAAGACACTACTTTCTACCCCAGTATGTCTGCAAAAAGCTATGCTGAAATAGTCAATAAAAATGCCTTTCCCCCCCCACTATCTTGATGTTCTACATTTCCTCTCCAAATGTTAGGTCTAGGTCCACCTTGGTCATCAGATGTGGGAAACTCACACATGTTTGTTTAAGAAATGTTTCTCTTTAAATTAAAAGAATAACAACACGCAAAGCTGTAGTCCTAGCTGTACTCTATCTGAAGATTTTGGGTTTCACTTAAATCTCTGTGCTGCTTCTAGCTCTTGCTACATATCTGTACTGCTGAAGGGAGTTGCTGACATAACAAGCATTGGTGTTAAACTGATGGAATTATATGTTGTATGTTCGTGTTTCAGTGATACTGATACATGGTACAGTAACCTTTTGAATTGCATTTCTCTTTGGAAAATCCTGGAATTGAGACTGTTGAAATTTTAAAGGTAATTTTAAGGAAGAAAAAAAAAAAAAAAAGCCACTCAGTGTCATGATAAATCTATTTTGGCTTATCCAATACGTAATGAAAAATTTAATTGATTAATATATATATATATAAAAAGACAAGAACGTTATTTTGGAATAATGTCAAGTTTCTACAACAGGGTGCCTCAGACAGTAAAAACAACAAAGTCGAGCTAATACTAATGTGTTCACAAGGTATCTGCTGCTACATCAGCTTCACACCTGGCTGGGTTCATTAATGCAGAGACATATGTAATCAAAAATCAAAGACATATGACACTCAAAAAATCAGATTTCAAATCAAGTTAGGATCTGAATGTATTTACAGATAGAAGAGTTGGTTCAGCATATCTATACCCAGAAAATGGCAGGATGCAGCTGCCCATTAGAGCCTTAGTAATGTTGCATTGAGTTTTTGTATCCGAGACTTCCAGAGCAAAGAGTTCATGTGAAAGAAATTCTGCTTCCATCATCTTCTCCATGCATTTGTTAAGCACAGTTTATGTGTTTGCAGTGCGTCACGGCACTCCAGGGCTGTGTACGTGCTGTACCATCAGAGTACAGCCAGCAGGCACAGAACACTCTGCTTCAGAGCAGCTTGTAATGCTACCAAATAACTCAGTATGACCTCATGGTGTCCTAAAGCCCTTTTTTTAACTTACTTTCGTTAGTCAAGGCATGGGTTATTTTACAGCTTTAAAACATTTGTTTGAGATGTGTTGCTGTCCAAATTAAAATGCTTTTGGAATTCCTTTATTAGTTTCTTCATATGATGGCTGTATGTTTCATCCCTATCATTGTTCAAAGTCTGCCAGGACTCAGGTGGCAACACTATTGCAGTGACCCAGTGATCAGCTGGCTTAATTAAAGCAAAATCCCTGCATCTTTCCCTCTGGGAGAAAATTTCAGATGGAGAGCGTTGAGCATAGCGACCTTTTCTTCTATGTTTATGGTTGTTAGAGACGTGCAAAGGAGAGGAAGAGGATGCAAAGGAGGAGATATCCTTATTCTGCATGGTTTACCTCACTGTCGCAGGAAGCGTCAAGAAAAGTAGTAGATGGCAGGGATACTGGTTTATTTTATTTTGAGAATATGGTCCTTATCCACCTAATGGGGTGGGAAATAAATTTTAAGAGGACTCTAGCTTGAATACAAGGGCTCTGTAGAGTCTCTTACGTTTGCAGAACCTGCTTGATATCTGTTTTCAAGCATCAAAAGTAAGAAACTGGTTAATGATATGTAGCTTTACTCACCTGCTTTGATTGTCTGTATTGTTGAGGCGGCCCTTCTGCAACTGGAGTGTAGAGAGTCTCATCAGGCCAGGACTTGAGATCACAAAGATTTCTTCCTTCCCCCCTTCTCGCCTTTTTTTTTTCTGTTTGAGGCAGATCACTGTATTCATGTTTCAAAATTCCTCAATTTGCTTCCTGTTTATCTGATCTTTGTGTGTTACTGAGGGGGAAAAATTACCATCTACATTGCAGAATTCTAATTACAAAATTTCTGCTGTAGTCTTCAAACTGCATTCAGATAATTTCAAGTATGCACAAGTGGCTGAACACGTTGCTGTCTGAACTAGCAATCAGCTGGCATTTTTAGTTTTGAGCAGCCAGCAAATTGAATTGGTAAAATTCATTCTGATGCCAGCAGGGGGGGGTGCTCTTGACTGCTGGTAGTTAAGAGATTCATTGAAAGTGCAACATAATGGGAAGGGAGTTTTGTAATAAGCAGTCATATAGCTCTCTTGATTAACAGGCCTGTTAGGTTAAGAGGTACATTGTTCCAGTACTTGGTGTGATGACAAGAAGGGCAGGGAGCGGAGCTTTGCCATGGTGTAGCTCCTTAGCCTTGCTAAAGGAGAAAGGAGAAAAAAAGAGAAGGGGGAAAGTATTGCAGTTAAATTCAGCAGAGGAAAAGAAGTTGGTGGCTGAATTTTGCTGCTCTTCTTGTTACTAAAACCTCTCTCTCATCGTTTTGCCCTCACTGTCAGTGCCCCTGAGAGTTCAAGCATCTGGAACTCTGCAGAGCTGTGTCACAGGCAGTGAATGCAATGTCTCTGTTATGAATGCAATATTATTTGGACTAAAGATTTCAAAGGTTTGGGGTGACCAGATTTTCTTATTGGCAGTTAATGTTATGATTAGGGTTACGCTTTGTTTGCAAATAAGGTGTATGTTCCGTTAAAGACACAGCTTGGAATAGTCGTCAGCACCGTATCTTAGCTAAAATAAAAGCTTAGTGTTGCAAGTGCATGTAGCTTTTATAAGATCTAACTGTCTCAACTGTTATTTTGAAATAACATAGACAAATATTAAGTGTTGAACCTTGGGCTGGCCAAGCACGCCTTTCAACCACGATAAAGGATGATGATCTTAATTTATGATTGTGGTATTACTGGCAACTGTCTCTCTCTCTCCTTTTTTTTTTTTTTTTTTTTTTTTTTTTTTTATAAACGCACTACTTTTCAGTGGAATTTTATGGCATGTATGCTTAGGTCAACTAAGATACATGGTTACAGCTTTGCAGAATAAAGCCATAGTTGAACATGGTGCTGCCTGCATGTTGTCTGAATGTTTGCCGATGTGCTCAACTTGAATTAGCAGTTAGAGAAGGCCCGAGTATGTTTGCAAGTGGTATCTTACCGCTTAGCCATAACATAGAATGGATAATTGAAACTGTGTTGACTCGATCGCATCTGATGAGCATTGTTACCTGAATAAGGTCGAAATCACGGGAGGTTTCAAACTTGGGAGAGTTCCTGGAACAGGGTTCAGGCTGAGCTGGATAGCTCCCATCAGCAGCAGGTGTCTGGAATCACTGAGATTTGGCTTGGGATGGACCTAAGGGAGCATGGGCTCTACTCTTTTTCTCTAAGCTGGGATGTCATATAGATATTATCTGGTGTACTGTAAATCCCCTTACCCCCCCCCTCCCAACTCCAGGGATTGATAGGTAGTCTGTTCCAGTGCTTGATGATCTCAATACCTGGAACATTTTCCAGGATTTATCTTTAGCCGCTTGTACAGTGAGCAGATGAGTCCTGGTGTGTGTTTCTAATTTTCTATTTGGACATTTTGTTTTTCTTTCCCATCTATAGTATTTCATATGTGTCTTTGGCCTGGGTTTTGGAACATTTTTCCAGTTCATAAAGATTATTTTAAATTCTTATCCTGTCCTCTTAGTTGTTTGCAGACTCTTCTGCCTGTTATCATCTAGAAGTTTTGCTGTTTACTCTGTCTCATTGTCCAAGTCATGACTGAATACATAGAAATGACCTGTATCCAGGACAAATTATGATTTGACAGAGGACTGTTAATTAACAATCTGAGTAAAATTTATACTACTATCATCTGGGCTATGTTCCTCTGTTATGACAATGTCATACAGGGCAACGTCAAAAAGTATATTAGAGTTGTGATACATTACATCCACTATCTTCCTTATGCTTACAAGACGAGTTAACTTGTCCGAGAAGGAAACTGCACTGTGCTGATGGATTCATGATGATGTTCCGTATTACTCACCTAATATTTTTTTAGTAATTTATTTTGTTGTCTGTCTGGGTACCTGTAATGTCTGAGACTCACCTTTTTACCGTCTTAAAACCAGAGATTTGGTGTCTCCAAGGTCTCTGTCTTGAATGAATTCCTGAAGGCAGCCATTAGCAGCTGCAAGGTTTGCCCAGGCTAGTTCCCTTGAGGTACTCAAAGGTAAATTTCAGCAGGGTCTGCTGATTTGAATATATTAAACTTACCAAATGTCTTGTAGTTAGTTCTTTGCGTTTTCTGGATCATACTCCTATGACACATTTGCCGTCTTGTTTCTGAGAAATCTCAGTGTTTATTTAAAAGGCCAGGAGGTGCCTTGCATACAGGTTCACTGGAGGAGAGCCTTCCAAGTGCCAAGTGAGCAGTGTCTGCCTTCCGTTGTAGGCAACCTGGAACACGGTCTTTGGAGGGTATATGACCTGTTCTGTTTGACTTTCATTTTGAAGTAGAAGGAAATCTTTAGTTGTCACAACTGAAAGAAAAACTTTTAAGTACTCTTAATGCAAAAATTCATAAGCATGTGAAGAAACTGAAAATAAAAAGTGAACCGCTCTATTCATGTTGACCAAGGGGATTGCTGAGGAGTGGTGTATAAAAGCCAAGAGCTGGGGGAGAAAGGCCCAGAAAAAGCCCTTTTGAGTACTGTTTGACCAGTTTGTTTTACAGAGCCTCTTTCTGCATTCGGCAGAGTGCACAAAAGAAAAATTTTAAAAGAAGATTACTCTCGGCAAAATAGAAATTTTATTAGAAATGTCTGTTTCCTATTACATAACAGAGGAATTTTTAACCGGAAAAAGGATTTTTTTTCTGCAGTTTGTTAGCGGAAGCACTTCCTATCAAATTTAGATATTTATTTTTTTTTTTAGCTGAACTGAATTTGCAGTTCATTTTCCCTCACATTTTTCATGAAAACCTTAAGCAATAAGTAATAGTTTGACTGGCTGACTTCTCTGGACTCAGAAGTTCAGATTCTGCCTTCTCACACTTCATCATCTGCCTGCAGCGTTGCTAAGGTGTAGCTTCACTCGCTTTCAGGTGGGCTTCAGCAGGATGATGCCATGACCATTGGGGCTGTGCACCCTGGCATCCAGAAGCTCTACTTTTGGCCGCAGTGAGGTACAGATCAGTGCTTTCTCTAGTGAAGGAAATTTTAAAAAGGCAACTGAGATATCAAATGAGAGTGTGAGAGATTAGGATTTGGACTGACCCAGGCTTCGCACTCTATTCAGCCAAGACATTGCAATCATAGACTGGCTTTCATGGCCTCAGGATTTTTCAAGTCTCTGTTTTTGCTGAGTTACCTTGTAGAATTCTTCCTGTAATTAGTAAAGTGTTGCTTTTGAGAGTAGTGAGTTGGCCTCTGGCCAGCAGGGTCTCAGTATTTCATAGAATCAAAGAATGGTTTGGGTTGGAAGGGACCTCAAAGACCATCTAGTTCCAGCCCCCTGCCACAGGCAGGGACACCTTCCACCAGCCCAGGTTGCCCAAAGCCCCGTCCAGCCCGGCCTTGAGCACTGCCAGGGATGGGGCACCCCCAGCTGCTCTGGGCAGCCTGGGCCAGCGCCTCGCCGCCCTCACGGGGAACAATTTCTGCCTTATCTCTCATCTCAGTCTACCCTCTTTCAGACATAGGGAGGACAGCTGCCTTTAGGAGGGTATTTGTAGCTTCATGTTTTAAAATGAACCAAGCATATAAGCAGGCAATGTACTTCTTAATTACCGTGCATTCACTGGTGAGCAGGTGTATCTGCCTTCATTCCTGTCCAGTTTAAAAATAAATAATTCAGTGAAAATGTGCTTTTCCGAAACAGAAAATTGGAGGGCACTTTCTCCTTTATTTTACAGACCTTATTAGCACTCTGAAAAGCATTCCTCTGTGATGGTACAGTAGATGATACCTAAAGGAGTTTAAATAATGTTTACACTTTAATGAGACATTGCCCTCAGGAGCCTTTAACAAGATGGGGTTTTTACAGGAGCTTTCTGACTACTTCTTACTGATCCCTTCCCTAACGTCTGCCTGTCAGTGGCTGAACTGCAGTGATACTGGAAGTAGGAAAGGGGAACAGTTAGATTTCCAGGTCTATAAGTGTCTTCTAGATTTCATAGCAGCCCACCAGTCTTCACTCTTATTGCTAACCTAGCATGAAATATGAGAGATCTTGTTCTGCTGTTGTTCTTTCGCTTGTGGTTTTTTTTTTTTTTTAAATTTTACCTTATTGTTGCAAGTTTGGACCCAGGGTCTTAGCCAGAATATTAGCAACAATCAAACTTCGAAGTGTAAAGGTTAAAGGCTGATGTACCAAGTTGGAAATGTTTTTTGATTTATTAGAAATAATGGCATACTTTCTCACAATTTTTTTCTTCTTTCCTATCTAAAACTTACAATTGTAATTGTAAAGAGAAACAGGAGATAAAACAGTAGGTGTGTTCTAGGGTTCTGTATTACTGTACTGGTTATCCCAAATTCTTATTTCATTTTCCTGAAGCTCTCTACTCAATTTTGAGATCAGGAGGGTTAAAAAACATTTAGTGGGGCGACACTCCCACCTAGTAAGTCATGTGAATTCGTAATTTCTAAATTAATAGGAAAAACAAAACCAACAAAAATCTCCCCAGAACTTTATCCATGCTAATTCTTTCTTAAGAAAGGAATTTGGTTCTTAATTGTTGATTAGGAAAAGTAGATATTGGGAAAAGGTCAGCATAGTAAGATTCATGTAATAGCGTTGAGTAGGTAGGGCAGAACAGTGCATTTGTTTACCATCTGCAGGTTGTCACTTATGTTGGTTCTTCACTCTATGCTATACTGTTGCTTTTTGCAGGGAACCAGTCCGAGACACAGATAATTGCAGTGTCATTAATTTAGAAAGAAGCTTTTAAATGGAGGTAGGGGTGGGAAAAGGGTATTTTTTGGTACTGTAACCTGTCTAGGTTAGGGACTTCGTTTTGCTTCACACAAGGAAATGGTGTCCTGTTTCTTGTGGAGTTCCTTGTTTCAATGCAAAGCAGTAATGGCAATGGTAAGAATAATCTGGTTTATCTATGCCTCTGAGTCTGAAGTCATCCTGTGCCACTAGAAGGGAATATAAAAGCTTTGCTGTGTATGACTGTAGCATAGTTTGCCAGAATGACCACAGTATTGTGTTTATACTGTGCACATTTTCACAAGGATATGTTCTTAGCTGATAGCTTGGTTGCTAGCCTGGAGAAATAGTTGACTGCTTTTCATCCTTAACGCCAGTCTTTGGTTTGCCTATTTTTGCTAGTCCTTCTAGATCAGTACCCAAAAAAAAAAAAAAAAAAAAAAAAAAAAGAAAAAAAAAATCTTCTTTCTTTGTTTAATGTGTTTGGCAAATACTTCTTGCACAGGCCTGTTTATTCTAAAAGGTAAATATGCTTCCCAATACAGTATTGTTGAAATACAGCAGCTGTGACACTGATCACAGCATAGAACACTGCCCAGCAGCGTGGAGGGCATTTTAACCTGAAGGACCTGGGCCCAGCTCTTGGGAACAGGGCCAGGAACTGCTTGTAACACAGAGACAGAGACTTAGGGACTTCTCATCCTGGAGTCTCAAGTAGAGTAAATTGTATTCTGTACAATATTTGCATAATTTCTTCTGGAAAAGCTTTGTCTCTCCAACTTTCATAGAACTACCAGGCTTTTCTTCTGGCAAGTGGTCAAATAATTCGGTCACCAGAAGACTCCTGTTCAGTTTGTTGTGCTTGCACTGGAAACTACTGGAGAACAATGCCTCATAACGTTTTTGTGCTGTGGCTTTTGCAGCAGATTCAGTTGCCTAACATTGGCGCTGATAAGCAGGTCGATGTAACTGTGCGAAGAGCTCGAGTAACCCCTAATGAAGCTTTCTCTCTTTCCCTTTGCAGGTGGTTAGTCGAGTGGCAGCTCAGCAAGGATTTGACTTGGATCTTGGATACAGGCTACTGGCAGTATGCGCAGCCAACAGAGACAAATTCACTCCAAAATCAGCTGGTAGGAAAAGCCTTTTTTTTGTGTATTACTGATTCTTGGGTGGTCATATTCTGAATAAATGTGACGGTCTTGCATTGTTCAAAAAACAAAACCGAAACCGAACACTTATTTGGTGGTAATAGTGCTGCTGCTTTTAGCATTTCAGTGGCATGCTTTTCTGAGGATACATAACTTTGGAAATTCGTATTTTCTCCAGCTAGTGCTGTTTGTGGCCTTGTTTGATCTTATGGATGAAATGTTACTTCCAGAAGCATGGATGTTCAGTAATTTCATGGTGGGAATGAACACACTCAGGCCCCTCTGTCTTGGTAAACCATTGATTTTCTGTCATGTGTCAATCTCTAAATCTTTCACTCTCATTCTGCACTCCCTGATAAATCTATTGCCAAACTTTTATTCCTTGACTGCATATGTCTGTGCAAACAAGTGCCATGTTTTCTCATACATCTAGTCATTAGCTTTAGAATTTTGAGCTAAGAGTAGGTGGCAGTGCGATTGATACAGTATCATGTAGCCATTTTTTTCACTGTTTTACAGCAAAAATCTGTTACAGAGCTCTGATCAAATAGCAATATTTGATTGTGATGTATTGCCACTGCTTCTCTGTATAGTAAAAGTAGAAAATGCACTTCAGGGTCTTTTCTGCTTCTCACGTGTTTGATTTAACTGGAGCATTTAATTCTGATTCTCCTTTTCTTAGCTGATGAATGTCAACATAATGTGCACTGGCTTGGAAAACAGGAAGATAATTGTTCCCTTCCAAACTGAGCATGGATAACTTTTCTGCTCAGCATTAAACTGGTATGCAGTCCCCATTTTAGAACATCCGAAAAGGTTACCTTCTCCCAAAACATTAGTTTGTAGTCAACTGATTGGGTGTTAATATTTCTTTTCATGTTCAGTTTTTATCAGCCCCAAGCTTTACTCATGGCTACCTTCTGTCCTTAGTGCTCTAAATAGTTCCTGGTGCAAAAGCAGCTTTCACGTCAAGGCATATTCACTGGACTTAATGTTTTATTTTTTTGTGTGGAAAGGGATCATTAATTTTACTGAATGTCAAATTAGCTATCTTCCTGTCATCCAGGAAGATTGTGTATAAGCTAAAACATTCAGTTGACCAGCCACAATCTGCCTTTTTTTCTGAATTTCTAAGAAGTTTCTCCAAAAGTTAGCTATTGCATCTCTTCCTGATTTTTTTTTAAAACAAGCTTGTCAAAGGAGGATTTCCAGCTAAGACTGTATTAAGTGAGAGATTAAAACTTTATTTCCTTTGAAAATATACCTTTTAAAAATAGTCATACCCCCTCTTTCACCAGTTCTTCCTGAGGTGTGTGTCTGTCAGTGTGTTAGTGAAGGAGAGGTTGTGAGTCTTTGGATCTTGGCATGTTGTAGTCCTTGTCCTTTAGGGCTTAGGTGAGGGTTTTGAAAACCACTGGTCAGGTCAGTCGGTCATGTCCTAAAAAAGCTCCGTGTCGGTGTTTGATTTCAGCAAGTAATTCCTTCTTGAGAATATATGCTTTTTTTTTTTTTTCCCAACTCATTACCCTAGCAATCTGTAAAGATTTCAGTCTTTCCATTCTTAATTGATACGATGCTGGGAAAGCTGGTAATGGAATCATGTGCTTTTCTTTCAGTGTATTCTAAAAACCTTCTCAGTCCTTCGCTTTGCTTCCTGTTTCCCAGTTTGCATATACAACTAATTTGTTTCCAATGACCTTAAATATTTGGTTTCACAACTGCTTTAGTTTTAACCTGCATATAATTGTTTCGCCAGTTATTCCAGGGATTTCATCGTGCCCGTGTACATTATGGTTTTTAGTGCTCTTATTGTCTCTCTTGAGTACTCATATTTTGGGACATACCATAACATATTTTGTGAAGTGTCACATATGGCCGCTACTGTAAGGATGTCACATTGACATACAGTCTGTGAGAGCTACATCATTGAAGGGGCATTGAAAGACTGAGAGGCTTTGATGTGAGGTCGTTTCAGACCATCCTGACTCTTTTGAAAGGGTTAATTTCCACATCTAAGTGCACTCACGTTTTCTGATTTTTAAAGCAGCAGTGGCTCTATTCCCTCATTCAGTTTTTGTAAAAATGTTGCGATTGTCCTTTGCTTTTTTTGTAAACAGTGTGCATCATTGAAAGCTGCCTTTCATGATTTGCTGAATTTGTTGTCAAGGGTGCTTGCACGCTGTTTTGAGTAACTTTTTTTTTTTTCTGCTACATCTATTGGAAGACACCTTCAACACTTTTTCCAGTCACTTTCCTACAGAAGTCCCCGATGTAAATATCAAATGGCATTACGTTTAATGAATAAGCATTTGTTTTTCCCTTCCTCCAGGCTTAAGGGGAATTTTTGGATTCACAATGGTTTGAATTCATTCCTCCCAAGTATGAATTTAATGCTGCCAAAGGGATCACTCTGGAAATGTTTTTAATCCGTATTGTTTAGGGTCTGACATTCTGAAATGTAGGAAGAAAAGAACATTTTCTAATTAAAACACATTTGAGTAGGTGAACACTAGGGAGAATGTTTGCACCAAATCCTTCCAAGGGCCATCCACTATTAGTACCGCTTTACAGCTTAGGACAAGGCTCCACTGACTGTTGGTCCTGCAGGCTGGGATGCCGGACTGGCCTGCCAGTGGTGGCTGGCGGGCTTTGCAGCTCTGCTGTATGGAGCAGGTGGACCACCCCAGCCTGATGTCCCTCGGGTCTGCTGGTGTGCAGAGGCAGCCAAACCAGTGCAACCGGTAGTCCTGCTCCTGTTCTCCAGCAATTCCCAGCCTGAGATTGCTCAGGGACCTCTGATGGCAGAAGAGCTTTTGCTGCTACGGCTTATTTTCTGTTTGGCTGGCTCTCTGCAGGGCCCCAGGAGAGTGAGGGTCCCCGAGGTAGTGCCCTGGTTCTCTGTTATCCCTGAGGAAAGAGGGCTGGAGCCTGAGGCGAGAGGGCAGAGCAGGCAGCTGCCAGACTGGCTCAGCTCTGTGGGAAGCCCACACCCGGGCTCATGCAAGTGGCCCCACGCTGTTCCATCCCCGTTGATTTAAGCCGTTTTGGTGGTAGCTCCCTGCTAAGCTGAAGAGGTTGAGGAGTGATTACTGGAGCTGCAGATGGCAGCTCAGAGTACGGGCAAGCATGGGGGGAAGCAGGGAGAGATGAGGTGCTGGAGCCAGGTGGGACAGCAACCTTCTCAGGTGGCACAGCCTCAGCTGGGGAGGAAGGCAGGGAAGAGACCTAGAGCTGTCAGCATCTTAGAATTTCCCATCCAGGACCATTTGGTGTTGCTGAGACGGTGTTTGACGTTGTGCTTTTTTGTCTTGTTTACTTGGCCATTGAGATTTTTAACAATTAGCTACTACAAATTGGTTTAGAGAACGCCTTGAGGGGAGACCTGTGTAGCATGAAAAGTATTAAAAAAGTTGTCATGTGTGCTTTTAAATAGTAATGATGATTTAATGACTGTGCCTTTTGTCTCTGCTTTCTGGTGTCTCTACCTGAAATAATAGCTGCGCCTCCTTTTATTCTTCTAGCCCAAGCTGCTGCATCTGGGCTGCTGCCTCAGTAGGAGGTCAAATACAGCACTTCCGACCCTGAAGACAAATGACAAAGCCTTTAAAAATATATGTCTCTCTTTTGGTGATAGCTGCTCCCCAAACCTTCCATGACAAGTTCCTTTGCTTTGTTGTGACACCTACAGGGAATGGCCCAGCAGGTTAGCTCTGCTCATTTGCTTTCAAACTTCAGCAGCCTCCGTCTCTCTTAGTATTTGAGTGCATGGGTGTTTGCGTATTCCAGTTTTTCTTCCTTAAGCCTGAAGAAGACCTCTTTCTGAGTCGTGCTTGCTTGGACCTTTGCTGAGCATGATATCTGCTTCTTTTGTCCTTACTGTAGAAGATTTTTAAGTGATTTGGTACCTTTATTTTAAGGTCTTCTATTGAAGTGAAGCAGAGCTCACCGATCAGTGTGTTTCAGGTTAAAAAAAAAAAAAAAAAAAGAAAGAAAGAAAACAAAAGAAAAGGAATAATTTTCTGTTCTGAAATATTTTTTTTAAAAAAATACTTTATGGAGCTACTGGACTTCGTTGCTCTTGTAGCTACATTTGCTTTTGTCAGGAGGCCAAGCTGAGGCCAGACAAGGGGACGACAGGATGAGATCATACAGGGAGCTTTGTCAGAAAAGGACAGTGCTCAGTATCTCTGCACAGAGAGAGGGAAGGAGCCTGAGGGCAGGACTGGGGGGGGGGGGGGAGGGGAAAGGTACTTTAGCAATCGCCGAGAAGCCACAGCAAACAAATGCTGTGATAGCTTGGATGGGCAGATAAGTGTTAGATGTTTGATAGCAGAGATAGCAGCCTCTTTTTGATACTGCTTTGTTTTCAGTCCTCTAGGCTCTGCCTGGTGTGCTTTTGATTTTACTTTTCAAGAGCTGTATTACTTCATAATCTGTATTTTATATGAAGCATAAACTAAAAATTTATTATATTTGAGGGTTTTACATGTTTTATTTATTTAGCTTTGATCATTGTAATGTAACTTTAAAATAATAGGGCTGTTCTAAGTGGATATGATACCAAAGCTGTGAATAAATTGGACCCCGGGTTAATGAAGGTATTTGCAGTGAGAGTACTGGCAAATGGTGGTGGTAAAACATCACTGGACAAGATACTGAGACCTAAGGTATGTCCTGATCAGAGTGTATCAACTAACATGTTTTACTGCCTTGTTTCAAAGCAACAGTATGGATTGGGCAAAGTGTATTTTGGTGTATTACCAAATCAAGCTTACAGAAATGACAGAAAAGTAGAGAAAAAATGAGGCTGCAGTATGAATAAGGAAAAGGTAGAAAGTATAACCTCTAGATTATGGGGACCATAAGGCTAGATGAACACTTTGCCTAAGTTTCCAATACTAATACTCATATTATCTGTGGAGACAAGGCAAAGCGAGGCAGCTAAAAGGATTACAAGTATAGAATGGAAATTACTACAGCCAAGGCTGATGGCATCCCTCCAGCTTGAAGGTACCAAATGATTGACGTGCCTGCATTTGGAAAGAAATAGCATATGAATTGTCAGTCTCATGCCTCACACCGAAGATTTTCAGCAAATCAGTCAAGTCAAAATGGTCTCATATGACTGGAGAAGAAATAGAAAAGCTGTACCTGTACTTAGGAAAGTGGCTGATAAGAAGAATGAGTAGTCAGCTTTGAGAGCAGAGCAGAAGAGCTTGGCTTGGTTTGTTCATGAAATGAAAGCTGAGCAGAGTTATGAAATGCATGTAAATACTAACAAATAACTTAAAACAAGAAGAGCAATGAAGCTACAGGACAGCGTTGGCACAAAAACATACAGGTGTAAATCGAATACATTATTGGAATAAAGGGGGAATTCTGAACTATTAGGCAGTTGCATTTGGAAGAGGTTTTCAGTTAGAGTGACAGCAGGGAGGGAGGGAGCAGAGGAAAGGAAAATGGAAAAATCAAGACTGCCCTTTTAAAGATAAAACTCGGTAAACATATTGAACTGACCATATAATGTGGTTCTCGATGTAGTTGGAAGCTGGTTAAGAACTTTCTATCTGTGTAGTCTGAAATTCTTGCTACATTTCCACGCAGCTGTCTGATCCATTGGTGCTTAATGTCCTAAAACCGTCCACTTGACACTCTTCATTAAAATAAAGGTATCATTTCCTTTCAGCTGTTACCTTCTGAAACAGCTTTTGATACAGAAAACTGACTACATTTCAGGTGATCTTCTAGGTTCACTTCCCAGCTCTTCACACAGACTCTCACTGTCTTGGCTGCTTTGCTCTCTGTTTTGTAGTGTTATGTATTTGAAGCAAGGATAATAATACACCTTCTGTCTCGCTTTTATTTGTTTACTCAGAACAGAACTCTAATAAAAGATCTGCAGTTTACTGTATCTTTAGCCTCTGTCAGGTGGGCTTGGCATGCAGCAGACTTGTCAGGAGTCAGTTCTCAAACGTCTCGATGGAGCATCTGAAGAACCCACAGAATGAAAGATGCTCTTCCCCACTGGGCCTTACTTGATCAAGCTGTTCTTGTTCCCTTCCTCTGAGGTGTCTGCTACTTGATGCATTTATTTGGTCTTCCTTCTACTCTTGGAAGAAACACATTCATACTTATGTCAGACTTTTATCCTTGGGTTGGCAATTCCTCTTCATTTTAGTGTGAATTTTAGGGCCTCATGACATATCTGTGTAGATAGATATTATTTTGCTGGAATGGAAATTCACTTCCTTCTTGGCACTCACTGCTCTGTTGTGCACTGGAACACCAATGTTTATAACGGAGGTCGCATGGCTGAGATGCTGCCGCCTCTTTATTTTGGTTAGTCAAAATATGAGGTGGTTTATCTGGCCTGTTCTTTTTGACATTTGACAGGTCCTTGTTCCCGTAGTACCAGTTGTGACTTTGAGAGATGTAGCAGTAAAAGTCAGTTGCCAGGTTGGAACATTTTTGCACTAATGCCTTTCCTGTAGCACTTAGGAAAACTGCAGAGACTCAACTATCGCAACGAGCCAGCTCTGCTGTTTTCCTAGTCTGTGCCTTAGATTTTCACGAGGCTGGTAGTTACCTGAATGCTCACTTTGCTGTTGATTTGAAGTGTGTAGAGAATTAGTTCATCATGTGATTGATTCCTGGACAGTATATTTTCCTAGTGTGCGCAACACACTTTCACTTGGACTGGAACTGGCATTCTCCAGAGAAGATTTCTGTTGATTTCTATCACTGTTTTCTGTCTTCTGCTTCAGGGATCCCATATGTGCTGAGAGCAACTGAAAATATGGTGATAGAGACAGACTAGGGCTTAGTCTTAGTGTGAATTTAGATGTTTTATTTTCTGTTGTTGTTTTGAGTAACATATCTGTCCCTCTGAACATGAGGTAAGTCACAAATGGAAAGTAAGAAGGGAGGCAGCTGTGAAAACATACATATATTCATGGAGAGAAGAAAGCAAACTCTTCCGAATGGCATTTGCCCTTTACAAGTTACCTTTTCTCAGCTTACAGCATGCAGTCCTGAACGTGTTCTCTTTTGAGCTGCAGTGCGTCCAAATGTACCTCACTGCCAGTGCTCTTTTATCAACCTGTGTGTCTTGGAGGCATTCAAAGAAATTCGTGAGGAGTCCAGCGATGAGAACAGTGACATAGCACTTCCACGGGGGTTGGTAGCATTTTTGCTGCTGGAGGGCTGAACAACCGAAAGCATGAACTGTGCAAACAGACCAGATCATCAAGCTCCAGGACAGCAAATTCGTTTCCTAAATACAATTGGGATTCCACTGGTCAAAATTTCAAAACCATTCCCAATTTCTGCAGGTTTGTCTGCAGCATGTAGCTAGCCTGTTAAGACAAGTTCTTGCTCTGAATACTCCGGAGATGACACTCTGTGAAACATGTTGCTTGCTAGACAAGATGTCATATGTAGTATTTCTCTTTAAAAAGAGAGATTTCTATACAGAGGAGTCCTACTGAATAAGTGTTTTAGTGTTTCATCTTTTCTAACGCTCATGTTCAAGTATACCTGCTAAAGTATGCTGATAGCAAGGTATTTACATAAGTGCTATGTGTATAATACATTATTTAAATACATTATTTAAATTTCAGTTAAAGAATAATCAAAGAATCATCAGGATTCGTCATCATAGATTGTTCTAATTTGTATTAGTCTGTGTCTCTTCATGAGAGGGAATTCAAGGATAAAGATCACAGAATAACAGAAAATTGATTTGAAGAGTGCTCTTAAGTAATATATTCCCAAAACAAATGCAGTATTGTTCCTTATAACGTGTGCTATTTTTCTGAGAAGTTCAGTAGAGGTTAGTATGTTCATGTTTGATAAGGCTCCTATATAATTTCCATTTTGTGGATTCTTTTTGTCTCAACTTACTTAAGTTTCAATAACATGTGAGGGAAAAAACCACCTGATTGGCTTTCCTCCACAGGTTTTCTGGATGCCGAGGTAAATACTCCCTTTTTATTTTTTTTATAATCTGATTATAACTGCAAGGCTATTTGTGTCTCGTTGTGAACTTTCATGAATATCCTAATAAATCCATACTTTATTTATTTATTCCTGACAGATCTGTATAAGTTAAATCATACTTTGTAGCAGTTACCAATAACACCTGACTTGAGGAATAAGTGGAATAAATAAGATTTCATTAACAAACAAAAAAAGTCATGAAGGTTGGTAGCTTCATAATAATAAAACCTAAATAGTGTGAATCAAAAACTAGAAACTGGGGAAGACAAAACCATAACTCTAGATGCCATGTCCTCCCCTTCCTCCTTCTTTCCCTAGATTTACATGTTGAGCACGATGCCGTATATTATGGGATATCCTTTCCATCGGTCAGGGTCAGCTGTCCTGGCTGTGTCCCCGCCTGACTTCTTGTGCCCCCCAGCCCACTCACTGGTGGGGCAGTGAGGGGAGTAGAAAAGGTCTTGTCTCCCTGTGAGCACTACTCAGCAACAATGAAAACACCCTGTGTTGTCAACCCTGTTTTGAGCACAAATCCAAAACATAGCCCCATACTAGCTAGCGTGAAGAAAATTAACTGTATCCCAGCCAAAAGCAGCCCAGAAACTGACGTACTTTTGACTCTTACTTTTGTAACTTAAACCAGGCTTTTAGGAAAGTCTGGATGTGAAGTCCAAAACGGGTCTATGGTGGTGAATGTGTCTCTGCTCCTGTAAGATGTAAGATGTAGTTGATGTTGGGGCTGGGGCTTGTAGATAGCATTTCGTAATGCACTGGAAAGAAAAAATTATCAAGCATCGAGATGCGTGGGTATTCTGCAGTCCTCAGAAAATCTCTTTGGCTCTTTTATCTGTCTGTATAATAGATACCTCAGTTGTACCTATGCTTTGTTGTTGTGAATTTGTATTTATTGCATGTGCTGTTGCAAAGAACCAGTGGTTTTCTGTTTTGTATGAACTGAGTATCTGCTTTACTTCAGAGATTTGCTCTCAGCAAAACTTGCAGTAGTAGCATTTCATACAGAAAGTTAGCTTCTATGGAAGATGTGATCAAACTTAATGGTTAAATGCAATCTCCTTCGATATATTCCTTATTTTTTTGAGGAATGTCTACATTTAAAGTATGTTGGCGTTACTAATTTTAATGGACAGAACAAGTTACAGATTTTTAAATTGTGCCTGCCTGTGCTGTCGTTTCCCAAAGCCCTGTTTAGGGCTCTGTAGGTCTGAACCTGCAGCTACAGACACCGATCCCTAGTTTCAGTTTCACAGACTGGTTTAAAATGAGCATCTTCTAAAGCAAGCTCTCACAGGAAACATAAATTTAAACATTTTTAAATGCAAATATTACTGACTGGGCTTTGAACTCAACAATAGAAAGCTGAACAAGGGCTGCTCCTGAGGAGATAAATTGAACACTGAACATCTGCGTACAAAGCAGGGTATTTGTTTCTTGTCTGATAGTCTCCCCTATGATTGTCTGGTCAGACCCAGGTGACATTAATCTTGCTCACTCTGGAAGATATTGTCTTTCCATCATAGAAGAAAAACAAATGAAATTACTTAGTGTATTTACTACAGAAGCAATTTCAATTAAGGCAAAGAACCAGAGAGGCCTCTAGGTTCTCAGTGTGAAAAATGACTCACTGCTGGTCTAAAATGAGATTGGGAGATGTAAATTGTTGGAAATTTATAACAGTTGCCATCTCCCACTGGGAATGTTGGAGTGGTCCTAGTGGTCCTTGAAAAGCCAGGTGCCATTGGAAGCAGTAAGGGGGTTTTGCTTTAGAGATGTTCTTGTATTACAGCTAAATGTGTGTGTTTGAAATAATTAGCTCTAACTACAGTAACTGTGACTTGACGACAGGAAAAGCAACAAGGTACTGGAGTTGTGTCACTGTTGTGCTGTCTTGAGAGTGAAAGCAAAGACTTCAGGAAGATTTTTGTTAGAACCAAAACTGTGTAAACCTTCTTTCTCTGTTCTGTTACAAGATTTAGCATGCTTTACAGGACAGTAAATGGTTTTTAAACTGTGATTTGAAATTTTACTTGATTTAGCTAAATACAACTGATACCTAGGATGAGCATCACTGTGAGCTGGAGAAGGGCTAGACTGACATTGTGGTCTAGCAGCTGTCAGAATGGAAGAAAGAAAACATGTTCTTCCAAAAGAGAGGGATTCTTTTTTTCTTCTTTCTGTGTGTGGAAAAAATAATAGGTAAAGACAAAGTCTTTGGTTGGAGCAAATTCTGTGTTCGTTTAATCATTCCAGCCAGTTATCGCTCCCAACTTGCAGTGACAAAGAAGGCAGAAGCTCCTCTGCCCAGGCAGTGGCAGGCACAGTATGATGGCTGCCACCTATGCAGTTCCTGCCTCGGTGCCACTCTTGGTTATATCAAAACAATTGTGCAAAGCTGCGTGCTTCGTATTTTAGAGTCTTGATAGAGGGGTGGAAAGAAGTGGTGTGTTGCCTGTTTTGTGTAAGTGGGATCAACCCCCTCCACAGAATCATCCGGTGCCTCCCAAGGGACAGAGAGCTGTGACAAGAAACAGGAAAAATGTCTGAAAGCCAAGTCCTTAAGCCTGTGACACAAAGTTTGGTGGATCATCAAACAAACCACTGCTGGAGACTCAATGGTCTCCTGTAGTTACTGATTACGATGCCTCTGACACACACCAACATTCAAACAGTTCAAACTGAGTGAATGCGTTTCTATATGAGACCCCAAACCACGTGTCAGGGCAAAGAAGCCAGCTGAGCGGAGTTCAGCAGCCAGTCTTCCTGCGGAGTCCTGGCTGGGAGCTAGGCTTCAGACAGACCTCAGTCCCTGTGAGGGACAGCAGAGTGGGTTTCAGCATCCCTTTAGAACAGCTACGTAGGCAGAACGTTTCAGCATTTTACTTTTTTGTTGTTGCTGATCATAATGTCTGGCATAGCAAACAGTGAAGGTGATGTTAGAAAAACAGAGGGGAAATCTGAAGCGCTGTGTCTGGAACAGTCCCTTGAGTTCAGTCAGCTCTACAGACTGCCTGGCTTCTGCAGTTGAAAGTATGTTCTGTGTTCCTCGTGTTTTCTCGATCTGGTAGAATTCACATCTTCGTACATCAGTGACAAATGTATGCTTTCAGTCAAAAAGAGTGGAAGAGCCAGAGTCTCCAGCTCAAGGGAGTTCTGTTTTCAGTCAAGGGAGGATGGGAAATATACTGGCCCCATACTGAATTACATCCTAACTGGTCAATCAGATAATCTTAAACTCTATAGAAGGATGATGGTGACCTCTAAGGATAGCCTTCAAAAAGTTAACACTGATACATGGGTGACAGTCTTTGCATGATACAAATCATTCTGGAGGGCAATATTATAGAGAAGCAAATAAAACTAAACTGAGGATCTGGAAGGAATATGAGCATATATATGCATCTGTTGTGAAGTAAATATATTTGGACTGAGGCTTGAAAACATACTGGAAACTTGGAATAGTCAGATAGTAATTGCATACCTTGCCCCATGAAAGGACACCATTTATTCTGCAGGTGCCATTTAGTCTACAAAGGCAGAAAAAAAAAAAGCATGTAAAGGATCATTGTTCTATTGTTGTTTTTATTTGCATAGGTGATGTCTTTATCTGCCTTTCATCTCTCCATCCAAAACTCTTTACTTATCGTGAGGTCAATAAAGCTATAAAGGTCACAGAGAGATTGAAAATATACAACTCTGCTTGAGAAAGCTCATGTATGCAGAAATAGCTTTCTTCTATAGCCATGTTGGAATTATTTTTTAAGGTTCAATGTCTAGAAGCATTGTTTGTTAGTAATGCCTTTTCTGAACTCTTAACGTCTGCCCTTCTCTGGTGAGAAACCCTTGATTGCTGGCTGCACGGGAGGGTGAGAAATTGTAGATTCAGTGTTTTCAGTGTGCCCAGACCAAACATCTGTCCTGCACATTAAACAGTGTCCATTCTTTTGGCAGTTGTTTGGAAGTTTTTAAAGCAGTAAAAGAATAGAGATGACAGAGTTGAAATAGGTCTGTGCCTTTTCCTGATGCAGCAAAAAGATACGGAGCAAAGAAGGGAGAGGTCACAATATGGGAGCAGAGGAAAAGGACAGCGTATGCCTGCTCTGCCTGCAAAGCTGGCAAATTCTAGACAGACGAGTTAGTGTCGGAGAGCCTGAGCCTTAGGGTAAAAAGAGAAATTTCAGGATGAAAGATCTAGATGTGTCCGGGGAAACCCAACGATAGGGTCATGCAAAATCCAAAGTAATGGGAATGGGATAATGAAGGTTTATGAGATCTGCAGGTAATAATGTGGCTCTCATTATAGCCTGTGCAAGTTAATAAGCAAATAATACCCCCATAACTAAAATTACTAGCTAAATTATTTTTTTCCTACGTCTCCTTCAACCCCAATACATCAACCTATCTTAACAAACTAAATGGCTTTGAAAGAATTGTATTAGTTTTGTCACTTATTGCTTTAATAATCCAACCTGGTATCATCTTATTCTGTTCTTGTGTCTCCAGATGCACTCATGAAGTAGATGGATAGGTTATTTCTTTATATCATCAGCTTTCTTTTCAGTGTAACTTGAGGCTGGACCTTTTTAAACTGTTTTCCTGTGTTCTTTTGAAAGCAGAATGTTAGGTATGTGCCAACAGGTTTTGAGTAAATGAAGGACCAGCCATATCACTACATGCACACAGTTGTAAGGGATTTCTGAAAAATCACAGAATCAATGGGATTTCTGACGGATATCTTTCAAAGACCTGTTGGTGTTTTACTTGGTGTATTTACCAGTGTAATTAGTGCAAACTGCATAACAAACCCTGTGCTGTTGCAGTTGCTGGGCACAGCTCAGGCACCTGACAGCGGTTCTGTTAGCGGTGCACCCAGTGCAGGGCAGTTGTCCCACGCTCTGTTGCAGCATCTTGGTGCCACAGGCTTAGGGAACCCCGCAGTGAGCTGTGTAGGTGAGGATTGTGATAGACAGCAGAGTCTTAATAAGTACTCTTTGGGGTTCCTTGTTTATGTTGACTATGTTGAGTCTTTCTGTAGTGTTTTTCCATAGCAAACACACTTCTTGGTTTTCATTGTATTTTCCTCTTTCCTCTTCCCCCTCCAGTGCGGTATCCTTCCAAATCCACCTTTACTGGTAGCCCTGCAGTTAATAATGGCTGTGATGTATTCCAGGTTTTAAAAGGCCATAAAGGCAGAATGGGCTGAAGTATTGGAGTTAAAAGGCTTGTTCAAGATGCTATCTGTGTGCTGAATACAATTGCATGGGCATGTTAAAAGACATCAGATTTTCCTCTAGAGGTGTTTAGCAGAACAGCCTGGCAGGAGTTGGAGCTTTGATCTGGCTGCTTTGTTCTGGTGTGTGTGCTATGGAGGCACCTAGCTGTCTCTTGACCTCTGGGACTTGAACTGTTTTTTCTGTTGTCTGGATGAGTGGTGTTCATGTTCTCAGCATTCTTCATGCAGTTTTCTTTTTTTAGTTATTTTTTTAAATTTAATTCTGTATTATTTAGTGTTTGTTTTTATGCAGCCTTAACATATCTCATGTATTGGGACTTGAAGCCATCATTCAAATGAACAATAAGGCATTTACAGCAGGCTCCTCCACACTGCAAGAACTAATAGTGAAAAAGGATTAATGTATAAATTAATTTCTCTATGAAGTAGCTGCTTACTCAGGCACTTCCATTTATAGGATGTGGAGCAGAACTTTTTATTCTTTACATACAGAAATGGAAAAGATTTTCTGTCTTTAAAAAAACACAATTGGACTTACAAAAGGAAAGACTGGGCTACCCAACTTACAGTATGAGTGAAATATCTCTCCCCTCTCATCATTCTTCAATCATGACATTGTCATCATTCAGGAAAGCACTTAGGTCTGTGCTTATTTTTTGAGACATGCTTAGCTTCTTTTCGCATGTTTGAGCAAAGACGAGTTGTTTAAGTGCATTCCTGAATCAGAACCTTAGCACTAATCCTTCAGTCACTGCAAAGAATAAATGAGGGGCAAAGACAAAGGGCCAAATTAAAATCAACGAGATTCTATTCAGATGGGCTCTGCTTCAGCAAGCACATATCTAATTATAAGCACACAAGTAGGCTCACTGACGTCAAAGTTAATTAAACTGCTTAAATTTAGGCACATGCTTAAATTCTTTGCTGAATCAGTATTTTTGAGCCAACAAATAATAGGACAGTATTGCTGGTCCAAAGCATGATTTTGTGGATGGGGAGGAGTTTAAACTCCCCCTTTCTTCCATCAGTTCTTCTGAGGTCTGCCTGCTGGCATTTTATTTGAGTCACAATGGTGAAGGCATGTGTTAATATGTTAAAGTTTCTTAAAGAGTGTTTGCTAACAATACTTCAAACATTGCAGTTGGGTCTGTGATACTCTTAAGGCACCCTTCCTCTGTGCAGTATGCTATGCTGTGTGGCAGGACCGTGCCTGATCCAGTAATCTTTTTCAATTTCATTTTTCCTGATGCCACTCTTACAAAATGAATCCCTTTGTCCAGTCTCTGAAAGCCAAATTATTAACTTACTGTCATAACAAAAACAGAAATCAAGAAAGCATGCAGACAGAAGTGTTATATGAAGAACATGTGTCATAGGGAAGAAGGTTTGATTCCTTTGGTTTCATGTGTTATTTTAATTTATGATGTCCTAAATAACTAACCTAAATAAATAACATAATTTGTTGGCCTTGAATCATTAAGGGCCTAGTAAGAATTTCCCCTGTAGGAATGCAAAAGACAATATGATACTTCTTACACTGAAAACACACATATGGGAATTCCAGCCATGTTTCATAAATGAGCTGGTGGGGCTGGCTGTGAGCTTTTAACTATGCTCCCTGCCTCAATAACACAGTAAAGTTGCCCTGATGTACTAGCAAGGGATTAATCAGGGAGGTGCACTGCAAAAGATCAGGTTTCTTCCACTTGGTAAAACTCATGCCATGGGGACTTTGGGGCTGCAAAGGAAGTTAATAAAGTTATCAACGGCAGTAAGTTCAAAAAAGAAAAGCAAGTAAGAGAGCTAAATAAATCTAGACTTGTGTTTTAAAAGGTACTCAACATTTTGTGCATGCATATGTTATCTACTGATCACTATTTCCTGGTAGTTGCTCAAGTCTAAAGCTTACAACTTAATCATCTTGCTTTAGATACCAGAAAATTACATGTATTCATATCTTTGTGGTTTCAGTAAATAAATAAATAAATGGAATGCCTTCCCTCATGATGACTTCTGCATCAGTTTCACCAGTAGTGACTGAAAGCTGTTGCTTTTGGAAAAGTGCTCAGTTACCAGTGCAGGCTGCCTTGATGGAGAACGGGTAACCTTGTAGTCAGTATTTGTCTGTGTCGTGTAATTTATTTCATGCCAATTATAGTCACAGTCTGGCGAGCATGGTCTAACAGGTGGCTTGGAAGTCAATTCAGAGCTTCAGTTTGACTTGGTTCCCTTTGCTAGGTAAGGAGAGAGGGAACACTTGTTTGAACAGTGGATGAGAGACCATTCTCTAACGAGAGGGATGGGCTACTGTCAGTGACAAAGCAGCAGCTTTCCTCTCCTGGGTGTCTCCCACGTTATCCTCCTCTCTCCTGTAGCAGCTCCAGGTCGAAAGTATAACCTGTCGAGAGTCAGGGCAGCTACTGCAACTGCTGAAGTCGTGTGCACGGAGTGAGAGGAAGGAAGCAGCTCGTCGTGCAAGCAGCTTTCTCATAAATATGCTATGAATTGTCTGTTTTGCTGGACGTCATCTCAGCCAGCAAAGTAGAAGAAAAACTCCATCTTTTTTGTAGGGTATTCCTTGGCTGCATCTCATGTGTCTCCCTAAGATGATGATGTAATTGATTTAAACCAGGATATTCCTTTACCAATTTTCTTAGATTTTTGGGTTTTGGTCATATCTCCATATTTTGTATACTAAACAGGATTTAAACTGTCAGACTATATCTGAAACACTTATAATGATAACGGAAGGATCAAAGTGGGGCACAGTCATTTTATATGTAGAAGTTGTCTAAATGGTTAACAGGTTACTGTACAACCTGTAATAAAATCACTGAAGTGGGCAGATTTACTTATCCTTAGAGCATGCTACCTGGGGTCTTGAGTTCCAGCTGGGGCTTCATTATAGGCTTGTCTCTCTTTTGTTCACAGGCAGGTATCTGGATTTCCATTCTCGGTTACCCTGGGTGCTTCAGAGGGATGGTGGGTGGCTGTTAGAGCCATCATGCAGTCTCTTCTTTGCATGAGGATTTTGAAATTTTTGTTTGGAAGCATCTCAAACATAAATGTTAGAGATTGTATAAAAACAATCAGTCGAAAAGAAGAAAACAGACTTTTGCTGACCACTAGAGAGAGTTCTGTGAGGAGCAAATCCGTTTCCCACTCTTCATTCTTTCCCTTTTATTACCTTTCTTTTTCTGGGGCTGCTGTTAAGGGACAGTTAAGAACAAGTGGTACGATCTGTCTTTTATACTCACAGTGCAGAGGGCAAGTGCATGAGGCATTCCGTGGACTCTTAAGAAAAACAATGTAAATCTCTTAAATGCTTGTGGCAAACACCCATCCAAAGTGTACGCATATGCGGGGTCTGTGCAGTCTGAAGCATTCCGGCTATCGGCAAATAACTTTCTCGTTCAAAAGGCTAATCGCACGTTCTTATTAGGGAAGCTAAAGTGGACCATCTCCAGAAAGCGTTGCTTTCTGACCTTTAAAGCTGTTACCTCCAGGGCAGAGTGAAGCAGGATATGTGCCTCACTATTGACTGTGACATTTCTGTCCTAAAAATAGATCACTACAATCCCTTTCTGGTTCAGACCGGCACCCTCTACGGGTATGTAATACTCAACTGTGGTCCTGATTTTCAGAGGTTTTGAGTAGCTGGATATGCCAGATGGAATGCTAAAGCCCCCAAATCGGGCCAATAAGGTGAAAAAAGAGGAAGGAGACTACCTCACTGTGTTCTTATTTGCTGCAGCACGGAAAATGTTTCCTGTGGAAATCTTTAGCTTAATCTGAGTGTGCTGAGATCTGAGATGATTAATCCACTTAGCGGATCCTTCAGTGATGGAAAGTGGTGTACAAATCTATGTAAAAACAAGGGATCTTTTCCACCTCCTTGATTTACATAGCTGGGAGTTACTACGTTCTTAGCTACAAGCATAGGGGTTTATTCTGCATCATAACAAATGTTGTAGCTTAATAGCACTTACTATGAGTATTTTAATCATATAAAATAGATACTCAGACTGCTTATATTCTTTGGATGTCTTTTATACTCTAGACAAACTGTTGATTATATTTAGCTTTTTATTTTTGCGCATGCTTTTTTGATATGCAAAAATCAAGCATTTTTTATGAATACATTCTATTTCCTGCTAGTTTTGGTGACTGTAAAAGGTGCTAAATGTGAATTTACACTGGACTGGTTGAAAGATGTTAACAAAAGTGAAAAATTTCATACCACATTTTATTTATTTGTTTTCCAACCAATGCTCTTAGTCATCCAAGGCCAGGCAAACAAACATACCAATCCTGTTTAGCCAAATTTGTGCTGACCTTCATGTAGCTGACTTGCTCCTTTGATATCAGTATTAAATTCTAACATATGGCAGTTATTGATCATGGGAACACAGAGAATTAATCTTTGCAGCAAAAAAGTTTTCCGGTGGGACATTCAGCTTGGGCAAGCTGACATGGCGAGACAGAAATGAAGTTCCCTGTCACGGAATCTGTTTGCTTACCTACATCTTAGTCAGATCACAGGCTAAAACACTGGAGATCCTGATAAGTCTTTCAGTGTTTTGAAGATGACTACATGGGCCTCGGATGTTGTGGAAGACATATTTCCCTTCAGTGCCCTGGGAAAGAACGGGCATGCCATTTCAGCTGAGAGCGGCACAGAGAGCTGTCTGATCCCCTTAGAAGCACTAAGAAGACACAGCGGGAAACGGAAACCATTAACAGTCCAGTTCCTCGGGGAAGATGAAGATGGTGTAGGGAAATAGTCATTTGTATCGCTCAGGCAGGTAAACACCAGTGTTTGTGTTGATCCACCAGTTACCTGCATGGAGAACACTTTTAGCTGAAGATCTATTAGAATTAGCTGTGGGACTCACCTTTCCTGTTTGCTTGTCATCTGAGAGAACTGTTTGCTCTTCTTTTGGGGATGGAGAAGGGAGGAGAAATCACTGTGTTACAGACAAGATAGCGCTTATCGCTTCAAACCCACCTACTACTGCTACCTTTGCTGATCGTGCACTACAAGAAAGTCATGGAAAGTCTGTAGCTTTTAAGCTGAGGAAACGCATTCTTCACATTAATAAGCAGCTTCCCACAACAAATAGCAATGGGAACTTTTGGGTTCTTGCATCGAAAAGAATGATACTAATTGTTTTGCCATATTAAAGTGGCTAATAGGAACTCCTTCCCCACATCCCCCTTTTTGCAGGTCAGTGTGGCACATTCCAGTTTGTGTTTGCTTCAAGGCACAGGAGGAATCCCTCATAGAGGGGGAGGGTTGTTATATCACGCTCGAGCGCACAAGCAGTAAGCCTTTTGCTTTCTTCAAATACCCCGGTTGCAGAGTAGTTAGGAGGATTCTGGATTTCCCCCCACGCGTTCCAAAAATGCAGCATTCTTTGTTTTTCCACCACAAATGAGCTGAAACCCATAATCTCTGTACTGAGCAGAAGTGATTAAAATAGTGTGGAACAGATGGTTTAAAAGCTGCCAAAGATTGAATATTTTGCTATTTTGTTTCTTGAAACAACTGCATTAGTTCCTGAGTCAGCTTTGACTGGGCTATCATAACTCATCGGAGACCAAAGAGCGCATGGTCATTAATAACAATTAATTCAGGTTTTGTTTTGGTTGGGTTTTTTTTTTTCCACTGTTTAAGAAGATCTGTATGTGCTACACATTGAGGGAACCCATCATTTTCATGCAGGACAAAAATGGAAATTTTCTACAGAGCTTTTAACAGTATTTTTTTTCTTGGAAATTTTGCTGCTTGGGTTTGGGTTTGTTCCCTGGAAGGAAAGGCCATGTTCCAGTTAATACTACTTAGAGAATAAAGATACCACAGTACTTTGAAATGGTATGTGTTTTTGATGCTCAGGATGTGCAAGTTTGGCAATCTTTACAGATCAGTTTGTACAGAGAAGTTTCTAGACAGTGTTATGTTCCAGGGACCTGTTATAAAGCTGTCGGCATCAGGTGTGCTCCGCCTGCCATTCCAAAGAAGCAGATGCCTTCCGTAGAGGTCTTAAAACCAGGGGACTTGCAAACAGCATGGAGTCTTACCCTCCCCAATGCATCTTGCGAAACAGCATCTTCCTCTTTTGAGCTACCTTGGGGTTTTGGTTGGTTTTCTTTTTTAAAGCCATAGTCTTAGTGTAGATCAAAGGAAGATTCTTACTATCAAGCCAAAGCGTGTCAGCTATACGAGTGAATGTATGACAGCGCCATACTGGCCTCTAGGCTTCCACTTCTGCCATGGAGCCGCTCCAGCAGCTGTGTAAGGCTGCAGGTTCTGACAAGTTCTTTTGATATGCCTAGGTACCAATAGCTTACAAGTGCTGATTACGCTGCATCTTACATATCAGCTCTCTGCTCTCAGAGAGTAGATCAAAAGGTTTGGCATCCCCTTGAGGAACATTTTTAGAGATTGATTTTTGTGGACTTAGAAGAATATTTATTGGTCGCTTAGAATTTTTGTGAGACCTTGTCATTTTCCTCTTGTTGTACAAACCTTGCATGAGCTGAGCCATTACTGTTTTGATGTGTTGATCCTAATTAAATTTAAAGTTTTCAAGCAGTAAACTTCCTAGTGAAGTAGCATTTATTTTCACATATTTGCTAATGCAAAAAAGCCATGACTTTCACATTCAGGTTGGGAAATGGAATGCTACCTGTGTGTAGCACACTAATAAATGACTTCTAAAAAGGGCAGTAGCAAAACCAAGCTGCGTTCGTATTTTTATTTAAACATGTTCTTAATTTTGTTAAGGTTTGTAGTTTTAAATCAAATTTTAGAAATTTAGTAACTCTCTGATTGCTGTAGATGACGCTCTGTTTAAGCAAAGCAATTTTGAAAAAATACAAGTCTCACAAAATGATCACTGGGACTGAATCTCACGGCCACCTCCCCTCATGTTCATGGGAACCAATCTGTTTGGCCATGTCATTTTCTGGTTTCCACTGCAGCAGCTACCCAAGTAGAAAAGAGCTTCACTGAACACCTGTGAAGTAAAGAACCTGGCTTCTGAAAGCTGTAACTAGAAATAAGGAGGCAGCTCAGTTACTCGGGTCTGGGGGGTACGTTGCCAGTTAGAGACTTGGATTCTGGAGAGACAGTCACCTGGCTCTTCTCGGTGGAAGACTTCTGCTGTTGTGTATGCTGCAGTTGTATTCACTAAACCTGAGTTACTGCAATACACCTGAGACCCACTTGGACTGAGTAATGCTTCGTCTTGGACATATTTACTCTGTTTTGCTTTGTTTTCCTAAGGGATTAAAGGCTTCATACCTAATTGGTTTTCATTCCCTGCTTTTTTCCTTCAGGGGATTCAGTGTCACTTGTTGGTCAAACCTTGGTTACTCAGTTAATGGGCTTTATATCTCTTGAAGTACTAATTTTTTTCTAAGACAGAGGAATGCAAATGAGGGGAGAGGAAGGATTTTGAAGGTTCTCTGTTGAAACTTCTGGTTTTGTTTATTTTTTTAATTCTCCTAAATACACAGTCTAGGAAGTGACATAATTGCATACACTTTTAATTTCCTCCAGGCTCTGTGTGGTCTTCATCCAGCTTCTCAGATGTTGGCTACAGATGTTTAGAATCGCTTCCTCCCAATTAAACATCTGCTGTGAAGTGACAAAGTGTAAGACCGCATATGTCTGAAAGGCCAATGTATGCACAAACAGTTTTTGCTGGTAGATGTAACGAAAACTTTTTCCCTTGCCTCGGTTTTTAATGCACAGACGGTGAGAAATTGCTCTGCTTATTGAACTCCATGGGGGAGACTGAGTGCCTGTTTTAAGTACATGTTTAAAAATGTGCTGCTTCTTGTTGATCTTCAGTGTAAATCTTTTGGATGTCTCTTAATCAAGAATGTCACTTGCTTTACTATCTAAGGGTTAGTTGCTGTCCCACTTGGGATCTTTTGAGATCCAAAGTAGTGATGTGAGCTGGTCTGGTGACTTTACAATTTAGTTGGAGGGAATATAAAAAAAAAAAAAATCTAGTTTTTTAAGCTCGGTGCTGTATGGCTGTCGTACCAAGTGGGGATTCATATAGCCGTTCTCATTCTTTGATCGCTCAGTGCCTAGTGGTCTTTGCCTGGAATGGCAGCAGAGTAGGTGTATGCAAGAAGAAAACCGACTATGAATAAATGGTAATAACAGTATTACATCTGGGAGAAGAATGGAGAAGATGGTAGCATTTTTTTTTCTTTTTTTGGTTGACAGAGGTAGAATATTGACTGTTGATGATGTTAGGTAGAGATAACAAAAGACTAAAATAAATGAGTTTCTGAAGATATCAGAGAAATGCCTTGGGTTTATTCCATGGGGGAGAAACCAAGAAAAAGCAAACAGTGGCAACAAAAAACCTTTGTTGATGGAAATTCAGCAATTTTAGTTAGAATTAAAACATGTATAGCAAATTAACTTGAATTAAAACATGTATGGGTAGAGTTTTTGTGTGTATGTTGTTGACACACTGTGATGTTAGATAAGAATATTCAATAGTGTGTTATTTCTTTTGTTACATCTTAGTCTGCAGAAGTGCAAATGGATTGTGAAAGCAAGATGTGCTTTGCTGTGTCAGTCCTGCTAATTAACGATTTTAAGGATTTTTAGTGGGGGGAAAAAGTACTAAATGAGAAACATTCCAAATTACAGGTGAAGGATAATGTTTCAAGGATGCAGCCTACTGATTAAGAGCTTATTAAGCATTAGATGACATGTAAAATGAAATGTTTTCAAAAAAATGTAGAATCCCTAAGTGTGAAATTGTCTTCAACTGTGGACAGTTGTAACACGAGCAAAAGATGAGCAAACTTTCAAAAGTAATTTGGATCTGAACAAATTACCCTGGCAATATCTGTTTTAAGTCCTTTACTTCTTGATCAAAGAGATTTCTAGGAGGCTGAATTCAAGGTAACAAATTTGGTGATGTAGGCATGTGAGCTGAACTGTGAGCAGTGTGCTCATTTTTTATATGCTTCTGAACAACTGCTGATGGTAACAAGATAACCCAGGCCATATCACAACCTAAACCATAGCAAAAGGCCTCTTAACCAAGTTAACGAAGTCTGGAACTCCGGTGTTACAGTCACATCCTCGATTATAATGATACATCTTTTTTTTTTTTTTTTTTTTTTAAGGAGAAAACCACATCACTCCTGGCCTTCTTAACTGTATAATGTTTCCTTTTTAAAAAAGTTATTAAACCCCTTAGTTCTTGCCTTCATCTGTTCATTAGATAGCTAAATATTTATTTTTCAAAGTACTCTCTGTCCTAAGAAGGTAACCTCATCTGCTGCAGTCACACAAAAGGAAGTGCAAAACTTTTCAAAGGGTCTGTGTATGGGTTTTCAGGTGCCCCGATGCAGTGTTGCTTGGTGATGGTGGGGGTGTTACTGGCTGGTGCTCTCAAAGGTCCCGTATGACATCAAGGCCACTTGCGCTCAGAAACTCTGCACGCCGTTTGAAGTTCTTTTCTTTGAAGAACTTGTAACCAAGGTAGACAGGAAAGAGGGTGAAGGAAGGCAAGGGTTGGAGAGCAAGACGTGGGAACTGAGTTAACCCTGTCAGCTAACTGGGAACTGCTGTCTTGAGTCGCCCAACTGCCTTCATCACACAGTCGTTTTTCTGCTACCGCCATTTGGGAGAGAGAGGGTAAAGAATTTATGGTAGTCATGAGTTTTCCTCCTGGATTTTACATCATCTTCTTAGAAGTGATGAACCTCCTCTGGAAACAAACAGTGTTAAATCAATTACAAGGGCTTTTGGACTAATTGCAATTTACCACTGTGAGTTGTTGTCTGAAAGCAGTCGGAAATCTGATTTAACCAAACATCTCGGTTTAAGGATTGTGGGTTTATGAAACCTGGTTCAGGGCAATGCAGTTAGTGGCAGAAAGGAGCAAGTCTTGCTACAGGGGACTGAGGGCTCTGTATCTGTACCCAACACCGTGCCCCTCAGAGCAAGGTGACCTCCTCATCTCCACCTGTGGGTTATACCAACAGTTTATTCCCTGAAGCAAGGATAGCAGACAAGCAGTGGATTTGCTGTTATGCACTAGTGTAATCGCTTATGTTAATGTGTTGAATTCCTCCCAAACAGAGCTCAAATGGCAACACAGTGACTTCTTTCCTTTTTCTTCCCTTTGTAAATGTAACCAGTTGTATTGGGGGCTGGGTACTGTTTTTATGTTGTGAGTTTCTGGGCGAAAGTGCCTTCTTTTCTATGTCTCTGTTCTTTTCATTTACAAATGCAGAATGAAAAGCGTGCCAAGTTCCTTGAGAGAATTTGGTGTCATTTGCAGGAATCATCAGTATGGCTGCTCCCCAAAGCACACCTGAATCTTGAAAGCTTTTCCTTCCCTATGCTGCCGCCTCCCAGCTCTGCCCTCCTGGAAGGCAGCAGCAGGCAGTGGCTGTTTCCCCTTAGTTGCTCCTTCCAAGGGCACCACTTGCTGCTCTGGCAGTTAAATGCAAGAGTTAAAAGAATGTATGGATTTTCCTTCAGATTTGCGGTCTGTGAGCTTATTTGCTAGCTTGCGTTACAGTTGATTGACACAGTCATCCTCAGTAATGTTAACCACAGTACTGTTGTTTTGCCACATCTTTTTTCGTACCTTTGCATTCCTCTGCCTGCTGGATGACTACCTTCAAAAAGCATTGTTACAGCTCTTTAATCTGATGTAATTATTTAGAGAATGTTTTCATGTTTTTGACGAAATCAGATATCTCAGTCAATACTTTGTCTGAAAGTAACATAAATATTTTATAAGAATCATGTAAATTATGTTCCACATTTTAGTAGGTTTAGGGCTATTACTTGCCTTCCTGTGGCGTTCTGTAGGGATTCGTGCCTTTTTTTCCCCCCCTTGCTGAATGCACATAAATCATTTTTGCTGTTATATGAGGCAGTGTCAAAGTCCTAAGAATTTAGTTGTATTTTTAAAGCTAAAAGTTAATAAATAGTACTGATCATTTCTTTTATGATGATATTCTAATTCTTCTTGGGTCTCTGGGCAATACTGTAGCTCCAGTGATTAGTCATAGGAATGTTGATTTCATTGGACCCATACATTTTCAGCCTAGCTAATGTCTCCCTGTGGCAGTTGTGATACTTAAGACAAAACAAAATGTTGATTTGATCAGTGTTCTTTTTTTTTTTTTTTCCCCCTCATCATAAATTGATGGGATTTGCATGCTTACTCCTGGGGTGCAGAAACCAGTAGTATGGGCTTTTTCTTCTTTTGTTTTTACTTAACTCCAAATTTAAAGGCGTTTCATTTTTTTTCCCTGATTGATCTGTTAACTTTATTTTGGGAAAAAACCAAGAATGTATGTGTGTATGTGTCAGGATTTTTTCATACTGAGGCTGGTAGAGAGAGCATAGGTCAACAGAGCTGAACTGGGTTAGAAGTGTTATCATACGTGATTTCCCTGGGGAGCCAATAAAAAACTGAAGCAGGAGTCATCACCTACTCACAATCTTTTCCGTAGAGGAATTGCTACCAAAAATGAGGCAAAACTGAAGTAAATGCTGGTTGCTTTCATGGAGAACCCAAGAAAAAGTGTGTTCTCCTCCTGTGGAAAAAGAAAATTGTGCTGTGGACTCGAAATAGTTTGCTCATAGTGTACCAGGAGATGGCTTGCACTCAGTGGCATGTGTTTAGCATGGGACTAGGAGCACAGAAGTGATATATTGAGGGTTACGGAGAAACTAGGATTCTTTCTCTCCCGTCTGTCTCTTTCTAGCAATGTAAAAACTAAGTGAGTGACCAACTTTGTATTTCCCTCCATCTTTCTCCCCCTTACTCCCGGGAGCGTGAGAAGATTTCCAAGAGTGTTAGGAGATATATAAGTCTTTCTCAGATTGCTGAGCAGTCATTTCTCTCTTCTAAATGATGAAGCTGTTGAGGAGCAGTATTGAAGGGTACTCATTAACTTCTCTGTTCCGGTTTTGTAAAGCTGGCTTCTGTTTCCCCCTCTCTAATTTTGATACAGGAGTTTATGGCAGACCCCTTTTATTCCGTTCTGATCGAAGTGAGGAGTTAGTTCATTGAACTTCGCTCCTTCAGCAGAGATAAGAGCTACCATTAAATCCCAGAAAGAGATGGCAGATGAGAGTGGAGATAGTACTAGAATATAAACCCTAATTTTGTCAAGGCTATAAATATTAAAATTATAGGTCTTTACCCAGAAGACTGTCTTCAAAGACTGTAATGGTGATTCAAAGCTAGAGAAAGGCAATTTGGAGAGGACATCCTATGCATGAGAAAACAGAAATGGTTTTGACGAGATCTGAGGCACTGTAGGATCTTTGCCTTTCCTTCTTGGAAGTACCTGCCTCCTGAAGGTTTAGTGTCTCTAATCCCTCGTGACAGAAACTGTCTTTAAGCATAAAGCAGATTCTTATTTCCGTTAGCGTGTATTTCTGTAAATATGTCTACTATTCCCTTTCCCAAAGTAAAAAGAGATTTAACTTTTGTAACTTTTTTTCTCCTACCTTTGGTAAAAGCAAATTGCTTTGAATCTACTGATTTTTCTTTGCAGGGATGAAAGCATATTACATGTTTTTTTTAGGAAAGATTTGATGTGAGTCATTTTAAAGAACTGCACAGCATTTTCCAGGCAGCAGTCCTCTGGGCCAAGATAAGTGGCCTGCAGAGTAACACTAACATGTATTAAACCTCATTTAAATAACCTGCCAGTACTTTTTAATTTAAAATGTTGGTGATAAAAGGTGCAATAGTCAGTAAAAAGTTCGAAGAGCTGACAGTGACTGACTGGTTGAAAGTTAAGAGCTGTGGTGGTACAGGCCACAATTCCCAAAGCAGAGTAATGACCTGTGGTTCCTCAGTTCTTGGAAATACACGTTAAAGATGTTTAACTTTTAGCTGAAGGAGATGTAGGACTTCTAGAAAATCAGACCCCAATTATGCCCTCTTAAGTCAAAGTATCCAAAATTTTAATTTCTTTTGAGGGTCTTCTCCAGATTGTATTTTCTCATTTAAGTCAGTCCCGCTACACCTGAACTTTCACTTTAGCTTTTGTAGCTAAAGGGGAGATTCTTCAGTGTGTATTCTCTAAGTACTTTAAGAAATTAAAAGAAATTAAGTGAATAAAAATAGTTGTCTGATTAAGCTTCCAGAGAATGTGTTCAGCTCTAATGTTTACTTACCAGCGGATTTAAATATGAAACAAAAAGCAAAACCACATTTACAGCTTAAGGGAACACACAGAATCCTTCTGGTTTTAATTTGAAGACTTCATTAAAGATGGGTCATCATCAAACCTCCCATCCTAAAGCTTTTGTCTTAAGCTGTTAAATTCTCAATGTTCAGTCCTTTGGCTGTGGACAGTCAGCCTACCAAGGTGATGTGTTGTATATATTAGACAGAAATACTAACCTGATGCACATTGATTTATTTAAAAATCAAACAAGCAAACAAACAAAAAAAGACAGTTCCTGTCATTCACAGTGGAAAGGGAAAGGTTCTGGACTTGATCAAGCTATTTCAAAGTGTCTCTTATGGACAAGATTCCTTTCTGGTGCCTGTACATCGTTAAAGCACTACTTTTGTGAAACTCTCCATGCAGTGTTGCGGGAGAGAAGTAAGAAATGCTGTTTAATACTGATGGATAGTTTCCAGGTTATAGAAAAGTATATTTTCATAGCTATAGTATTGCTGCATATTCTAACAGAATGTAAATTATTTAACAGATGGATGAGTTATTAAAAAGTCTTGACGTGCGAATGTTGCAAGGTGTAGACTTGCTCTTAGTCTCAAAGTAGACTAGATCTGTGCTAGAAACCCTCCAGTGAAATAAGAAGTGTTTATATACGTGCCAGAAGCTCTCTTTTAGTGAGATCACATAATCCCTTGATTGTAAACTTAATTTCAATGGGAAGCCAATAAAGGCAATATAAGACATAGCACCTTGCCAGTATGAACTGTGTCTGTGCTTCATATCGGCTGCCAGTATAGCTCTCTTCTGTGGCTGTACTGCTAAACGCTTCTCAGAGCAGAGTAGGTCTAAAAGACTTTAAGCCTCTGTTAAAGAAATACGTGTACTGCTTTAAACAGAATTATGTAGAATTAAGATGATAAAAAGAAAAAATCCAAAATGTATGTGTAGTGTTTTGGTAGGCATGTGCTGGACGTTTATCAGCTTGAGAGATACCTTTCTGTCATGTGGCAATAATGTGTTCTGGTAACTTCATGTTCTGCTACTCACAGCTTCTTTAACCCACAAGCTATGATGCTTTAAAATGAGTCACAGTTTAAGAAGAATTAAAAGCTCTTCATGACTCTATCTATATATAGCTATAGATACATGGTTATCTATAATGCATGCCCTTGTATTTTGTTCTGAGCTATTGTATTTTCATAATTTTATTTGAGAAGATGTAACTGCTATCTGTATAAGGAAGGTGCTTCTTAAATTTAAGAGGTAGGTGGTGAAGGGTTAAAAATCTGAGGGCCTATTAATGTAGGGAAATGCTGACACAAGTTCTTCAGTCCTTTTCCTGACAGAACACCCATCTTTAATTTGCTCGTCTCTGTACCCATATAACATTGTACATCTGTCCTTGAAAACGGCTCTTGCAGCGTGAGCGTAGCCAGTGGAGTCAATTTAGCAAAGGTTGCTGTCTGTGTCCTAGTGATGCAGGCAGACAGCCTGGAGCTACGACTTATAATCAGCTAAACAGGTATATGAATAATTACTAAAGATAGAAGCCTGTGTTAATTGCTGTTTTTAATCTTGTTCTCATAAATTGCTACAGAATTATCCCTCCCCACCCCCCCCCACCCCCACCTTATGTCAAAACGCGTAGTTTTCTCATATTCTAAGTAATCCAGTGGATTTTGGAACATTTTTAGTTTTAAGAAGATCCTTGCTGATATATAAGCATCCACGTGCTCCTTGAGAGTCCTTTATATCCACTTTAAAGCTTTGTTCCACTGCCAGCATGGTGGAAGGAAACATGGCACTGAAAAAGCACGAGGCCTGAAGCATTTGGAGTTGACCGAGACTGGAGTTCACCAATTTCTGAAGGCAAAAACTGACGTTAAGCTGCTGTTTCTCTTAAAATGATTGTCTACTGAAATGTTTCCTTGCAAATCTGAACAAAACTACTTTCTTTTCAGACCATTTCCTTTCTTCTGCAATCACTGTATGTTTGATTATCAAAACAGACAAAACAATAAAGAATCCCCCTAGTTCTGTCTTGTTACTAATGCAGTAATCATCCACAGTACATGGGAAAAATTAAGGGATGCTCTTAGAGTTTGATTAGTGTATGGGGAGAAGAGTGACAGTGACTGCATTTGGTCTTCACCAAGAACATTTTGCCTTATTAGGCTACTTTGCAAGCTAAACTGTACTTTATCTCACAGTCTGCTAAAAATAACTCTGTATGGCTTTCTGGCAGATTGATATAAAAAGTGTATGATGATGGTACATGGATTTGTTTAAATACAAAGCTAGAAGCATGAGCTGGCCTCCAAATAATGAATGCCTTTGTATTGCAGAATGGAAGCTTTCCAAGACAGTGATGCGTGGCCACCAATTTTTAACTCCTTTTAATTTGTAACTTTGGACTTTTATCTATTTTTTTATTTATATAACCATTCATAGGTTAGATATGGCATCATTAAACATCTATATGCACTTTTGATGGTTTTCTAGAATCCGCAGTTGTCTTGAAGCAAGTGACGTTCAGTGTTGATTTCACAGATTTATTTCTTTTAATATAAAAAAGAATACTGCATCTCAACTTTCTCATTTGAATGCTCTTACCATTCACTCATAGCACAGAAAAAGGGCACTCATTAACTTTCCTATGTATAGAGTGTAAATGCTGTGGCTGATGAAGGACATATCTTCTCTTTACATCTTTTCTTATTCCGTTTATGTCCCGCTCAGGATGTTTGTGTCACACGTTCCTTCTCATTACTGATACTTTCCATATTTTAGTGGATTGGTTTTAAAAAGTAATAATTAAAAAAAGGATATAAGCAATTAGCCTGGGTTTCCTCTCAAACCCATTTTTGGATTAGGGGCAGCTCAGTAAAATGGGGCCAACAGGATTATGCAGAGGGGAGGGTGGCTCAAATTGAGCCAGTCCCCAGAAAGCCTGAGCAGCGCACAGCACCGCTTCAAGGATGGGACTGGAATAGGAAGCGTCAACTGGAGATGAATGCATGTATAACCTAGGAGGAAAAATTAATCTAGGCACTGGGATTGACTGTTTTCAAGAAGGGCTTATTCTTTTGAGATCTTAATGAGGAATATTCAGCACAAACAGGGTTTACAATGCCAAGGAAAGTCCAGGAGCCCTAGCAGGGCTTCTACTTTCCAAGCTTCAGTTTAATTTACTCTTTTGCATCCCTTTACTCTTTCACAGCCTCACAAGCTGCTGTTCTGATACTTCTCTGCCTTCTTCCAGTGAGAGCTGATTAGGTTGCTGTCTTCAGAGCTGCCTCCTTATCCCCTTGAACAACTGTTCAGCAGGGAGAGAGGAAGCTTAACTAATTAACCCACAGCTTGCCAGAGGTGGGGCTTCGGCTAAGAATGGCTACACATTCAATTGCAACAAATATTTCGACTGAGAATATAATCTTGAGCCTCTCAAAAAGCAGCAGAAAAATATGTTTTATTAATGTGCACAGTGAAACTTTCTAAGAAAGAGAGGTAGCAATCCTCATTGCATTTGAAAGCCTTGCGTCATGTATGACAGTTTTTAGTCCTTTGACGAACATATGAATGCTAAAAGATTAGTTGGAAATCTAAAGAAACATTTGATCAGATACTCCCCCAACGTGGTAGCAGCCTAAAAATTTATAAACTATATGAACAAAATTGGACAATTTGCAAGATGTGGTGTAAAAGTATTGAAGGAAAATTTAGTGAAAAATATGGATGTTTTAGAAATCCACTTGGTCATGCTGAAAAATATGATTTAGAATGGAAAGGGCTTAAGTTAATTTCTATTTCTGTCTGATTTTCTAGAGGAGATGTCATGAACTCTAGCCCAGGTGCCAAAAGAGGCACTGAAAGTAGAGATGAGCATTGAAGACATTTGTGCCATGCTCCAGTTTACCAAGGAGTTTGAATGGAAGTATCTAGAAGTTGACATCTTAAAAATTTGGAAAAAGAATAAAGCTCCCATGTCACAAAAAGCAGTTTGTAAAACATTCATTAGTATTTGTAGCAAATTAGGTAAAGTGAAAGGAGGGCAAAGCATCTCAGGTGGGGTATGTTCCATCTGTCTTTAGAACTGCCTAATTGACAAGTTGGGGTAGAAGAGGGCAGCTGCAGTAGCTCTGCTGCAGGTGAAACAGTGCTGGAGACAGCTCTGAACTGATGCTGTCACTGTACAGTGATTTTTTAGTGATTTTTTATTTTATTTTATTTTGTTTAAAAGTCCTGTAAAGCCTCTCTTCTGGCTGTCATCCTACATTACAGATGTGATTTTTCCTTAGTGTACTTTATTCTTTGTTTCTGCATGGTTTGGTTACTTTTGCTTCTCAGTTTTCTTCAAAAGTATAGCTCTGAAGAGAACCAAAGTTATGAACAAGATGAATGTGGCTTCAGTCTGTAATTCTGGGGAGGGGGGGGGGCTCTCCCCCATATTTCATTGTAATTTTATAGAACTTTTTGTTTTCCTGCGCATGGTAAAGACATTTAATCAAAAGAAGGAAGGAAGGAAATAGAAATTAGAAAATTGCAACATTGCATCTTATAAGACGGATTTAAGGTAGATCTCCTTTTCCAAAGATTGTGGCAATTGACAGAGGTGTTTTTCATCGCAGTGCCTACAGCTCTATCCAGAGCCTCTGCATAGGTTCGAAGGAACAATTTTTCATAATGGGCCAACAAGAACACGAGCATTTCTGTGGTCTTGAAAGTTAAATAGGGTATAAGTCTCTTTCAGAAGGTTTTGAGAGTTTTGGTCCAATTGTTGTGTGCACCCAAACCAACAGCACTTGCTGTTTCCAGGTGCGTAGTTCAGATCAGAGGGTCTGTCAAAACGTGTAGCTGCCAGGGGTGCAAGCAAGCAGTGGTCTTGGGCAGCAGCAGGAGAAATGAAATGCTGTGTTGTCCTATTTTGCAACTTTCCTACCTTTGTTATAAAGCTTGACAAAGAAGGGGGGACCAAGGGGTAAGTACTTTAGCCACAAGTAATCTCTGCAATGTAGTAATCTTTGCCTTAAACAAGACAGGACTAAACCACGTTAAAAAGTCTTTTTTACTTTGCTTTTTACACTGGGTTTTCCTCTCACGCCTCTCTCTGGATGGGGTTGGTTTGAGTCTGGAAAAATGGGTTATGCATGAAAGACACTTGACGCAGAGTCAAAGGATTTTTCTTTTTTTTTTTTTCTTTTTTTTTTTCTTTTTTTTTCCCCAAGTACATGGTTGGTTTCTGACTGGGATGCAGCCCTGTGATTTCTAACAGCTTCAACTGACTCAACCTACTGTGAAACATTAGGGAAAATCCACAAGGCCACTGATCCATGTATTCTATGTATTTCAACTATGTAATTGTAAGCCTTCTAAAGAGTTTTTTTGAATCCCTTGAATCAATAGTAAAATATATACATATCCAGGGAACTAATTCTTGGGCAAATAACCTGCTCTACACAAGTGTTGTAAGGAGCTACCCTGCTGTGTTCAGCAGTGCGGCAAGACTCTGATGAATAAAGATTGGTCCCCAAGATAAACCTTTAAATCTTTGGTCATAGAAAATTTGCATTGCTAAAGGGTTATATTATGACTCAGTGGCCAATAACTGGTATTACAGCTACTTGAAGAGAATTTCCTTACCCTTTATGTTTTCTTTCTCTAAATAACTTTCCTGCTTTTTCCTCTGCACACCTGTCATAATGAAGTTACGGTAAAACATGATGATGTCCTCCTTGTGCAGTCTACTTGATACTGAAGCATCCAAGCGGGAGATTTGATCTCCACCCCTCTGCAGCCTTTCCTTCTTTTCCTCTTGTTGGTCTGCGTCTTTATCACAGGTGTTCATGTATTTGGTTCATTTTTTGCAGTATCACCAAAGAGGGGCAAGGAGGGAGAGAAGTGAGGATTGCACCCAAAGGCTACCTCGCTTGAGCTAGTTGAAGATAAGCATCATGCTATTTATGTTGAGCAAAGGCACCTGAACATACAAATCTATCCACATGATTATCTTGTTCACCATAAAAATCTGTTGCACCAGCATGACTTAAAGATGGACTTCTGACTTCTTAAAAATATGTTTCTCCAGAGAGAAGCATCTTGGCATGGAGAGCAAAGAGCAAGTGCCTTATGGATGTGCTGCTGGTGATTTGTTTGTGCCAAGTGGTGACTGACAGGATTGAGATTTGGGAGGATTCTGATCAGTAATATTGCTTGGCACTGACAACATACATTAAATGGCCAAACGCTGCCTCTTGTTTTGAGGTAAATGGAACATCTTTGAAAAAATCTTCCAACTCTTCTCCTTAATCGGCTAGAGGTGGCCCAAATAAACATCTTTCTCCCTGGTAGGACTGAACGATGCCCCGACCCCCTGTCTCCCCTCCCCTGTGGGGCTGAGCATCTCGCTGGCCCCATGGGAGAGCAGCCGCTCAGGATGTGAGCGGCCAGGCACACCACCAGACCCGCAGCAGAGCCAAGGAGTCTGCTCTCCCACCCCTGCATTTAGAAGGTGCTTCCCAGTACGGTCCCAGTAGTAGATGTCTTCGGTGAGGCTTGTTATCACTGCCTGAGATAACCTTCCCTGTGATGTAATTTGACATACTGCTGTCAGTGGGGCTTAAACATAGTAATCTTTAAAAATGATTGGGAATTTGCCCTAGAGAAAAAACTGTTATGATTAATTTTTACAAATGATAAACCACTCCTTCTTCAAAATACTGCATGCTATGAAGTGTGATTTAATCCATTTAACTACAGAGCCTGATGCTTCTGACAACTGTGACTCAAATGTCATCACAGAAAGTGATATTTCAAGTGGCAGGGTGGGATTAGAAACCTGCTGAAGATTTGTCAAAGGAGAAGTAAGTACATAATTTTTAGATAAGTGATTTGTCTACTCTAAACCACTTCCGCTGAAAAGACAGGCAGCTTAAAAGAGAAACTTACACTGTTACACGAGAAAGAACATTTAATTGCAGAGGGGGGGAAAAGGCAATCCTCTTACTTATGATGGTAGTTAGAGAGAAAAAAATAGGTTACTGGGGAGTATGGGTTTTCTATACAGAAATAGTAAAAGTATTTTTTCCCCTCAGAAAGTAAGATTTCATTGAGGCTTGTATGAGGAAGGAGCCAGTCTCGATATTTGGGACCTTGCAACTGCCTGATACCTTCTTGTCGTCGTTGATTTGTGTGTTTTTTGGAAATACGAAATGAGACTGTGATAGTTTACAAACCATGTGAAAATGTTGGAGATACAGTAAAATTTGAAAAGAGCACAAAAATGCATGTTCCATGTCTGTGTTATTGTCAATTACAAATTTTGTTCGCATCCTCCAAGTCTGAACTCAGTGCAGTTACGTTAGCAGGGATTTTGGTCCTTGGTTTGGGATTATTGACGTACTTCTCTTGCTTTGCCAGATCTCTAAAATTCATGCTTGCTATTATCTATTGTGCCAGCCTAGCTGTATACTTTACAGCTCCTTAAAGCATCTGTCCACTCTGAAAGGCAATAAAAAACCAGTGGTATGAGGTTCTCTCCTTTCCTTTTGTGTGACTGACTCTAAAATTTGATCAACTCCAATGGAAACTACATTTTGTGTAAGAGCTTGTTCCAGCAGCCCCGTGGGTCCTCCTGGATCTCTGTGGACCTCGCTGGAGGTTTGCCTGCGCCATAACGGTCTGTCCGCTGTGGATAGCGGACCGGTGCTGTGTTTTGTACCACCTGTAGCAGCCATGTCATTAAGAAGTGTTCCTTCGGTTGGGCTTGTGCAGCTCTGAGATTGCAGAATTGAGGGTTTGGTTCACAGTACTGCTCAGTCTGGTGGCTGAGGGGAAGCAATAACCCCGTCTGACAGGCTGACCTTGAGCTCCTGTGTCAGCAGTGGAAGTTGGGCGAAGAGCCACACGTACCTTTTACTTGTTTGAAGCGGATTCCGGGGCGGGGGGAGGGGGAAGAGGACATGAAATCTGACAATGCTTTTTTGTGGAATCATTTTTCAGAGAAGAGCTTCTCTTTGATATCTGTGATAGTTTGCTGCTCCGATCTGTCATGTCGCAGACTTTCTGCGCGCTAAGGTTTTACAAAGCACGGGTAAGTGACTGTAAGCACGGCAAGGAAAGCTGAGGCCGTTCCGTTCGCCGAAAGGAATTTTTGCCGGAGAGCCAGGATATTTTTGATGAAGTCTTCCTATTTTTTGCTGTTTCTCTTTCGCTCGGTTGGCCGCTGCTGGCTTCCCTGCAGCAGGGCCGGGAGCGCTTTAAGAGGTGGCGGTGCCTTTGCGCAGGTTGCGCCGGGGAAGGAAGCGGCTCGGCACCGCAGGAGCCTGGCAGGAAGAGGCCGGTGCTCGCCGGCCACAACTGAAACGGCCAGTTTTCCCTCGGAGAGCGACCAGAGAGCTTGTCACATGAGCTGCCTGGTTGGTTTGGTTTGTTGGTTTTTTTTTTTTGTTTTTTTTTTTTTCTTCTTTGACACTGTCAATTGAAACTCTGGCCGCTCGAGGCTGCGTCGTGCCACAGTTCGATACGTGAAACTTGTGTTAAAAAGTCTTCCGGGTGGGCAGCGCGGAGCTGGGAGCGGCGTGGGAAGGGGCCGCGCCGCCAGGAGCAGCGGGCGGCCGGTGGGGGTGGAGCACTGAACCCTCAGAGCAATAAATAAATAAATAACTTGAAGCCGCCCCCCCCCCCCCCCCAAGCAAACAGCCCACGCAAGGCTGCCCCGCTGGTGGCGGCGATTCTAGCCGGCAGCACCCCCGCCCGCCGCCTGCGTGCCTCAGTTTCCCCTGGGCAGCGCTGGCGCCTGTCGCTCCGCCAGCCGGGGCACCGCGCTGGCCGCCGCCGTGCCCCCCCCCCGGCGCCGCTGCCCTCGGCTGGCGGGCCGACCCCCCCCCGGGCTGCCCCCCGGGCCCGCCGGTATCTGCAGCCGCGGCGCGGGGCGGCGGCCGGTCCGGAAGGAAACTCCCGGCCGCGGGGGCCGCCCGACCCGGGCGCTGCTCCGCCGCCGGGGCTGCTCTGGACGCTAATTAGCATGACTAGTTTGATGGATTTAGTCAACAGCATTCAGCAAACTGGGTAGGGGGGAAACAAGTGGATGAGGTTTCCCAAATCTAAAGACTTTGTGGCCCCAGTGCCCTTAGTGGTTTGTTACGCGGACTCGAACAAGTGTTGCTTCCAATTAATTGATCGAGGGGATTTATTTTAGTATTTTGGCTGGGTGCCAGAGACGGAGGCTTTGTCCTAGCGTTTTAAGCACCACCCCTCCTTGCAAGTTTGAAATGTGAGCTGCCTGGGTGGTGGTTTTTTTTTTTTTTTTTCTTCCCCCCCCCCCCCCTCCCCTTCCCCCCCCCCCCCCCTCTTTCTCTCTCTCTCTCTTCCTTCTGGCAAAGTGGCTGTGGCTGCGTGTGTGTGTGTGTGTGCGTGCGTGTGCGTGCATGGGTATGAGAGCAGGAGGGAGAGGTGTAATGGGAAAGCAAGAGATGGATCACTAGAGACAGAAAAGAAAACCATCAATATCAGTAACATGCAGCTGAGGTGAGATTTTTCTGAGTGTTTGATTTTCTTAAAACCCTTTCAGAAGATTTAAAGCAGCCTTCTGCCATGCTGTATGCTGAAGACGTACTCCTAAGCAATGTCATAGGGATGCTTACATGTATATTGCCGTTTTAGGTCTGTTCGCGTACGTGTGAAGTTTTAAAGCTTAACCTGATTCTCTTTATTGTCTCTAGAGGGTTGTAGCTTGAGCACAAATAGCCTGTTGGCAAGTACGGCATGAGCCCATTAGCAAGACTCCATCTGTGATTGGTTTTGCCTGGAAACCGGGAGACAAGCAATGAATAATTGATGTGTGTTGTGCAGTAGCTGGACAGGCAAAGAGGAGAGAGAGAGGGAGAAACAGAGCAGGGTGCCCTCAGAGGGGGGAGAGCGAACAAGCTTGAAAATAGCTACTGGCTGCCTTGTGCTGAGATGAAGGCAACCCCGGCTGCCTTTGTTCTGCACTGGCTGCTTTCTGCCTAGAAGTGTTTGCAGACATATGTGGCCTTTTTCTGCAGCAGGAGAGAGGCAGGCGAGCAGAGGAGGGGGAGCAGAGGAAGACTGTAGGCTTTCTGAATGACAGAGAACTTGTGGGTAAGTTGGTTGCTTTGGGGGGAGAGGGGCCGGCCGTGTGGAAGTGGGGGCGCGCGTGTGTGTGTGTGCGCGCGCGTGTGTGTGTGTTAGCGCTCAGCCTGCCTGGGAGCATGTGTGTGTGTGTGTGTGTGTGTGTGTGTGTGCGCGTGTGTGTGTGCGTGTGTGTGCCAGCGAGGGTGCATTGTGGGTAAGGCACTGCTGCATGTTGTCAGAGGGGATGGCAGGCAGGCAGGCGCCACCGGGAAACTGGGACGGGCTCGCCTACAGCCACCCTTCCTTCTGCTTGCTCCTGGAGGCGTTTAGGGATGCAGGAAGGAGGTGCGCGGCTGGCTGATTTAGCTGGACGTTCCCGTATTTTTAATTTAGGGGGCGAACCGTTTAAATTTTACAAGCAGCTTTGCTCATTGTATCTGCAATCGTAAAGCCAAAAGGCAGTTGTCGGTGGTGTTTTCTCCAACTTCAGCCTGGCTCGCACTGTCAAAACGTGACAAGCTGTTTTGCGAACAGCAATGATGATACTGCTGCCACCATTTCATTTTAGCTGTCTTTATAAAGCCCGTGCCATGCAGAACTCACATCTGTGGCAAGTGGTTTCCAAGAAGGTCCCAAAGAGGCGTTTGTGTCAATGGCAGTCTCGGGTATTCAAGTTGACAAGTTTTTTGCCCCTGGTGTTGAGTAGTAACAAGTGGCTTGCTTATCTCTTTGCCTGTGTAAAAAATGTAGGTTTTTAATTCACAGATTATTTAATTTGCATGTAATTTATGGAGTTTTAAGAAAGTTTCAAACTAGTGCTGCCAGACTGGGATTCAGGATGTTGGTTTCTTTCTTGGTTTAGTTACTTGCATTAAAGCAAATAATAAGTTGAAACTGAATAAAATGGCATATATATTAGTGCACAACAAAAAACAAAACGCAAGGAATTATACAGCTTCAGTGTTTGCAACTCAGACATTGACAGCATGGTCTGCTAGGGGAAAAGACTTGCTATTGTAGATAGCAGCTCTTTGATCAATCATATCACTGCATAAGGTGAAATAAGCTTTGCCTGCAGTAGTGTCAGTGATCCTGTGGCCAATGAAGTCACTGTCAAAACAAATGTTGACTTCGGTCATACGTACTTCTTCTGACTTCAGGTGAGCCCACGATAAGATCTGGCTGAAAACCCCCTTGTATCTGTCAGCTCTGGATGAAATAAATGCTCTCTGTCTGGCCAATTTGAACCCCCATGGATGACAACAACTTATCTTGGCTCATGAAACTACAGAAAATTATGTCTGTTCTGCAAATCTGTAGATTGTGAACAGAAAAGTTAATGGGGAGGCAGTTTCTTTCAAGTAGTCATGTCTCAAGTCAGGCAAGGCTAACCAGATCGTTAAGCTGGGATGACCTAAGAGAAACAATTAGCATGGCTGGAACACTACTTGGAAATGGAAGTACATCAAATTAAGATAGAACTGAAATTAGCTTGTTACCTAATATTTCCTTCAGTTTTTCTTCAGGTTAGGACTTCATTGCATTTATAATGGTGAGGACAGTAATTACCAGCAGCTAGCCATGCATAAAAGTAGAAGCTCTTCTTAGCTGAACAAAAGCATGTTTCCTCCGTGCTGTCACTGATCTGCTTAGTAGAATTTTGTTCCTCTTTTTTGCTTAGCACTTAAATCAAGATGGCAGCTTAAATGCAGTAGAACTTGCAAACAAAAGTTTGGGTTCATGTAAAATTACTTGAGAAGAACTCAGTCAGTCACGCTTCGGTTTGAGTTTAAGCCAACAGAAGAGTGTTACCAAAGACTCAGTTTTGAAATTATGATTAAAGTTGTGATTTAAAAAAATACTTAACATTAATTTGATTCCCACCCATCCCACTTTCATCCCTTTCTGGAGGAACCATCAGAAGAACTCTTGGGAAATATGTCTGCAAATGCAGTGAAATTCCACTTAGTAAAGAAGTCATTTGAACGTGCAAGGTACAGTGTCATTGAAAATTGATCATAAGAGGTTTAAACGTAGTCTTAAACCTTTCATCTTGCGTAGCTTGAAGTGGAATGGGCACGTATGTCAAACCTGTGCGAGTCTGTGTCTCAGTGGTCCTGGCAGGAATGCTGCCATGTTCATACTTTAGCAAAACACATGTGTTCTTACTGGCATTACTGGTGCTAAAAGTAGCATTTAGTCCTGGAACCCTTAAGCTGGACACTGCAGGAACACCCAAGAAAGCTTGTCCCCGTGTAGCACACAGGGGACAGCTGCTGGTTACAAAGTGAAGAAGAGCAGCATGCAAACTAATAATGAGAGAATAATACAGGATACTTTGGGCTCAATTAATGAACAGTTTGTTGTTGTAGTAACAGGTACTGTATTAATTACAGTGAGATCATTTAAACAGAATGTTCTGGCAAAACAGGCCTTCTGTTGTTGTAAAGGTTAGTATAGCAATTAGATTAAGAGTCCTTGAATCCAGTCCCCTAACCCCCCCACCCCCCCACCCAGTTACACGATGCGTAACTAAGACAAGAGAATAGTGTTTTGCTGTGTCACAAGGTAAGCTGAGGACACAGAAGTTCCCATGTTATCCTCAGTTGTCACTGGGGCTGTGACAATGCAAGGCTGCTTTCTCGTGACCAGGACACCAGCAAAAGGGATGTTACTGATCATCAGCAACGAAAAATCTTACTAGAGTGCAGCCAGCAGGAAACTGTCACTCTATGGGATTTTACAATTGTAATTTTTTTCTCTCACAAGAAAAGACAGAACATTATATTAAAAAGTAAAACAGCTAATAGGGAAGGAGCTAACTGGGGGAGTGTAAATAAAACCCAAACCTTACCGTGTGGAACATTGCTAAAATGACATTCCAGAGATCTTCATGATGGTCTCTGGTTTTGTTCCTCTCAGTTTGAGCACAGAGACTGCCACAGGAAATACCTTCCTCTGAGGCTGCTCTTGCAAGTGGAACTTCGCTCTGTTTTGAGTGGAACAAGCAGAAGAAGCTGCTGTTAAGAGACCGCCATGAAACTGCTTGTAAGCAGCTGGACAGCAAGGCTTTTTTGCTCAAGAAAAAAAACCAACTAAACAAACAAAGTGGGTAAAAGTGGCTTCCTCCCCGTGCTGCTCAACTATTGCTGCATTGGAGTTCAGAGCTATCCGAACTGGAGCTGGGTGATCTGATCTGAGCATCATAAGCCTAGCTGGGCCGTGTGGGTAGTTGTGCAGGCCGAGCGGATGGTGTGCTACCTGCAATACCTTGCAGGGTACAGCATACAGTGCAGCATAGCCATGCCCTGGGGGGGTTAAAAATATTGTTGTATCAGAGGACAGGCAGTGGGGTCATTTAAATTTCCTAGAGTTTGCTTTGGTGGTTTTCCCTGTACTGCCTTTCCAGATGAAACAAGAATGTTCCATGAAAAAATACTGGATGTGGTGTCTGTTTCACTGTAGTGTGGAGTTACTGATCGTTTCTTTGGAGTGACCAAAACAAACACATCCTTACAAAAATAGCTAAAAGTTAACACTCTGGAAAAAATACATCAATAGCGCTTGACCCTTCTGATGGCAGGGTAGGGACAAAAATACCACCAGGTATACCTGCTTCTGAAATGGCTTTAGCAAAAGGTTGTTTAGGTATATAGAGCAGTTGTTCAAGAAGTAACTGAAAATCGACTCGTTCAGTGTCGGCACAATTTGAAGTTACTGAACAAAACCTTTTAACCCAAAATGTAAAAGGATGAGCTAGCCTTCACCTGAAATGGATGTTGCAATAATTATCAGAGGTACACCAATGCACAATAAAGCAAAGCAGTAATAGCTTTTAGGGCATGGTGAAGAGTGTGTATCCGTTTGTCATCAATGAGAAAGCAGCCAGCCAGTCTGGCACGTACATATGCTCTTTCACCGAGGATTCAGTCAGGAGACTAAAGTAGCCCAGAAAGAACACAGACGGGTTATTTCCCCCGTTTTTAATTGAAAGTTCCCTGAAGAATTTTCTTCTTAAAAATCAAGACGAGGGATAGTTATAAAATAAGATGAGTGACACTGGGACAATAATTACTTCAGCAGTGTTTAAGGCTGCCACTCAGCCTACCTATAATAAATACTGTACATTTCTCCGTTTCTTGACCTGGATCATTCTCAAATGTCTGGCATTCTCTGGAGTGTGTTACTAATCCTGATTCCTAGCTTGTGGGGGCTCATTCTGTTGACAGTAATCTAGTGTGACCAATGACAATTTTACCTATACTAGGAAAAAAAAAAAAAAAAGGTTAATTTTGTTCTCAGTTCTCTGTATTAGTACCAAAATGTTCAAGACACCCGGTTAAGCTCCTGACTCCTGTTGTTTGTTGTAACTGAAGTACAGCTCTCACCAACTTGATGAATAACCTTTAGGATTTGTTTATCAGCTTCTAATCCTCTACCTGAATTTTCTTGTTAGTAGTTGGTGTTCTTTTTACCTCCTCAGTGCCCCTTACATCTCTTAAAACCCTTAAAATCAGGAGGTAGGAAAGCTGGACTCCTGTTGTCAACTCTGTGTTGACAATCCTGGGAGCAGATGAAACCCCACGGTTGTTGGTAAATCTGAGCTCATTAGAATGCTATTTGATTATAATGTTATAGTACTTGGATGGGTTCCTTCTTAGGCGTGCTTATTGTTAAAACTATTTGTACTGGCTATTCGAAACCATTCTGATCTAACGTAGTTACAAAAGAAGTGAGTAGGGCTTCAGCAGAAGCAGAACTAGGGCAACCTGGGATGCTTATTAAAAAAAACCCTCACTCCTTATTCTTGGGTATCTTTTCTTACTCAAGCCCAAGACGGTAACAGACTAACAGGAGATTGTCATATGAGTCTCTTCAGTATGCAGTTAGCTCTGCTAAGCAGCTTTACTGGCCTGTTCTTTGTTTTAGTGATTTTAACACATCTAACATTTTACCAAGAGCCTTATTTCTGCATTAGTGAGTAGCAGGAAAAGAAAAAAACACCGTGTCATTTTTTTTTGCCACTTACTTATCCATATTGTAGCCTGACTTCAAAGAACGGTGTTAACAGTACTTTTGGTGTCTTATCTACTGACACTATCCAACTGTTTTAAGAAAGTTGAGTTTTTCAAGCATTGGCCTAACACCATGGCTTTCAGAGGAGCCTGTCATGATTTACTTATTCATACAGATTGCAGTGGCTTATGTAGTCTTGATCCTGCTTGATCTGCCAGCAGTATTTGCTTCTATTGATCACAGGCTGTTACTTGACTGCCGTGAGCAGCTTGTAGGTCTCCCTGGTTCTGTTAATGGGGTCTACTATGGATACTTCTCAACGTTCTCGTTTTGTTGCCGTCAATAGTTTTAACTCCAGCCTTCCCGCTCAGACAGACACTCCCCACAGGGTTGTGTCGCACCCTTTGTGTTTTTTGATAAGTTTGGTAATATCTTAGTGAACTTTGACACTATAACTGGGGTTCTGTCCAGATTTGGCTGTAAGCTCTGATTTATAATACGTGTTTGGCAGTGTGCCTGGCTGTCATGTTTGCTTGTGTGTAGAAGCTCTTCCTATCCTAGGTGTAATAAATTGACATATTTTTGGAAGTAAGCACCAGTCCTTTATGTTCCTACGTACTTTAAAAAAGGTACATATGCCTCCCTACTGTTTTTCTAGCAGTAGGGCAACTGGGAGGTTAGGCTGGAGGTAACATCTAAACCAGGTCGTTGTCTTGCACATAGACAAGCACTGATAAATTGTCCTGTTCCAGTCAGCTTTCTTAATGACTATGTGTGTTTTCTAACTATTCCTCCAGGTGGAAATACTGAAATTCCTTAATCGGCTGATTAACCTGGAAAGTCCTTAAAGTGACTATCTAAATTGTGGCTGTCAAGTAATAAGCTTCATAAGACACAAGTTGCATTAAAATCAAGTTAAAACCAGAAACATTCATGTAAACTTTAATATGGCCTTAGTCCATTAGAAACCAGAGATTTTTAACCTTTTTACTAAATGAGTTTATGGCTTCCAAATACGCTTTTAAGGCCTTTGAAAAATAGAAGCATAGATGGTCCTTGTGTATTTGTGTTTCTGGTTTTAATATGAGGATGACCTTCTTTTGAACATGCAATTAAGCTTGTGTCTGTTATTATTTGTGGCTCCTTATGTAATTTTCTTTGAAAAATGGCCCAGCAGATGGTGTTTAAGCAGAAAGAGGAGATAGCCAGTGGCTAGCTTTTTGAAGAAATTTTTGAGATGGAGAATTATGAAGACCAAGTGATTATACTTGTAAGGAACACGTTCAATACACAATGGTGCACTGGTTTCACCCTTCCACCATATAGATGCTTTTACATGTAGTAAGACTAGGATGATGGCTTTCTGGGTGGCCTGACATTGAGCAAACTGCTGCCTTATCTCTGAATCTACAAAAAATATTAGGGGCAGGCATTTGTTTTCTCACAGAGAGAGTTTTGGACTTGGAGAGTTCATTGATCATTAGTGTGTAATACCGTATAATCTTGGATTATGTATTTTGCAATAAACAGAACAGAAGTTACAGTTTATAATTTCTGCTAAGTTCAGAGTAGGTTATAAGAGATCTGAAAAAGGAAGTTTTAAAGTCCCATCTTAAGCGTTGACTTAAAATGGCTCGCTTGAAGCACTCACGAATCACGTTGGCAAAGGCAAAAGTGTCCTTCTTGTTAAATGACTGTAATCTAAAATGTTAGACGGAGCTAAATGATTTATTGATGTCTATTTCTGAGGCATTTACCTGCACCTGTAGCCAGCCCATTCCATTTATTTTGGCTTGCTGACAAATTAGCAAGCTATTTGTATGTCAGATTTGGTCAGTAGTCATCTCCCTCCCTGTTACATATTGAACAGCTTTTAATTTAATTGTTTGTGGTGTTGGTGATTTATTATCCAGATAGATGTCACTCAGTGGAGCTCTTTTTAAAAAAGAAAAGAAAAAACCAGAGATTTCTTTGTGAATATTCTCATAGTGACTTACAGAAGAGAGTATGCAGAGCAGCTTTCAAGCCTCTTCCACACAGAGAGGCAGTTATTTGTGTGATGCCTTCCTTTCTGTTAAATAGTTTGGAATGTGAAATACTAGGTTTTATATTTAATGACTGGAATAAGATTAACTCTGTGATTATGGCTGTTGTCATCGTATCTAGACACCTTGAAGGAATGAGCGATCAGAATGACGTGTCAGAGTTCCAGCCACGTAAATGTGTTACAGAAATACTCTCAGGCGGGTTTAAAGTGTGCGTTGCCACCCGCAGTGATTACATCTCTTGAATAAGTTTTGCGGGGAATTCAAGGCAAAATTACTGTGTCTTGCTAAATTGTTTTAACTGTTGCCTTAGATCCGCGGCAGGGTGAGGATCAGAGCGCTGCTGTTCAAAGGCCGACTGCTGTAGTGCTAGAGAGAGGTGATGGCCAGACCTCAGTGCCGGGAGGTCTCCTGCCTTGCTGCTGTGGCAGAGCAGCTGCCCCTGCTTCCCGGCTGAAGTGCACTAGTGAAATCTGTTGTTATGGGTATGTTTTCTTAACCGTAATTAGTCCAATCTTGCACTTTATGAATTTTAAGTAACGTTTGAAATTTGGGCTTTGATACAGCAAAGAGGATTGCCCTGTCAGGTGAGCATGGCTGGTGCTGGCCATCCTGGCCACCTGGTTGTGCTGCGGCTCCCTGGGCCTGCAGTTGGTGGAAAGACCCAACAAATTTTTTCTCCTCTCAAACAGCACCATGGTTGCTACTTAACATCGTTGTCACTGTACAGCTTGAAATGTTTTATGGTCTTACATCTGCTTAACCTTTAATGTTTTCTGTCAACATCTGTCATGACCTGGTGGCCTGTGGTTAGTAAAATGTGCCCTCGCAGGCTGCCAGATACTGTAATGGAATTAGGCCTTTAAAATTATCAGACCTGTCAAAAGGTCTTATAATCCTGTGAGAGCTTTAAGTGGTTTCTTACCTCCACTTGAACACACATTTGACCTGGTTGAAGTGGTTTTTCTTGCTTGTTTTGTTTTTACTTCCCATTAATACTTGTAAAACTGGGGGGAGGGGAGAGTTTGGTTTTTGGCATCATCGAGGAGCCTCCTCAGTTCTCTCTCAGATGTCTTTTTTTGCCTTTTCTCTTTCTTGCGCTTATAGATTAAGCTCTGCAGATATTTCAGTAGGAATTTGTTCCCTCAGGTAGGGGAGGAAGGACACTTCAATGTGCATTAGTTGGTCACTGTGCTGAGGGCTGACACAAGCCAGGAGGGAATGTCAGGCTTGCTTGGGGGGCTGGACTCAACGTAGTGCTCACAGAAGGTGCTGAGCCGACACCTCTGGAAACAAATGTCCTCTGCAGAGTGACTGTGGGAATGACAGTAACACTGCACAGTTACTGATATTTGCCACCTCTGTGCTTTATCTTGAGTGGAGAATAATACTGGAGGTGCAAGATGGTTTACCTTTTGCTAGTTAGCTTTCAGTTACCTGTGGAAATGCTGAAAGTAGTTTTGTAGCACCTTGGTGGTCTCCCCATGATTCTAACACAGTACTTGGTGGTCATTAACACCGTGAGGGATTTTGTAATGTTTTTGAACTGAGAGATATTACGTGTGTCATATCCAATAGAAATTGAAACGTGCTGTAGAGGAGGGGATTTGACCATGTCGCGTACAGCCTGTAGCTGAGTTTGGGGAAGCCACCTTACCTGAGCGTGGTTCCTGAGTCCCACTTCGGAGCAGCTTCTTGTCTTTGTGAAGTCATTGCATCTGAGCTCTTGGCTTCAAATTATTGCAAGGTGTTAATACTGGATTTTTTAGTTAAAGTATGAGCCAACTTTGGCTTCTGAAGTAGTGTCGTGCTGACTCAGTTTCTTATCACCAGCAGGGTCATGCAAGGTGAGGAAAAAGAATAAAGCTAATAAAATGCTGCTGTTTGAAAATAGGTCTTGAGACCTTATGCATAAGTGATAGAAGGAAAAGCACCGCATCCATTTCATTTCCAAGGAAAAGACCTGCTGTTACAGATCTTTTTTCGTATGTCCATTGTCCTCATATAGCACAATCAAGAAAGGTAAACAAAGTACGGTCCCCGCTACTAAACTGTGTGTAGGCATCAATAGTATTACCTAAAAAAAAAAAAAAGTTGGGGTTGTCTGAAGTGACATTAGTTGGAATAGACACTGGAGCAAATTGGCCTCTGAGCAAGAAGGTCAAATAGACAAATACCCATCCTTTCGAGAAAGTAACTCCTGATAAATTTTTTAGAGCAATTGCACTCAGTATTAAATCCTGAGCTGGAATGCTCCTATATCCTGACCCTGCTACAGTGACAGGTGCACTTCTCTTTTCTTTGGCGAACAAATCTCAACAATGTCCCAGGGCCCCCACTGCACTAAGCAAGAAGAGATGGGGAGGTAGGAATGAAATCAGTCGTCAGGCAGCCCTCGAGAGTACCATGAGATGGGCTGTCCCTTCTGATCCAAGAGCTTGAGTATATTGGCAGCTAATATTTTTACTTCATCACAGTCTAGTGCATCAGCTGTTGCTAGCAGTGCAAAAATGATGAGCTTGTGGTAATAAGACAAGCATTACACTGTTCTCTGTGCTCATCAGGCATGTCATTGACAGTTTTCTTCTTGAGTAAAATTGGCCGCAGCATTTTGGAAGGGTTCAAAGTAGATTAGAATAAATTGTGTAGTGGACAGAGAGGAGAGGACCCCTCCCAGGCAGCGGAAGCCTGTTGGTGACAAACTGGGATTCTTTCTGGCTCCTGGGAAATGGGCATTTTAAAGGTTGCCTTGCTGTCTTAAGAGGAAGTACCTGAACTGTTGCTATTTCTACTTGTGTGGCAAAGACACGATAGCAGCTTGGAAAAAATGGGGAGCAATGAATGTCTCCTTCCAGTACTCACTGTTGTTTATTTAGCTGGATCACAAAGACCTCGGATAACTACTGTTTAGTAGGTTTTTATTGAACAGCAAGGAAAAAGCGGTTTAGGTGATGAGGCAAGCAGCTTCCCGCAGCGGACAGATTCATTGGTCCTGATTCTCTGCTGTGTTCTTCTAGTGTCAAGTTAAGCAAAGCTGATGCGGATTCCTGGGAAATGGGACCTCTGACAATGCTTAGGTTATTTAATCCTCATTGCTGGTTCCCAGTTGTGATGGTTTCTGTCACCAGTATGTTCACTGTGAGCTTCCTACTTTTCAATTTTCAGTATCTCCTGTAGCCAGATACATGCCTAGTCCATATGAACACTCAGAGTTTGCCCAAGTCATCCAAGATACTGGGTAACAGATTCTTCACTTGAAATACGCGTTTGGTTTTCCAGCCATTTAATCACTTTAAAGATGTACAAATTAAAAAAGGTGTCAGGGTGACCCGAACAAGATTGAAATGAGGGAATTTACTTGAACGAGGCAGAGCCTCATCATAAAATAATCCTGTATGCGAGTTAAACGTTTCTTGTTTTAGTGGAGTCCTGAGTAGTAGTCTGAGTGTTCCCTCCGCAGCTCACTTCTGCCTATTTAGAACTCTGTGTTTTATATGTCTTTAATATAATCTTTCCCCTAACATTGCCTCACTTTTCGCTTCTGTGCCTGCATTTGTACAGTACCCTGACTGTCAAAATGTCTGACTACAATATGTAAGTTAACGTCTTAGTGTGAAAGTAGTGTTTATTATTCATTGTCTTTACATGGAAATGTCTGTGTATTTGTTGATCTTCACAAAGCATGTCAAACAGCTGGTAATTTTTCAAAAATCTCACTGCAAATAGCACTTGTTACCTTAAACTGAAACCTTACTGTGGCTCTTGGTTTTCTATCAGTGGAATCCCCATAAGCCATCCTTCTAATTGATGCCATTACAAGCTGTTGTATGGTTTCACTCCTATTTGGCAAATTTTTCAAAGTCTTCTTTAGATTGCTAGCAGACTAAGGCATTGTTAAAAATTTTTGCCAATTGTCACCATCCAAAACTGCAGTCTATAGTTGACTTTTCCCATATGTTTGCCTAATCTGTTTTGAGATCAGTTTTGCACGAATCAAGGACCCCAGGGCAGGTAAAAAAAAAATAATAAAATAAATCTAAGTGGCTGTCTCCAGAAGCTTCTGCTGCAGATTTCATTGGTGATTAAGGTATTTCTGGCCTGTCCTTAACTCCCCTTTTCCATTCCAACACTAGAGATTGAAGATTGTGTTACATACTGCGTGAGTACTAATATCTACATATACCAGTATTGACTTCAGCAGCAAAATAATCCATAATCAGTTTTCCTCCAGTGATGGTGATTTCTCTCTTAAAAGCTGGCAGATAGCTCTTCCTGTGTAGGAAATAGAGTAGACCTGTGTTCTGGTTTGTACTGTGTTTGACAGTACTCCAAGTAAGCAGGGAAAAGAGAAAGGGGAAGAAAAGTTTTCCAAACCAACAGTTTTTTGGTAAATATGGTATTACTAACATTTTAAATTTACATTAAACTTTGGCTGCTATAAAGTAGCCATCAGATTGGTGACTTCTGCCTGCCTTGTACCACCCCTTCACATTTTCCCACAGAGCTGTGTGTGCTTCCCATTCCGTACTCTGAACTCTGAAAATTAACCTACTCTTCACTGGAACTTCAGTTTTACGTGACGTGAAAGGCATGCAGCTTTGGGGGTCTTGTTTGTTCCTCCGTTTCAGTGATTTCTCTGCAACCTGGAAGAAAGGCAATAAGCTACAATGATAGGGAGTTTTCTAGAGTGGGGATGAGGTAACCTGAAATGAGATCTATATGTAAAACTTCTGTGAACACAGAAATGTTGTTAAAGACTGTGCTTATTTACAGCTCTCAATACAGGCAGAAATGCCCAGGGTAGGTATAGCTCTAACGCAAAAATGGCCTTTTGCTGATGCAGCTTGTTTCACTCAAGGAATTAGTATAAGCTATAAACTAGCAAGATCACTTTTCTTTGCTGATACAAACTGTATTTGCAATAGGCATGTATATCAAACTTTTTGAGGGTGGTTGTGCTGGCAGAATATCTATTGAAATGGTCGCAAGGAATGGAAGAGGCGAGAAACATACTCCTGGAAGTAGCTACATCTCTTAGAGCTTACACAAACTTTCCAACCTTTTCACTAAGCACTGTCTTCTGGTGATGCTCTGTTGCTGTCTCATACTGTGTATTCAAACTCAGATGTGTCCTTAGCTAGGCGCTGTAGTTAGTATGAAAACCTGTTGGTAGCTCATTGAGGTTAGTTGAGGTGCGTGTTCTAGCAAACTTGTTTCCAAAGACTCCCTCCTGGATATTCTTCAATGTCTTTCTCTGAAACACTCCTTCTCCCCATAGCATCATTTTTCTTTGTGTCATGGATCGCCCATGAATAACAGTAAACCTGCCTAGTCTACAAATTCTGTAGGGGAAAAAAAAAGGCTGGCTTTTAAAGATCGGTAAGCAGTTGAACAACACCAAAATGTTACACGCTGGTTCATGAGAGTCTTGTCAGCATTATGGAAATGCATAAAAAAAGCTTTACTCCTTGAGAGGCACTTTTAGGATGAGTCTGATGCAGACCTGTATGCAATTTGGAGGTTGCAGTCTGGAAAGGCTGCTCCCACCCTGAATTTCATTTTGGATTTCAGTTTCACAGACATATCAAAGAAATTACAAACTCAATTTAAGTGGGCTTGACTTGATTAACAGCAACATCTTCCATATTCTTCACCATATTTGCAGTTGCCCAAAACTGTTGACCGAAATGCATCCCATCCCCTCCTGCTCTTTCAGCAACCTCAGCTGTCTTTCCTTTGATAAATTTCCTGAACAAGCAGCTTAGCCTTGTTTCAGTATAAAAATACTCAGTTCTAGCTCGGAATGAAAACTACTTTTCATATATTCCCAAGACTGCCTGGTGGTGTTGGTTTTGTGGGGTTTTTTTGCTCTTCCATGCAGCGACCTAGCCTTTGGAAATAAACTGGGACTTGCCAGAGCAAGGCATATTTGCGACTTGAGCAACTCCTGTCTAAACCACATCTGTGAGCTTTTTGTAAATGGATTAAAAGGCAGTTATGCCTTTTACACCAAAATTGATGTGGTCCATTTTTTCCAGCCAAATGGTCTTTAACTGTATTTGGAAGATCTGTTCAAAGATAAATACTGCTGCTGGTCATCTTTTTCCAGTGTTGGTTTTCTTCTGTAGAAATGTGATCACTTATTTTTTTATTTCTCTTTTAGGTTTTGACAAATAAACCTGTATTTAGATCAGATGACAATAACACGGGACAACCTCTCTCCATATTCTTGCAATTGAAGTGTAATAGTTATTCCTAGCATTTGATAATCACTTGTCTGGAATATCACATTTAGCCTCCTTAAATATCTTGTTAATCCAGCAGTAATGGACTGTTGATGTTACAGTTAAGTGAATCCAACCCATAAAATGATAATCCAGTGACTGGCCCACCATGACCCGAGGTGGGGGCTGGATTTTGTGCTGAGGTGGAGCCAGTTTGCTGTCCTGGCTGGGGGAGCCTGTGCGGAGCTGGGGAATGGAGCGTGTGTCAGCTCTGAGCCATTCCTGCCCGCTTCGCAGGTGTAGGCCAGGAGCCACAACGCCGGTTACTTGGGTGTTTTGCTGTAGGTCGTTTTTCCATTTGAAAATGAATTGTGTTTTTATCTGCACGCCTGCGTGCTGGTTACTTGAAATAACAATTTAGAGTAAAAACTGATCAGTCATTTGTTTTGTTTTAAGTAATTTATAGAATTGTCTCTTCTCCTCCCCTCCTTTTCCTCACTCTCCCCCTCTCCCACTGCCACCGCTCTCTTGACTTACCTCTCATCTTCTCCCTCTCATCTTTTCCTCTCTCTCCCTCCTCTTTCCTTTTCTGTTTCTCATCTTTCCCTGTCTCCCTACGGCTCATCCCCCCACCTGTCTTCTGCCCCTTCTTTCTCTCCCTCTCTCATCTTGTCTTTTCTCTCTCGTCTTCTCCCCCCCTTCTCTCTCTCCTCTCCTCCCCTTCTCTCCCTCTCCCATCCTTCTCCCACCCCTTCCCTTGCTTTCTCTGCCCTTCCCCCCTCCCCCTTCCTCTCTCATCTTTTCTGACCCTCACCCTCTCTCTCACCGTCTGCCTTTTGTCTCTGCAGAAGGGTTGGGTCTGTCAGCAGGAAAGAAGTTGTGTGCTCTCTTTGGGCTGTGTAACTAAAGGTGCTGTTAGAATTCCAGAATAAAGACAGCTGAATAAACAGCTATAATACCCAGAACATAAGCAGGATAGGTGAAGTCCATGAACACAGGAACAACAAAAGGACAGTACACAAACCCTGGTAGGCAACACGCCTGAATCTGATGTCAGTCAGGGTAAGGAAGGACTCCCTAAGTTAAAAAAGATACTAGGTACAGGTGAGGGGAGAATCAAGTGTCTAATAGCAATATCGGTTCGATGTGCTTTTTGCTTTACAAGCTTGTGCTTGTCTTTGTTGGTGTTTATGACTTTCTTTGAAAAGTTCAGCAAAAACCCTTGAAGAATTGAAGTATGAAGTGATACTAAAATTTTGTCTCGAGTTTGAGAACAGGTTTTCAGGATTTCTCTCTTGCTCGAGGAAGGGGCTGGCCAGTGTTGCAGTGGGTTTGTGTGCACAGGCAGATGGGCAAATGTACCTGCCTGACTTTCCTGCGTGACAGCTGTACCCATTAGGCTGCATTTGCTATCTCACTTTCTCTAGTGCCATATGTTCTTTTTCTTTAAATAAACAGGTATATAACAGTTAGGACAGATGTGAGTAGCAAAATGGTGTAAGCAGGGGAATGATTTGGAGCAAGACTCCAGGATTGATTTTGATGCCAGTAGTCTTAACCGGTTTATGATAGAACTGAATTAGTACGTTCTGTACAGTTCCTTTCACTGTTCCTGTCGATGGCAGGGTATCTTTAATCAACTTGTAATTTTAGTTTCTATCTGTCTGCTTATGACTCATTAGTGTTTGTAATTCGATCCTTTTTGAGCTTAGTGGCTTGTATATTGCTTACTAATGTGCTTCAGGAGTGTTGCAGATCAGTTTTGTAGACGGTCTAGTCAGTCTCCACAGCAGAGAGGCTCTTGCAACTGTTTTTGTTTTGTTTAATTTTATTTCACCAGTACAGACTTATTGAGGTAAATACGTTCTTGAAACGCCTTAGAAAACAATGGTATTAAAAGCATCAAATATAAACATGAAGGAATTAGCATTAAATTACAGTGAAACAGCAGCTGGAAATGTAATCGTGTAGACAGCTACTTTATAGCAAGGAATTCAAAAGCAGTTACGCGATATATTTTTGAATTACACAGACTTTATTCAAGAAGATACAAGGAGTGTGTCAGAAGAATGGGAAGGGGTAGGACATCCCCCTTCATGTATGCAGTGGAGAGGTGTAGTTTCCCTTCTCAGGGAGGAGTTCTTTGATTTTAGAGAAGAGCATCTTTGAAAGCAGTGTCTATTATGAATCAGATCTTTTTCTTCCTTATCCTTGTCTGCTACTTTTACCACGTCTAGTTACGAACAAATACAGCTCTAAAACATCAATGGGATTCTCATTATTTGCTACCCACGCTTGAGTTCTCTTTCCTCCCCAACCCTTGGTATTAATGAGCGATAGCTCACAATAATTTCGTATTCTCATAATGTGTTTTAGAAGAGGCAGTCTTAAGATTAAGGAGGATAAATGAGACACCTTAAAAAGGCCTTTTTATAGTTGCTTATCAGAATTTGATTCCCACATTGATAACATAAGGTAAGGATTTATGATAGAAACATGGGTTTATACTACATTCTCCGTGATTGGTTTTAACCTGATTTGTGCTGCTGGTTGTGTGTTTACACTTCATCTTAAGGTATTAGGAGGAAATAGTGTATCGTAAATAACACATCAGAAGGCAATTTAGTACACACCTTAGCATCTGTTGCTGGGAAGGCAGAAAAATAGTTTCACTGGCCTGATTCAGCACAATTTTGCAAGAACAATACTGTGTGTAAGTTTGCTGGGAGAAGGTAGGGAAATCCCAGATGAGCTGAGAAAACTCTTGAGCGAATTTACCACGGGGTTGTCTGCTTAATAACCCACTTGGCTTTCCAGGATGAAGCACGGGGATAAGCTCTGTGCATCCTCCTCGATGAGCTGCAGTGGTTAAGTGGCCCAGTCAAGTCCTCAGGCCCACTGTAAGAAGTACACACGTGTGGAACTGGGGGTGCAAGCGGGGCTGAAAGCCTGACGCAAAGGTCTGTGCTTCATCTGCCCAGAAACCAAAAGGTTGCTTTGTGATGGAGAGGGTGATGTCAGCATCCTTGGCCCCAGAAAAGCAGTTGGAATCCTACCTAGCAGATAAAATCCCATCCTTGCAGTAGTTTCTGTAGATTTTGCTGTTCGCCTGAGCACACTCAAGACTTTACCAGAGGAGTTCATTTTGTTTCTCCCGTTCCCCATAAATGAAAGAGAAACTATTGAATAAATTCTCTCTCTTCAATTCATGTGCATTTTAGTTTTGACGTGATAGCTCGTGACTCTTGATAGGCATTTTATAATTCAACCTTTAGGTTTAAAATGCTGCCTCTGATGTGAAAATGAGCTAAGCATATTATCAATGAGACCTGCACATACCTCTTGTCTTTTGGACGTATAATCTCTATGCATCATCGTGTTTCCTTCTTCACATTCTATTAATTTTTTATGAGCTTCATCAGAACTGTAAAGCACAAGCTGTTTTCATGTAGATGGTTTTTATGGTGACTAAACATTGGAGAAAGGAAAACAAATAATTGTCCCAATATACATATTGCCTGGGATGAACAGATTGATTTAAAATGCACTGCTCCAGTGCTTTGTATAGGCAGCAGGCTTGTATGATTCAGTTCTTATTTTCTGGCCTTTAGTTTGCTAATCCTGATTTTTCAGCTTGTCATTTTTTTTTGAGCTAAGCCTGTTGCCTTTTTAACTAATACAAGAAAATTTATACGCATTGCTTTCATTGTGGAGGTAAACATTGAGTAGAATCATTAGATAAGAATAACTGCTGGGTCTTTTTTGAAGTTAGTATCCTACATTTCAGAGAATGACTTGTTTTTTTCTTCCACTTTTGATCTTAGACGTCACAATTGGCAAATGTGTGAAACTTGCTATATTTTTAAGAACAAGAGCTAATGTTTAATGTCCATTTATGTCATTTATGTTCTCTAATGTCAGTGAGCATGTGTACATAAAAATGCTTAATTTTATTTTGATTTCCACTCTGTTCCTGGCTTTGTAGATGCTTTGTAATATGGATTTCCATGAACGTGACTGAGCTGTGTGAAGGAGAAAACTAGCAGTAGTAGACAACGTGTATTCATTTCTGAATACTAGTAATATAATTTTGAAACCTTTCCTGTCAAGTGTATCTTTTCCATGTAGCTTGATGTTTCTATATTCCTCTCTTTATGAAGAATGCAGTTTTTTACTGTTTACACATTCAGGTGTCATTTGTGTTTCTTCAGTCATGTTTGCTGATCTCTGGATCTTTTAACATTTGCTTAGCTTTTTAAGGCAGATAAACCAAAACTATATTCTATATACCATTGAACATTGAGCCTTTGACTTCAGTAGCAATAATTAAAGTATTATCGCCATTTCCTTCTTATGTCCCATCTTTCAATTTCTTACCATATATTGATGATTTCATCTAGGTTTTTTACAGTGCCATGCCCTTACCCTGAAAGGTTGGATGCGTTTAGAACCCACTCATGTTTTAAACTGGTGCAAATAGTCATATCCATCAAAACAGAATGTAGCATGGCATCCACTTGACGATACACTTTCTTTTTTTTCTTTCTCATCTTGTCTTTTTCTAACCTAGAAATGTGTCACCTTCAGATTCTGTCATAGGACTTTCAAACTCTTTTTCCAGAGACTGGATGAACACGTTAAACACCTTTAATTTTTGACATTATATTGATTCTCTTCTCATGTTAATCATTTCTGATGTTGAGAACTGTTGATTCTGTTTGTCTTTCTGTTAAGCCCTTCCAAGAGGATGACAATGCTGTTTGCTACAGATCCCACGACTACTGAGTTTCTTGATAGTCTGTTGCCAGGGACTTTGACCAAGACTCTTCAAAAGGGCAGCTGAGTTACATGAACAAGCTTCATTTCAGGCATGTCTTCGTTGACGTGTTCAAAGAACTGTATGGGTTTACCTCTGTCGTATGTTCAGTTTTGTGTTTCTGAGTATTAAAGTGAGGTTAACTGACAAGAAACTCTTGAAACTGGGACTCGGCACACCTCAGATGTTTCACTGTTAAGGCGAGCGATAGGGTTAAATGACCAGCTGAACTCAGTGCGCTGTGAAGAAGGACAGTACTTCTCGTTACTGCTGCTCGCCCTGTTGCCAATGCAGAGTGTAAGTAATTTATATCTTCTGTAATTGTAAGACACACGGTAAATTGAACACTTGGAGCTCTTGTCTGGTGCTGTAACTGTCCATATTAACAAATAGTAATTGATGCACCTCTCCTTGAACAAACTTTTCAAATGTCTTGTTCGTAAGACTCCAAGATTTCATGTCAGCAATAAAAGCCTTGCAGGCAAAGTAAAAGCAGGGATTTTGCTGACATTCCAGTGCAAGTCAGCTGTCTGTCCCAGTGCTCTGTTTTTATAAAAATGGTACACAGCCTCACAATCTAGCAGATCAACAAGGTCAGTTTGGGAAAGCAGATAAAGGAGACAGTATTGTCTGCCTGCTGTTTGCACCATGCAGGATAGATGGGCTTTGGTCATGTTGCCTGTGTGGGATATTTTTTTTTTTTTTAATTCATCATGCGTTACTGTAGTCATTTGCACAAAGGATGCTTTTAAACGCGTAATGAGTGCTTTCCTGTTTGGCAGTTGGTTAAACTGAACTTTGTGTCACAGCTCTTTACGATTCACTCATACAAGACCTAAAACATTCAAGACTGGTAGGGGGGCAAAAAGCTCTGTCTGGCTCATGCTGTTTCTAGGAAAAGGGAGTCTTGGTCGGGGGAAAAACCCTGCAAAGACCTACAAATTATGCAGTGTTCTTTCTGTCCATGAATAGTTTCTCTTGTGAGTGAAGGAGGCTGTATTTTTGGACTCACAGACAAAGCAAGTTTTGCTACAACTGGCTTTTCTCCAAAGCACACTTTCTGTGCTTGTTTTATTTATTTTTATTATTTAAAAAATATAATGATAGCCTGAAAGCAATCTGAGGGCCTGAGTAAAACATGAGTGTCCAATTAGTCTTGTCTGTAGTAGTATTGCAGATAATCTTCCTGGGCAGTGAGGCTCCACTGAGCCTCTGAATTAGAGCACCTCTGTTTCAGCAGAAACTTCATTCTTTGGCTTCTTACCTTCCTACTGAGAATGGCCTCGGGCTTGCACGGAAAGTCAAAGGTGAATCATATTTCAGATGGTTATTCTTTACCTTTTACTGCAACTTGTAAATAATGCTGTAAAATTGTACAGTTTCATCCTGAATTAAGATCATTAATGTAATACACATGCTCAGCTTCTTTGAGTACGTGGCCCTCTGTGAGCTCAGGACCTAATTAGATATGAAATATGTTGGGTTTCGCTTCTGGAACCAGTGGAGATCTGGTATAGGGTACCAGCTTGCTTGGCTTCAGTTCTGTTTCATCCTACTACTGAAAAAAAGTGTGTGTTTCTCAATTTCAGTATGGTTTTACAGCCTTTGTCGATCATTTCTCAAGGTACCTGCATTGCAGTCTGGTTTCCTGTAAAAATTAAAAGATGTCTCAAGAAAAATTAAAGTAACTTTTGTTAAAAGTGAAAATTGCCGTTCAGCAAGTTGAGGCCACTTAAAACAAATACATGTTATTACAATTAAGAGATCCCTCTTGTACAAGAAGTGTCTGTTTGGTGGCATCAGTGGCAGAGATGAAAAAAGAAGATCTCTGGTCAGTGGGTCTCTGCAGTTTGCTCACGGAGGTGGGAGCAGGTGGTAGGAGGAGCAGAGTACTGAAAGGCTGCAAGGTGGCACTGCTGTTAACAGCGCTTGTGAAATGACATTCTTCTTTCAACAGCTGTAAGCTTAAGATTCCTGCGTGGGTGCTTAATATGGTCCCACCTCTTCGCTGTGTCACTTGTCAAGTGCTGAGAGAAGATCACTGGCAGGCTGACAGTACAAAGGCTTCCCGTTCAGGTGCCCACTGACTCGGGCAGCTGCTTGCTACCCTCGTGCAAACGAGACGCTGACCGTGTTCCTATTGGCAGTGGATGGGCTGTATGGCTTTCAGCTTGATGTGCTGAACTGTTGTTGGTACACAAGTAGGGGGACTGGGCTTCAGCAGGTGTGGAGATCCTGCAAGGTCTCTGAACTATGCTGGTGGGTCAGTGATCACATGAGGCAGGTGAAGCCAGTGAGAGGGAGATTGGTTGGTTGGGTTTTCTTCTGGAGCTTTTCTCCAGTTAAGCAGAGGTTGTCATGTCAAAGAACATCACTGCTGTCTCTATCATGAATTCCTAAATTTGTTTAAAAAAAACCCCTACATATATATATATATATATATATAAAAAAAAAATCAGCGTGTTTTGCATGTTGGTGAGGATTGGTGGGAATGTTCCCATGTTACGGCTTGTAGGTGCAACCAGAACTTATCCCATCCCTGCCACCACCAACAAAAGGCCTCCCAGGACCTTGTATGAACTGGAATTGTGGGATGCACCATAATGGTTCATAACACCTGTGAGGAAGAAGAGGAAAAGGGATTTTGAAATAAAGTCTTTAAACTATGCCTATCCTACAGGAGCTGAGTTTCATTACTTAGGAAATTGTATCCAGGGAAGGGTGGTGTTTTGTGGATTTATTTATTTTTGTTTTGTTTCAAATGAAGTATAGTCAGGAATAGGCTGACCTGACCAAGGACAGACCAAAATAAATAACCAGGCAGGAGTCTTCATAAAGGTTTTATGCTGTATGCTCTAAGCAGTATTGTAGTACCAAAATTATTTCAGCAAAGATAATTTCACCATTCGGTCTTTGTGGATTTGAAGTGGTTGTCAGAGCATTTTTTAATTAGTCTTACATGGGTAGGTGATAACATTGGAACTCAATTTTAGGTGTATTGCTAATCAAGGCAGGATTGTTAGGGCTAAGCCATTGTTTATGGGAAAAAAAATCCTCTTGACCTTCTCCTTCTAGATAGTGTGTTTCCCATTTGGCAAGATGTTGGTCTTTGAGTAGCTAAGTCATCGGGGGGGGGGGGGGGGGGGGGGGGGTGCTGTTTAAGAAAAAACCCAACAAACTACCCAGAGTTGGCTAAGTTGATATGCAGCTGAATAACTGTGGTTTGCAAGTACTCACAAGGGACCTCCTTGGCTTTAGAAGAGAAAATCTCAGAAGACCTCCTCATAGCTGACCATGTTTGAACTGCTCCCAGCTTTGACTGCTAACCAGCATTTGCAGACTTACCAGCTGAGCGGGCATAGCCAGGCAGCACCAGTGAAGCCAGGCCTGTTTGGCAGCTATTACGAATCCCACTGAAAACAGAAATGGGGCATACTGTCGGTGGTGTCTAGTCATAATAGTTCAGATTTCAGATGCATAATATATCCATCAGAAAAAATACAGCATTTACACTAAGAGATGACTTGTCCTGTGGTGCTTCTCAGGACATTTGCATGTATTGCTATCTAAAGTATTAGGTGTTTCCCACCTGAAAAGGTGTGGAAGCTGAGAGATTGCCGAGGTGGGCAATTTTGAATTTGTTACTGTTGGACTGATCCAATATAGATTGAATGCAACTTACTTCACTGTAACTGTGCAAAATGGAATACTAATTTGCAAGTAGTGGAGTAATACCCAGCTTAAGTGTTGAGATAAATTATTTTTTCATTTTTATTATTATTCATAGTTGATTTTTCTAGTACTGCAAGCTGTAAAACCTGAAACCATTTTGATAGCAGTAGAGATGTTGGAATTTATCTTAATAACATGAAACAACATCTCAATTTTTTTTTTAAGGATCAAAAAATGCTGGTGCCATTTATTCCATCAGTTGCCTGTCCATTCCTTGAGTTGGCTAGTTAGAAGTGTGCATGCAGAGGGATGCACCCCCTCGCATCCCTCCTGGGTGGCCTGGAGCTCTGTCTGGTGTTATTCTAGAAGTAATAAGGGTTCACTCAGGTATGGCTCTCTCTGGCTCAGCTTTCAGTTAGTGAAATGTCAGTTTATTCTAATCTAGATGGGGTCCGTCTGCTTTCTGAACCACAGAAACCCCTCAGAATAAGGGGAGGAGGAGGGGAAGCCTTGTATCAGCTTTTGGCTAAAGAACCAAAGTGTTTGTGTGCTTTTATACATTAGTCTTCTCGGGTTCAGTCGTCACCAGTTAGACTTCAATTTGTTTGTAACTGAAAACTTGGGTTAATTGTAAATCCTCAAAAAAACCACTGTAATTACTCTTTGTAGGAAGAAATCACCATAGATAACTTCTACACGTGTAAAAGTGCTGTGAGCTAATTAAAATAAAATCCCTGGAGCTGGGCAGTTCATGTCCCGAATTGTTGCTTTCATTCCTCCGAGGACCTAAGCCTCTTTTCAGCCTGCCGCCGGGGTCGGCCATGGCGGGGTTTGGTGGCCTCCCAGGCCAGGGCCTGTGGGGTGCTCATTCCTTTCTGGTCTTGGTAAACAAGGGGTTCTCAAGCTGGGGCATGGCATGTGTGCGGGAGGGGGGGGTCATGGGGGAGAACTCATGAGACTGTTTCACTTTCCATGGCCCACCCGCCCCCGTTTCCCTCCTGCTTTTCCTCCCCCTTTCTCCCGTTCTCCCTGAGCAGATCTGCAGGTTTGCCTAGCATACTGTTTCCAAGCACAGGTTAAGCAGTGTCCTCCTGCTGCTTGTGCCAATTCCTGTGGGGTTTTTTAGTGTGTGGGAATCATGTCCTCACCTACTGTGTGCATTCTTTCACCTGTTCACTTTTTATGTTTCTTGCACACTGTTTTGGGTTGAGTCTTTGACTTACCCAGTTGTGTTTCCCATGTCTTAAGCGAGGTTAACAGCAGCTAACTTTTTTTCTTGTAGCCAGTGTCACTGGTCTCTTCCATCTTGTTTACTGCTAATAGCCAAAGCATTCCGTAAGCTGGAGTTTTTAACTGAACAGGGTAAACCCAGAACTGCTCAGTCTGCATGGTGCAAGTTGTGAGCCAGCACATGATAACATAATGTTTCTGATAGCAATTTAGAATGCTGTTTGATTTCACCAGGTACAGGCACTAGCACTCTTCATATTTCACTGGACAGGTGTTTTTTTATGATCCTCATTCTTTCCACCATTAAAAAAATGCCACTTATAGGTGTGCTGTTTTACTGAGGTTTAGGCATTTGCCATTACTATTTGTTAATATTTGGTTTAGTGCTCCTGTCTAAATCAGAATGTACAAACACATTTGAAGAGCCAGTCACTGCTCCAGAGTGGAGCAGTTACATACGTCAGTTCTTTCACCTTACTACTTAATGCTGCTTTTTTTTGCACTTTGATTATGCTTGTCTAATGGATCTTTATGCCACTTGTGCCTCTTTGTAGTTACAGTAGCGAAATTTAGGTAGCAAATTTTTGTCTTGATCAAATGCAAGTTCCCAAAGAATTAACAAAAAATTTCCAGTGTACCATCAAATTGGCAGACGAAGGCTTTGGAAAACACCAGTGCCCAATGAAACACTGCTGAGTAGTCCTTCCTAAAAAAGGAACATTTCCTGTATTTTAAAGCTTTGTTTGGAATTGGGGATTAATTGTAATTTACCTGCACTTATGTTAGGGTTGAGATTGCTGTGGGTTTGGTTCTACATGTATGGAAGATTATTATTCGATTTAAAGTTTCTGAGCTGATGTTGTCTGTCCGAACACTGGAAAGGGTTTTTCTGACCCCTGTAAGGTGCATTTGACAAAGTAAGTAGATGCTTTCTCCATTGCCTAAGACAAATGAAAATACTCCTTGAACTCAAGAGACTATTGGTTTGATCCTTGGTAGTTTCTCACCTTTACTAAATAAAAGTCTTTAGTAAAGACCTCATGACGTGTCTGGAGCACAGCAGTGTCCGTTGCAGGAGATAACAGCTGTCTTTGTTAATTGCTCAGTGGTTCTCTCTCATTAGTGTCGTGAATGTGCTTCGTATGTACTCTTCTCCCTCACCTTAGTCCACAGAGGTGCAGGTTGTGGGTTTTGCTGGTTGTTTTTTGTAATCAGTGCCTACCTGCAGAAAGTTGTTAGTCAAGAACCTGTCTGATGGAAGGCTGTCATTTGTTTCATCGTGGTACCCACAGTACTATTTGCTGTAGCTCACGCAACCTTCTTCCAGTCTTCCCTTAGGAAGTCTTTATACCTTTTTTAATGCATCCATTTTACCTTACAGAACTGTTCATGTTGGCTTACCCATGTTGTGTTCTGCTATCCTTTTTGACTCCTAGATTTTTCCAGGATTAAATACATTTCTGCTTTACAAGGCTTCCTTAAACATAACTTCCCTATTAGTTTATTCCAGTCTGTAATAGCAGGGGCTTAGTCAGTACTTCATGAAAGCTTTGAGGTACTACCTTTTATAAATATTGCAGTGAACTAGACTATTTCACTTTAAAGCTTTGATTGCTTGATCCTAGGCTTCAGCTTTGAACCCTCTCTGGTTCAAGTTGCTGGGCTGGTGCTGGAGTTCTCTGTGGTCGTTGTTCCAGGTGTCAAATAGGCTGCAGAGTCGAGCACTTTCCCAGCATGTGCATGTCCTTGGAAGTCCGCTTAAAAAAGAAGATTTTTAGCCTTTGCCACTTTGTTATTATTTATTCTCTAGCGTTCAGTAGCACATTTGCTTGGGTAAGTATTTGCAAAGGGGTTTTAGAATCCCTGTTTTATTTTCTGTGACATGGATCTGTGCTTTTTTTCAGCTGCCTTGCAGGAACTCCTCCTGTCAGATTAGCATGGTCTAGTGGGCTGCATCCAGGCTAGGAAAAGAGCCTCTGAGCTCTAATCCCACATCTGATGTTGAGTGCATTGATCCTCTCTGCTTCAGGATGCTATGGATGACTGTGAATGTATGTCCTTAATGACTGTCATTATCCTCCTCCAGAGCAGTTCCTCTCCTTTCAAGACCCTGCTCTATGGGTATGAAGATCCTGTTTCTATGTTGATGTCCAAACCCGTTCTCTCCTTCCTGGCCTTTTTGTCAGCAGTTACCTGAAAGGTCCCTCAGGGAGGAGTGGGGATAGTCTTGGCAGCAGAAATGTATCAGAACTGACAGAAATTTTCACGTAGACCTACCAGTCTGTAGCCTCGGAGTCCCTCGCCCTGGCAGCAACTAGGTGTGATTTCACTGTGCCTTTAGACAACAACCAGTCTCTTTGGCATTCTAACCTGAGTATTCCCCCCAGAGGATTAGGTCACTACCTTAGCTTCCCTCTTTGTAAAACTAGGATGATGTTCTCTTCGCAAGATTAGGTGAGGATTAGCTAGTGTTTATCAGGGACTTGCAGATAAAAGAAGTGCTTTGTTTACTTGTGTGTCTTTTAGACTGCATGGGCTCAATCACATGGCAGCACCAAACTCTGCAGTTGAAAAATACCAGATTTAGGGTACTGCTACAAAATAGTTGTTAAAGACAGTTGTTATGATGGGCATATTTTTAGTTTTGAATCCTGCTTCCTGAAAACTGAAGCATTTTGCAATGTGGAAACACTCTGCACTCTTTTTTTTTTTTTTTTTTTTTTTTTAACTACCTTTAGGTTTTTTGTGTTGGTGTTAATACATGGGACTTTTGTGGTCATGGTGGAAATTTCGGTAACATTTCTGACCTCATGTCTTTAAGTACTGTACACACAGTGCCATCTTTCAGGAGTTACCTTGCTAGACGGACAGACAATGTCTGCTGTTACCTTTCCACACCGTATATCCCTGGCTCATGAATTAAGGTATCTAGAACCTGAAATTCACAATGTTATTGCTGCTTTTTTTATCGTTTCTGTAAATAAAGGTTTTGCAGCCGCTGGAATCAGCTAAGAGTTGTTGAAAATACATCTTGTTCTTCCCTAGTGATATTGGCTCTGTGGGGCTTTCTTAGTAACATGAACAGATATGACTCAGAAGACAGAGGGAGAACAACTATGTTGTGTAGGAAGTTAAAAAAAAGGGGGGAGGGGTTACCTTTTTTTTTTTTGGCCAACACCACAGTCAAACTGTACTGCCTGCCTTTTTTTTTGTTTCTTTCTTTCTTTTTTTTTTTTTTTTTTTTTTTTACCCTTTCTTTTACAGCCTTTGGAACTGGAGCTGGTATTCTGAATTAATCTTAACAAATAATACAAAATCTAAGAGAGAGCAAACCAGGTGTTCTCAACAGCAGTTTTCTTTCTCAACAGCAGTTTTCTTTCTTTCTTTCTTCCAGGAGTGTTGTGCTAATGAAGAGGTAGAAGGATGGTGTGTGTGTGTGTGTAGTATACAAGCAGGAGCAATTCCTGTGGACAGCTTTTTTTTGCCAATGTCAATTAAATGATCCAAAAAGTGAAATTTTGAAATGCTGTAATTTCTAGTTTTCATATCACCAAACTGTAGGCTGCTAATGCAGATTTATATTGCAGTAGGCAAGATTAGATGGGGTATCGCAGATACTATTTGAATTTGGCCAAATTTGGACAGTTTGGCTTTTTGGGGGGCTTTCTTCTGTGGCAAGGTACATACGTGGGCTCTAAGCAGGAAGAAAATGTAGTAGAAACTTGTTCTCAAAGTAAAATATGGAACCAAAAGTATGCAGGGGAAAAAAAGAATACAAAATCACACCTTCTTGGAGCCCATGTCATTACTCATTCTCCCTTCTCATTAAACAGTCAGCCAGCGCCCTCAGGTCTGTTCCTTGTTCCCATTGCTCTTGATGGTTTCTGTTGCTCTTGATGGTTCTCCTTGTCTCTCCCTCCACCCTCGTGTTTTCAAAGTTACTTCAGTCTATTCCCCTTAGAGAAAATTTCCTAACCCGTGGCTGCAAACCACTTCTTTCTTTCAAGCTCTTCAAGTAACCAGTTTCTTCCAGAAAACATTCCTGTGTTAATTTCCCTGAGAAATCTTTGCCCATGCCATCTCGTTTTTGAACTTTTACTGCATTTCTTTCAAGTTCCTTGTGGAAGGAGCTAGTTCTTATGTGTTTGTGAAAGGCCATTTATATCGTCCCCAGACAGTTAAGTAGCCAGGCACAGTCTGTAGGCAATAAATGCAACTCTCTAACCTTTCAGAAACCTTATCTTTCTTTAACATAATTATCTTATCTTTTGTTCTCACCTTTCTTGGTTTTGGCCCTCTGTTCTAGCCACTTTCCCACATAATTTCTTAGTTTACATTGCTCAAATTAAAATTATTATCTGCTAGACTAACATGAAAGTACTTATCAATGTATAAAGGAGAAGTTACCTTTTGTAAAGTACACTTAAAATGGTGTATATTAAAAGAAAAAAAAAAAAGGGATCAGACTGGTAGAGTTGTGTAGATGTGATATAAGAGATTCAGCCTTCCTGCAACTGAAATTGTTTACAGTATTTTCTACTGTCTTCAGTATGAGCCGGAGCTAATCCAAAATGGTTCTGACCAAGAATGGAGAATTTTATTTCCCATCTGCTTGGATAGCATCGTACTGTGTGTTTTACAGTAATATTTAGAGTTCTGATGTCCATTTTGATTCTTCTTATCCAGATGTGCCGGGAACATAAAATAGACGTGGTTGCTATTTAGACAGGATGTTTGCTCAGTGCTGGTGTAAACTCTGCTTTTCTACAGGCTGTAAAACAGAAACGCTGTCCCTGTGAAAAGCTCTGCAGAATTAACGGGGCTTGAAGTCTTGGGAAATCCTCTGGGTCCCTCTCTGCCCTCCCTCCTCCTTCCTCCTCTCCTCCTTGGTATATGCTCTCTTCAGTTTTAGCTGCTGAAGATGAAAATCTTACCCCTGATCATGTCTTGTGGGTTTTATAGTCTTGGATAAACAATGTTTTTTGTAGGCTCTATTGGTCATGTCAGGTTGTATTCTAGTCATTTTCCCGGAAGGCGCCCTGAGGAGTCACATACAACTCATCTGAAATGGTTTCCCATTTGTGTTTGTTACTAATGCTGTGGGATTGTTGAAGCATCCAAATTATGTAATTTTTTCTAAAAAAAAAAAAAAAAAATTTAATCATCCTTTTGCACTGCTCTAACAGATTTGCTGCAGAAAATTGGTGCTAAAACCTGCTTCTGTGTGTCATTAGGATTGTATCATTTTCTCTGTCGTGCCAGTCCCCCGTCTGAAATGTTTAGGAGGCTGGGAAGGCTCGTGCTGCAGTTCTGCGCGAGATCGGAAAACTGTTCCAGCGTGTGGCATCCATGCTGTGCTGTCTGTCTCGCTTTCTCACCCGCCCACCCCTCCCCACGGCTGCCTCACTTGGGCCCATTCGCCTTTTCAGTGGCTGAGATAAGATGTCAATGAGAGGGGAGGGAGGGTTAGCAGAGCTGCCGGAGGAATTGATTCTTGTCTGCCTCTCCGAGCAGTCTGTCTGCGCAGCAGCACATGATACGGTTTTGCACAATACCCCACTAATGCCCTAGTCAGCAGCTTCCAAGGGAAGAGCAGTGTTGAAAAAAAAAATAATAGCAGTCCTCTTCGAGCCGCAGAGACTGCATGGACCAGAGCTAAATTTGGAAAGCTAAAGCTTATTTCATGCAAGATTATTAGAATTATTTGGGTTTCCAAATGCGTGCTCACACACATGTACGTATCGCTGGCCAGCTTTGCCACGTGACTCAGCTGGATCCAAATGCAGTTGTTATTTATAGATGGCAAGAGCAGTGATGGCATTATCTTATAGCACTCCAGTCCTGAAATTCTAGCACTTGTGCGCAGGGAGAGGGGGCCAGATGCCCTCTGGGAGAATTTAGGCAGGCTGCTCTTCTGTAAATGTCCATAGGATGAGATAGTCACAAATAACCCTTTCCCTCTCCCCCATTTCCTTTTTTATTTTCAGGCAGAGAAAAGAAAGGTACTGAAAAATCAGCGTGGGCTGTGATTTCTCCTGGCTTCTTCCCTAGATGCATGTAAAAAGCAATTAGCCGTGTTCATTTTTTCACCTCTCCCCTGTTCTGTAGATAACCTATTTCTACCTATGTAAAACCATAAACATTCCCCTGAAGACAAGGAAACAGCAATTTCTAATCTGTCTAATACTAATGTTCGTACTTGGGTTTTTAGATAAAGAAGTCTCGTGTTCAAAACCGCTGTGTGCTTGTAGCTCAGCTAATTGAACTGAGGCGTGTACGTGTGCACTGGAGCCGTGTCTTCGGATACCGCCTGTGCAGAGAAACAGCTGGCTGCTTTCCGCCTCTGCAGAGTGCCGTAGCCTTGGTGCTGGGGCCAGGCTCTGAGCCACAGCAGGGAATTCATCTAGCTGGAGGAAAAACACAAAACAAAACCAAATAAATGCTGGGGGGCGTGGATAAAAGAAGAAAAAAAAAGAAAAAAACCAGATAGGATTCCTGGTCAGGTTCACAGAGTGGTCATACAAAAAGATGCTTCAGCACAGCTGGGAGTGTGCAAGGCGCAGCGGGGCATGGGCACAGGCAGCAGAAGACAAGGCTACCTGAAGGCACTGTTGCTGTTGAACACTGTATCATGAAAATACAATCAAAATAATCTGAAGATCAGGGTAGGGTTATTTATATGTTTCTTACTTGACACCAGCTTGAGTTTTCTGTGTGGCCCTAATCGTAACAGCATAGATGACATGATTCGCTGGGTTTGCTTTCTTGGTAATAAATAAAAGAAACATATAGTGCATGTTGTGTTTTAAAGGGTATGAGAATGCCATAGCAGGGGCATCCATGGCTCACAAACTCTGCTCCTTTAATGCAACCATGTCTGAGGTGAGAAATGCCCATTAACCTAATGGACGCAGCTAGAAGAAATGAACTTTCAGGGTACAGAAGCCCGTCTCTTGCTCAGATTAGTTACCAAGTTCCCAGTGCAGCTTGGGAACAATTATTTGGCATTTAACTTTGGTGTGTTAATTGAATGTTAATTAATTAGGCAGTTCTTCAGAAAAGGTGATTGGTACCAGAGGAGCAGAGCAGGTTGCTAGTAAAGGAAAGAAGATGACAGGGTTTGTGGAGTTGGTGGGGCACAGAGGGAAAAAAGAGATGTAATGACTTTGTCAGAAAAGTAAGGCATCAGCTGGGCGGTGAGATGGGAAACATTGCTGCCTTGAAATTGCAGTGTAGGCACACCTCTCTGCTCTGCATTGTTCAAGCAGAAATAGGTAAGTTAAAAACTCCTGTAGGCTGAGTTTCCCTTTGCTGATGTCCTTAACTGTTTTTATGTTCAGCACATAGAGATTATTTTGTACATGGTTGTAATTTTTCTTTCAGAATGAAAAACAAGATGCAAGGGTAGGGTCAGAGCACTTTCAGCTTAGTTCTATTCAAGTACAAAGTTTGTATAGTGTGAAAAATGGTCGTGCAACCCCCAGCATAGAAAACTAACACATTTTTTTTCCTTCAGCCCTTAAAAGTGAAGTTGGCAAAGGCTGTATTACATGAATCGTACAAAAATAAAAAAATTCTGAGGACACCTGATAAAACATTCTTTTCCCATAAAAATATAAAATAATGTAAAATTAAAGCAAAGAGCGAGACTGCAGAACCAAGAAGCTAAAGTTCCTAAAATAGCTTTTGGTCCTTCTCAGAAGTTCTGGCTGTGCAATGTTAACTTTGGAAACACGTTTCTGCTATAAATTTTGGTTGTGTGGTTTTTGTAATTTTTTTTTCCCCTCCTTGAAAGCCTCTCCAGATGTTTTACAGTTGTTGTTTGAAAATGTTCCATGGCAGGCACAGAGACTGCGGGCACAGAGCAGTAACCCCTTGATGTGGCGGTTGTGGTTTTTCCTTGCAAAGAGAGGAAGGTGTATGATCCACTCTGTTCTGGGACTCGTTGTGTCACAAATGGTGTGACCTTCAGCACATCACCTGCTCTCGGTTTCTTTCATCTTTAAAACGTAGCCAGCAAGCCATGTAGCTGGACAGCCAGTGCAGCAGTCCCTGCAGGAGCTCTCCACTCTGTAACTGAGATGTGAAATATTTTTTACACTTCTGTTCTTTTTGGAATAATTATAAATACAAACCAGATTTAAATATTTTTCCGATGTGGGCTGTTTGATTGAAATTCCTTTGTTCACAATCATAGATTCATTTGATTGCAAAAGACTTCCAAAAGTCTTCTATGCCATGCCCCCTTGCCTGAAGAATCCCTGAAAGGGTTCTCCCTGGATGTTTATCTGACCTTTCCTCAGCATTTCCATTCATGGAAATTCCTCAGCTTACCCCTTAGGGTATTTAGGAGCATTAGGATGCTCCTATTACCTAACTGGTGTCTTTTCTCTCTCCTTCTTTATTATATTTTAGTGTTTCTACTGTGGATATGGATAATGCTTTGTTACTTAGTAAATTGGAATACTGCTGTCAATCTTCCTTCTTCCAAAAAAAAAAACCCAAGCAAAAAAACCTCCCACAAACCAAAAGCCCGACACACACAAAGCGCCCTACTCCATGCCATCTTTTCTTAGAGGTTATATTGATAGGGTTTTTTCCTAGTCATTCTGATGATTTGTCTCCCCCTTCTGTGGCTGTACATTGTGGTGGGGTAGAGAGGAAGGAGAACTGTGTGTCTTTGAGACTCGGCTTCCATGTGCACATGGCTGAGTTTGCTGTGGCAGCACAGCACGGCTCAGCCTTCAGCTGTGCTTCTGAGAATTCCTGCCTTTGGAGACGGTTCTCACCCTGTTGCTGGCAAGGTGCACAGTGTCATACTTTGTACTTGTCCCTGTTGGACGTAGTTTCAGACTGTTTCTCCTACTTTTCAAGATGGCTTCAACACCAAACTTCTGCAGTGAACTGATGCTTCTTTCCAGCTTGTATCATCTGTAAATGGACGCAGAACACTTTGGTGGGTAGACTTACGGGGTCACAGCCTCCTTCGGGCATCCCCCTGCTCCAGAGCGGGGTCCTCAGTTGGTTGCAGGTGGGGACCTGCTCCACCATGGACATCCACGGGCTGAGGGCACAGCCTGCCTCACCGTGGGCTGCACCACGGGCTGCCGGGGAATCTCTGTCCCGGTGCCTGGAGCATCTCCTGCCTCCTCCTGCGCTGGCCTGGGGGGCTGCGGGGCTGCTGCTCTCACACATTCTGGCTCCTCTCTGCGGCTGCAGTCGCTGGTGTGCGGCGGGTAAAGGTGTCACCCTGCCCTCACCGATGGGCTCGGCCTTGGCCAGCAGCGGGTCCGTCTTGGAGCCGGCTGGCGTTGGCTCCATCGGGCATGGGGGAAGCTTCTGGCAGCTTCTCACAGAAGCCACCCCTGTAGACCATGTCGTTGTCTTCCATCCGTGTCGTCATCCCCCTGAGCCTGGCCACACGAACCCAATGCAAATATGTTCTAGCCCTTTATCTTCTGCATCGTGGCTACCCGTAAATGAAGCATTCAGTAATTTCAGACCCAGAACAAAGTCCTGCAAAGACCCATCTGGTAATGCTTGTTTCTGTTACTTACTATTGGTTTAATAGTTCAGTAAGCTTAAGTTTCCAGCCATTTTGTGTTGTCTTCAGCTAGACCTTATTTCCCTTATTTATTTGTAAGAATGTCATGTAAAGCAGCACTGAAACCTCACTAAAATCAAACAAATCTGTGCTCAAGGTCTCCTGTCTGCTAGCATAAAGAAGGTGCAGAAGAAGTGTGCGTGCAATTTGTTCCTGACAAATCCATTTTGGTTGTTACTCATTTTTTACTTCCCTCTTGGTCCTTTTGAAAATCATTTGGGTTATTTTCCTCAGTTGGAAACTGAACCTCCAATTTTGCAGTTATTCTTTTTTTTTGTATTGAAGATAGCCAACCCGATTTTCCCTTTTTGTGACTTCCATCATCATACTGATTGTGCAGGGATTCCCCGTGTTCAAACTCTGGTTAAATGCCTCAGGTATTTTTTTCTAGGACTTTTGGGTGTTAGTGGCAATGTTAGCTCAGGAGTTGTTTGCCGTAGTAATTGGAGGGCTCAGGATGGATTAAGTGAAACGGAGCCTCTCACCTACAGGTCACCGCTTTGAACCTAGCCAAAGATGGGTTAAAGCGAGTGACTTCCACTTTTCAGATGGCTGTATTACGTGTGAGATCTGTTGATGACTTGAACTGGCATCACAAAATAAAAGCATACAGCAATAATGAAAGACACTGTTGTTTGAAATCTAAGCAGTGAAAACGAACAATTGGATGAGTAAGAAAACAAGGAGTCTAATGCTATTGGAGTGCATTTCCTTTGGAGAGCCGTATCCAAGATTCACTTGCTGGTGGCCTTTCACCAGCTTTGTCTTGTCTTTTTAATGGGGCATGTTTTCGGATGTAGCAACGTGGGTACAGCTAAGCCTAAATGAGATGCTTACGTATTTTATCTGGATCCATGCAGGGTGTTTTGTGCTTGCCAAATCGAGCCGTTGTTGCTGGGTTTGTAATGTATTACTTCAAAGTTAATGTAGTGAATCTGGTAAGATGCTCTGCCAAGTTTTGGCAAGTGTAGAAGGAAATTGGGGAATCCCAGTTCCACTGAAGTCATGGCATAAGGACAGCAGTATTCAAATCCATGTCTCTTGCATGTACTATTCCAATTGGCAAGAGCTTTTGGGGAGGCCTACATATATATATATAGCTGGACCCATATTCAAGACCAGGCTTGTACGTGGTGTCACTCTCATGCAGCAGCCTCGCAAGCGCATGCTAGATAACTCTGTGGTTCGCAGTAAGGGTTTTATTGAATAGAACCTCTGTTAATTAATTTGGTATTACATTCAGTTTAATTAGGCATTCCCCGGGTTATCTATTTTGCTACATACCTGTGTGGTGTTTGGCTTTTTGATGATAATATGTAACCGCATTAGAGATCCTACTGGGGCAAAGCTGGGTATTTCTGCAGGACACAGCTGTAGCAATGAAGGAGGCATTGGCGATAAAGGGCATTACTTGGAGATTGGAGGTAGAAACACGTACCATACCCCGTTTCACAGTATGGAACCGTGGGTGTTGACTTTGTGTTCCTGTTGCGATTAGCGGGGCGGTTCATGCCTCCCAGAGCAGGGTTTGAGCAGCCGCCTCCTTTGCTCTGCTGGGGAATTCAGTTCCACGCAGTTTGCCGTGTGGTCGTTGGCACTAGCACTTTTTAAACCTGCGTGCATTTGGAGGCGGTACACCTCACTACCCTACTAGCAGAGCATGTTTGTGTTGGGGCTTTTAACTTCAGGTGAAGTCAGTCGGTTTAATCCAGCTCGCTTATTTAGACTGTTCAAGCTAACATCGCTCATTTTGCCTGATGGAGAACAGCAAGCACAGTCCTCAGCTGCTCCATAAAAGCAGGCAGCTGGGGTGTAAGCCTCCGGGGATGAGGTGGGAGCAAGCACTGGCTCTGTGCCGTGGGCCCCTGTGTGCAGGGTGGGCATCTGCTGGCAGTCAGGGAGGTGGGCCTGGGAGGAGGGGTTGGGTTCCCTGGGAGCTGCGGCGAGTCCGTGTTGAACAGCCAGACCGCTGAGAAATGACTACTTCTGCTTTGTAGTTGGCGTTATGTATACTCCTTTTGTGCACTCGGCATTGAGGCAGATAGAGAGCAGAAGCTTGTGTAATGACAGAGGTAGGGCTCGTCTGTCGCAGGGTTAGGACACCTTGAAAGATCTGAAGAGGAGGGGCAAACACATACTCTGATTCTCTCCTAATGGATAGATCCGTTCTATTTCCTTTGTGGCCTTGCATTCCTGCCCTGACTGTCGGACGGGTTAGCCAGCCATTGCCAGGCTCTGCTGGAGTACTCCTGTGAGGAGGAGAGCTGCAGGAAAATCAGTCCTTGAAATAGTTTGAGATGACAAGTTTCTCTCTCTTTCTCCATTTCCCAGATCTTTAAAAGCAAAATGGCTTTCAAAACAGGAGGAAAACATCTGATTTGCTGCTTCCCAAAATTGTGGACAAAGAGTCTGTCCTTATAATGCAATCAAAGTTATTTGTCTAACACTACAACACATTGAGCATTAGGTAGTTAACATTTGTCATATATTTTTCCAAACAGTATATAGTCTCCATTTTCCTGTGTAAAAAGTAATAACGTTCTTAAATAACCAAGACAATAGTTATTTCCATTCCTCTCCTCTTCGCTGCTTCCCTTCCCACCCCACCAGATTATCTCACTGGATGATTTATAAAAACTGTATTTAGATTGCAGTCTATATGGAAGAGGATAGAAAGCCCTCGGTATCCCTGTATTCCACTCTATCTGGAATTCTCCGTGTAAAAAAATATGAATTTGTTTCTAGGAGCAATATGAAATTAACAGATATGATTGCAAAAAAATGCTGTATTTTCGTACTTGTGCTGTAAACATCTTTTCAGCCAAATGCATTTCCTTCTGAGACACAAAACCAAACTAGCGAGACGGTGCTGAACAGATAGTTCTCCGAATCAGACTCCTCCTTTTTTCCTAATATTTTCATTGCAGTGAGTAAGAACTACAGGTCTGCCAGTCTGCCTATTGAACTATCTACTGCAGCTTAACTGCAGCAAGGAAGCGGTAATCCTATTGTGCTCCTCCAGCAGTCTCCCGGGAAGCAGAAGGCATTGAAATTACTGAGCTGTTGTCCTATCCCCTCCTCACCTGTCTTTGTGGCTGTAAATACAGTGTCTGCCTGTAAATAACAGTTTGCTGCACCTTTAAGCATGTTTCCTAACAAGAGGCAGCGATTTACTGAGGTGATAAGCTGTAACTAATACTAGGGTATCATAATAGGTAAATAGATTAGCACCGCGCTTCTCTGTATTTTGCTTTCTAGGGAGCCCACTGGCTCATTCACTTGGAGATGCTTACTATGGCATTTTGCACCACCGAGTTAAATCAGTCAGTTACAGGATTGCAGCTATCGGTGCTGGTGTGGATGCAGCTGATGAAATGCATTAGTGAGTCTATGGGGTAGCATTGATCGCTTAGCCTGTTTTCCTTCCGCTTTCTGCTCCCTGACCCAAAAGGGATTGTAGTGGGCTGCACCGATATTGGATGCTGTGGCTATAAACTATCCTTTGAGCTGCGTCATCAGCATCCATCACATAACTGTTGCAAGTACGCCAGCATCATTTGTCGTCAAGAAGTAAGAAGCGGTGTGGGCAGCCTGGACGTGATCCCTGGCTTCCCCCAGCTCGAACTTCTTGGTTTTCCTAATGGAAGGGCCCAGTGCTTCCGAAGCGGTTGTGATGCTACTGCTGGGTGAATGGGCTCACGTGGCTCTTCGGGATGGGAAGGTGCCCTGGAGCAGGGGCAGCAGAGGCCTTTGTTCCCCTACTGCCTGGCAGGTTTTCAGCACAAAAGGGCTCTCACAGGAAAGGAACAGTACCAGGGATGGGGGGATGCGGCTGATCCTAATAATTGTGTCAATCCTAATAATTGTGTTGCAAATCTTGCAATATTTGGCACATTCTTAAAGACCTAGCTCCTAGAGGTGGGGGATTAAATAACAATTGCTTCCTTTCTCTTTCAAACAGGGCTTAGCTCTGTGGTTGCAGAGGAATGCTTGAAATGTGACTCCAGCTGAAGGGAAAAAAAATAAAAATCTTTGCCTTCCAGCCTTCTTCCCTTTCCTTGTCCCCAGTGTGGATACATTGCGATGTCTTACGATTTTTTCAATGAAAGCATTTAAAACTATTGGAGGCATCCAGAAGAACATAAAGTGTGGCCAGCTCTGGGTGTGTGGGAGTATTTATGAGTATTTTAAGGAGAGGTCGGTCACATTCTGTGCTGAGACACACTCTTGCAACGTCTGGTCCTCTTCAGAGAAAGAAGAAACAAAAATGGGACCGGGTAGCAGCAAGCTAAATATCTCTGAACAGGTTTTTTCTCTTGCTTCCTTAGGGAAACCCCTTGGGCTACTCTAATTGAAATTTCTTTTCTTTTTACATCTTCCTGTTTTTCTCTGTTTCACAAATGTGAAAGCTGAGGCTGCTCATTTCTGTGTTGGTTTCTTAACACAGTCATTGTTAGCAAATCAGTATTGATTTATTCCTATGAAAATACATCAACGCTTTAAGTAAAATGCAATCCCATTAAGAATGATACAGGTTTTGCAAATGGAGAAAAGTAGGTCAAATATTGCACCAATCATCCCAGAGTGTGTCCCTTTAAGCCAAATAAATGTGTGAATACACTTAAACTGTCAGCATTCGTTCGATTGCCATTATTATGCGTCTTTTGGCATGAGCTGGCAGAGCCCTCTGTGACTGAACAGGGATTGAAAATGTCAATTGTGGTGTATTAACCAGGTTGTATTTTACACCTTAGCTGCGTGGGGGGGTGCATTTAAGGATTTTTTCCTTTCCCCCCATTGCAACAGTTGATTTTGACTTGAGCAGGAAAGCCACATCATTATATGCAAGGGACATTGTAGCAATGCAGACAGGAGCAGGATTTAAATCTGATCATTAAGCTGCCGCAGCAAGAGGCTGCGAGAGACAGTGTGGATGGTCCATCTGCAAAATCTGTGCTCCTGTTGTACAAGGAGGAGGGGCAGAGGGGGGGAGAAAAAGCAGCTGCTTGGCTGTGCTACGAGAGGGAGAGACTGACTGTTGGCACCATCTGTAGCTGTCCTTTGTGCTTGCTGCTTTATCTGTTCATTATAGTATGATACAGAATTTCTCGTGCTTTGAGTGTAAATGAGTTGAGATGCGCCTAATACTGTCAGCATAAAAAGCAGTAACTAAGTACACTAAAGATGAATAGTGTAATCTGTAAATTCATTTCGAGTTTGTTTCATCTTGCTTGAATAGCCCAGGAAGTGATGTTCTCCAGAAGCCAGCTGTACCAGATGTGTGTGTGTGTGTATTCATCTTACCAAGCGGAGGGTGGAGCAGTGGAGGTGGATAGGGCAGGGGAGAAGGGAGACCACCATTTCCAGCCGAGGAGCGCAGACTCCTTTAGAGGGTTCTTGCTCCTGCTGAGCTGGGTAGACGGGGACTGGTAACTCCTACAGCGGCTACAAACAGCTCCGTTTTCATTCCATGCACAAACACTGACACAGGGAAGAGAGTGATTATTATACATGGTACATGAGTCGAAATGTCCCCGGGGAGGAAAGGTTAAACCTCTCTGTAATGAGTGCTGTGATAGGGATGAGTAAATTTGCTGTTGTATACCTACAGTCTCTTAGTTCCTAAAAACACGAGTCTTCTCCAAATAACTTGTAGAAGGAAACAGCCCGGCTTACCTTGAGGACCTGTTTGTTCTGTGATGGTTTACATTTCACCTTTATAAATGTGCGTATTGGATATCAGTAATAACAACAACTCATTAAGATCTTCTCTTGCCTCCACCTCACCAAAGCATATCTCATTGGCATATTCCTTTTCCGGGAGTTACTCTGCTTTTTTTCCAAGCAGGTTTGGCTTTTGTTTGCAGATTCCTGCCCTCAGACCCATTGGGTTGTTGCTTTTTATCCTATTTGTCAAGTGCATATAGGTGCACAGAAGGAGCAGCTCCCTCCTCCTGTCAAAGCCTCATTTAAGATGGACGATTTCCATTTGATGCCGTAGTAATTACACTCGGTTGTGGAAGTGCTCAGCATCCACTATTACCCCACCATGGCTGCGTTTAGCGTTCGGCAGAACGCTTTGTTCGTGTTTCTCAGAGCTCAAGTGGCCATGGTGTGCAGGAAGAAACCCTGCGAGGCAGGGATTTGTATCTCCAGGCAGCTGGGAAAGGGGGAGGGGGGCCTTTGTCACTGACACATTAGTAATGATATGCCAGGGATAAAAGGTGAGTATAATTTGATCAAATGCTTGTTGACAGATTCCTTGGCTAATAGAGAAGCAGCTTAGACTGACACTCGTTGCTGGAACGTTTCACAGAGCTCAGGGGATTGCTTTCTGTAGGCTACATGTGAGGCTGACAATTTCCGAGTGACCATATTTAGTCCCATAAAGAAGCGGTGTCCCCTTTTTGTCACACCAGAGCTCTAAAATGCCTCCCTAAACACCACACTTGACCTTCCACTTGATAAATGCAATGAAATTACTACCTCTCCTTTGTCCAAATGTGTGATTAATTCACAGGAGTGGCCTGGGCTTTAAGTATCTTTCTTGTGTAGCTGTTAAACTTCAGCAATTCCGATTGTTTCTTGTACTGAAAAATCATATTTGTGGGTGTTCTTGGCAAAGCGGGTTCCTTTTTTTCCCCATTCAAATATGACTTTACAGTTAATCTCCTTGGAATTTGTTCTAAGCATGTGTTAATACCAGTAGCTACCTGTGAGTAGCTGCTGGAAAAAGAAGGTGGCGTGTCCTGAAATGATACTTTGCTGCTGCTTATGATTATGCTATTTGATGAAAAGACAGCCATTAGAAAAACAAGAAAGGAAAATAAAAGCCTCAATTTTAGAGAATTCTGCACTTGTCTCTTTCAAACTAGCAAGGCTGAAATTACATGTAGAGCTCTCCTACTCTAAACCACTGTGGCAGCTTGGGTTTTGAGTAGTCTTCTGGTTCTCACCTACTTGTGCAATCTGTTGATTTGTGTTCAGTTCATAACACCTCAGGAAAACACTTAGTTAAAAACTAAATACGAAGCGTTTTCTTGTTCTGAGGGGTTTGTAAAGCATACTTTAAAGAAGGAGAAACCCCAAGCGCTTCCACTTGAGAACGTTTCTTCAACTGCAGAATTTTGCAATTAGGCTGCACTTGGTTCCGGTGAAACTCTTCACTGCATCATACCTTGGTGACTTTTTACCAGAGCCACTTCTGATGCTGGAATCAGAGGCAGCTTTGAGGTTCAGTCAGGGGCTGCCGGAGGCTTCGGTGGTGCGCTCACGGGAGCCAGATTTCACCCACCGTCACTTTCTGGGGCTCTGCTTACTGCCAAGTAGGTGGTTTCTGTAACAGGGGCTGATCTTTTCCGAGTGTGGGTGGGTAAGGGAGAGGCCACGTTTTCAGAGATAATGACCCCTTTCATGCCTTCAGAGGGAGCTGCAAGCTTTTCGGCCCTCTGGGAAATCTCTGCATCTTCATAGTTCATAAGCGTGATTTTCCTGTAAGCACAGCATTACCCTCATTGACCAGAAGATTAGGCACATAATGGCAATGCACATTTAGGGGTTGTGCTGGGTCAAATATAGATTTAAGTGCCTAACTTTGTGTCCATACATCAGTGTGGCCGTGTACTCTTTATCTATTCAAGACTGGTAGCTGATAGCAGTTTTGGAAACGAATTCCTGCATGTGGGTTTCTCGTCATGCCTCTCCAATTAATCTTTTGCACAAAAATAGCCGAACAGAAAAGAGATTTTGTTGTTCTTTGCTCCCCTCTGTGAGTGATGTCTTCTGTATGTTTTTGTTACATTTCTGTTAGTGTAAAATGAATTCTTCTTTGTCTTTTTACACTCACAACAGCTATCCCATGTCCTTGTGCCTCATCCATTCTTCATCTCTGCACCGCTCAGCTCAGAGAAGTTCTCTCGTGCCTCCTGGGCTGTGCAGAATGTTTGAAACTTGTGTAAAAACATTATAATGATAGTGTAGGGCAATTACAGACTCCATTTGATTGGATAATAATGTGAGTGGTGGTTCATGGACAAGCTTTTCACTCCTGGGGTTTGGCTGTTCAGATGGTGACTCCCGTTACAATAGCTTGCGCCTGCACTCGGCTGTGCCGGTTCTTCAGTCGTGCGCTTACTGTCATTTTGTTCTGTTTGCACAGCACTGCTTTCGTCGTGGTGTGAGGAACTGGGACGGCTCTTGCTGCTTCGCCACCAGAAAAGCCGGCAGAACGATCCTCCAGGGAAGCTACCCATGCAACCCCCCATGAACTCTATGAGCTCCATGAAACCCACCCTCTCTCATAGGTGAGTCTCAGCCCAGCCTGTAGTACAGATGTACCGCGTGACAGGTCTGGTAATTGCAATGCTTGTTACCATTGAGGGAGGTGCTACACTGTTTCATGCACTGAACAGCACTGCAGACAACAGGGGATCTGTAATTACAGCAAGTACTAAATAAACTCAGGTTTTGTCTTTGCTATTGCCTGGTGCATAGTGAAGCAACGCTTTCGTTTTCAAACTTGTGCTCAGATCAAGTGGGCTTGCTTTCAGACTTCAAGTTGTGCCCTAAAGATAAACTTCTACAACATGTCTCTCACCAGACGTTTTCTTACTCTTCATTTAAATACAACTGGCTTTTTTGAGGTTGAAAACGTTTTGCTGATGTTCTGGTTTGTAAGTGTCGTTTGAAATGTATACAAAGCAATTGTCTAGCGGCTGTAGCCGTAGATGGGAGAATGTCCTATATCACCTTATACCAGGTGAGAATCACAAAGTGCTTATGTTAATATAGAGAAAATGTGAGCATTAAGGGATGCTAGAAGAAGCTGAAGATGTGAAGCCTTGATTACCAAATTAAGTGGAGGAGCAGTATTTGTATTTCTTGTCTGCAGAGCCTAGGTCAAGGCCAAAACTGAAGAGTAAGTGTAGACAGGATTAAACGTTCATTTCGTGCTCTGTGTTTCTGGGAGTTCTTTTTAAGCCTTTCTTTCCCTCAGGATCACATTAAAGAAATCACAAATAGAATAAATTGTTTTTAGTGTAGGACACTTTTGTTGGTCAAGGATTACAGTCATGCAGATGAGGCTAAATTCCTTGTACCTAGATTCAATAGTAGCATAAGTAACCTGAACTTTTGTGTTAGAATTGCAGCTTAGGGACATCTTTGTACCAGTGCATTTACATGTGCGAATTTGCCTGGAAACCACTTTTGGGGTTGGGTTGGGGTTTTTCTCCCCTTATTTTTGCTGTATTTATGGGAAAACCATGCAAATGCTATGCCTTTTATTACAGCCCTCAAGAATAAAGTCTTTTTTTGTAGTATGGCTAATAATATCACTGATTTTTCACAGTACCTGGATGGCCTCTTTTTTTTTCAGTTGCTTATGAAATGATTGTAAACACACTTTAAAAAAAAAAAAAAACAACTAAGAAAACTAGGAGAAAACCTTCTGTTCTGTAATAATTTATTTTTACACCTGGGAGAAGCTTTGCAGAAGCCAAGGTGAAATTAGTGGCCAGTCTGCAGAAAAAGTGTGGTGCAGTGTATACACTCTCTTAGGTACAGTTTTGTAGTCTTTAGATGCCCGATTCTCATACAACGTTTTAGCCTCTGTTCCCCTAGAGTCTATAAAGTAAAGATGAAAGCACTGTACTATCTCACAGGGGCCGTGTGCTACGTTACTAGATAGGTACATCCCTTTTCTTTCATGGCCATTTTCCACAGAAACTCTGTCACATGTCAAAAAATGAATACTTTCTTCTGCTAAACACCAGCGTTTCTGGCAGTACCGGATTACCCAATATTCTGCTTAATGGTAGAACATCCTGCCCAGCATCAAACAGTCCCTACAAGTTTCTCTCAAGTATTGCCCTTGAAATGCTTTGCTGAGGAAGGCACTGGGAGTCAGTTCTGACTTACTGCTGTTTACCTGTGAGATGCCCTCTAGAAATGTAATTTCCATGGCACAACTTCTTACCTCTAATGGCTGCAGCAGCCTCTTTGGGGTTTGGATTACCTGCATCGCTGCTTCAGTGTGTGCTGTTGTCTCATCTGTAATTTAGCCATCGCCGTGACTGCTCAAACTCTCTCAGGTGGTACATTAGGACGAGGTATCTTGTGGCTCTCCAACTTTTTTTTCCAACTGGAACTGTTTATTTTCATGGATGTTTTTTAATCCATCTGTAAGGCAGTAGTGAAGTATGGGGTGAAGAAGAATTGAGTTTTCTGTTTGTTTGAATTCAACAAAAGATGAAAAGCCATTAAGTAGAATCCTACTGATAAAGCTGTTGATGAAGCAACATTTGTATTTGCATTAGAATACATTTGGGTCAAAAGCTTAATATTAAAGTTCACAGTATCTTATCTGTAATTCACAAGGTTTTTGTGTGAATTCAAACAAACAGAGAAAAGGAGTATGCTTTGCATTTCCTACAAGAAATTAATGTAGCCAGCAACTTCAAGTTTTATGAAAGAATTAGATATGAAACTAGAACAACCAAGAACCTTATGTAGCTTAACAGAGGGAATATAGGATGTATGTCAACTACTGAATATCACTAGACAAAAAAACCCTCTTCCCCTGTCATCGGGCTATCTTGAGTACTTCACACGGAGCTTTTTCTGCTGTTGCTTTTACTAGCAACAAAATGACCCAGAACGCTAGTCAGGGACTAGAACTGTGATGTACCTGACACTACAGAAACACAGCTGCTTAGTCTCAAAGTTAAACAGGGCTCAGCTGATTTAAAATAAATTCTGACTCAAGTATGTATCACAAGAATCCACATCTGAGGATTCATACTTAAGAAACTGCAGGCACATACACTGGAGCAAATTCAGGTCTGGCCTATTTTTAGGGACAACCTTTTATTTTAAAAAGTTAATTGAGTTGTGGGAGAGGCCTGAAGTAGACTGATCAAGAAGGGCTTTGAAAGTGATACTGTTGGTCAAATGCACTTACAGAGACCGGAATATAAACCATACAGGGATGTGCACACCTGCAACAAATGCTTTCAGAGTAGGCCCTGTATGTGCTAATTTCTTTCTAAATTTAGTTTTTCATTAACAGAATGATCAAGTGTTGCATATAGAAGAAAAATTAAGCTAAATAACTACTTCTTAATGTAGGGCGGTTGGTTGGATTGCAAACTCCTCTACTTTTTGAACAGCATGAGCAGTGAATTCTCAAAAAAATAAAAAAATCCTCAATCTTTTTTTAAGTATGTGTAGAGTAGTAATAGCTCAAACTTTAATATGAGATTCATCTATTTTTGTTTATTTAATTTTTAAACTTTTTTACAGATTCATGTGGGTAAACTTCACTTCTGTACTGAAGGACCAGTATGAGGCCTATCCACATCCTTAATCCTGTATAACTTCTAATTAAAGTCCTACTTAAGGGATTTATGGCGGACTTAAGGAGAGCTGGTAGTCTTTGGGCTGTCCCTTTTGCATAGGAGTAAAATTTCATGCTTTCCAGCTTGCAGAGAGTAATGTAACTTCTTTGTGTTGTAGTTTCCAATGGGACTTAATGTCTGTAATAACAGATCCTGCTCAAGGTGGCTGATTGTTTACTTTTAGATGAATTTAAGGTCTTCGCCAAGTGCTGTAAATGCAAATTATTGTCGTTATACATGTTCTGCTTTGATCAACTTGCTGCTAATGCTTAATTGCATTAAGTGGTAGACCTTTACATGTGGATCGAATTGAGTCTTGGTTAAAATGGGTACAGTTTCCATCAGTCCCAGGGGAATTGTACCCTAGTTCAGTTTAAGGTGGATCTGACCCATGCAAGCCCTTACAGGGCTTCTCATTCCTTGCATAGCATGTAGTAAAGCTTACTTTGTCAACGTCTCCTGAAAATAGACAGCTGTTAGTTGCAGTTTGGTATGTTGTCCCGAGCGTTCTTGGGTTCTCACTGTGTCCTTTCTTGCGCCAGATTTTGGTCGTCTTTGTTAATTGCTGGCTGTGTTGCAGTTAGTGACCAAAGGGCAGCAATGGCTGTATAGGGCAGTCAAGATTGATGAAAAATATGAAGATAAAATTATTTTCATCACAAATTACTTAGTGCCAGAGGTTTTGAGAAAATTAAATAGTAGATCAAATTAAGTAGTAATTCAATAGTACAGTAGGTGCTTTATTTATTGTCATTACTGTTTTATGTTCAGGCAGTCATCATAAATACCTTTTATTGGTTAAACTTGCTGTACAGGGGTCCCTTTTTTCTTCCAATTTAAACTTTACAAAGAGCTGAACTTTCAACAGTGATAGGAGCTCCTAGAAAAGAATGGCAATTCTGGTGTCAGGATTGTCACTGTGTGGTTAGGACTGGCTCTCACATCGTCTGTTAAGAGTCAGGAGTGATCCGGCTATAACGTACCAGTAAAAACAGTGTCAGAGTTTCTGCAAAGGTTGCTGCCTCTTCAGTTTTGCCAGCATAGGCAGTTTTGACCAATAGTGATTAAAGACATTTAAAATGTTTGGATAAGAGAAAAGATTGAAGTGAAAGGTCAGGTGCAGCCTATGCACACTTCTACGAAAACGAGAATGTTGCATGTGTTTTATACATCAGTTTGAAGTCAGGGATCACTTCCTTACTGCATGTGGTTGTGGCATACAGGAACAATCTTTGCAAAGGAATTCAAAACTCTTTCGTGAAAAATAAGATTGTTTTAAAGCCTTTTCATCTTTCTGTTTGTGAAGTTGTGAAATATATACAGTTAGGGACTGATGGTAAATCCTAATATAAGAGAATATACCCAGTAAAGCAATCTGTAGTAGTCCTGATGTTGCAAGGGCAGCCTCCCTTTTTCTTCTCTTCCTTTCTGTCAAGAAATGTTAAAATCCACCATCAGGAGAAAATAGAAGTTCAGAATCCAAAAATTCTGCAGAAGTGCTATTTCTTTTAAAAAAATAAATGGTCAGGATTTGTTCAGAACAGTATTAAGGCCCCTGATGCTTTAAGCATTGTTAAGACAAAAATAATTGCTCAAAAGTACTGTCCCAAGACTTGTTTGCCCATCTTGTCCTCCAAGTGAGAACACTGATGCACGTTTTAGCACATACAGGGAGGAGGTAGAAGAAAACCTTGAAAGAAGTTTGAAGCTAAAAGCAAATTATTAATATTCTGTAGTTGAAAACTGGTAATATGTAACCAATAGCTGTTAATAATTAAACCCATAATATTTTCATGTGAAAAATCTGCATTTAATTTTAGGTGAGTTGAGTTTGTGGTCAGTTCTTGTGGTGACAAGAGAATCTGAGACTTGATCTTTGAAAACAGTAATGGGCAGCTTAACTTCTCTTCAAATATATATTTGTCATGTTCTTGGGAAAAGGTATAGAATAAGGATCATCTCTTATTGTGTGTACAGCACCTTGCATGGATATGAAAAGAGAGCTCTTCAGTATTGATCAGAGTGGCAAAGTGAGTGCCATTGCAGTAACAGTATGTAGCAACGCAAACTACTATACTGTTGTATTTTTTTTCTGATAAGTACATGTAAATGCTATGTACTCAGAATTTTTTCCTGTAAGTGTTGTATATACTAGATAAAAAGGTTTAGGGTTTTGTTTTGTAATTTTTTATATTTTTTTAATTAAAAAGTGTCAGCTGATACTTTAAAAAATCCTGATACAGATTAGGCAAATGTTATTTAAGGTATGTCTGCTGACTAAGGCAAAATCTGACCTTGGGCTTTGCCCTGCCTATGCTGGTTTTTAAAATAAGGTAACTAACACCTTTGAAAAGACAGCTGTCATTCTCATGTTTGGGCCTTACTGATCATCCAGTTCCTGAAAATGTCTAATTGATTGCAATTTACTGTTTGTGATAATCGCAACAGTATCATGCTCTTTACATGCTCTCAAAAGCAGATGGTTTGTGCTGAGTCTAGGTGATTTTCCTCTTCCAGTGTTAGGAAGATTCCCTGTCACTTGTTCTCAATGAAACCAACTCATTCTGATGGCATGGAGTTAAAAATCATTCAGCTGTGGCAACACCCCTAGTTTTTACCAATTTTGACTGTCAGCATAACTGCGCGGTGACACTGAAAGCTGTACTTTGCCTAGCTCTTTGATGCAAGACTCATTAAAATCATCAGGAGTCTTTTAACCGGATTGAGTACCTTTGGAATACGGAACATCAGAACTAAGTCGGTACCCTGCAGCCACCACAGCGTCAGGTCCACGTGTGAGGTTTAGCAGTCCTTTCCAGGCACAGAAGGGCTGGCAGAGGGACAGCCCGTGGTTCAGCACAGGGTGAGTTCGCTGTGAGGAGCTGGGTGCTGGGTGCTGATGCTGTTAGCATCGCGCTCCAGCCTGCCTGCCAGGAGGTGACATGGCTTCTAAGCAGGGAGGGAGTTTTACAGTCTGGCGACGTTTTCAATTTTCAGTGGAGTGGAAAAAAAACCCAAAATTACTGGCATAAATGATGGCAAATACCTTGCCTTTTTAAAGGATTTTTGTTCTTTTGGGATAATTTGGCAACAGGAGCAGAGATGTGTATTTCGTCTAAAACCTAGGATTTTTCTTGATGCCTTTTTACACGTATCTGTCATGCATTCACTTAGAAGAAAATGTGAGCCTCCACAGGATTTCCCTGTGAGTAGATTACAAAAGAAGTGAATTCCCAATACACGGTTTTGTCTTTTTTATTCCTGCCATTCCGATACACTTGGGTTCTCAAGTCTCTGGTATCACAGTGGGAAGAAAAGGAAATAGTCATTACTATTTGCAGGGATGGAGGGCTTTTCTAATGGTTTCCCTAAAATTAAACGGGTTAGAAATTCTTGCTAAGAAATTCCTGACTGGCTTTCGCTACAGATGACAACAAAGCCAGCTCGATAGACAGAGAGAGCACATCAGCAACCTATGCGGAGGGTCGGGGACAGGAATTTAGGCACTGACAGTGCCTTTAGCTTCTGCCCGCGAAGGGGCTGTTCCAGGAATGAGGAATAGCACACCAGCCGGGGCACCTTCTTGCATGTCATCTCCACCAAGCTGAGAATGCGGGGAAGGTACCACAGTCTGTTGATGCTCTCCGTTCCCACTTACCACGTCAGGGGAGATACGATGTGATGGTTTGTTTGCCCGTGTCACCGTGTCAGCAACAGCATTTCCAAACAACTTTGACAGGCAGAGTGTCGGAGGCGGCTCGGGGAGACGTTTCTCGCAGACCCTGCCCCGTATGTGCCACGGAGCGCAGCCGGCCCTCACCGGCCGCGTCACTTACCCGGGCTGCCCTGAGCCCTGCCCGGGGGTAGCCCTGCCCGGGATGCCCTAAGCCCAGCCGGGCTCCCCCTGCCCTGCCCAGCCCAGCCCAGCCCGGGTCGCCCAGCCCAGCCCGGCTCCCCCAGCCCTGCCGGTGGCCAGCTCTGCCCCGCCGCGGCTGCCGCATGGCGAGGGGCTGCTCGGCAGCGGCTGCCCCCCGGCGCGCCCGGCCCGGCCCGGTGGTACCCGCGGCTCCCTGGCCCCGGGCGCTGCCGGCCGCCCTGCCCCTGCCCCTGCCCGCCGCTCCCCGGCCAGCCCCGGCGCCCCCAGCCCCGCTGGCTTCCAGCAAGTTGCGGTGGTGCCGCGCAGCCCCCGCGCCGCCCTCCCCGCCGCGCCTCTCGAAGAAAGCGCTTTTCGCTGTTGTCGGGGAGCGTAAATCAGCTTCATCTAAAATCTCGGAAGTGCAAGTCCATCAAATCTTCCTCCGAGCCGCCTGCTACACCTTGCGTGAGTCAGACTGCAGAGCTCCCGGTGCCCTTCTCGCTGTGCGGGGCTGCTGGTGTTTCCCCCTGTCTCAGAGGCAAAAGCAGAAGTGGAATCTGCTCACGCTTTCAGCCGTGCCTTCCCCGGTTGTTGTAGCAGTCGCTGACCTCCAGGCACTATGAATAAACAGCAAAGCTGGGAACAAAAGGAGTCTTCTGGCTGCCATTATCTCACATTAACATAGCAGACGCGCTGCGGTGTGAACAATGCGAGTCTCATTCGCCGATAATCAGCGAGTACCCAGGCATTTGGATTACCAAGGCAACAGGCAATGGTAGAATACTGGGTGGGTGTGTTTTTTATTGTAAAGGAGCAGTCGGATATGGAAACCCAGGTATATTGATAAAGCAGAGCAGAAGGAATGCCTGGTGGCAGGGGGGGACTGAGGGCTTGGGGTTGCATTCCGACACACGTGAGATAAATAAGACATGGATGAAGCAGGTCTGTGCTGAGATGCAATAAAGATTAAACTGCATTTGTCAAGCTGAAAACGATCATAAGATAATTTCAGCATTTTGAAAAAGGTAACAGGTGGCATGTTAATAACAGGGCTGTTACCGGTGGATTTTGTAACTGTAATCTGGGCTGTAGTAATGCGTTGCATGGTCTACGTGTGTGACAATAGAACGGGGTGTGATGCTTTAATCTTTTTTCCTTTGATCGGATGGATGCTGTAGTCCCATAATGTCAGACGATGGTGGCCCCTTCTGCTGCTTCTGAGGCGGGAGCGGGGCTCAGTAGCATTTTATTTCTTACCTGCATAGCTGTGATCGTTTTTTCCACATGGACAGAAATAAGTTGTGTTATCTCTGTATCTTTGCGTGCGTGCACGCACACATGTGTGCGTGGACATATGTGAAATCTGTAACATAGCAGGACTCTGTGTGTATGCAGGAGGGTGCAGGTGCCTGCAGGTTCAGAAACTTTGGAATTAATGTAATTATTTGGCCCGATGATTTTTTTCTGATTTCAGGGGTTAGATTCAGATGCTCTAACTCTTGCTGAGCGGCAGCGTGGTACTTTGCAGGCATGGCTCTAACTGATGAGCTTGTGTGTAGAGTAAGGCGCCAAGAAGCAGCAGCAAGCATGTCACAGCCTGACCTGTAGCAACCCAATGCGAAATGGAAGGCAGCGTTCCCACCTTGTGCAGTCATAAGTCATCCAGGCCTCACAGGCCTTGTCAGGACTATAAAGAAAAAGTTAAGGGCTTTCAGCTTCCGAGGTACTGTGTATTACCTGCTGAACTGCCGGCTCGATTTTGCCATCTCAGTCTCCACGCGAGCGGCTGGATTGTTCGTATGTGTGTGGCTGCATGAATGGTTATTGTAAACGCGTGTGGTGATATTTAAAAGAGCAGAGGCAGGGGGTGATAGCCACCTGCTAGCTGCAGGTGCCGTCCAAGCCACCGAGCTGATAAATGGTTTGCTGCTTTCACCTTTTGATGGCTTCACCTGCATCTGCTCACCTAGAACGGGGTCAGAATGCTTCTGTGTTTTCCAACGGTTTCCCAGAAAAGAGTCGCCTTTCTTTTTACAGTGAGTTAGGAAATTTCTGACCACTTTCAGTCTTCCTCTTCAGATAACATCGCTCATAGCCTGGTGCAGGCAACATCCAGTTCTGAAACAACACCTGAGGTAATTCTTTCTTGGTAGGGAAGGACCAGGTATGGATCTTCCGTGCATTTGGATTTGGGAGAATCAGAGCTTTCCAAAGGGTTGGAGAATGTATTCATCCAGTTGGAAAGAGCGGAGGGAAACAACAGACTTGGGAAATTGTAGGGGGATAATTTTTGGAGTGGTATATTTTTCCTGTAAGCTCTGAATATCTGGCATCATGCCATTAAGAAGTAGAGGGAAATAAAGTCTTGCAGAATGCTTCCAAACTGGCTTTTTTCACTTTTGGGTTACGTAAAAACACCTAGTGATTTGGATGGGGCTCTGTGTTACGTGTTTGTTTAGTGAAAAACATGATGGAGCCTTAGTGTACGCCAGTACAATTTAAAATTCTTCAACTAGTAATACTAAGTAGAGGAATGCATTTGAGGAAGGTGTGCGTCTCCCCAGCGGTATCAGTCAAAAGTAAATTCCTGCTAGCCATCTAGAGCCGGTACTAGTGTACAAACTTACTACATGACGTTCTTTTTTTCCTCATCTTTAATGTAAACGCCTTACACAACATTGGCTTTTAGTTTGCTTCATGGCGGTGTGGGATGTACAGAGGTAGATAACTTATTTTCTTTACAATATGTCTTTGTATTGCCTTGCTGACTGTAAGCGGTCTTCGTGTCCTTTCTGCATGGCTGGCTCCCTGCTCTGCCATGTTTCTCCGCGTGAGCTGAGGATGGATTGTGTAGAGCACTGTCTATGGAAAACACAGCACAAAAAGTCAAGGGATAGCTTGGTTAAATTTTGTGTTATGCAAATTTTTTAGTAGTAATGTGTTTTTAATATCTGTTAACACGACTGAAAACTAATTTTAAGTGTTTTAAGTTGAAACACTTTGGCCAAGCCCTTTAGACTTATGAAGATGGTGCATGTGTCTCAGCTGGTGAGGCACCGGTTTGGTCCCCTGAAAAAAAATCTCAATGACAAATGAGAAGTCACTTCTTTCCTTCTAAATGTCTGGGGTTTTAAAGAAGAAAACAAAAGCATGTCTCTGAAATTTTACTGATTGCCAGTAAGTGGAAACAGATTTTTTGGCTTTCAGGTGTCACATTGTGGTTTTTTTTCAAATTAGTAGTCAAGGCCAAGGATATTTTCAGTGGAAATTTTACTAGAAATTTATTTAAAAAAAAAAATATAGAAAACCATTTGATCTGTTCTTTATGAGTAGATTGTCAAGGATTCCTAGTTTATTGAATTGGGAAAAAATAAGGTGAAGTCCTTCCTGGAGCATTTTAGTGTTACAGGAAAGGGCTAACAGTGTTCCATGTGGTTTGTGATTTTGCTTTTAAAAAAAGGTTTTGTTTGTACTGATAAGAAAATTATAAAAATGTGGTGAAATTCCCGCCTGTTCCATAACATGAAAACACCAGAAAAGCAGTTCAAATTCAGTATTTGCACTGCACCATGCAGAACGATCCTTTTCTGAAATAAAAGCGTGCTTAAAATAAGTTTATGTTGGTGCCCTCATCAAGGATTGCTAACTGAGTCCGTATTAATAATTAAAGCTATGTGAGTGGTGTTCATTCGAGAAAACCAAATAAACCAAAACCTAAACCTGACCGAGGGAAGCTAAGCTGCCTGACTTGTGGGGCAGTACAGGCATGAAACACGCGTGTTGGTGCTGCCGTCACCCAGGGCTTTGTTTCCTGCTCTGGTCATGGGGTTTGTGACATTTCTCCCCTGCAGGCGGGTGAGGTTTTAGGGGCGAAAGAGGGGTGAGGCTGGAGCAGGGAGCCTTGTTTGGGAATTGTTATGTTTTAGTTTGTATTAAAGTAGTGTCACCTAGAGGCTCCAACCAAGAATACAGCCGCGGGGTGCTGGGCACCCTGAGTACAGGCGCCGGGAGGCAGCTGCAGAGGCAGAGCAAGGTGCAGGCACAGAGCTGCCAGCGAGCAAGAGCAGGTCAGGGACCTCGGGTTTGGGCTGTATTTGGGCCGTTCTGATTTGTGACCCTGTGTAACTGCAGAGTGTTTGGCCTGGGCAGATCTCTGACACCTCTCCTTGTCATCAGATGCTCTCCTCTCTGGGTGTCCATGAGTGACAAAAGAAAACAGGGGAGAAATGACAGTCAGTGTTACGCTGGCAGTTACCTGCACATCTTGGTGTCGGCTGAAGAAGTTTGATAGAGTCAGTAGATTTAAAGGCCTCTGTGGACTCGGTGTGTCAGGTACCAGTCAGGTGGCATGACTGTGCTTCAGAAACATTAAAGACCCCTGCAAAACTGTAAAGCTGGCTTGAGGGCTAGCAACAGAAGCTAGCCGCTGAAAGCCCAGTTGTGAGAAGCTTGATGCCCAGGCTTGCAGTGAAAGGTTTTTTTGGGGGAAAGCTAACATCTGGTGCTTTTCGGTAGTAGTTGATAGATTTTCAGCGTTTAAAATGGAGATGGATGTTTTCTAAAGGTAGTGGTTTAGACACCTGGCTTTCTCAACAAGGGTTGTGGAAAATCACCGGGAAGGCGTAATTCCAGTATTTATCCTGCTCCACCACACATAAAGTACCACTGCTTTAGGAGGACGTGTGCTTCACTAAACCATGTGAATCTCTCCTTCCTCAGTCGATGAAGGCATGTAAATAGAGTATCAGATACACACACAATTGCATTAATGACAACATAAACATATTTAAAATACAGCATGTTCAAATAATGCCACAATCCGTGGATAAATTACAGTGGTTCGCTAGTATTAATTTATTATATGGATGTCGCTTTTTATTAAGCAACTTTTATTAGAACTAACTGTCTGCATCTGACATGAAGTCTGTAACTATTCCAAGGAGGCTGGATATCTGGATATCTGACTGGTTCTGTTTTCCTAGTGCTGGGATTAAGAAAAGCTGTGTAGACCTAAGTACTGATGTACCTCTCTGGCATGAGTGTTGTATTACTGGTGGTTTCAGTACATTTGCCAGCAGCTAAGAAATCCTTCCTCATTATTGCTTGATTGCAGTTTCACTACATCATAGTTTGAGAAGTAATTTCCCTCCATCTCTTCTTTGCTCTATGGCTTCCTCTGCTGTTTGGCCTTTAATGCTGGCCAGTAGTATGTATAGGTTCATTAACACTATTATAAATTTAGTCAATACACTTTTAGTGGACTCCAGCTGAGCCCAAACTGACTCACTGCCCTCCAGGGTGTAGTGAGAGACTTAATTACCCTTGTACCGTTGAACAGGAACAATGTCATGGGCAGCATTTGCTGTGGCTGGAGAGGTGGAAGCTTCTTTCTCTATTGGCTGCCATTTTCAAGTTTAAAGAAAGGGATTTTGGGATAATTCGCAGCTCTGTATAGTAACAGCGGAAAGCCACTGCTCTTTTGCAAATGAGAATTGGATTGGTCACGTTTCATTACGGTACTTACATGGATTTTCCTTTGATGGTAGGAGTATTCCTTTGGGTTGTCTAAGGACAGAAATGCAAGTTGAAAGAGCGAAGTGGAGGGATAAATAATCCTGTAGTTGAGCGGTACATGTTCCAGCATCTCCTACTGTTTGAAACTAAAGAAGCCTTCATGCCATGGAGGAAGGGTGGTTATTGTATCCAGTATGGCAAAAGTCATACTCCAACATGCGTGTAATTGGTGATGGGCCAGCGTATCGTGCTGGAGAACACAAACCCCGAGGATGCTGCATATTTCTTATTGGGGTAACTACAGTGACATTTGAGTGAAGTGAGGTCTGGCGCAGTGGGTGTATATTAAGGGGTATGTTGATGTTCTGCAAGGCACGCCAGTATTTAGATGTCGCCGTAATTTCTGATACGAACGTAGTCTGCAATTTAAAGCTGAGTCCTGTGTTGGGTGATGTGGTAGTCATCTGGTTCAGTGTGCACAACAAATTTCTCAGCAAATCTGTACCTGCTGTTCTTCTGGCTTTCAGGTGTTATGCCGGGTCCTGTATTGAAAGCTTTCACTGTATGTCAACAGTAATGGTTTCTTGAGGTGTCACCCATTTTTAACTAATACAGTAAAAATGGAGTGATATACTCTGCTTTGTAATTAGATTAAATGATTAAATAACCTTTGAGAACCCAGTGCAACCTTCCACTGAACAAATCTTCTGACTCTACCATTGGAAAGTATGGACAAGTAACACCTGAAATCTCTTCTGTGTACTGCAAAGGAGAGGAACAGCTAAGAGAACCATGCTTTGGAGGCAAAGAAAGTGAAGAATAAGTTATAACTTCATAACAGTAGGCTAAGGCATTGCTAGCTCAAAAGTTTTGAGTGTGTGTACAAATCGTACAGCATATTTGCATTAGAAGAACCTTCAGTGACTCTGTGGTTTGATTCCTGGCTATCACTACCCATCTTATTTACTCATACACTTGCAGAGTATTTGCCTTGTCCCTCAGGTTTTATTACCTGTCCACAACACATCAGCGGGGAATAGTGAGGAATGGCTGCGGTGAGTCCTTTCGCTGCTTGTGTCATGGAGAGAGCTTCTTTGTAGTCATTGAAGTATGCAAACACCCATATGTGCCATAAATATCCAAACAAATCACAGAGCAGACATCATCAAAAACAGTCAGAGAAGGAAGTAAAGTAGGAGGCATCATTCAGAGCAGGAAGAAAGAGGAAGGCTTAATAGCAGTCGCAAATTCTGGGTTAGTCATCGTTTGTCTGCATGCTGGTGGAGGGGACTTGCTGAAGCGTTGCGTCACTTGCAAATATTAGTCACTGAAGCCATTGTCTGAGCCTCTGAATGAGAGGGGCAAGGATTTCAGCCTTCTAAGAGAAAATATGTTAAAGAAAAATGGGCTAGGAGGACTTACTGATTGCACGGTTAAATATGCCGTTATTAACACGTTGTTTTATATGGATACTGTCGACATAGACGTTACATGTCAAGCATCTTACAGAGAATTACTATTTTCCATTAATTTTCTCTAATTATTTGTTAGGGGAAATTAGTCTTTTCCCTAATTTAATTAATTTTTTTGTGTGTGTGATTCTATTGCTTAATTCAGTTTGGGTATTTTGAAACAAATAGATCAGTTCAAATTCACAGTTATGTTCTAATACAGTGCTGTTGTGCTGGCACAGCCTTGTGTAATTTTTTTGAAATTACTTAGTTTTTTGTAAAACGTACTCACTGTTTCATTTTACCTTGGACACTGGCTGTTGCTCACATTAGGTTATTTGTTACTTGGGACACAGGCAGTTTTTATCTCATGCGTGTGCACCTTGTGCAGTGCAATTCCTGTTTTTTAATGATTTCACTGTGTGTTATGAACAGGCTAAGGAATGAACACATAGGTGGTCCTTGAGTTTGGCTCATAGCACAAAAAGAAGAAGTGGTCCAAGCCCGGGGCATTATCTGGGGGCATGGGAGAGCCAGCTCTAAAAAGAGCCCTTTTTAGCACTTCAGCAGGTTGGTTGTCTCAGCGTGCCTTGTAGGAGTTAATTGTGTGGCACTTCATGGTGCAGGCTTTGTAGAACATGGATAAAGCCCTCATGGAACCTGTATGGATTCTTTAGGCAAGGTAGCCCTGTGCAGAATTCCAGTGATAGCTGGTAGTCAAGGTGAAAATCCTGTTCTTGACATAAAATACAAGTCAGTGGTGTTTGAAATGAGACAGCAATACGTGCGTGTATTAGATGGTATATATATATATCTAGATGAGGAAGTATGTGTAAGTAAGTACATATATGGAAATGGAAAACTAATTTGCAAGTTAATAGTATGAGAACAAGCAGATTTCAAGTGGAATATATTTTACAGTTATGGGATTAATAGTACTTTCACTGGATTTAATGTATTTCATTAATTACACTAGATATGTACCTATCCTGTGTTTGTTTTGAAGCCACCGATGCTTTCGTATGAAAAGAACTGTAAGAAATGTTTGCTTGTGTCTGTGGACAAAGCTAATGGAAAAACCCGATCCTTTCATCCACATATTTATCTCAAAGATGTGTTGTATATCTGCAGTTGATTTTCTAGAATGCTGATCAGCTAATACTGTTTTTGGCATGCAGCTTATCCATCGTGTAGAACACTATCTGAATTTCAATTTACTTTTGAAAATTACGTTGAACTGCTATTCCTTTAAAGGCTTTTCTGGCCATTTGGGGACCCGGTGCAGACAGTGGAGCTGCAGTCTGGTCTCTAAATCTAATTGAATTGATACAAGGCAGCTGAAGCAGTGGCTGTTGAAGAGCTTGAGATGGATTGCGAAAAATAAGTGCTTCTGAGCAACTTGCTCAGTGTCCTTGTTTGAAACTCTGCCCCTGAGTTTATTTTTACTTCCCCTGGTAACAGACCTTTATGGTAAAAGCCTTGCGCTTCAATGTAGTTAAGAAATTTGTTAATTCTGTATGGTTTTGATATGATCACCTTGCTATTAAAGAAACCATGGCTCTGAGAGTACTAGCCTAATAGCAGGAGGAGTGGAGAGTTAAGGTACTGTCAGGTGTTAATCCCTTTGTCCCTACCAGCAACTTGCCACTGTTTAAACTTCCAAAATCTCACCCTCGTAAACATTTGTTTTTGCAGTGATGGGTCTTTCCCTTACGATTCTGTTCCCTGGCAGCAAAATACCAACCAGCCTCCAGGCTCTTTATCAGTGGTCACCACAGTATGGGGTGTGACTAACACCTCTCAAAGCCAGGTAAGCTGGGTTTTATCCTCTCTCCCCCCTCTTGATACGGGTTTTCACAAATGTTTCAAAATCAAAAACTTTTTGGAAAATCCGCTCGGGATCGGTAACAGTGTCTGTGTTCTCTGGGTCGTACCTGGTGCATTTTTTTTTCCAGTCATGTCCTCTTCAGTGGCATCGGAAAGGAGGTGTCTAAGAGCTTGAGTCAGTTACTCCTTCAGCTGCATGCAGATGTCAGGCTTGGGTTTAGCATGTATTTTTTCACTATGTGGTTTCAACACTGCAAGCTTGATTCTGGGCTAATTCCAAACATCTTGGGAATTTCAGATTGAATTTGAGAGTTGTTTTCATTAAAAATAAAGATTCTAGCTAGATTCACCAAATGACAATTATTGTTGATTTTACATGGGATTGTGTCATACTTGTGGGCTGGTGAAATCCAGTGCCAAGTCTATCCCCACGCTGAGGTGCTAACTACCAGCTATAGGCTGTGCTCCTTGCACAGTCTTACTTTGCAAAAAATATTTCAATATGCATTGGAGGAAAAGCGTACGATCCTGGCTTCCAGGTGATCACCATACTTAATGGATTTTCATTTGGTTCTTTCTGCTCTTAGCTCTTTTTTTCCCTCTGCAATGTCTATTGAATTACGCTATACAAAAAGAAGCAGCTTTAAAGAAGGAAATGCCAATTATTTGTGATAGTGTGCTCTCCATGGGATGTGGCACAAATCAAGCTCTCAGACAGACTGGCCTTTTCTTACACCATAGGTGAAGTGCTCCAAACACATCACCATCTATGGTGAGTGCAAATGGTACATAAATCTAACCTGTCTTTTGTACCTTTTTCAAATCAAGTGACATTAGATCCCATTCAAAATTTTCTGTGGGTTTTTTTTTCTTACTCATTTTGGTCAGAAAATTAACAACAATTTTTTTCTGGATTGAGCCATCTGAAAAATAAAATTATTCAGGGGCCAAATCACTCACGTGGCAGTTATGTAAGCATTGGTTGTGGCAACATCTTTCTTCAAAAAATAGAGAGGAAACAGTTACAGGCTCTGTAACATCATTTATTATTGTTGGTTTCTTGTTTAACACCTTAAAGGAAAAGATACCCCACCTGGGAGAGGAACACCTGAGTAAACACATAGTTCTATACATTGTCTAGAAAATGGAAACACAGTTACTTGTGGAAATCTTTCACGCTAACAAAGGCAAAAGGGCTGGGTGGGAAGACTCAGAGTTTTATTCTGTCAGGAGAACTTGAACTCTTCATGGTACTTCAGGGGAATGTGCAATGAAAGAAAAAAAGTACTTCAGTAAAAAGAAGAAAATGCTTCTTCAGAATCACTGCAAAGGAAGGGTGAAACTCTGGAACCTGAAGCTTGGTCGTAGCTCTTCAGAGCAGATGGAAATGAGTGACAGGGTTTTCTGAAGGCTTCATGCTCCCCGCGGGAAAGGAATGAGCCAGGCTCACCAGTTCCCTCTCACAGATTCCCAGAGCTGATGACTTGGTCGTCTGTAGGGATCATGACCACTGAGTTTCTTCCCAAGTAGGAGACAGATTTCCATGCAAGCGATCCATGAACATCTCAATGGAAATCATAGCAATTTTGGTTCAATGGAAAAAAAATATGCTTTAAACAAGCAAACAGAGTCCTTTTAAAAACAGAACAGAGGACTCTCTTTTTCTAAGAAGCAATAAAAACAACTGACAGACTTCTATACGCTTGCGAGAGAGTTAGATTCAAGAACACGGTTAAGCCACTGAAATTTATTTCACAGTTTTTGCATCTGTAGTAGCCTTTGCAGTGTACCAGTGGGACCGCATATTTGCAAATTCAGTTTTTTAAACATTTTTTGAAAGTCCTACATGAAAAAAAAAGGAAAAGCTTGTACTTTCTCTTAATTGGATGAATTAGTCACCTACAGAGTATGATTCCACTAGGTCTTTATCATAACTTTTTTCGTAAGTGTGTTAGTTTGGGTTCCATCTAGTTAAAAATCTCCTGTGAAGGATAATTAATGATCAGGAACTCTTGGAGACATCAACAAGGTGTATGCTCATTAGAGCTCACAGTACAGGGTGGTGATATTTTAATTTATTGATTGCAGCAAATCAGCTTAATTTGCTCGAGGTAGTTCAAGGTGCAACCCCTTACTCTCATGTTTCTCCTCACAGGTGCTGGGAAATCCAATGGCAAATGCCAACAACCCTATGAACCCAGCAGGAAATCCCATGGCTTCTGGGATGACTACCAGCAACCCTGGAATCAATTCCCCTCAGTTTGCTGGGCAGCAGCAACAATTCTCCGCCAAGGCAGGCTCCACTCAGCCCTACATACAGCAGGGCATGTATGGGCGACCCAATTATCCTGGAAGCGGAGGTTTTGGTGGCAGGTAAGACTTCCTTGTGTGAGGTGGAGAATGGATGTATATAGTTGATGAAGCTTGTTTTAGTGACCTGGCAGAAGTGTCACGGGCTTATTTTAATTACATAAGGTCTCCGTAGCTGGCCTGCGCTGGTTAACTGAAGTGTGTACTGCTTTTACAGCTTCTGAAATCAGCTACCCAAACTGCAATGAAATTCATCACAGTAAATGGAAATGGCTTAGGTCAATCAATTAGCTCTAATAAACCCCCAAAATACAGCTTTAATTAAGAGAGATTGTTAAACAGACCACAGGCTTAGGAATGATTAACATTTAATAAGGCCAGGATGTGAAAGGTATTGATGGTATAATTTCTACGTGCATATGGAGGAATAAACTTGAGTATTTGGGCAAAGTAGCTTCCTATGCAGTGGGATATTTCTGCCCAAAGACTTACTCCACAGCAGGAATTTGAAAAGAGTTGGGGGTAGAGATGTTTGTTGTAGCGAGATGGGCAAGCTGTGTATTTATTTTGGGGAAGTAAATGCCACATTAGTGAAATAAGCCAAAACTAACAGCCTGGGTTTTGTTACGTTTTGCCTTTCTGTGTCTCTGCTTGGTAAACAAAGGTGGCAAGTGCACTTAACTGAAACCGCTATTGAAGGGTCCCTCTGCAAAGCCTGCTGAAAAGGTTGTTAGCATAGTCAGTCTAGTGTGAATGTAAGCCTGGGACTCGGGGAACTTATCTCTTCTTTCATCTCTGATCTGCTGGGTGACCTTGAGCGAGTCAGAAAGTTTCTTCAGCTTTGTATTAACATCTTCAAAACGGGCACAGTATACTGGCCCATATTCTAAGGATAGTTCATGTCTTGGAGTGGGAAAGGCACGGTTTAGCTTAATTTATCTTAAGATCAACAGGAGAGCTGGGTAGGAACTGCAAAAATACCTTGTGTGGGATCCAGCAGAGCTGATTGCGTTGGGTCTCTCCTGGCCTTTCTGCAAAGGTTCAGGGAGGAATGCTTTTACATCGGGAACGCTTTGCATAACTCACCACTGAGGCAGCTGGCCGCGCTGTAGTGGAGGAGGCTCTCTGTTCGTGCTGCTGTGAAGTCTGCCCCTGCGCTATGGGGAAGTGGAGCATGCATTAACTTTCAGGATTTCAGTTCAGATTTGCAGTACACTACAGAGCTGCAAAGCAGCTCACTGGCCCCCAGAAGAACTGCTGGGGGTACCTGGCAGTCCCGGTGGCAGTCCTGTGACAGTTGCAGCTGAGCAACACTTGTAGCTCATGTACACACCCAGTTCCCTGTCCTGCTGGCTTTCATTAGGCATTAATGCGTGGGTTTGGAACAGCTCCAGATGAGGATCACACCAATGTTCCAACCAAAATCCACCAGGCACATTTTAATTCTCTCTTTCTTTCTTTCTTTCTTTCCTTCCCTTTCAGTTATCCCGGAGGCCCAAATACCCCTGCAGGAATGGGGATCCCCCCCCACACGAGGCCGCCAGCTGATTTTACCCAGCCAGCTGCAGCTGCCGCCGCTGCTGCAGTTGCAGCTGCAGCTGCTACAGCAACAGCTACAGCTACAGCCACTGTAGCAGCCCTTCAGGAAACACAGAATAAGGACATGAACCAGTATGGACCGGTAAGAGAGCAACCCTTACGTCTTTGTACCTGCCTGATGTGGACTGTTACAGGGAATTGGGCTGTCCTTCTTACTCCCTTGTTTGTTAGGGTGCCTACTCTATTTTTCTTTTGTGCATGAGATGAGCATGGTTATAAATGCTTATGAGAAACTGCTGGAATGTGTGTATGGAGGTATGAGTCGGTCTCCTGTGTTTTTCCCAATAAATCTTGCCTAACTGTGTTTTGTAGTTTGGAGATTGCCCCTTAAAAAAACCTGCAAGATTACCCAAAGTTACAGCTGCGTCTGACATGATATATTACTGCTGCCTTTGCCAGCTCTGTGAACCTCTAAATTTGAGTACCTGGTGAAATGTTCCAGAATCTTGGAATAGGTTTTGTACCGCTTGGGTAATTGTTTACTTTGCCAACTACAGTTGGTTGGTTGGGTTTTTTCCTTCAAACAAGGAAACAACAGTAGGAAAGAGATTTACCTTTTAATAATGTTCTCTATGAGAACAGCTTATATGAGACGTGCATTTCTGGTGATCCGTAGCCTCCAGCATGTCATGAGATAATTTTTTTCCTAAAATAAACAAGGGTTTGATCAATTCAGGTTTTTTCCTCCTCAGCTGTTTTACGTCTCTTGAGTTTTAAAGTATATGGGCCCATATGCCATATAACGTAAAGAAGCACAGCGGTTTAGTAGTGTTGTGCTGTACTTACACAGCCAACTTCCTAACTTGTTACCTTACAGTAGTAGATTAGCCAATGTAAACGATTTAATTGCTTACCTTAGACTTAATGTCTTACTCTCTTATGTGTTCTACAATTCCAGTTGACTTTTATTATAAGTAACATCACCCCCATCAAATGTTGGAGACCATTGAAAGGAAAATGCGACATAAATCCTCCCCGTCTTCCCTGCCTCAAAAGCATGTTCAGCTCCCTCCTCCCATTTTAAATGCATGTCGCATTTTATTCTTTTTTTTTTTTTTCTTCTTCCGTTGAAGGTTTGTTCCTCTTTCCAGATGGGTCCAACTCAGGCTTACAACAACCAGTTTATGAACCAGCCTGGTCCTCGTGGCCCTGCTTCTATGCCTGGCAACATGAACCCAGCAAGCATGGGAGCAGGAATGACGCCTTCCAGCATGAGTGGGCCACCCATGGGCATGAACCAGCCTCGGCCTCCTGGAATGAGTCCCTTCAGTACCCATGGGCAGAGGATGCCTCAGCAAGCCTACCCAGGCCCACGCCCCCAGTCTTTGCCTATACAGGGCATAAAGAGACCATACCCAGGAGAGGTAATAAAATAAAGTGTATTTTGCCTACTTGATTATTTTGACTGAAGGTTGCAACATGCTGGGTAATGCGTGGCGTGCATCCCTGTGACATATGTACATCTTTTTCCAGCCTTGATTGCAATGCTGCCGTGAAATTAGAAGTGGCAGCAGCTCTTCCTTGTGAGCTTCTAAAGTGTTCTGGTTGGCCCTTGCTATGTTAGTCAAGATGACAGTCGTCAAAGCCAAGAAAGTCCCAAAACCAGCTGAGCCCTCACTGTGTCACTTTAAGATTCTCATGCTAGATGGTGAATTCATAGACCTTATGTAGACTTCCTTCACAGGAGTGGATTTATTTAACGTGACAACTTAAAAGAGATGTTGAAGGTGAAATACTTCATTTGAGGCCAGTACATACGTGATCTGCATTTTCTTGGGTGGTTTTATTGTTTAAAAGAAATACAGGGCATATATTGTATAAATACCAATAGTAATAACATTTATTTTGAAGACCAATTGCTTTCCAAACTTCTTGAGGCTTGGTTTTCATAGGCACTGAGATGAATATAAATCATGTTGAACTCCAGTCCCTCTGTGACAGCATTTATCTAATATAAGTTTATTTGCAGTGTGGTATTTCTGTCTGAGTTCCCATGCTGTTATATGAGGTCTGAGTGGCTTTGTAGACAAAATTACATTGCCATGGACTTGTATTATGACCTTGGGCAAAACACTTGGGTCAAAATCTTAAAGAAATTTAGACAACAAAAGATGTAGACAGATGAGCTTTTGGATTTTAAAAAGTACCAGTGCGTGTTACTATTCCAATTGGTGTGAATCGGGCAGTAGAAGCTTTTGAGAACTCCACCAACTCTCTCTCAGCATCTGTACGTGCCTAACTGTCTTTACAAATCTAGCTGCGGGTTACTAGCTTCAGAGAGAACTTCCTGGTGAAATTCTGTATTAAACTGAGACAACAGCAGCTATAACTCCAGGTGTAGAGCTTTGAATATTATGATATTGCCCTGACTATAATAATGGTAATAAGAGTTTATAGGAAACACCCAGAAAAGAGTACCATGACATGCAGAAAATAAACATATATTGTTGAGCTACATTTCTTTCCTGATCTGCAAACTATTATTTTTTGAAGGAAAGATATTTTTTTAAAATTAAAAAAAAAAAAAAGATCAGTAATAAAATCAGTGAAATGTTTTTTGCAGGAGTTGCTTCTCTGGGAAAGCTTTTCACACTGTAAATATAGCCACTTGCTCTACAATTCAGTTAAGAAAACACAGAATGTGGCCTGTTCAGATAATTTTTATCTTCGGATTTCATATTTTAAGGAAGTCTGTAAATCCCTTTTGGCTGCTTCAGAAGCAGGTTTTTCATTGTATGTGAATCTGATCATGTTACCAAGAAGTCAGTACTGAATAGTGCCCTAAATGTTACATGCTTGCTGGTCTGGAATTCTGCACATCCTATAGATGCTATTTGCTTATTGGGTTTTGAAAGCTTCATTTTTGAAACTTCTTATTAATCACTTGATTTGTTTCAAATTGACATTTTATTATCTTTAAAGTTCCATTTTCATGACTTAGATTCCAAAACTGCAGCACAGCACTAGCTAGCACTAGCAAGGTTGTTTATGACTAGTAATAGCTTCTCTTTAATTGTAGGATGCTGCTACAAACCCTAGCACAAGGCCAGCAGGGCAGTTGTGACGAGCAGAGAGCCATGAACAACACAGCTTCTATGCTCTGCCCATTCCAAAGTTTAATTTTTGTTACATTATGTTTTCTCATTGTGCTCCCATTCTCCATTTGGAAAAGGAGCCCCATGGTGGGGGCTGGTAGCACCTGCAAAAACAGAGTTTTTATGAACATTGCATCTGGTTGTAATTCTGGTTTCTTCGAGCACAGTGCCCTTTGACAGCACTGCAAGGCTGAGTCTGGGTGCGTTAAGGTACATGGTTATTTGTGGGACCTTGATGTTTTTGAGTGACTATTGATTTCCAGCCACCAGGGCCTTGGTTTAGGCATGAGTGGCACTAAGTTGAGGAGTGTTCACCTGGAGGGGGTTTTTTTGTGCTTGTTTTGATTCCACTGTTGAATGTATGTTGATAATCCATTCAAGAAAGCTGCTTGCGTACAACAGATCTTTGTCTTATTTCATCTCTGTCATGAAACAGCCGAATTATGGAAACCAGCAGTATGGACCAAATAGCCAGTTTCCAAACCAGCCTGGTCAGTACCCCACTCCCAACCCTCCAAGACCCCTTACGTCTCCCAACTATCCTGGACAAAGGATGCCAAGCCAGCAAAACACAGGGCAGTACCCTCCTCCAACGGTCAACATGGGGCAGTATTACAAGGTAAGAATTTTTAGATTAACTTGTTGCATTCTGGTAGGCATTTATGAATGAAATCACATTAATGACTTCATAGATACTGCTTTTACTTAATTAGAGGCAAGAGAAAAAAGCACAGTGTTTTTACTAATGTTTTGGATATCGCAGAGTCAAGTAAATAAGCCAAATCACATTTTAACTTCAGAGCAGTTCATAAAGAAAATCGAATGTTACTGCAGCTCATTAGAGGCTTTTACAAGAAAATGGTGGTTTCGCTTTAAAAATAGCATGTGAAAAGAAGTACCTAATGGGATTCAGGTGTAATACTTTCACCGATTCATGGCACCCTGGAAGAATACAACTTTGGAAATTTGTAATAAACAAGTTCCACATTGCAGTGTCCCAGTTTCAGACCTGCAGTGGTCACTGTTGGCTTAAGCCAGGCCAAACTTAAAAGCTGTTCCAGCTGTAGAACTCATCTTTGAGCTGAAGTTTGCCTGACTTTCTTAGATCGCTTCCCTTCCCCTATTCTCCTTTTCCTTCTGTGCTGCTTGTTTTGGGCCAGAATTAGAATTGTTAAAATGTTGCCTAAAAGCTGTTCTGTGGATACATCTTGAGCACTTGGTGTTCTCCAATGGAGTTTGTACTGAGGGCCTGCTGAGGTTTGCCAGGTTTGAAGTACCCACAAAAGCGATCTTTTACACGCAGGTACTCCAGTGAGTATACAAACGGAGAGGGCTGTTGATGGGCTGACCTGCTCTTAAAGCATTAGCTGTTAAAGCCTCTGGACTACATTCTGATTTTGAATATAGGCTGGAAGAATCTTAAGTTGCACGCTGGTGTTGAATTGGAATTGTTCCGGTGTGATTTGAATGGAAAACACCATTGAAATAAAAGGGAAAACAAAACCCTTTGCTGTAGAGCATCTGTTCTGTGTGCAACCAAGCTGTCCACTGTGGTACCCAAAGGAACACCTGTTGCATTGGGCAGCTTTTGCAGTACACTGCCAGGAAGGACATGAGGAGGAGACAGATCCTCAGCTACTGTAATTCCAGTGCAGTCACTTTACACTGAAATAACAGCAGAAGATCTCTGTGAAGTTTTTAAATGACAGATATTTTTAATATGTTTTACATTTGTTTATTTTAGATGGGGTTCAAGTTTTTTGTTTACAGGATAGTTCTAACAAAGGGAGGTTATCCTGGCTAGGGGAGAAATTCCAGCTTGCCACAGACAGGACTTGAACCTTTGGATTGTAGTGATTATGCAGATAGTAACTGTATGTGTTAAAGAAAAAAGCAAAGGTGGTTGGAGATGTAAATACTGAAGATTTCAGAATGCAGCTCTGTTATGTACTTCACTGTGTCCTGGGCTAGCATGCTGCACAGCGTTTAGACACAGAATCAGATTTGAAGTCCTGATGCTTTGGTTGCTTGTAAAGGCTTTCATCTTCTGACACTCTCATGTGTATGTGCTTGTGGTACAGGAGCTATTGGGAGAAGAGTGCCATGCAATTGCCGTTTTGTTTAATGTCAGCTTCCTTTGCATCATGGTTACTGGTTTATTCTGTCAACTGCAACCATCCCCTTAATTAGAAGACAAAAAACCAATGATGTTTTTATACTAGAGCTACTATTCATACTTAACTATCCTTTTTCTCTTAGCCTTTTTTACTTGGCCGCAAACTAAGAACAGACTCAAATTGTAGGTACACAGAATAAGACATCCCCTGACCCCCAGAGCTTTCACTCTGGGTAGACTAGTTGGACAGGAGTGGAAGACAGGGTAGATGGAAGTAAAAGAGACACAGACATTCTAATTGCACATCTTTGGATTTTGTTTTTCATGTAGGCTTTTGTGCACTGGGGCTGTTTTGGGAGGAAGCCAAAGAGATACAAAGGGCTGGGTGGGTTGGGGTGGTGTGGAAAAACTGAAGCGAATGGCTGGCTGGTTTTGGAAAGAGCGTTCAGAGGAATGTGATAAGCCTCTTGGCAGCCTTGCTTGAATGTGGTCATTGCCTGAATTAAGTTGGCTGACCTGCTGGTTTCAGTTCCGGCTTTGCTCTCCTAGTCTGCCTCTTCCCCGAAGGCCTCACGGGATGTCTCGTGGTTTCTTGTCCTTCTGGAGACAGAGGGGCCTCCCCTACCTTGTTTGTTGTCTTTGGTGTTTGATAGCAGTGCAGTTCACCAGGCTTGCTATTCTTACGTTCAGGCTGCAATAACAATGTGATGTTATTTATTTTCTAGCCATCAAGGCCTGTACCTGTGGCAAATTACCCTCATTCACCTGTTCCAGGAAACCCCACGCCACCTATGACTCCAGGGAGCAATATTCCTCCATACCTGTCACCCAACCAGGATGTCAAACCACCATTCCCACCTGACATTAAACCAAATATCAATGCTTTACCACCACCTCCAAGTGAGTAGCAAACAGAATGCCCCACAGTTGTTTATTGTCCCTCTGTTCTCTGCCACGTACCTTTCAGAGCCTGGGAACTACCTGTGATGGCTGCTCTGGGAGATTGTGAGGTTGTGACCAGTGCTGAGCACAGTGCAGGCTCACTAGAGGCAGTGGGCAGGAAAGAAAAGATTGGTATCCCCTCCTAAAACAGAGTATCAGAAAAGTTCTTCCAGGGTAAACTTGTAAGGATTTTACTTCTGAAGTAATCCTTCGACATGCTTCCTGAGGATAAAACACATGATTTTGGGTTGCGTTATGTGTGCTTGTTAGGCTTGTTTGTGGTATGAACTTCCATACCTGTGGTCTGTTTTGTTCAAGGGCAAAGCCATTCGTTGAACATCACCGCAGAATAGCATAAAATGTGAATATTTATAGTGGTGTCTCTGTTGTGATCCATACAGGCTTCTTAAGAATATTCAGTAGTATGCCAAAAATTGATATATGTCCCTTTCAAAATGGCTCAGCATCACAGCTACATTTGGCTGAGAACGGGGTAGGAATAACAAGATATCTCTGACTGTGTACTAGCACAAGATGTTTGAGATTTTGAAGTGGCTGATGAACAATCGGAGATATCGTTTACTAGGGAACTGGGAGAACCTATATGTTTTATGTAAAATAACTGCTGCTGCGTTAGCACTTTGCAACTGGTGTTTGGAGTTCAGGATAGCTGAAAAGTGGAGGAAGGTGGCCTGCAGTGTTACTTGGGCAAGAACACAGCATATAAAGACATTTGGGCTTTACAGACCAGCTGTAAGGTACCACAAAGGCTCCTGTTACAGGGTCGGATAGTAACTGAATACCAGTGTCTTCGGTCATTGGGTAGTGTCAGCTGTTGAAACTGTTGGAACTAACTGGGTAATGTTGGTCCCAGTTCAAAGTGGGGAAAACAAGCAGTTTGCCATAATTAAAAGATTTGTTGTCAGACTTCTGCCAACAGAGTAAGCCTGGACACAGAACCTGTGCAGTAATAAAACCCAGGAATTCTTACCATGCCTGGTTTCTCTTTGTGGCCAGAATACTAAGGTCCTGATGTTAAGTATGGGAGAACAGAAGACTTTGGTTTGCCATCTCTATCAGTTTGAGCCCTGTCACTTGTATCAGATGTAGTTACTTGTGATGTTGTTTTTTGTGTGTATGAACCTGCTAAGTTAGACCCAGTAGGAGATCACTGTGCCATTTGTTACTGTTCTGTATAAATGTACACATTGTTATTGCACTGCAGATGCTAAAGGGAAAGTTCACGCTTTCTCTCCCTCTTCGATCCCAGCCAACCACAACGATGAGCTGCGTCTGACGTTTCCCGTGAGAGATGGTGTTGTACTGGAGCCCTTCCGGCTGGAACACAACCTGGCAGTCAGTAACCATGTCTTTCACTTACGACCAACTGTTCATCAGACTCTGATGTGGAGGTAAGCTCAGCCTTGCTGCGAGCAAGTCTCGCACCCGGTGATGGAGGAATGGCAGGCCCAATGAACTTCATTGAGGTGTGCCATGATTTTACCTTTAAAAATTGTGGCCTCGATAGGAAAAATGCCCTTTAAACTCACAGATACTCTCACCTGTCCAGAGACAACACATTCTAAAAATGCTTCCTGATCTGTGTTGCATGTCCTTGCTGATAGCGCGGGGTATGCAGTGTTGGAAAAAAACACTGCAACTGTTACATCCTTCTCTGGGTGGAACTGGTGTGGGACGTGCATGACCAACACTGGTACAAATTTCCATTTGGGAGACTCTGAAGTCCTAGGTGCTTTGTGGCATATGAAATGTTAGTTGCAGGAGTAACTACGCAGGGCTGTTACAGTTCATGCTTACATTAAATGGTGCAGAGTGTCTGGTAACGAAAAATAACACACTGATGAAGGACCTGATTTAGAGGTTTAGTAAATCATTTGGAAAGCCAAGGGCTTAGATCCTCCAGACTTTGGAAACCAACTTTCTGAATTCTCCCTCTCCTATGGCTCCGCAAGTAAGGGCAGAGGTCAGAAATACTAGAGCATAGCTTTCTGCATATAAAGGCTTCTGGTTTTCACTTGCAGTGGGTACTGCTTTCCAGAACGTAAGAATAGTTTTCCCAGGTGGTACTTTGCTCCAATTCACATGGATCTGCATAAGTGATTCCAGGTTAGGTCCTGATTCCACTGTGCTCACGGAAGGATTTTAGATCAAATGACAGACAGACAGAGCCTTCTTTCTTTCTTTTTTTTTTAATTTGTGTATTTTCAAATACCATGGAGTAATTTTGTCTCCTTGTTCTGTTTTTCTCAGAAAGTATCTCAGTCTTTGTCCTGGCTGCTGATTATATTGTTTCAGCCTGTCTCTGTGCATCTGGTTAGTTACTCAAGATCGTGTATGGAGGTTGTTTCACAGGTGTAGCAGCTGAGATGGTAAAACGCAGCATCTTAAGCACATCTTCCATTACGCCTGCATCACAGTTTCTTCCCGAGCCTGGACCACACCCCCCTTGGCCTTAATGTCATTGATAACTTGCAGCTTCAGCTTTTTACCCTGTGAGGATCTTCTTCCCCTTAACTGGAATCCACCTGAGACTTCTGTTTTCATGGTGTGGGGGGCATGAGGTGGGCAGAGAGATGGGCTCAGTTCCCCGCCCCAGGGACAGGCTCTGGCTCTAAAGCTGAGGCTTGCTGTGGGATGCAGGAGCCCTGGCGGCCACGGTGCCCCCCTACCCTGAGGTAGCCTGGGGGCTGGGAGGGAGGGAGGTTGCAGGCAGACCACATCCAATAATTAACACCTAACTTTGAGGTCAGTTATTGCTTACTTGCATTTCATTATCGTGGAGTACTCGCAGCAGAGGGAATTTTGGCAGTTATTTGCCGGTTCTTATTAATAAGTAATCACTACTGGGGATTGTGCTGGCTCATTCAGTAGATTTATAGTGCTGCACTGAGGCATGAGGCTGTTTCTTAATATCTGTTCATTCTTTCTTCCTCAGCTCACCAAACACATAGCCTTTATTTAAACTTATTTTAATGAAGACTCATAGGTAAACTGTGCTCAGGTCTGCTGTTTTGAAAAGCTCGTTAATAGTGGGGAGAATGGATGGTCCTGTAATGAAGTCATTTCACATTTAACTCAGGGCTGGATGGACTCCAGAAAAATGAATTAGACACATGTGTGGATGGATTTTGGTTTTATAGTGAATGGTGGAATCGAGCCAATTCTGAATATTTGTCTGCCAGTTAAAATATTCGGCAAAACCTCTCACGTGTACACACATAATGAATAGCAATGCAACTATTTTTCTCCCCGCTGGGAACTTTTCATGGTTATGAGAAGGAGAAAGGTTGAAGGCAGGGAAAATGTCTCCTTGAAGCTGGTTCACTCTTAGCACTGCTCAGTTATTAACAGTGTCCCGCGGTGGAGGCACTGCGTGCTAAGAACAAGGGTCTCCTGAACTCTGTCACTGCTCTGTGACGTTCAGGAGTCCTCAGGAACACGCTCCACCTGCTTGGGGTTTATAGCAGAGGTACCAAGCCTTGCTTCCCTCCAGGTCTGGGTGACTGCGGTGTGTTCTCATGAGGTGAGAATCTCCAGTGGGTCTTGCAGACAAAGCTTTCAAAAAAATTGTTAATAGAATACTGAAAAAAAGCCTGGAAAGACTTCATATAGATGGATTATGTTGAAAGGTCAGGTAACTTCTATTCTATACCTTCCTTTTTTTAAAAAAACCCAAACATGTTTTTATCCATGCTAAACCTTGATATTTTGAAATCGAGAAAAGACAGTGTTAAGTCAGAGTTGAAATCTCTGGTTTTGGATAAGGAAAATGGCAATTAACGTGGTGATCTCCTGAATGAGCTGTTCCTTACAGATTTTACAAAGATATGTTCCTTCAGGCGTGGTGAAGGAATGAGCACCTAGATTTTCAGGCACGAAAGGTAAACATTCAGCCGTCTTTTGCTGCTCTGAACAGCAGAATCCTGACATTGCAGTTCAGTTCAATCATGTTCTTTTAAATTTCTCCTTCAAATTACTCATTCTTAACACAAGGTTAACATCCATGTATGAGACTGAAGTCATAGTCTCTACCCACTTAATTTGTGATTAGCTTAATCTCAGCCTCTTCTTTTTTTGGAGGTGTTATAAAACTAATTTTTGAGGAGCTAAATAGTGTGTGGAAGTTATTATTGGAGAGGCAGGAGGAATTCTTGCTCTGAAAGGAGGTCTAAATTGGGTAATTTAATCCACAGCTGTGTTAATTTAGCGTCACAGAAACACAGGGGGTGAGATACAGGGTCATTGTATCTTAGTTGATTTACCTGTTCCAAGGTGGGATTAGCTGTACTTTTACTTTGCCTGACAAGCTTTTGTTCAAATGCTTTCTTAAATGCTCTGAAGTAGTGAAGAATCCAAAGTCTTCCAGCACAACCCACAGCAGCGAGTCACATTCTTGTTCTTAACTCTTAACACACAGGAAGGACCTACCTGAAGTTAACGTTCTACTTTCTGCAGGGTCATTCCATGGTCTAGTTCCGCAAAGTGGTTTGACATGTTCCCTTGGGAAAGTCATTTATAAGCGTAAAATATTAACAACTTTGTGGCATGCTTGCATCATTAATTCATCATAACTTGCTTCTGTTAAGGGCTTTTATGAAGAAAGTATGTTATATCCTTTACTGGCAGTAATTCTAGAAAAATAATCTGATTGATAAAGAAAAAGCGTCACTAGCATCAAAACAACCTCCCTCTGCAATGTGAAAGCAAAGTTAAAGGAAGATTTATTGCTTGTTGTACAGGTCTGACTTGGAATTACAGTTCAAGTGCTATCACCATGAAGACAGACAAATGAACACAAACTGGCCAGCTTCAGTCCAGGTCAGCGTTAATGCAACCCCGCTTACCATCGAGCGTGGCGACAACAAGACATCTCATAAACCTCTGCACCTAAAGCACGTCTGCCAGCCAGGGAGAAACACGATTCAAATTACAGTCACAGCATGTTGTTGTGTAAGTACACTGAGCTCACGGCTGCAGCTGCTGATGCTGAGTTTGCTATTTAGTACAGTTCGCAAATGTTGCCTTAGCTGAAAGAGCCTTACTCCATTTTTCTCCGTGCATTTTTCTGGTAAGGTGCTTGCTTGGTGATGTTGACAGAGTCAGAATGCTAATACAGAAATTTTTGCTGCTAAATTATTGCAGAATGTAGTGGTGTCCTTCCGAGGCCTCTCAAAAGGCTTGATTTCTAAGGAGGAGGGGAGGTGGATCTCCTACCCGTTCAGCGGGTGCCTATGTAACAAGGCGGCTGCAGTGTATTAATGTACAAGTAGGTTATTGTGATGCAGACTGTTGCCCAGTACTAATTTTACTTACCTAGGGTATTAAAGTATGTTTGGTTTGACAGGAGAATGTTAACACCATAGTCGGTGGTGGTGGTGATTTTCCAAATAGCTTTTCAGATAAAAATTCATATTCCGTGATGCAGTCTAGACCATGCGACTTTCCCCTTTCTCCTTTTCCATGGTTTAGTTACTCTTGTGGACAAGTACTGCAGGCACTGTGTTTTTAATGCAGACTGTTAGACACACAGAGTCTGAGCTTTTGACTGTTCTGTTGTCACTGACAATAAAACAAGCTGCTACCTCTCCCAAGGTCGCGGTGTGAGGCACTTTGACAAGAAGCCGTCCACCCATTTTGCTTTACCTCACACTGATGTTTCTCTGCATAATGTCATTTATCTGGTGACTAAGAGCCTGGGCAGCATCCTGTGAATCCACAACGAGCTCTGTATTGGGGAGGATTCAGCTGGTTCCAGACACATCAGTAGCAAATCGTTTTTGCAACTTCCAGCGTAGTCTGAGGGCAGGCGGGTAGGCTAGACTGTGTCAAAGAATCCAGGGTTTTAAAAATAAGCCCTGATGTCAGAGAAGAGTATGTCAGGCCTATGTATTCTGACTATTAAGGAGGGAGAAAATGCAGAAAATCTTTGCTGCTTTAAAGCCCTTGTATACGTGATGCTCCTGGAGCACGCAGCACTGTGCTGCGCAGTGCAGAATATCCCTAAGGGAGCGCATGTGCGCAGCAGAGCAGAACCGGCCTTTGTATGTACGCGTCGGGCTCTGAGGGAAGCCTTGTGTCCGAGGGAAGCGTGCTGCTCTGCTCGGCAGTGTATTTACCCTGCGTGGTTGGTTCTCTTGGTAACAAAATGTGTTTTCTTTCAGTCACACTTGTTCGTGTTGCAGTTAGTACACCGGCCATCGGTTCGCTCTGTACTTCAAGGTCTACTAAAGAAACGTCTCCTCCCCGCAGAACATTGTATCACCAAGAGTGAGTTTTCATTGTATGGGTGATGACTTTCCAGAATGCCTGTGTTCCCTTGTGATAAGCTGTTCCTGCACAGGATTTACTTGCTTATTGAAAACCTTAAGCTGTACTTGTCAGGAAGTTCAAGAACGTCATGTGCATAGATTACATTCTCTGTATGCTCAAGTGTGAGGGCTATTTGGGTAGGGGTAACAGAGTACCACGGACACAAGCTTAGTTGCCAGCGAAGACTCTCCCATTCCAGGAGAATCTCTCTGGCTTTTCCCCCCATATTTGTTTGTGACTTACCTAAAAGCCGTGTGCAGAAAGATCGTTCTTTATTTAGGGCTGCTTTAAGTGCTTGTATGGCACTTATTGGGTTGAGGGTATAGTTGATACGCCTGTGTGTGATGGTTTGGCCATTCACGAGAATGTTCTAAATTACACAGAATACACCGGTGTGGATAAATTGTCCATTAAATTGGCCCTTACAGGTTGAAGTGTTGGTCTCTCAGATTTCTGTTTTCTCACACATACGTCTACCTTCTTCCTCAACAGTAAAGAGGAACTTCAGCAGTGTAGCAGCTTCCTCTGGCAACGCGACACTAAATGGGGAAGATGGAGTAGAGCAAACTGCTATTAAAGTGTCTCTGAAGTGTCCGATCACATTCCGGCGGATTCAGCTCCCAGCAAGGGGTCACGACTGCAAGCATGTACAAGTGAGTAGATGCCAGTGGCCAGGCAGTGTTCCCTCAGCTATGTGTTGTTACAGCACCTTCAGCGTGGTTACTGCATGAAAGCAGCTCATGAAATGGGCTTTCTTTTTGTCTCTTAATGTAGTTAAATATATGTATGTTTAATGTAGAGGAAAAAAAGCAAGCTAATTTGGTTTAGTTTTCAGTGCTAGTAAGTTGGGTTTTTTTGTGGCAGTTTTACTTTTGTCCAGCTGATTCAGTCAATACAGCATTTTCCTTTGATTTCCTTTCTTTTTTTTTTTTCTTTCTAGTGCTTTGATCTGGAATCTTACTTGCAACTGAACTGTGAAAGAGGAACTTGGAGGTGTCCAGTATGCAAGTAAGTGCAACCGTGCTACATGAAATGCAGTTGTGTGCGATTTGACCAAATTCAGATCATATTTAAGGTCATGGAGGGGAGAAAATGGAAGTGCTAGGAAATTCAGCGTAAAGTCCAGTGAGAATTCTTGCAGTGTTTCATAAATTGAGGGAACACTCTGGATTATTAGGAATTTAAAACCAGATAACAAAACTCATAATCTGCAAGATGTCACTTCCAGGCTGTCAGTGTGTGCAGTTCAAAAGAAGCTCAAATATTTACATGGATAAGGCGGATACCCACATAAATGAATGAACTTGGAGTCTGTCTTCCCCTAAATTATGAAGTGCAAGCGACTACCAGACAACAACATGTCATGGCAAAAGAATGGATAGTCTATTCTAGAGTTATTTTTATATAATATCAATGTTGTAACACCCGAGTTACTGAACTTGAAATATGTAGATACCGAAGTGTTCAGCATCCAGCTGCATGTTAAGTAAGGATGCCAAATAACTGTCTCAGGTACTGTGCTTTGAGTCACATAGATATGCAGTTAATGGCAGTGTTCAAGGAGAGGGGTAATTTTGGAGACTGCAACATTTCCCAGTAATTAGGTAGGAAATGAAGTTGGATCCTCCAAGGTCAAAGTGAACATCAAGCGCAAATTAAAGTGAGAGCAGAAAGCAGGAAGGATTCTAGTCCAGAATAAGGCTGATTTTAAAAAAGGTGAAAGATTTCCAAGGAGCAGAAGTTTGGAGTGACTGCTTAAAGGAAAAGAGGGGTACTTTCAACCTTACGTTTTGGCCAGAGAGCTAGCATGCTGCAGAAGAAATGGAACGAAAAGCTTTGAAGTGCTTACAGGCTGCCCATTCTTATGTTTTAACTGGGCAGAAAGAATCACAGAACATCTGCAGGCTAGTTCAGTGTTGGTAACCTACTGTGCTGAGTCCACAGGGTTATGAGTTTGTTCCAGCCTCAGCTGAGGAGCCAGGGCTCTTTAGCTCGAGCAGCTGTAGCTGTAGCAGCTTGTACTTTATCTCTGCAAGTCTCCAGTTCAATCCCTCTGCGCCAGCCAGCGTTCAGTATAAACAGCAGCAGAGAGGGTCCGTTCTCTCTGCTTCTGTGGACACTGCAGGCTTGAGATGAGCTTGTTTCGAAGACTGTCCACAATTGATACTTATCCAAAAGTGCAGGTGCTTTCTCTGAACTACCTGAATCTCTTCTGTCTTCTAACTTCAGTTAAAAATACCACAAGAATTGGATTTCTTACTTCTTAATGGATGTATTTATACATCGAAGCCAAAATTTTTGTCCTGTTTGTCCGAATATGAGCACCTGCATTCAGATCTTAGAGCCTACATAACTGAATAATTTCCATTTTTGTTTTGGCCTGTGCCCATCTGTGCTGATACCAAGTTAAATAGCTGTAATACATAGTTACTTTGAAGCCATATTACTGTGCAGCTCAAAAAACCAAAAGATCCAATTTGAAAATAAAATAGTGCTAGCGCTAGTTGATAGTCACAGGAGAGATCTGCTATGTTTGAAAAGCCTTTAAATTCACAACAAATTTAAATTCACTTTGATTTTCATTTCATTTGAATTTTTAAATTCACTAGAAAAGTGATTTAAAGCATGTGAACAGCTTGTGGACACACCCAAGTAGATGTGTCCTTATCTCATCTGTTTGGTGTAGAATACTATTATCCTGGTAATGCAAATGTAGAACCAAAACTGTTTGCCCCAACATCACTCCTAAATGATACGTTACAAATAGTAAGTTGCTGGATCCCAGTCTGCTGATTTCATCACTAACCTGTCCTTCTTCCATCCTTCTTTCACCCGTATGTAGCGATACTCTAACCTAATGTTTGGGGTTTTTTTCCTTTCTAGTAAAACTGCTCTGCTGGAGGGCTTGGAGGTTGACCAGTATATGTGGGGTATTCTGAACGCTATACAAAAGTAAGTGAATTTACTCATTTCTGATATCCAGGACTAAGCAACTAGGAGATTTGTTGATGAGTACTGAGCTAGTCGTGCCAAAGTAGCTCTTAGTGATTGAACGTGAATATTCTGTTCCGTGGCTCCTTGGTGGAGCTCATGATACAGTGAATCAGTTACCATCTAATCAGTGGATCTTGTTTGGGTCCTCTCTTGATGGCAGCCTCCCCAGTGGAGCTGAGGGAGGAGTGGGAATGGAGGATTAAGTGCTCTCTCGTATTTACAAGTAGTCCCTCTGATTCGCTTGTGGCAGACCACATAGGTATGTTTGGATTTCATTGTGTGGATAAACAAAGAAATGTTCTCTCACAGTTGCCTTTTTGAAAAGTTGCTTCTGGTGCACTCACTTGAGGAGTGAAAGATCTTGAGGTTCTGTTATACTAGATCATTTCAGAACATTTGCTACCATGCAGATTCTTACAGAAACTTCAGCAGAATTGATTAAAAAAAATAATAATCAATTAATGCGCTAAAATTTTCATGTTACTTTACAGCTCAGAGTTCGAAGAAGTTACCATTGATCCAACTTGCAGTTGGAGGCCGGTCCCTATAAAGTCAGATATTCACATCAAAGATGACCCAGATGGCATTCCCTCAAAAAGGTTTAAGACCATGAGTCCAAGCCAGATGATCATGCCAAATGTGATGGAGATGATTGCAGCTTTGGGTCCTGGCCCATCACCTTACCCGTCTCTACCCCCTCCTCCAGGAGGCAACAACTCCACCGAATACGGTAACCAAGGTCAGTGTTACAGCTTTGTGCGCCCGGGGGCTCGGTCTAGAAGTCGGTGGTTCAGTCAGCTTTGTGGTTGGGGTATGTCATGCCTCTCCTCAGAGAGATGCGCAAGGAAAGCGAATTACTTTGCTGCAATTCTGAAATTCTGCGTCCGTCTTTTCATTTAAGATTAATCTGTTTAGAGGAAAATATATTTCAGTAAGGAAATCGGTGCTTGTCATGTTTATTGCCACACAGCCCTCCCTGAATCAACAAACATTGTATGTTACCTTATAGGTTCATGGCCTGACAGAATATACATCTTTCTTCATTTTTTCTGTCCATTTTCCTTCTGTTGCACTCTCATTCAAGTGAAGGCTGCTAGTGCTACAGAAGTTACAAAGTGGAGAACCTGACCCATTAACCCTGCTACTTCGGCCACCAGGTTTAACTTGTGGCCAGGTGGGAGCCATTTGGTAGGCCACCCAGAAAGTGGATGACTTTTAAAGAGCGTTTAACTGCTTTGCAAACACCTTTACATTAGAAAATTACTTTTGAGTTCCTTTCCCCATGTGCTGCCAGATTGAGAAACCAGGAACTAAACACAGGCAGTGGAGGTACGTTTTCGAATGACTGGTATGTTGTGAATAACTCAATTATAGTGACAATTCTGAAAATATGAAACCGAAGACTGTTTCTTTTGCAAGGAATATGATATGATTCAGTTCAGCTCTGGGAAAAGACCAACTGTTCACACCGTCAGAATCCCCAAATTGATTACAAGGTGATACATGTGCTTTTTGCAGGCGTTTGAAGAAAAACATAGATTGCATACAAAATATGGTTAATTTGCTGCAATGACTGCAAAACTGGTGACAGATGATAAAACTTTTTAGGTTTTCAAACAGTTGAATGATGACTATAACAAAGCCAAGAGCACTGAATCACAATTTTTTTACTTGTTTAGTAGGAGTGAAGTGCAGTCAGAGCATGAGAGCAGAGCCATCTATCCTTCGTCATCTTTCTAGCTCACAGTCCGGAACGCACAGGGTAGTCACGTTTAGTGGGGTTCAGGATTTGTGTAATGATTGCTGCCTCAACTGTTGTTTCCCTGCCTTCCCCTGTGGATCCTGTAGCGGAGGTAGTCATTGCTTCACAGACTCATCAGTGGCAGCTGAAACCCACGCGCTCCTATTTCCCCTGCAATAGGCGTATCAATGGGGAGCGCCACATTACCCTGAACGTCTTTACAGGTCTGTCCCTCAGCGTGTGGCACAGCTCTTGCCACAGAGGCGGGCGTGCTGCTGCATGGCCCTAACTCCCTGAGCGTACTGCCTTGCGTCTTCATTCCCCATCAGTACGTACGCTGAAACATAGAGTTTAGAATTAGGTAATGTCCTGTGATGAGCAGTACTCTAGAGCAAAGTAGTAGTAGTATTACTACTGCGGTTTATGTTTGTTCATTTGGGTTTGACAGTAAGCATACTGAAGTTTAGTGTGCAAATACAAGTACTCAGTAATACAAGTCGGCTCCCTGCTAATAAATCATTCCTGAGAAGCAAGGCAAGACCAGCTATATTCTGTGAGACTCATCCAGTTTCCAGATTAACGAAATGAGAATTAGTAAGGCTCTGCAGTATTTACATGATAGATCAAAGTCCTGACTTCTTTACAAAATACTCTTACATGGCTAATGACTTCTATTCCTCTGAGATTAAACTTCTGCTTGTGAAGCTGTGCTAAAGAGCAAATGATGCAGCTACTTCAGTTTGTCAAACTCCCTTCTTGACTCGAGCATTTAAAGCTGCTGCACTTCAGCTGACGAGCTGCAGGCTCTCTGTGCAAGCTCAGTATCGTCTAATGCAGCTGCTTGTAGGAAAGAGGTGACTGGATTTAGTTCAGCTTTTGCTGTTCGTAGCAAATGAGGCAGCAGAGCTGGTACCTCCCTTGGAAGTGTTAATAGAGGGATCTGGACAGAAAAAATACGGAGAGTAAAACCCCTGAGTTGGCATACATGCTTGCTTTAGAATTCCAGTGAAGATCACTGGGCTGAGGTGGGACAGATCAAAACATAGCAACGATGGTCAAACAGTGCTTGTCCTGCAGATCAGCAGGGGATTCCAGGCTTGTTGCTAAATGGTAAGTCCAGGTCATTTATTCCAAATTGGCGTGAAATTTTGGTGCTTTGGAGAACATAGTTTCAGGCTGAAGTTAGGTGGATTTCATAAAGTCACTAGTTTTTCATTGCTTGTGTGCATATCCACATGCTACAGGCAGCCAGTTTGTAACTGAAAATGAGAAGAATGGATCCAGGAGGGGAAAACTGATGTTGTATTTGCAGAAGACCAAGTGAATTTTGATAGGTTTTGTGGGAGCAAGGAAAATTACATCACAAACCCCAGACAGACATGAAGGCCTCCTGCACTATCGTAACGGAAGTTGCCTGTTTGTACTGCAGTAGAGGTAAAATAGATGCTGCGCTATGAACTGGTACTGTGGCCATCTTCCAGATAACAGTTCTGTCAGTTAGCTTCATCAGAAACTGAAGCAATGCTACAGTCCTACTGAGTGCGTTAGAAGCGTAGGCATAAATAACACAGGTGTCCTATAAATAATCTGGGACTTGGGCAGTCAGTCTCAGTTGCAGTGAGGTGCTTCTGGGTACAAATACTCCATAGAATTTAATATCCCTTTCACTTCTCAACATGGTTCAATTTATGTAGTGACTTAATGGTAGTTTTTCAAAATGTCAGCAGTTTTCAATTAGTTACAGCATGCACGTGAATTATTACAGCAGCCAGTATTTGGAAGCTGGGCGCCGCTGTACCCTCCCTCTTCCTCCAGCTCGCTCCAGCGGTGGAGCACAGTGCTGTCAGCTCAGCGTTGCAGGTGCCGGGCTCTGTGCAGGGAGGATGCTGTGCTGCACAGCTTTTGCAAGTTACTTTGAGAGATCAATGTTGGGAAACAAATACTTGGTTTCATATCACATCTGTTTCTCTTTTAGGCAACAGTTACCAAGGTCACGGCAATTTTGACTTCCCGCACGGGAATCCTGGTGGCACGTCTATGAATGACTTCATGCATGGGCCACAGCTGTCGCATCCCCCAGACATGCCAAGCAGCATGGCAGCTCTTGACAAACCTCTCAGTCACCCCATGCAGGAATCTGTAAGTAACTGTGCTGCGCACGTCGGTTTTCCTTTGTGGGGGTAAGGAGCTCTCATCCAGCTAACGGGCTGGCCTCGTGAACCGCTTGTACTTCTGGTGGATTCCTCACTTTGGAAGTTCGTGAAATGGAGCAGTTCTGACTAATGCCAAAACCGCCGTTGTTAGTTTCTGGTCTTTTTGAGTTTTTGGAGAAGCATTTCTGAGCTTTGTGAATTGTCATTTAAGCTTCTTTATCTGAAGGAGCTGACCTGGCTCGGTGTGCTTGTGTTAATCATTGTGCTTTGCTCTGACACCTGAAAAAAACTAGACTTCATTCCCTAGGCCAGCAGGGTCTGCGGATATCCGTCTTCAGGAGACAGCTTGTTATAGCAAGACATTGGCTGACTTTAAAGCAGGGACAATGTCTTCCCCGGCTTTGTCCCTGAGGGCAAAATTTGCATCAAAGCATTTTGAGGGGGAATTCTACCCAAGCAGCGTGAAAGGCACCTTTAAGCTGTTGGGAATAGGACAGACCTGTAGATTTCAAGGGAGAGACGCTGCTGCTGGTCTGAGAGTGTATCCTTGTGAGAGACTGAGAAAAGGAGGCTGCTGGGGTCTCAGGTGGAGAGGCAGAACTGCACACTGGAAAAGCAGCTTGCTCAGAGCACTGGGCTTTATATACAGAACTTTATCTCCAGAAAATGCAGTACTGCAGCAGCTAGGTGACAGAAAAGCGACGGGCAGCGTTTAGCTCTTAGGCGTGGCTAGTCATCTACATTAAATGTGTGTGTGAGGGGGCGTATACATCCTTTTATGTTCATTTAAGTTACGGGGCAGGGGCTTTATAGCGTGCTGTTACTGCACAGGAAGGATGTTTAACTTGACAAGTCATCTGTGCCATGTCTTTAGTGAATACCAGAAAATGCAGTTTCAGAATGTAATGAGGAAATGTGGTAGCAGATGCTCAGCAAAAGCCTACTCAGTCAATGTCTCTTCTAGCTGGCAGTGGGTTTTCCAAGGAGGATGGTGAGAAATAGGAAGAGAGTGGGGAGAGATTTCTTAGTATAGCTTGGAGAGAGCCCAAGTAACAAGACTGTCTGCAACAGAAGAGTCCAGAAACCGTAATGACTTTACATGCTAATAAAGGACAGAACAAACACACTGTAAACTTCATTTTATGTTGGCAAATTCCACATACCCAGCTGAAAGAGCAGTCTGAATTACCTGCGTCGGAACCGACCACACAGTGTTAGAACACAGTGGTGAGGGGCAGTACTAGCAACCTGAGCCACTCACAGCTGCTTCCCTGTGAATCAAAGCCACAGGGAATTATTCTTAGCTTCCCATTAGCTGACACCTACCGCTTGACTTCATCAGTTCACTGCTATACCTTTGCTATAGTAGTTGCCCCGGTGAAATTTCTGAAGCGGTAGGATATGAAGTGGTTGAATATGAAAGTGAAGTATTTGCGGCTTTCTGCAAATGGGACTGCTTACAGATGATAGCAAAGGTGAAAGTTGCTCAAGGCTGTGCATGTTCCAGAGCTGTCAGAGGGTACTTGGGCAAATGTTAATAGATTTTTGGTTTTGTGGGCCAGTCTGTAGCAAATCTGGTGCTTGCTTATGATAGCTGGCAATTAAAGTAAACTTTTGCCTCGATTCTCCCTCATTTATCATGGTACGCAAGCTATACTGTTTGGGAATGGGAAGCGGTGCTAAAGCAGGTTCCACCTACTTTATGTCACTGGCTGATTTTTTTTCTGATGAGGATCAGTTCAGGTCTGTTAGCACAAGGGAATTAGACTGACCTTGTCAATGTGGCCACGCAGTCCTTAGTCCACATTTGAGGACTGTTAGTGCTCCCACGCACACAGCTTTTCCAGTATTATAAAGTCTCTGCTTTCTTCTTCCTTTCTCTCCTGCTTGCTTTCTTCTCTCTCAAGACTGAACTATTTGTCTGTAGCAGACACGCAGGAAAGGCAGCTTTAAAATTACTGCTTTTAGAGAAATGCATGCCATTAGCACATTTCTAAATTGTGTAGCTGAATGTCTTTGGACAGACTTCTCTGTACGAAAATAACTATAAATCACATTGCGTAATTGAACTAAGGTTTTAAGATGTTGCCTGTGCTCTTGTCTGGCTTTCTGTCTTTCCTTTTCACACACTTAAGGTGCATTTTGTTTTCATCAGCTATTCACTTTGACTGTTTCATGTTTACAAGGTGAGTCAAGATCAGATGTTCGGTCCTTTTAGACCCGGGGTCTGTCTCTAACTGGAGCTGAACGCTGCTGAGGAAGTTCCTGATTTTCTCATTACGAAGATTTGTGTGCCAGCCCTTATACACTGGTAGGCAGAGAAAGCTGATCCCTCCAGACATACCCTGTAGGTCACTGCAGGAGATGCAGATGTGTTTGCCCAGTGTAGGTGGGGCTGGGTAACCGGGGCTGGGTAACCAGGGCTGGATCATCAGAACTAGCTTCTCTCAACACTGCTGTTCTATTCCTGTGGAAGAAAAAACGATCAAGACCTGAAACACAACTAGAGGTGGCACATCTTCTGGGATGTAAAGTGTTGTGAAAGCTTTAGAGCAGATGTTTCTATGTCAGTGCAAGATTGCTACAAAATAACTGCTGCAAGTCAAATCATGTATGTTTTCAGAAATTGTAACCAAGTTTTAGACAAAGGTGAATTCAGAGTTAGCTCTAGCTTAGTGCTTACTGCAGGTGGTGTAAGGAGTGGTGCGTGACTGAGCAATGGGTCGTTGTGCCGCAGTTCCACATGCACAGTGAGGTGATACGAGCTGGTGCCACAGTCAGAAGTTTTCTCTGTTCTTTCTAATTTCACTTCCCCTCTCTCTCACACCAGCACAGGTGCTATTGCAGCCGTGAAGTGGTCTGGATCCAGGTGCTGATGTGACTGAAAACTGATGGGCGGGGGGAGAAGTTTAGCTTTGATGTGTGTCAGTTCCCTAGTTGAGTTTACTGCACGTCTGCAAGGATGCAGCCGATGGCAAAGGCGTGGATGGGAAAAGTGGCCGAGAAGAGCAGCAGGGCAGGCTGGCGTCTTTCAGTGGTTCTGACAGCTAACCCAGCAAGAGCTGGTAAAACTGTGACCCCAGTAATGGAGAGAGATATAAGCCATCACCTTAACCTGCTGATCCTTTTTTCACTATCAATTTTCTCCTGAGATGAAAAGCATATTGTTCTGCAGCTGGCAGGTCCCGTTGCTCTACAGCTATACATCTCGGCTCTCCTAGAGGTCACTGTTGGGCTCGTAAAGAGTTGCGGTTTGTGCTGTCAAGCTGAAGATGTAGTTGTCTGCTATAAGCTCTTTTTTTATAGATTGTAAATGTTTTAAGAGTGCCAAAGCTTATGCGTCTAAAAACAACTCTGGATTTACCTTGCTATGTAAGCAAAGGCAGCTTCGCTAGACTCTGTGTTCATAGTGTGGGTTAGTGTTCTTAAAATAGAATGATGGGAGCTGCAGACACGAGCTGAACATACACAAAGTGTCTTGCTTAGAATGGTTTTGCACCACGGCAAACTTATCATTAGTTAGCTGAATGCAAATAGAAAAGTGTTGAAGTCCTGAGCATTTTGCTTTCTCACAGGTAGGCTGGTGGAGTCTGTGGCCAAAGCCAGACGGATTTTGCACCTGCGATGGCCGTTTAAGATTATGGTGGCCCTCAGTCTCACAGTGAACAATTTCTCCCTATCCAACAGTTATCTCAGAGCCCAAGATAACTGCCTTATCAACTAAACAGTTTTTTTTTTTATATATATATATATATATAATGCTTGCCTATATTAAACATCGTGTAGAATTTCTAACCTGCTTGTTTGTTTTGAAATACATCTAAGATCATATGAGTGCCTCTCGGTTTGAATTATTATTGATATAAACATGCCGATATAACTCTTGCTTTGTGCATTCAGGGATACATTTAGGAGACTGTTCAAGATAATCGTTTTGTTTTTTCCTGGAAACTGCTTTCCCATTTTAGCAACACTGTCTTAAATTGCTTTTTACTTTTTGTTATTATTAAGCTTTCTTAATTTCCACAATTCCCACACTTTGTGTTGCACATGACGGTACTATTTGGATAGACATCTGCTTTCACTTGAACTTTTGCAGAGTGTTTAGGCTGCAGATGGATTTACGTTAAGCAGTGGTCTGTGGGCAGATTTTGTGCAAGCTTCCCCCTAAGGTAACAACAGTAAGGTTGCAGAATACTTTTCAAGTAGTCAAACTGTGACCCTAACGGAGAGAAGAGTGTGTATCAGTACTTCTTAACAGTTAATTTAAACTCTTATATGGGAAAGAGGCTCAAACGTGATGCTGCAGATAGAATCCTGCTCGTTTCCACCAACCATCATACTACCAAAGAACTGAGAAGGACCTCTCTGTAGCTGAGCGTGACTGTCCCAGTGGATCACGATTCAGATTCCAGTTTTCATTGAGTGGTGAAATGTATTCTTTTAAATGCTTGTTTCTGTAGTCTTTTTTAATTTCGTGGGAACATTGTACTTAAGTTTTGTAATAACCTCCGTTTTGCTTTCCAAAACTGAAGACCAAGGTTAAAATAACCTTGCAGTTTGCTGTGGTACAAAAGGGTCGATGCTGACATAGCATTTTGCTGGTTTCTGTTGGCTTGGCTGGATGAATTTCATGCTGTTGTTGTATGTATCTGTTCTTTTATTTCAGCTCCACTTTGTGGCAATATGTAGCATTCCTCAAAAAATGTTTACATTTTTTGCTTCTCCATATGCCCAATTAACATGAGACATCTGATTCTGAAGCATTCAGACACTTCTTTCTCATGGCACCAAGGTCAAGCCCCAAAGAATCCACTAGCGTCAAATGTGACATGCAGCAGAAGGAAGAATTGGGCTTGTGCGGTTTTGTTGCTTCTCTTGTCATGTGAGAAAGATGTTTTTCCGTAACAGCGTTTGGAAGATGCATGTGGTTTGGTAGTTTATTCCCCATGGAAAAATATTAAAAATACTAAACTTTTGCTAGAGAACTTATCTACGGCATGAGTACAAAATAGAAGTGCGATGATTAGCTCAGTTTAAGCTAATGCATTGTACTGTGCAGTCAGCAGGTGTGCAGCCACCTGCGGCACCTCTGCTGATGGGTGGGGAGCTTGCTCACTGAGCCGACCTGGCGTTTTGCCACCCGTCAGAACCCACGAATACCAGCAAGCAAAATCTTCAGCCCTTAGAAGGATTGTTACCTTCTGAGAGGAGGAGGAGGAGAGGAGCGGGGAAGGACTGGCGTTTGCAAGATGTTTGTAATGAGCTGAACCACGAATAGGCAGCGGTGTCAGGAAGCAACCCCGTAAGGGAGCTGAACAGAAATGATGCATTTTCTCAGTTAATCAGTTTCCTGGCATGGGGATATCAGTTTCCTGCTGTAGAGATCTTGGTTTCCTGGCGTAGGGTTCATTGTTCAACCAATTCTTTGTTCACTCATGGAATATTTTAGGGCAAAAGCATCTGCCTTGCAAATGCTGAGTGGGCACCCATAAGCCTCCTTACCTTCTCTTCGGGGTTCGTTATTTTGCATCTTCAAGTGCGGTTTCCCACACCACAAGGAAGCGAACCAACAGCACAAATCCAATGTGTTAATCGCCCCGTTGCAGAAAACCTCCAAAAAAGCTGAAACACTTCCTCTGGCATTGGGATATGGAGTTTTCTTTTCTGATTGCGCTTTTTTATTTCTTTTTTGTTTGTTTGGGCTTTGTTTGGTTTTGGTTTTTTTAGTTGTGTGTGTCTTTTTTTTTTTTTTTTAATTTATTTAAGTTATTTCTTTTTGTAACATGTGGTTACAGTCAGGCACCGCGAGCACTGTACCTTGTGGCCTCACTTTCTTTTCCTGCTTTTTTCCTCCTCCGCAGATCCCTCATCCCGGCAGCACTGATCAGTCCCATACTTCCATGCAGCAAGGTTTGCACGTCCCTCACCCCAGCAGCCAGTCAGGGCAGCCATTACATCACAGCGGGCCTCCTACCCAGCAGTCCCGGCAGCCACCCCCGGCCGCTTCTAGCAACCATCCACACAGTGACCTGACCTTTAATCCCTCCTCAGCCTTAGAGGGTCAGGCTGGTGGACAGGGAGCACCTGACATGCCGGAGCCCTCGCTGGATGTAAGTCTGTGTCATACTATCATCTGCCTGCCATAGCGTGTGCTTCGCATCGCGGCGGGAGGGCGGGGAGGGGGTGGGGACGGGGAGCCGCTTCCACAGCACATGCCATCCTGTCATGCTTTGGTACATGGGCGCAGGTGCTCCAGCCGAGGTGACAGGGCGCTCCTGGCTTGCTGGGAGCACGGTTCTGGTTTGAGCAGCCGCGTGGTGCGCGAGCCATGACCTCTGCCTGGCACCGAGGCCGGCACTTCTTCAGACTGCAGTTCAGGAGCCAGCTCCTCCCTTCCCCCTCACCGCTGGACGGGGGTTCGAGCGCTCGTCTGGCCCCTGGAGCCATCGCAGTTCCTGCATAAGAGGAAGGAGACGGCTGTGTGTGGCTGTGCCCGTGGCGGAGCTGTGCCGAGTGAGCCGCGTGCTGAGCCCCGCAGATGCCCTGGCCGGGGGAGGGGGATCTGTGCTGGCCGCGCTGCGGCACTGCCCCCGCTCCCTGCAGCCAACAGCCCGCGGTGGCTGGTACCCGCTCGTGCGGGCGGCTCGGCAGCACGGGTTCTTCCTCCTGGCGCGCCACGTAGGAAAAGAAACAAGGACGTCCTCTGCCTCCTTAGCCACCGCGGAAGGCAGCTCACAACTAAACTAAGATAAACCTAGGTTCAAGGCCAGAAGTAACCTTCTGTCTCTTACCGTCCGTTCAGCGGCGTCGGAGCTGAATTACCCGAGGTAGCGCTCTGGTTAACCACCCACCTTCCGAAACACAAACTCCCTCGCGCTAGGATTGGATTTTCGTTTTGAGTCATGCGTTGCCTTGTGTCTATCTTCTGTCTGTGCCAAAGTCTGCTGCTGCACAGTGTAATTTTCTTAGAGAAATGTTCGCCTCTGTGCCTTGAATTTATATCTGTATTTTACTGTTGTTGCATACTTAACTCCTCTGTCACACAGGAGCCACGTGCTGGCAGGTGGCCTCGCAGAGGGGAGGGAGGGGTTGGGGGGAGGGGGGGATGCTCCCGTTACAGGAGCAGTGCCCAGGACTAACTTCAATCTGAACCAGGCTGCTGCTGTTCGCACAACACGGTCGGTCACACGCGCATCCTTTGGGAACAATAGTTCATGTGGCAGTTAGAGTCCTGAACCCTTAAGGATCCCGTATGAGCAATATTAATCGGTGAAATAAAAACCTCGGTTTTTTCCTTCAGATATTTAAGAAACATAAAATATGCTGTTACGGGTCAGACGCTCATTCCTCAGTGAAAAGCAAAGTAGAAAACCCTGTGCGTTCATCACAGTGCTGTGGTCCTCCCTGATGGAGGCACGCTGCATTCTTAACGGGAGGCCGAAATCATCTTAGCTCATCGGGAAGGCCAGTGCCGTACAGCGTGGGGAGCGTAGTTCTTTGAAATAGCTGTGAGCTCAGTCACGATCAGGTGGAGTATTTTAATGGGTTCGGCTCTGAGCGGCTGTGTGGGGGCACCGGGCTGAAGGAAGCCCTGTGCAGCAAACAGAGGGACCGTACCGTCGGCAACTCGGTCCGCTCCCGTCTGACACGGCCACGTTAATTCTTCAGGACTCCGGTGTGCTGCAGTTCCGGGTTTAACCTGGCTTAAAGGATGTACCTCGTGTAGATACAGCTGGTCTGCACTGGGACCTCGGCAGAGGCGTCAGACTCAGATGGCTGGTTCGGCTTCTCGAGTGGCACTTCAGGAGCACTGGGTGCACCTTTCCGAGTTCTGCCCCAAAGCCTGGCGCCTTCCTGTAGCTTCTGCCCCTCCCGCCTCGCAGCCCCTGCGGCAGCGCGGCACCCTCAGTGCCCAGCCAGCCGGTCCTTTCTAAGGTCGGTGGGCTTCACACCAGCCCAGGTCACCCTCAAAGCTCAGGAGACTGCATCTGCAGAGATACCGAACATACTGCTTAAAACTTTCACCTGTCTAAAAAAAAGGCTTTTAAAATCCCCTGTATACAAGAATGAGTCTCAGAGCCGCTATGTTGAATTTTTAAGAATTGAGGTGTAAAATCGTAGGACAAATCCAGTCATTTTTTACTTTCTACATGTTTGGTGGGGCCGCAGTTGTCTTTCGGGCTTCTGTACAGGATATTCATAAAAAATTACGATAGCAGGTGAAGTACATTTAAAAGCCTTATATCTTTACTGTAGTACTATGACAATAGCATTTTTACCGTGAATAAAAGGAGGCGGTATTTTAAGAAAAGCATTCCTTCTGGGAGATTCTGTTGATATAAACTTGACGTTGCATTTTTTTCAAGATGCTTAGGAAGTAATAAGCTTTTTTCTCCATTTCACGTTTAGCTTATTGAAAAATATGTTCACCCATATAACATTAGAAGATGAAGCTGCATTTGCACAGGAGTAATAGAAGCATATAAATATAATATTTGCATGCTAAATGTGATGCAGTCAAGCTTTTAGTTTTACAGTATTTGAAAACATAGAGCGACTTAAAATGAATTTCTCGTACCTACTACCAAGTTCGTTAAAGCAATCCATATTTTTCTGTCTTTGCTTTAACGCAATACTGAATACAAAGGGGACTTTATTACAAACTCTGCTTGGCTGTTTTTTATATATGACACTTACTTTTGAGTAGGGTATGGAGAGATGCCGAATAGAGCAGCAAACGCTGCCTGGTATGCAACCCAGGAGTTACAATTTGCTTGTTACCTGTCAGACCAAAAAGAATCTGAGTGACGGTTGGAAAAACAAAATTTTCTGTTTGAAATGCAGTATTCATAAAAATATAAACAAAGCCCCCACAACTATTCCTCTTGATACCTTAAACCGCTGTGTAGATTAGCGCATCTTCCGTTGGACAGGGTGTTATACCCCTGACCCTTTAAATGTCTGGAATTGCACGCAGCGCTGCAGTGAAGCACTGCCAGCCGCTGTAAACTCACTGCCACAGAAGTGAAAAGGACTGAGCCAGCTGCCTTGCCGCTCCTCCCCCGTACTCCTCATGTGGTTTGCTCCTCTTTTTTTTCTTTTTTTTTTTTTTTTCTTTTGTCTTTTTTCTTTCTGGGCTAGTTTTAACCCTGGGCGAGTTCCCTGCTCCAGCTCGCTGCCCCAGAGCTTAGATCAGCGCACGGAGGCGCGTAGGGGGTGGCTGAGGGGTGAGGAAAGGACCGGGCTGCCCCTTTCTATAGGGGTGCAGGCTTCAGGCGGTGTGCACACCGACGTGCGAGTCCGTCAGACCAGCCTTTGTTGACCTACCTTAAAGCTCAAACGTGTATTACTCAAACTGCATGTTTCAAGTTTTTATTCAGTGTTTTATATGAAACTCACATACATAACGAGCATTTATCGAGACGTTTTTGTCAGCATCACTAGCCAGGAAATAGTCTTTGTTTATTGATGAACTTTTTGATGAGGAGGTTGGCTGAGAAACCCAAATTGAGATGGTAATGTCATTCACAGGTGAAAACCGCGTAACACACTTTCACAAACAAGCGGATACTGTATCATCACAGGGTGTTAGGTTTGTGTCGCTGCTGCCTTCCGATTTATTTGGATGTGTGCACATGAAAGACAGTTTCCAAGAATGCGTGGTGTTTAATCCCTTTTTTTTTTTCCTCAGCTGTGTTTCCGTTATCTGTAATTTTCCTTTTATCTTTATATTTTATAGCTGCTTCCAGAACTCACAAATCCTGATGAGCTGCTTTCGTACCTGGATCCTCCTGATTTGCCAAGCAATAGCAATGATGACCTTCTGTCTCTCTTTGAGAACAACTGAAACCATACATATTCTCCCATCCCTTTCACTTGTTCACACGTGTGTGGCTGCACAGCGAGGAATCTTAACACTCCTTTTCCACAAGAGAAGAAAACAAAACTCACAACTTGATCCAATGGTGCACTCCCTGCTTTCTTCATCTCGGAACTGCTTTTGTCAGCTTCAAAGACTGCGAAAGTGACGGGAGAAAAAAAAACACAACAAAAACAAACCATAAATAAATGCAGTAATCTCCGAGTCTGCCGTGCTACACGTGACAAAGAAGCTCAGACAGTTGTGCAGCTCTTGGAAACCCCATTTGTTGTTCATCCTCTAGAGAGAGAGTTCTGTGATATAAACATAGTGTGAAGTATCTTGGCAAAAACGAATCTTGGCAAGGGAAGAAAAGGCAACAAAATGGAACTGTCTATAATTGACCCGTCTCAGAGTGTCCTTCCAACGCGTGTTCTTCCAGTTTTTTGAAACTGTATCTCCCTCCACCCCACCTCCCCTCTACCCCCCTCCAACCACAGGTTTGCGTTGGAGCGATTGTCCTGGCCACACACACAAAAAAATAACAAAAACATGTAAAATCTCAAAAAAGCACAAATCCTGCAGTCAGGTGGCAAAGGTAGGGATGATGTACAGGCCTGTCAGAGGGAGCCAGCAGCTTAGCTAATGCGACATCGGTGACGGAGTCCCGAGAGTCTTCAGGCCGCAGCCGTGGGTGTTGGTATTTCTGCGAGCGCAGGAATCTTCACCACCTCTTTGCAGAGGATTCCTCTAGCCAAACACACAGATTGGAAACACCCGGGGAGGGGGGGGTGGGGCATAATAAATACGTTTGTGATGTTTAGGGTTTTTTTTGTGATTTTGGTTTCAAGTCAGTACCGTTCGTGGCTGCTTTAACATCCAGCTGTTGAGATTGCTGTAGTAGAGCTTTTTGCCGTGTATGCCATATGGAATGGAGAAGAGAGGGAGGGGGGATGCAAACCAAACTGTTCCTGATTATTTCCTGCAGCCTTCGGTGCCCCGAGCGTTTGCGTCGCTGTCAGTACCGCACCACGTGTAGTAAGACGAGCTGGGTTGAAGGCAGCCAGGAAATCATTGCAGGATGGAGGGAGAGTAACGTCACTGTCTGCATAATTATTTTTAATAATCGGCTTGAGAAGGGGCATTGACATTGGACAGACATCTTACAGCTTCATTTTCGTTTTGCTTTGCGTTCTGTTTCTGTGACTGTTACAGATAATTCAGCCTTCTTCTTTTCTCCTCCTTCAGTTTCTTTTTTTAAACTTTGGCTGCTGGGATGAGCTCTTTCTCCTGAAGGACGGGGCATGGGGAGAATTAAGTAACTGTCAGTAGATTGCTACTGCCCTCATGAGACCCTGCTGCCACAATCACTGTCTTGCCTCTGTGATCTGTGCTTCTCGTGTGGTTGCTGCTCCTGCATGAGCTTCCTATTGCTTCTGTGCCCATTTCTGTGCTCTTCGTCTCTCTCTCTTTCTCTCTCTTATAAATGATGTACAGTAGCTGTGTAAGAAGTGCATGTGTGCCAACTTTGCCCTTGCGGTGCAACATTTCAGCTTTTGCCCACTGTACAGTTATTGGTTTAGTTTCTTTTTGTTACTAGAGCAAATCTGACCCTACTCCTTTTCCTCATCCCAAATCCAAGCAAACACCCTTCGTTTGCTCGCCACACCACGTTTTTAAACTGAAGTGCCAGGCAAAATTTTGTTTGTTCCTGTTTGTTTGACTAGAGTAGCTTCCTAGCCGGCTGTGTTTAGTTTGCCGTGCTGTAAATGGCATGCTCTGTGCTTACGACTCTGGATTTGTTTTCCTCACCAAAGTCATATTTGTAAATTCTTTGCGGTTTTTGTTTTATTTTGCTCTTTTTGTTAATGTTTCCCACTACTGCTGTACATGCGTCATGATATATATATGCTAGTCAGCAGCACCTTGCTGTAGATATTAAAGGAAATGGCGGTTTAGTTCTTTTGTTTTCCAGTAGGAGTATTGAATCTGTCAAACATATTATGTAGAGATGGTCCCACACTTATATTTTTCCTGTTTCAGGTTTTTTTAAGAAAGGCGCTGTTCATTATGCAAAATCAATTATTTTAAGAATTGCTATTGTAAATATCTTTGTGAATATTTTAGTATCGTCTTTGATAATATTCAACATTTTCATGATCTGGTTATACTTTTGCTGGTGTTTTTAAATACCTTGTCTGAAGAAAAATATGGGTCCTTTTTTAAAAATGAAAATTGAGGGTTCTTTAACAGAATAAGGGAGTTGGGTCGTCCCCGTCCCCCGCCCCCCCCCCCCCCTTCCCATTTTCTTTTGATAAATTAGCCCAAATTTCATATCCGTTTATGTGTCTAATGAATTGATACATCAGGCAGTACCTGGACGATCGGGGCCCAGCTCTGTCACGGAAACATAATAATACATGATTGCCTAGGGCAAAAACCCAAACCCAACTGACCGACCGATGTTCATGGACTGTGGGTGGCTGTGGGCTGGGGATGGCAGGGGTTTTGTTCGTTTGCCCAGGTGAGCAGAGCACCTAGGACCAGCTGTCTGAACAGGTAAAGATGCATTGAGGCAAGCAGCAAGCGTGTGAGGTACCATACTGATACCGCTCTGCTGGTGCTCCGGTCGCTGAAACGGGGGCACGGTAACACTTCGGGATGTCGGTGGGTGGGGGAGGGAAACAGTATATTTTATTCTGCTTAGAAGTGTCTTTTTTCTTATGTAGGCTTGACAACCTGTAGAGGATCTCTACAGAATATTAAAGATACCTTGGTGTAATACATAGTAACATGGTTGTGGTGTGGTGCTGCTATCACACAATTCCTAGGAGAGACCATTCTTCAGTTACAGATGTGTTTTGTAGCCATTTTACTGTAGTAGTTTCCCCCTGTATTTTTGCTGCATTGTTTATATAGGTATTGAAGTCATTCGCAGGGGTGGCTAATGATAAACAGACTTTATGCCCTTTAGAGTTTGGGGTTTTTTCTTGGGGGGGGGGGGGGGGGGGCAGTTTCTTAAGCCATAGGTTTGGGAATAAAGAAGATTTCTCACTATTAGTTGGAACTGTTGCTCAGATTTTTTTTCAGTTGATTCTATTTGATGATCCACCCTCCACTGATTCCTGAGCAGCTAAGTTAGTCACCTGAAATGATTTTTCTCTTAAACACAACGTTAGTATTTTAAACCGGGTATGTTAAGGATTGACCTTTTGCTAACTGGTAGTATTTAAAATGCATCATTTAAAAGTACCTGTTGGAAAGCATAAAGGGAAAAAAAAAACCCCCATAGTTATTAGCAATGTGTTTGGAGCAGTGTTTGCATCTGCTTTGTACAGTGATAGAGAATTAAAGTGGATGGTTGACATTTTTAAGCTTACAGAAACATTTGGTTTCTAAGCAGAACATAAGAGAGAAAATACGATTTTTACCCATCACCCAAATGTTGGGACATTCGAGACAGTTTTAAAAGTTATCTGTCAGCTAAATTCAGGTACTGTATAGTGGAGTCAGTATGAAAAAGCTTCTAAATGAAAATTTAGTTATTTTTTTATCTGTTCACTGCCGTATTAAAGTTTAGAGGAAAAAAAACCTAGCAAATAGGGTAATCACAGTAATTTCTTTTAAAGCTTAATTATTATATGAAATTCCAGTAGTATTTTTATTCTTCTTTTTTTGTTTGTTTACTTTTTAATTGTTTCCCTATGGAAGTTCATCTGGGAAAGAACCCACAGAGATCTACAGTTCTGCTGCCAGGACATTATTATAGGACTGACAGATACACGCCAATGTCTGCAGCGGAGACTCAAGGGACAGCTGTACATATGTAAATGACAAATAGAGACATGTTAACAGAAATGCATTCATTTTCCTTGGAATGTGCATTGTTTTTATTTCGCAGGAAAAAATAAAAAAAAGCTTGAAGCTCCATCTTATGTGGAAAATGAATCCTGTTTGTTAGCGTTTGTGGAGTCTCAGCATTTGTTTCACTTTCACTTCTGTAATATACTCTGATCCTTTGTTTTGTTTTGTTTTATCTACATGTAATATTTAGCTTACGTGTACTAGTCTATCACCTGTGTATTTTTAGGGTGCTACAGAAATAATGAAGAAAAATACGGGGATTAAAAAAAAAAAAAAAATTGTAACCAAATTCATACTTTGTACAATTTTTGATATCACGATCAGAGGAGAATTAAAAAAAAAAAAGAAGTACAATCTGAAGTAACATGCAAAAATGGCCATTGTCTTTGTTTGTACATTGTATGTACAGTACAATGCAATCATTTCATACTTTAAACTGGTCAGAAAAAATAATTGTGATTTTTAGTCTTGCAAAACTGTATGTAGTTAGATGATGTGACAACCTAATATTTATCTAATAAATATGTATTCAGATGAAACCTGTATATTAGGTGTTCATGTGGTTATTTTGTATTTAAAGATCAAATTATTTGACTATTGCTAGACATTTATATACTCTGTTGTAACACTGAAGTATTCTCATTTGCTCATGTTAATTTTTTTTTTCCTAAATAAATTTGCAAAATTAAGGTCTGGCTAATTGGCAGCTGCTTTGTAAATTTTGAGTTTCTTTTTGAAACGACCAACTTCCCCCTTTGCCCTCCCTGCTTTGTGTTACCGTGGCGGTCAGTTGTGCAGGATGTACCTTTTTGAGGAGCAGGACTTGCTGCAGGAAGGAAAAGGTGTGAGAATAAAAGATTACGAATGCAAGTTTGCGGGTAGGCTGGGATCGCATGCAGCAGCATCCCCGGCGAGCAAGGTGTTGGTGACTTGCAGTTCCGTAGGCAGGGCGCTGCCTGTCACCTAAACAAGTCGTAATTACTTGAAAATGGAATCTTTGCATGATGTGAGTAACAGGAAAGGAGGGCTTGTCTCTGGGGTTGGCATGTGTGGAGGGATTAAACATCCCACACGGTAGGTGGTTGGCTTTGTCTTTGTTTTAACTAATCACGAGTTTGATACTCTTCTTTCAGTTGGAGCCTGTCACTAAAGGGACTTACGTGACCTTGGAAGATGACTTTTTTTAATACACCCCCATCTTAAAGTTGAAGGACTTGGTTTCAAAACGCAGCCTTTGAGTTACAAAATCTGCTTGATTTCTCTGCCTGGTTTAAGTGTAAGCAGCCTGAATCGCGACACAAGATGATTCGACCCTGTGTGTATTCCACCAGCCGTGACGCGCACAGGTCCTGTCCCGGCAGAGTTCTACACCCCTCCTTAGCCACGGCCACTGGTGCCAGTCACTTTGCAGCTGAGAACTTAACGGACACTTAGTGAGTATCTCTCTGTTTGTATATGGCGTTTGTGGTATAGTCTAAACCCACCTTTGAAATGCATTCAGATACATAGGGACTACGTAACCGTCTCAGAATACGAGTAACCTATACAAATATGTAATTGAGATAGAGCAGTTACTCCACAGCTGCACAAAGACACAAATCCTTGTTGATGGAGATGCGCACAAGTATATACACAGGTATTTAGATAGATAGATAGATACAGATCTAGCCTAGAAATTTATTTTCTCTAAAATTGAAAAAAAATGGTTTGTTTCTGATTGTCAGCTTCTGCCTTCCTTGCTGGCACTACCCGTTACAATGGGCTTTTAGGACAACATAATAAAACTGAGTTACAGGGCACTCTAGTGAAACAAGAAATACTTATTCATTCCAGCCAATAATTAATGAATATTTTGTTCCTGGTGTTCTGTTTTCCTGGAAGCTCCCAAGAAGTGTCAGCGAGACACTGTGTGCAAACCTGCTTCAGCACTGTAGGGATGAAGAACAGTATGAAGAGCCCGCGTGATGTCCTTAAGCGCTGTATATTTTTCAACCTTACTCCAAAGTCTCAGGAAGCTACGACGGTTCTGAAAGTGGAGTTTCTCCCAGATGTCACCTCCGGACCCCAGGGCAGGTATGACGTGTGTGTTCAGTTGATGCTGCTGTCTCCCATCCCACGTTCCGTCAGCGTGTTCTGTGTGTTGAGCGCTCTGCGTCATGCATTTTGCACGTGCTTCCAGGCAGCCACCTACATGAGTATTTCTCTGTGATTTCTCTGCTTATCAGTGTGCTTATCAGTTGGTGAACAACTTCAGAATACTCCGCATTTCCTTACTTTTTTCTTTACCTAGTCGGTATGGATCTCTGAATCACATTATTTTGGTTGTGCACTTCGTATTGTGTTGCCATGCACTTCGCCATGCCTTTTACAGGAGCAAGAGACTGAAAACCAATTAGAACCATGGAAGAAGGACCCCATTTCTTTCGCTGCTTAGACAACAGGGATGGGACTGCTGTGTGTGAACAGAGCTGCTTGCTTTCCTTTGAAGAAGTAAGCTAGACAGCATATAAAACAGTTGTACGATTCTCACCCGAGTTGCTATATATGATGCTCTCATTTGTTATCCTTCTCTGCTTCCCTTTAAAACTAATTGATGTATTTTTACATTTTGGTACCTAGTCTTTTATTTGTACGTATATTTAACCAGAGGCCACTTCCCTCTTAACTGCTTAAATTCCAAGTCTGTACAAATCCTCCTGTATTGTGAACCTCCAGTCATGAATGCTTACCTTTCTTTTTTTGCATTTTGAATTATTACCAGTACGTCACCTTATTACGGTTTTCCACTTTCTGTGTGACTGAAATCCCGCTGACTCCCACGTAGGATATAACTCCTAACGTCTGTCATTGTGTCAGTGCACTAGTCACGTTTGTTCTCTCTAAAAGGAGCACAGGATATGTATTGCATCAGACAGACCTCTGAAATCTCCTGCTGAGGTATCTTGTCTCTATCAGTCTACAGAATTTTCCAGGGGAATGTAAAAATAGTCCAGGAGGAACCTAATTAGTTATGCAGTTTCATTTATGAAGCAAGCAGACAGCAACTGCTTCACGACTCCCGCGGGCGTTAGCGTACAGCATGGCACAGGTGGACTTACTGGTTTGTTTGCTACGTAGTTCAACTGCATTTCCAGGAACTCCTTGCTTAAATCGTAATAATTGGGTTTCTGCTGTTTAAGTCTATCCTTCTGTTGAAAAGCTTCTCTTCTCTAAGTGTGTGGGCTAGACGAGATGAAGCTTTTCCCCGTGTATTGAAGATGTCTGCTTGGTTCGCTCAGCATCTTTCCAGTTACTGACCTCACTGTATTTTTTGACAGATGCAGTTACACACAGGGACGTTAGCTTCCCTAGAAACACTTGTATCTACTGCTTTCAAATACACTGGCTTCTCTACGCATTTTTGGCTTTATTCGACATTCTGAGAGTTATGGGATTACCAGTTCTGTTTTTCCCCTGGGTCAGAGTTTTGACCAATCACATTTTTAATTGAGTCTTACAATCTACACTTTCCTGTCTGTCCGCAGTTGTTTCATGATGTTGTTTTTTTGGATTTTATTGAACTATTCTGGAACATTTAGTTTCGTTTGTCACTTTGTTCATGTACCAACACGTCGATTACTGTGAACATGGAGACAGGGTTTTAATTTTATTAAGTTTTAACTAGTCAAAGACTAGAAGTAGTAAAATATTTTTAGAAGTGTTCAGACTGTTGTTAGGGATGTATTCTTTTATTTATTTTGTTTTGGTTGGTTGGTTTTCAAAACCTATTGAAATACCCCACAGTTATTTAATGGGATGCTGGAGTTGAAGTCTTATTTTCATTCATATTTAAATTCATTCAGATTTTCACCAACTATTTTTATATTTCAAATTTATAATTGATGCTCATTTTTCCCTTGTTCATTGCTTCTGTGTTTCTGAGAATGTACATTTTGTACATTTTTAAGACATGCAGAATCCGTGAAGTTTGGACTTAACCCACGTACCCATTTGATTAGCTGTCCTAGTCAGCGACTGGTGAAAATAGCCGCTTCATAAAGTTATGCAGAATATGTTGCTTCACAAGAAATCTTATTTGGCCAGCACTTTTCCTTTCTGAATTATGAACGGTGGCGCTGGGAAGAAGCATTACTTTCATATTGCCATTATCAAACCGATGGGAAAATGTGCAGGAGCAATGCTGAGACAGAATCAGAAGTTACGGAAACCTAGACTCCTGACTCCTCTGAATGGTAATAGAAGTTCTTACCCTGAGCTTTTAAGTATTTCACCAAACGTTTCATTATCCAAAAATTAGGTTCTTCAGTTATAAATGCAACACATGTTAATTTGCACCTGACAACTTGTTAGCGCATTTGGTGGGACATTGTGTATTCAGGTGATTGTCACATGGAATTATGTCATCTAAGTGTGTCATAACGCTCCGTGCTAGCTAGTGCGGTAACGCTGTTATGTGCTGATGGTAGGCAACCCTTTCTGTGGTGGAATTGCAAAAGAAGCAGAAAGGAACTGAGAGGTTCTGTACTGTGAGGTTGGTTCCAGCAGAATTGTTTGTTAGAAAAAACTGTGCAATTTTTTTAGCCTTGTTATATCTGTGAAGCTTTTAATTTCTGGGTGATTCTTGTTCAGACTGATGCTATCTGACCATTGTTCGCTTTCAACACCTGTTGTGAAGTTATACAACTGAAAAACATGTCTTGAAACTCCAATTATTGTTAGAATTAGTTTAGTGCAGACAGGTTAATTCACCTTGTACAAGGTACGAAGGCAGCTGTTACCTCAACATGCCATCATATTTACACAGAAGACAAATTCAAGGAAAACCCAAGGTTTTACCAGGCAGCTGATTAAAGCAGAGCTCTTGAGAAACAACGTAGAGAAGAAAGGTCATGAAGACATGACATTTTTTTAGAAAGCTGCTAAATATTGGTGAGGGGAAAAGATCAAGCTCAGAAAAGGGACCAAACTGCACCAAAGACCCCTGAGAAAGCAATTCACAAAAATCAAGTACCGTATCAGGGATGGAGAGTGAAAGACATATAGTTGGGAATCTGGGGTGCTGCTGGTGACGTGCTGCATGGGACCGTGCGTCCCACACGGTTGCCTCTGTGAACATGGCAACCATTTCCCACTTGAGTTGCAAGTAAAATTAAATTTAAAACGTGCCTTGACTTAGAATGCCGTGCTACCACCCTGTCGGTCTTGAAATACTAAATGTGTGATGTTCTTCCCCTTTCGTTCACCTGGCTGCATTTTCTAGTGTTCTTGGCAGCGATTACAGGAAGCGTCAGTAGTCCTCTGGTTTTGGTGTTATCAGTTACGTATGGGTTATCTCACAGAAGCGGGACCTGGTCAGGGGGGTCACACAGCGAGAGGAAGGACAAGGCAGGGCAGGAGCCAGCAGTGGTGAGAGAACAGATGTAGGTTTCCACGCAGGTGGGCACTGCGGCAGCCTCTGGGCATGGCGGGGGGGGGAGGCAATGCGGTGCCGTGTTCCGCTCCCCGGGAAGGAGCTGCTAAGAGTCTCCTCTGATGAGTAATTTCTAGGCAATTCCATTTTCAGTAAGATTGTGCCAAGCTCCACCACTCATCTTACTCATATAAGATGAAGTAGCATGACTAACCCGTTCTAGAAGTATGTCTGATACTATTACCTTACTACTTGTTCCTCAGACCAGAGGTGGTACTTCACAGGTAAATAAACTGAAATTTCCCTGTAAGTTTCAAGTCCTGTTATAATTGAAATTTCTGTGTTTTAAAAGATAGAAGGGCTTCTGTAACTTCTGGTGTATTGTAATACTGTTTCGTAAACACACAAAGCGTCTCCCCACCCACCCACAGCCAAGCCACCCGTCTAGACCTCCTGGAGCTCTGTGAGTCCACTGGGAGCGATAGCTGCATTTTTCTTGTAGCCTAAAAACATGCATTTACAACGTCCTACATGCCTCCCCAGGCTGCTGTGGTCTATCCGTAGATGTTCAATGGACCGGCAGTAGTGGTGTATAGACAATCTTCTGGGAAGCTGCAGGCAGCTGCAGGGTGCCCTGGGCGCTGCGTAAAAGGAGCTGTGTAATCTGCCACACTAGCAGTGAGTTTCTATACATTATGCAGGGAGATTGAGTAATGAATTCCGAGCAAGCAGTGTCACTCAGAACTTCTGACATGAAAATGCTAATCATGGCTGTAAAGAGCATGAGTGGATTGAGATTTTTCTTGTATGACTATTTGTCGGTAATTAGTATGAAGTCATGTGGGGAAAACTCCTCCTTTATGTACAGTGTGTGCTGGAGAGAAGGTTCACATGAACTGGGTTACTACAAGTTGTAAGAGAAAACTTTGTCGAGGGGAAATATTTATTACCATTTTTTCTTTTTATCTGTAAATGTACCTGTGTGGCTACTCTATGCCCTTTGAGCTCTTGTATGATTTGATTTCACACTTCAGTCACTTGGTATAATGGAAAGGTCTTTCACCATCTCCCCCACTCTAGTTCCCATTCATAAATAAATGCGTATCAAAAAAATCCTTTCCAGCTCTCAGCTCATCTTCTAGCTTAGCCAAAACCTTGAAGAAAAAAATGTTTTTAAGTGCAGCACATCCAGGCTCACAGGTGGAGGGCAGCAGTGCCCACTGCAAATTCCTGCTCTCCCCACTAAAAATCAAGCTGAGTCCCTGTATGACCTAGCAGCGGTCCTTGAGAAAACTAGGTCCCAGATGTGTGAGGGGTCTTAAAAATAACACCATGGGAATCCCCAGTGTCACAGTTACCAAGTGACGTGTGTGTGAATTCCATCTCATAGTAGCTTGCTGCTGCCTGCATTTGAGTTTTTATTTGCCTGGTCTAAGCATACAGCCCCATGAAGAGCACATCAAAGTGCGCCACAGACAAAGATGAGTCGCGTGCGGTTGCAGTCTTGCAGTTGGTGGGTTGCAGAATGTGATCTTGCCACCGCTGCCAAGATCCATCCAGCAGCAGCAATCCAAGACTGAGTAATACAATTAACCTACATGCCTGTGTCATAAACAAGTAGGAACGTGATGAGACACTCTTAGGATCAGGAATGCTTATCACCTTGTTACCAGGGCCATGTCTATCTGCTGGGAAGTAACATCATTCCAAGCCCCTGGAAATCAAAATCCAGTTGATGCAAATGACCGAATTTAGGTCATGTTTCAAGCATTTATTCCTTCTGTTTCTTTAGAAGAGTCATTTAACTGCTGCTGGTATTTCCTGTCTGTTTTGGCACAATGGTGGTAATACTTACTCAGGTACTTCGTAGTCCTATTTAGACTTTTGAGTTGTAAGCGATGTATCAATGTGAAAGACAGTTACTGTATCATTTAAACATCTTTTTCCTATGCAGGAGTTTCTCTGCTAGGATATAAGAAGGGTCCTTTAATAGGTGTGTTTCTAAAAATACCTATTTGGAAATTTTTTTCGAAAGGGTCCTCCCTGTTTATCAGTGTGTAACTTCTGTGTTGTCTTCTGAGATTGTGGGAAGGGAGAGCAAGCAATGAAATCTGTGGAGCGGGTACCCATCTCCCCAGCGGCTCTGCTGAAGCATCTGTCTGACTCTTGTCTGCGCCGCCACATTCCGTTGTCTATCTTGGATAGTGCAGGGATGCCAGGAGCGCTCATTTTCCAGCCAAATGTACTCATCTCCTAGCTGGATGTTGCAGAATTTCAACGATGAATGTATCTTCAAACAGGTGCGTTCAAAGCTTCTCTAAAATAATTTCAGTTGCTGAGCTAGCTCTAAGCCTTGTTTGGTAGTGATCTAGGGTGGTCTTTGAGAGGTTTTGGAGCATTTTTTCTGTCCTTCTTGGAAAGTGACCTCTGTAACTCACAAGTTCCTGGTCATACTGTCTGCATGAGTTCTAATGACTCTGCATTAGACCATAAGAAGTGATATAGTAGCTTTACTGCATAAACCCAGAGATGATAACTCAGTCCGTATTCCCAAATACAAAAAATCACCGCTGTGAAAGAAAGCGAGTTGTTTTGCCTTCTTGACAAGGCCTACAAATGAGGAAAATGCATTGTTTGCTCTACCAAAGACATCTGTGAACTCTTAGCAAAACAGTTTGAAGCTGTTCTGCTGATGCTTCCCAAGCGTGAAATAAGATGGTACTTTCTTCTTCTCACCTTTTGTCCCATTTATCAAATAATAAAGCCTTCAGGGCCAGAACAGTCTGTTGTTACAGGTATGCACAGCACTTAACACCCAAGTGCTAATTTTGGTTTGGGCTTCTAGTGGCTAATGGATGATTAGTTTAAGTGAAGTTATCATTTCCCAAAAATGGACTTGAAGCTGAGAGGCTATGACAAGGTAACAAGGAAATGCGTGCTGATTTAGCTAGTATTAAAAAAAAAAATAAATCACCTTTAGTTTGTTAGTAAAGGAATAGATAGCACTAGCGTGGCACTGTATGTATAAAGTCATCGTTCACCCCTATCTTGGATACTGTACAAAGATCCCCTCATCTCAAAAAATCCATAAAAGTGGAAAGAGCTTGAAGAAGGGCAATAAAGATGATCCCAAAGACATGGAACAGCTTTCTTAAAAATAATATTAAAGTTGGCTGTGACTTTTCAGTCTTGAAAGGAAATGACTGAGAGGAGAAAAGATGTAGGTCTAAAATCATGCACGGTACGACACGGATGGATACCAATCTATTGTCTCCTCCAGTTTAAGAGGTAGGGCACGTTAGATGAAGCTAATGGGAGCAATATTAAGAACAGATTCTTGATGCGCTGGGCAGCAGGCCTCTGGAAGGGTAGCTTCCAGTTCATTGCCAAGGAAGCTGCTGATGCTGAGAGTTAAGACAGGACCAATGAGTGAATAAATACACAGGGGAAAGAGAAAAAAGAGGATTACTACATACCAAAGTCACATCCAACTCGGGAAGTTCTCTAAAGTGCAAGCAGTAGGAGGTTGAAAACATGCTGACTTACAACACACTCCTCTCCTGTTTTCACTCTTCCTTTGAGACAGGATTCTGGACAAGATGGACCCTTTGGCATAGCTTACTACGGTTGTGTAGTTGCAAAGCATGGTACGTGCTATAGTCATCCCTACGGTACCACCAGCTGTTGTTGAATTGCTCTCAAAATTCTTCACCTGCTATACGGACGTGAAGTATGCGTATCTCTGGAGCGTGTGCCTGAAAAATGGTTCATCTAGGATTTCTGTCTGAAATTGTACGTTGTAGTTCTGCCCTGAACTTTGTGGTCAGAGCAGTGCCTTGATTGACATCTTTCTGAAGATTCAGTGAATGTCACTGATGAAGTCACTTTTAGCAACTTGACAACAAAGAACTTAGGTGGAATTGCAAGGACTACAATTCCTCGCATAGGGGCTCTTTGTGTGTTTCTGTTATATACTCTATTACATGGTTGTGTTGCTCTAACCTTGATTAGAATAACTTAACTTACAATAAAAGGAACGTGAAAATTACAGGTGGATAACTACTAGAATCACCCTTGGTTGTCTGTCTCTCTCTCTTTTTTTTTTTTTTTAAGGATCGCTTTAGGAGTTATTTTCCCACATTCAAGGGCTAGAATTTTTAACAAGGGGAGGCTGCAGTACTGTAAATAAATGCTATTTGGTGATTTACTGCCTTAAAGTGATCTGTATAAAACCGTGCATCCTTTTTAGAAATGTAATAGAAATCCTGTTTCCATCTGGAAAGCTGAAAGATCACAGGAAGCAGACAGAACGTCATGTCTGTGCAGAGCTCATTTTGCAGAGACTCAGTGGTCTAGCTGTGTCCTTTTAACTGCAAGGTTTATCATAAATGAAAAGCATCGGGCGTCCTGGGCGTCCTTTGCTTCAGGTACACTGGGGCAGAACTCTGTAGGTGTAGCACACTTGCACGAGCTTGTCGTGGAGACCAGAGCGTCTTTTCCTGTTTGTTTTCAGTGAAAAAGAATTGGTCTGTGATACCAGTGGGCTTGCATATTGGATGTGACTGCTGGTTGAAGAAGTGCTGATACAGTGGTGGTAGGCTGGGGTTCACCCAGCAGCGTGGAAATGCACTATTAATTATCTGGATGAAATAAACTATTTGCCAGTGGTAAAATATCCCGACAGGCCTAGGTTTTTAGAGACTACGTATACTGGTTTATGAGGAGTTGTCATGCTGCTGGTACTGCTGATGGAAAAACTTCCTTTGACCTCACAGACCAGCACCAAACCAAAGACACTTTGTGGCATTAAGAATTCGAAAAAGTTTTGAAGGTCCTTTACACACAGAATCAGGATGACAATTGGAGAGTATTTCAGAGTAATATCTAAATATGACTAAAATATGTACTGTGTATTTTGATCTGAGTTACTAGGTTGGGAAACTAAAATGACAAATACTGTGATATAAAACACGAACAATATTTCCCTTAACCATTTAACCTGGACTGCTGCTGCTGACTTCTGTAACCCCTCAGGCAGGCTGCCTTGGGAAGCCGAGGTCAGGCTCTGAAGCGACACGGTGGGCGCTCCGGAGGGTCCGTGATGCCAGGGTGACACCGCAGGTGGGTGCTGGGGCGGCCCAGGCCGTTTCGGCAGACGCTAGTGACAGGGCTCCGGGTGCGGCGGTGAGCCATGCCGTGCAGCTGGCCCGTGGCCCCCGTGACCCCCGTTCCTCCGCGCTCCCACACGCGATGGCGGCCGCCCCGCCATTCCTGCCGTGGCGCTGCCCTGGGGCCTGCGGGGCAAGCCCGAAGGCGACGGGTGGAATTATCAAATTGTAGACCCTTCCCGGCACTACTGATCCCTGGGGTTAAGGGGCTGTGAGGAAACGCGAAAAAACCACCCAACCGACCCACCGACCCGCACCCAACCCGAAGCCAACAGCCCCTAAAAGCCGCTGAGAAACGGCGGGCAGCGCGGGGGTGGCGCAGGCCCCGCTCAGGCGCGGTGCGGGCAGCGCAGGCCGCTGCCGGGGCCCAGCTCCGCTCCCGGCCGCCCGCCGGAGCCGGGCGCCGTCCCGCCGCGCCCCGGGTCGCACGGCAGCCGCCAAGCGCAGCCGCCGCGGCCTGCTCGGCCCCGCCGCCATTTTGCCCCGCGGGCCGGCCGCCGCCGCCAGTGGGCGCTGTGGCGCCGCGGCGGAGCCAATAAAAAGGCGGCGGCGGGCGCGTGTGCCCGTGCGCGGGAGCGTGTGCGGGGCCGGCCGCGCAGGATGCTGGTGCTCGGCGCCGCCCGCCGCCTGCTGCGCCCGCCCGGGGACCTGCTGCCGCCGCCGGCGCTCGCCTGCCTGTGGGCAGCCGGGGCCCGCGCTTGCAGCGGGGCCAGCGCCGGCCCGCCGAACCCGGTGGTGTACTTGGACGTGGGCGCCGACAACCAGCCGTTGGGACGCGTCGTGCTGGAGGTAGGGGGGCGCTTGGGCCTAGCGCTGGGGTTGCCGACGGCTCGCCGGGACACCGGGCACCGTGACCGGGAAAGCCTAGGGCGGCGGGGCACCCGGGCATGGCGGCCGGTGAGCGGCAAGGTCAGGGCAGGCCGGCGGCGGGGGCGGGGGTAGCTGGCGCGGTGGCCGGCGCCGGCTCCTGGGGCCGCGGGGAAGGCACAGCCGCCCCGGCGTGGCCGTGCCAGGAGCACGGGGGATGCGGCCCTCGCCGGGCTGCCGGCGCCGCTGCCGGCCGCGCTCCAAGGGCGGCGAGGCGGGTGGCGGGAGGGCCGGAGCGGGGCCGGGCCCGCAGCCCGACTGAAGCCGGTCCCGCGGGACGCGGCGGTGGTGCTGGGGGCGGCCCCTGCGGGCGCGGCTGGGCCGTGCGGTGCCGGGGAGCCGCATGGCAGCGCACCTTGAACCGTGGTACAGGAGCTGAAATACCCATCGAGAATAAAGTCCCTGCCTTGGCGCAGGGCTGGCCCGGGGGCCAAGCGCGGTGCCAGCAGCAACTGGGGCAGCGTGCCCGCAGCGGTCTTCAGCCGCTCCTCCTGCTTCCTTCTGCTTTTTCCTTGGGTTTGTTCCCCCCCCCCGGGAGCTCACTGTTTGATTCTTGGTTTTCAGAGGTACAGCCTCCCTGCTTCACGTGAAAGGTGTGGGCAGCTCCGCTGGAACGGGCAGCCAGCTCAGCCGCCAGCTGGCAGCCGGCTCTAGCCTCAAACACTCGCTCTCTGAAATACTCCGCCGTTCGAGGAAGGCCTGGGCAGGAGCACGGCAGCATGCTCTGCTCTCACAAAAAGCGCGATAAGCGCCGAGACTAATTGCGGTATACCAGGTGTCCTTGGGGCTGGGCACGTGCCTCTGGCTAGATGCCTTGTGTATGGGATGAGGCTGTGCGCCAGGACTGCGCCTTGGAGAGGGAAGGATGCTCTTCCAAATGCTCCCTGCTGAGGGAGTTCAGTAAACTCCCACCTCCAGCACCCATGTTGGGTCTGTATTGATACATTTTTAAAATGCATTTGGTAAGGGTTCTTTCAAAATGGGTTTTCCTTGAGGCTAGAGCCTGATTCACTTATCTTCATGGGAAGTGTCAGCTTATAAATTAATTGGACACTACCAGCTCACGTGTTCTTAGGAGGTAACGTTTGACGGAGTCATAGGTAAAAATATTGCTACCTAAGTTTCCTGTTCATCAGTGAGATACAGTAAATAGCTAGATGGTATTATAAAAAATAGCATTAACATTGCTTTATTTCTTGTGGCAGCATTTCATTTCCATGTTAAAGATTTTTAATATGCCCAATTTACAGAAAACCTGAATGCATTGCAGCATCACCTTGAATCTTTGGCTAAGTTGTGGTTATATTAAGCTGCAAATTCCAGGTATTGGAGGAGAGTATCCTGGGGAAGGAACGTTAAGTTCTTGGTGTGGCCGTACTGTTTCTAGGTGTCTGTTGCTAGCCGCTGTCAGGATGTGTGACTAGATAAAACTTTGGTCTGACCTGGTATGGCTGCTTCTATGTCATGTTTTCCAGGCAATTATAGTACCCTATGTTTTTAAGATTAGTAAAAAGATGCAGACTAATAAAAATCAGCAATTTTTGTTGGTAACAAATGTGTATGTGACATCATGGGTTGATTTTGATACACAGTTTCTGCTCTTCATTTTCTTTTGCCTTTTCTGTAGATTTCAAGAGATGGCTCTGTGCTGGAGAGGCTTTGATTTCTCTGGTTGTATCCAAACTGGCTTTGATCCTTGGGGTCCATCATAACTATTCTTAATTATTGCTAAATTATTGTGTTGATTAATTAAATCATTAGATACTGCTCAAGTGGCTCTTCATTAACTATTCAAAAGTTGCGCTGAGGGAATGTTTTTTTTATTACTAGCCAAATGCTTGGAAAGTCTTAAGGTGTTCCAGGAGCCAGCAGTGTGCCCTGGTGGCCGAGGAGGCCAATGGTGCCCTGGGGGCATTCGGGGCAGCGGGGCCAGCAGGCCCAGGGAGGTGATCCTCACCCTCTGCTCTGCCCCGGCGAGGCCACAGCTGGAGCGCTGGCTCCGGTGCTGGGCTCCCCAGTTCAGGAGAGACTGGGAACTGCTGGGGAGGGTCCAGCGGAGGCTGCGAAGGTGGTGAGGGGGCTGGAGCATCTCCCTGGGGAGGAAAGGCTGAGGGAGCTGGGCCTGTTTAGCCTGGAGAGGAGAAGGCCGAGGGGGGATCTTCTCGATGTCTGCAAATACCTCAAGGGCCAGTGTCAGAAGGATGGGCCGGGCTCTTTTCAGCGGTGCCCAGCGACAGGATGAGGGCGACGGGCACAGGCTGCACCACAGGCGGTTCCTTCTGAGTATGGGGAAGTACTTCTTTCCCCTGAGGGTGACGGAGCCCTGGAACAGGCTGCCCAGAGAGGCTGTGGGGTCTCCTTCTCTGGAGACACTCAAGCCCGCCTGGACACCACCCTGTGCAGCCTGCTCCAGGTGAGCCTGCTTTGGCAGGGGGGTGGGCTAGATGATCTCCAGAGGTCCCTTCCAGCCCTGACCATGCTGTGATTCTGTGTTCTTGGAATTTTGGGTGGCTTGTGATTTCAGGTAGCTCACCCTCCTGGGAAGAGGGTTCAGTTGTACCAGCCTCCTATGTAGACGTTTTTCTACGTACATATGAAAAAGCTGACTTGCTAATCTTTTTGTTTATTTTTTCTTTAACAGCTGAAAGCTGATGTGGTTCCAAAGACAGCAGGTAAGGCAGCATCTCCAGAATTTCACACTTTAAATATTTAAGGTTTAGATTGTAATTTGCAAGAACAATAATACTCTTTCTCCTCTTGGAAATTTTGTGTTCTATCTTCATTTGTTAAATAGAGAAGACTTTGTCAGAGCAGCACTGGTGAGGAGTTAGAATTTGTTGTTGTTCCAAATAATTTTGTTTTGTAATTTGCTCCAAGACAGTACAGTCCATGTGTTGGGTTATCAGTGGTGACTAAAAATGTTTAAAAACACATCAGTTGGCATTGAAATCGAGTCCCAAAGCAAATGGGAAAAGGTAAAGCAAAGGAATGGTGTCTGTTAGAGTTTCTAAAGAGCATGTAGGTTGGGTTTTTTTTTTTTGTCCTAGTCTCTAGCTGAGCAGTGCACTCATGGTGCAAAGTTTTTGTGTTTTATCATGTGCTTCCTTTCTCATCTGCTTATTTAATGTTCTGAAGAACTTGTACTTTTTTTTTCAGTTCCCAGTAGATTAATATCCTAAAAATAAGAAAAAAAACCCCAAAAAGTATCATCTTCGCAATTGCTATTGACAGCAAAGGCTCAAAAGTCAGAAAATGAAACCTTTGACTCATGAGTGGTGGGTTTGTGGAGGTGGGTGGGTTGCAGGTAAGATAAAACAGTAACATCAAAGGGAGGTGAGATGGAAGAGGATTGTTTTGTACCCTGTTCTGAGGCTAAACAATCTTTGTTTCTTTAGCTTTATAACAGGGGTTTTTTTAAGGGATGGAAACAACTAACAGATCAGTAAGACCTTAAGGCTACTATAAAACTTTTGCAGTGTATTAACTACATCCGACGTTTATCTAGTTGTGTTTGATTATATTATGTATCATATATGGGAACATAATAATTTACACTTTGTTTTCACAGAAAACTTTAGAGCTCTTTGTACTGGTGAAAAAGGATTTGGGTATAAAGGATCCACTTTTCACAGAGTGATTCCTTCATTTATGTGCCAGGTAATGTGTGCTGATGTTTTCTTGGTTTTGCTATTAAATTTGTCTGTATGTTAGTTATATATTTTTAGAATCAGTTAGACTTGTAGTAACAATTTAAGTGGCTCTGCTTCTCACCTTTCCTAACTACGGAATGAAGAAGTGACAGTGTTACTTGCATTTCTGGTCTTTTTGCTATGGCTGTTGCTCAGCGCAACTTTTGTGCAACTAAATGTAAATTATGTGTAGACTCTCTTGAAAAACCTGGCTTAAGGCTTTCTGCTTTTGTATAACAGTGTACTTTAGCGTGGGACGTATTTGGCAAAATGTCACTTGCTTGGGAGAAGCAGTTGGGAGAATGACAATCAACCTTGTGTTCTAAGTGAGCTAAGAAAACAACATGTCCATTCTTTATTCCTAGTAGAATAATCTGTTCACAATAGAGAATGTGTGTTTAAAACAAAATAATTTTTTTTTCTGAACATCTCCCTAATATGAAGGGGGGGGAAGGGACCTAAGAGGGTTGGTTGTGGTCAGTTTATGGGTTGACACAGCTGAAATGGATTTTGTTTTGACCTTTCAAAATTCAGAATTAAAGTTCATGCACATTAGCAATTTTTTCTCAAACAGCAGCAACCACAAAAAAAATTGAAAAAGGCTTTTTGAAAGATGATTTTTTTTTTTTTTTGTCCCTGCTGCGCCTGGCAGATGAGCAGGATTTCAGCTGCTGTAGTGCACCAGATTGTATGATTCCTGGTGGTCCTCTCTTCCCTTAAAAGGACCTATATTTCAACATTGCCTTGTAGAATGGCTCTGTAAAAAATTTGAGTTGAAAGTTACAGTAAGCATGCTCGTTTTATTAATTGATGACTGTGATGGTCCCATCCCCTCTGTTTGTTTATTTTAAGCAAGAAATACAGCTGTCAGAAAAAGAGACCTTAATGTTATGATCTATTACTAAGAAAAAAAGGGGACAAGTGTATTGTAAGGGACGTTTTTTCTTGCCTTTGAAATGCAAACTTTTTTTTTATGATACTGACAAAGGGACAAAGTTTAGAAATCTTGCTGGGGTCAGAAATATAAGAAAAACATAAATCCTACTCTGTTCTGCTGCTAATGAATGAAGTTCTGCTTAAGTCTTGTTCTCCTTGACTCCTTATTTTGTCCACGCAGATGGATCTGAAATGAGGATACTGCGTGGTTGACTCTGTGGTATGATGAGATGATGAATCGTTATTCAGGAGTTACTTGGAAGTCATTACTGAAGTGCGATACTGTCAGAGGTTTCAAGTATTTTTAAGTGAAACAGAGGCCTTTCTACTTGTTGAGATGGGGTGTTAATATGATTCAGGCAATTGGTATAGCCTAATTGAAGGTCATCAGGCCTTCAGACCTGGCAATTCAGATGCTTCCATGTGGCACGCAGCATGCGGAGCATACTTTTGGAACTGCGTAGGAGTAGCTGTAACACCACCCAGAACAGATTAGTCAAGGTGCAAATGGGAAGATGAACCATCATGTGAAATACTGGTTAGGTGTGACTTTGCTGGCATGGGTGGTGTTGCTTCTGGGAGGAGAGATAGCAGATTGCTTAAGACAGTGTTGAGTAGCCACCTTTGCGAGTCGTGGTGGCTGGTTTTTTTTGTCTGTTGGGTTTTGTGTGTCTAACCTAAGACAGATGGTCACATCTATCCCATCGAGCAGCACGTAGCTGAGGAAAATGTAAAGTAGCTCAGGTGTAAGACTTAAACAATAAAACCTAGGAATACCAAATAGTAATAATGGAGATCCAGACCAGTGTTTATACCTGTTGGAAGAAAGCAAGCAAGCGAGCCGAGGGGGTGGGGGGGTGAAGTTCTGAGGTCTTGCCTATGATAATGAATTTGAGTGATTTTGTTTTGAGGCCTTTGAGGTGTTTCTTAAAATAACTGCCGTTTGTTGCATCACATTTGGGAGCAAGGCTGGTAACACAGAAAGGTCGTTGCTGGAGTTTTGGATTTCAGCTGGGGGATATCAGCAGTATTTAAAGCAGAAATTTATTTAGCTTGGTCATATCTTCATCTCGTTACATGGTTTTAAATCCTCATGTCGCCATACATGTTCTTAACCTGAAGAAAATTTGCTGATTTTATTATTACTTTTAAATTAGAGCGAGTGAGTGTATTTTCAATAGCATGGCTTCTGATGTGAAATAATTTTTGTGGAAGTTAATAGCCATTTCTGTTTCAGGGTGGTGACTTTACAAATCATAATGGAACTGGTGGAAAATCCATTTACGGCAGCAGATTTCCAGATGAAAATTTCACGCTTAAGCACATAGGACCTGGTAAATAAACATATTCTTTCTACCTTATGATGACTAACCTATAATGAAGCATTGATTATGAAGAGGTACTTTTAAAAAATAAAGGGGTTTAGATGCACGGGGCACCTGGTAGTTACAGAAATACCAAGGAAGTTTAACAAGGTGTTGTCCCTGGCATGTGCTTATTTGTGTAGACTGCTGTACTAATACAAGTAAGCCTGTAGCAGGTGACATTGCCATTCGTGTCCTTACTATAAAAGGGACCGTGCAAAATAAGGGATGGAGTTCTTGTATTTTGCTTACAAATTCCGCAAAGATGAAATTACTGCTTTTATTTTCCTCTTTTGTAAGTCATAGACTTCAGTTTTTACTTAGATGATTATTGCAGAAGTGAAAGCTATGTGGGATTTATTTGCTAGGTTACACAGGCATGTCCTTTTGAGCTCAGATTAAATCCAGAAAAAGGCAAAGCCATACATAAGAACATCTGATTGAATTCTGTAGTCTTTTTGTTTGTTTTTTTTTTTTCTGGCTTGTTACTTCCTCATCACAGGAAACTACTGCTGCTGTTGAACCACAGTAGAGGTTAGCTGATGTTAATCATGTTCAGGACACGTACAACTAATTATGTTGCTAATGTTCTTGCTGTGGAAAGAAAAGAGCTGGGCTGGAGGGGGTTGTCAAAGACAAGAAGTGTTAAAAATCATTTGGGGACAATTGGAGACTGTCACATCTTCTGTCTGTCCATCTTTAAATGTGCAGAGGAAAATTGTCTTCTCTATTGCATGCTTGTTACACCAACCTAATAAGCTGCTGTTGCTGTTGTTCCAGGTGTTCTCTCAATGGCCAATGCAGGACCCAATACAAACGGATCTCAGTTCTTCATTTGCACTGCAAAAACTGAATGGTGGGTTCTCAGCCCAGCATATCAACCTGATGAAGTGATGCCTGGATCTGGGGGGTTGGGGGGTTCTTAAGGTGTTTTTGTGTGTTGATGGTTTGTTGGGTACTTGATTTAGTTTGGGTGGGGGGTGTGTTGTTTGTTTGGGGTCTTTTGATTTCTAAATTACTTGGCTCGCAGTAGAGAAAAAAAAAATCATTCTGTGGTGCTTGCGGGAGGAAGGGCTGTCAGTATAACAAGGCTGCTATCCCTCAGAATAGCTTCTTAGGTCTAGAGCTAAAAGTATTTCATGTCACTTGTAGAGCAGTTGTGCCTTTGCCAGAGTTGATCAACTGATGCGAGCTATGAAGATCTGCTAACATCCCCTCACTGACTTTGGTTTGGTTTAGTCTTCATTGTTGTTTGAAGTGAAACTATTTTTTTTTTATAAATAACTGTTATTTGTTTTACAGGCTAGATGGAAAACACGTTGTTTTTGGGCATGTAAAGGAAGGAATGGATGTCGTGAAAAAAATTGAGAGCTTTGGTTCCAAGAGTGGAAAGCCCTCCAAAAAGATTGTCATTACTGACTGTGGCCAGCTGTCATAGCCTTTTGCCCTACCATTCATGACTACTTCGATGCTGTGAAAAATTAATCCTAAAATTCCCCAAACATTTCTGATCCCATGAGTAGCACCTATAGAACTATATTTTCTATTTAACTTTGTCCAACTTTTATACTTCTATTGAATAATACTGATTAAAAGCATAAAGCAATAACTGAAGTTTGTTTTAACTGAGCTACCTTGGTAGTCACACTGATTTGGTAGTCCCATTGTCTTTTTAAAGAAGCCATACGGTCACCCTGAGCATTATAAATTGAGAAATACCATGTTTCCTTTGGTGCTAATAAATGCCTAGCCTCTTGTTCATCTCATTGTTCTGAAAAAATACACCATAACTAGGGCTTTCAAGGCTGTCTGCAACAAGACTCTCAGACCTCATCTTTCTGTGTCTCAATTTAAATCTATCCAATAGAATGAATGTGTGGTGGTTGCGGGTTTTTTAATTTAATGCTGTTTTAATCATTTTTTTTGTTGTCTCAGACCACTGTTTAAAACTGAGCTCTACCTTACTTGCTTCAATGGAGCAATTTGACTTCTGGGTTAAGCAGATTACTTTAGGTTTAGCTGTACCAGGGCAATAAGACCACAAATTAGCCAAAAGAGCTTGGGACTTTTTTATTATGCAACTGTGAACTCACTTGAAGTGTGTTTCTGCTCGGAGATCTGGTTCTGTGAGGAATATGGCACAAGTTCTCAATAGATAAGCCTGGTTTTGCACCTTGAGAATATAATCAGTGTAGCAAGCTTACTTGAGTGAGAAATAGGTTTCATTGCTTTTTGGTTTTGGGTGGGGTTTTTTGGTCCTGTGAAGTCAGCCTACCGTGCATATTACCTGGATTGTGATGTTTTGGTTTTTTTCTCATGTGTGATCAGCAGAAGTCAAAATTGGTTACCGTGGAATCACAATACCTAATTGGTGCAGCAAAATCATGGTTGGGGTTGATACACAAAAGGAAAGAATTCAGCTGATCAGACAAACACATTTCATTTGTATAAACTGGTATGTTTGATGTGGTGTGCTTGAGCAGTAACATGCTGGAACCTCACAACGTGACTTAGAATCACTAAGGCTGTAAAGTATTAATGCTTGTGGGAAAAATCACTTGACTGTTTTTTGTGCACTAATCTTGTTACTGAAGAGCAAAATAAGATGTAATGGCTCTCTTCAAATGTGAATTTGCTTCCACTGCGTTCTGATAATACATGGGTTTAAAACTATTTTGCACTGGATTTTTTTCTACTGAGGGCTGCACTCCTATGTGTACAAGGTAGTATTCAGAGTGTAATTTTGCAGAAAATGGAATTGAAAAGCTTTCTTTCCACTATAGCTGCTTCATCTTTTTTTTGTAATATTTGAAATATTAATTTGTGCTGCTTTGGCTTATTTCAGTTTGATACAATAATGAGGGAGTTTTTTTTGTGTTTTCTTAATTTGTATATGAAAAAATAATTAAATACAGTTCTGCCACACAAAAATAGTCTGTTCCTTTCTTGAAAGCAGAAGTGTGAGTTGCTGAAAGCTGTTGTGTTTACTTGGGCTATTCTATTCTGTCCACTTTGCGATGGGTCTGATCTAGTGGTATTAGCAATCCATGCTGTTCTTCGGAGACAGCCAGCAAGAAACAGGGTAATGGTGCTATACTTTGCCTGTCGCCAGCGAATCCAGAATATGGATATGGATAGCAATTGAGGTTTTGAAACTGTTCTCATCTGGTTTGTTCCTTCAGTTTGCAGAGATAATGGGTAAGATGTAAATTTACTGGGTGTTTTTTTGAAATTCTGAATTCCGTTTTGAAAAATCAGTAGTTCCAAATTTTGACTGGAAGTTGAGGAAAAGGTATTTCATTGCTGTGTGATCAGAGATGACATTAAGAATGTAGCATCTTCCTGTGTATCAGAAGCATTTGCAGGCTGGGAAGCCCCGTGGAAGATGCTTTGCCACAAGCCAGTCCATTTTCTCAGAATGGTGTGTTAAGCCTTTAGTTAAGTAATAATATTTTGCTTATTCTAATGTTGGCTGTGGGTTTTTTTTTCTTCAATAAATGGCTGTGGCTTTTACAGGCTTATTTATGCCCTGACTTCTGAAATGTAAAAGCCTAAATTTTCCATCAAGGCTTGCAGTCTTGACTAGAATATAGTATTAAGACATGCAGAATCACTGCAATTAGTAACACTGGTTGCAGTGTCATGATGAGGCTGGCTTTGCTTTCCAGGTGCCAGTCCTCTGCATATTTTTCTCTGCCAGAAGAAAGGCTTTGCTACCTGCATACTTAGAACAGTGTAGTGTAAGTCTTAATGTTTTGACAAACTGAACAGGTCAGTCTCTTCAAGTTTTCTTCTGTAAAGCATCTGCCTCAAAATGGATTTTTCTGGGGTTCTGTTACTGTTTTTTCTTTTTCACACACACAGCTTGCCCCCTTCCCTTTATTTGAAAAGGCACAGAGCTCCGTATCAGTTTAAGTCTTGCACCCTGCAGCATTGCAAAAGAGTTCTATACTGAAAACACATGACTAAAGCTTGTACAAAGTACACCCTAAGATAATTTTAAGAGCTGGTTATGGCAGCACAGGACACCACAGCAGGGGGCTGCAGGACCTCAGCACGTGGAATAGCTGTCCTTAGCCCTCTGTGGTCCTGTGCCTGTCAGTCTTGGGTAGCTTGTCCATTTCTGTGCGCAACCCAAAGTCAGGGCTGAAGTTCATGGGTGTATACACAGAAATCGGCCTTTGCTAATAAATCTCTGCTGGGATTTTATTTTCTACAGGATCCTAAGTGCCCATCCCTCTGCTGTTAGCCCTCTTGTATCACAAATGGCTTCTAGGAGAAGCGGGTTCTCCTTTAGCAGCCTTGCTTGATGGTTTTGTCAGCTTCGAGATGATGGTGTTTGTGACTTCAGTACTCTGGGGTTTGGCACCTCTTGAGGGTAAAGTGGTTACAATAAGCTCAGCCTCACAGTTCAGTTATGTACAGAAAAGGCCTTCTAAAGTTAAACTGCCTCACCTGCAAGATACTCAAGTGCCCCAAATTACTTTTTAAATACATTTAGGTGTAGGTTAGATGCATGTGCCTTCCTTGTCTTCTGCTGGTGGAAAGCATTGATCCTAAAGCAATGCAGTTCAGCTTAAAGCAGCTGAGTGAATCAGAGTAACTAATGTTATTCATCTATATATTAAGAATGTGAAAGATGGCTGCCACACAAGCTGAAGTACAGTACGATTTGGCGATTTGTTGTGAGGCCGGCGCTTGGCTGAGGTGCGCTGAGGGGCCGGGCAGGCCCTGGCTGGAGGGTTACAGCAAATCTTGGTTTTTCTGTTGGAAGAAACAGATCTTCCCACCAAATGACCAGCGCGGAGATGACTTTTCCCCCGCAGTGTGTTAGCTGGTACCTGTCCGGGGGGTTTGAGCCCCGGTCACGCACGGCGGCCCGCTGAGGCCCTCCGGGGCAGTCCCAGCCGTTTCGCGCGCCGGCCCGCTCCCCACGAGATGGCGCCGCGCGATCGCGCACGGCTGTCACCTCAGCCAAGTCCGTAGCGGCCCGCAGCCCCCCTAGTGAAGGGGTGGCGATCGCTAAGCCCCGCTAAATCCAGGTGAGAAACAGGTCGATTAAACCGTGTTTGTAACGGACCTCTACGCTGAAATGAGGCGGGCTATGTTTAATTACTCCTGCAGTAGCAGAAGCTGCAGCTGGGTGTAAACCCTGCCGTCGCTTGAGGGAACGCTTCAGCTCCTGCAGGGTGAGGGGTGAGAAGGCAAATTAATAATGCTTTTCCCAACCCCAACCACACATTGCAACGGTCTGTGGCTTACAGAGGTGCGACGGAAGATATTAAAATGGAGTATATATCTGGAACGTGTATATATATATCTGTATACATCTGAAACAGTTCTTGGGGGGAGCACCGATCAGAAATGCCGCACAGCTCTAACAGGCCCCAGAAGAGAAAGGAAGGTGTTAGCTCTGGAGCTGTGGTTTTGAGGTGAGCTGAGGCATGGCGGGTGTGCTGCTGCTCATGTTTAGCAATAAACCTGGATGTTTAGAATAAAAGTTTGCATGCTGGGAGAGAGGCTGGCGCAGGGCTGAGGCACGGCCGGCGGCAGAAGGGCCTGCAGGGCCAGCTCTGCCGTGGCTGCTGCTGACGGGCTTCCAAATGCAACACAAGTAAGAAATAACATGCTCAGAGGGCACCCTTAGGTAAAGCACAAATAAATATACACAGAAAAAGAAAAAAAAAAAAAGAGTTTATATTTCAAAGTTGTTTCAACAAACTCACAACTGTTTTTGTTTAGTCTCATGTTTTAATTATTTGTTCCAGACTTTCTGCTTACATAAATTGCTTTCTTTTGGTGCTAGACTGGGGGTATGTGTCTTTGTTTATAAAGTTTAAATGCTTTGAAGTCAAGACACTTGAGGTACAAAATGTTGTTCTCTTTTGTAATGCTGTATACTCTGCTGGTAGCAATATATCAACAATCAGAACCTCAAAGAAGTGAATTACTTAGAGTACAAATCATTTTACGTGACATTCCAAGGACAATCTGGATGTCCTGCTGCTAGCTGAGAATTTGTGTTTGGACAGATGCTTTCCACCCTATTTAGAAGTAACCCAGCTAAAAAGACATTGACCTTCAAGTGAAAAACTTGTAAATCTTGACCTGCAGATTTTCTTATTGACTCTGACTAAAGACATTGTATGAACCAGCTGATCACAGGTGAATTTTGGCCCAAAATCTTCACGGCCCAAAACCTCAATTTGTTGCATTGTCCAGCTGAAAACTGACCTTTGGCAACTATTGTCTTGAGCCTTGATGTTCCTTCTCCAGTTCTCAGCGCTCTGATTTTTTCAGTACAGCTCTGGATATGCCTTCTCCATGCTCCCCTGCCTCCATGTGGTCCCTACATCTGCCAGGAGATGCTGCATGGGGTGCTGCAGCTGCCCAGAGCCTACGTTCTACGTTAGTCATGGATGAACTTCTAGATGGTAGATGAGAAAAAAGCCACAGCACCGTGAAAGCACAGGTACCTCTCCCATGTAACGTCTTTTTCCCTTACACTGGTTGAAGCCTGGGAGCCCCACGTCAGAGCTGTGCCATGCCACAGTCTGGCCGAACCCCTGCCTTGCTCCACAGTATACATAATTTCCATCCTTATGGGAGGGAACTGCGTACAGTTTGCTTTGTGTAAGTTAAACTGCTTTCCCAGCAGTATCCAGACAGGTGACAGCAGACAGACATTAGCAGTGTTTTTTTCTTCTCCCCAAAACCTCCAAGAAAAGGGGCTTCCGCTCCTGTGTGCGGTCACCCATCATGCCTTGGTGTGGTTGGTGACATGGGCTTGGAACAGTAGGACAGAAAGGCTGCACCTGGGGAAACAGGTGACTCACTGCTTCGGGAGGTAAAGAGGAGCAAAGAGGTGTGTGTTTCTTTTGTCAGAGCTGAGGCCAAGGGTGTCAGGGACTGGCAAGGGTGTGACTATAAAAGCTGGGATGCAGCAGGACTTCCACTGTGAACTATAAATGGCAGAAGGGACTTGGAGGCAATTGTGTGAGGCAGGAAAGCTCACGGTAGCACAAGAGGGAGGTGGTTCTGTTACGGGGGATCTGAATGGAGACAAGTTTGACTTCAGATAACTGTGCCTAAATGGAGAAGTTTTTGAGGGGCCTTGCTGCAGAAGGCTGTCAGTACCTGCTGCCTGTTCTGTCAGTGGTGAAGGTGGTGTCCTGGGACATACCTGGAAATAAAATGTTGCTGGTGGTTTTGAATTGAGTTTAGTGCAACAGTGTCACAGGTTAATGCTGACTCCAAATTGCTTATTATTTATTAGCTGGATAAGTGAACAAAACCCTAAAAGTCAGTCATAATTTGGTTTGATGAAGTTTGAGAGGAATGGAGGAAAACTTTATTGGCAGCACATGTCACCATCCCTCAGGAATTCAGCAAAACATTCAGGTCACAAAGGCCCCAGAAAAGAGCAACATAAATGAGCAGGCAACCAGACTTCAAGCTCTAAAACTGCTGCTATGGTCTACCTGACCCCACTGAGGGGACAATGCTTCACCTGTTTAATAGCATGCCATGCACTTTGCTTGATGTTAGCCCGCGCTCACTATGCATATATATCTTTGAGGATTAAAATACAGGTTATAGCTTGTGTGTAAATTTCAGCAGTGTATCTCCAACTGAACAGCAGCCCTGGCTGTGAGTGCTTCAACATGTGTGTGTTTCAACAGAGCACCTGCTTAACCGCAGGGCTCAGAGGGCTCCTACAGTTGTCCTCCCCCCATCCTCCCCAAGCATGGCCGCTGCAGCTGTGAGTGAGCGGGTCTAGGATAAGGAGAGAGGCACAACAACCACCCCATGCTGCTGCTCCTGAGGGCCGCCTCCATGCAGAGGCAGGGCATTGCTGAGGTCCACCCTGGCACATGCCAGAGAGAAACCATCCCTCACCAGGTGGGTAGGAGCAATGGCTTCATGGCATTTATCATTTATTAGGAAGCTGCATTTCTTTTCCCATCCACATCCCAGACCTAGATTTGTGAGGCGGGCAGGTCTGGCCATGTGGGGCAGGGGTGCAGAGCTGGCCTGGGGATGGTGGTGCAGCTCCATCCTCCTGCAATGGATCGCTATTTTTAACCACCCTTCAGAAATGTTGGTGTGAATTCCCGGTTCTTTTTACCAGCCAGGACAAACCCAAGTAACTGGGGAAAATAACTGACTGTGTCTTTAAGATGGGGTCAGGGAGAAGTTAAAAATGTGCAGATACAGAGGTTTGGGGGGGAAAAACTCTGTCACTGTTCTCATTTTCACTCACCTCCTACTTAAAATTCATCCAGGAAGGTAGGCAGAAGAACACAACAGCTGCTAAAATTACTAGGTGGAAATCATTTTTAGCAGGCAAAGTGTCTTGTGGTTTTCCTGCTCACTCTCTTCCTCTCCACTCCTACCTCATCCCTGGCTGGCTGCAGTTTCCTCCAGAGAGACTTTCGTGTCGCTGGTGTCTCTCTAATAACAACTGCTGTCACAGCCGAGCCAAAGGTGATCTGTTAGTGATGTGTGGCAGCTGCAACGCCAGCCTCCGCTGGGACCCTGGCCCCAAGGAGGAGCCCTGGGCCAGGCTCGTGTGGCTCTTGGAGGACTTGCTGCTTTGACCCCACCATTGGCACAGCTGACACAAGGTGGTCCTCAGAGATGCAGAGGAGTGTGAGGAGGAGGCAGCAGCTGCTAGTGTTTAGGTTTTGCTGGAGCAATAAATTTTGCATTAGTACTAAACAGTGCACGCTCCAAGTGATGCAGTGTCTTAGGGAGTTTTTTTTCCCTGCCAAAAGCTTGGTTAGGACTTTTTTTTTTTTTTTTTTCTGAAGTAGTGTTGCTATTAACTGATGGTTGCCAAGGCCAAACAAAGTGCAAAGTGTCCTTGGAGAAAGCTGCATGATTCTGTACATTAAAAATTGGGGGATGCCAGCACGCAGTCTCAGCCTCACAGCCTGTCACATGCTTTGCTTATGTTGCCAGGATCCTATAAACACTTTTGCTGCATTTTTTAAAGAGTATTTCCTTGCTTAAACTGCAGAAGCTCAAGCTTTGCATTTTTTGGTCTGATTCTTTCTCAGTATAGAGTTGTACAGGCTGTGGGAGGAGCGTGCAGCAGAGCCAAGGCGGGCTGGCTGGGCAGCGGGGAAAGGGTTATAGCTTGGGGCCAGCATGCAGTTACACCCAAACGCAGAGCTACAGCCTGTGTCCCCCACCCTGAGTGCAGCATGACGTTACGTAGCTGTTAACCCACTAACCCTTGGCCCCTTGGCTCAGTGGCGTATGCAAACAATAGGCTGGCCCTGCGCAATGGAGAAACAATGCAGATTGCTGCCCTGACAGGCGCCATGAGCATTAATTACCCGTGGCTGACAGGGAGGTCTCTCAGATTGCTGTTGGGTCTGTGGCAGCACCTTGGATTAAGAGCTGGGGCTGACTTCTCAGGCCACGGTGTACATACACTGGAGCAAGAAGCTCCTGGCCCAAAGCTGCCTGAAAAAATAGTCCTTTGGCTCAGATGCTTCCCTCCTTGCTCTTGCCACCACCTGCTCTCCTCTGCACAGTCAGTGATATCAGAGCAAGGGCGCTGCAGAGAGAACTCTTCCTTGGCTCCTGATACGAGGTGGTGCAGCTCAGTCCCCTGAGATACCTACTCCCCCTGCCCCACGGGGGAAGCCTGAAGGAAGCTGCAGATTAGTCCCCTGCCAGAAGATTTGGCCCCAGCTCTGGTATCCCTGGGTCAGCAGGGTTCAGGCAAAGCTTTGTCATTGCCCTGTGAGGAGGGAGCATGCTCAGCCCCCACACAGCAAAGCTCCCGGTGCAAGATCTGCTCTCTGAAGGCGCAGCTGTTCTCCTCGCTCCCCCGGGTACAGCAGCGTGCTTGCAGCTGTGGCAGCAATGGCTGTGAGGTTCTGAAGGCAGGGCTGGATTTGGGGCTGCAGGCTGGTGGCCCTGCAGGCGTTGCTTCTTTCAGGGTGATGTGAGATGGAGGTGGTGGCCATTACTGGCTTTCCTTCCCCAGCTGCTGGGCTAGCGGTGGCGCCAGGCAGGCTGGCATGGGCAGGGGGGATCTGATGGTGGTAACGGTAGCGCTGCTGCCACCAGGAGTGGGTGCCCCTGGGCAGGAAGTCACAGAGCACTGTGAACACGCGTGCTGCTGCTTGTGCTTTCCTTACATAGGCATTTGGGTGCCTGAAGATGCACTCTGGATCATCCAGCTGGATCTTGCCCTGTACTAAAGTAAATCCTTCAGTCTGCAGTGAGAGCACACAGTTCCCTTGACTGCCTGTGAGCCACCCACCTGAAATCATGCCTTAATACCATTCTTTCCAGTACACTTACCAGTGAAGGCAGGTGTTGAGTGGGAAACTGAACTCCAGGTGTGTGTGGTGTTTGCTGACTGTCACCAGTTTGTTCCCCTTGTGCAGCAGCTGTGCATCCAGTGGGGGAGGATGGGGGGCTCAGGGCATCTGCCTCCAGCCTGCGCTGCTCCCACCGGCCCAGGCAGAGCAGGGCTCTCCTGGTATGGCTGCAGCTCCCAGGCTCCTGTCACTTTGGAGAGCAAAGGTGGACACGGCTGCCCTGACTCTGAGCCGTTCCCGCATCCCATTGGGTTCCTGGCTCATCCCTCTTTGGCAAATCTGGCCTGTCTGGCTGACAGCATCAGTCCCAAATCACTGAAGCTAAAAGAGGTACAAGGATTTAATACATCGGGGGGGGGAAAAACCCCAACAAACCACTCTCTGTTAAATGCTTTCCTTTGCAGGGTGAAAAGGGTTACACAGAACTTGAGGGCTCAAAACACAAGACAGCAAAAGGGGAGATCACCAGTGGATTAGCTACCTCTGGGGTAGCTGTTGTTACGAACTGCTTGTTGGAACCAACTGTGTCATGTCGGGTCATGGCAAAGCAGTTCATTTTTCCAGTGCTTTTATTCTGTTCCTTTTCCAGTTGTTTCAAAACTGCTGAAAAAGTGGTTTGATGCCCCTGAATTTTGGAAAATAGTATCCATGCACACAGATGCAGGAGTGCATAACGAAGGAAAACTAGATACTGTAAGGATGACTTCATTTCTGGGGTGAACAGGAGGATTATATGATGGTTAGTTATGAAATGCATATAAATTGGTGTGGAACAGCGGGGAAGATAATTTATGTCTTGCTCTTCTCCACCTTTTCTACACTGTTCCCTTCATGCCGAAATGAAAGGAAATTCTTTTTACTCTTCACAATAGTATGAAATAATTTTCCAGAAACCATCCTGGCCCAGATTGCCTTAAGCAGAGTTATAAAACTGCATCTGGTTCAGCACACAATTCACAAGAGAGGGCAGCCAAACTGTACCCTGATGGCTGGATGACATGCCCTTCCTGTGGGGTCCTGCTGCATGCAAACCCAAAAGCTGTGGCCGGCCCCTAATTTTACAGCCCTGCTTCTTGGCCACACTCAAAAATGTGATTTTTGAAGTTTGCAGCTAATGCTTCTCTCTGCCATTAAGTCTGATTCCTGAGAAAGGTAGAGGAGGCAGTGGGTATGCGGGGAAGCGCAGCAGCATTTCCCAGCTGCTGCTGATACTTTTACTCCCTTTTAATTACCACTGCAGTTAATGAGTTTTATATCATCTCATTCCATAGCTGTTTCAGGGTGTGTCTAAGGAGGTGGGTGGCAGGGGACACCTCCACCCGCCAGCAGTGAAGGGAGGGATCTCCTCTGCTGCCAATGTCACACCTAAGGTGCGACAGCAGCGTCCTTCATCGTGGGGGCAGAACAATGTATCCCTGCCACTTTCTATTTTCTTTGCTTTCTAAACAGCAAGGGTGTGAGATTGGAGAGAGACAAAGTGGTGGTAATATGCAGCGAAGTGCCCGGTGCGTCAGTGAAACAGAACCAGCTCTGAAACAAACAGGTCCGTGTGGCTGCAGTATGTTAGGATACGGAAGAAAAGGCTATTTTTTATCTGTAGGAGAGGAATCAATACAGTATGTCAGAAAAAAAAAAATAATGAGGTAAACCCATGTATTTTAGGAGCCACAAAACTGAAAAGGTGAGACCACCGATACGTTAGCTGGGAAACCAGCTGTGTATCTGAGCCTGCAGCAGGGGAGGAGGTATGAACAGAGCACACAGCTACCGACAACTGCTGCAGGGCTGCAGTTTCCCGTCCTCATTCCTCCTGCTAGCATTGTGCTGGCTCAGGGGTTTCTTCACACCACCTGAGCCTGAGCCACCCCCCTTGCCCACAGCGAGGGGCTCTGTGGAACTGGCGGGTGGGAACCTTTCAGTCCCTCCTGCCAGGCTGGAGCTGGGATGAAGCTGCCAGGACAAGGATTTCCCAGCAGGGCTGGGGGTCACCCTGTGCTGGTGGTTCCTGTGCAGCTGACAGGCTTCTGCAGAAATAGTTAGTGTATGGTAGCATTGCCTCCTAAGCCTTTAAATATAACTTAAACTTACAGCCTAAGGGCTGTGCCTTGCTTTCTGTGGGACTTTGCAGCTGCAGTTAGTGCAGTTACTGTTATGCTACCTAAGAGAACTTGGTTCCATTCCCTTCCCATCCCCCCTTGGGGGCATTTGGAGCATGACCTGTGCTAGCATCATCTGCCCAGAAGCTCCTCAGCTCCTCAGGAATGAAGCTGACAGTTTTTCAATGGCCTGCTGATAACATAGGTTTGCTCCCTGTTGTTCTTCGAGAGCAGGGCCTCTCAAAGAGCAGACTGAACTCTGTATCAAGGAGTCAAAGGGTTAAAATAATATTGCCCCAGCGTGTCATTGCTGACTAAGCTCCTGGGCTTAATGAGACCCCAAATTGTTCCTGTTCCACTGATGTAATTTCTTATCCTGAATTTCCCCCTATTTTATTATTTCAGTGTTCCCATCTCTGAAGTCATAGCTTCAACATGTATTCTTCAGTCACTCTCTCAGAGCTTGGCAGAAATAGGAGTCTGGGTGATAAACTAGTTCTGATGTTGTCTGCATTTGACACTGTTCACCTGGCAAGTGGGTTCCTTGCTGATCCAGGGTGCTGAGGCTGATTCTGTCCCCACCCCAGCTGTCTTTGACTCATTCCCGCTGTTAGTCATGGAAGTGGGATGTGCTGGGCAATGGTAGTGGTCCCAAAGTGGGAAAAAAAAGCAGGAAAATTTACTTGCTGATATAGATCTTCAATAATCATTGAAATATTTAGCCTGTTCCAATCCAGTGTAACTCATTAGGACAAGACTCTTTCCTTCTGGGGAAACACTTAATTTATAGCCAGTTATTTCTTAGGTTTTTTTCTATCGTCTGGGTCATCTCAGTGTTAGGGTTCCAGTGTTGAGGTGGCTTCCTTGCTACCAGCAGACCACCAGCATAAATGAGGATAGACAGTATTTTACATGTATTTTCTACTAGCTGGCACAGAGCAATGGAAAGCTGGAAAAACCAAAACCACAGAGTATAGAGCAGAGTGAATAAAAACAAAAAAAATAAGCTAGGTCCTTTATTTTTGGAAACTCTCCAACAACCTCTAATATGCATTAGTGACATATCAACTTTCTGCCTTGCAGGATGAACTATAAAATATTATATCTTAGCCCTGCACATTTTCAAGTTCTTTATCCTTTATTACAGCCACTGGTTTATTAAAAGTGGAAATGGACCTAGACCAAACCTCTGCCTGACTATGTCTGAATGGCTGCATCCAGACCCTGCATCTTTTGAAAACTGGTCTCTAATGTTTAAAATAAACCCAAGCCCAATACAGCAACAAACTTCTAATTCCTCCTCCCTTAGGACCCTACCTGAACAAAATCCTCACACCTGGATGTACAAAGCTATTAGGCTCATGGGGTACCTCCTTGCCCACTAATGTTAAAACACCCAGTGTGGTTAGCAGTTTCTGAGGATTAAAACTCAATCCCCCTTGAAACTCTTCCCAAGCATATATGATCAATGGTGAGTTTGAAAGTATGTTTTGGGGTTTTTTTAAGTCCGTTGATGTGATTTGTTCTGTTTGTAAGATTAACTGGCAGTAAAAGGTATTAATTTCCTATCACTTTGTTCCAAATCGTCCTTCCCTTGTCCTTGTATTTTATGGTCTCCGTTAAGGAATGTTGTCCTCTGGATCATTTTTATTGGCTTTGCTTTTTAATTATCGGCATTCATGCTTAATACAGCAGTTTTTTGGTAACAAAATTCATAGCTTAAAAAACCCAAAGCAGCCCCTCTTTCCCTTGGACAGATTTGAAATGCGATTACTTTAATAAGTTATAAATAAAGGCTTGGTAGTTGATATTCAGTGGGAAACTCTCCCAGTGTATTTCAGAACCCTGTTTTTCAGTCTCCTCCGATAAGAAAACTGCTGACTTGGCATTTTGGGGAGCTGTTTTTTGTGCTTTGTGTTCCTGCTGTAGCTGCCAGGGGTTAGCAAACCTCTGGGCTGCAATGTGGCCAGATCAGGAGCTGCCCATGCTGCTGCGCTCCCTGTTAACCTCAGTGCCACGCTGGTGGGTGCTGGCTTTTGCCCATGAGCTGCTGGATCAGGACGAGCTTTGGGCCACTGGGTTGCTGTCCCCAGGGACTTGCCTCTTGGTGGCACCTCCACCAACACCTGGGATGAGGGTCTGTGGCAGCCCTTGACCCCATCTGAGCACTGCTTATACCAGCCCGCTGCAGTTTACCCTCACCATTAGGGTACAGATGCTCATCCGGGACAACACCTAATGATTAGTCTGAGAGGAGGAGGCTGGGGAGACGTTATTGCTCTTTACAACTACCTGAAAGGAGGCTGGGGGGGGGGGGGGGGGGGGGGGAGCGGGCAGGGGGCTGGGTGTGTTTGTCTCTTCTCCCATGTAACAAGTGACAGGGCAAGAGGGAACGGCCTCAAGTTCCACCCGGAGAGGTTTAGATTGGGTATGAGGGAAAATGTCTTCACTGAAAGGGTGGTCAGGCATTGGAATAGGCTGCCCAGGGAGGCGGTGGAATCACCATCGCTGGAAAGGTTTAAAGAACACATAGACACAGCGCTTAGGGACATGGTTTGGTGGTGGGCTTGGCAGTGCTGGGTTAATGGCTGGACCTGATGATCTCAAAGGTCTTTTCCAACCTAAATGATTCTATGATTCTGTGTCTACTTTTTATGTTTACATCTCCCACAGTGAGAGTTTGTTTAAAAAGAGGTAATGTGTCTCCCCACTGTTTATATGTTGTCATTTTTTTCCCATGGTAGGACACTGGGCTGTCTCAGGCTCAGAGGACCCAGCCCCAGGGTAGTGGGTTTGGCCAGCTCTTCCTGCAGATAAGCCACGGCTGGCTTCATTGCTTTGCAGGCTGCTGATGGGGTCGTTGTTTGGGGAAAGATAGGCATCTCTAGTGATAAATGAATGGCTTCAACTAGAAGCAGCTACTGACAGATATGGCTGAATTATGGCGTGGGTTTTGTAAAACAAAGGGAAAGGTTTGCAGTTATTAGAGTGACACCTACAAGCCTTGATTTGCAATAACAATGTTTTCTCTTGACTTTATTTAGTGAGATCCTTTTGTACCAAAGATGTACCAAAGATCATTCAGAACCTGGAGGTTCCCTAAAGGGTTTCTAATTTGGCAAAGGTGTCTCTAAACAGCTTGGCAGAAGTGCTTGGTTTTGAGGAAAATGTGCTGGTCTGTTACTGGGGTTCCCTGCCAGCCTGTGCTAGAGATTTCTGGTTGTTTTTGTTTCTTTTTTTCCTTCCTCTTAATCTGTTCCAGCAGTTCAGCACAGGAAAGTTCAAGGGGGAAGTAACCCTTGTCAGGAAAAAAAAAAAATAGTTGTAAAAGCAATCTTTCTGATGCTAGTGGGTGAGGGCCCAGTAAAAGAGATGATGATCCAGCTTAGAGCCTGCTTCAGTAACCAAAAAAAAAAAAATATCTAGTGTTTAAAATGGAATTAATTTTCTCTTTGGATTGCGGTCAGGCTGGAACCAAGTTTAATTCCTTCAAGCTATGTTTTCCCTCAAACACCATTAGTTTTTAGAAGCTTTCCTAGGAGAAGCCAGTTCATTTGTCTTACAGCACATCGTGCTGCTGGACTTGGAGGAGAAGGAAGGCTGGGCTGTAACTGCAGTCTCTCCTAATGAACTCATACTTGTCACATTTCCAGGACTAGATGGGCTTGTCTGCCCCTCACACCCACCCAAAATATAGCTGTGTCCCAGGGAGATGACCTCCGCCCTGGGCCCCGCAAGGACTAGGTGATGCTGAGGTACGCACAAGCTGATGCGTCCCTGCCCAGGGACTGCTGGGACGTACAGCTCTGGTAACCCTGCCAGAAGGAGATACAGGACAGCAGAAACAGTACAGCTTTCCTATCCTACAGTCCCAAAGGAGCACGCAGACTGTAGTTGCACCAGGAAGTATACAGGGAGTGTGCTACTGCAGGCAGCTGCCTGTCCCTCTCCAGGTAGAGCAGGCAGCAGGAGGGGCAGGAGCTTGTGCCAGCATCCCAAAGACAGGATTATTTTTTTCCAGTAGCTGATATGCTCATGTGAATAACAAGTGAGATAAATTAGAAATGCTTATTAATGGAAGTATCATAAAATTGGCAAAACTGAACCTTAGAGCGTGATTTGCTTGCCTGAAATGTCAGTGCCTCTGGCAATAACCTGCTTAGGCTGATGGGGCAGCGTTGGAGAAGTGAAAGGCAGTGCTTTATGAGAGGGGCCTTTGATGTACCTCTGAGATAGGAAACCTCCACATCAGGCTATAGCTAGCTGTCATGTCTAGGCAGCCCTGGTGTGCACAGAAGATGGAGAGCGAGGCCATGGAGTCAGAAGCAGCAAATGTGGTGGCTCAAGCTGCGCAGCCCGTGCGGCTCCTGAACCCTTCCCTGAGCTCCCCTGTCCATACTGCCGCTGCAGCACCTAAAACTGGGCAATCCAGGCTGCAGTCTTGGAAGGGATTTCAGTTTTCTAGATTACTGATAAAACCCAAGGTATGACATAATATGCTTCACCTTCTGTGCCACACATGACTTAAGACATCAAGGCTTTCTGATTTAATAAAAAAATAATTGTAAAGCACCTGAGAGGTGAATTGGAATTTGATACCTGATAGCTTTCCTGAAGTAGTCACTGAATGTGGGGTGGGGGAATGTAGTCAGTGGCATTTTACAAGGACTGGGACTTCTAAACTGATTCCTGCTCAATCTTTTTATCAATACCAATATAAAATCACTGCTGGTAAAACTTATGGACAGGATGATAATAAACAGGTAATGATGATACCAGAAAAGTCAGGCACAATAATGAGAGTTACCTGATGGGTTCATGTCTACAAAAGTGTTTTTTATATAGCCAACTACAGTGCTATGCTTCTGAGAACAAAGAGGCCGCATGCATAAGTAGAGTGAGTATTGCATTCTAAAGCCTGCATGTTTGAAGGAGTTAAGGGCTGCAGTGGTTGCAAAACGCAGCTTCCATGACGGTGCTGTGGCAAAAGGGCCACTGCGATTGCTGGGGTTAGAAAGCAGAAAGAGAGGGAAGCTCTGTCTTTAAAAAGGTGTGCTCTATGTGGTTCAGGGACCATTTTCAAAAGATGTTGAAAAACCAGGCAAATTGCAAAGAGCCACGGAAATGACTAGAAGAAAACCCTTTCTAAAAAGAAGCCTTTTAGTGTAAAGGAAAATAAAATGGGAGGGGGGGAAGGAAAGGACTGAGAGGGACTTAATTACACTATGTAAGTGGAATGTGGGAAAAAATACCAGGTACTTAATTTGCCATAAAAGCTCAGAAAGACACAACGCCTGGAATCTGAGGTGTGCAAATTAATATAGGAAATGAGGATGAGTGTCTGACCAGTGAGGGTGATTAGCTTTGGACCAAGCCATCAACTGATGCAGGTCTTCCAGTCAAGATGAAATGCCTTTCTCCAAAGACATGCCAGAAGAGTTATTAGGCTAAATATGAGAGTAACTGGCTGAGACATAATGACTTGTAGCATACTGTCAGAATAGATGCTTTAATGCTCCCTTTTGGCCTCTGACTACGTTTAAACCCCCTTTCCTGATGTGAATCTTGGCTTACCAGCACTCCTTATCATTTCTTTCTACTCTTGTTCTCAGTCTGTTCTTGGAGGATTTTTTCTCTCTCCCTCTCTCTGCTTTTATTATGCCACTGCAGACAAAAATCGGGGGTTTTGAAATCCTGAAGGGAGTTAGACTCCCAGCTTCATCTGAATTCAAAGGGAACTGGGTGCCAAACACTGATCTTGTGAAAGCCTCAACCCAGAGCCCTTAAATTTGGTGTAGCTTTAAAAACCTTGTAAAAAGCAAGCTTGTTGATAGTGGGCTGTCTTGAGTTTTATTCCTCCATCTTAAGCATTCTTCTGATGGAAGTTCTATAAATATACACAATGATGACTAGAAATAAGAAAGTACATGTCTGGCTGTCACACACAAATTTTCTGCAAGGAAAATCACCACAGTTATTTTACTGGCTGGTTATCTCAAAGCAGCAAGTATCCAGACGGTTGTCTCCAACTGTTGTTATTAAATTCAGCAGGAAATCCATCCTGTCCAAAAGAATTATTAGTTTCCATTGCTCCTGGAAATGTCCAGAGATGTTAATTTGTGAGTGTTTGTGTTGCACGAGTAGCCGGCCAGTGTGTAGAGCCATGGTTTGATCTTGTCCTTGAGCTCTGGGAGTTGGGTGGCAGCTGTAAAACCCATGTCAACGTCTAGGCCAGGGGGTTATTTTGGAAGGTAAGACTTCCCAAAAGACCCGGACACTCCAACTATAAATATGTTTCACATCACAGGGCGGTATTGGAAATTAGTAGCTTAACATCTCAAAGTGGGGCCCAGATGCCACTAGAAGCAGTCTTCGCCACAAGAAGTTGGTATTTGTCAGCTATTTCTGCCCAGAGGTGTGTGAGATACCACAGTTTCCCCTTTTACTTACAAGAGGAAATAACTGTGGTGGCAATCTGGTCTTTGTCAGGGCTCTAGATGCTCAACCACAAAGCAGTGGTCCCTTATTTATACCATAAGGCCCGTCAGGGGTGGGAATTGACTACCAAAGGGAGCGGGAAGCAGAACCAGGATAGGGGGGGACTTTGCCTCAGCCGACTGCCTGGAGCCAGTTCCCCCCACCAGCCTCACCTCAGTACCAGCGAAGAGGGACCACCCAGGGAACCTGACCCCTCGCTGTGTGGGACTGGGCTGCAGGGACTCCTGCAGCCCCGGGGGTGTGCTGGGGGAGCCCTCGCCTGCTGCTAGGGACACTGTGCTTCCAGCCACCCTCCTTGCTGCCTTAACCACTGGGAAGGTGACCAGATGGCAAGGCGGCCATCAAAGGTAATTCCAGTGCCAGTCTCCAGCCACAGGTTTCCCTCTCCTCCTTTCAACAGCACAGGAGAGCCTGAACATATATTCACTGACTTCCCCACTGGACCTCTTCCCTTGGCCACCAGACATCTGATGGGATGGGGCAATGGGCACGCTCAGCCTTGGCCAGACCTCACACTGCAGAATTACTTCTCAGGTTGTGTCGGCAGTACCAAAATGATAGATGTTACCCTGGCTGGCAGCCTGGCAGTGTAACTGCAGTACTCAACCACCAACCCCTATTTGTTTTTCAGAAAGAGAAAAGCTTTAACATATTTAGAAAAGTTCTGATTTGTCTTTAAAACTGTGGTTCAGCTTGAAAATAATTTTATTTCTGGCAAATAAGTACACAAATGCTTTTAAGGGGATGTCTGCATCAGGTCTCCATTTAGCTGTCTCAGCTGCATATAGCCGTCTGGCAAAAGTCTTCTGGAGAAAGACAATAGCCCAGGAACACACTGCTGCAGCCTCGAGAAAATAGCCACACAGCACTGACATTGTTCAGATGTTTGCCTTTATAAAAGTTCCTTCTGGACGTAATAAAACAGGCCCTGGTGAGCACATACATGCATAACAGGGCTCACCGGCGGTGCTGCAGTGAACAAAAGCTGTGGTCAGAGGTGCAGGGTGTCCCCAGTGGAAATGCTGCCGGCTGGAGGGCAGCACCACAGCCCCCCTGGCACCAGCAGAAACTGCTGTCACGGCCCTGAGGTCTAGGGGCTTTGGGACTTGTGGGAATCGCTCTGGGTGCATGCCAGTGAGTTATGCCTCAGCCAGAAGGCGAATCCCAGGGCTAGCCTCAGAGGCAGAAGGTGGAGGTTCTCAGAAGCCATCAGCATTTCCCTGTGTCCTTTCCATCTCCTTCCGGGTGCACGAGGGCTTACACAAGGAGCAGTCAGCCTGGCTGGGCTCACCGTGATGTCAGTGAAACCTACACAACCTCCTTTCCAGCACAGAACCAGATCGCAGGGCTCAGAAATAGGGGCTGTCTGCCCTTCACCTGGAAGAAACAGTTGATGGCCAACAAAGCTTGGTGCACTGAGGTTTTAGCTGCAGTGGATCTGACCATCTCATTTATTCTTAAGGAACGGTTTCAAATACATGTGTAACTTTAGAGGGGCAGTGGGTTGTCATGCTGCGGTCAGCCCTACACTTGCTTTATAAATCATCAATAAACGAACAGTAAACCCTGCAAGGGTTTAAGTTTTATCTGTTGCGCTTTACTGTCACCACTCCTTATGGACAGGGTGCCTGTGTCAGCTAAGGAGCACTCCTCCAAAGGCTAACAAAATCCCTGCTCTGATCTTCTGCAGGCAGCCAGGGCACATTCCCAGGCACTGCCTGAATTCCTCTGGGGTCACCAGGCTGCTGGCAGGTCTTGCTTTTCTCTGTACTATGCTGCCAGGTAAATGGGGCTGGTACTGAACCAAAGCAAATGGCTGTTTCGTAAGCCTTCAGGTCAAGATTTTCTAGATAATAGGTATAGACAAAAAGAGGTACAGAAAATAAAGCACAGAACCCAAAACTTTGAATATCAACAGTAGATTTATTTTCCCCTCTTACCTGAGTAATTTCTCCAGCTTGGAGCCCCAGGGATCTGTAGTTAAAGGCTCACACCCTCCTTCCCTGTTTCCAGAGGGTATTTGTGAACTCCACAAACAATCACAATAATTTGAGGTTCAGAATTTCATCTTTTGACCTTCCCCTTTCCTTCCCCACTGCCTCTGAGCAGATAGCTTGGGTACCCAGGAGTTCTGCATGCAACCAACCAGTCAGTGTGGCAAATGCAGATGCCTGCCTTAGCTCACATGTGGTTAGCTGGGAATCACAAAGTTTCTAGTCAGCTTTTTTACCTTCTCAGAGTAGTTTGTTCTTTCTTCACAAAGCTTTCCATGGATTTATATGCTTCATATATAGAACATTAGTTGCAAACTCATGAACTTTGGTACATTTGCAAATTCTCATGGCGAAATTAAGAGGAGTGTGTTGTCCAGCTGTCTCTGGGGCAGCGTGCCCTTAGCATCTTCTCTCACTCTGGGAAGCTCACGCCATGTGTGCTTTCTATCACGGCCCCTGCAAATGAGGCAGGGCTATGGCAATTAATAACAATGCTGAAATACAGCCATTCAAAAGAACAGCACTGAAACTGCACATAGAAGCTAAAAACACTTTTTCAGTGATGAGTTCAAGATGGATAAAAACCTTTACATGTTGCAGGGCTCCATGCAAGGGCTAGTTGAACCCTTAACATTTCCTATCTTTCAAGTGCTGTGTTTTACTATCTAATAGCTTACTGCTGACAACTGTTGATTATCTGGTATAGCGAAGCATTGGGATGACCAAGACAAAGTGAAAACAAAGATAATACAAAGCATATGGCAACTGAGTGGTAAGAAAATAAAATAAGAGCACTGTGGAAGACTGAGCAGCACTGACCCGGGCAGGGGTGGCCATGGAGGACCACGTGATGCGAAAGGGCTGCAATTCATCCAAGTTCTTCTGCAACTCACTTTGGACTCCCTGTGTTCCTGGTATGGTTGATACCCAGACTAGCTAACCTGCCCATGAGTGGCTGAGGGCTGTTTTATTTTCCTACACAGCCGTATCACTCCAATAAAGCACTTTGCACGCTGTGTTACCGGTGATGGCTCAAAGTGAGGTCAGCACAGAGGAATGGCAAGCATTTCACACTGTTAAGCACCCCTGTGGACCCCTGCAAACCACAATGGGGTGGGAACTGGCCATTCTGGCTGGTGGTGATGCCCTCCTGGCCCTGGCCCCGGATGGGCAGCGCAGGCTGGCTTGCCACAGCAAACTGACTGCAAATGGAGTTCAGTACAGGTGTATGCGGGGAAGTGATTTGGGAATTGTTCCCAGATGTTGTAAAATGTCTCCAGCTCCCAGCCAGGCTACTGGGGGCTTTCAAAACAGTTTACCACTAACTGGAAAATGTTTATAGAGGGGAGCAAAAGCCCATAACATTCATTCACATTTGATTGCTCAGTTTGAATCTGGATGCCTTCCTAGGGCTCAGGGTATTTGGACAGGTTGACTACAGGGAAGATGTGCAAAGCCCTATCATGCAGCTCATTCAGGAATGCTTGTGACTTTCTCAGAACTACTTTCTGACCAGCTTTTTTTCTAAAGTAACCATCCTCGCTCTCTCCCCTTGGCACCATGACCCTGGAACAAGCGTATCACAGTTTTGGCATGTTTGGGACATGCTACCACAGTACAGCAATATTATGTGGCAAGCACAACATATGTTTTGGAAGAGAGTTCGGTTTATTTTAGCTGCTCCAAATTTACTTGACCTGTTTAATCCAGCTTTCACAGTACATCATCTCAATCACTGGGATTGCTTTTAGGTCATGCCCCACACAACATGTGCAGCCAGTTGGCCTTTCATCTCTATGCTTAATTGTCCAAAATGATTTCCATGTGATTAATATAAAGCCCCAACATCAGTGGTAGGCCAGGCCGCTCCATCATCCACATTATGTTAGGCAGGTGTGGGGTCTGGCCCACTGAGAAAGGAATAGTGTGAACATGGTATGTTGGGGGACCCAGACAGCTTCCTAGCTGAGAGTTATCTGATTGCTCCCTATCTACGCTGGGCATAAGTGAATATTGACTCCGGCACCTATGGGAGTTCAGTGGGGGGTAAAGCTTCTAGCATGGGCAGCCCCGTCCTGCTCTGGATGCTGAGCTGTGACTTTGCCTGGCTTTTTGCTGCTTTGCATATGGAAACAGCAGCTCAGGCAAGCTCTGGCGTGGGAGCTGCGGGACCTGCCCCTCCGAACCTGCAGTGTAAGCGCTGCGGCTGCAGGAGTGGGAGCAGCGGTGGCCGGAGGCTGTCCCAAGCTCTGGTGTGGTCCAGAGGCTGAGGTGGTGAAGGTGTGAGTGCCAGGTATGTCCCACGTCTGCCGCAGGTCTAAGCCACACGCTAAGCTGCAGGATGAGGCAGCTAATGGTGCCCTGCTCACAGATCGAACCGGGGAAGTGCCACAGGTGTCATCCAGGGATGAACAGCCACAGTGGCTACACCCTCGCTCTCATGCTGCTGTCTGTTGTACCTGTGCTGTGGCTGCACGGGGGTTTTCTGTCTTGCAGGGACTTTTGCGTAGTACTCTGAGAGGGTTTCATGCCCCATGCAAAATGAGATGATTGCTGTCGGTGTAATTTCTTTAAAAGAGAGCCGCTTTCTCCCCACTCCTACCCTCTGGTTTCTCCTGCCAACAGCAACAGCCATCACCCCTAACCGTCAGCCACTCCCTTGCCAGCCAACTGAATCATATTGGAGACCGGAGGCTTTTTTGGGTGCTAAAACTTTACAAGGCAAAGACTTACAGAATACACCCATATGCCCTGCCTGGAAACTGGCTCCCTCCTCTGCGGAAAAAGCCAGGCAGTCTCAATTAGGCATTCATGGAAAGTGGGGACGAGCTGGGGCCAGAGCCAGAGGCTGCAAAAGTTTCCACGTTTGCCAGCACCAATCTTGCAGACCCGTCTGCTTACTCTTCTTAGGCTCCTTCTCACTAGGCAACCAAATGTGCTAAAAGGAGAAATCAAGATCATTTTCACACCCAGATTACTGTGTTTGGGATATTTTTTTTGCGGCACTGCAAAACCATTGCTCCGTGTCACTTGTCTCCCCTAACATTCAGGGGAGTGAAGTGCTCCCCTGAGCAATGAGCTTGCCACCCTGATGAGCTATATATTGGCTCCACCTGGCCAAAGAAATGAAGAGGGTTTCAAACAGGCTATTCATGGCGTAGAAAAATCAGTTTCATCCCTGATGGGAAGGCCTCCTAGAGCTTTTAAGCTGAGGAGTGACAGAAGGAGCTCTAGGAAGAAGTTGGGATTATTTGGCTCTAACCCAGCAGCAGGTGGTTACACTTGGGGACTAACAGGGCAACCATGAACTCAGCTCCTGCTCCTGTCAAAGTAGTGCTGCTTGCCTCATACATGGCATTTTTAGTTCTGGGCTGAGCCAGTGACCGGGACTGTGTGAGAAAGACCAGAAACCACAATCGTGATTTTGATTACAGAGACCTTGCCTTGCTTCCTGCAAGGGCAGTGAGATAGCCATGGTCACACAGCTGCTTCCTTCCCATCTAGAGGTGGCCAGGGTTCAGCGCTGGTGGAAGCCTGAGCAATTGGTCTAGCTATTTCTCCATATACTTATAACAAATTTAGAACCCTTTTAGTGCTTCCTAAATAAATGCTTCTCATTTAAAAAAGAAACAAAACAAAACACTCAACGCTGTAGAACAAATAATTTTCTTAAAAGTACCACTGGCAGTGGGCAGCACCAGGTCATTTGCCTGTGCTGCAGGCAGTGTGGGGCAGGGGCTGGCTGGGCTGTGTGTGAGAAGGCTATCGTGGATGTGGGGAGGGGACAGCAAGTTATTATAATAAAAAATATTCCTTTTGAAGAAACAGGAGTGGTGCAAAGCACGTAATATAACTTCAGGCTTGAATTAAAGAGGCCACAAAAGACCAACAACTGTGAAATACAGGCAATAGGGGGGAGTCGGTAGAGGCAAGGGGGGAGGTAGGAAACATCTAGGGACTTGCAGTTTACAGTTCTAGTTATTTAATGCATAATCACTTACAAACTAAATCTTTGGTGGAAGGAGCATCTGCTGAAGTTGATCAACTTTAAAATATGAACATACATGTCTCATTCCGGTCACTGAAAAGATTTTAACCAGCTGGGTGTTTTAGAATATTAGTTATTGGGATTTTTTTGTTTCTTTGTCTGCCCTGGGGAGCAGGGCACAGCTTTGGGGTGAATTAATAGCAGTTATATTTTTTTTTTTCCTTTCCTTAGGTATCCCTGAAAGGGATTGGTGACATCCTAGAGACTGGGCAGTACCTAGGTTAAAAGAAAAGCAGTTTTTAACTCTTAAGAAAGCAAGAATACCTGCCAGTAGTGAAAATGAGGTTTATATGCCCATTACTATAAAGTTAAACACTACCAGCTGTATTGTCTACTTTTACAAAAAGAACTCAGGTGACAAATTTTCCCTGCTTTTCATATTTAGAAAGCTGTTTGAAATCTGCCAGGTTTGCTGGTAAGGTGTTGAAGAGGAGATCGGGTTTATGAAGTGTATTAAATTCACATTCAAAAAAAGAAAAAAAAAAACAAACCAGAGAAGCTATATTTCACGTGTACAGCCCTTGAGGGAGCAAATCACACATACCTGAGACTGAACTTCACCTTTCCTGGGACTATAAAGCCTTATTTGAGCCTCTATTTCTTCTCCTGTTGTGCTAAATTCTTGCAAGGAGGTGCACAGAGCTCAGTGTAGGAAAGAAATTGGGGGAGAAAAAGTTCACTTTCTTCTCTTGGCTACATTCATTTCACAAAAGCCTCCAGATGTAACTGCTTTGGTCTGAATATTTCTGTCTGCCTCAGACTGACATTTCCTCCCCTTGTAAAGAGATGGGCAGAGATATTTATGGCAGAAAAGATAAATTGCAAAGTGTTTCTCAATCCAGCTCTGTACATCTTGTGCTTTCCTTGTGTGTTTTTACTCACACAAGAGCACCTCAGGCCTCTGAACAGCTTGAGGGGCTCTCTGGGTGTGAAGCTGTACCCCTGGAGTTAAAGACATCACTTAAGATCAGTAGATGGGAAAACATGGGCACAGGCTAACCAGCCTCCACGTCAATTTGGGATGTCCTTGGCTGTGGCTCGATGTTGGGCAGAGGGGCATAGCATAGCATGGCTGAAACCCGTCATGGAGGCCCAGGGTTTGATGGCCAAGGCTTGGCTGCCTCCCATTGCGGCACAATGCATGGCTCAGCCAGAGCCTATGACCTCATCCATATGACCTCCATTTACTGGACCTTTAGGATGCTAGGAGGTGCTTAAACACCTCTTAGAAATTTTACTCGACTCAGTAAATTCCTTTGTGACCCCAGAAAACCATAAGGGGAGGCTAACTGAAGGCTAAGCCCTGCCCTGCCACTTGGAGAGTGAGAGCGGGTGGCGTGGCCCAGTGAGCAGGAATGCAGTACGTGGATGTGTTAAAAATAACTTTAAACACAGCTAATTAGGACCAGCTTTTCAAACAAAAATATCTGCAATGAATTTAAGAAAAAAACCCCAAACATACCAAACTAGCTATAGTAGTGCAAATTTCAGTTGTAGACTAGAAACAACAGTGGTGTTTCAATTAGTTTCCTGCCAATTAGCTCAACTAAGCATGAGGGCAGCGGAGCCACAAGGTTTTCTTCCAAAGTGTGAATGCTGGGGAACCAACAGGTATTTCCCTGGACATGTCCATCAGAGCCTGCCCTGGCAGCCATCAGGTGCCTGGTGGGTGCGGTGCAAGGGTTTTCCTTACATACAGGGCTGAAAATATGTTTACATTCATATGTTGCAGCTTCTACTGTCAGACAAAAAATAGTCCTCTCAGACCAGCAATCAGACCAGCATGTGCTCCAGTATCTTCTTCACTACAACACCTTACTGAGGGCAAAGATACTCAACATAGGCAATCAACCTTCTGTCGGCATCGTGTCTTGCTGCTGGCTGCTTCTGTGCTTTGGGCCTTTGTGAGCCAGGGATGCAGCTTCGCGGTTAATAACCCTGATAGGATTATTTTTTTTAATGTGGTTTTGTAATTGGGTTTGATCTCATTTATTCTTTTGACAGCTAGAATATCCCATGACTATGAATTTCAGTCTGCTGTGTGAAATTCTTTTTTTTTAAATTATGTAACCTCAGATAACTTTATCCAAAATTCCAATGAATATTTCCTCCTTTATTTGTGTCATTTATTATGTTATAGTCCACTATCATATCCACCCTCACTGATCTCTTTTCCAGGAGATGGAGGGCCAGTGCACAAAGTCTGTTTTCACAGGGCAACTGTTTCTTTCCTTTCATCATTCTGGATTTTTTTGACAGCTCTTTTATCCTTTTAGAGTGATAAGGATCACATAATGATGTTTTCGCTTTGGTTTCCTGTCCATATTTCCAAATCCTCTATTTGCCTCTATTTTTATTTTTTTTTTACACTGTTATGACATTGAGTTGAATACCCAAAATAAAGCCATGTGCTTATTCCTGACTTACTAGCTAATTTAAAATCTATTAATGAATATGCACCATTTGGGGTATCTTGCACCGATTGTCAGGGACTCTGTCTGACTCATGTTTGGTTCTGCTTTTGCTGCTCTGAATCAGTGAATTGCTGTTCACCTCCCCATGGAAGACGAGCTTAATGGTGTTGGTTCAGTTCCTTCAAATCCTGGAAGACGTTGGTGTGTGTGGGCTTTGGTTGTCTTTATTTAACTCGGTCGCTTTTACCTTGGTTTAATTCAAGCAAAGCAAACACACAGGGTGGGCAAATGGCCAAAGGATAAACCACACCTTAGACCAAGTAGCTGGGCAAGGTATTGCTTGATACGTGCAACCGCTGTGTATTCAAAAATTGTGTTTAAAAACTTTAGCCGGGTACGTTGGTTAGCAGTTTGAATTGGCTCATTGCAACATGCGTTATTCAGGTTTCTGACCAGCAAAGCTTGCTTTTTTGTATTTCCTTGACAAAATTTCTACAGCTGCCTAAGTCTTAACTGAGATTTCCATGACTGTGAACATTAAAGCGAGAGTTGTTTGTCTCTCCTAGATGTGAATTGATCTGTCCTTTGCCTCCCAGGTGCCCATGAGGGTTCATGTTGGCAGCACTGATGCCTTTGCAGGTTTTTTCTTGTGGTCATGCTGGAGAGGGCTGTTTGGCCTTGCAGCAGGCACAGCCAGGCAGGCAGCCCTGCACCTGGGGAGGGGCTGGTGCCCACTCCCCTATCCCCTACAGCTGGCCAGCACAGCTGGAGCCCCCATGCAATCAGGGCCGCAGCAAATATAAGAGCGGCAGAGGGAAATGAGGCCCTTTCCTAGGGCTGTGGGTTGCCAGCTTTCTGAATTTCTACGTGAAAGTACTCAGCAAAGCTTTTTTTCCCCTATGCTTGGAGTATCTGTCTGTGTATCGCTTGTTTATTTGCAAGCAGTGAGTTTTGAGGTCTTACTTCCTATGACTTCTGCAGTGTTTTCTGCACTGTTATTTTTTCTCTAAGTTTTGCTGGCTTAAATCAAATGCGGCGTAAGTATGCCCGACTCCTTGGAAGTCTGTTGAGTTGTACCACCTTGTTATGCTGCAGGACTGTAAGGAAACCTTTTGAAAAGCTGGCTGGGGTTAGGTTTCCCATACCTACTGCTCAGATGTGTCCAGACATCGTGCAAAAGAAAGCTTTCTCACTGTGTTCTGGCATTCTAGTTTCTGTTCTGAGCTGGTGAAGATCAGGTTAGAGTACAAAATAAAATCTTTGGCTTGTACCCTACTCCACTTAAAACATTCATAAAGATTTTGGCTAAGAATTGCTTTCCCTGTAGGCATGGGTTTTGGTTGGGCTAGCTGGGCATGTAAGCTCCATTTTTACCTTTTATATAAGAAAAAGAAAAAAGAAGGGGAGAAAGTCAATGATCGCTGCATTTTTGTTTAGCTAAGTTCATGGCATAGAAGCAAAGTCTCCAAAGAATGCCCAGGGTGGCTGCTACCTCTGGGGTCTCCGCATCGGCTGCAAAGCCGTATGCCTGGGCTGTGCTTTTCCATGGGGATGGCTAATGGTGTTCTGTTCTCTTGCAGAGAAATGTTGGCTGTCCCTGGTCTCCTGGGCTGCAGATCAGGGACACTGACTCCTCGTGAATGTGACTGCCTCAATTTCAGTTTTGGCTCTTTGGAAAAGGACCCAACAAATGCTGACTGAGGTAGGTGTTTTCTCGGCATGTTTAACTACTAAAAATTTCTCCTGAATTTGTAAAAGGATTGTGAAAAGTATTTATCTGTGTTGTTTGAATGAGGTTTTGCAGTTTTGGTAGGTTGTATCAAGACCAGTTTTTTGGATTTTATTGTCTGAAGTGTTTTTGAGATCTGGATGGTGAGGAAAAGTAATTGCATTACTTTTGGTAAAACATAAGTGCTGAGTGAAGAGGTGTGAGCCTAGCAGCTGGTGTTTGTAAATGATCTGTTTCTCTAAGTTCGGGAGGTGAATACTGGAGAAAAATCAAGCTGAATGTTGTAGTTTATTTTTTCAGGATGACAAACTATGTACTACATGCTTCTCAGGAGTAAGGCGTCTGTATGTTCTTCCAGTTAGGAGGTTTCTTTAATTCCTAATTTCTTATTTCCTAGTGAAAGACCTGACTGTCAGCATTCAGCCCTTGGTGCTTCAGGTTCTTCTCTTCCCAATGTGTCTTGTGCACATCCCTCTTAGAGGGACATGGGGAAAGGAGGAGTCTTTTTAACTTGTTTGACTTATGTGATCTGTGTATGGGGGCCCCAAGCAAGACTACAGAAGTGTAATGTGCAGACTGTTTGTGCTTCCTAGTTCATATTTAAGGTCTAGTTTGTACGCCTGCTAATGTGCTGGGAGGATCAGAGATGGGGATTTTGATGCAATGTGACTAACTAAAAATAGTAACCTTGGTGTACGGCTTAAATTGTTTTTCTATGAACAATAATGAAACAGCTTTTTATTTCAAAGTATCAATGTCATGAAATCCCTGTTATGAAATCCCTATTATTTTTCTTAAGGTGGGAATTATTTGGCCTTTCTGTTACAAGCAGGGTGTTGTATTGTCTCTTGACCTCATTCACATAAAGCTGTAAGGCGAAGCCTTTGGCAGCGAAATATATGGAAAAAGTACTTTGATCATTTTTGTTGACACCATATTGCTTGTGTTAATTTACTTCTGTTTTAAATATGAAAAAGTCATTTATTTGAGGAATCATAGAAAGTGTGGTAATAGGGAGCTAGGACTTCGCAGTTGGTTTACTCCGCATTTTTTCTGGTCACAGTGAAGTGCTAAATCTAAGGTGTCGGCATTTGGGGAGCCCCCAGTTTTGGTGGAAAGACTTATTTCAGTTCTGAGCTTGGCTTTGTGGTTCATGTTTGCTATGAGAACAGTGCTATTGGCATGATTTATATTGAAGAGCAGTGTGTTTTGTTTTTCAAACAATAATTCACCAACTAGCTCTGAGTATGTGCTTTTCCCTTCCCATGGGGCTCAGCTGGGATGACGTTTCATTATTTGGTGAAACAGTTGTCTTTTTTTTTTCCCCAAGGCTTCAGAATGGCACGATTCCTTAGCCAACATCTGCCCCCAACCCCAGCACATATCTGTGCGCATCCACGTGCGCACGTTCTTGCTCTCTCTCGTGTAGACTGTACGAGAAGACCACCCAAATCTTCCCAGAAACCAGGCTTGCTATGGAATATAAATGGCATCGTTGTGGTAAAGTCGGTGTCAAATATGCATCATGTTTGTAGGGGTTTGGGTGTGTCTAGTAAAAACTTTGTTGGTTTTACATGAAGGAGATCTCTCATGTTAGAGGCAGGATACCTGAAGTCCAAACTTAATTTCATTATATCCTTATTTTAATTTCCCATCACAACAGTATTGGCAGTCCCCATAGAAAAATTGCTCGCCATTGAACTTTGATTTGGTGTGTGAGAAGAACATTGCTGATAGACAACAAGCACTTAGTAGGTGTGTTGCCGACTTCTAGGCTTTGCAAAAAAATTGGATCCAATCACCTAAATTTTAAGTGATCTAGCTTAATTACTTTAAAAAATGCTGAATGTTACTTTTCATAATAGCAGTTTGCTGGCTCCCAAGCTTTCCTGTCCAACTGTTAAGGATAGAAGCATACTTAGATTCAGAAGACTGCTAGACAGTACCAGGCTGTTAAAAATGAAGAGCTGGCACTGTTAACCTAAGTTGTTCCACCAGCAGAGGAGACTTGGGGTGAAGCTCTCTCACCCAGGATGTGACCAGGCTCATTGCAGCTTAAGGGACTCATCTGTGGTGGAGAAAATCTTCACCTGGTCTGGGTCAGAGTTATGCTGGGGCAGGTTTGCACCACAAACACCAGGCTGTGGCTGGCTGGTCCATAACTGGGAACCCAGCGCAGCTGGTAGTAAAACTTCAAAGGAAGGAACGTTCAAGAAAACCATATCACTCTTTCACTGGTTTTTTTGCAGTACTTTAATACAGCATTAAAATGCTAGAATACTAGAGGAAAGCTGTATACTATCCAGCAAATAAGGCACATGTCGGAATGCCATTTTATGGACAATCCACAACAGAGGTTTTACAGTCTCTTTAGCAACACAGTCACCAGATGAACAAGCTGTCATCTTGATTGCTGAAGCAGAACTGGCACCTCTGAGGCCTTTGTCCATAGATTTTGTTTGTTTGTTTTAGCTGTACAAGTTTATTAACAGTTACAGAAAAAGAAATTATACAAATCGCCAACTGAATCTGACAAGGTCAGTGGGTACAGCTAAACAAATGTAATAATAATTAGGTTAATTTTTTTAAAGCTGAAGAAATTCCTAAGATACAGTGTTAGTTTTAGCACTAGTACACGATGCAGTGAGTGCTGTACTAAATAACCTTTTAAAGGAAACAAGAATCCAGTACAGGGTTGGGCAGACCTCCCATTTTAGCATGGTAAAATATCAAACTAAAACCCCAATCCTTCATAATATAATCAAACTACATGAAATGTAAAGTGTAAAAATGCTTCAAATACGTGCACATGCATATTCTATATTGCTATGAGTTCTAATTAAAATAAACATACACTTCTACAATAAACTACTTCAATCCTTTTCTCTTACGTCCTTTGATATTATTGCTGTAGCCGATAACTGCATAGCTGAGCTCACAGTCTGCAAAGAGTTGTGAAAGTCAAGTTGTCAAACAGCGTCCCAACCAACTCTCTTCCCCTCTGGTTATGGGAAAGAACCACTATTTGAAACCCAACGCTTGTGCTTCGGAGTTGCTGAAAGCCAAGTCTCTGTGGCGCTTTCAGCATCTTCTGTGTCTCTCACAAGGCCATAAAGTGACAGTATACTGTTACTTGCTCCTCACTTGCTATATGTCTAGTGATAGCTTTTTCTAGCAATCCTTCCCCAAATACACATAAATAAACTGTATAAGCATTTTCATATAAGTCTAAGCACTTGAATAATATACTGGTTACTTAATACTGATATTTTCATCCAAGGATAACAAAAACAATATGGCTTAAAGAATTGCAAGGTTTTTTGTCAGAATTATGTACCAACTTTCATATAATATTTTATGTAGACAATATTTCCTTCTTAATGTAGTTCTGTTGCATACTTTATACAGACAAAAGCATTGTAAAAAAAAAAAGTAAATTACTTCCATAAATATTTTCTTGAGGATACATCCTTAGTTCTGCAAAATAATTAAGAAAACTCTTACCTCTGTTAGTATCCTAGTTGAGAGGAAGGCCCTTCTGAAAGCTTCCAAATTGTAAAAAACTTTTCCCAAAAAACAAACAATACTTTTTTTAAAAAGGCCCTCAAATATATACAAAAAAGTTACTGCAAAGAGTTTCCAGATAAGATAACAAACAATTCAGTATTACAAGAAATATTTGTAACCATTCAAAAATTTTAACATCTAAAAAGGTTTCCAAAATACACACATAGTATTAAAAAAAAATTGAAAGAAACTCTATGTCAAGTATAACTCAAGATAAATACACATCTGCAAGTAAAACTGTAAAATACTTCATACAGGGGTAAACATTTATATCAATCATCTATAGCTAGTAACTGCACACGATTGTCCCTTTGAATTTTATCCTAGAAACACAAACCATCATCCCTATATTGAAGATCTCAAACAGCCCTCTGAGCACTTCAGCAACATAGCAAACTGAATGGACAGCAGTGGTTTTGCAGATAGGAAAGAGATGACGGGTTGAAGCCCAATCGGGAGTGGAGTGATATCTTAAAGAATGATTATTTTTTTTTGTTACGGGGATAGTTCCATCATATATTTTAAAATATGTTGGCAAAGGCAAGTGGAAAATGTATGTCAATTCACTTAACTTGAAAAACACGTGTTGATGATTTATCGCATACTGTTCAGTGGACAGCTCTCAGGATCCATACTAGGAAAAAAAAAAATTCTACGTGACTGCAGAAGAAAGAGAACTGATCTATGAAGTCTGACATTGACAAAAGCTCTTAACTTTTAATTTAAGTACTTTCATTTTTGGAATAACTGCTAGAGCGTCACAGGTATGGAACCCGTGTATAATCTAAATTTCACATCATACAAAAAGGTAAAATGTAGAGAATACTTTTCGGTATAAGGCTTCTCTCGGACATAGGTAACTTCACATTTTTAGATTACAAGCTAAGTCCCATATAATGGGGAACTTTTGAAATACACCTATTTTCAGAAATAATATATACTCTTGTGTATTTGTCTGAAATTAAGAAGCAACTTTGAGACAAAAAGGCCTCAAAACTTGCTTATGTGGTGTCATTTTATGTCCATGGTAGCAGCAGTAGAAACTGGCTAAAATGGGGCCATCCATTAAACTACAGGGATTTTTCTTCTTCACCATTAAATGAAGTATTCTTGACACCTTTGTTGGAGCCACATCAAGTTAAAGCAGCTAAAAATGTACACCATGCATTTCAAATCACTGATAGTTTTCTCCAGAGCAGTGCCAATGCCAAGGACAAATTCCATGTGAAATGTTCTGACTGAGGGAACAAATGATTAGTTTGGTGGGTTTTTTTGGTGGTTGGTTGTTTTTTTTAAGGAATAAATGAAAGTTTAAAAATCTCCAAAGAGGGCAAAAAAGATGGATGGATTGGTAGGCAAGCAACAGCAAACATCTGAGGTTCAAAACCTGATTTGCCGAATAAATGCACAGAGCCAAATTTCTCTCAGGTACCCCCATAAAGCATAGTCAGCTTAGGCAGGCCTGTGTTGATTCAAAAATCTTTTTACTGATGCTTACTTTGCTTCTGGTAAGACTGTCTAAAAATGCCTTCGAGGACTACTAGGTGATGTTCTAAATGCACAGCTGATAAAAAAGAACATCAGAAAGCATCTGGAAAAATCTAAAAGGTAAATCAACTAATTTTCTTACAAGTCAAAAAATCTGAATTTTTAAGGTTTTTCCAATTTGGAAAGAGTTAGTTAGGTCTACAGGTGAATTGTGGTTGGGGAGGGAGGAAGAGAAGAAAACTACATCTTATAATCAATCTTTTTTTTTCTTTTTTGAAATCAACATTAAAGAAATTTCTGATCTGTGCCATTAACTAAAAGCCAACAGTCATGAGCTATTGTACATTACTTATGCACAGCAACTCACAAACTACATACGGACAAACATGAAGCAAATGCCCAGAGCTGAATGCTATAATCCTACAAGCAAACCTCACGCAGGGAGAGACAGAGGAGCACTCCCCACGCACAAGCCTGCTGCTCCTGCCTTCCCAGGCACCAGCTCATTAGGGAAACGAGGTTTCAGCCCTGTGCAGTGAGGACAGAAAACAAGGGGATGCCCCACACTGCTGAGGGGAAGCTGGAGTTTAGGCCTGTGGCTGCAGGGGAGAGAGGGTTGTGGCTGCTCTCCAGGGACCCCCAGTCACTCTCCCTCCTCACCCCACTTTTGTCAGGGATAGCAAGGCAAGCAAGCTGCTTCCAGCCCTGGGGTGCCCAGGGCCTGATCACATCCACATCCCGCACCAGGATGGATTTGCAGTCTCTGAGTTCGGCAGTACAAACTACGGCAGTGTTGCATCTTGCTTTTCCATGCGTTTTGTTCTTTGTTTGTTTTTCTCCAACATGAGTGCAGGGGAAAAATCTGTTCTCCTGCTCATTATTTCAAAGATGCTAAAAATTACTTAAATATTTCATCTCTGCTGCCTAGGAACGTATCAATGGTATAAATATTGAACTGTGGTTAAGTATGCTCTTAAGAATTATTATTCTATACCTACAGACATTAATTGTGTTAAAGTAGATCTTGTGTATTTTTAGTACAACCTAAAAATCCATAAGCTGAAGGCATTGCCACAGTGTTGAATCTGGATAAACAATTTTTAACAGGGCATTGGCATGAAAATAGCAACAATTGCATATAATGGTATCTTTTAGTTGGGCCTTGTTCAGAACCTGGTGATGTGCTGTATATTGATGTAGCTAAAGCAAGGCATGTGCTATTTTACTCATCTAGTGGTTATCATAAGATGGAAATTATTTCAACACAGAAAAAAATGGTTGGTAACACCTTAATTTCAGGAGAAAATAAAATAATATTTTCCCTTATCTTCATCTAAGGGGGTTTCTCTACATGTCCTTTAGCTGGATGTGAAGCATCAAGGTGATTCCCCCACTGCCCCCGCCCCCCGTACTATATTAAGTGCTCCAGAGGGAAAAAATAATCATTTAGTACGCAGCTCTTCCAAAATTACTCATGCTTGAAACAAACTATCAAGATTAATGCTAGAGGTCAGGCTTTGAAAATCCACCCCTAGATCTGGCTGTGTATTTTTTTTTGTTCTTATTGGTATGGGCAGATTAGTATCCTTGTTTAGAGCGTTTGCCTCCAAGGTAATTTCTGAGTCTGTGTAAAAGAATGCGTTTCCATTTGAAAACGCTAAAACTGTATCCTCACTGAGGCAACTGAACTGTTATTAGTGTTAACCTTCAATAATATTGTTTTTAGCTATTTTAGTTAATGGAATTGCCAACTGGGCAAAACTGGTTTCAAAATAATTAATTTAGTTAATACTATTTCAGCATTACATAGCACTTTTCATCCAGTGATGACAAAGCACTTAAAGATATTAAGTAAGCCTCACAACTCTCCTGTGAGGTAGGTAATGAAAGTATTATTATCCCCATTTTGCAGCTGGGGAAGCTGAGGTCCAGAAGGATCTTGTGACTCGCTCAGAATCAGGGAGCTAATGAAAGAGCCGTGGTCAGAAGCCAGGAGTCCCACTGTTTATCCATTGCTCTGAGCAGTAGGCTGGGTCACTTGGGGTTTTGCAAGATAAGTACATGGTGCTACCACCAGAGTAAGCAGAAACAATTTTGCCCCGTTTATTGCGAAGCAGGGAAATGGCTAAAGTTTCACCCTAGAGCAAATTGGTAAAGAGCTTCACATTTTCTATACGAATGCTCTGAAAACTCTAAATGTTCAGTTTGCTTTACAAGAGCTTGACTGTACGTACTGGTAACATCCTGCTATCACTTGGCATAAAACTCCCTCTGTCTTAGTGTTACGGAATTAATCCCAAAACCAAATTCAATGCATATCAAGTTATTTAGGGTTTAAAGTATTTCCACAAAGTATCATTCACACAAATCAGTCTCTCTAAAGGAAACTTCATAAAAATAAAAATAGTTGAATAAACCCCCCTCAAACTAAGGGTATCCCTGTAATTTTTTTAGTGAATGCTGCAAGTGAATTGCTTGTTGTGTCCTTTTGCCAATGTACTCTTGTGGAGCCATACAAACAGGATACTATCTCGAGGTACATTCAGTTCACGATATTTCCCAGTCCCTGATGAGATACTGCTTTGCAGCAGGATGTCCCTGCACAAAGTTCAACCTGAAATGGGGCAATGAAATAGAACTCCTACATTTCTCCTCAGGTATGTAGGTGCTTCAGGAAGACATAAAGAGGGAAGGTAATATAGAGTGTTCTTCGTGCCTCAAAACACCCCTATGGCTAACAAGTTTTATATTATAACAAATTTGTACAGTAGAAAACAGGACATAAAAATAGTTCCTGGAAGTGGCTTTAAAACTTTTATAAATAGTAAGTTTGGCTAATCTTTCAATTAAGGGTTTCCAGGACAGTTGTAAGTATTCTTATCCCCCCTTATTCACAGTAAATTTAGTGTGCTTGTGGCCTAATGAACGACCCATACACATGCAGGGACCATTTTAGTGGGATTATATGACAAGAGAAGGATCTGTTAGTCACTCAAGCAAGCCAATTTTGTCTCCTCCAAAATCTTCTTGGAATGCTTCCTGATGCTCTGGGTTCCATTATGGCATTCCCTTTCTACCCAACCCACACCCTCAAACAATTATCCACTTTTTTTTGCCACATCCTGCAAAAACGATTTTGCCTAAGCCCTGCCCAAGCAATGGTAACAAACAGAAAAAGTCCAAGAAATCAGTAGCGCAAAACTCAGACTTTCTAAAACCGGGAAAACAGTATTTTTCCTTCTTTTATGCTATCGCTTGTTTCATCTTCCTTTATCTTGTCATATAATAGGAATAATGTTCATGTTGTGGGTGAGTGCTTGCAATTGGTGGCCCCACAGTTATTTAACCTCTGCAAAAGCCATACATGTAACATATATTCCTTGTGAATATTATACCTTGCCTGTTGAATAGTACTTCATTTCACCTGGCCTTGATATAGGGTCTGTGTAAACAATCAGCAGAACCTGCAACCATGGTTCTGTTGTGAACGCTATCAGTAACACTTTATATATGTGTGTGTACATATATATAAATTCACATATATATGTATGTATACAAATTGTAGTCCTGTAAATACCTGTTGCATGTATGTGCATGCACAGGAGAAATGTTACATTCTATTAATGGTAAGGCTTATTATTAGGTAGGCAATATTGGCAATTATTTTAGCTTTTATCTTGATTTGTTGTGTTGCTGTTGATCGCATGCTGCCAGAGGATCTTTAAGGACGATGGGGACGGGAAGAGGCCACTTCGAAGGTTTATTGCACACGGCGGCAGTAGTAGCCCAAAACTTTGCACTTCTCACACAGATGCTGGGGATGTTCTTTGCTCTGATCTGAAACATCCAGGCCGTCCGGCTTCTCCAGGGGTCTCTGCAGCAAAGGGAAGGAAATTGGATTAGATCCAAGGTTTTGTCACTGTTACTCTGTTATGCATGTGAAGCCTACTTTTATGCTTAACTGAGCTTCCTCCTAGCAATTATAAAGGTACCATATTTCTTTCCTGAAGGGATGAAATATCTTTTCAGCTCTTGAGCTCTGCATTGGTTTGGATAATATAACTCAACTTAATGTCATTCCTCTTCCTAAAGGTGGTGGTAAATTTGTTGTAGGTAAATTACTGAAAGACTGAATTGGGGACTATATTTATAAAAGCTCTAACACAGAAGAGTTTATTCTCTTGGCTCCAGTGACTGAGTTGTCCCAAAGGCATTAGCACGTCAAGCATGGGAATCCCATTACCCAGCAATGACGGCAGGGGTTAGCTCCTATGACAAGAAAACTGTCCTAACCATGCACAACTATTACATAGCTAAATGAGGTTTTCCCAATACTCCGTCCCGTATTTCTAAGCCTGAAATTTTTGAAGTAGAGCAGCTGCAAAGCTTTTAATAAAAAATAAAACCCAACAAAACCAAAACACCACCACCAAAAACCAACCTCATAATGCAACCCTTTGCCCTGAAGCTGGGTAATAAATTGACGATGCATTTTTAATAATATTTGTGAAATCAGGAGATAGGAGGTATATTCGGCTAAAGAAGGGACTGAAACTGCTTTGGGTTTAGTAGAGAACAAAACAAAAGACTTTGTTCTTTAATTTTCCATGATATGTAAAGGGTTTCACAGTAGTTCTCAAAATAAAATAGCCATGTTAAATATTTCAGTAAGGTTAAGCATTTGGAAAGTCTTAACAGGTAGAGAGGTGATAGAGACGTAAGGTAGAACATCATAAAGTGCACCATTTGTTTGAAAAAACAGAATTCCCTAACCCATAATTTCTCCTGTTTTTGTGAAATGTACCTGAAAGAGCATTTCATTGCACAGTGCCTTCCCATGAAGACAGCGGTTGTTCTATGGGACTGTGGTAGGGACAGCATGTGGTGTGAAATGTGCAAACAAGCCGTAAGATTCTCACTGTTCTCACAGGGATGCCAGACTCTTGCTTATCTCTTCAAAATATGGTTCTTGGAGCAGGGTATAGATAAATACAAATTACAAAATTATGACCATTTATCTTTTCATACCTTTGCTAAATCCTAAAGACTGTAAAATCTTAAAGTATACCCAATCATCTAAGTTTTTATTTGTAAATTCTTAACTCCAAAGCCACCCACCTGAGACCCTGTGGACAGGAAGAACAGACATTTGAAACTTATTTTTTTGCTGTGGAATGCTGCAAGAAGAGCTTATAATCCAGAGAATAGAAGGGTTTTCCAGCTTTCTGGATAGCTAAAATGAGACAAAAATATATTATGTCATCCTGAACAAGGGTCATCTGCAAATTCCTGCTTGGTTGTATTGGATTGTAAGTGAAACACTCTTATTATATTGCACAGCTAGTAAAAACAATATATGGGAATAATTTGGTGGCGACTGCCAGTGGTTTGTTACAGATTCAGTGCTCTTACCCATGATATTGCCTGAAGTTTCATCTGTCCCAGGCTATGTATTTAACTGCAAATTGGATTCAGTGCATCAGGTAGAGGGTAAGGAAGGCAGACAGATCCCTCATTTTCTCTAAATCCTTTAACCTCCTGCTGCAACCCCACTGAGCTTTGAATGACTTGTTGGAAGTCAGTATGTTAGGATTTGAAATCAGAACCAGCACTCCTGTTTCTGGGCTTGCAACCCAACCGCTGGTGCAGGCAGTGCTTCTGCCACAACACAGACAAGTTGAATACATTTATTTGGGCAGAAAAACTGCCCTTCTGCCTTTTCTACTACTTGTTCCACCAACATCTGCCCACAAATTTTCTTCAAGAATTTGTTACGTAAGAGTAGTCAAAGATGGTGCTCAGGTTCAGGAGTCCCAGGAGTTAATTTATGCTCCTCATTGGAGAATTTGAGAGTTTTGAAACGCTACACTTAAGACAGGCTATTCAACTCGGCTCTGATTGCTTCTACATGCTAGCTGTGCTCTGATTAAAGAGAAAAAATACAGCAGTTATCATGTTTATTGATATAAGCCAGATTTTTTTTTTAATACGCAAGGCCTTGGGAATAATTTTTCCTGGAAATAGTGCAAAGGACATTGGGAATGTCTTGAAGCGCCAAGAGTTTTTGGACGGTTTTCAGAAACAATAGCTCTCCGTGGTTTGCTTTCCCCCTGCGTTGATTGAGCTCAGCTTTTTGGCCTGCAAAGCATTTTGATTTCAGAAATGTTATTGTTACCAGTGTGTTACGACACAAAGGCTGGGGATAGAGGGGTTACAAATGCAGGGAAGCAGGTTGCCAAGGTCCAGCTGGAAGGAGTGAGCCCAACAGAGCCTGGATTACATTGCTGGTGAGCTGGTAAAGGGCTGAGGCTTCGAAACTGGTAGCGTGCTAGCATGGTTTGTCCCAAAACCACTGCAAACCAACCCTTGCATAAAACGACGTCCCAGCTTATGTCCATTTGCTGTTTTGTCTTCAAGCATTTATTGGAAGGCAAAAAGAAATCCTTTCAAACACCCTGAGAAGCAACTGCTATCTGTCTGGATACTAATTGTGGAGGACCCTAATAATCTCACAGCCTTGTGACCTTTCTTACGCCATGCTAAAAGGATAGGACATGAGATAGCCAAAGAGCCGTGTGTCCATCAAGGTTAGACTTCCTTGGCGCAGGCTGACCTAGGACAATTCCTCCAGTTTTGGCGTGGTGGAAGGAGAAGATGCTGGTGCAAGAGGGGGCAGGGTCAGGCTGTTGCATGCTGTGTCTTAGTTTTAGGGACTGCCTGAATTATGTGGAAGATCTGAATAGCTGAGGAGGCTGCATGAGTTCCGTGCTGCTACTGAGAGGTCAGTAGCATGAAAACTCAGCCATGCATTTGGAGAGGGTGTGGAGAAGGGGACAGGCTATTTGGCTGAAAAAGTAATTCCTTTCCTTAGAAAGAGGTGAAATGGAGCTTGTAAAACAACAGAAAATCCTGCTGTGTTTCTCTGGGAAAGGTATGCTTTTTTTCCATTAAATGGAGAGCTTAAATATAATACTTCAATTTTCATTGTCTTTTTTTTAAATGCAAGCATCCAGGATTTGGCAGTCCATACTTTCAGTAAAAACTATAGGGACGGGCACTCTTACATTCTTGTTTTTGTGTGTCTTTCTTTAATTTTCTCCTGGTAGTTGCTGGGTGGAAATAATCTTGTGCAGCTCCACCAGGAAAGCATTTGATGGTAGTGACTAAAGCTGTTGCCTCAGGGGAATGAAGCTGAAATAAATTTAAATTTATATAGCAATTCCTGTCCTGCAAATTAACTTTTGATTTTAAGCTATTGCTGTCTCAGTCTAAATGTACTGAATGAACTCTGCATTCCCCCCAAGTCAGTTAAAACCCCCAAACCCTCAAAACAAAAAGCTCACCCTTATGAAGTGTTAGGTGTCAGAGAAAAATGTCACTAGGACATCCTTGTGGAAAATTGCTTCTGCTAAGAAGCAGAATGGAATAATGTGGCTGCTTATGGTTTATGTTTAAAGATTGACTTTTTTCTGTAGAATGGAACAATTTGATTGCACCACTGATGGGTAAAGGATTGCATCAAAATTCAAATGTAAGAAAAGATACAATTTTTTGGACTCATTACCTCAGGTCTTCATGGGGCGATTGAGACTATTAAATGACAGATTAGGTATGTGAACAGAAATGGAGTCTACAACTGTAGCTGGCAGGATGACTGTTAGGTTAACAGTCTTAAGGAGCTACAGGTAGCTACACTTCCCTCAAGACACACACGCTATCATGAATTCCTAAATTTTTAGTCCAATAAAAAAAATGGTGCGCTGGGGAAAAAGGATGAAATTCAATGCGTATTCTTGAGCAGTAGACCCTCTGCTTTTCTGTCTGCTTGGGGGGAACAAGGAACATTAACAAGGCCCTCAGTTGTTGCTGTGGATCTGAGAGGCAGTGATAAGAAGGCTGCAGATCATAGGCGCGATGCTCAGGGCAAGCAGTCTCTGTCAGCAGCATGCCTCTAGGACAGGCCAGCTAGGAATGAATGATAACTGCATGAGCTAAATGGCGAAAAATCTCTTTTTAGAGTTCAGAGAAGCAGCAGTCTGGGGTGATCTGTATTCCCACTGCTGGAACACACAAGTATGGGCGTGCTGGGGAGGGTTAATTAAATCTAAAGAGTCAAAAGATCATACTTGTAGGCCTGAAACTGTTGAAAAGTTTATTGGGCTTGAGTGATCAGGCCGATCCCTCCCCATACTGAGAGAAAAGAGGTGGCTGTGGATGCACCCGGCTATGGCAATTGTGATGGGACCACTGCGTGGCCCATGGAAGTAATAGCTTGGAAATCATGAAGAATGTATTTACATACCAAATTATTTCCAGTCCAACAGTAAAGTCCTGACAGCTGGAAGAAAATAGTGTCCAAGAGGACAAGTCGGTCACCAGATGGCTGGTTCTGCACCAGTGCAACAGCTGTCATCACAAACAGCACTGCAGTTAGCCACAAAATCAGAGAAGAAGCCTTGATAACAGGCCAGCCAGGAAGCAACCACAGGTGCAGATGTTGCTGCTGGAGTGGGCAGGGAAAGAAAATGAGAATTCAAAGCTTGGTGTCTGGGCTGTTACAGTGCCAGGAATGCTGGTGAATGGCTGTAAGGACTGGCTTTGTTGCTGGAGCCGAGTAAGAAGGAGCATAAACAACTACAAAATCCAAATGCCTTGGAAGAATAAGAGGTAGGTTTAAGTCCAATCTGAGATGTCTGTTTATGTTTAGAGCAGCTAAAGTGACTACCTAGGAAACTACTTTTGGAATGGCCATGGAGCAGCTTCATCAGGGTAGTTCTTTAGTCTCCTACTCCTCAACAGGGCTTGATCTCAATGAGACTCCAGTTTTTGCCCCATGTCCTGTGAATTTGTGTAAGTGCTCCCAGGGGTAGGCCTACCACTTGAGGGACATAGTGGAAACTCAAAAGGAGGAACACAGTGGCACAGTTCAGTCAGGAAAACAAAAATGCATGCTGAGCTTTCTTGGGAGAAGGAATAGTTTTGCAGCTCAGGAGCAAAAGCCACCTGATTCCTGGGCCGTGGATGAGTTGAGGAATGAACGCCAGCAGCCCTGCTATTGGGCTCTTGTGTTACTCCTTGTGATACATGCTCCATCATCTCTCTTAAGTGCAGAGATTTAGAGCTGTATTTATAGAGCACTCTGAAGTATATACACAGCTGTAAAATTGCTGAGAAGACTTTTCCTGCCCCAGAGAGATTAAAAAGTCATTCTCACAGATAGAGTATGTGGAGTAAGAGCACAGGGCTGAATTGAGTCTTTCCTTATGGGGAATTGGCACGGGATCTTTTCCTGGAGTGAAATGAGCCTCCAGGAACAAAGAGCAGGTGGCAGGGAAGTGTGGCTGCTCTCCTCTCCAGGGACCTACTAATGAAAGGTATGCATAGGAAATCAAGATTTGAGCATAGCTGCACAAGCCATTCACAGGCTCAGCATATGTGCTTGAATGGCGACCCCAGGGCTATCCAGGGTGGAGATTATTATCTGCAGTACTGTGGTATTATTGCCTGAGGCAGTGTAGCCTGGGAGTACTCGGGCACAAACCATCCCTTGTGAGGCGATGTGGACAAGCCCTACAGGACTGAAAAGTCCGCAGACAGAAGAAAGCAATTGGGAAAGGTGAGATACAGAGATGGAGATGAGGACTGGAGAGAAGGCCAAGCCTGGCAATTGAGAACTCACTCCTAACTCACTGCAATGAACATCCAGCAACCCTGAAATAAGGATGTCAGTTCTTTTCTCCTTAACTAGACAAAAGCATCCTCATCTCCAATATTGAGGATGACATAGCAAGGCTTGGTGGCCTATGTGGTTATATTTCAGCTACTGAATAGACTCTGTAGAGGTTGATCTATTTGGTGAGGAACTGGGAATACACATACTCACTTGGCCATACCAGAGGATGGGAATGTATCCTCGGAGGTGGTTGCTGGTTTTGTCCATATCCACACCTTCCTGTAAGTGTCCTCTACTGCCCAGGACCAGATGTGGAATGGGGGAGGCTGACTTGACCTGGTATGAGTTTTCATGCTGTATATACTGTTGTGAATGTAGCCCTCACCAGGGAAATGTGGCACCTGACTGGTTTTAGACATGGTCTGAGTTGTTTGCAGTTAAGTAAATCTTGTGGTTTCGAAGGCTCTTGTAACTTGACGTAAGGATAGTTAATGTTGAGGAACCAACACTGATATTCATTTTCTGATAAAATGACCGTTATTTTTTTTAATAATATTCAAGATATCTTTTTGTCTGTTAGCTCACAATAATAGATTTATCAAATGGTAGGGTAAGGAGTAGGAGAAGGAGATGATGAATTCCAACACATTGCAGAGAAGAAATATTGACAGGATTGTTTGGAAGTAGAAATCATTTCTTTCACTAGAGGTAAATACTGTCTGAGCTTGCATGGAGGTCAGACTTCTGTCTGGCCAGCTCATCTGGGTTTTGTTAAATTGGGGAAAAAAAATCCAAGAAAGAAATCCATTTATGGATTGCTTGTACTGTGACCACATCACGTGGTATGGTGAGTTTACAGTGAAAGAATAGATGCTACAAAACAGCAACATTGATTTCTTTTTCTTGAATGGAATTAAAATGCCGCAAGAGAAACATGGCTTCTGGGGAGAGGCAGCATATTTTCTTAGGTGAGTTGTTTAAGTTGGAAAAACTGTCTAATGGAAGATTCAGATGACAGAGAAAATAATCTGGTCCCATAAAATAAAGGCAGTAAGAGCCCATAATTAGTTGAGGACTTTCACTGATGCACTGAGGAGGGGAAAAAGTGATTGCTAAAAACTTCTAGACGTGCATAGGAACTCAAACATGAATGAGGACTCTCCTATGGTAGGTGTCAACAAAAGGAATCAAAATCTAAACAATAAATAGGAAATTACATTTGAGTGGGGTAGCAGTGCTAATTAAAAAAACCTTCTAAAACAATCTTACGTGCACAATAAGATTTTTTTTGTGTGCTTTAGCTCTCAAACTAGAAGTATTGGTCTTTGAATTACATTTATCTTTCACTGTGCTTTTACAAAATACAGTAATTAGTGTAGGAGTACTGGTGACTGGGTAGAACATATTTTCCAAGATGATGCAGAATAACGCTGCACAGATAAATGTTGATGAACGTTAGAGAAAGTGTGGTGTGGAGCTGGATGCTTGGACAAAAAACATGTATAGGTTAGAAAACACCAGGCTCTGTCAAGAAGCAGTGCTGACCTCATGCAGCCTGTCAGCTCTCCTTTGCTGCTGGCTCTGTGTGTGAACTGATGCTGTTTTCTTTACTGTCTGGCTATTGCTGGTATGCTTAATCAGAAGCAGCACAGGGCACCTCTGGAAGAATGAAAAAGACTAGAAAGAATGGTGATAGTGACACTGAGAAATAGAAGCCGATGGAGGTGAGGCAGTGACAACAGGACGTAAAATCTTTCGGCTCGAGGTTGTAAGTTCAAATTTTGGGAAACGGCACTAGTGACTGGCTGCAAGTTATTTACATCTAGAAGCCTAGCTGAAACGCACTCTTGTCTTGAAGATCTCAAATAGTTTCATTACCTACTGGTGGGGCACAAACACATGGAGAGATAATAGCAAAGCTCTTCCACAGCCTAAGTTATGGTGTCCTTAGGGAATGGTGTGGAAACACAGTGATGGTGGTCAGCTCTGGACACCTGCACTGCACATGCTGCGACTATTCCCCAGAAAACACTACGTAACTGGCTCCAAGGCAAGCCCAGCTTACGCAAGCACTGTAGACTGCAACCCTTCCACAGTATGTCTTTGACTTTAGTGCTGCTATGCAGATTAGACTCCTCTAGCCCTGCCAAAAGCGGCAACTCTGCCCGAGGGACTACTTGTAAACCTTATTTACTACAAAATGTACATATTCCCATGTCTATAATGCCTCTTGTATAGTGTGGATGGGATACCACTAGAGCAATTTCTTGAGATCCTTTGAACAGTAACATAAATGATAGAAAGAATTTAAAAGAACAATGTAAATATTTAGAAACTTGTGTCACAAATCAAGGGTTTTGTAATTTCTCTCATCCTCAAGACTGTATTTCCATGCATGCGACAAATGACTTCATTGCTCAATCTGGATTTTGATGCAATTGTCTATACAAGCTGTCTAAATGAAGGCAAGGAAACGGAGACCTTGGAAGCTTCGAGATTCTCATGTGAGTTAGTGAAAGAAAATTTGTTAGCTTTCCTTCCATATTTATGCTTCCACAAAAAAAAAAGAGGTCCTTTTTCTCACTTGCAATATAGTTTCCCGTCAGTTTTGTCTGTAGTTTCTAAAGATGACCTCTTGTTTTCAGGTTTGGAATCAGAGTGGCATTAGCCCAGAGAAAGGGGAATGGATCACATCTCAGCTGGCCAACAGAAACACAGATATTCACTGGCTCAGCCAGAGAATTGTACAAGTCTGCTGTAAAGTAGAAAAATTTCCATGACAGAAAGAAGGGATGATAATCTCGTAAAGTATGTCAAGTTTAAACCAAAGCTTCTGCCACAAGCGTGGCAGGCTTCAAACACTACATTTTAACCGCAATCCGTGTTGCTTCAAGGTACTAGCAATTCTAAACCAGTATTTTGGCTGCATATTGGGATGCAATGTTGCTGTAAAAACTGAGTGAAATCTTGCCCTTAGGATTAGATGAATATGCATGTGTATACAAGAGGAGGAAATACAGTTGATTTGATATTCCTGCATGGGATAAAGCTTAATAAACTTCTCTGTATCTCCTCTTCCTGCTTGTTGCAATGAATTTCAATATTCCTCAGCCTTTTTGTCATAATAAAGTCACAGTATCCTTCTCTAGGATTTCTTTTTTCTCCTGACACCCTCCCCTCCAAAATCTCATGAAATGCTATGAAGTGTTCCTTATGAACCCATGGAAAGAGTTTTTATAGGAATTTTGCAAGCACTTAGGTAACTAATGAGACACCTAAGGCTCATGATGGAATTTCCTTTGCACCTATTGCATCCAAATGATCTGTCTACGGTTTGAGCGGTCTCTGAGTGGGCAGCAGGTAACCTGACCCACGCACAGCTCTATTTATTACTGAGATTCAGTTAGGATAAATTACACCTGAGGCAAATCACACCTCCCAAACTCTTTAAAAATAATTCTCACCTTTTCCATCCACAAAGATTTTCTGCAATATTATGAAATTGCTCCCAAATTTTTCTATGATGGACAAATTTATTTCTCGTGGGGTTGTCAAAAGTGACTTTCTGCATGAAAATTCAGCTTTGACAGCCAGTCTGTAGCCTGGTTTCTCAGGGAAACAAGGGGTATAAGCTTGTGCAGTTGGTCTGTCTGTCTCCCAGTAAACACCACTGACCTGGTTGACTGCTTGTGACCGGTTCTGATGGGACACAAGCAGGAGCTGACAGTAGTTTTTACCATCGTAAGCTGGAAACACAGGAAGTTACCTCAAGGGATAGATGCGACTGCAATCTGCAGGGCGCAGGAAAGGCTGTGTGTACCACGTGAGCTGTGGCTGGCAGGGTGGCAGGTGCAGCTTTCCTGGCAGAGCTACTTTCTAGGTTTGACCCTTTCAGCTTAATAAAAGACTTTCTTCGAAGCTCTTTGCTTGGGGCATCACTTGGTATTATGGAAACTGAGAAACCTGTCTTTAACCAGGCTGTCTTGTTTTACTGTCATTAACCAAGGAATTCTGTAGGCAGGAGTCATCTTAGTATTGTTCTTTCATCACTAATCTTTACAAATAGACAAGGGCCCTTGACCAAATTCAATCTTATTTCAACAGGTGAAAAAAGTAGTATGCATGGGAAGTAACTCCACTGACACCAGTGGAATGAAACATTAAATTGGGGTAAATATGAAGAGCTTCAGAAGAGCTAGGAGCCCTGCTGCTGCTAAACTTGCTTTACTCCATCTCAGATTATAAGGCCCCACAGCCTGTTTCTATAATAAAGGCAGGTAAAGATTTGGGAGGTATTTTTACTGAAAAATACGGCGCTCAGATTTTCCAGTTCTGATGACAGCAGTTCTGATTTCCAGGACTTACAACAGCATCTCGTCAGGGAAACAATTTTTTGTGGCATGTTGTAGTCCATGTCAAGTCCTCTGTAAGTCTTACCCATGCTTTGCAAAGTCAAGAGCGTTCCTAATTCCAAGCCTGTATGCCAGCAGGTCTGCACTTCTCCTACCTGTTTGTGAGGATAAACATTAATGTGGCACTTGATACATTCTTGTCCCATGTTAGCCCAGGAGTTTCCACTCATCCATTTTCTCTTGCATTTGGGGCACTTATATTCACCAAAGCAGCGTTTCTTGCCCTGGTATGGTGTCAGGCCTTCTCCTTTTGGACGAGCCTACAAAACAAAGGGAGGTAGCAATGAATGACCAAAAAGGGGTGTGGGAGAGGTAGTAGGAAAGTAAGGGTGGGGTTTTTTTTATTAGGGAACTTTAGGCAAAAGGTACCAGCAGCAGACATGAAGGTCATATTCCCTTAATGAAGAGTTCGTATGTTGAAGCCAGAGTTTAACAGTACTGAGAGTTACTTCTGTAAGAAATACTCAAAAGTTCAAGATGACTTGTAACACTCGTGACACTGAACATATATTCTTAAGGATCCCACATGAAGTCTAGAAAAGTAAAATGACTCATCATGCTGGGAAATGGTTTGTTTATGTTTCGGGGGCTTGTATGATTTCTCAGCGTGTAGGTCCAAATTGCTTTCTATGTGAAAACACAGGTCAATGGAGGTGGTTGGCAGAAGACCTGAGTTTGGTAGGAGCTCTGAGACTCGAGCTCCCGTGGCTGGTGGACATGGGGGACACTGTGTTACCTCCAGGGTAACCTTGTGGGAGAAAGACGGAAAGGAACATTGAGCACACTACCCCCTGCATACTGGTGGGCAGAAGAGGAGGAGGACACCAAACCTACTCTATCCTCTCTCTTTCTTTTTTCTGTAGCATCAGTGCACAGCATTGTCTATTTTTCGTGCATAGCAATATTGTTCTTTAAAAGATCAGATGCAGTAGCAACCTCTGTTATAAATAGGCAAACATCTATAATAATTTGCTTCATGACACTCAGTCTGACAAGCCACTGTAAATATTCTGGCTCAAAGCAAAAATGAAGCTGACATTAGGATGCATATATTTACAGAACTATTGCACAAAAGAAAAAAAACCCCAAACAGTCCATTGGTATAATGAGAAACATTCGGACTTCCATGACTAAATGAGTGTTGGCAGCCACCCAGAGTGTAATCCTCTGATCCATGGTGTCCCTTGATAAGGATGGGAGACTGTAACTGTATATTGGTCAGGAAAAGGTCAATTTACGGAGACATCCTTATTCTGGACACTTAATTTGGCTGTGTCTCTGAGGACTTTGTAGCACAACTCAGGTCAGTATAAGAAGGAGCCACATACTCTCTTCATTTATAAATTCTCATGGAATTGAACAGCAACCCTGTGTACAGAAAGCTCCTACAATCAAGAGACATTCCCCCTCCTCCTGAGGTGTCACAGATTGCTTTATTTGTAGCTTCAGTTGGGGCTACATTATTGAACAGCAGACAAGTTATTTCTGATTGTCAGTTTCAGTTGCACTCTACTTAAACTCCTCCTGCAGTCAGACCTAGAAATGCAGCTTCATTGCCCCTGCTAAGAGGCAGTCCTTTCAGAAAATGTGCAGGTCACAGAGTGTATTATTTCCAAAAGTAATAGCGCTGACTATGGAGACAGAGTGCTTCTGAGAAGTCTTGTAAATGTTTACAAACAGTATTTACACATAACACTCCCACTGCAATATGTTATGGCAGCCATAAAGAACTTTTAAGCATCGGACTCCCACAGCCATATGTTGCACTAGCCACAATTCACAGATTGGGAGCTTTCAGAGATGGGCATGTTGAGCGGGCTGGTAACTGCAGGTTTCTCCACATCAGGGAGCTGACTTCAGAGAAGATGCCAATGCCCTGCAATGCTCTGCCCTCACAAACGCACAGGAGGGAACTGAAGATGCTAATTGGTTAAGTCCTCTGTGTGTACAGCTGGGCATCAGGAACGGAGGCCTTCCAAATTAGAACCTACTTTTAAAATCTTTCTTCTCCAATTTGCTCAGTAAATCGGAAGCAGAACTGGGAAAAGAACATAGGAGCCCTGACTCCGGCGGTAATTTCCTCTTATAATTGCTAGACTAAACTTCTGATTTATTTTTAACTTTTCGGCTGTCACAGCTCCCTCCTGTCAGTGATTTTAATTAGTTTGCTGGCAAAACTACAACGTTCTCTGTAGGTGTTTCGTTATTCTGCTTTATGGATGTTTATACTTTGCCCTGACAGATATTATTTTCCTTCCCATATCTTCAGTTTCCCAAACTGTGCCCCACAGGGAATTTGGATTCTCAAACAAACGAGCTCATTTTGTCTAGTAAGAAACATCATTAGGAAGCACTGACAGCAGCAAAGGCAACTCTCCAGCTCCCTCCACCCTTCAGGTCCAAACAAAACAGAAATTTGACAGTATTTGGTAGAAGGCAAAACCTGAGTGAGATACACTAATGGCTTGAGAGGTCTGAGGCTGGGTGTTTTCCCTTTTTTTTTTTTTTTTTTTTTTTTTTTTTAAGTCTCTGTGGCTTCAGCAGCAGCGCAGTTGAATTGCGTAAACATTTCCAAGAAACAGCCTGCTCCTTGGCGCAGAAGCAGCCAGCCCTGCTCGGCAGGGTGCTCCAGCACCCGGTCGTTGTGTGACAGAGGTGTCTTAGTACTCATCCAGCTGGAGGGCAAGAACTGTTTTCACCAAAGGTTTTTCTTAACCAAGTGCCAAAAAAGAGCAAGAAGACACATTTTGTCCTTTGGTATTAACCTAAAGTCTCTTATTTTATAAAATGGGGCATTTACCTTGTTTAAACTATTAATCTCCTGCTTCCTCCTCACCCTGGCTTGATTTGAATGGTGTTTAATAATAAACCTTGGTTGGTGTTTAGGTCACTAAGCATTATCTTTTCTTACTCTTTCTGCAGATAAGGGTTTCTTTATCCTCTGAGTTAACCAGGCAAAGATATGCCCCTATTCACAATGGCAAAACGTTTTGTTGTTACCGTGTTGTCCCATTGCCTTCAGGCTCAGGCAGTCTTTGGTGCGGTTTCTACCCTTGGCTGCAAAAGCTTGGTGGGACCTCTGTTTTACCGCACTTTAAATAACATTCAAACTAGGTTACAAACTGTAATGTGTCAAGGTCTTTAAGTTTTCAGCATTCTTTTAGTCTGGGGGGTTGACAATTTTATGGTTTACATGCTGATTTGAGAGGCAGACTCTATCAAACCAAAGCTCCCAGCATTTCTCCTGCTATGTGACTGTATGGCTCTCCGACAGCTGTACGTATCTTCACTCCGACATTTCAAGGGTTATTTAATGCAGCCAGGACAGGCAGGCCTTTGGGGATGATTAAAACCAAACAGATTTTTCTAGAAGGACCAGAATCTAGCCATTCTTTGACATGTCTCTCAGTGTCCAGGTGGCTGACACAACAGGTTCTTTGTGCTGCTTTGACTTTGGAAATCGGGAGGCAATGTGCAGAAGGGAGAGCCGTCCTTCCCTGAGGCACCCCTGGGCTGGCGGCTGTGGCGGCCCAGAGCCCCTTCCCTCCTCGTGGTCCTCAGGCACAAGCTGAAGCCAGCCTTGGGCTGGTGGTGGTAATTAGAGGACCTAAGGGACTCCCTCTCGCCTTGGATTCAGGAAGCAGCACGGATTCTGCAAAAGCCCTGGCTGGGTACTCTGTCCACTAGCAGTTAGTCAAATGAAAGGACCTTGCTGATACACCTTGGTCTTCCAGACAGACGCTAAGACAAATGAAACCATCTTTGCAGATTTACCCAGCCAGTGCACGTGTTTACCTTAGCTAGATCCAACATACGTATGAAGCCAGTACTTTTGTGTGGCACAGCAATGAAAATGACATCGATGTTCCGTCCTTCGCTGACACCCAGCTGCCTCTATTTTTCATCCTTTCCCTTTATTCAGCCAAAACCACAAATTGGCCATAAGATTTTTAAAGTGTTTAAGTTGAGCTTTTCTGCTGGTCACTGGCCAGCCAAGCTCTCTTTCAACCTATGGGATTGTGCATCTCACAGAGGAATCTGCCAAATCACTTGGCAGTGACAGACACAATAAAGGACTCTTTGCTTTCCCTAGACAATTCGCACAAAGTTTCAGTTTGCACAGTCAGCAAAACCAAAACACCTCCACACACACACACACAAATGCCCTGCTTAGAACTAGACTCATTATAAACAACACGAGGCAGAGAGGTCCTTCAAAGTGAAATGCAAAGGAACAATTTATTCAACATACTACTTCTGTCTTCCCCCGAGTTTGTGTTACGCAGCTGAAAGGCACACAGTACGGGGGAAGATAAAGTTCACATGACACTGGTAGGTGGATCCCCTTCCTAGCAGAGCTCTGTAAGGGTGTGCTTATGAGGATGCTTCATCACATAAAGCAGAAAAGTGATAACAGCAAACAACAGCTTGATGCACTGACCGGCTCCCAAGTGGTCAGTGGGAGTGTGAGGGCTGGATTCTATTTTGAAATGTGAGCCCTCCGACACTCCCTGTTGTAAGCACAACTAGAAGATGGCATTAAAAAACCCCCTAGCACTCTTATTTTGCGCTACTGTACATGCGTAGTTTTGAAACATTAATGATGATGATAGTGTACCCAAATGTTCAATTAGAAAATAAAAAGAATGTATTAGGGCTGGTTTGGCGTACTGGGTGTCCTGGCATTCTAGTCCTGACTCTGCACCAAGTTATAGAGTGTTGGGAAATTTGCTGAAGTCCTCTGACCCTTCTCAGCGCTGTGTAGAGAACAAGGACACACTCATGTGCCTATGCCAAAATGGCACATAAAAGGGAATCCTTACATCAGTCAAGTTTTTTCTTTGTCCTTCCTGACTTTTGCATTCATTTAAATCTGAGTATCAACAGAATAGACAGAGAGGTTACATGTTTAGGAAATTAATTCTAACACAGCTGATCTATTTTTCCTTGCTGTTTGTAGTCCGTGTTGTTGGTGTATGATATTGCTGATGTGTGACGCTGGAGCCTTCTGAGGTATTTAAATGAACTGTCGCTACATCTTTAATTAATACATGCAATATAGGAAGAGCATCTGGGGGATACAGAAACCAAATTGATGCTTTGTTTCAGCCTTCTTGTCTCTAGTATGATTTGTGTATTAGTGATATGATGAGAAGTCTTGCTACGGGGTTAGTTAAAGGAAAACTGTCAGAAAGCAGACTTTTCATTACAGCGTTACTATTTAAACAAAAGCTTCTATTTGATTTACTGAACAACAGATATTATGGGATTTTTAGATGTATTGGATAGTCCAGACTAAGGACTTACTACAAATAAAACTATAACTGAGCAGGGCTGAAAAATAAAGGAAACGTGAAAACTTGTTTGTGTAGCTTAACAGAGGAGGCCAGTATGTGTTTTACTCAGCTGGGATTTTCTTAGGTGCCTTGTCCATCACAAGGCTTAGGGCTACTTCAGCCTCTGACTGTGGGGATTCTGCTGTACGGCTTTTATTGTCACTGGAAGCAGCAGGAATTTAAACCACTGCATTCATAGAAACAAGCTTGTTCTTCAAGGCGGTTAAAGCTCATCAGTTGTTACTGTTGATCTGGAATCTCACACTTGTAGTATTTCTGCTCTTAAAACCTAATCGGGGTTAGAGTTGGCTTTGTACCGAGGTCCTAAATAATGAAACTATTACAGTCAGGCATCTGATAAAGTTGGTAGGATTTCTCAGCACCTCTTCTCTAGGGCAGTATTTGTACTGTAGCCTTCCTGCTTGCTGTCAGGGGACTGTTGGGCTGGGGAAAAGGAGGCAACAAATTGCTGGAGCTGAGGACTGACCTCCCAAAGAAATGTAGAATTAGGAGCAGGTAAGACTGTTCAGGCTCTCTGTGCGTCTGCTTGCTGCTCCAGGGCTCACAGCGTACTGTGCTTTTGCTAGTAGTATATTCAGTCACCTTATGTGGAAGATAATTTCGCAGTCGAGTGTATACAGAAGTTTGCTCCCACACGCATTTCTTCTTTCTTTATTTCATCTTCATACGTGTACCTCTGCTGAGCATCACCATAGTCCTCTGCTTTCTTGGCCCTGCAGTCGGTGCCTTCCTAGCAGGGTAGTGTTCAGAATGGAACAAAATTCTCGCAGAGAAAAGCATTAAACAAAACATGTATAGCATGCAATCCAGAATAACGTTAGTCTGTTTTGCTTGAACAAATGCCCTATTTCTGCTGTTAAAAACATTTTCACTCCCCAAGTCTTACTCTTTGGGAAACATTTAAAATTATCTATTATTAAGCTGTGTCAGTGAACTTTTACAGGTAAATTTTGAAATGGCAGAAGACCAATTTGATGTTTGTCATTTTAATATATGAGTATACAGCTTTTGGTTGCTTTGAAAAAATCAATGTTGTCAACATATTGTCTGTTAACTGCAATTTTGATCTCATTTCCACAATGGCAAACCAAGAGAAAGATTTGGCAGAATTTGTTATTAATAACACACACATGGTTTCTGATAATGATTAAAGCAATAGGCATGGTTGTCATGGACATGCTGATCAAAGTCTAGAAATCCAAGAAGCTGGCTTGGCAAACATTCTAACATTTAAATCAAAATCTGGGTCTGCAGATTTTTCAGAATCCCAGCCATGCTTTTTGGAACAAAGGCTTTTCTTCTGCTACAAAATGCCTGATGGAGCTGATCATTACAACCGCCCTTAGGCTTTAACTGCCTTGAAGAACAAGCTTGTTTCTATGAATGCAGTGGTTTAAATTCCTGATACTTCCAGTGACAATAAATATAATACTCATTTCTGTGCTGCATCAGTCTGAAGCATAATATTTGTGGAATTGCCAAATATTAGTTACTATCTGATGTGTCAATTACTAAACACTGAATGCTCAGAGAAGTTGATAGTGTGGGTTTCCTTCTTTGCAAATCCTAGTCATCACTCTGCAGCTAATACGGTGATAGAAAACATGTAAAAGCTCAGTACCATACAGTCTGAGAAAACAACTGCATGAATTAAATTATAGTATGCTGTTTTCATAGGCTTCTGTCTTAATAAAAAAAGACTTGGAGTTATTGACATAAGCAAGTGGTGTAATAGGAAAGTATCTGGGAAGAATGGTAATGTGGTGACAGGGCTGGTGGTGGACTTCCAACCCCTGGATTGAGTATGCAGCCCTAACAGATTTTCCGTCTGGTCTTGGTCAAGCCATGCAATCAGACCGTACCTCAGCTCTTCAGATGCAGTGGGGAGAAGCCCTTCTGCTGTTCCCTACCGCTTCTGCCATTCTTGTGGCACTGTGTAATCACTTTGGGCTACGTATGATGATGTAGCTCGTGTAGCATGCAGGCACCTTGAACTTTGTCTGGGCCAGCTAAGCGCTATTAGAAGATACCGAGCAAGTAACATCCACAAAACTTTCAGTCAATTCTTCTATAGAAGAAAAATGTGGGTGCGTAGTGTTGCACAGAAACATGGTCTCTCTAGACGAAGCTTGTTAGTGGAGTCTTACTAGTAGGTGAAACTCTCCTTGCATTCACATTCCTATTTAACCTCAGACATATTTTATTTGTTTGCTGAATGTTCACATAGGTTTTCCAGGTTTTAGGATTTCAAATGGTGCGCTTACATATTCAGTTACATTGTGTGTTACATACAGGGCAACAACGATCAAGTGTTTAATGTGTTTGGTAGACTTTCAGAGCCACAGAGCTCGACGAACCCTACCCGAATCTTCTACTAAGGAAAGCTGCAAATAATTATCTTGGTTAACTGTACTTCAAGGACTTGTTTTACCTGTGCGTGCTACTCTTTGCTTGTTGAATGACTGTGAAAGAGCTCCCAAACCGACTGTCTATACTTGTGGCCAGTCAGAGCTTTAATACATTTGTTCCTGTAGGACCTTGAAAACAATGGAATTACTTGAGCATATAAATAGCCGCCTAATGAATCTTCTTTTGAAAGTATTGCGTAACTTGGCCTAACCCAGAGCCTACAATTTCAAGAACAGGGAAAGAATAGGTCTCCGGTTCTTATGCATGTGAAGATAACCGTCAAAATATGAACCAAATGTTAACTCGCATAAATGAAGCAATCATCCTGAAAAAAATTCTCTTAGGGAATTGTCTAGTGAAAACTGTTTTCAATGTATTTCTTAATGCAATATGAAGTAAAAAAGGGGGTGGGGCTAGAGAGTGGGGATGGGTAGTGCCTAAATGAACTTGGGTCTTTGCTGTATAATTTAAGTATTGTATGTCATACAGAAAATAGGGATTTACGTAGCAAATTAGGCATGTGGAAGAGTTAAAATTACAGTCGCCTGCTGGGATGCAGTGAGGCACTTCTTTTCAGTGTTACAAGATCATATTCTTCCAAACAGCTTGAGATAAAAGGAAGTGGTTGAAATCTTTCTTTCCCCTTCTCTGATACAAAATTGGCCATGCTGAATTAATTATGAAGAAACTAGGAATGTATTCATTTTAATAGTTTCCTGATGTGTGGACCCTTTTGTCCCTCTTCATCCATTGCTTGAAAACATACAATGGCAATAGCTGCCTCCTCTCTCCCTCCCCCTTCTCCTCTGGTAGCATGCTGTATTAAATATATTGGCATTTTTTTCAGTAGTTGGAATCAGAGTTTTGGAGCAGCGAGGGTCACACCCTTGCTATAATCAGGTACTACCTCTTCCAAGCTGAGGTCAAGACTCATATTTTTGGACCTGTTTAATTGGCCCACCTCAGATGACTTCATGTGAGTTTCAGATTTCTCCCAGGGCTGATGTGGCACAGCTGGGCACTGCTGTAGCCATGAGCTGACAGGTCTGAATATGGTGATCTTCTGTCCTTCAAAATACGGTGGAGTAGCTCTGGCAGCCCCCTTGCCTCCCCATAGGACCCCTCCAGAGGCAAAACAGATAGGAAAGCCAATAGATGTCACTGGAGGTCATTTTATTGCAAATCTAGGTGAGGGGCAGGTGCTTTTGAAGCCCTGTTCAAAATGTGGGATATTGCCTTCTGCTTCATTGCTTTTCTGAGATGTGCTTAGACAAAGTCTCAACCTGAAGAGATTTGGACTGGATTGTGATGCTGAGATGCAGCTGCAGATCTCCAATAGATCCTGTGATAGTATTTCCCTCCTTATTAAGTGTCCAGGTAAAGAAATCACCTGAGAAGACTGGCCAGACTAGACTGGGTGTGCCATTATTTGGGTAAAGCAAATTTTCAAGAGAGGATTTGGATCAGGGAATTCCTCAATTTATGTGGTGTCCGTAGAGCTTGTGTTGCTTTTTGGTTGATGTTTCAGCTGAGAACCTGATACTTTTTTCACATCAAACATGCAGAATAATAGTGTTGGCTTTCTGTTTGAACCGTTCATGAAAGCTGCACAGGAGCTTTAACTGCAGACATGGCAATTAGCAAAACATTTTGTGCTTACTCCTCATGAACTACTGTAGCTTAATCTTATGCTGGGTGCAGCTTGATGTAACTTTGGCATGAATGTACAAAGGGGAGTAGATAGAGAAAGGGCCTGTATGAAGTATAGAGGACTGTAGGTGCTGATGGGAGATAGCTTTCTTTGCTGCTCAAGTGGCTTTGTAAAATCCTGCTGTATGATTATCTATATCTTTTGGTGCCTTTATTCTTTGGTAAATCTGGACCTGTTGTGCCTCTCCTCCACACCATATACCTGCTGGGCTACACTTGCTGAAAGTACTTTGGGAGGGACTTCAGTGCCTCAGTCATCTTACCGAGAAACCTCAACCTGGGAATCTGCTACTTTTGCTCGTTCGTTAGAAACACAGTCTGTTAATGGCCAGGGATGTCAGGAGGAACTGCTGCTTTATGCTAAGGTACTTTTTCTTCTGAGACAGAGCGGTCTGTAGGACTCTGATGACATTAATGAGGCAATTACAATAAATAATGATTTTATTTCAACTAAAAACTTTGACATCGTTCATATATCTGAAAATAGCGTTAATTCCTTTGCCTAGTTTCCAAATGAAACTGCATCATCCTAAAGCATTATCTGCTTTTTCCTCTATCCTAAAAATTTGTAGCCCATAGCAAGGTCAACCTGATACAACAGATATTTTAATATCCTTTAATTAAGAAAGACATTTTTAAGAAACTTCTCAAGTTCCTATGCAGTTTCCTGAATAGTCCCCGTCCTGTGCTCTGACAGTGGGCAAAGGATGGGTGCTTTGCTCTCTGCAGGCTGGGCAAGGGGGTACGCAGGGGAAGGTACTGCACCGGGAAGATGAGAACACATGAGGCAGGCCAGAGGAGAAGGCAGCAAAGCAGAGAATATTTTAATTCAATACAATTGCACAATGAAACATGAAATGCAACTTTAGCAGTGTTAACGTTCAGGAAATGGCTTGTTTTGCTCTGGTTCAACTTTACGCTGCTTGTTGCACCCTCTGGACTGACAGAATCATTTCTTGTTTCCTTCTTATGTGTATGAATCACAACAATAATGGTTTTCTTTTAGCCTGAACTAGAAATGCTTTTGCTCTTGTTAAGGTTTTATCTCTTCAAAACAGCTCTTGGAAAGCAAAGGAAATATTGTTAAGACGATAAGGATGACTTTCAGGGGAAAGGATGTTTCTAGAAGAACTCAGCCTTCTTCCTTCCTTCTGCCGTGAAAGGGACAGGATCTCTTTCAACTACCCACTAAATCCTTGAGGATATTCAAGACCTGGTTTGTGGCATATCCTGCGCCCTGCATAAGAATAGGTATAACTACAGTAAGAAAAATCCAACAGGAGGGTGCCTGTAACGAGGAGAATGTGGTCTTGCGGTTAAGGCGCTGCGCTGGCCCCTCGCAAGCCTGGCCTTCATTTCTGGCTCAACTACAGCCTCATTCTGTGGGTTTGTGCACAAGTGACTTGATCTCTCTGTGCTCCGATTTTTCATCTGGAGTACGGGCAGTACTAGAGTACCTCCTGTTCTGGGAGTGTAATTAATGTTTGTTACTACAAAAGTGAGCAGTACGCATGAATCTTGAGTAACACAATTCTCAGATAAGGGTTTTGAACAAGGGCTGCCACAGGTCTGTCACTGGTGAACCTGACCTCACCTTTTGAGGCCATTTTTTTAAAGGCTCTGCTTAACAGATGTTGTCTCTTTCATACGTTATGTTTTCCCTACAACCCAGTTGGTTAAAGTAGTCAGAAATGTCGTTTTCCATTAACTACTTGTGACGTCTCCACTGATCCATCATTTAAAAAAGTAAACAAAAACCACATGGCAGAAGGCAAGCACATATACAGTTATAAGGATTTCTAGCTAGGAAATGCTTTACGCAATAGATAAAGCATGGCCCCCCTTTAGAAATCTTCCTGCTGTAACAAAAACAACGCAAGGCCTGCCCGCACCCCTGTGACCTCCCCACCCCACAGCAGCATAGTGGCGGAGGCTCCCAGGATGCTAGCACACAGAGCAAGCTGTGGCCTGTCCTCCTCCAAGATGAAATACCACAGCAAGACTGTCATTGCTTCTAGCTGGAATGGGCCCTTTGCTTGAACTATTAAGAAACAGGGAAAGGAAATAAAGACCAGATGAGCAACCACCCTCCCTTTCTCCACCTCAGCCTCCTTCTCTCCACCTTCCCCCCCACCACGCTGTCTCCAAGATGACATACAAAAACACTGATTGAGTCAGGCAGCCTGCTTTAAATTACAGCATTCTTTTTGAGCCTGGAAAAAGACATGCTATGCATAGCCCAGAAATGAAACATGACTTCAGCTGCTGATATCTAAACTGCATAAATGTTTATTATGTTTAATAATGTGAAAGGGACTAAGGGACTTTTTGGTTTTTTCTGGTCCCAGTGTTCTTTCCTCTAGAAATACTCTGCCAGGTCACACGTGAGCATAATGCGTAGAAGAAAGTTTTAGAAACCCTCCTCCTCTGCCCTGAGCAGCCATGGGTAAGCCCATCTACCTCAAGAGCCCTCAAATCCCAGCTACCTGACTTAGTTCATGTGCTTGACATCACTTCAGAGCTCGTTGCTCGCTTTCTTGCTTTGAACCCCTGTGCATGTGCAGACGCCTGGGAGGAACTCCTTGCTAATTTTCTTCCACTGTACGCTCAGTCCCTTTATTACAAAAGACTAGGTTTTTAACATCTTAATTGGAGTGCATCAGAAAAAGTCTCGCTGTTTTAAACATAACCATTGGCTTGCCGTGAAAACTTACAGGCATATACACCAATACTTTAGACAACCCAAGGACAACCACCCTTCGGTGTGAAGTTTGTGATAATACAGTATGAATCTGAATCTCTAATCTCTTCCATCATTCCTTCTCAGTCCATCCTGTTCCTGCAGTTGTATTTGCATTTTCTACCATGCTCCTCCACTGGTTTTTTTTTTTTTCACTCTGTGCAAAGCTAGCTTGAATCATCTAAAGAATCACTTGTGTCATGCTACCAAAACAGCAACAGCAGCTGCCAAACTTTGTTAACCATTCTGTGACATTCATGGTTGATGTTTGTAGTGTTACAAGAACTTTAGGCATTTTACTGAAACTCTTATGAGAAGGAACTGAGGCAAACTGATTCCCTCTGTATTATTTTTCCTGATCAAATGCAGAAATATGCAGTGCCCTGAAGGTGAGGAAGGACTGACTGCAATCAGTATGGGCAGAGTGAGAATGCTAATAGGTATCTGAAGGGTGAGAACACAACACAGTCAAAGCATTGGGTGAGGAGGGATTTCTCACAGCAGCAGAATTCTGGCTAGAATGAAAGGAGTGAGTAGAGGATGACTGATGCAGAGAAAAGATACAGAATAAAATTTATAGGCTTTTCAGCGATTCAGATTCTGCCAAAAAGTTGGTTAGCTGACTCTTTATCTCTTCACTACTAATTATTTTGTTCTAATCTGTCACAAAACAAGCCAGGAAAAGGACTGTTACTTGAAACTTTCTGGGAAACAGAAAGGTCATAGGTTGAATCAGGCCATGGATGTTGTGTGTCTTGGTCTGTAACTCTGGCTTTTGAGAGAATTAAAATCTCTTTATGTGTTGAAATAGGAAACTCATGTCTGATTCATCAGGCTGCTTGGCTGTGCTGTAAGAAATTCAGTCTTTTGGACACCTATGTTTTAGGCTTGCTTAGTACGGCTGTGTAGCATGAACTTTGAGATGAAGATAATCATTGCTAGTAAATTTTTTTTAATGGAATCTGTTTTGACCAGAATATAGTCAGAAAAGTGAAATGAAACGGTAACAGTCTAAACAAGTGAGCTATAGTCTCCATTTCCTTTAGTGCAAGTAGATGACATTTCATTTCCAGCTTTTTCATTAGGTAATTTTGCCTATGCCTTCTTTAAAAAGCAAAACTCTTCAACTATGTGCAACCTTCACAATACGTTTGTACAGTGGCTCCAGACAGCATTTCCTATATTTAAGAATTTTATTGTTAAAGACACTCACATACAGCATTTCCTTATCATGGATACTTAAAAGCTCCCTTCCTGAAGGTCACCGCTTACTTTCCTGCCTGCGTAGAGCGAAGTAGCTGTCACCATAGGAGTCTCACTCTGGACTGCTCTGAGAACGTAACGCAGGCAGTACCCCAGATATGCCTTTAGCAACTGACCCAAAATGGGGGAGTGGCCTGGGGCCAACTGGCAGTTCCTTATTCTTTCACGTATACTGACCCTAAGAAGGATCAGGAGATGGACTGGGAGATGAACAGGCCTTACAGAGTAAATAATTCTTCCTAAAGCAAGAACTTTTTTTTGAGGAAAAAACCGAGCCAACACCACAGCCCTCCACCAAGTGAGGTATATCTTTTACTAGTGAAGAATATGCTGCTCCAGGAAGCACATGTGAAGGACAGCTGCAGTGTTCAGCTACTGTCCATGTTGTAGGAGCATTTTTTTCCTAAGCTCCTAGTTCTATTTTAGAAATTATACCCATCACCCTGTTCAAAATATCTGATTCCACTTTCGTCCGAGCAGACAGTTTCAATACCCACAGGCAAGTAAAGTGAAAAGCTCATTATCAAACAATACAAAGGAAGAATACATGTTCTAATAGAAACCTCATGAGAGCAGAGGATTGACCAAGGGGCTGTAGGGCACAGAAGGCATGACAAGGCTTTGAGCTATGTTCAATACTTTTCATGGGAACATGCTTGTGACTGAGGCCATCTTCAGCTTTTCTGAAGTCTAAGGCAGTCTTCCTGACACAGACAGTGAACAGGCCACTGCAAAATGCCTTTGCTAGATGCCGTCTACTGTTGTTTGCTCAAGGCTAAGAAACTATTCATTTTTGAAAGGGTATTGTGCAAGAAGCATCTGGTATAAAACACTTGCCATAGTGTTTGCTGCAGAGCATGACTGGAGAGGTGGGATGAAGATTTAGGGGAGGCATGCAGTTCTTGATCCCTTTTGCTGTTTCCCTTTGCTGTTTCACCCTGATACTCTTTCCATCCAGCGATGTTAGTCTAAAGGTAGATTCGTGCCTGCTCTGCTTGCAGAGGTGTAGTAGGAGTGAATTTGCCTTGATCTTGGAGGGGAAGAAAAAGCTCCAAACCACTGAGAAACCCTTTGCGGGAGTCCTTGATTTTGTTTTCATATTAAGGTACTCCTCTCTGTTCCATGGGAGTTACTTCGGCAGTGTTACTGATTTCAGAAAAAAATGAAAAAAAATCAATGTGGAATTATAAAATAGGTGGGATACACTTGTTCATCTTCTGACTTGACTGTAAGGTCTGTGAGTGGAAAGGTGTTGTTTTCCCAGATCAAGGAGTACCGTCAGGGCTGTGCTGTTCTGGTAAGCCACGGATTCAGACTCTTGTGTGGGGGTTGGCACAGAAGCAAATGTCTTCTAGCCCCTTGATTTATTTTTTTTCAGGCTTTCCAAGGCCCAGTTAACTTTATCCGCTCTGCGTTTCAGGGGGATGTGCAGTTCTGTGTGTGCCTGGTGAGAGGCTCATTATCCTCCGCAGGCTCAACACAAACCCTCGATTTTTAAAAGGCGACAAAAGAGGCGGCCGGTCCTGCTTTCCGGTCTCCCTGGCCGCGCCAGCGTGGCGAGCTCCTCATCCTCATCCCCAGCCCCGGTGCAGCTGCCTCTTTGTGTGCGCAGGCATAATGAGGAGGGCTCAGGAGGAAGCTGACACAGGTGTGCCATGGGGCCAGGGACTTGGCTGAGGACGCTGCCACGAGTGCGCGCGCACGTCTCCCCACACACAGGTCTTGTGTTCGGTCTTGGCCGTGGCCTTCAAGGACCTCCTTGTCGCGGCACAAACAACGGTGTCGCGCTGCCTCCCTTGTGCACAGCCTCCCGGCCGGTGCTGGGCAGAACAATCCCCTTTCTCAGCCCTAATACCACAGCAGAAATGTCATCCTTATTCTGTAACACTGGCATTTGTCAACTTGGTGGGAACAAAGACAGCATTCACTGAGCGGGAGACAGGCAGAGGGCCTCAGGAAAAGCCCTTTGCGGGGACAGAAAACGTTCCGCTGTCAAACTTCGAACTCCACCGGAGCTGCCGTTTGTCTTCAGGTCTGACCGGCCTGGAGACGGAGGGCTGCCTCGCATTGGCCACGTCTTCGGCTGGGGTTGAAGGGCAGATTCAGGTTTATGTTTTAGGACTTCTGACTAGCAACAAATGGCCTTTTCTTCTGGGGCAGCCCCACCTTTAATAGCTGTAGAGCTCTACTACTCGGCTGGGCTCACTCTGGCTTGGCAAAATTAAACCTCTAAGTAATGGATTTATCTTCACGCTTACTTTATACGCAGATGCAGTTATTCTATTATCAGAGACTTGCACCTCCTGTCCAGCACTTCGCAATACAAAGCCCTTGCCAGCAGCGAGGGACAGTGTGAGCTCTATCAAAGATACCAGCAAGAGGCAGCAAGACGAAGCAGGGGAAGCCTGCTCTTCCTTGGAAATGTCCTAGTAAGCCCTGCAGGATGCTGAGGGTCAGTAGGCATTGCCACTGGAGACGAATATGACAACAACCACCCATGGAAGAGATCAAGCCCTTCTGACAGTTTGCTCAATGAGTCAGCAGACTCCTCATCACAAGCAGCAGTGCCTCCTCTTGCCCTCGCTGTTGAATTAAAGTAGATGGCTCAAGACAACAACCACATAAACAAGAATATTCTGCTCTATTGGAAACGGATCTAGTGGTTTTCAAAATCTTGCATTACCTACTAGCTGAGTACAAGCACTGAGGTCACTCAGAAATCTCTCTTTGGTGCAATGTGTGGAGGTCGCTAACCCTGGGGTACTTGTGTTCTGAAGACTGCTGCAATGGAGATCCAGAAAGGCTTAATAATTTCAGACAATCTTATCTATTTTAAATTGTCCTCTAACAAGGCTGTGTTAAAACATTATTATACCTCATTGCAGAGGTCGCTGTGTTTTAGTGAAAAGTTAAATTTAAATGAATTTTGTGGACCATTAATAACATATCCTGGGCTATTTCCTACTTGCTGCCATTCCAGAGCACTCACCAAATTACACAGAGTGTATCTGCTGGTATGGAAATGCAGCTACCTTTGGGGTGGAGAATAGTACCAGTCTGTGCTTTGCATTTTGCTAACTCTTCACAGTAATAAATCTTTTGTCTAAAAGTACTGGGGTATGCTCGGTATGTATGGTCTTCAGGAAAAGAAACTCTAACAGCTATCAAATTGCAAGGCTGTGTTAATGAAATGGGATCTGATTCAATTTTGAGAAACAAACAGTAATATCATAATAATTACTCTAAATGTAAGATTAATAACAGCAGCAATAAGAAAAGGATATAGAAAAATAAATATTCATTAGGCATTTAACTTCCATGCATAAATAGAACCAAAAGAAGAGCATGCATTACGTATATTTAGCATGAGGTGTACAATTCACTTGGCAAATGTAGGGAATTTTCCTTAGAATGGTGAATGTTACAGTTCAGTTTGATGTAATGTTATTGCTAGATGGATCATCAGTGAAGGTATAGTTAAATAACTCCCTACTACATTTTGAGAGCTGATGAAGTTCAACAGAGAAGACTCTGGGACAGGGGGATAGTGCCTCAGGTGACCCCTTCCTAAAGGCTGGTGTAGCCAAGCCAGCTCGGGAGGAGGAATTGTGTTCTAAGCCATTCCAGTTCCTTCTTGAAGATAAAAGGAAGAAATATGTGTCAAGCGTGTCACTGTTAATCTGTTCTGATGGTTGTGGGGAGTGCTTTGGCTGTACAACAAGATGCTACAGCTGTCAGACTGGCCTGTGGGCAGCACACGCCGTGTTGCCAGGATGTGTTCAGGGAAACATGTGCAAGAAATCCTTTTAGAGGCTGCCCATCACCCACTTCTTTTTGAGGACATGGTTCTGCACATGAAATCAGGATATAAACAGGAAAGCCCTCCTCTTTCATCTTGTTATCTGCATATGCAGTAGAAGGGCAATCCAGAGTGTCTTCACTTTTCTAAAGCATCCACCATTAAGTGCCTTATTCGTAAACCATTACTTGGGACCTGGGTTTAAACAGCATGAACTGATCAGGCAAAGAAGTACTTAAAATCTTTTCCCTTGCCTGTCCTGCATTCCCCACCGGATATAAACCAGTGGAGTAGATATTATCTTTTTCTGCTTAGAAATATATGAAGAATGAGTAAGGAGAACCCTTCAGAGTGCATGGACAGGGAATTTAAGGGCTATAAACATAACCTGTAGCGCAGTCAACAGTGGATTAAAATAGAAACACAACAATGTGTTGTGAAGGAGAGAGATGTAAGAAAAAGGTGTGGAATCACATATTCGCATAGCAAGGAACTAGAGCGTTAATACCAAATAAACTTGCACAAAGATCGGTGTGCCCGTCCGTTAGAAGTGCGTATCTGTGCTCTCTCAGCAGCTTCTCCAACAGTCAGCAATGTTCACTGCTTTCACTGATTTTTTTCCGGTGGGCCTTAGTCTTAAAATACTACTTATTAAAATAGTGCCCATCTCTAGGAGGGGGGTGGGACGGTGGGACAATAACTGTCCACTGTTTTAAAGTGAAAACAGTAGTTGCAATGTCTATGTATGTAGTTTCAATTCTTTGCTTTTTCTCTGCTTCAGTTTGATTTCTGAAACGGCAAAAAAATCACGGTTCTGTATCAAGTGGTATTAGCAATCTTAAATGGATTAGAACTTCTGAAAAGCTTTAAGAACAGCCTCCAGAATTTACTTCATTTGCCATCATTGATACTATAGCCATCAAGTTTTCCTTCCTGTACAAGTTTGAAAATGTTGCAGGGCCATTAAGCACAGTGAATCCTTACTACTGTACGGATTCATGATCTAATAGCTTATTTGGGCAGATGAGTGTGAGCTGGGATGGGATGGAGCTCATTGCTCACTATTGCCCTTTTCCTCAGGCTTTATCCAGGTTATTTAACTCATTGTTCTCTTATATAAAACTTGTAACACTTAAAATATATAAATATTTTCTGTAAGTAGGAGTAGGTAGAGAAATACACAAGAACTTACCGAAACCTTTCAATAAAAAAATTGATCTCTAATGAAGTTGGGATTGTCCCTCAATTAGTTTCTATCAACGACACCCTGCAGTTAGTGCCAGTTGAGTGATCTATTATGACTATATTTGTCAAACCAGAGGTGTTTTTAAAAAAACCCAAACAAACACACAAAAAAAAAAAGGCTTTTGATGCCAGAAGACTGTAACCGCACAAGGACTATCTTTCAGTTCTCTTATGAAACAGATGTTTCATTGCTTCATATAGAGGAAATGGAGATCAGCTGATTACCTCACAGGTTGGCCTGAAAGAGCGAGTGTGTTGCTCCCAGTCAATGACTGCGAGAAGTGTTTTAGAAATGCACAGTTCGACTTGGGAAAGGGGCAGCAGTGAATAAGCAGCTTGCAGTGGTACTTGGCAAGAAGGTTGTGATGACAGTTTATTTTTGAAGGCACCGTGAAACAAAGAAGTGTTCCAAAAAAGGAGATACGCACAACAAATTCCAGGGCAGGAGAACAGCTGCAAAAATCTTTTCTGCCTTTGTTTGATCTCCAACTTTAAACTGCTTTGTTTCATGGTGCCTGCAAACAACTGGAGCACTTCTAATGCCACTGTTCATACCTGCTTTTAGAAAAGCTGGAGCTATTCACAGCCATCTAGTGCATGCATGAATCTGTAATTAACAGCACTTGGTTAACCAAGGGGGAGAGGTATTTAAAAGTACTAGTTCAGATTTTGCAGTGTTGACCTGTGCAGGCTGCACTGCCGCTGTCGGTGGGCAGCACTGCTCTGCAGTGGGGGTGCAGAAGGGCCCCCCAGGGCTGGGTGTCATTCTGCTCAAGAGAGCGTGGGAGACACAAGATGAGGACCGCTGCTGTTTGGTGTCTGTGCACATCTGTCACAGGGTTAACTTGCAGATATCGGTCTGCCTAGGCTGCAGGTCCTGTCATGTCACTGGATAAGCCCCCATCACGCATGAGGGAGCAGGCAGACACCCCAGCTTTGGCGGTGCTGTCCCACAGCCAGAGCAGGTGTGCACAGAGCAAGAGACACACTGCTTGTGATGCAGATGTCTGCAGCTTCTGCTAAGGTGACTGGGGTGGGCCACAGCAACCCTCAAGGGCCGTCATAAAAGCTGGGTGGTCCGTCCCAGCTAACATGTACACAACTTTTTGCATAGCATCCTTCTTTGGAAAACATTCTCTCTGTCCACATTCACTGGAAACCGTTTTGGGACTTTGTTGAAGGATACATTCAACACTGTGTAAGGAGAATTGTGCTGAATATTTAAGGCAACCCTGTTACAGCAAAGTCAGTTTTGTAAACTTGCAGAAGAAATTGCTTCCAACCACAACTTAGGAATAGTCTGTTGGAGCGTGTGGGGCCAATTTAGGATTTGCAGTCTCCTCTCTCTCAAACAATTAGCGCAGCTAAAAGTGGGTTATACTGCAAGCGTTTAACCAAGAGAAAAAAAGTCACGTCTCTTCTGCTAACCAGCATTATGGATTAACGAAGAACAAAAGTAAAACTGCACATGAGGCTCCTGCCTGGCAGTGAGAGCTTTTCAAACTAGTTCAGAACTTCCCCCTAGAAAAGCAGCGATCGAGATTGCCTGGATTTGAGCCTGCCCTGCCTGTGTTGTGCACAGTAACAGCTGCCTGTTCCTGGCTGGGAACAGGACTGGCAGGGGGATGGGGACAATGTGGGGCTTCCAGCAGCTGGGAGTAGGTCATTTGAGTATTTGCACTGGTGAATAGGAAGGACAAAAGGGAAGAGATGGACCTTGCCAGTAAAAGGGCATATAAATAAAGGATGGAGATTTTTTTTTCTGCCCAGGAAATAGAGGCTAATTATTCCCAAACCTGTTTACTACAATAAATAAATAAAAGCCTTAGAGCACAGTTTTGCACTCATTTGAATACAGTAATTATCTTTTGGCCATCCAGATAGAGATTAATATCCCCACAAGCAAAGGATATATTCATTCCCTTAAACGGAGCACACCGTACAGCCCCTTACCCTGAAGGCAAGACAGAGATTGCAGAAGGAATCAGGCCACCCAGGCGTACTGACTTCCTACGGCTGCCTTGAAATTCCCGGGCTAACACTATACTGCCATGGAAGGTATATAATAGGAGGAAAGGGTCTGTGACCATTTTGGCCAGCATGAAGATGAACTTCCCTTTGCAGCACCTGCACTGTTTGCATATTTGCTTTCCATAAGCCAAGGGCTTAGTCATGTAAACATGTTTCCAAAAACAAACAAGCCCAGATGCAAACTGAACTGGAGTTAAAGGGAAGGTTGTTCAGGTAACACTGTCTAACCAAGGCCCTAAATCCCAGTGTATTCTGGTACCTGACTGCAGAAGCAGCAAACAGAATCCTGTTTTCTCCCACAGTATATGATATGTGTTATTCTCCCTTTGTTTCTTTGGTGCTTTCTTGGGAGAAATTGCAATGTGCAGTATTGGATTTTGAAGGGAATATTCTGAAACCCTGTGTTGCAGACCAAATATCACAGAATGGACACTGAATGTACGCTTCCTGTAGATGGTAGGAAATCTGGTCAGTTAAATGGAAATACAAAAGTTTGTGTTGTACATCAGAGGGAGAAACAGAGCTGTCCAAAATGCTGACTAGTGTGAAAGACAGGTATGACTTTGGTGCCCATCTACCCTCGGCAGGAACAGTGTGAGCAATACAATCGGTTCTTTCAGCCTCGCCTACATGGGCTCCCTTCTTAATGATCAGCTGCCTGAAATCAGTTCTCCCAGAAAACAGAAGAGTAAATGAGGTGAAATGACCATCAGATAGCCTACGCTTATTAGTAGTTAACAGAGTTCTCTACTCTCACTTTTTTTTTTCTTTCCTGCTATGACTTTCATGCTCTTCTGCATTCTTTTTTCCTTCTCTTTTCAGGATCAGTGTTCTCAATGTCTAAAAACTTCCACAGTGGAGCGAAAAAAAAATCTAAATGTGTACAATCTCCTCTAAGTCATTTTTCTTTGCAGAAAAGCAGTACTCTGTCATCTACAAATACAGCCACCTTTCTAGTTACACCTCTCCCCCCTCAGCACTGTCCCCCACCCTGACTGCTTGCTCCTTTTAGTCACATTATGATAAACAGACTTCTCTCTGTGGGGCTCAGTGGTTAGTAATAACTCAGCCCCATGTGGCAGAAATATAACTTTACAGTCTATGTGATCTGTCAGAAGTGGTGATGTGTAGGACTGTACTCTAAGTACTTGCAGGAAATGCAGCTTATGGTCCTATTGTAGAAACAGACGCACAAACTGTACCAATTAATGAAAAAAGTCACAGAAATCTAACTGTATACAACTTGCAAATTATTTTTAAGCACAAAACTGCAGCAGTAAACTGTTTTCAATTAATGATTTACCAGTTCTATTTAAAATTGATCAGGAGATCCCAGCTGAGTGTAGAAACTGTAGTAGCTGGGAAAATATTGCACATTGGCTTTGGGTTCTGAATGTCAAACCAAAAATGAGTGTAGATAATGCTTTCATTTATAATACTAAGAACTTGCTGGGAACCTGAAAATTTGCCTTTTTACCTCTCATAACACCAGAATTGCAACCACTTTCCCAGAATTGACTGGGGAAAAAAAATGCTCCTGACTGATCGAAAGGGGTTCTCTCAAACAGGGAGCAATCACAGACAAACTTTAACTCACATTACACATATTACTAATGCAAGTAAAGAGCCTGCAGGAGCTGAAGTGTTCTGCACACTGTGCCGAGTCAAAACCAGCAAGAAGATATGCATTCTTTTAGATGCATAGAAAGATGGATAAAAAGACCCTAGACAGTTTGTTATCCCAGGATAATCAGTGTTAAGACAAAAGCACTTCCACACAGTATGTTATGTCATAACATCATGTGGCAATTTCTCTCACCTTTCTTTCGTGCAGTGGAAATCTTGTTAGAGACAGGACTTTTAATTTTTAAACACTATTGTAAACATATGTATTTCAATACGTATTTACTTGAAGACAAGCTCAGAACGCGCACACCTTGTACTCAGGGAGGCTTGTGGTAATCCTTAATGCATGACTGCCCTTGTTCCTGAAGTCAAAAGTACCCCCTTAGAAAGTTGCTGCCCTCTGGGACAAGTGCTAGTGAAATTGCTGGTGATCCTACTAGGTAGGTGCCCTTAGGTAATATGGCCCAGTTCATGAAACAACTCGAAGGTCAGGATTTTATGGACCACGTAATTAAAGATGTTGAGAATATCCCATGAACTCAGTGGAAGTGGCCGTAGGATCTCAGCATGTGATCCAGCCTGTACTTCTGTTTTGTGGAAAGCTGTAGAAGACAAGCTGACTCTTGAACTGCTAGGGACACATATTGCACTATTTTTGAGTACCCTTAACTTCCTAGGAGGTGTAGGCTTCATATGTGGGTACACAGTATTGCACTCGAGCAGAGAGGTGAGGAAGACGGCGAGTAAAGCAGGCTAGATCATTTCCTGCAAAGAGAGGCTAAACTGTTTGGAGAGGGGAAGAAAAGCGTTGCTTGACAATTACGACAAATTAGTCTTGGGGAGTAATACTAGAACAGCTCTAAAAGAGTGACTACATTTGATGGATCTTGAGGTTGCACTGGTCCTAAAACTACATTTCCAAAAGCTCTGTCCCCTGGCTGCCAGTGTCAGCTCTTGTTCTTGATCAGCTTCAAGCAGCTGTTTTTCATCCATGAATTCACCCCACTGCACATGGGTTCACTATGTAGAAATGATATAGTTGCAGGCAGTGAAAACGAGCTAGTGCGATGTGTGTCACATATGTACGTATTGCTAGCATTTAAATGCAACCATCCTACCTAGTAAATGCAACCACGCAGGTACTGTAAGAGACCAGAGGGAAAACTGATTCTTGTGGAATGCCACAAAACTGAGCTAAAGAAGGGGAACGACTATTGGAAGCGCTGTTCCTGTTGAAAATGACTGAAGCCATCTTAACACATCACTCTGGTTGTCTGCCACCTCTTCTCGGTGCAACAGCTGTATCTCATGGCCAGTAGTGTCAAATGCTAAAGAGGTGCAGGATGAAGAGAATGGATGAGTTCTCTCTCCGTTGCCAGAATGAGGTCATCCATCAGTGCCATTAGAATGGTTTCATTTGTGTCCTGGCTTCCATCCAAGCGGTGCTGGGGCTGCTTCAGTTAGCTAAGGCAGACTCCCTGAACTCCTGTAAGACATACATTTCTTGCCACAGGCTGAGCAGTCCTTCAAAGAACCGTATTCTTATCTATACGTTTGTGAATATCTGTCAGCCAGACAACAAGCTGTCCAAGATGTTCACATAGGGAAGTAGTACACTGAATTGAATTTATGCCATACAATTAATGAACCCTTTCATAAATATTAAAAGATTAAGTATGCACTGTGCTGTTCAAGTTGCTACTGCACTGTCTTAACCCTCCCCTTCCCCCTACCTGCTTCCGCCCTTTCGGTATCACACTAATCAATTCTGCAGACATTTGGGATCAAAAACCACTGGCAGAAAAGGGGAAAAAGCTTTCCTAGTATTACTAGTGATTTATAGGTGGGATCTGTTTTGTTTTTTTTTAAAAATATATTTAGACTACTGGCCAAGAAATGGTGTAATGCCTAGGTCCTGCAGTAGGAGTTCCTCCAGCAAGTTCCTTTAATGATTCATCTTTATCTCTCTTAAAAGAAATGTAACTATAAAATGGTATGCGAAATACACGTTGCACTTTGCTGAAAGGAGAGGAACAAGATTCCAGTTCCAGGCATCCATCTCATTAGTCTTAGGTTCAGCAGCGTATCTTTAGCAAACTTGCAGGTAGCATCTTGAAGCATTGCCTGCTTATTCAGCCTACCCAAGTCGTCTCCTGGTTTGTTTGCCTATTAAGTTTAAACTTCTCAACTTCTGTGATTATGGTTGATAAGTACATCTCCCAGTAGCTATGTGTATATTATAATTTTGTTGAATTTTATATGTATTAGTTGAGTTGTGTTTTATTGTGAGGTCATTATAGTGAAAAAGTTCTTATGTATGAATCCAAAGAGCGTGCAAAAAAGAAAAAACACCACTACTCACTGGAATAGAAATAAATTGTCAGGGTCCTAAGTGTCTACAGATCTCTGTAATCTTAATAGGAATTAGGAGGTGTAGTTCAATATAGCGCTGTGGGAACGAATCAGGTGTGCTTAATGCTTAGTGTGGGTGCCAGGGCACGAACAGCTAACCCCTGGAAAGGCCCTCCTGCAGTCGGTGGCAAGGCCAGCCTCGCCACCCCACCTGCGGAGATAGGTTGGGCCAATGCAATGTGACAGCCCTTTGGCACTGGGATACAGATTTGATCAAAATAGCTAGCACTGGGAATCTAGTTGCCCTGAACAAGCCTCCCGACCATACCAGTACCAACTCCCTAACTGTCACAAACCGGTACCACTGTCTTTCCTGAGCAGATAAGCAATCACCTGTGTGAGGTCAGAGCAGATGAAGATGAGTGCCAAAAGGTGTGTAACGCCACATCTCTGGGTACCCTGCCTGCTGCAAGGAACCAGCTGCATGGCATGTCCTTGTTTTGCTTCTGTCTTCTAGGTGCAGCAGTACATACATACCTATCTTTCTCCCAGAAATAAAACTGTGAATGTGGGAGCATGTATGATTATTTATGCATGAAACATCAGCGGTTTTCCTTCAGCATGTGCTAGGAAATGTTCAGCAACTTCACAGGTGACTTAAAGATGAAGCCCTAAATCTCTTGCACAGTTCTGTTCCGTTCAGCATCCCCACTCTTCCGAGGAAGTTAATGAAAGTAAAATGCGTAGAATGAGATGATGCATCTAAATGCTTTTGCTTGTGTGTGGTCAGTAACACTGGACTGTTTCACACAGTTCAAAGATTGTGTTTTGAAACAGAAGCCTGGAAAGAACAAGGACCTGTCAGCCTCCGCTCCCTGTGACCATCAGCGTCAGTCCTGGTGCTAGCACAGTTAATCCAGAGCAAAGTTGATTTCATAGCACTGAAAGAAAGGGGCAGACCCCCTCAAACAGTCTTTGGGTTTGAGATGGCTTTAGCTTTTTGCAGTTGCAAATACAGCACCTGCACTAGGAACAATTTTTACAAAGTAGGTCACAACGGCACATGCAATTATTGATTGCACAAAACAGGCAGGCTATAAAAGTGTCCTGGTGTATCTGCTTTAAGTGCTGGCACACAATGTCAGGAAACCCAGAAAACACAGGACCACCTGTGGAGTCCTTGCTGCGGTATGATCCTGTTAAGTTAATACTCTCGAGCCTCTCTGCTGACTAATACAGGCAAACATTACAGCCAGCCAGGATTTTAATAAGCGGGACACTTTTACCTAGGGCACATGCCAACCCTAAGCTTGCTGTGGAGAGCAAGCACAAAAGTAAGCAAGAGGTTAAAAAAGAAAACGTCTGGCTTTTTCAACAGCTGGGTTCCATTGTGAAAGGGTCATGTGGTGCCAAGGAAAACAGAAAATAGGAAGGCACACAGATTTGTTAGTTTGAAGTAATTGACCACATGGTGTCCAATGGTTTGTGTTCTCATGTTCTCCAAAGCAAGGTCCCACGGGAGCTGAGGCAGGGGTTCCAGTTCCTAGCACTCTATTGTTTACCCTGATGGTTTCCAGATGCTGGAGACAAGGACAGTGAAATCTTTGGGATGCTGCCAAAGAATGAAAAAGACTCAAGAAAACACTGAGGGTATTTTTTTCATTTTATTTTTAAAGAGACAGTACTACTTTTCATTAAGACTACCTTCATTTCCACTTCCCCTGCTCTCTCTAACACACACGCACACACTGCTGCTCTCTCTTTCTGCCCTTTCCCCACCTCTCTGTTTCTCTGTCTTTTTGTATTTAAACAGCTCTGTAATGCAACCAACCAAGGGAAAGCAATGTAGGGGTTTTTTTTCGCCCCTTGGCATCCGTGGTTCATTTAGCTGTAACGCAGTGGATGTGCAAAAATGGTCAGAAAACCCCAGCAAAAACTTTGTAGCAGGCAGATCACCAAGAGAGTGTCAGCAGTGATGGGAAAGCCTCAGAAGGCTGTGAGTTCAAGTTTGCTTTGGCACGGCTGGAAGAAGTTTGCAGAATTCTACAAAGCGTTTCCAAACATTTGAACCATGGAAATCAGGGAAGGGGAGCAAGGACAGGAGAGCAGTAGGCACTTTCACCGGCAAAACCAGAAAGTGGAGAAGAGCAAGGGAATGTGAAATAACAAGGAAAAAGAACCCAGACCCCTTTTGGTAATTAATTCTCAGCTTCCAGAAGGATGAGGTCTAAGAGGGGGACTTCAGTGTTTGGAGACCTGTATTCTAGTTAAGTTTAGCTGCCAATGCTCTGAGTCAGAGCAAGTTTCTGTATTGCACCTACATGCATGTATGTACTTGGAGTTGGGCAGGGACTATGGAAATCCACGAAAGTGTTCCTGTTGTTGCCTTCAAAAGATGATGGATGAGATAGCTGTCCTGTTTGCATGTTAGAAATACCAGGTTGTGCCCTTCCCTTTGTTTTAATGAAGGGTATCTGCTATAGCCAAGTCTTTGCTGCAGTCTTCACATCTCCTGAGTGAACACACTTGTGATACATCACTTGTGATAAGTGCATGGGAATGGGTGTTTTGCAGGAAAAAAAGTAATTCTTTGAAAGTAGTCTTTGTAGAGAGTTTAATTTGCTCAAGTAAAACTTTAGCAAAAACTGCCATTTAAAAAGAAATAAAGTTTTGAAACAAATCTACCAGCTTGATTCTAGATTTACTAGTAAGTGTAAAAATCCACTTATCTCATTCTTCAAACCCCACCAATACTCAAAACCTCAAGCAAACTGCTGGCCAGATTTCAGCCCCCCTGATACTAGCATCCTCTGCTTATTCCGTCTCTTCCAAAGAACCTCTTACAAAGCCAGGTGATGCTGAAACCTGATGTTCTGGGCCTAAGGTGCAATGGACAGGCACAAGCACCTTTTCTTTTTCTCCTTCCTATCTCCTGGACAGGCTGAAAGGGCCCTTACACCTGGGCCCCTTTGTGAGTTGATAGTCCCTGCATGTAGGGCTGATAAAAATGCATCATTCCGAGCAGACTCTTGCTTTGTTTCTTGTCTGCATTTCACAGATTTTTAATATTAAACATCAGCCTTTCTTTTTCTTACTGTGAGCATTAACATTAACACAGAGGAGCTGAATCCTGACGGCACTGAAATCAAAAAGGGTTTAAGAAAGCAACTTGCCAGCAGATGCTGTACACGGGACTTCTGGTCCAAGCCAATAGTTCAGAAGCTTGAGAGTGGGGTATGTCTGTGCATGGACTTATGCAGGCCCAGTTGTTCTGTGTGTCAGACAAGTAAGGGACCGTGCTGACACACATCTCAATGCACACACTTGGTAAATCCATTCAGAAACAAATTGAGAGGCACATGATGAAGATATTTACCTATTTGATGACATGCTAAAAACATCAACTATCTTATTTTGTCAAATAATTGTGCTACTTTCCAGCTCTACAACCAGATCAGACCATGTCTAAATGCTAGAACAACACATCTTTTTATCACTATTGGTATGAAGTACAGTCTCAGTCTTCATTTTTCCCCTTTTTTAAAAAACAAATCTAAACTGTGTTTGAAACTAAATGGTTCCCTGTGATTGTCTAATTAACCTCTTTCCTTGTTCCCAAATAATACATAATAAATGAGCTGCAAGCCTGTTTCCCTGTCCACAAACTGAGGAATTTCTAAGACTGTTATTACCTAGTATTTGAATCCCATCTTGAATGGTGCCTGTTTTCAGCAACCAGTCAGGTGGGTCCGTGGCGAGATTTTGCTTTACAGTATAGCATGCCTAAGACTTTTTTTTTTTGTTGTTAAGGTAGATCTAGTGGTAGCTCTGGTAACTGTATTGCCTTCTCTGGAGTCAGACCTTTTTTATTTTTACTGAAACTAAAGGCAGTTATTTCCTTAACTAAATAGCTTCCTTTTGTATAGGCACGTACATGTCAAAATTGCTGTGCTGGGCCAGACAAGGTGTTAATCCAGTCCCTGGTAGGGCCAGCAGTGGAGGTCAGAGAAGAGTACAAAATCAAGCTAAGCATAAACCAGTATTTACTCCAGTATGCTCTCCTGAGCTCCGCGGATCTCTCATTGAAGGATGTCCTGAGCCAGAGGTGGTATCTTTTTCCAAACCCTGTCCTGACTTTGCATCTCAGAAATATAATCCGAGAGTACCATATGTGATAGAGCACAGCTGACAAAAGAACAAATTAATAACTGTGTCATGAATGTGCTAACCAAGTGGCAGTGTTAGGTCATAATTCACTTCTCCTGAAAAAATCACAAGTGCTGAGACACTCTGTATTTCTTATTTGAGTTGGAGATAACGAGCAAAGTGACTGTCACATGCTACGTGAAAATCTGTATGTTCCCCACGCTTTGCCTTCTAACTTGAAAGACGCAGACAGAATCAAAATGACTTACAGTCAGCACGGAAAAGATATTTTTGTTTTCATACTTGCACTTTTTGGAGGCTCAAATGGTATCAAGTAGATTAGCAAGAATGTTTTTATAAAAGGCACCGTTTTCTCTGTTGAGGTGTCTTGGTTTAAACATGCTGCTTGTGTTGGCGACTTATCAAGACATGCTTTTCAATCCAGTTCCTGAAAGACAAACTCCTGCAGACAAAAGCCATTACCAGAGCTTGCTTTCTTCCTGTGCGCTGATCTTACAAGGGCAGGGAGAGGACTGCAGGCAAGGCTGGGCAGCTTGCGCTGGCTCCCCTGGACCTGGGGGCAGCCGTGGGGAAGGAACACAACTGTGGTGCTGCCACAGAGATTGTACAGTCTCTGCAGACAAGCAGAAGAGCTTTCCCTAGGGGCTGTCAAATGACAGCTTAAAACTTAAACCTCAACCCATTTTTGATCTTGTTACTATCACGTAAGCAGAATAAAATATAGGGAAAAATGCTTTGAAATAGAAAAGATAACTCTTGCTTAAATTAATGTGCTAAATGTGTTTGTTTATTCCCTTATTTCTACTTTTCTTTTAAGACTTTGATTACTGCAAAAGCACAGACGCAGAGTTAGTCCTGCAGAGCACTTGCAGCAGTTTCAGAGTGTACCTTGCCTCCTTAAAATATTTTCTGTCTTAGCAGACTTGAAATGAATAGGCACATAACTGAAATTAGTTCTTAGCATGCATGGAAAGAATAAAGCGTATTGGATGGCAGAGGATAAAGTGGACAGAGCTTAAAAAGGCATTTAAAGTATGATGATTTTTCCTATTTATTTTCACAACGCTACACTTGGTGAAGATGGTTAAGGACTGATCCTTAGCTAGTCCAAACAGATATATATGACTAAATGCGGCTTGACAGCTTTATTCACAGTGGCTGTGAATCTAGCTCCTAGTATTTCCCTCTCTAACTCTATTACAGAGATGAACTGTATGGAAGGGTATTTACTGCGATCCCTAAATACAGGTACTGCAATTTTGACTGGTTCTTAGGTACTCCTTGAGGGGTATGTTACCGATTTCCTTTGTACCGTCTGCTTTTTCAGGCACCTGAATGAGAGTTTCAAAAGCTTGACAGAAATTAGTCCACTTGGGGCTGCAGGTCTCTGCCAAAGCAGTACGAATATTTAACAGACTGTGTTAAAGCTTAGCGGCAAGATGGAAACCTTTCAGTTCCATTGCACTTTCAACCACTGCCAACCTGGCACTCCAGTGTGCAAGTTTTGAATCAAGCCTGGTGTATTTTTTTCCAGGCAGATTTTTTCCTTACTGTAAAAACTGACTGCTCTATTTTAGAATAACTTTTCATTTATGGTATGTAAAAGGTAGCTTGAAGGGGCTCTAGGGCAAGCCTTTGGTGGCTTAAAAGGAAGAAAGAATTTCTTACTAAATATGTTTTTCCTCTTCATCTGTATACACATTTTTGTTATTGGAGAGATGAACATGAATCCTGGGTATTTATTGGCCTTTTTCTTACATGTACTACTGAAACAACCGAAATGTTTTAAATAATGAATATAAGAAGGGGCACCAAGTGCTTCCTAAGCAGCTAGTGCTTTGGAGAATCTCTGGATCTGGATGTTCAGTTTCAGACGTCAGGAAGGGGTTTTGTTTTGACAAAGTACAGCCCATCAATCTGTTTTTCAGGTGTTCAATACACTAAATCAGTATTTTATCTTTTTGTATCTTCTGTGATTTTCAGAAAGTCAGAAGGAATACAGTACAGATGAAATTCAGTACCTAGTACCAAAAGTGAAGGTAGTATTTTTGTTTTGCTTTTTTTTTTTTTATAATTACTATAGCTTACAATTCAAACATTTAAGAGTTTGAATTCTTAATCTATTGCTCTGCATTGGCATTGGAGATAGAGCCTTGCTCGAGACAAGAAATTTTAAATGAGACCTGTAGATTATGTATTGTTAGACAGAAAAAGAGAGAGATACCAACAACATTTGCCTGTGACTTCAGTGTGCTGCTAATGTGCTTGTAGCAAGCAGCTGATTCTCTTCAAGTACATCTGACCTAGCAGATGTCTTAAAGTTAGGGAGCTATGACCTCAAGCACTGGCTTACGGAGAGTTGGCTCCCAAAGAGACAGTCAGAGAGAGAAAATAAGAAACAAAAATGGTTTTATTTGTTGCATCCGGTTAACTGGTAACAAAACAAATAGAAAAACATACACAATTATATCCCGGATATCAAGAGCTTCAATTCCAAACTTTGTTTGACCTGGTTATTCTGGGTTGGCTTTAGAAAACGAAATGCTGTCTTTCCTCCTAGGCTTGAACACTGTTTCCTGCCTGGGATTTATGGCTAGTGGTGGACCTCGAAGGGCTGCATGATGTTTAGTATCATAGGAAGTGAAGTAGATTTAGATGTGAACGCAAACTGAAAAGGGGATTATCAGCAGATTTCTGTGGCGCTTGTGTCTATCACGTGTAGCAGACTCCAAGTTTTCTTACCTCTTCTTTTGGCTTGTTTGTACTCAGTAACTTGCATGTCTGGGGATTGTATGCTGTGGTCAAAATGCAGTCAGTTAAAATGTGAGTGGTTTGAAGCTGGTTACATTGCTCTAAAATACTCTACATTAAGGTATTATCTTGTTCCCATACAAAATATGGACGTTGGCTACTTCCACTGCAACTGTTTAACTACTTTTTTTTTTTTTTTTTTTTTGAGGTTTGGGCCTAACATAGTAGTCTATGTTACATGCCTTTTGAGCTGTGTTGGAATGGGTGAACAGATTGTGGTACAGGCAAACCATGCTGCTCATAATCCATGGGGAAATGAGATAGCAGAGCACTGAATGACCCGTGTGATTTCAAATCAGGCTTCACTGACAGCAGCAGAAGTCATGCTGTAGAAGTCAGTGGGAATAAGATACAGCTTCTGTTGGGTTGAACAAACAGAGGGGCTGTATATTTTTTCACTTGCAATTGGTATCTGGTTTGAGGAGAACTGAATATAAACCACTGAAGAGATTAGGAGTTTTAAAATTTCTTCTAGCGAGAGCCCTGTAACTGGTGCAGAACTTACGACTACCAGTAATATTTTGCACTTGTTGCTATCGTGCTTTCCTTGAAGTGCTGTGCAAATATCACTTTGCATTCTCTGGTGCACACTGGGCTAAACCTGCATGGCAGCACCTTACCTCCTAGGCACTGTGTTGTCAGCGCCTCCAAAAAGCCCGATTATTTTGGAAGTCACTAAGCATACAACCCCCAGGCCATCTTCAATATGTATAAAACAGGTCACTTCAGAGAGAAGCGATAATCACAGGGAAATCTTGGTCCCTGTACATTTTTAAGACAGCAGCTGCTGCCAGGAGGCAGAGGATGCAGCTTCTTCATCGTGTGGAGCTGGGCTGCAGCTGCTTGGGTGGTACCAGTGCAAGGCAGGGTTCAAGCCTTGTAGTCCCTCCAGAAAAGTCATGCCTGTGGTCTTGTTACTTTGTTAGCGGTTTGGTTGCCTCTTTCTTTCTTTTGTATGTATTCTGTTTCTTTTCCACCAAGCCACTATCATCTCGCAGATTATATCACAAAACAAAAGCTAAAACTACTTAGAAAATATTTACATGAAATACTGAGTAGACATAATTTTCTGCTTCTCATGTTAGGCCTCTGTCTACCTATATTTTTTGGATATAAAGCACAAAATATGGCTGAAGGAGAACTTGAGCTAAGGGAAAAAACCTTTTCAGAGTCAGAACAGGACCTGAAGGGAAGACTGTTTAATTCCACTATGACACTTAGGACACCTCATTGCTTTTCTTATTCTCACTTCCCCATGGATTACTAGCTATTTTGGGCTTAATGGGAATGTGATAAGGCAAAGTTAATAATTTTAGACTCTTATTATAGCAATGTGGGTCAAACAGAATAAAAAGAGAGTGGAACAGAAATAAGAGGAAAAATGGATTAAATTCTGTTACTGAACAATAAAAGCTCTCTTTGAACTTAAGGATTAAGGACTGCCGAATATGGCAAAATATTTGAGAATGTAAAGGCTGTGTCTCCAGTACTTAATACCCAAAACTGTAGGCATGAGAGCAGAGATCTAGGTGTTTGCGTCTATCTTCTGTCACAAGCCTAATCACCCAAGCAAGCTGGTTCTTAAATATGTCATTTCAGAAGCACGTGAAAAATTATTCTGAAATCATGTAAAATTTGCTGAATTGTGGTCTTATGACTCCAACAGTAAACTGGATTTGAAGGGACCTGAACTTAAGCTGTTTTTTTCTTAAAGAAAAAAAAAAAAAATCTTATCTCAACCTAGTTTCATTCCTCTGTGTGAGTTGTGTATATGGGGAAAAGTTCAGTGCTTGTTACTCTTCCCAACACTCAGACTGTTTTAAAGCAGACAAAAGAGAAAAGAACCATTGCTGAATGAGACTCTGTTTCCATTGCTTAAGATGGCTCTCATCTTGCTGTAGAAATACGTGTGAAAGCAAAAGAGACAGCTGCGCCAAAGAGCCCAGTAACCCAGAAATTTCCTGTCCCATTCTTTCCTATGGAGAATGCAGGGATTTGGGAGCCCTCAAGACAAGCATGCGTCTATATTCCCATATAAGACGACAGTACAGCTGCCAAGATTGCAAGATGCCACAGAGTCTGCAATTGTTTCTGAGACAAACTGTGCTAGGAATGGATAATCCTGCCTTTTATTTATACATAAAAATGTATTTTTTAGAAAAATTCCCTGTTAGGTTATCCATTAAAGTCAAATGGATGCTAGGGTAAACATGAAAATGGTTAATTCCTAGGTTCTATGACTGTTTCATTGAGAGTCAGATTTTGTGACAGCTTTTGCTGTAGTGCTTTATAATGCTTGCTCACATGCACCAGGAATGCCTTTTTTTGCCTGCACAGCACCCTGATGCCCACTGTGGGTTGTCCTCTGCTGCAGCCGCTGCTGCTCCTTGGGAGCATTGCTCTCTGGAAACAGTGCCTGTGCACAAACTGACCAATTTACTTTTCCACTTTATCTTAGTTCTTCAGCTGTGAATAAAATAACAGCAAGTACAGAAAAGCCCGTTTCAAATTGACATTTACCCTTTTACTGCGGAGCACTAGGACACTGCTCTCTGGATCCTGACTAGAGGTAAAACCTTCTCTGCAAGATTGACCACAAGAACTCTAGCCAAGGAAATCCATTGCTCCTTTCTCTTTTTTTTTTTTTTTTTTTTTTTTTCCCCTCCCCCATCCCCCTGCACCTTTTTTCATTGTATGACAATGGTGGAAAGAGAGAAAGTGAAAGAAAGGAATAAAAATAAAGGATCAAGGAAGCTGATATGATCGGACTAAGTGACCGCTTTTTCCCGTTGTATTTAAAATCTGTGCATTAAAGAATTTTGAAAGCGTAGGTCTGCAAACATGCTTGCTGGCTGCACTGAGCTATTCTGTTGTGACCTGCTGCTGATATTTCTGCATGAGTATACTCTATCACCAGCAGGGACCAGTTTAGCAACTAGTTCTGATCAGAGAAAACTGTTTTAAATATCACTTTATTAATACCTTGTGCTTGTCTTCACAGTTTTAGGCTTTTTCTTTTCTTGGCTATACATCTGCAGTGTTCTGCTCTCTGAAAACATACATGTTTTTGTTAAAAAGTACTTAGGTTCTACAATGGAACTGCACTCTCTCTGTCAGAAGTTAAAACCAGTCAGCTGGATTTTTTGTGGGAAAAAATAATAGTCTTAGGTTCCACTCTTGTAATTGGATTCATGCAGGATGACCTGTAGTACAGTTGGAAATTCCCCTGAAAATCTTCATAGATACAAGGATCTGCCTGTAAATTCATGACCTTGAAAATGTGTGTTTTGTCACTTACTGTAAGACCAGAGCTGTAGCCACATGTCTTGATATTTGAATGAGAATCTGTGAAAAATTCAGTCATTTTCCTTTAATGGAATAGCCAATTATTGTTTAATTGGAATTAAACGTCAGCCTTTCCTGATGTAAGTACTGGGGCAAACACATGCAGTCAGAAAGACCTGATCTTCCAGTGTGAGGCAAAGAGGATAAAGAAATTTGCTTTATACTGTGGCTTGGGATCATTTGTATTAGTTGAAGCACAAAAAAACACCACAACCCCCCCCCCCCAAAAAAAAAAAAAACCCAAACCAAAAAAACCACCAACCAAAAAACCGTTCTACCACATTGCCGAGAACCAGACATGAATCGAATAGAGACATCTGTGACTGGAAAATGTGCTACATTCTGGCCAAGCTGTCTCTGCAGAGTGAAATATGGAGTAAGTGAAAGTACTGCCCTGGAAAAGCAAGTAGTAGTAAAGCTATACAGATGTGAGAGGGAGGCTTCTCTCCTGCCAATGTAGGCCAGTAGAAGAGAGGAGAAGAAACACTCAGGGATGAAAGGAAAATAAGGAGGAGAAAGAAGAAAATCAAGTGGCAGGTGAGGGACTGCAAAAACACTATGAAAACAAGACCAAAAGTAATGTTTCTTCAGTATTCGGGGTTTTTTCTTACATTTCTCACGTATTGCTAACTTGTCCTGGTATGTCAGCCAGACAGTTAGCACCCTGTCCTGGAGCAAGCTAGCTAGCTGACAAAAAGGAAGAGAATGATGCATTTTAGGAATGGCCAAACTGAGCACGGTATCCGTATGCAAATCTATAAGGCCACCTCCAAAGAGCTCATTTAGTCTACACGTTAAACAAATGTAACTGGTCTTTCTTCAGATTTATGACTGTTTGAGTTGTCCAGCACATTCCCTCTAATTTGGCAATATATATCTGTCCAGTTCCTCTTGAGGGGGCTAAAATCTGCGTGGGCTACTCTGCTTGTTGTAGGTTAGGTCTGTAGAAACCCTGCTCTCTCTTTTGATTTGGGCTGTGATGATACCAAAAGGATGATCTGGGAAAAGAAAGTCTGGTCAGCCTCCCTTCGGTCCCTGGAAAAAACATTGGGCACATCCTTTTGGAAGCCACTTTTGGGTACATGAAGGAGGTCACTGGGAACAGTCAGCATGCACTTACCCAGCGTAAATCATACCAGATTGCCTTCTATGGCAAAATAACTGGATTTGTGGATGAGGGGAGAACAGTGGATGCCAGTAACTTGACTTGAAGCAACCTATAGGCAGGTAGCAATAAAGTGTAGAGATTCAGAAGACTGTTATGAAGGCCAAATAACCACTGGAACTGTTTAGACACAGTAAGTGAATGAGTAAGTGACAAGTGCGGAGTGGGTAAACTGAAGGTTCTCCTCGCTCTTTTGCAGAAGATGTTAAACTGAAGTAGAGACTAACACTGAAAAGGTTTAAAGGAAATAATACGCACTACATAATGCATAGTTCCAATCTTTGGCACTCGCTGAGACTGAGAACCAAACTGGATTCAAAACCAGAATCAGGGATTTATAAAGAGTGAGAACAATGAGTTAGGCATGGTAAAAACTCTTCTTCAATTAAGAAAAACCATTATTCTGCAGGATGTGTGGCAACTACGACTCATAAAGAATATCTTTGTCACATTGTTTTAAGACTTTACATCCACCTGGGGATTTTTTAAAACTTCCTGAAATATCTGCTCAGTCATTGCTCTTTACTAAGACTGATCTCTCTTTTGAGGCTGTTCCTGTCTAATAGTCTGAGAAAAGGTGCTGGGTATCTGCAGGCTTTTGGCAGCATTGGCAGAACTTACTCAGAAGTCCTGAAATCTGGTGGTGGAAGATGGTGACTCTATGGAAAGGCTTGGAAGCATGAATCAAGTAACCTAGAGTGCAGGATGCCATGAGCCTATAGTTGCAAGCAAAGATGTGGCTGTGGAGGACTTGGTGAAAACCAAGATGTTCGTAGGAAGAGGGCACTGACAAAGATGCTAGTGTTGGGGGAGGGACAGAAGAGGATATAATCAGAATAATAGAGAGAGATCTGAACTTAACTAAAGTGGCATTGAGCTGCAGGCATGCTGCTATTTTAGTCCATCTCCTGGAACTGCAGGGTTATTTACTGGAAATCTAGCCTGAAAATGCATTCTTTGTGTAATGCTCTAAGTAGGAAGCCACCCCAAGGGATGCGAATTACCAAAGACTGTGACACACTGGTGTAGAACATAAACCCAAACAAACCAGGGCTCTCAAAGGCCTATAGCTAAATATTTATTTCAGAGTTAATTTAAAACCAGAATTTTCATCCAGCAAAAGCACACAGAAATCCTGCAGGTCTAACTTGGCTCTGCTATTTGCTTATGCTGCATTCCCAGCCCGGACAGATTTTAATGTTCAAAGACTTGGGGGTCTGCAGTGGGGTCAGTCCTGTCCACGTCAGGTAACAGAAAGGGCACTTCCCACAGTACTTAACAGTACAACACCTGTTCCACACGCATATGAAAACTAATAGTAACTATAAACCAAGTCCATTAGAAAAATTACATGGAACAGACAGGACTTAAGATTTACACTACATTTACACAGCCGTATAATAATGAAAATACCATTTAATTCTTCAGCCTCAAATTAAGATTCCCTGGAATGCCTCCAGTAGTAATGTGGCAAAGTTACCTTTCATGAATTTGAAAGGGACTCTTACCACAAATCAATCTGTTGCTGACAAACAAATTTTTAAACATTTGGATTTCTTTAGGGAAGTTTTGTAAATGTTCATGCCTCTCAATGCTTTTTCATTCATGGATAACCACAGAGATACAAATGAGATTATTTTTTGAGCATGTGGGCCTCCTGAATGAATAAATGTCTCATCGTTTATCTTCATTTGTGGGCACATATAAAACTGTGGTCTCGCCATTATTTTTTTTTATACCTCACAGAAACTCTGTGTGTTAGATAAAATGCTATGACAGCCTAACAGCTGAATTAAAGTCCTCAGGTACCAAAGTAAGGAATGGTAGTGCACACTTCTATTGGTGTAATTTAGTTCTTACACATGCAGGATTTTTGCTATAAAAGGCTGATCTTTTTTGGCATAGCAGTTCATTGATGAGCAGAGTTTATGAATTTAACTGTGAAAGTCTGTTGTCCATTTCCATACCAGAAAAGAAAGGAAGGAATAGGATCACAATGAGTTCCCTAAGACTGGCTATGAGTTTTTGGTCACATGCTTAATGGGTTTAACTAGTTGCCAAGGAATTTTGGCTGGAGGTGGCACAGTTGGTAGGTTTCAATAATTTTGATTCTAAAGAAAAGCTTTAAAAAGGTAAGGCTGAAAGAATAGTGCATGGAAAAGGTTTTTTGATTAGTCTCATTGTAATGAGCTTACACAGATCCAGAGGCTGCTTTACAGAGGTGAATGTCATGATCCTCGTATCTTCCAGAGGAGAAACTAGATGGATGGAAAAGATGTGCAGGACAGGAGCAGGACTGGGAGGAGAACCCTGGAGCCCTGAGTCCTGGCTCTGGGCTCAGTTCCTGATTTCGGGCATTATATGTTTCCTTGTAACAGCCAGACATGCAAATGCCTATCCTGACAAATTGCTTCTTATGCATACATTGTCGTTATTAATGCAACCCTGAGGCAGGCCAATTCAGTGCAAAACCAATGTTTCTCTAAGTCGTCTCAATTTGGGGCCTGATTTATTTGCTCTGAAGCAATCACTTTTGCCTTCCTGTTAGGCCCTGACACTGCTGAATCATCCCCTCATGCTCATACACACTGGTAACTTTTATTAAATGAAACACTTATGTCAACAATCAATGCTTAGCAGTGGAGAAAACATGACAGGGGGTATCCTTATTATCAAAAGGGTTGTTACACAGCAGGATACATGCACTGCTTGAAAGGAGAAGTTTATGGCTGTTGAGCTGAGTCTTTACTGATAGGCATCCAGAGAAAAGACCTAGATCGTAGATAAGGGTCCAATTGGTGTGTCAGCATCCCAATCTATTTCTTTAAAGCTCTGCAGATTGTTGTAATGCTCTCTGGAACTACAAGGTTCAGATATAAAATCCGCAGCAACTGCAAAAACACACGTACCGTTTGGCGTACTAATAAGCACTAGGGCAGTACAAGAAAATGGAGATGTATTGCTTGAACACAAAGAATAAGACACAGATGTGGCGTGCCTATAAACCAAAAGAACTGCAAGCTGAAGACATGGCAACAGTTGTGGGAAACAGTGGGACTCGAGTGTCCAGTTCCCTAATGTTCCTTTAGAAATTTTACTCAAGTATGGGAAGTTTATTGCATTTAGCATCATACTGAGACACAGCATCTCTTGGAGGCTTTGCGGGCAATGAGGAGTGCTCAGCTGCCGTAATGCTAAGAGCTACAGGATTTGGATCAGGATCTGGTTTTCAGTCTTGGTCTCTAGGGGAAAAAAAGGGCCACAAACCACCTCATTACCAACCTTAAAAATGGCTGTAAGTGAATTTTCCTCTGGAAGCTCTGCCCTGTGCCATTAACCAACATGACTTCCTGCTCAAAAATCCTTCTTTCCAAGAAGCCACAAAGCAGACACTAACTGGAGAGAGAACAGACTATTTTAGCTACTTTAGAGCTTGGGTTTCCACTAGGGAACTGGACTTTCCCAGAGAAAATGCTTTGCTTGAAGGGAAAAACAACCACAACAAAAAGAAACCCCAACTCATTTGAAATCTCAGCCCTTGGACGTGAAGCTCTTCTGTCCCTGTTCCTGTCATGTTAAGCTTCGGTTTCTGTTCTGCAGTCCTTGAGTCACCACGCGACCATGCTGCAAGCTCTTCCACACATACTCACATACTCTTCTGCTCTGTTTGCCTCCCCTTTGTTCCACTGGGGCAAAGAATTATTATTTTGCTGAGAGGGAAGAATGTCAATGATTATGTGCAAGATGAATTCAGAACCTGCTTACTGGAGGTGCACACCTTAAAGACAAACATCCTGCAATTGTAAATCCCAGAACTGGCTTTTTTTTTTTTTTTTTTTTTTTTTTTTTTCTTGAGCCTGTGCTTGGAATTTGTGGAAGAAATCTCTGGGTGCTCTGATCCAGACTCACTACCCAGGGCTTTGCTTAGTAAGCATTACAAATACTTAATAGAATCCCGATATTTTAAGTGAATGCATGTGAGGAAAACCCCAAACCAGAAGTTTCAGAGATGACTTGTATAAGTAATGAGGAGTGGGCTCAGGATTAAAAAAATTGGATCCAGAAATATTGAATGCCCAGGAACTTGTGAGCATCCAGGACCATGGTTTGGATTCTGTCCTTTTTATAACAAAAATCCAGTGTTGGGCTGGACTCAGCCACTGAACAGTTTGCTCAGGCAGGTTCAAAGATTCTCTGGTCTGGAGCTGGGGATCCGAATTATTTCCAAGAATAACTTACATTTACATTTTTCCCCTTGTTCTCCACAGGCCTAATTATATTGCTCTTGGCTTATGGAACATGCACGGACATCAAAGGGGATCTTCTATAGTAAGACAACATGTATCAGACCCTACACAAAAACAGAGAAGAAAAAAATCCTTTGTATGTTTTGAAATAATGATCTAAATTTTAGAGTGAATTCTCTGGATGTTACAGACTGGTGCTGCTTGCTGCTCCACGCTGCACCGAGAAGTGAATGAATATCAGGTTATGTTATCCCTATCCTTATTTACCATATTTCATGGGTTTCAAACACTATTTCCTGAAGCTAGAAATCTAGCATAAAAGACAAGACAAAATCCAGAAACAGCAGTGAAGTTATCAGCCATAGCTTTTTCTCAACATACCTATAGTACTTTACTCTTTATTCTAATCTTTAGCTCAGCCAGGCTGAGGTGATAGTGGTGAAGTGTAGTGAGACCGCAGAATTATTTTTCTTAGCTGCTAAGATATGGTGGATGTGTGTTAGGCAGAATATATATTCTTCCAGGCATGTCTCAAAGGTCCCGCTCATAGAAGTGTTTACGTGGAAACCACAACTCTCTGAGGAAAACAAAATTAGGGAGGAAAATTTCTGTCCACTTGCTAGAATTTGCTATAACCTCTGGCACCGGATTGTGTTCCAAAAAGGGCGTATATTTTTAAAGCAATACATTAGAACTGGGAAAAGCTATGCATTAAAAGTACAAGGTCCTGTGCTAACCAGGTTTTCAGCTGAACTGCAGGAGGAGAGTGTTCTTCTGCTGGAATACATCCAACACATCTATACTCATTTGGAGTATATCTAACTGAAAGAAGGTACATAATGGAGGCATAAAAAAATGGAGGCACAAAAAGATGCGTTTTAGCCAAAGATGCCAGCCACCCTGCTCACATAAGTCAGGGCTGTGCAGCTGCTGAGGATCGTTTGCTTAGGTGTCGTTGCACAAGGGAGACCTGAAAAGTTATCCATCCCACTTAGTGTTTTTTTCATGCTGTGGCAAGAAAGGAAGAAAGAGAGGAATCTCTTCATTTTTTCTTCTCTCTCTAGATTATGTGCGTGGGATGAAACTGTTGTCTCTGGAACCAGTAGGAAAGCTCAGGCAGAAGCAGATGTCCCAGAAAGTTCCTGGACCTTAGGGAAGTGGAAGGGCCTGGAGCATCTAATGCCTTTTCATCCCTACCGGTGAAATGGCCAATACAAGAGGAAATAAGAGATTGAGCAAAGCTATGTACTGGTAGAACACCACTGGCATGATGGCGATGTAATTTCAAATAGTGAGCAGCAACTGGGTTGATTGCAGTTACGGGAGGGTTACACACATTACAACAGCTGGCATTTTGGAACATGGCCTACAAAATACACTAAAATGGTGAGTCACCTCAAATTTCACTCGGACATTTTCCATGTTTGCGTGCACCCATGGCAGGTTGTTTGCCATCTCCCATTTCCCCCTCTGCTACAAAAACAGGGCCCGCCTCAATTTACCTTAGTAATAAATTTACCTACTTGCACATCCGAAGCGATAGAAGCCTACTACAAAAACGGAACTAAACAGGTATTTCTCTCCCAAGGGCCCAACGAACACGCTGTGAACAGCACATCTCACCACCGCTCAGCCTGCTAATCTCCCAGGGCCCTGAAAGCTGAGACTTGGCAAGCTGCGGTGAGATTTAGAGCCTACGCGCTGAACATGGCTTAGCTCCGGTAGAATGACCTGCTCGCCCGAAGCTGGTTCTTTCCCTCTGGGTTTTAAAACACTTTCGGTTCCAATCACAATTACAGCCCTCTTTTTCTTCCTGTCAGGTTCTTCCCCTTGACACACACAGATCAGTTTTACTTCTTAAAGCTTGGGCATACGCAGGTGTATCTCTAGACAGGTGGTAAAGAAAAGGCCCAGGAATAAAGCCCAAATCCAGTTTGAAAGCTCCATTTCAATCAAAACAGTGATTTAGCCTTTTAAAATGAGACCCTGAAGTTACAAAATTTAAATCAAGGTGAGAGCCATTGTTCCTGTTTTTTAAGAACTCATATAAATAACTTGAATGGTGGTTCCATGCTTGCAGATAGTTTTAAAATATTTCCGAGACAGCATCCTTCTTTCAGGTCACAGCATAAGATAGATGAGTGTAACCAAAATATTGGCAGGAGAGTAATCTTTAGAGGGAGAGGGATAAACTTGCTCTCAGCATGCAGAGCTGGGTCCTGATTCTTTATCTGCCTGCTAGAATCATTATAATGAAAAAGAGAACCCCGAAAAGTCCTCGTATGAAAGAAACACTGCAGTGTGCTGTTTCCTGGAGCTGGCTTTAAACCAGAATCTCTTGTGTGGGTGAGACTTTAAGAATTTTTTTAAACACCACTTGGATTGCGAGGCATCTGCAGAGCATTACTGCTCAGATCCCTGGACCACCACTTTTGCGTATGGATAGCTTCAATAAATACACTGGCTTTCTGAGGGTTTTCTTTTCCCCTGATTTAATGTTGTACCATCCTCTCTTCACCAAGGGAGCGGTTTCCTCGCTTGTGATGTGGTAGCTTTTGCCAGTTTTGGAAGTTCCAGCTTGAAAAAAAATATGCATCTGCGTCTACAACATGTTGTTATAATTATGTCTGAACCAAAAATTGTTTGCAGTATCTCATCAGAGGGGAAGTTCCTACTCTGATCTGTGACTGAACTTTGCAACTTGACAGGCCTGCTTTTTTGCATTGCTGCTTTATGCTATGGGTTTCTATGGGAAAATAAAAGCAACCTGACGCAGGATACGTGTTGATGGAGCTAACTGCATGCGAATGGGTATTAGCAATTTATTTAAGTGCATTTTCAGACCCAACTCAGCCCCAGAAAAAGGAGGCATTACGCTGCCCATATTACCATGTTTATTTGCGTGTTTGCAAGCACGTTTCCTTTCCCAGGGCTGCCACACGAGCCTTGGAAAGAATTCCCAGGTTGGCAGCAGCCTGGAAGGCAGCAGGAAAACGCAGAGCAGAGCCGCTCTCAGCTACACGGCTCCTGCGAGGCCTGTTCGGCACAGAGATAAAGTTCAGTGCCGTGCAGTTTCGCAACCGGGCTCACAGTGGGGGCTGCCGTTGTTTACTTTAGGGGAAGATGGAGGTGTGTAAGGGAGAAGGGAGTCACTCCGCCATGTGCTGCCAACTGCTCGACACCCCGCTGCAGCCCTGTTCGTAATGATTTATGCAGCTGCTGGATGGGCTCTGGTTTCAGGGGATGTGAGCTGCAGGAGCAGGTGGGATGCCCAGGCAAGGACTCCAGACTTGAGACAAAACAGAAAATCTGTTCTCTTCCCAGGGTGGGGAGGGGTCTGACAAGGAAGTACTTTGTGGGCTTAACTTTCCCCCATGATGCCAGCCTCATGGATCCCTGCAAAGCCACCTGCCACTTCCAGGGTAATAAGAGCCTGTTTGAAAAATGCGGAAGAACTAGTCCAAAGTATAACAGCAAATGCTGTTGCGCTGCTTAACATCTAAGGTAATTACTGCAGTAATTTTTCTGTGTGTTAGAAGTTCTTTGTTTGGGTCTGTGTACATGCACATCCTTTCAACTCATCAACTCTGACATGCAGCACTTGCCAAGCTAGGATTTTATATAGTCTCCCACATTAACTGTGGCATAAAGAGGGACAGGATGCTCTTTATTTACTGCCATTCTGGGGGTTCTTCTTCAGGGCTTGCTATCGAAGTTTTTACAATTTAAAGTAATTTGTAATTTAAAGCCGCAATACCCAGGCCAACGATAACAACAGTTCTCCTATTGAGCTCTGTGGAAGTTCACATCCTCCGCTCTGTATGCCCCCTCTCCCCTGCCTGCGCTGGATGCGTTTTGCCAGTAGGCTGATCACATGTAATTTTCAAAGAACAGAAGCTTCTGTGATATTCATTTCAAATGCTGTTTTTACGCTGAAGTGCATAGGGGAGATCATTCTGAGGACGGGGCTGGGAAGAGCTGCCTTCCTGGGACATATCTGGGACAGAACCTGGCTTCTCAGTTCACACCTTACACCTCTGTATGTCACTTAATAGTCTGTGGCAAGGATGATGTGCTGTCCACCTCAGGCAGGGACTTTGATGAAGGTTAACGGAGTTGGAAAGCCTGTGCCTCAGTTCGGTTGGACTTAGTGGGACCCTCACATGCATTTTAGGCTTTGTGACCTGAGGCTTATAATTAAAGATTTGTTGGTATCAAGTTAATCTCTTTAAAAAAAATACATCATTAATCATTTTCCAGTTGGGCTATGGACCTTCACATATGATACACTCCCTTAAACCTGGAGGTTTTGACTGTTTCTTTTGGAAGATGAAATGTTATTGGAAGGAAGTCTGAGCTCAGAAGGAGAAAGAGGGGAAAAAAGCTTTTAGACTGCAATTTCAAAGTGACCTCATTAGCCTCTTTAAATGAGCAGCTCTCCAAGTCATGGCAGTAATAGACCATAGGACAGTACTATGTGTCAGGCCTTCCAGGCATATATTTTTCCCATAGCCTTTGCATTCTGGCCAGGCCAAGATTTGCGTTTGGGAAAAGTTCTCAGGACAATTGGAGTCGTCTTTAGTCCAGCTCTGAGCTCCTCTTTGCTCTGTTAGTTTTGCTGACGCAGACGCTGGAGAAAAGCTGGCGTGAAGGTTACTGAATGAAACTCGTGAAAGGCGTGTGGGACACTGAGCAATCTTCATCTGTGTATGAACAGGAGCTGTAGCTCCTTTGCCTGTGCTTGTGCTGAGGTCATAGAGAAAACTGTCAGTTTTACATATTCCTTTTTCTCACCTCTGTGCACAGATACAGGTTGATTTAACTTTCAACCACTTTAAAGGACTGAAATTCCTTTTTACTCATGGGTGATGCATACCTGGTCACTGGTCCCTGTTGGTGTTTAAGAACTGTAACAGAGTTTTGGAAAGAATTTACCATGTGTACGTGGTGTTCTGTTTTGTCACTCCCTGCTGGCACCCTGCCTTCTTAGCTGTTCTCTAGTAGAAGGGATGGGATGTTTGGAGCAGAGCCTGCAAAGCTGTGCACAGCCCTGAGTTGTCTGCAGGTACCTACATACCCCCATCTACAGGTTTCCCTGTTCAGCTGGGGAAATAACTGGGACACGGAGGGCAGAAAAACCACGTCTCTGCCTTCAAATAGCCCATGTTTCCATCATATCAGTTTTTGAAAACTAAAAATCCACCCTGCACTAGTTATTTTGAAGATTGCAGCCTGAAGGATGGAATCTGTTCCTTTTTGTACGAGTGTACTGAACTCTTTTCTCTTCTGGGTGATACCTCAAAGACCTCAGTGCCTAAGAAGGCTTGGAGGAGATGTGTCTGGGCTTTGTTTTCCAAAAGAGGAAACTCTTTTCGGAAACTTAGCATCTGCATCATGTCGTCTTCCCCTTCACCATCCTTCCAAAGTCAGGCAATTCCACAATGAACAGAAAGCAGAAATTCATTGCAGGCATCTTCTGTGTGATAGGTCACTGGGTTGATGGCATTTGAATCAGTTCTTTGGATCCATCTGCATTTCCTAGTAGAATGCTGACTTCCAGGTCATGTATTTTGGGAAGGGGATACATACCAACAGTCACTTAATAGTTATTTCAGTGAGCACCTGACTACTGAAAATTTAAGCTACAGGGTGTATAAGTAAACGGTTTTGAGATGCTATTTCTAAACAGGCTCAGCAGCACATAAGCCTGGCTGCTGAAATTGTTCTTGGTCTAGTTCAACAACCCTCAACAGCATGTTTTGTTATACTGGTCTGTATGGTTACTCTCTTTTCCTCTTAATTTGTGAGTCCTTAGCGTACAGTTTGAAGAGGACAGAAATGCCTGTTTATATGGCAGCCTCATCAAAACAGAAATGAAAGGAAATGGAGAAGAGTTGCTAATATCTGAAGGCTTTATGTACTTGGGTCTTTTTCATGCCACATCTGATTCCCATTTCTAAATATGCACTGTCAGAAACACAATTTGAAAATATAAAAATTTTACTTCATGGGAATTTCAAGCATAATATTCTCACTGAGCACCCCTGAAAATGAGGACTTACTTTATAGCTTAACTCCCTTTTAGTTTTCCTGACAAAAAACATGCAAATCTGATTGGCCCATTTGCCAGGCAGAAAAGGAAGTCTAGAAAATTCCTTGCTACTCATCTTCCATGTGACACAAACCATTCGAACCGCTCTGATCAGTAATACAAACTATGTGCTAGATTATCTCAAAAGCATCATCCCCTGGATTAATATGTACTTTTCCTTTTGTGTCCATCCAGTGGCCAGCCTACGGGCTCCCTGCCTGCTCTGCACATCAAATAGAGCAGAGCACCATCCGTCACTGGCTGTGTCAGCTTGGCATGGCACGACCTGGGCAGGCAGGGAGGAGGCTACTGCTGGAGGATAAAGCTGTACGTCTTCCCTCCCCCCCCCCCCCCCCCCCCCCTTGTTTTTTAGTACATTGAAAGTATAGGATTAATAAAGGTTTAATTCTCCCTTTTGCTATGATTTGTCTGTAGCAGTGAACTTGTACCTTTCTGGTGATCTATCCCTTGACATATACTTGATCCTCTGCCTTCAGATTATCTGCACATATTCTCTTGAGACCTCTTCACGTTAACCATTTGTATTTCAGGGTTTTTTCAAAGCAAAAAGCAAAAACCAGGGACTGCTTCCTCTATGTTTTTTAGTTCTGCAGCTAAACTTGTTCTCACCGTTACTTGCTTAGACCAAGACAAACAGCACAGCCAATACCTTTTTTTCTGCAGCTGAAGTCAAAGCGTAGCCAGAATGAGTATTTCCAACCTTCCTAAGGTTATGGAATAAACAATATGACCAATCAGGTCATTTCCAAATGGGCTGTTTCCCATTTTTATTGCTTTTCAGTGTTTTTCTTTACTAATACAACAGCAATCTTGCTTTTGTTTCCTAGGCCAAACTTCAAACAAATGCAGAGAGATAAAAATTAACCTAAATTATTTTAACCAAATATTCCCCTCTTGTTATTATTAGCAGAGAAGTCCAGCCATGATGAAGAGCCTGTGCTGTAGTGCTAGCAGAGGAACCACAACAGCAGAGTGTGAAGGCAGGCGCTCATCAGCTTTAGCTAGCAACCGACACCATAGCTCTCCTTTAAGTTTCCTTTGAAATTCAGTGATCAGGTGTGTTGGGACACACAAACAGTATGAACATGAATAGCAGTAAATACGAAGCATTTTAGCAGAGGACTGAATTCGTGTCGCATGCCAAACATAGCCTCAGAAGCAGAAGCCAAGGGTCAGTAATAATGTCTTAGCCCGTATAACATCTCTCCACGCAGCCGAGGCTTCGGATCCAATTCTGAATTGAAAACATTTAGCTCTGATTTTCACACATGACCAACGAGGCTGACATGTCAAGAGAAAGAGGTGGTACAGTTGTTTTTCACTATGCTGGCAAAAGAGTATTTTGTTCTGGATCACCCAGACTTGCAGCCTTTTGTAAGTGTTTCTAGGAAATGTGGATTGTGGCCCTTTCAGCTCATCAGAAATGCACGCAAGCTGTTTTGTGTACATTTAGGAGGAGAAACAGGGAGCAAGGCAGACTTGGAGAATCACTGTCACAAACGCAGCTTCCACTTTATCTGCAGCATTTATGCTTTATGCTAATTGACTTTATTTGAATAAAGTTGGACTAAGGGGTGATATCAAGGTCATGCCATTCAAAAGAAAGGAAAATACTTCTAACCCACATCAAGCTCCTTAATTCCTCTTGACGATGGCAGCACAACTCTACATTCATCTAGCATCATTCGGATAGTATAGTTGTTAAATAATATTATATAACTTAACATTAAGAGGTGAACTCTTTCTAAATTGTTCAGTGTTTAAGAAGATGTGCTTTATTTATAGGAAGGTGATTTCTCCCACTTTTAGCAAGCTTTGTGGTTTTTCTGTGATACCTGATCTGAACATTTATAGCATTCAAGCCTTAAGGATATTGGTTTTTTTTTAATGTGGCTAAAACAATAGATTTTTAAGTGCAAACATGATTAATGGAATAAAATTACTTTATATGTACATAGCTTAGAGTATTTGAACATAATATTTTAATTCTTGGAACAGTGTCCATTAAAGTATGATTGTATTATAACGAGCACATACGTATAAATTGTATCTGTTGAGTGTGTCTGATCCATCCAGGCTCCCTTCAGAGCTTGCTGGAAGCCAATGAACTTCCCATTGCCCTTAGTCAGGCTTTAGATTTTTCCTTACTGGTCATTCAGTGGAGTATGTGGCTACCTCTGTACGAGTGGTAAGATGTAACCTTCATGGGTCTTGGTTTTTATTGATGAACCAACGCATTTAGGATACAGAGACCTGGATTACATCCTTGCTGGCAAATCAACAATCCTGATCCTGATTTATATGTTCCCTTGGAGAGGGCCTTTGGCTAAAAAAATAACTAGTCTCAAACCATCTAGATGGCACATGGTAATTAAGTGCCTATCTTCCTATCTTCCAAGAAACCCTGACAGCTAAGTCTTTCCTTGTCCAGCCTCAGTTGTGTACTGTTGTAATCCTGAGGCCCAGATGGGGCTACTGCAGGCATATCTGGCAGCCTGTGCAATGCTATCAGGGCTGACTGGGATGGTTTCTGGGTTTCTGCAGGCATGGACTGTAACAAACGCCGAGGGTCTGTCTTGTAGCAGCCTCTAGCAGCCTCCCTCCGCAGGGACATCTCCTGAGGGGTGCTCTCACGTGCTGAGCCAGCAAAGCCCAGTGGCCAGCCCGACCCCCTTCTGTTTGTGGCAAAAGAAAATGGGGAAGCCTCTACGCATGCTTTGAGGTCACCCTCTTATCACTTCCCAGATCAGTATTGGCAACTGAGGAAACAGGGGCTGGATCCGTGACCCAAGAGACACATCTCATACGCTACTAACACTGCCCTTGAGGTGGAATTAGAGCTAAGGTGGAGACAGGTGGAAACAAAGACACTCCAAAGAACTGTGCCACTGTCTAGTCATCAAAAACGGAAATTGCAAGTTCCTCACAGACTCTGGTTTTCACTTGTGGCTCATTCTGTATGCAAATGAAAGGAGAAATATCCATACAGAATGCTGAGGCTTGCAGCATCTGCATTCATGACTCCAGGACTTGCTTTGCCTGATCATGCTAGGAGAGGAACTCTTACTCCCCAGCTTTGATGTCACAAGACACGTCACTAGATTTAGAAGATAATTTGTTGAGCTATATGCAGGAAAGGACTATGACATAAGAACAAGTGGCTACTTTGGGCTTCATGGTTTTGGGAGCTCTGCAGTTCTGTGTGACACTGCAAGACAGCCCAGCCAGTTCACCGGCAACAGTGCTCTCAGCAGAAGCAGCCGCTCCCCAGACCTCTGGCAAATTGAAAGGCCAGACTTGGCCATGCTGTTCCTTAAAAGTGACATAGCCACAGGAATGGATTTGTGACAAGATGGCAAAAGAACAAATCCCACCATAAAAGAACAACAATGAAAGGCCGTAAGGGATGGGGGTGGGGGGTGGGGGGTGGGAAATTAATTCCAGAGTGGGCTGATGTGCTTACGCAAGACAATTTACACAATCACAGCATTGTACAAAGAAACAAAGATATGGCCTTGGGGAAGCCACTGCCATTTTGTAAGTAATAGTTAAAAAATGCTTGCACTGACTGTATGAAGAAATGCCTGTAGAGGCAGGGGCCCTAATAAGGAGCAGCAGGCAGCACCCCAGTGGGTAAACAATAAGACATGGCTCCCTGAGCAAAAGCCTGGCCCCTCGTAAACACAAAAGGCTTTATGTGGAGTTGCATGCTCTGGCTGTATCTCTGAGCTGTGCAGCCTCGCACTGGCCTTTGCCTAAATACTTCTGGGCTGGATATATTCTTAGAGATGCACGGGGACAAGAGGTTTCACAGCACGAGCTTCCATCCTCACTTTACGTTATTGTTTGCGTCTCTGGTGTGTTGGGAACTCGGCATGCTCAGCAGTGTTTTTAGAGCAAGTTCCTCCAGCACGGCTGCTTTGTTCCTGTTCTGCTCCAATCTGCTTGTATTTAGGCTTCCCCAGCAGGGTGGGAAAGATCCACAAGTGTCAGTAAAATATTACGTTTTGTTTTCGCTTTTTCAAGCTAAGAATCCAGCAAATGATAAAAAGCGCTTTGGCAATCAAGTGTTGTGGGGGAAAAAGGTGTTTTTTGCAGCTAGGAATATAAATTATTGGCGACTGATTTGGGAATTTGGTAGCTGACATTTAAAACAAGCAGCAGCTCCCCAAGGTCATCAAAGCAGAGTGCCTGGCTGGATGAGGTGGCTTTAGAGTGCTGCACTGAGTTTCTAAATTGCTGGTGATTAGGATTTCAGACCATGGGAATCCTGGTTTGATGAGGTGATTTACAGCAAGATCTGTTGTTGCTCAGAATTTCTTTTCTTTCTGTGTTAGCATGGATTAAGACATAAGCAAAAAGGGATTTTTAGAAAGTAACAAATAAAACTTGGGAAAATGATCCATAAGGAAAAAAGAAAGTCCTCAAGTTTTCTAAGGGAGCCTTAACGTATCAAGTACATGACTTCTTGGAACTCCAGCAGATTTGGTGGCAAAATCCCAGATTAGATGATGTTTTGGTAATAAATAGGTAAATATTCTGTAGATTTCAGATGCAGAATGATACTTCTGTAAATATATCAAACAGAAATTCCAAGGGAGTAAAGAATTTTTGTGGGCAGTTGTAATTGAGAGTCAGGCTACTGTAAAGTGGTGGTGGGTGGTGGTGTTCTGGTTCTTACTTTTATTGTATATGAGACTTCAGTTTCAATGTCTAAGAAGAAAATCCCTGACAGTAGGGTATAGCTGGCAGGGTAGGAAATGGCAGACGTGCCTTTCTTTCAGTTGTTTAAAGTCAGGCTGCATAAAGCACTTCAGAACATAGTGCCTGAAACGTGGCAGCAGCAGCCGAGGAAATGCCAAGGCTAACTCAACAGGCTGGCCTCTTTCGGGCTGTGATTGTCGCCTCCTCCAAGCCTCCAAAGGTATCCTTGCTTTCCGTCCTGCTCAGGCCTTCACTTGAAGATAGAACTGTGTAAATATCTACTACAGTTAAGCAGTGCGAAATTTCGTGCATGTCTCTACTTTCTGCTTTCCTCACTTTCTAGTCAGAAGAGACAAAGACTTGCCGAAGATGAGATGACAATCCTTCTCACGCCCTTAGCTGGACAAGGTGTACGAACAGTTATGCTTCAGTCTCCAAGTCAGTAGGTTCAGCATCAGGGAGGAGAAAACCATCTTGGCTCGGATCTATACGTGCAGGTTAGATGAGATTTAGGTTTATGTGACAACATAAAAGGAACCATTACTTTAATGCTACCAATAGCATTTAAGACACCTACAGTCACATAATCTTAGGTGTCTGTGCAGATCTCCAACAGCTCTCAGTTTAGCAAAGGGCTAACTTTAAGCCACTGCTTTGTCACTGTGTCATCTTAAGGAAAGAGCTTGCTGGCACGGTGCACCACACGAGGAAAAGCGCTGCTCTCCTGATGCTCTGATCTCTGGCATCTTCAGATTCTTCTGTGCCAACAGGGTAATGCTCTCCTTCAAACACATAATTCAGCCAAAATGTTTATTCTCCTCTGTGTCTCTGTGAGGTTATGCTGATTTGTTACTAGCCTGCTTGATAAGATACTCCAAGTTGTACTATTAACCAGTGATTACACATGGTTGTTTTGTTTCAGTTTCTGCTTTTCACTTGAATGTAAATCTTCTAGGATCAAAGGGCTCTATAATCAGAAAGAGGTTATGAAAGAAATGTTTCCATCTCTTCCTGCCATGTGCCTTAAGGCTACAAAAGCAGTTCTCTTTCAACCCTGAAAAGAAATAATAATAAAAAAGCAAACCATGAATTAGAACATGGGATTGACTTCAGTGTGAAGCGTGGAAGCTTCGTCACGGAGTCATTTCAAATGGGACAGCAAGAGGGGGGGAAATCCCACGTTAGGGGAGACCGCGCTAACCTAGATGACTGAGCAGGCATTCTCTGGCAGGATTTCTAGGAGTCTGCTGTACAGCAGGTCAGCAATAAACCCAGGAGGCTGTTGTACCAGCTGAAACGTTAATGCGGACCATGAGTATGCTGAAACAGATTATGTCCTCTGAAAAGAGCCTCTTTTGAGGTTGTAATTGTTTATGTTTGTAATTCTGTAATGGGAATTTCAGGTTTGTGTATAAACAATGGGAAAAGTGAACTAAGCAACATGAACTAGTATTTTACTTACTTTTGAGAAATCTTTTGTAAAACTTGATGTTTACATGACAGCACTGTACTTGTGCCAGAAGATATTGAAAAGAAAGGAAATGAACTGTGCTGTCATTTACACCCCATGAAAAGACATTTGATAGCTTAGAAAGATTTCTCGGTTTCTCTAGTGACTTGTTTCTAATGTAAGCTTGCTGTCTTTATATTCTGGTCACGTACGAAGCCAAGAAAAAGCAGCACTGAAAAAAAAAACCCGCCACCAAACTGTAGGGCCAAATCTATTCTAATGTAGCTTCATCACAGTTGGTGGAGTTAAGCCAGGAGAGAATTTGTCCCGAAGACTTTGGAACAACAACGGAGTATTAAAATGAAGCCTAATAGAGCATTAGAGCTGACAGGAGTAACAGGAGTTTATTTGCAATTAACTTTCACTCAGAATATAAAGAAAAATGGCAACAGGAAAACTTTCCAAAGCTGTAATGAGCATGCACAAGCTCTGTCTTCTCCGCAAAGGAAACTGGTCTTTCCCGTAGGTTTCCATAAACACTTCTCCCTATAAATAAACACTGTTATCTCCTGGTTTTGATCAGCTCACTTGTCCAGTTTGGTCCATGCAACTGCTAACTTTTCAAGCTGAGTCCTTGCCAAAGTTGTCTGTGCTCTCAAAGTAAAACACGGCACATGTAAAGAGGAAAAAAAAAAAAAAAAAAAAAGCGTGTCGCTGATCAAGACAATGATAAGATTGACCTACTAGGACAGATGCACACCACATCACATAATAAATATATCGTTACTGCATATGGTATGACATCACAGATGTGCCTGAACACACTTGATGATTTAGCACCTTTTGCTGTGAGATAAAGCTGTGCCAGATTAAGGCAGAAAGCAATCCAGGCAGCTGAACTATGAAATGCTTTCACAAAGACCATAAGTAAATAATTTAATAAAGTGTTCTGTTCTTTTCAATATTGCACATTGAATACTAAAGGACAACAGGTGCTTCATGATCAAAGATCTCTAGTTACAAAGATGTGTAGGATATAGAAGCAACACTTGGGGTGGGGGGGGGGAGGGGCGGGACGCTGGGACTGTGGTTTTTTTTCCTCCCGTTTATCTTTTTTCTTCTGTATTCTATCAAGAGGCTCTGAGCATTTAGTATAATTGCTTTTCACGCAATCCAAGTCATTTGCTTTTCTAGAGTAAGGATTCAGGAAACTTTTGTTTAAGCCCACTCAGGGCTAGTAGTTAACCTTGATATTCTTCATTTTGATCTGGGCTACATTATTTCTCTTTTATAATCCCATTTGATAATGGCAGAATTTGCAGAGGTTCAGATAAACATTCCCAGGTTTAGATTCCTACCAAAAACTTTCTAGGCCTGCTGAAGTGAATTGCACATATCTAGATGAAAGACTTTTAGTATCACTTGTACCCTGGCTGTATGGATTAAATCGACAATAACTTTTCCTGTACTACTCGGCCTGCCTGTTTCCTGTCCCCGTGCAATTCAGCTTAGCAAAGGTCTACAAACATGTAACAGGATGAGGCAAAGCCAAATATCTATACTTTTTCAGAGCTCCATAAAAGGTTAGGCAGGATCTGGTTCAGTGCAGACTTTTGCAAATAGTAATATTTTATCTGCTTCAATTAAATCAACTGTTTCTAATTTGTGATGAGTATGCTCACTCCTGTGACTGAAGACAGTAACCTCTTGTGCTGCTTCCACAGTCAGCACCTAACGATGCATGAAAACAGCACAAGCTGTTGATCAGGTCACTAGTCAAGTTTGAGGCATATAACTGCAAGATTACTTGAGCCTAGCCTCCCTAGCTGGCCTCATGTTCTTTCCTAACTTCTGATTGCTGCTGCTGTCCTGCACCATACCAATGACCTCTACAGACGTAACACCTACACTATACCTAGAGGTATTTGAGACCAAGTACAGTATTGCCACTGAAACCAAAAGTCACCTGAAATCTTAGTTTCAACATCTTCTTTTGAAGGCTGATGCCAGACCTGACTGCAGTCCTGAACTCCTCCTTTGGTGTACTGACAGTGATGCAGAACTATGCAGTGCTATTTTGCGTTTGTCCCAGGGACAAGCAAGGATCAGCTGTGGACTTCCCCATGTTTTTTGTCCCATCGTTTTGTCACTGCACGTACCTTTCTCCTCTTAATGTATACTTAACAAATTGAGGTAGTGAGACAGTGTTAGGGCTCTACCCAGTGCAATTTGCAAGCTCTAGGAAAGGCTCTAAAAGTACATTAATAAGTTTGGGAGTTAACTGTCTGTTTCTTGCTTGTTCATTTTCCTCTCCATTTCCCCATAATTTTGCCAGAAAAAAAAAATCCTTTATTACACCCTTCCCTTATTCTGGATCATATGGACCAGAACAGGATCTAGTCATGCATCTTGTTTTAATCAAAACAGGCAGCGATAGCACCAGTACAGGAGCCTATTTTTATCATCTGAAAAACAGCTGTAGTTAAAGCAAGAAATAAACTGCAGACTAAATGAAATTTCAGTGGTCCAGGGTATGGTTATCACCTGCCTCCAGAACACAGTCCGAGAACATATGCAATAGGTCCTAATATGCATACATGTGTTCTGGGGTGAGAATGATTAGGTGAGGACAACACTTTGTGCTACTCTGAAGAAAGACTGAAAGGCTCAGCCCATTCATCTACTACTCCCCACTCCAGAAAAAAACACAAGGTTTCTTACTATAAATCCCCCAAACTTCAACTTTTGGTTTTGGCAGATGATTGTGCTGAACAAGTGTTTGCAGATAAACAGGGTGAGAGAGAAATCAGGCAGGCGTGCTGGCACAAATGACACTGTATTTTGAGTAATGCTGCAAATAACCGTAAGCAGGTTAGATAAGAAGTTCATGGGAACAGTGTCATCAGAAAAGCTGGGGGGAGGGGAAGTGTGACCTTAACTTTTTTTCCCCGATTGGTAGCCATAGTCAAGATAATCTCCTTTGTCAACGGGAAAATGCAGAGACTCTGTTCATGCGGGTAGAAGCATAGCTTCCTGGTAATAGGGCTGGAGATCCTTCCCTATTAAGCCTTGTGTGTTCCATGATTTTCCACATTACATGGAGGGTAAAAACTCCAAAGAAGAAAGGTCTGGTATTAACATTATTCACTATTTGTGAGAAGCTGCCTGTCACGCTAGACCTGGTAGAAACTCATGGATAGAGGCAATCCTTGCCCCAGTGAGTTTATCCTCTGGACAATGGCATAGACCGAAGATCAGAAACCCATGCAGGATTACTTTTGTTCTGAGGGTCTCTGGAGTACCTGGTATCAGCTTGTGCAGTCTTGTTACTGACCGCAGTGGCTGCATCAAGTCCACCCTCCAGTCAGCCACACTGTTCTGGCACCCAGCGGGGAAGTTCAGGGGTAAAGCAGACAGTGGTGTTAAGGGAGTTTCAGGGCTGGCTGTATGGACAGCACATTTTTTTCCCTTAAGTCAAAGTCATCTCTTTGAGGATTGAGACTTCATTTTAGACTTTCAGTTTCTTCCTGGGAAGAAGGATTAAGCTGTACGTGAGGCTGCAAGTTTACAGCAGCAAAGGAAGGAGGCATGAGTTAAAACACATTTAGACCTGCAAGTAACAGCTGGGGATAGATAAAGTATGAGAAAGAACATGAATCTTTCAGGCTGTAGCTGAAGATCAAACGCGTTGAGAGAAGTTGCTTTTTCCATTAGTGTTTTCACATGGCTCTGCTTCCAAGCTTCAGGCAAGACCAGAAGCAAAAGTGCCAAAATATCATGAGAAAAGCTGCCCTTGCAAAATTTCTGGCCTGACCAGAAGTAGGAAAAATCTCATGAAAGGCTGTACTCGTCCGCCTTCCAGCCCTGGCTTGGCACGTCCAGGAGGCTAAACCAGGTTCCACTTGGAAGTTTTGAACCATATTTGAATTCTTCTTTGGTTTCTCATGCCTTTTGTAAATAGTACTCTGTAAACCTGTGGTATGTCAGCTGTGTCAACTTGATACACTTATCCCCAGACCTGTGCAGACCAGCAGTGATGAAGTGTTTTTCAGCCCTTGTCTAAAAATTATTTATCATTTACTACTAAGCAGAAATCCTGAGTCTATTGCAGTAGGAGCTGTGCAAAATGACAGAAAAGTCCTTTGGCCACAAGAGCTTAGACTCTAATAGGCAAGATGGGATTTTGCCACAGTTCCTCATCTATAAAACACAGATAGTATCACTAACCCAAGAGCATACAGCTAGTCAGCATTCAACCTAGATTGAGTCCCAGTCCACAGCTTAAACCACAAGACCATTCTTTCACATCCAAATGAATGTGCTACACATTACAAGAAGTCTAAACGCAAACAAAAATATCTGAAAAGCCTGTTGTGCAAGAAACCGGCCAAGACTCTGTCTGTCGCCTCAGTGCGTTCACAGTCAGCCTAACTCACTCCAGCCATATCAGTTTGTATGATCTGTTGGTGTGCCCACGGCAGGCAGTAAACAGAACTGATTTTAAAGTCAATATGCGTGATGGCTGTCCTTACTAAAAGACAAAAGAAATCTAATTCCCAGGGTCTGCAACTAGTAAAACTAATGATGACCTGCAGAAAAGAAAGATAGATTTTTGCAAATGTGTGACTGTGAAGTTGAGTGCTGGAACTACCAAAGAAAAGGAAGAAAGTTGGAAGAGCTTGCTGACTCGATGAGCCTCTGTGGAAGTCAAGTTCTCCAGGAGCTTCTCCATGACTTCACTATCAGTCACTGCAAGCCATGTTAGTTTGCGCATTTTAGTTGCTATAATGTAACTGAAGTAGTGACATGATCCCCATGAAACAACCCTCTTCCTCAGTGCAATAAGCAATAATGATTGACTTCGCTGAACTACAGGCACATAGTCCAGTCACTCTTCATATTCTAGAAATAACACAAAACCCCCATGCTGTTTCCAACCTGTATTTCACATTTACAACACGTAGCCAATAGTGACATCCTAGACTGGGGTTCCAGGGACACATGCATTTGCCGAGGAGGACCTGGTTATGAGTTTGAAAAGCATGAATTCCCTGGGGAGGATGTGTGGGGTACTGCAGTGCCTCAGGGCAAACTGGTAGAGCCAAGGAATATATTTCTGACTGTGCTAGAAAGATGCCCCTTGCAAAGTCCATCAGGCAGAACAAACACAGCTCTGTTTTACGTGATGCGAATGGATTCTAAGGGCACATTACCGCCTTCTTGTAAAAAAGGATCTTCTTTGTGACCAAAATTCCTGAGCATACTGCACACTGCAGCTAAACTCGGGAGGTCCGCACACAATCTCTCTGTTGTATTTTCTGTGGTGCATATGCGGTACTGCAAAAGACAATAGCAGATGGACAGTCCTCACTGAACAGTGAATGGGATTATCTGTCTTTAGGCTTATAATATTTTTGTAATTTACTGAGCAGAATTCAACTGTCTAGGCTCTAATACATGAAACGGTATCAAAGAACAGCTTCTGGACTGAAAGCATTTAAAAGTAGTTCACAATTTGGCCTAAAGATGCTGTGCAGCAGCCCTCCACACTGATGCAGTAAAAAGGCAAAGCACTACTAATGGATCTTGTATGAAGGTTGCCATGAGAAAGACCAGAGTCTGTCATAGAAAACCTGAGATGCTTTAGGAAGGTTTAACTTTTACTTTCCTTATTTCTTTTGTATAAGGTAGTTGTCTCTTCCACTGTTGACACTTCCTATCCCTGTGGGACTGAGGATCTTTGTGACTGTGTAGAAGAACAATGTGTAGCAGTGTAAATCCAAGTGACCATACTATAACTGGTTATATAAATAAAAATATAATATTTATATAATATATAATTATAATTTTATATTATAAAATATATAATATATATTTATATAATGAATAATAATAATGTTGCCCTTGCTCTGCTTCTAGATATAAGAGGACAGTGGCTGAAACCTGTTAAAAAAGAAGTCTGACATAAAATTTTTGTTTAGCTTACCAATCGTTCCTCAGTGTACGACTATGCTCTTCATCTAGTTCCTGAGAATTACAACTTTCCTCCAAAGAAATAACAAATTAAGATCTAACTTAGATGGCAAAATAGCAAACTGTTGCCTTCCAGAATCTCTCTTCTCTGTTGGTAACCATCTCCAAGTGTTTTAAGCACATATTCTCTGAACTAGTAGGGTTTTGATTGAAGAAAATTTTCCACAGACCCATCATAGTTATCTGCCAGCTGTGCTGGTTTTCTTTCCAGAAATATACCATTAACTAAAACAACATGATCAGTACCAAAACAGATTACTATTTGAACACTTACTACCATCCCAAAGAATGTAATCAATTCCTTAATGGGCAGGACTGCCACTAGCTTGAATGTCACTGCATTTCAATGTGAGATGGGGAGCTTCGGACTGGACTTTTAGAAGGATGGAACAGCATTCATCTCACACTTCAGCCTGCAACTATGCCATGTAAAAGTCAATCATGCTATCAAAGGGACAGGCACACATGGGAGTGATGTAAAAGTACTTAGCTGGATTTAGTTGGTTGAGATTGATTAAATCACAAAAAATGGCCGGGCATCTTGCAAAACTTCTGCGTAGATACATACAGAAACACAGAATAGACTGTATCTTGCAGGTAGCTTTTGCAATACACAGCCTTTAGGTTTCAAACCCCGTCTTTAATGACACGAATGGTACAGTTTGTTATAGGCAAGGCTGTCTGCATCACTCTTGCCACAGCACAAGGAAAGGCGACAAGTCTGAAAGGCACATCTTGGTTAAGCGAGAGTTGTTTTGAGAGACTATAGCAGTAGGCATATCACACCCCATTTTGTACACGAGGGCATCTTTAGAAGAGCTGGTGGGGGACAGTGTTGTTTTCATTCTTGGCCCTTCTACTGAAGTTGTGACTAACGGTGCCACAGCCGTTGCAACAGCCTTTATCTTATGGATGCCTGTCTACAAATAAATGGACTGACAGCATCCACATCTATACCGAAGGCCATCGGAGAAAGTGCTTGAATGCTAGTGACCCTCTTTGAAAGCCCAACAATAACTTCATAGCTTGCCCGCTAAGATTTTCAATGTCATGTTTCAGTACTTTCTGGTAAGAGAGGCATTCATAGCAGTTCATTTTTGGCTGCTGAGTAACAGCAAAGGGAAGTTCTGTTAGATCAGCAGACGAGAAGGAAGACGGCATCCCTGCGCGGAGCTCAGCGCAGCTGGGCGGAAGCCCTTCTCCTGCTCTTTAAATCCCATTTCCTCCTCAGGGAAGCTGAGCGAGTGTGCTCCCTCTCCAAGCCCGCCTTCCCTCCACACTGCCTGTCCCCTCACAGCCAGCCACACACGTATGCGCGCGTACACGTACGCACACGGCCTTTCTTTGGGTGTCGTCTGTTTTCTTAATTTAGATTGCAACCCTTTTGGCCTGTCAATAGAAGTATGAACAGAGCTGGGCTGTAAAGCAGTTCATTTGGCAGTTAAGTCGGATGTTATGCAGCCACTGAAGTTTGTGTTTACTTGAACCACGACAGATCCTGATCCTACCAGTCAGAATCATACAAAATATATGGTGATTTGTGCTACAGAGACAATTACATATTCCTGCAAGTTATGTACCTTAATGGAAGAGCACGGATTTGCTCTTTCCAAGTAACAATACATGTAATATGTAATTTGAAGCAGGTAATCAGGGTATCATCTTCCTTTTTATTGTTTTCCTGTGATAATACAAGCATACTGATTAAATAGAAATTATAGTTGGATTTGAGCTCCAGATTTGCCAAATGCTGTGAACTGCTATGTGATGAATATGATAACGTACCAAAGATTAAAAGGAGAAAAACATCGCTAATGCAGTTGGCAAAGCTAATACTGAGATTCTTGTCTCCAGAGACATAGTTCCTTGTTTCATGTATCAGAGTTATGGGGGGGAATTCATGAGGACAAAGTCTGAGAACAGGGCATGCAGGGATCTCTTGAGCCATGTAGGAGGACTAGTGCTATTTTTAAGCTCCACTGATTCACTGATAACTCTAAAAGACTTAGCACTCTACTTGTACTAACAGCAAATGACAATAAGAAGTGAGGCATATCATACTCAGCGGGTCGTTTGCCAGGAGGAACACAGATGGTGCTTTAGAAAGATGGCTGATAAATCCATTTAGCACCAAAAGTGAAAGTTGCCAGTGCAGCTTTTCAAAGTGCCCCTAGCAGGGAAGTACAGCAGAATCTGCCTTCACCTCCTTCTCTATAGCAAGCTATTGAGGTATTTCAGACCACATTTCACTAGAAATACATAGTGTTCCTCCATGCAGCCAAGGTACTTACTTTTGATTTTTCTCTCTGTTTTCTTCCTTCCTCCATCTTCTTGTTCACTGAGAAGCATTACCTTGGCTCCTCCTTCCAGGAAGCGCAAGATCGGTAAATTGCTCATGTTTACACGAGGTCACATGGCAATCTTTGCTCCACACAAACAGTGCATGCATGCCCTGATAAATTTGGTCTCAGGAAAAGATCTAAGGAAAAAAATACCACTTTCATGACATCTCCTAGTGGACAGGAGGAATTGAATAGGAACAGAGAGTTATACAAGCAGATGTGTATTGCATCCAACTTTGCATGATGTATCTGGCAAATACAGTTGCAGTGTGGTAAAATGCAGGAGGTAGAGGTTTCGATGAGAAACAGAATTTTAAAACAAATGAGAACACTGCTGATTTGTTACATTCTTCAACCAGCACCCTCTGCATGGTGTTGCTCAGATTGTGATGTGTAACTAAGATGCAGTACAGAAAAATGCATTCCCTTGTGCCTCATCAAATGTTTGCATACCCTGCTCACTTTCCAGAAAGATGGAAGGAATTCACCCAGCCTCCCAGGCAGAAGCGCACTGATGCCTGTTCTTTTGTTGACACATAGAAAGGATATGGTCTTGTAATACCATACCCAAAAGGTGAATGACTTTCTGCAAGGTGAATGGGGGAAACGTACTTTGACACTGACCAGCATCTCTAGGCTGCAATTTTTCGTAAGTGGACTTCCATCTTGAGATTGGTACCTTTACTGGCACTCCAGAGACGAATAATCCACAAGTGCATGCTGAACTTTTCTGTTAAAGGTATTCTCTCACTGTTCACGGTTATGGTGGTGGAGAGTGTCTTCCAAAGAGGGAAGACTGTGAGAATCAGATTCACTGTAAAATATACGAAAACTCTGAGACAACATTTTTCCCATAGACTGGAGCAAGGCTGTGAGGTTGACTTGAATGAGAAGTAAGTAAAAGTTCCAAGACCAGAAGTGCACAAGAGAGCAGCATTTATTCAGACTACTGTTCAAATGTACCTGCCTCTGTAGCATGTAATTGGTTTGCTCCAGTCCTGCTGCCCGTCAAGTTATTTGCTTTCCCTCAAACTTTGGCAGAACATTGCTGTATTTGCTACACGTTTAACAGCTGCTCTTTCTGAGGTAGCCTTCTCCAGAGCAAAACAGTGTTAGTTAAATTTGGAGATAAAATAAAGACAAAAGTACCTTCATAAATAGCTCTAGAAGGAATCCCCACCATGATACAACTCTCTCACCAAAATTATGTGCCAAAAATACAGATGTTCACTGTAACTGCTTCTTATTCCTTCCTGGTCCTTAGTTCCTGTACATCTTGGCTAGCTTAAGCCACAGCTCTTGAAAATACAAAGTTGAAAGGGAAATCATAGTTGGGTTGATTTAATAGTGAGAGAGAAATCCCAACAATGACAACAACTTTTGTTGGCATTTACAAACCATTAGTTTGAGTGATGATGTATACTTATGGGTGGAAAAGGCATTCAAGATTGATTTGTAGGACTTAAAAATGAGATCTTGGCCTTAGCATGAGCCCACAAAGTGTGATTGAAAGTGTAAGAAGCAAATGGGGAGGGAGATAAAAGATTTTGGAGAAACTTCTGTACCAGAATAGCAAAATGACTAGCATCACAAATTCAAGCATCGTTGGGTGATCATAAAAGCAAGTGAAATAACCTTTCTCAAAAATTATCTGAATAAAAGAACTGTTCAAAAAATAGTATTTCAGTTTATTTCTAAATGTTCCATCAATTTGATAAAACAGAAACTCTTTTTTCAACTCTTAGTTTTTTTAGTTTTGCTATTTTGATCAAAGGATAATAATCCCATGATCTTTCATCAAATGCAACTATGAAGTCCTTTTCATCTAAAACCTAAATCTTTTTAAGGTTAAAATCTAAACAAGGGATCATAAGCAGAATTCTAACTACACTGTTAAAACAATTGTACAAATATGGTTCAAAGCCAAACATTCCGAATTAGAAAGGTGCTTATATTTTGGAAAAATACTAGAACAGCTTTGACTCTTACTCATAGTGATGACTAAGTAATTCAGTCTCACAAATTCACCATTCCCCAAACCATCCCCATAACTGAATTGGTTGTAATGAGGTGCTTTTCTCACTGTCAAAAGCAGTTTAGGGGTGAGCTGAATCCGAAAATAAAAATTCATCATTTCGATCACAGGGATGCTGAAGCCACACCTTTCTTATGTTTCAGTTTGATAATATTACATTAAGTTGTAGACAAAAAGATGAACAAAGGTAAACTAAGGACTGATGAAGCCTGCAGAGGACAGTGTTTGGGGTATGGTAAATAATGAAAAGGTCATCTAACTGATACAGGGATCTCAGTCATTGAGTGAGCTGCACATCACCATGCTTTAGCTTAGCCAAATGCAAAATTAGAGGGGTACAGCTTGTTGCTGTACAGGTTTCTTCTCTGACAGTGATTCTGAAAAAGACCTCAGACCACTGCTGTTAATCAGCTAAACTTGAGTTTCCAGTGTGATGCTATGAAAAAAATAAAACTTTTTCTTCATTGCTGATGATCTTGTGCGCTACAACAGTGTCTTTTGGTTTGGTTTTTAATCAAGACTAGTCATTAAAAAAACAGGGGAAAAAAAGTACTCCAACTCTATGAGCAATTAGGTCAGCTGTGTAGAAACAAGCACAAAGTTTACTACTTCCAAGGACCTAAGTGGGCAGTAAAATGCTGGGAACAGACTTGCATCCACCGCAGGCCAGCTCTGCAGTCCTGCCGGTACAGCAGGCCCCAGCAGGGTCTTGGTGTCAGCTGTGATGCAGCTATTCCAAACTTGTATCTCCAGCCTTGGGTCAGAAAGAAGCAGTTTTCTAATGAAGGGCACTGTACAGAATGAGACATGTTTGGCTTATGTGGAAACGCACAGAAAACTACGAGGTACAGTAAATGGTCAAGGGAGTTGCCTTGCCACTTCTGACTCAAGATTCACATATCCGTTGCGCAATTTGAGTTCTTTCCACTGCATAAGTGCGACAGCTAAGTAAAGTCAGAATGCCATGCCGGCTGAAATTCTCAGCTAACAATATTACCTGGCTTCTCCTGTTTGTTATTGCAGACCAGATCATCCAATATTAGGAAAAAATGCATCCCCAACTTGAACAGAATCATGTTCACTTGTCCTTGAGCACTGACCATGTTAGGCTTGCCTGCCTTCAGTCTTAGGACCTAACACACAAAACACCGTGGAAAATTTAGGAGAGCTTTTGAGGTCAAACCCAACAAGGACAGAGAAGCAGGAGTAAAGGTTTTGAAAGTCCTAGTTCTGTGATTTTATTTAAAATGGAGAACTAATTGCAAACTGTCTAACTGCAACATCAAATCTGCAGTGCAAAGAACGTTCCCTGTCAAAAAGTTGATTAAAGTACTGAAGCCACTGGAGTTCTGGTTTAGTTTGTCTTTCTTTGCCCTCTCCCCCGTTCAGCTGGGACAGAGAAAGTGGAATCTGAAGTGGTCAAAATATTACTTGGGCCATTATTTCACTCTAGATCAATACTTCCACATGTTTTAATCCAATGTATTCAGAGCTTCATTGCCCCCAGCATCTGAAATGTACTGAGAATCTTCCCTGTCAGCTTTTTAGATGGGCAATATTCTGTCAGTTCATTGACTAACTGGTGTGCTGTTTTCCCAGAGGGCGTACTCAGTATTTGAGAGAAAAAGCCGTATTCCATCTGGTAACATGTCATGACTGTACCTCTTACTTTCTATCTCATGGGACTTGTGGGGTATATTTTTATCATGATAGCTCTTGAAGGAGCTACTTCCAGAACGGGAAATCCCATGCTGTGATGCTTGCAACCCTAACTCTCTGTGTGGCAGTGCACTGTGTCGTGTAAGGTATTTCGAGTAAGGAGTTTTGAGCCCAGCCAGAGTTTAGGTCCAATTAACTTCTAACATCCCATGAATCAGATATTTTAGCATCAATCCTGTTAATCTTTGGATTACAGATGGCAAAAAGGTGCCACAAGCCCATCCTGGCTTCCCACAGGCTGAAAATCTGTTCAGCATGACTAATACTTAATTCAAAAGGGTCCCCAGATTCTGCTTTGTGTAGCTGGTGTGTAGCATGGCAGAGATTAAAGAAGACAGAGCTAGACTCTTCTCACTGGTGTCCAGTGGCAGAGGAGATGTTATCCAAAAGGCAATGGGCACAAACTGAAATACCAGAAATTGCCTTTAAAATAAGAAAAGCTGTTTTACTGTGAGGGTGACTGAACACTGGCAGAGGTTGCCCAGGGAGGTCGTGCTGTCTCCATCCTTGGAGATACTCAATACCCGAGTGGTGTTGAGCAGGGGGTTGGACTAGCTGATCTCCCCAGATCCCTGCCAGCCTCAGCAGTTTTGTTGATTCTGTGATTTAATATTCCAGAGTCACATGGAAGGTTTCCTGTAAAGTACCTGAATTCTGAAGAGTAAAGGGGAGAATAAAAGGGGTATTTAGTATGAACAGTGGGGAAGTTTGCAAAACACCCAGGGGTTTTTCAACTTTAAAAGTTTAATTTGGATGTGCTAAAGACCCTGTTTCTTGATTTATTTATTGACTGCAAAAGTACACGCGACTAGATTTTGAAGAGGACTGAGTGCATGAAAAATTATTCTCTAATACCTACCAATCTTTAGTGAATTGTCTTCAACCATCTTCACTTTTTACAAAAGTTTGAGCAAAAACATTTCCTGGTATGGTATTTCTGGAAAACCAATATTTCTACTTTTGTTGTAGGGAACAAAATCATGTGAGTTGAGTAACCAGCCATAGTTAAGCAACAAACCTGAATGTTAGAATACTGGTAATCTAGCTGCATGTTAAAACTATGTCAGACTATTAAAATTCAACTAAAACCAAACTCATTTCCCCTAAATTGATCATAAATGAAATGAAAATAGACTGATGTCCTACGTTGTGTTCTGTAGGATAGTTGTCTAGTTCTACCTGTATGACACAAGGCTCCACTAGCAGGAAAGGCTCAGCTATATGTGGTGAAACACCAGTTCTGTATTCTGCGAGACATTTTATCTGATCGGTCCATGTAATTTACTCCAACAGAAAAGTCAGGCAGGGCTTAAGAGAAAAAAACAGCTCCAAGAAGATCTGTCTTCTGGAAATGTACAGTATGGTACTTCTTGGAGTTTCCAAGTTCAGTTATTCATCCCAGCAAGAACTGCCTTAAGAGAGAAGGAATCAGGAATTGGGTTGTTTTTTTTTAAGAAGCTGTATGGTATACATCAATTTTACAAGGAGACAGTGAGTATTTACTGCTGGATATCCAACTGCTGGCTGACAGTCTGACTTATGGAATCCTACTAAAACCTACTATGGGCTTCTTCAAGAATTTCAAGTTGTTTTTCCATAGATCTAAATCTACAGATTTAACTCTTGGGGCTCAGTGCACTTTGGCTGTGTTCCTTGTTGTAACATAATCACACAAGGTATGCTAAAAATACCCAGTGATGAAACCACTGTGTCTTAACTTGCAAGATGTAGCAAGCAGATAAACAACACGTTTTCTAGAGTGATTAATAAAATGACAGTGATGAATGAAGTGACAGCCACTGGAGATTTAAAGAGAAAAATATTGGGGGAAAAAGTTGAGTTTGGAAAAGCTAGATAAGGCTTATGTCTCTGGGAACTGTATAGAAGGATCACAAGAGCTGTGCTTTCCATTCCCCATTACGTCTGTTTTGGTGTGCCAAATATCCATTCTTCAGCCTTAAATCTCCTACATCAATGGAAGGCACCTGGAAAGGAGACTGAATGGGTCAAAACGTTCATCTTGGATACTCTGGAAAAGGAATGAAGGATTTAACTGTAGCAGCTGGATAAGGAGGGGAATTGATTGGGAAAGAATCTCAAGAATGGAGGTGAGATAAAGAGAAGGTATGACAGGATGCAGAACATGGGGTCAGCAGGGTCAGACCCTCTGTACATGCTCCAATAATTCTGCTGGAGCAAGGCAACAACCTGTCTTTGAAGGCTGACCATCCAAAGTTGCTTATGCCTGTCTCCAACTCTTACCGAAACAAGAGTAGTTTTTTTTCCACAGACGTAGATGGGAGTTAGTCCTTGTTAAACTAACCTTAGGGCGATGCTGTACAATGCCCTCTCTGATTATTATTCAGCAGCTGGTAGTCTTCAGGCAACAGCTGTCTTCTCAATTCTCACACTTCCCAGGCTCTTATCTCTACTAGCTTCTGCTTTGGGCCCTTATCAGCCATCAAATGTGTTAGGGGTTTGTAAGAGAGAAGACTATGGGATGGAGAGAAAAGACATGATAAGGGATGTTTCTGAAGAGCAATGCTTTTGTAAGATACAACTCTTCCTCCTGAGAAAGGTCCAAGGGATTGCACTGTGGTGGTTTGCATCCTTTATGGAACAGATGCCCTCCCCAAGAACAGTGACTGATTACAGCTCTGCCACTGGTCCCTGCTGTGGTTTCTGCGTACTCTGAATCTCTGCTGAGATTCATCTCTGAATCAAGATGAACTGGTTAAAACAACACAGGCTCTAATGCAAAGCCTGCAGCCTGCACCCAGCTCTAACCATCCATCAACACAAGTAATCACCAATGTGAACCAGGGTTCAGATAAGACCAGCTCATGAATAATGAACAGTTCGATAACCCGGGCCAAACACATAGTAGTGAACAAGTACTTTGAAGTGACTGTAGCTGCAGAGCAGTTCCCTTCATCGCAGGCACAAACGTTCAGTAGCTCGGTTCAGTCTGACAGCAGAGCGCCCTGGAGTCTCCGCGGATGCTAAACTACCACTAAGCAGCATCCCTGAGTAATTCTGCCATTTCCTGATGGTCGGGAGATTTATCTCCATCATAACAGGTCTAACCACAGTCCTCCATGGAAGACAATACAACATTCACAGATATTAAGCTGTGGCATTTGAAAACCTCAAATCTACAGCATGCTGTATTACATCTCAACAAGTATGGTTACAGGACTTTTGCATCAGAAGTGGCCTGGGCCAGCTGGCCCAGAGCAGTGGCAGAACTTGCCCGGGTCTGCAAGCACTGCAGTCGGACACGGCTGGGAGAGGTGCAGGCACTGAGAGAAGGCCACTTCTGTCAACCGCTCTGCCTTCTGGCACAATGGAACCTTCTTCCAGCCCAGCAGTGCTCATTAGCAGGCAAAGGGGATCTTCCCAGAGTTACAAGCTGCGCTGAGACAATGTTGTATGCTCTCACGGGAACTAAAGCTCACCAGGAACCTTATCCCATTCCAAGTGCAAGGTACATGTATCTGACCTCTTTTTTCTGCTGTTTAAGGAAGACAGTTACTAGACAGAAACACTACAATACATGCACAAGACTGACCCTGGGAAGAAACTGGGAGAGCAAACCACAAGTATACATCTTGAGAACACTCAGATGCTAAATTATATGAAAGGGGAGCACAAGTGAACGGAACAGAGTGACTGAGAGGGAGCTTTCCTTCACCATGAGGCCATCAACCCACCATCCACAGATCTGGGAAGTGCCTGTGCAGAAAAGACGTCTGCAGTCGCAGCAGAGTTGGCAGAGCCACCTATAAAACTTTATCTTGCCAATCTAGAGGAAAATGGCTGTGGAAACGTAGATGCAAAAGTGGCATAAAAGAAACTTTGTGGCTTGTTTTAAGTCAAATACAGTTGAAATGAGGGAAGCTTGCAATGCCTCACAATCTGTGCCTATGGAAACATGCCTCTCAGAGACAAAGCAAACCCTGATGCATCTCAGTGTTATTGGAAGTACAGAAGACACCGCTTTTACTTCAATTATTCACTTGTCTGAAAGTTACTGGGAACATTCCTTTGAATTAGTCACATAAAAATCAATTTTACTCATGCTTTTTGTTATTTCCTCTAAAAATGAAACAAGTGTATTTTTCCAATTGGCTGCTTGGCGCAAGTCTTTTGGTACAGAAGTTTCTGACACCTTCTCCTCAAGCCTAAGATGTAATACATTTCAAGGATTATGATACATTCAAGAAATGAAAAATAGTGGAGAGAAAGAAAAAAATGCAAAGCTTCACGTGTAGGAAGGACTGGACTGCTGTATCTAAAGCTTAGGTTTATGGTCAGGGCTAGGGTCGAGAGAAGGAGAAAGCCTAAAGCTACAGTTGGATTTGGGCTGGAAACAGGCTGCCAAAGAAGCTGAGGGATGTGAAAAACTTGTTCCCTGAGGACAAGTCTTGGTCTTGGAAAGGGCTTGGGCATCTTGTGTACAGCTCAACCTAGGACTAGGGTTAGGCTTAAGGTAAGGGTTGAAAGAGGGAGCCCAGAGTCACAGCTGTGAGATTCTGCAAATAATTCTCCAAAGTAAACTGGGGGATGACGTTATAATTTCATCTCCCTGGTTTACTGAGTCTCCGGAGGGATTGGGACCCTGAAACAGCAAAGCCAGGGAATAAAGGATTTTAATAATTTATATCACATTACTTTTTTAATTTCTGACTCAGAACTCCTATTTGTGAAGGTCAGTGTAATTTTTCAGTAGCAGCACTGAATTTGGGATATACTAGGCTTGTTTAGGGCTCAGAGTAACTGATAACATAAACACTCAATTTCTTCTCACTTTTCCACAAAGAATCTTGACTTGTTATCAATTTTACCTCCAAACCATACCCCTCCTGCCCTCTGCTCTCTGAAAACACACTGAAATCTAAAGTTTCAGACATTCTAGGAATCTTTCCTGATTCTTTTTTTCCCCGTCTCCGAGAAATCTGATCCACCAGATGGGTGGGAGAGCTTATTGTTTCTTCGTCTGACATCTGGATTTCATTAGCAGACTCATGCGTGCTGAATCAGGAATGGGAGCTCAGAAAAAAGCAGATGAGAGTTAGAATTATGTTAATGCTAAAAAAAAAAATGCCCCGTTCTCCTCTCCAGCTTTGCAAACAAACACAAAATGTGAGTCACGTTGTGAGCTCAGCATAAACAGTACAGCCCTTATTAGCCGTACCCACTTAACGCTAATATTGGATATATTATGCCTCAAACAGCTATAGAGGAGAACTTTGTATTATCTATTAAAAAAAAACAACTTTCCAATAGTTTTGCATTAATGCCACTACTTTTCAGGTTTAGAGTAAGTGTCTCCTGTCTTTTATTTAAACAGATTCAGTATAGTATGCAAGGAAATAATTTATCACAAACCAACCATAAAATTACAGTTAAGACTTGCTGCTCAGGAGACTGTAAATGATACCAGCAAAAGAGACAATTCTTTTAAAGTTTAACAGGAGTGTTAGCAGTGGCCTAAAATTCAGGCTGTTATTAATAACCATAGCTTTCATGACTGAACAACAGAAATAGTAATACAAGCAGTAACTATCTGTCAGACTCGTGTGTGGAGCTATACTAACAGCCTCTGGATGACTTAGATCTCATCTTATTTGCTAAGGCTAATGGCTGCAGGCATACAACATCCATCTTTACAGCCCACCTTATCCTTCCTCCCCAGTGCACCAGGACCCCTGGGGTCTCAGACCACGAGTGCCAAGCTATCCTAGACAGAGATCCCTGTCTTCTAAGGGCACTAAGCAGAGATGAGGAGACTCAAAGCATTTGTGACTGGGTCACACAGAGGAAGAGGGATCCACAAGAAGGTTTTGGTTGCGTTTGAGAAAATCAGATGGGTCTGGAATAAGAAATCCAACAAAATTACGCAATGGTGAAAAGCTGTGAGGGCAGAGTGATTACAGATACTAGAGAAAAGCTGAATGCGGAAGTCAGCCTTCCCACTCCCCTGCAAGTCGCCTCACGAAAACCTCATCCATCACTGAAAAATGTCTCTGTCCCCTCTTTAGAGCTTCAGCTGTCACATTTGATGTCCACATTACATCAGGCAGGATACAACTGTGTAATATACTTAGATTAGCAGGAAACTGATAGAAACATTTGGTGACTAATGCAAAAATGACTAGCGTGCTATAAAACTAACCATACTCTGATTTTAGATGTGTAACAGCACTCTATGCTATCTCAGGAGATATGGGTATCACCTGTCCTGAGAAGGTTATATGCCTGTGACAGGTGAAATGCAGTTGGATATGTATTTCACCTGTCACAGCCATGTAACAATCTCAGGATAGGAATGAATCCCTAAATTTACGTAAGTAACCATTTTCAAGGACACCTGAAAATTCCTGGGCTTGATTCTCCACTTTCTCATGTTTTGTGTAAACACTTTTTACAAGTGGCAAGCACAGCACAAAAGCCAGTGCTACTATTTTGGTGCTGGTTTGCCCTCATGTAAAGTGTACAGAAAATCTGGCCCAGGGTCACCTGCCATTACGGGAGCAATTTTTCATGATTCTTGGGAAAAATGACAACAGCAGTGCAGTTTTCTCATTTAGCTCTAATCTATTAAACCTTAACTAGAATTTACAGAAATCTAAGTAGCAGAGCTCTAACTTGCATTAAGAAATACAAAATGCAGTTCTGGAAGGACTATTAACTTTTTGGTTTTAGAACTATTTAAACCAAAGTCACCTTTCTACTTTGATGACGAATCTCCTTTGAACTCCTAGTAAAGCCTTGTTTGCCATTTCTTTGAAAGGAGGCTTCCTCTCCCCCGCTTCTTGCTCTTCTGATTTCCTCGACTGTGTAATCAGGCATTTAAGAGTAAGAGAAACATGACTGCTGTATAAAACCATCTCAGAGGTTATCTCTGCTCTTGTGAAGCCTTCTGAGGGTCTCCTTTCCTCCCCCGCATAAAACCCACGGGGCTGTGTTTGGGAGGGCTGAGCGCGCACTCGGGCTGGGTGTTCTTGGCTGCCAGGTGGTATGGGTAGGCTGGCTCAGGTGGCAGTATTGGTTTGTGTGGGCTGTTGCAGAATTTTATCTATAGTTGCGCACCTGCAATGGGATTTAAAATTAGAAATGGATTTGAAACCAGTATTTTGTATATGAAACCCTTGAACCTGGGAAATTTTCAGTATTACTCATGTCCAAAATTATAGCTTGAGACTACGTCTAGTGCTGCTGTACTCCTGTGCACGTTTCTGCACAGTCAGAGAGCAGCAAGTATCTTGTGGAAAATGAGGTGCAAATCTGAGGATGAACTAGTAGTCTAAACTATGTCATTTCCAAAATGTCTGCTGTTGCTGCTAAAATCCCCCCAATGTTTCAACTTAAGAGCCTGTCTACGGGCTTTATTGCCTTAGCTAATAATTTGGCACTGACCGGGCTCTGAAATGAAAGGCTTATTCTTTGTTTTCTCTAATTACTATACAAACATTTTAGCTTTTCTGCCCCGTGAAGGAAATGTGGAAGAAAAAACCTTGTTTTTTAAGAAAAAAACCAAGCTTCTACAAACCTGGGAAACGTCTCCTTACATACCAGTCTTTCATCAGTAACATGACAGATGATTTCTAGTGTAAAATATAAAATGTTAAGGAACGAAGTTTACTGTAAGCTTATGCTGAGCTTGATGTCCATGGGGCTGACATCCATGCATCAGTATAGCACAGAGGCTTGTGTTCCTGACCCAGGCAGTGCCGCCTTCCCTCCTGCTGCTGATCTAACTCACTCTGCCATTCTGAAGGATATATAAAATCCCCCAAGGCACAGATGGGCATTAGTTACCTGAGAAACTGTGTTCACATCTCATAGTAGACTTTTTTATAGCTATAAAAGAGGCCATATTGAAATACATAAGGCTCCTTTTACATTTATTGACATAAGCCAGATACAGCAGAATAACACCAATACTTGTGCTATATCAGCGAAATGGAAGAGGGATTAATTTCCATTTAGTATCTATTTCTTGAGGGAAGTGATATAACAGCATGGAAAGGCAGGTCTGCCTGGTACATCTTGACAGCAGGAAAATGAGAGGGGCCTCCCAGGTTGGCTTTGTGTCCTCCCAGTCTACAGGCTGTCCTGGGACAATCAGAAAAGCAAGGAAAAGCTGAGCTGCCTCTGCTAGCTGTTGCCAGCATTTTCATTTTTGAGAAATGAAGTTCTGTTAAAGCAGGGAAAGAAAGCTGAACTATTGATACATTGGGCAGATGTGAAAATTTTCATGATTTCTAACCAGAAATGCCAAGACATAAATATTCATTTGGGTAAATGAAGCTAATGAAACATTGCAAACCCAATTCTCCACTTCAGATGTCCACTTCAACCTCTTTTGTTTTTTCGGCTGAACACCTTGTTGAAACAGACATTTTCCTAGAGAAAATCTCTTTACGAAAAAATAAAAAAGTTATTTGACTTTCTAAATATAGATTCAATGAAGCTACATTTTTACAGGAAGTGTCTGTGCATGGGCATTTTGACAGGTGTTATTTGCAAGGTTTAGGGTCTTTTGTTTTCTGTATTTATTGTTGTAATAAAGGCCTGTTTGCTTCAACTTCTATGTTTTAGTGGTATTGTATTTTGCAAGAATATTTTATTTAAAAGCACAGTGAAGAAGGATTGTAGTAGACATTAATGCTGAAGAACAATCAGTGACGTCTTATTGCAGAGCAGGAAAATTTAGTTAATTATCATACAATCACAGTATCATTAAATTTGGAGGGGACGTTGGGAGGTCACCAAGTTCAACCTCCTGCTGCTCAAAGCAGGACCAACATTCAGTTCATTCCGGTCAGGTTTCCTAGGGCTTTGTCCAGTCAGATCTTGAATGCTTCCAAGCATGGATGGAAATTCCACAACCTATATTTCACACTAAACCAAAATACTTCTACAGAGTAAGAAAACATGATTCACTTAATCTTCCATTATTCCTTTCTTATCAGTGCAAACGAGGAATTGATAAACTAGTGTGGTTTTGACCTGGTGGCTCTCCTACCTTATCTATAAATCAGCTTGTGGCGGGTTGGAAACCAGACCTCACTCTCCCTCTCAAGAGGAATGCTGGCAGTATTCATTTCCAAGCTCAGCACTTAATTATGGTTTATCAGGAGTTTTATTGCAAACTAAGCAAATACCAAATTGTTAGTAAACAGAGTTCAGATTCAGACCAATGCAATAGCTATGCTCAGTCTACTTCAAAGGGGTTTATAAAAGTCTCTCAGTGACTTGCAAAGGATTTGGATCTGGTCTGTTGTGCACATTTTTGAAATATAAATTATGCACGTTTAAGATAATGAGTTGTATTATTAGTGTACAGATATACAATAGTAGAAACACATAAGGCTGGGAGATGCTTTGGGATGTTCTCTTACTTGTCCCCGGACAGGAACACCCATGAAAATCCTGATGTGTGTTTATCTATATTGTTTTGAAAGTGTTCCAGTGATCAAGAGCCTTCCCAGGCACTCCGTATCAATGCCTCACAGTTTGAAAAAGCAGCCTAGCTGAAGTCCAGTGCTACTGGATCTGGAAAATAAACTGTGCCCTTCATGCGAGGTTTTCTACATATTTGCAAATTAACGTGTCTTTTTGAGGGAGCTAACGACACTGGTTCTTTAGTCTTTCAACAGAAGTCGTATTTCAGAGACGCCAAATTAATTTTTCTCCTCTCCTGTCTTTCCTAAATTACTGTGCTTAACCCGGACCCTGATGGGGCCTCACCAGTGCAGAAACTTTATTCAGTTTAAATGCCAGGTATCCATAAAGGTTTACATTTAAACAGTATTCTTTTCCCGATATCCATCTTGTTGCTAGTGGGCAACCAGCCTGAAATTATCCAGACAGTGAATATGCAAACAAGATTCAAAAGTAACCAAAAAGGAGATGGAAAACCTCAATGAAATGAAATCAAATTTTGTGGCGAGCAATCCTCTAACACAGGGGTCCTCAAATTTTTTAACCAGGGGGCCGGCGCGCGGATGCAGTGGCAGGCAGCCATCTGCGGCTGCTTGGTTTCCCCCCCCAACCCCCGGCAGGGGGGTCTGTAAATACCGGGGGCCGGATTGAGGACCCTGGGGGGCTGTACCTGGCCCGCGGGCCGTGGTTTGAGGACCCCTGATCTAACACCTGTCACACAGTCCATTGGTAACCATCACGCAGGACCTGAGATTCCACTCCAAGGCCACCATGAAGGCCAAGCAAGCACACCGTCTTATAGTATTTAACTTTCTCACATCTGTTTACATTGCACTTCACATGGGAAAAAAACCCAACAAAACAAAACACCAAAAAACCAATGAAACAACAAAACCCCAAAATGTTTTGAACTTGTATCAGTAATAAAGACTGAACCACAGTAATAATGGCTTAGTGATGGTGCTGAAGGAGGAGTTTGGTTTTGGCTGGTCTTCCAGACTCGGGAATGCAATATTGAGTAGCGTGCTAGACAGGAAAGGGGCACAGACACAGTTCAGTAGATATTTCTGTTTTCTTTTTCACTATCAAACTGCTCTTATTCTGGTGTGTCAAGGTCAGTATCTTCTTTCCAAACACCCAGTTTATCAAACAACTGGACATAAATGACGCATATTATAGACAGTTTTAAAATTAGTACTTTGGGAGCATGCTCTCAAAGCAGAGATGTTTGGATCCCCTCTACTGACATCCAGCTGTCTGAGTTACTTGCCTCTCTGATAAATGGTTTAAATCCATGATATGCACAGCTTATTCAGAACTTCCAAAGCAGAGTGCAATGAGTATTTTCTGATGTTTCAGACTCTTAAACAGCTTACATTTCCAGAGGTAAAATGGATGTGACAAAATTACAGCCCATCATACTTTGATTACAAGATGTCTGGAAGTCTTCATAATACAAGTAGAAATTATCTGAGAAAATATATCCAGCTAATCTCAGAAACTCTGAGAAAACTTTACAGGCATATGAGAAAGAAAAAAACCCAAACAAACCTGCAATAAATTCTGTAGTATATTTGTTATCATGGAGTTGTCAAAGGGGCTGCATGTGACAAAAAGTAATTTAAAAAATCTTAGCCATGTCCAAATCATCTAAAATAATTTTGTGCAGCTTCTGAGTGGAGAAATATGAATAAATGAAAGTAGCATGTTCCATATAAACAAGACTTTTGAAAGCCTCAGATTGTTCCAGTATGTTGTAATGTGTCAGTTTAGTATGCATATAGGTATTTACAGAATGAACACCTGAGAATTACAATTCTGTATAGCAGAGATTAACAGCTTATTCCTCCTTGTAATACAGGCATACGGGTTATCTCTTGGTATTACCAAAATCAGTGTTACTGCACCAGAGACGAGTGTGGCTGTCATTGTATTTTCTTATGTGTCCCATGTTTTCATCTTTGCCTCTGTAAGAGGAACACTAATTTTTGTGATTCAAATACTGCTTTATTCATACCAGGGATCCCACTGTCAGGCTGTAACAACTCTCTAAGCCAACAGAATTGAAGCATAAACAAGGGAGACCCAAAGAGCACCAGATCAAATGCCAGCAAGTATACTCCAACCAAAAACTATGGTGGAACCTGCACAACTGAGCCATGCAGAGTTTCAGATTCACGAGAGACTGGGGAGATTGACCCCTCATCCTATAACTGAATGTCAATATTGGTATTTCCCCGAGTTCAATGGAGAACAGACAAGTTTGTTTAGAAGCCATCACCTGATATTCAAAAGACTACTGTAAAATGTAGCAACTGTCAAAAATTATTATTTTCAGAGTGAATTTTGAGATTTTTCAAAGGCCATTATCTCCTTTCATTCCAGAGCACTCTGAAGCATCATCTTCCACTTAAAAAGAAAAACAAATTTCAAGAGGTTTGTGTTTGTTTTGCTTTTTAAAAACATTAAGATCTCCAAGCTAAAAAACAGAAAGGTAAAATCTTTCTGTCTTCGTAAAGATGGCAGCTTGTTCCTCATTGCCATCTTAGCCAGCCTTTCATACCTGGAGAAAGCACAGCTGTGGACTCCTTGAATATTGCGGAAATTTGAGATCCTTGCACAACCATAAGGCACAAGACAGATCAGATGAATGTTTCAGGCATGAGAGTTGCTGCAATCTTGCAGCCAAATAGCTGCCTGCTGAGCCAACTCTACTGCCAAAGATCCACTATATCTGACCACAGGGAGGGACAGCTTCAGGGCAGCATGATCTGGCAGACCAAGCTATGGACTAAGAAGAAAGGACTAAACTCAGTTTGACACTGATTTCTTCCACATCCTGCATGAAACCACAAAAGCAAATCTATGCAAACTCAAGCAGCCACAGTAATTACCTACTACTGCCATTGACTTGAATATGTGTTCTCAAGGTACTTTAGTTTTACAGGATCTGCTTCAAAGATCAGTGTTGGCAACAGAAAGGCTCCCACTGTTGGCCTCATTAATATGGATCATGCCATACATTTCATTCATAGATTTAAAAATGCAGTGCAAAATGAAGCTAATATTGTTTCCCATTACGTAGACGTCTGCAGTAGTATGTCTGTACTTCTATGAGCATGCACATGCGTTTCCCTCTAGGAGTATAGCGTAAAATTGGGAAACGCACTGTGTAATAGTTCTGTATGTCCCAGGGACCAGACTGAGCCGTTGCAGTGCATCAGGGATCTGACTGCAGAACGGTGATATCTGCCCAATTATTTTTTTTTTCCACCAAGTCTCTACAATGTGAGAGTTCCTTGCCTGTGTAGAAATTTACAGGAATTGTCAGGAAGATTTTTTCAGAGAGTATGGCACTGGCACACGGATCAGAGCAGTCTCCTTGTCCGGCATTCAGAAGAACATGGCTGGAGCCATGTATTTGTTAAGTGACTAGACCTGCACGTATTTTCACAAAAGGATTTGACAGCACTTGAACAAAGTTGGGACAGAGAGACCAGTAGATGGAAATGGTGCTTGGCAGAAACACATGGTAGGGCAGTTTAGAAACTGAATACAGAAATGCTTTGCTGGAGCTCTGAGCTCAGACCTCCACAAGTAGAAACTTCGTTGCTACTTTTTCTGTTAATCCGTTACAGCCCAAATTAACAAGAGGCATCTCATATGCAATAAATGAGGTCCAAGTTCTGTGTCCACATATTTCCTTCCCAAAGATTTTGAACCATGGCAAAGGTTCAATTACTCAGCAACTTCTTAGAACCTGAACTAGGTGTTTTACTCACAAATTTCCATATATACTGCATCTAACGCCATACCCCATTATCCTGTAATTTCTGCATATTAAACCTATATGATAGGTCTGAGTTTAGAGTGACAACATCATGGAAGGGTGGTGATGTCAATAACATCCCTACACTGTAAAGGAGCAAGATTCATTTTGTATAGGCCGTGCATAGTACAAACCAACCCACTGCTCATATTTTTTAGGATTTAAAAATACAGACTACAGTGACAATGGGTAAAAAGAGACAATGTAACTTTTTTTAAAAGGTCTTCTATGAGTCACTACATCTGCTAGATAAATAAATGTCATAAAGAATCGTATATCTTAACTATTACTGGCCCAAAGCTCATCATTATTTGTCCTGGCAAGGGAAAGGAAACCTATGGTTATCCTGCATACCTAAGATGTACGCTGGCACGGTACCTTCGAGTACACAAATAAGTAAAGTTTTGACAAACCTATGTTTGTATTTATATATCATGCAACTAACGACTAGTAAACCAGATAGGAAAAGTACTCTCTTCACCTTTCTTGCTATTTAAAGAGAAATATTTTGTATATTTGATGGCACTGTCAATGATAATTTAAGAGCACCACTCTATTAAGTTTAAGAGCACTGCTTTTAACCTTTATTCGCTAGACTTTTTCAGTTCATTGAGGTCAATGAGAATTCTGTGTGTGAAAGAACATCAAAGAGCTACAAGTAAGATATTATTGTCTAAGACACTGAAACTCAAAAATCAGTTCAGAGAAAATGTAGGTATGCTATAAAGATGACACTAAAGATAAAAAGTGCCATGTTTTTTGTAGACATACTATTTGCAACAAACAGATTTCCCAAATTTGGCAAATTGGAAATGATGAATTGCAGTCATAGCATTGCATTCATTTCTGGTAGTTCCTAAAACAGAAAACACACTTTCTATCACTACAGATTGCACAAATTATGTGCTAAAATAATAGAAGTTTGCTAAACCCCATTTCAATTTCTAAACGGATAATTTTGGACAGGATATTGGACAAACTGCAGATACCTAAGTAACTCAAATACTAAAGCTAGCCCCTTTTTTTAATAATTATTTAGCCTCCTAGAATATGATTATCACTTAAGATAGAAATCTGAACAGATACATATATTTTCATCACTATTGTACACCATCAACTTTTACAGCAACAGAAAAGGGACACGTATCTTTACAGTGTTTATAGCAAGCAGAATTAAGGGAGGATATAGTCTCAAAGTTGTTACACAATTTATTTTGTTATGCAGGAAAAACTCCATAAAACACCCCATCTCAGAATCTGTTTCTTATTAGACAGTTATATAAAAAGAAAATAAAAATACCGTATGATTTACTGATATGCGTTTTGTCCAAATCGGATTAGTTTATCTTTTTTCTCTATTCAAATTTAAGTCCTTTAAAAATGCATAGCTACAGCCCATTTTTGGTAGGACTTGCAAAACAACTTTTGTTTTTGACAGCACGAGCAAAACTAAGCATCAAAATGTAAGCTATTAAGCAAATGCATATAATGTTCAAATTAAGAAATCAGTTATCATCAAAAGCAGTGGTAACAAATGAGCTCTTTCTGACAAAGGCATCATCCTGCCATTGGTGCTCCCTTCTTGTGCACAATGTTTTCAACATTTTGAGCACAACTCATGCATGCAGGGTCATCATCCCCATAGATCTGTCCTCAAATGTAGATAACATAAGGGAAGTGCTTAAGTTTCTGTGAACGCTTAAGTCTGCTTTTTTCAAGAAAGCACTTAGATGCTGACTAGCCCGTGAAACGCTTGCTTGTGTTAGAAATCTCCAGTAAGGCAGAACTAACATCATATCACCTGTTCCTTATGTAAGATAAACATTGATCTATAGAAACAGACACGTGCACACACATCAAAAGGCACTGATGAGATCTGTTCTGGGATGCCATACATACGTGTAGTTGTGCATGTGCAAGGAGAAGAAAAGCACACGAGGACAGCCATGAGAAGGACTGGGGAACAGAGAGTCCGTATACTTTTTGTGAGGAGACTAAGGAAACCTGGCTTGGTTAGTCCTACAGAATGAATGCTGAGAGAGGATATGATTGCAGTCTATTAATACATCCTGAGATAAACACCAGGGAGGGAGAAGAGCTATTTCAGTGGAGGACAATGTTGGCAGGAGAACAAATGACTATAAAGTGGCCATGAGTTACACTTATCCTGGAAATTGGAAGATTTCTAATTATTAGGAGCTGACTGAGGTTCTGGAACAGCTTCCCACATCAGCAATAGTAAGAGCAAAATACTAAAATACTTCCCAACAAAAACTTGATCAGTTTGCAGAAGGGGCTGTATGATATGGCTGCCCGTAACTGTAGAAGACCGCATGCAAGGAGCAAGCAGACACCTCCCAGTCCTGTGTTCCTTCACTCATTACTCACTAGCTCATAGGCCAGGCACAGGCTATGCTCTGTAGGAATTCTTTTCATTTCCTGGTTTACAGAGAAATGTATAGGCATTACTAGTGAAATCTTAACAAAAATTACACAGTATGTGCCATTTAAGGGAATTAATCTTCCTACAGGTCCCTTAATTTCTTTGCATGTCCCGGATTTCTATGAGCATGTCTTCAATTTTCATTAACCATTCTTTAATCCCTAGTGCCTCAAACTGTAAAAAGACCTATGAAACAAACAATGCATTGCTGCTCCAACACTGACACATTCACGCGGGACCATCTGTGCGAGCTGCAGCTTGCACGTATTGATTGTCAAGAGACTTGTTGCATTCATTTGGTTTCTTACGCAGCACGGCCCAGCCATCTCCCCCAGTTCTCTTTCGCTCTGCCACATATTTAGTAGTTGGGGTTTTAATCCCTTTATTAAGTAATGTATGCTATTACATGGTCCTATCTCTATGTTTTGCTGTAATGTGCTAAACAAAGTACATTAAACACGGAAGTACACAAACCACAGTATTTTTGACTTCCTAGCAAATAAAATGCATAGCTTTTTTTCCTAAAGAAAACTGCCTTACTCAACATATATTGAAATAATATGAAGTTAAAATATTTTCAAGTGCCACACCCAAGACTGCAAACATACTTTAATTCCACAGCTTTCATTAGAATTCATGAAAGATATAAAGCCAAAGTCCATGAAGAAAACAGTTTAGTCTAGGCATAACAGCAGGAGGAATACACCCAGTTAAAGCTGATCTGACATTAGACTTGATTTCATGCTGACCTTGCTCAGCTGGCAGATGCTTTTCCACCTGTGTTTTGGCTTATATATCTCTGACATCCTCAACTGCAAATTAAGTGTAGTTAATTCTATGCAGACTAATTCTGCTGAAAGTCACACAGCAAGACAGTAAGGAGGTTAAAGTCATAGTGAAGTGGAGGCCGGTGATGTCCACATCTGTATTTCTAGAGTATTGGCAGCACTTTAATTTCCTTGGGACTCTACACAGAACATGGTTGGAGTTGTGAAAGTTTAAGCCAGCAACATGACTGCATCCAGCTGAAACTTGAGAGGATGGAGAAACCTTGCACACTGTGGCTTGGAGCCTCAGAAAAAAAAAATTCCAGATTGGTGAGTGGTCTTGGTGCACACCGGTTTATACCTCTTTCCTAAGTAAATAAATATTGCCAGCTTTGACTACAAAAAATCTCTAGGAGTCCAAAACCATCACATCTTGCCAAGTATAGCAAACCTATGAGACGAAAGAAATTTTGCACCAGAAATACTTGGAATTTGTGTTACTGCAACACTGATTCAAAGTTCTCATCCAGCGTAACAATTTCTTCTCCTTTAGCATATGTAACTTGTTATATTTTTATTAAGTGCCATTGCCAAACTGACTATACAGTGCACTGCTTGAAAACGTATTTCACACAATCTGTGATAGAAAACTACATAGTAGTAATTTTTAAAGTTTCCAAAATCTACTTATTCATGTGCCTAGATTAATATCTTTTGTAATGCTTATTAGGCAAATGAAATAGCATATTTTTTCCATCGCTATTGTGGTAAAGAATAGATTAAAAGAACACATGGCTAGCTTGGCACTTTGTCAAGACATTTCTTCAGTGCTACTCACTCTAAAGAAGTATTTCAGTCAAATTCTGCGTTACTAAATCAAGGAACAGCAAAACTTTTCACGAAGATTTTTCCAGAATATTGTATGTTCCTTACCTGTGGGCAGTCTTTGATGTAGTGTCCCTTGTTAAAGCAGAGGTGGCACAGGTAATTAGGAGGTGGCCTCTTGCTGGGTTTTCTTGCTTCTGAAGAAAGGGATAGGTCAGAGAAATGCTCAGTGAGGGAGCTTAACCCATCCACAATGTTATTAAGAGAGCCATAAGGGGATGCGCTCTTGTACAGACTGCTGCTCAGAGCCTGCAAAAGAAAAGAGAAAAATCACATGAAACATAGTACTTATTAAATATTGTCTTGAGACTGATCTGAGTAGGGGAAGGATAAAAATAGCAGGAAAAAACTGATTTTTTTTTTTTTTCATTAAGGATGTGGCTGCATATTTGAGGAGAGCAATATACAGGCCATTAATAATTAATAAACAGGTTTTACGAAGGCAGTGCAATGGAGCTGGTCACCCCACCACTGGGCAAACGATTGAGCTTGCCACGGTTCACTTAGTCCAACCCTCCCACTAAGCAACAACTGTTTTCTTGTGTATGGTCATACCACATTCATGGTACGGTTAGAATATGCAGGCAAAAAGCTGAAGGAACAACCCACAAAAGGGAACACTATTTTGTCCAAAACTACTTACACAAGCAATACTGAAGTCAGGGAAAGTAAAAGAATGCCAATAGAAATGTAAAGTAGTTTTTAATTTCCAATATGGTTAATGAGACAGTCAACACAGAGTCCCGTGTTCAAAGAATAACAAGAAACGTTCAGATCTACATCTGCCTTGGATTTTCTAAGGGGAAACCTGCTGTGATTTAAACATTTCCTGATAAACAGTAAATACCTAGTTTTTGTATTTCACCTCAATAGGATCTTCACTCTCTCAATCCGCAAATCAAAATCAGGAGCTCCTAATTTGCCATTCTGTAGTTTTAGAACAGCAGGAAACCCATCATCACCTAAATAGCTAATCTCCCTAATGGAGACAACAAGGATTCATTCACTTTAATGTGTTAAGGTCAAAAGAAACTGTGTAGTAGGAGTTTAAAAAGTAAATGATAACTTAAAAAAATTAATTAACATGGTAATGAATCACTGTAGAAACAGGACCAACTATTGACAGCCCTCTCCACCCTGAAATGATGGGACACATCTCACAGGGTGTTTCTGTGTTAGGTCTGGTACGCCTCACAGTAATACTGTGCTCATGTAATTCTCCTGCATCAGAAAATTACTGCTGTACTTCTGGCTTATTGGACAGTGAGGTAAGAAGAGGTCCAACCTTTGCATCCGTGGAGACCTTGTTTCTCAGTGCTATTAAATCCAAATACTTCAATGGAGTCTTTATACATGTCATATGTTTTAATATGTTTATATATGTTACTTAAGTATTGAAGACGCTCATTGAAACTGATTGAGAGAATTTGTGAAGTAAATCTGAAATGGAATTACATTTATTTCAAAGATCTCAAACATTCAGGGTGTCTGCACAGTGAGGGCGTTTTCTGGGTGACAGTCACATCCCCAAAGAATCATATTGAAGCTCTAGGCACAATTCCCTGGATGTGTCCCAGCTATCACTGAATCCCATCCCACTGCAGCTGGTGCATACTGTAAATAAAAATTCAGCCTAAGTGGCAGGCCACCGCCATATAGATAATCCGCTTCACCCACCTCACTATAGTCAAACACAACGTGCTGAGCTCCACTGACCCCTCTGACAAAGCTGGAGCTGGTGCCCGGCAGCAAAATCACTTCAAAGGGCCACAGAGCAGAGCCTGGTCTCACAGGGGACTTCACATGTCCTGCCACTGAGACGCCCATCATTTTATCCCCAGCAGAGCATAGTTCTGTGCTGGTGCAAGATGTTCTAGATGCTGAGAGGAGAATCAGCCGCTTTGTTTCGGGGGTTAAACCCATACATTTTAAAAGGAAAAGCTATTTAAGAAACTAATGAAAAGGTTTTAGCTGCTTTAGCCATCAAGCAACCAGAGATACCTCCAACGGTCACTGGAATTTATTTTCTAGGATTTATTGGACACTACTGGAACGAGAAATTCTTGGCATCAAATTGTTAAAAGGAAGGGGAAGTGCTATGGATGCCAAAATAGTATTAATTAAGGGTCTTCAAGGCATTCTTGTCTCCCTCGGAGCCACTTTCTCTTACGTACACTTGGAGTAATAAAAAATATTTCTCTTTAAGAGCCCCACTTGCCAAGAGATTCTTAAAGTACTTCACATGCATTACACCCATCAGTAACTTTGCAAATTCCCTGTTATCTGATTTTTATAGAAGGGTGGGTGTATGGACAACACTGAATGTGTGAAATCCCAAATTCTTTACCCATTGACGAAACCTGGAACATCCCCTGAGGATGTAGAATATAGAACTCCTGCCGATCAGGAGGCTGCTACTTCTGGCCCCAGGGCCAACCCAGTGACAAAACAGATCTATCTGCTGCCTTCAGTGGGCTTTGAATTGGATATCTGGCTCACAGTGGTGACTCTTTCTTTTCTACATAACCTTTATGTTGAGTTATGACCCCCATTAAAAGGGAGCAACTTGGCGCTATGACTGGACATTATGTAACTCGCTCCACCACCAGCCCTTCTTGGCACATTTCAGGTCAGTACAGAAACGTAAGTGTTGCAATGACCACAGTTTTGCCCGCGCTGTCAGCAAACCTTTACAAGCTTTTGTTTGTTTCAGCTATGGCAGGCAGAAGCCTTGCCAAGGGCCAGAATCCCATCAGACTACAGGCTGTACTGACACCACATCATCATCTTAGCAGCCACCAACGGCTCTGTGGCCGAAGCATGACACATGGCCACCTGGTTCGGCTGGCAGGGCATTTGTGCAATACATGCCAAAGCTGGACACGCCAAAACATCTAGTCTACACACACCACCATGCAACGCTTCCCTATAATCATCTCAACGCCCAGTGCTAAAAAAGGAAAAAGACACAAATATAACATCCCAGAAGATGACAGTAAAGGAGAAGATGGACATTGCCGACGTCACTGGTGCTTCAAAGAACAATGAATTCATTAAGGAAAATTCCTAGACGATCCCAAGATGCAGCCCAACCCTCCTGGTATAGGATCAGGCAAACTGCTTCAGCAGTTCCTGCCAGTCTGACCTGGAAAATCTTAAATCAGTTTAACTCCAAGTCAATGTGAAAAACACATCAATCTGGCACTTGAAAGATGCTATAAAGAGCACCAGCACAAACGGTGCTACATCCTGTTGCTAGCAGTGGAAATCCTCCAGCTCCTTCAGAAGGAGACAAGGAAAGAAGCCGTTCCAAAAAGCCAAGTTATATAATCAGGGTGGTGGTGGGAAAGTTCATCCCAGCCCCGGGAATCAAACAGTGAAAGCTCAGGAACATGTAATTAATATGATGAAAGCAAATGGTGATTTAGTCCATTTTGTATTTGTAAAAGATGAGGGGTGAATGAATATTGCTGAGATGCATAAAGCAGGAGGGGCTTGTGTCTGAGGCACTTCATTGAGCAAATCAGTAGTTCAGCCCTTACCAAGTGTTTGCACTGCTGCAAAGGGGATTTTTAAGAAGGGGTTTGGACAAAAACTTCAAATTAGCTTCATATTCCAGGCAGATGATCAGAATGTCAGGGAGAACGCCGATGGTCTCAGACAGACAGTAGCAAGAAAAACGGAGAGGAGGAGGGAAATGATTCTGACTCATTCTGGTCTCGAGTGTATTGGTACCCATCTGGGAGGTGGCAGGGACACTGCTCCTCCAATGTATTCCACCAAAAGCAATGGCTGCTTTGTGTTCAGTGCGCCACTAGCCAAACCAGCCTATTTCTTTAAAAAGCAGGCAACAAATTATGCCTCTCAAATGAAGTCTCCTTTTCAGCTACAGCAGGATAGAAAGGATCTGGCAGTGAAAGGGTTAGCGCTCTCAAGAAGCTGAAAGACCAGCTACAGGTCCTAATTACAAGGCTCATCAGGCCAGCTGCAATGAATTCAGGCTTTCCTTATCTTGCTGTACTGGGAGAATGGGGGATCTGGTGGTAAAAGTTAGAAACTTGCTCTGTGGGAAGTTTGATTGTTTGTTTGTTTTCCTTCTTACGAAACTTGTGGGCTTAGCTGACTGTGAACCAAACTGAAAATCTGGTGGTGTACTTTCCAAAGGTAACCTTTGCTCAGTAGATCTTTAAACAGTATCTGTTGGTGGTGTTGGGAAGCAAGGTTTCCTTTGTTACTTGTTTGCTAAGTGTTTCCAGTTAAAGCACACGTGATCTGTAAGGTTGCAGCGTGGTCATTCATGAAAGAGGCGGCTATTGTCCTCTATAGCTTTGTTACTCTGATTTCCAGTTGGGTAACATATGTGAGTGACTCAAGAGTTCCAGCATCTAACTCGCCTCTGAAGAAATTCCTAGTTAAGTGAAAAATCTGGCAAATGCTCTTGAATCCCTTGGCTGGTCCCTGCCTTTCGGAGACAGCTTTTGGGACTGAGATGCCAAGGAGACACTAAACCAGAATTTATCTCTTCAGCTTCTTTTTTAGCAATGGTATAATGTTGAAAATAAAGACAGCGGTACTGTTAAGAATATGCCACAAAACATTTGAACAAATCAGCGGTGAGTCTTACTTTCCAAATTTCCCACTGGTGAGGCTACTGCTTTAGCTGTAAAGGCATTCTTATGAAAGGGAGCAGAAAATGCAGATAGCATCTTAATTATGACAACATTTAATTCTGCCCAGAGGCGACGGGATTACCTATCTTCCAGAACAACTGATACTAATATGTGATGGCAACCTGTTTATGTGGGAATGGCACCTTGTTATTGGGACTTACAGGAGTTAAGAAGCAAAGCTTTTAGGTATGGAACTGGAAATGCAGAAGCGTATCTGGAAAATTCATTTTCTGCCTTAAGTTCAGTTTGTGGCTGCTGGACCCTTAGGGCAGTGATAAGGGGGTGCAGATACACCAGTTACCTGAAACTAGAATGATCTGTGCTGGCTGACGTGGTTGATAAGCTGCATCTGGCCAGTACATTTGTTTGGTGCTCTCTGCGTTAGTATGATTTGTGCTACTGGCTCTCTCTCTGTTTGTTTTAATTGCACATACTGAAGTGAGGTCCTGTAGCATTTCCATATTCCTCTAACACAGTCCAGTCATCAACTCTTCCACTGCATGAAATAGTCTGTAATTGAGAATCAATGAGCAAAGAAACTTTGATGACTTATTTTTGCTTTAGTATGTTGCCAACCTAATAAAGCAAACAAAAATAAAGCAGTCTTAACTTCCAGAGTTAAGTTTAAGTCAGCAGGCGCCATGGCTGTTAGAAGTTTGTTGGGAAAAAGAGCTGGGTTGCCCCATCATCAGTGTGGAACAAGTAAGGTTTTCATATACTGCAAATTATAAACATTCTCCAGTCTGTGAAGCATGTATGATGGTAACCAGACTAGCCACACTAATTACTAGCCCTGCACTGAAATGTCAAAAGGTGCTTAAGTTATCAGTTTGGATTTTCACGAAGATAAGAACTGAGTACATCCCCGTGCTGTGTCATGTATAAAACAGTAGGCCAGACAAGTCACTGCCCTCTCTCAGTTGCTGTTTTCGTGTCGGAGGAGAGGGAAATCTGAAGCTACCCAGACAGTAATTCAGTGGATTGTACGTGCTAATATACAAAACTTAACCTGAGGGCTTGTATCTGTCTTCTCTGCTAGTGCCCCAAGGCTTGCTTCTGACATGGGATTTATCTGTGGGGCCATGCAATGTGTGTGAAAGCACAACCGTTGCACCTGAAGGCAATCATGTATGGAGAAGTGCACTTCAATTCTGTGACTGTTCTGCGCTTCATCCCTTTATAAGTGTTCAACACAGTTCCCTGGTTTTGTCCCCACAGAAAACATCCGATACAGAATCAATGTTTATGGCCGACCCCAAAGCCTTCTGAAAATAGAGGGATTAAATGAAAATACTCTCATAAATTTAGTTGCATTGATTTGAGCCAGAAGAAATAGAGAAGTTTAATTACCAAGGCTGAACTGGAAAACCTCAAAAACTGCTCCTGTATGGCTTATGTCTGCTTTAACTCCTCTGATAAATTATAGATACTTTTACAGAAAACAGTTTAAGAGTTTACTCGGTAACATTTTGTCACTGGACAATGGCAAGCAAAGCTCATCACTCTGTGAAGAAAATGTTTGCCTGAAGGAAGAAAAAAGACTTGGGCTTCTGCTTCCTTCTGAAGTCGATGTTTAACTGTCAAAAAAACTGGTCTTTGGGCTGACTTTAGTAAAATGTGAATTACTCAAGTTCCTCATCTAAAAACACAGATAAATGTAGATTAGCCAAGCAAGCCTTAACTAACACATTCTTGTCTAGAATACCTTAATTCATCCTTCTTCTGTAGAGAGTTTTAGATAAATACATGCTTATATTAAACTGCTAACACTAATGCCTACTTCTAAATATTCTCAGACAGACAGGACCAGGACTTCCCTTTTGCAGAAACTTTTGCCTCCTTAAGGAGACAACTACAAAAGCGGCATGACTTGCCAGTAGTTGTGAAGCAAGTCAATCGTAGGGCGACAGATCTATCCGCTGGATCAAAGATTCATCTAATCTAGCTATGCCAGATCTGACAGCTCAGCCGATTGCGGCTTCTCAGGTTGTCATCCCTCATCACTGTCGAGGCTCTGAAGAGCAGCAAGTGGGTGCAGCACGCTCCTCCGCGCGCGCCTGGCGTACCTTCAGTGCACGGCAGGGCTGAAGAGCAGCGTGTGCCGCCATCTCACCCTGCTTTAAATCCGTTCACCTTCAATGTTTTGATCCAAGGCTTTCAAAGAGTTTCATGGATCTGTATATCTTGAAAATGGGCTGCTCCCTGGCTGCTATACAGTAGTACAGTACTACACAGTAACACAGTGCTGATGGTGAAGTTGCTCGGCCATGGCTGCCAGGCCTGCTGAAGCTCAGGGAGGCCTCTCAGCTCCCTGCCAGCAGCGTGACCCTCCTTATTTCAGCCCCAGGGAAAGGTCTGCTGTAGATGCCAGCGAGGACACTTGTTTTACACAATGTACCGGGACCTCACAAAAAGCCTTCAGTGGCAGTGGAAATGTGAGAGAGGAGAGGAGAGGACAGAGATTCCCTCCCGTCAGAGGTGCACGGCCTCGGGGGAACTTTCTGAATCTCTCACCACACTGCAGGGGTCTTTTTCATCCACTGAACACTAAACAACTGCCCGCTTAGGTCAGAGTGTCTCTTTAACATAGGAGCACTATATTGGGGACAACGGAGACCATTCACATTGCAAATTACTTTAACACATCCCCACAGGGCCTGCCCCAGCACTGCCTGCAGCTGGGCCTGCCCCGGCTGCCAGCCTCCCTCACCTGGCCAGGAGGGCCTCAGCCAGGTACCTCAATCCCATCACCTCCTCCCTTCGTCCGAAAACAAGCCTATTCTGTGGAGACAGGGCTCTTGGACGAGGAGGAGGTTACAAAGGTTGTATAGTATGAAGTCGGGGGAGAAACGGATGGACATGTTTTGACCCCTGCACTTTCGGTTAACATCTCTGTTTCCTGCAGGAAATCTTGTCTCAATCTGACCTGCAGTTTGAAAAACAAGAGTCGGGTTTCCTCTCATTTGGTGGGTCTTTTGACACTCCAAACGTAAGAAAAATAACACCCGGAAATAGGTATGTGCCTGTTCAAGACACACTTAGGAAAGCATTTACCTCCTGTGCAGCTCTTGTGTGATGAAAGGTTTTGCTAAGAAACATCCATTTTGGGTTAAACAGAACTTTAAGTCTGAGACAGTTTTGTTTATATCATTTACATTCAGTAATGCCTTCTTGGCACAGAAACTTCTGCGATGGCTGCCAAAGTTTAAAAGAGGCAAAGCTAAGGTCGCTGTCAGAGGTAGAAACAATACATCATCTGCCCAGAACGGGCCCCTCGCAATGCGCTTAGGGCCTCAGGTCCTGCACTCACGGGAAGACAAAAACTTTTATTAAACTGAATATAGTGAGGGAAATAAATTATTTCCATGTACTGAATGACAAGCTGGAATTCATTTTGTGACTCCAGCCTTTAGATAGTTTTATCTACATTTAAAGCCACCCTCTTCATCAGTTGTGATAGAGCCCAGCTTGAAGCGTGACCTGAGCAAGTAAACCTAAAACTGCACAATCTGCTTCAGATAAATTATAAAATAACAGCTAAGTAGTCTGATTTCCAATTAGACTTAAGGATTTATTTATATTTTTTTTTCAAGATTGGGTCCATTAGAGGAATGAATCTATTACTCTATTACTTTCTGTTGCAATGTATGTTGGAGAAAGATGGTTATAAGAATGTCTCTGTATTTCAAGGACCACTGATGCTCAAACCCTCTCAAGAGCTCTCACTAATACCCCGTTTTCAGGATGCAATGACTGTACAACAGTTCCTTTGCTTTCCGTTCAGCGACAGGTATCCACAGCCCTGATGACTGCACACAGATAGCTGCCTAGCAGGTTGGCTTAGTGTGAAGTAGAGGCTCTGAGTCCCCTGCTACAACCACAACCAAGTTTAGAAACCTGGAACCCCTAGGTTGGCAAGGGAAACTTCTGAGAGCAAGCTGATCCCTTTAAAATGTTCGCTTGGTTGGCAGTTAGCTGGATGAGATGCAAATATAGATTTCCAGATTCCTGCGATCCTTCTAGGGCGTCACACTTGTGTTCACTCAAAAGAGACACCAAATGTTGCCATGTGCAGGGACTAGGTGTGGGTGGTCGTTTAATATAGCAGGAACAAATTTCTGTTTGGATATGAGAGCAAGAGACCTGGACCATGAGGACATTTGCTTATCTTCAAACTAAACCTGTAGAAACACAAAATATATTTCCTAAGATTACAGGTTAGGAAGACCATGCAGCAGCTCTCCTATCAGCAGCAGCTGAATGAGCTGAGAAAGAAAGGACCTAGAAGATGCTTCTTAAAATTCCTTTTAGTCAAAGTACTGGACTCATTACTATTTGCTTGCACCAAAACACGTAACAGAAAGTAATGAGCTAGGCTTCTGATATGTTAAAACTTGAAAACCACCGTCACTCCCAACAGATGCGCTGGCCTGGCTGAACAATGAGGGACATGGACAAAGCCCAGGCCTCATGGCCCTGCATTTATTCTCCTTTTCTCAAGTGAATCTGTCTATAATTTCAGGTTCTACTTTTAGTAGATCACAGATTGCTTCTAACTTTTCTGAGAATAAAAACTGACCTGCAGGAAACAAGAAGTGATCTAAGTGGTGACACTTTTGAAATGCTGTCTGAATTATGTCAGCATTACTGTAAGATTTGAATAGCTTCGTAAAACTTAATTGGTTCCTTTGATCCATTATAACTTCTCTGGAACCCAGACAGAACCTGAGTAAACTGCCATGAAGCAAAGACTTACATTCTTCCCATTTAATTTAATCATTTCATTGTGGCTTCCTAAAAGAGGAGGAAGGGCAATTCAGGAGAGTGGCAAAAAGGGCATCACACTGCTGGCAGTTTTCCTGGGGAACAGAAACCGAGGAGAAGTACAAATATCAACTGTTACATTTCATGAAACCATTCAGAAGCTTTAAGGTGATACTGGGTAGCACTTTTTAGGCAGCATTTATATGTATGCATCTGGTTTAGATAACAGATCACATTTGCTTTTGTTTCTATGCAAATTCACATTATTAGTATCATATGATTTAGCTGTGTAATACCTGTGCCTGCACCTTTCTGCATCTGCATGGTGGTGTTGTTTTTCATGCTTCTTAAAGTAGCATGGAAAAGATCCTGTGGTCTTAGATTTAAGTATCGCATAAATCAGGTGTCAGAGTCCTTTTACAGCCAGTTAAACTCTGAACTATAAAACTTTTCTTTGCATTAATCCTCACCTAGTGACTGTCAATAATATATTTTCTTCTAATTGTTTATTACCAAAGTAACAGGACTACTGGTAAAAGCTGCTTGCCGTCTATCATGTACAACTCCATAAAAAAAAAACAAACAAACATCAAAATAGGGAGGGGAAGGGAAAAAAAAAAAAGAGAGGGGCAGTTGACTTTTGGATAAAAGCAGTTTTGTACACCTCTTAGTTATCCATTCATTCCATACACTTCATACATGAATATATTGGTTCAAGTCAAATTTGATTGTCTGATCATTTTTGCAATTCATTGGAGAAGGATCTTCCTTTTCTGTCCTGAATAACTAAGTCTGTGTCTGCAGAGCAAAAGAAGGGATGAAAAATCATTACCCAACACACAGTTACATCACCCCTTTGTTTGGGTGCCTTGGGATGGAAGACACTGTAAACGCATAAAATAACTGTACTGAAAGTTCTGTGTATAAAATAGAATTGTAACAAGAATTCTACATGCTTTTGCCTCCTATTATGGGTTGGAATGCCTTTTTCTACCTATTGCCTGGCAAGTTTTTCAAGACATGGATGTATCTGTGAGACAGAAAGTGAATTCCAGCGCTCCTCGCAATGAGGAGTTTCCATTCAAACTCAAAGTCCCAAGTGATTTTTTAAAGAGTTGGTAACAATATTCAACTGATCAGGAAGAATACATATAATTGGTCTCTCTTCTATTGCTAGCTTTTCTTTTCTAACCTATCGAAAAGAAGTCAATAGTAAAGCAGCAAGAAATCTTCTGGAAGACTTGATTTAGGTTCAGCAATTAATATTTCAGTTCCCTCCAGCTTTCCAAACAGGGTGCAGCCTTTGATGTGATACTAAGCAGCTACAGAAGACTATGGTGGGTAATACTTTTGTTGCCATAAAGTAAAGCCTAGCTGTAAATCATATTTGAACTAGTTAAAGCTAGAGGTAGCACAGGTGTGCTGCAGAGCTACAGCATCATTTGCTTCAGGTGTGGGGAGGGTAAGGAATTAACAAAAGAGGCTCTGTCTGTTACAGTAACTTCAACACATCTTCTCTTCTTTCTTCTGGGATCTCTCTGCTGTCCTGACTCAGGTAAGGAAGCCTGAGTAAAAGCAACATGACTGTATTTAGAGTACTTGCTTAAGAAAACCAAATGTGGATCTTGTGTGTTCTCTTCTGCAATCAAATTCCTACTAGGTAATTCAGTCTCAGTGTGAAGAATAGAGTATCTACTGTATGCAGTACACTGCACTTAAAAAAAAACAAAACCAACCAAACATAACCAATAAATCCTGGGGAGTAAAGAGTCCAAAGTCACACCTAGGGGATACAAATAGAAGAGAGTCATTTGTATAACTTGAGTTTCCTGCTTATTACGCAAAATATAGATCTTATTTTCAGCTTCCACTTCCTATTGTACATTCACGCAGGGTTTTCTTCTTCCCTGGCAAAAGAGGTTGTTTTCCAAAGACAGAAGTAGCAAAGCAGGTGGCCATGGCTGCAGAAATAAGAACAGGGAGCAAAGAAGAATGCTTCTAGACTTAAAAGCCTGATTTTTTTGTATTTTAAAGCGCACATCCAACTGGAACTGGAAATAGAGTGGTTGTTAGCTCAAATACCTGTAATAATACCTGAGACTTTGAGTCCATCATAGAGAGTGGGCTGTGAAAGCCCCACTTCATGTGCCGAGGCAGTATTGTCAGAAGGGCTCTAGAGCTGGCTGTGTGGGAGGACAGAGGAGGCTGATGCTGCCAAGATCCCCAAATGCATACTGTCTTCTGACTAACAGAGATCCAGCTTCCTGGAATCTCTTACAAGGACCAATGTGAGAACTGACATTTAACTACTTTACTTGAAAAGCAGTTTGAAAGGAGCCGACTAGCACTTTGAGCAGCCACAAAATACGATCACCCTGAGGCAGAAAGCACAAGTTCCTCCAACACATTAAATCTGCAGAAGGATAAGGGCGTGTTTACATGAAGATAAGCAAAATGTTAGTGTTTACATGAAGAACAGTGAGAAAAATGAAGATGAGGAAATCAGTCAAATAATAACCACTATTATTACAGGATACCTTCATGTACTGCAGGCAACCTGTGCACAGCGCTACTCTGACTGTCACTAACTATACTCAAGTAAGAGGAGATAATACTGTGGTTGTTTAGGCTGCAATTGAGAAGCAAGAAGTCCCGACTGCAGTGCCGAGCACATTAGGCACTTTATGGATCAGAAATATGCTCTGCATTAGAATAACTGATAATATTCCACAAAATGAAAGGAGCTGGAAATATTCTGGAGCATATGGCAATTTCTGCTATTCTGTGTCTCTGTTGTATTTGCTCTAGGACCATACTGGTTGTGAGCAGCCTCTTACAAGGTGTTTTGTTCTCTCTTTTAAATCTTTTAATCATGGTTGTTCTCAGATATGACACTTCATTTAGTACGTCAATGACCTGACCTTCCACGGCAACCCCTGTATTCTGATACTACGAGAATGGTGAATTTTTTTATCTTATAATCATCCTCCAAATAGATCTGTTATTTAGCCTAGATAAATCAATCTTCTTCAAGTATCAGGCTAGTGTGTATTCCTCTAATTCTGTGAAAGACTGATGGAAAACAAGTTTGTCTGATACAAAACATATTTTCTGTAGAAATGCCAACATCCTTCCTTTCATACATTTCTGTTCTTGACAGTGTTCCTTGGGATTTTGTTGTTATTAATATATGAATATCGCTTTCATATTAAGCTGCCTCATAAGCAGTATCTATCCCAGTGCTGCAGATCTGCTTCTGTTTCATGGGTGTTTGAATGTTATTTTCCACAGTATACTCTCTAAATTTTTTCTTGGCTCCACGAATTTTCCTTTCTGAGTGAGTGATCCACATCTTACTGTAGCAAACCAAACCAGCTCATGTTCTTTCATTCCCAGTTAGTTCCCCTCTTGTTTACAAAGATTGGATCTGGAAGTCCCAGAGTCAAAAACATGAACTACTTATTGAAAAGAGGGCTGATTTTCTAATCTGGTATATGTAGTTATTTGTGCTTAAATAAGATCGGGTTTAGTTCCAGAAAGTGGCTGCCATAGAGGTTTCTGGAAGGAATTCCCTTCTTGAAAGACACGTGGAATATTGCACGTGAGCAAATATCTCGCTGGGACGCAGGCTCCTTCTCATGTGTAAATATTGGTTCACGCCAGAATTGCCACTCTAGGTTCAAAGAAATAAGTTTTATTATTATAACATGGTAATTTCCAGTTACTGGTTGCTGTCTTTTCTTGACTGAAGTCAGCATTGATCTGGTAGCATGCCTACTGTCAGTACAGAAAAATACCATACGAGTCTTTTACCCCCTTATTCTAGGTTTCTCAATTATACCACTCAGTGACACAAAGCCACAGTTACCTGGCTGTGTCTCAAATGCATTAAATCCCATGTAACCAGCCCCACAACAAAACCTCAAATACTTGGCTCTGATGGATGGTGTTATAATGAGGGTGGAGCTCAGTTCAGTAGCCAATTTAATGCATCTTAATGTTCTAACATGCTTTCGTTTCATATCTAGGACAATAAATGCTGCAGTAAAGTTTTGTTTAAAGCACGTCTGTTTTGCAAAATGAATCTTGCATATGGAACAAAACACTCATTGTCGCTTTACTGTTTAAACCTTTATTATCACGGGTTTTTTTCCCTGGTACAATGGGCTTTTATGCACCAAACAGCTGTGTTCATCATGTTTATTTAGAAGGCGTCCATTGTAGTGGAAAAAGTCTGGAGGACAAAAATCTTGGTGAAGTGCAAGACTACTCTGTGGGTGCTGGCACCTTCTTTTTTTTTTTTCTGTCCAGTTCCTTTGGTCAGCATGCAAGTCACATACACAGGCACTGCCATGCAGACTTGCAAACCCTGTATAATAGCAACTTTTCACAAGTGCTGTCTCTTATTCCAAGCGCTCTCCTCCAGAAAGTTTCAATTGCAAGGCAACATACAGGACGTGTGACCACTTTACACCCTATGATGCCATCATTTCTCAATCTGTTGCTATTTTGGCCCCTCATTAGGTCACTTTCCAAATATTGTGTGCAGCTATGTGTCAATCATTGTCACAGCTCTGCTCTAGGCTAAGCCAACCCAGGACAAAACTGGGAGGGGGAAAAAAAAAGCCAACCAAACCAAGCACTGTGTAGAAAACAGTCAACGGTTTAACTGTGGAAAGCTATGTGTTGTTCCAAAGATAGCATAAGCCCGCTTGATGCAAAAACAGCTTACAGTACTAATGGTCCCCAAAATAATTTTATGCAGCTGAAATACGTAGTGTATAGCCAATGGCATCTGCAAATAAACAGATGTTAGAATCCCAAGAATTAAGAGCATGACATTGTAGGAAACTCTTGGTTCACTCCTGCCAAAAAAGCAGTTGAGTTTCCAGTTTCTGGAAAGAACGGAGCACCCAACATACTGACAGAACTTTTTTTGAGCAACAGTATCTCTAATACCTTCTCAACCCTTGAATGAAAGCTGCTGTACAAGCAGGCAGTGTTAGCCTGGGGAACTGAAGGGTTCCCTACCTTCTTTGGGGTACATCCCTCAGGACAAATGCATTCCCACGCCATCTGAGATAGCTGTGCCCCCTTCCCTCTTTTCAGGTTACCCTGTGTTAACACATAGTTTCAGGTAAAGACTGGAAACACTAAGTGTCTCTCTCAGCCACATAGTCAATGCCATTGTTATAACAGGCTGGAAAATGAACTGGAACAAACTAACATGCTTGGTCTTTTAAAAATACTAAAATATCTGTGTAGAATGAAATGGCTCCTTATTTCTGGAACAGTGGATGCTCTAGGTTTTCTAGAGTGAGCATTCTCACTTCTTGTCATTCATGTGTCTTGGGAAACTGTAATGAGGTTAAAAAGACCAGAATGAAGTTGCATCCGTACAGTTCACGGATGCTGGGAATCCATGCAGAAACACAGCGAAGGTGACTGCTGGGATCTGAAAGCAGCGTGGCCGGGGTGGGGGGGGAGGCTGCGAAGGGGCTGACTGCGTGGAGCTGGGGCTGCAGCAGGGGCCTGGGGAAGGCCTGGCATACTGGGGAAATGGTTTTCCAGAAGAAAGGACAGAAGCTTGGGGGGGGCGGGGGGGGGAAGGGAATGGATGGAGAGAAACGTAAGCCAAGTGGAAAGGGAGAGAGTGTGACAAAAGGATTAGCCCCTGCTTGCAGACAGTGTGTAGCAGAAGCAGAAAATGAACTCGGGGGGGACGGACAGAAGACCGGGGGGCGGGGGGGGGAACGACACGGACACAGACACAACGGACTTTAAGGAGAAGAAAACTGTTTCTCAGGGACCTTTTCAAAGACTTCCTGAATGCAACCTCCATTTACTTCTTTCTTCCTTTTTCTCCCAAGAAGAAAAAAAGGATCCGCTGTGAGCAGAATGTATGGCTGACTAACAAACACAGACCTGAACAGAGTCCCAGTCTGGAGGGAGACCATTGCAGGCCGAACTCCTGGAGCCTTCTCGCTACCTGGGCACCACGAAGCTTGTAAGCCAAGCAGGAAGGGGCAAAATCTACAATTTGTAATCAACAGGTCAGTAACTGGAAGTTTAAATTACACTGCCTGTTAGTCTTTTTGCAAAAACCAATGTGCTCGCCAAGTCTGGTTTTAAACTGGGTCTGTTACGATGTGCTTAATAAGGCTGGGTACATGAGACTGAACAGATTTTGCACTAAATGCTTTCAAAAATAGTGTCTGTTTTGAGACTGGATGTGCTTTGTGAAATTCCTACAGAAGAAAAAAAATGCTAATTAAGGAAAAATGAGTGTGTATCTATAGCTCCAGCTCTTAATGTTAACAGCGACAACACCAGAACAGTAGGGGAATTTGATTTGTTTTTCATTAGCTGCCCCATACCTTTGCTGACAGAACAGCAATGTGTATTTGGGCAGGGAATGCTCTTTAAACCTACGCTTTAACATCAATAGCGCTGGGAGGACTGTGAAATGTCATTCCACGGGCAGCGCCAGAGCAGATCCGACGCACCATCCATCTGACCCTTGTCAAATGGAGCCACCACCGAACAGCTCTGGCCAGAGCCCCGTGGTGGGGAGCAAAGGCACGGGTGGATGTTTTCTGGAAGGCCGCAAGCTGCGGCGCGCGAGGTGCCACCTTGCAGGATCTCCATGCGTGAGAACCCCCCAGTGCAGAAGTGCTGGACCTCAACAACTTCCTGTGACAGGGAGTTCCACAGCGAATTGTCTCTGCACAGCCCGGGCTGTAGCTTCCTTCCCTCGACTTTCATTTAAGTCTGGTGTTACGAAACGCCTGCAAAACTTTTTTTCACTCAGTCTTTGTCACGTTCCTGCTTGTATCCCTTCCTTCCAAACACTGGCAGTCTCCCATCTCTCTGAAGTTATATATATTCTTTATAGCAAGCTTTTAAAGTATCGCGGGGGGGGGGGCGGGGGGGATTTTTGCACGTTGTTACGGATGTGGCACTTTTTGTGCGTGTTCCCCCCCCGGCCCCGTCCCTCGGGCAGCGCCAGGGCAGTCGGTGTGTGACCATTGACCAGAGTGTCAACACGGGCGGCGGGAGGAGGCGGCGGCGGGCGGCTTCGCCAATGCCGCGGCGGCGCCTCGCCCCGGCCCGGCCGCCGGCCCGTTAGCGGGACGGGCGCCGCCGCAGCGCCCGGCAGCCGAGGGGAGCGCGGCGGGAAGGGGCCGGGGCCGGGAAGGCGCTGCGGGGCCGGCCGAGCGTCCCCAGCCGCCCGCGGCGGGGAGCGGGGCTGCCCCGTCCCGCCGGCGGGCTCCGTCCCGGCGCGGGGAGGCTGCCGAGGCATCATGGCGGTTGCGGGCCCGGGGCGGGGTGGGGGCAGCGGGCCGGGGGCTGCGCGCCGGGCGGCGGCGCGGACTCACCTCGCTCCGCTGGAGCTGGAAGAAGCTGTTGAGATAGCTGGAGCTGAGCGAGGAGCCCAGCTCCGGGGTGCTCTTGGTGTAGCCGAGGTCGGGGTGCTGGGACGAGGAGGGCTCGGGTCTGAAGGCATCGAAGGCGCTGGCCTGGTGCGTGTCTTGCAGCGAGAGATAGACCCAGTTGAGGAGCTGGGCGGGCTGGTAGACGGACGCGGCGCTGGTGTCGATGGCTGACAACAAGCTCATCTTTCCCCCGGGCTCTGCCGGCGGCGGTCCCCGCGGTGCCGCTCCCCCTCCCCGCGCTCCGGCCGGCGCCGCTTTCCCGTCCCTGCCCGGGGCGCTTCCTCCTGGCCGCCCGGAGGAGAGGGGAGGCCGGGCCGGGCCGGGGGCTCGCTGCCGGGCCCCGCGCCGCTCTCGCTTCCCCCTAAGGCCGGCGGCGCCCGCCCAGCCCCAGCGCTCCGCGCAGCACGGGCATCGCTGCCGCCGCCCGCGGGCTCCGACGGAAACTTTCCGCGCTCTCCCTCCCCGCCCGGCCGGTGCCTGCCCCGCTATCTGTCTTTATTCCCACTCCCGCAGGCAGCGGCGGGGAGGGGCTGCCGGCGCTGGGGCAGCGGCGCCGCGCCCCCATAGGCCTCCCGCCCGCCGCGGGGGAGCGGGGGGCGGCCGCGCCGCTGGATGCCCGGGCGTCCCGGCGCCGCTCCGCCCCGCCCCGCGGGGGTGTGTGGCTGCGCCCGTGTCCCTGTCCCTGCACGCGTGGGGGTGCGGGTGCCCGTGTCCCGGCGGAGGGCCCGGGCGGCTGGCCGGGGTCTCCCCGGGCGGCTGGCGGCTGGCCCGCCTGCCCTTTCCTCCTTCCTGCAAACTCGGACGCCGAAGCGGCGCAGAGCCCTCCTTCCCAGGGCTCGCCGCCGGGCCGCTCCCGGGTGTTTTGAACTCCGCAAGTTTCGCTCGGTCCGGGCCGCCCTCCCCCCGCGCTCTCGTTTCTGTTCCCGGCCGGCGCTCGGAGCTCGGCGTTGGCTGAGGTTCCTTCTGGTGAAATCGTTGCCAGAGCTCCGGGTTTCGGCGGGCTGGCTGGGTCACCGAGGATGCGCCAAGCCTTGCGGAGTCGGCGGTTCCCAAATAAGGCAGGCAAGCGACGCGATCTTCCCTTGGAAATCCAGCTAGGTAGCCCTGGGCAGGCTCCTGGGGAGCCTGGCTGCGGTGGGATGCGCTGGAGTTCCAGCGGAGTAGGCCTTTTAAGGAGTCGGTAGCACAAAAGGGGATGATGGATGATTGTCCTTTTAGGAAGGAGCCTGAGTGGGTAAGATGGTAATTACAGTTCATAAACTCATCCCTGCTGCCTCTCTTGCGAGGAGCGGAGTTGAGCCAGGCAGCTACTTCTCACTTTGGTACAAATACCGTGACAATCAGACTAGGAGTTTTCGTTAGAAAAGAAAAGGAAATCCCAGGAGGTAACTTTAAAACTTAGGCAAAGCTCCTTGTGCTCTTTCTTGAGTGACAGGAGACTAAAAAGTCATGTGTCCGCCCAATGGTCTTGGGGGGGAAAAGCCTTCCTTACTTAGATAACTGCAAAAAAATCTGACCTCTGAAACATCAAAGTTGGCATCCAGGTTTGCTGTAATGAGCCATACGTCTCTGCCAAGACTGAAGAAAAATCTCTGTTCTGAAAAGGAAAGGTTACAAGCAACAGAAAATGTGGGTCAGCGTATGCTTGGTAGAAAACACTATTAAATTGTCAGCTGCAAACGCCAAAGATGGATGCATTCTGCTTTTGAGAGCAGGTAGTTAAGACAGCACAGCTATCTGCTTGCAGGAATTTAACTGAAGGTGAAGACTGTAACTTGCCAGAGCTGCAAAGTGAGATGAAGTTTGGAATAGCTGAGTCAACCTGAACTCCTTTAGTGGTGCTAATATTATTTTTTTTAAATACAAAGTCCTTGCAGCACAAATGCAGTTTGCTCATTTGTAAGCTGTCTTGGTTTATAAGCCCTTGGGAGCACATCTAAACATGTGTGTATCAGCATGAGTAGGAACAAACTACGCCAGCGTGAAGGGACTCTGTAACTGCCCACGGCATAGGTCATAGTAGCAGAAGAATTATATCGTATTGCATCCCAAACTCAAACACTTTCACAGTGTTTTAAAGAAGCAAAAAGGTGAATGAGGCTTAGTGACTTAATAAATCGTGGATGAGGATTTTCCAGGATTTGCTGGTAACTGGAAAAAGAAGAAGAAATACAGATCGCGTCTGAGGAACTCACCTTTCTGTCAGATGGTGATAGTAAAGTCAGGATATGGTAGAAAGTGTCTAGGAGGGGGAACTAGCTCCTTGTTTTGTTACAGAGTTTTTTGTGGCCATGCTAAACCCTTCCTTAAAGGCAACTTCTATTCTTATCACTTCCCCCTTTCACTTGATAAATTAAAACAAAATACATGTGTTTTTATTTGACAGCTCCGCTGTTCACTCTGTATAGTAAAATGCTATGAAGCAAATGTGAGTTCTGAACAAGCAGAATAGATAGCGTAACAGGGTTCCTGTAGTAAAAGAGGTCAAAATGTAGAGTGGCTGAGGCGATACAATGTTTTGGGTGAAGAGGTTTTGGTATATGTTGATTATGGTGGGGTTTTTTTCCAAACTGAATATAGCCCTCATGGTGGTTGGTTTGATTGCTTTAGTTAGACACCACAGTACAGATTGCCGGGGGCAAGGGAAGGCAGAGTTAGTGCGCATTTATTACAGCAGCTGCATTCAGTGGAGCAGCAACCCCCTACGATGTCAGGGACGTCATGAGTTCCAGCAGATGCGTTTGAATGTTGAAAGGTTTTGGCTGTAATCTCCCCTTGATAGTAGCTCTGGTGGCTTCTAGTAACCATGCAGAGGAATGAGTGAATTGAATAGATGCTTTATTTAGTGTATCAAGAAAGGGAAAGGCTGCAAATGCCTCCACTATGAGTAGTTTAACTAAAGAGCACCCACACTTTGAGATTCATTTGTCATCCTGGTTTTCTGTTGCAGTTTCTTCTGGAAAAGTTTCTAGATGCTTCCTCTCCCTTTCTGGACTTAATACTGCTCTCAGCTTAGCAAAATGTTGTGCTACCACATTTGCTGCAGTCAGTTGTGTTCAAGATAGTGGTTTTTTTCATTGTAAGTCCCCTCTTTCTTCACCCCTAGAAGTCACAGATTAGCACGGAGAAGATTGGTACAAATGGCCTGTTTAGCAGATACGTGGCAGTAGAGAAAGAAAATTGTCAAGGTCAATTGCATCTGTTGTCCTCGGAAACATTCAAGGCAAAACTGTCTAGTGAGACAGTCCAATGGCTGCAAGATGTCTTCAGGACATGTGCACAGGTCCTATTGATTGCATTGGGGTGGAGTATAAGTGACATCAACAGTATGAATTATGCATTAGCCTGGTGGTGCTGAAACAGTTATTTATTTATCCTCCTGGTTTTGTTTATGAGTAGTGCTGATGAAGTAAAAAAAAAACAAAAAAAAACCCCAACCAAGACTGTAACATAAAACTTTACGTAATCTGAATGGTTTAAGTGGCTTGGAAAATAGAAGCCTTGAAACAGGTCAAAGGCAAACACAGAGTCAGGACCCAGCATCTTCAGTCCCATTCCCTAAGTAGTGTGTGACCATGTAGTTTATTCAAAATGACCTTATAACTGCTTGCTAAGCCTGTCCCTTCAGTGAGCTGGACCTCTTGCGGCTGCTCTTTTCCCAAGGCATCTTTGCAAGACTGAGGAACACAACTTTCTGCTTCTGGCCAGGACTTGTTGTTTCATAATCTAATGTAGTTATGCTCCTGCTTTCAGTGTTCATAACTTTAGACATGCCAGCATTTAAATGACATGTGTGATTTTAGGGGTTTTATTTTCTTTTTTTATGGTACTCCATATTTTAGAAAATAGTGTGCCCTAATAGCAAATATCCTTCTGGGATGCTCATGCTTTTAAAGGTGTCTTGGTCTGAATTGCAGTCATTTTAGTCTTCCAGATTAGATGGGACTCCAAAAGGAAAATAGAATGAATACCCAAAACTACCAATAAGACTAGAGAAAACAGGCAACTTCAACCCACCACTGCGTTCTCTGGTTTCTGTAATTGGGACATACGTAATGCAATGGGCCATTCAGCTGCAGCATAGCTGGAATATTCCACGCAAATCTTTTTCATATGCTGTGGCAGAGATTCTTATCTTATTATGAAATAATTTAGCTGTGCGGTGGAAACAGTGTGTAAGCGCTTTTCAAATTATGAGAAGGCATTTCAGCAGAGTTGTAAACTGTAAAAGTACATCTGCATGTGGCATTTCTGAGTTATGGACGTTACAGCCACTTGTGCTTGCTATGTAGGTTCAACAGTTCTGCTGCCAGCCATGACAAACAGCATAAACCAAAGTCTGTGAAAGCGACTCTCAGAAATGCGTGTGCTTGGGTATGTTACACCATGTATTTTTGCACCTATCTAAAGGCTCAGCTGCAACCCAGTGCGTAGGCACAAGAGTTAAAATTCCTGTTTTCTTCCTCTAAGCTACTCTTCCGCCTGTAGCTTCAACATAGAAAGTTCTGGAAATGGATGAATATGAATGTATAGCTCATTCATATGGAGAATTTTGGTAAATATATACCGTACGCAGGAAGGATTTGCTGTGGGTACTGTGTGAAGCACAATTCCTGCAAGACTGTCTCAAACCACTAAGTGGGTAATTGGTGTAACAGACCTCCTTGGAGCACACAGGTTCTGCAGCTGGCCAGTTTATGGTTTCGAGTCTTGGCGCCTCCTTGCTTGCTTTACGTTGACATGTCAGTGCCTTGCTGAGTAATTGCATGAAAGATGCCCTGGGTACGGATAGCTGCGTGAGAACTACTGGTTTGATTTTTGCATTGTTTTGCAAAGCTTCTTGCAGACTCTTCAGCTGCAGCACAGGCTTCTGAAGTGTTCTGTTATTTCAGTTTTAAAAGGCAGTAGCTCCTTGTCTCTAGCACTGATCTGAAAGTTCAGCTGTCCAAAACAGTAGCTGAGGCACGGGATTCCTTTTGCTTAGCCCATCCTTTCTTGATTTAAGCCCTTCCTTGGGCTTAGCCCGAGCCCTTTCTCTTGCTTGGCTCAGACATCCAAGAGAGGGAGTCCACGGCAGAGGGCAGAGCAGAGGAGCAGGGCAGCAGTGGTTAGGGAGCGGAGGAGTGGGCACGGGGGCAGCCCACCTGCCTCGTTGGAACCGCTGCTGATGCTTCACCAGCCAGGGAGGTGGCAGGCAAGTGGGGAGACCCAGGGAGCTACTGTCACCTGGGAATCCCTTTTAACCTGCCTTATGCTGCAGGAGACCCTTTACTAAGGGTGTTTCTTAAATGTCCTCAGGGGCTTTGTAACTGGCTGCCAACCGAAGAGGATAGGTGCTGCCTATGGAGCCCCTTAAAGACCTTGCTGTTAAAGCGTGCAGTAACACTCAAACAACTGCCCAGGGAGGGAAAGGATGACCCTTTACTTGATTATTTTTTTTTTTTTTAAGTGTGTGGAGGGTTTCATTTCTACCTTTTTGTGTGTGCCTTTACTGCATATAGTATCTCTGCCCAGCTGCTTCTCTCGTTAAATCCTTGGTACAGGAAGCTCCAGGAGCCAGATATAGTGTCTTATTGTTTGCCACTTGTTCTCTGTGCTTCCCTGGGAGCCCCACCAGATTCTTTTTTCCAATAACTATAAACTCTCTGAGTTTGCTTGCTGAGGTAGAACAAGGCTTTGAGAAAATAAGAGTTAGAGCAATTGCAGGAGACAGAAGAGAAAAACAGAGATAAAGATAAATGAAATGATGATTAGTATCATAGCAGTTAATAGGAGATGAGGGACAAGAGGGAACTGGTGGAACCGGTGAACAGAGTGGCAGCGGTGGGATTATATCCACTATTAGCTTCTGATTAATGGGTTATTTGACTGCTTTTTGTGGAAGTACTGATTGTCCTGAAGTCGGCTCAGGTCTGGAAGCAGTATTTTATTCATGGTGTGGGAATCTGTTCGCACCACAGTTGTCACAGAGAATATTGTTACCGCCTGCTTCAACACTGCACTCTCACTGATTTCTTCTTAATGCCTTCTTTGCATGGCCAGGATTGTCTGTGGGTTTGCTTTTTCTGTTTTATCCCTGTATTCCGTTAGGCTGGATAACAGAATGAGTATTTCGTTTGTTGATGAGTATATGCAGCTTATCTGTTCTGAGTTGCCATGTTGATTCTAGACTGGGCATTTCTCTTAATTAGCCCTAACCCTGTTGCAGGGAAGTTTGTTTCCTAGTTACTTTGAGTTGACACGTTATTTATATCAGAATTGGAAACTCTCCAAGGAAGTTTTAGGCAGCTTTTTATACGAAAGGAATGAACTGCAGATGCCTGAAGACAAGGGATTTTTATTTTTGTGTCCCAAAACTCAGACCTGTGTCTCACACGAGGGCTCAGTTCTTGCCTTGGTCAGCACACCTCACACACCTACAAAATTCATCAGGATTGTCTAGAACTTGTCTTGTGTATCACCAGGTTTTGAGTTGTCTGATGCAGGCAACGAGGTGACAGTAAGTACCAATCCATTTACTGCTCTGGACAGAGAGGCTGTCACCCAGTACCATCCCATCAAGGGCCTAAAAGCCATCAGCTTTATAACAGATCCCTGGCGTACAGGTTTTGGATCAGAGTTACTGCATCAGTTCTGGTGTATGGTTTTATGAGAACAATGATATTGGTTCAGGTATAAATATGGACTGAGCTACTCTAGTAAGAAAAGCTTTCCATATGTGTACATTTATCAATTATAGATAAAAATCATGGTGGTATTACATAAGTTAGTGCTGCTGATGGAACACTAACACCCCTACTCTAAAAACATTAAAATCTGTCCTCTTCCTTTTTAAGCCAGGCTGTTTTTTCACCTCAGTTAGTACAGTTGACAGACATCGTTCTCTCTCACATATATTTCTTGTTACTAAAAGCACTGCAGTCCAATCTCAGTATACTATAATCCAATCGCTCACCAAGAAAAAGAAAAGATTTACAAGGAAAAAAAAAAGTGCTATTCCTAAGCCTGTGTAAAAACCAGAGTTCTCACTGTAGAGTGACTTGTGCCTGATCAAATTCATTTTAGCCCTGTTTGAAGTCAGTCAAAGGCAAAACATGAACTTCTAGCAAGACATGTTTTCTTTGTTTCTTCAGTACAATCCTAAATAAGAAAAATGAAGTTGTAGTGGAGATCAATAAATAAATGGACCAGAATGGTGTAGGTACTCATGCATTAGGGAAAAACCTACCCCACTCCTTGGTGTACAACTGGAATATTTTGGCCCGTACTGTTCTTCGGGACAATTTTTTTGCCTGCTAACCTGAAACTTTAATTTTACTCTCCATGTTGGTCTAGACACTACTGCAGACCCTTACAATGAACCTCCTGAGTTAAGCCTGGTACCAAGCCCCAGGTGCTGACCTGACCCTTTCCCATTTAGGGAGGCAAGTAGCTTCTTCTCATCTAAAGGGCTGAACAAGCCTACTAGTGTCTCCATCTTAAACATAGCTGTTAATTTGAAGGTGTTAACATGTACCACCTGGTCCTGTGAGGGTGGGATTAGCCAAGGGTATCATTAACACTAATAACTTGTTGAATGAAAAGTGAAAATGAAAGCTGAGGAAGTCTGCAAGGGTGTAATTGCTCCAAAATTAACTTTCCAATGTTTCTACCTTATGGAATGCTATATTAGCTAAGAAATGTGAAGAACCAATGAACAGGTGAGATACTCCTTTGATGCACAAGTGAAAAAAGTGTGGAGTTCATTTCCCCACTTTCAATATTGTGATTGCACCTTGGTTTTTTTCACTTGTCTCAGCCCAAGCTGTAGGACAGTGTAGAGGAACGCAGGCAGTGGGTTGGTTAGCATTGATAACATGCAGCTGTGGCCCTGCCCCAGAGGCAGTGGGTTGATCGCCGTGGATGATGTGCAGGTGTAGCTCGTTCCCGCTAAGTGGTTAAATAGCCCTGAGGATTGGGGGTTGGCTGGAGGAGGAGCAGTGTGGCCTGGCCTCTGGAGGAAGGAGAAACAGCATGGACAGTAGAATCTGACCAAGGGTAAAGCCTTGTTGCAGTCTACTAGTTTGATTGTGCTGCAACAATTGGTGCCTTGTGTGAGGCTGACTGAGTTGGACTTTGACTACAACAGGCCAGGGCCAGCTATGGAAACACGTTCTCCAGCTGAGAACATCCACCTTGCTGTTTCTGCGACGGTATCCCTGTCACTGTAAACCTCTGAGTGAAAAACGCTCATCCCCAGCAATGCTGTCATAGACATGTCTTAAAAGTGGATTAAAACTGGATTGCTAGGTAAAGAAGGACATGGAGAGATGGGTGGATGTCCCAGGATAATCCTAATGCTCACCTTAGAAACCACAACAAAAGGTCCTGAATGTTTTTACACTGAGAAAAGATAAAGGAGAAGTAGTGAAAATCACAGTTTAAATCTTTTTGTGATGGATTCCCTCTGCACTGGTTGCCTTTTACGCCTGCAGGTGGAACATCTTTCAGGAAGGCGGCTTCAGCTCACCAGCACACATGCCATACCAGTGGTGTCAAAGGTGCTGTGTGTTTCTGCCACTGCCACATTCCACCTTTGCTAGTGGCACAGTTATGTATTGGATTCACCAAAAATATTTTTCCTATCCCTAAGCAAGGATTTTAATAAATAAATGCCACAGCAAAACATTATTTGGCAAAACCTATCCAGTTCTGGGGAGGAGTACAACAGTACTCGAGCAAACTGAACTTTTTTTGTTAAATTCATTTTGAATTGGTGAAAATTCTCATACAAAATATTCTGTCTTCATTGACAATATTTGCACAAAAAAACCCTAAAGGAAATTCAAATATGTTGAGCATCTGGGTCCCAAAAACTTGCTAGATTTTCCAAAAAGCAAAAAAGTTGATGGTTTACTATTTATTTGTTTTACGTGTGGTATATGCAATTTGTTTGCTACTGTTTCTAGTAGATGTGAAATTATTGAACCTTCTCTCTGTATCTGTGGCTTGTTTTCACTTGTTTCTAATGTGCTTTGAACAAAGGACGTGGTGGTGAGTGGGAGTTCAACTGCTGTTAAATGGTCTGTGTTCATCTCCCCTTTCTCGGCTTCAGAAAAAAGGAGAATTGAAGGAAAAAGAAAAAGCTTAAAATGTTAGAAAGGGCTTATTATCTACTATTTTAAGAATTAGGATGCTATCAAGCACAGATTACTTCAGAAGAAAACAGCTGCAAATTCTGGTTTTTTCTGGTCTGAAAGTAGGGGTGTAGGGTGTTGTCCCTTGTTAGTGAGAACCAGAGAGGTCTGGAGCAACCGTAGGTTCTGCAGAAAAAAGTTCATGTTTTGCTTCATTGCTGGTGTAACGTTATATATGCTGGTCAAAGTGGCGATGACAAATGGTAACATCCACGCTACGGCACAGCACAAGGGATCATGCTTTTCAGTCAGGTCCTTTCTAGGTCATGAGTGACTTGAATGAAAATGTCAGTATCCTGCATCTGTTTTCCTATTTTGCCAGATGTCCTGAGGTGAGGTAAGAGGATTCATGCAGCTAGAAAAAAAAACGCTTACCTGTATTGTTTGTGTATCAGCAGAAAAATAGCAGGCATCCCTTGGCCTGTGCTACCAAGAAGTTTCACTTGGTTTAAACTTACCTATATTTAGTAAAGATTATAACAATATATTAGAAATAATAACCTTTGTTTAACTTCTTTTAAGCTTTTCCCCTTGATGAACTGAAAATATGACTGTGCTGCAAATACTGCCAAAGTTATGATTCTCTTAAAAATCTTTTGAGAAGAACTGACAGTGACAACTAATATCCCCAGTAAAATGCTGTGGTTTGGCTTTCATTTGTGGTTAGCTGTGGCTGGGGTGTCAGCTGGAGGTGCAATTCGCAGAAGTACTTCCAGAATAATAATTCATTTTCAGTTGTAGTTCGACAGTTTGAACTGGGTTCAGATTTGGTTTGATTCTCTTTTCTAAAATGCCTGTATCTTGTACTGTTTCTGCACTTCAAAGATTCTCTTGTTCTCTCCACCATCGTAGTTATGTGATTATAATTCTTTCATGAAGAATGGCTCTAGAAGGCCCATAAATAAATAATTCATGCCACAACCCCTAAAGATCTGTTTTCTGGATAGCTTGAAGACTGTATGTTAGCAGGAGGCTTGGGTTACATTGGGACATTTTTAAACTGACAGTCACACTTTTAACATGAATAATTGTTTTTGATCATAATAACAGCCAGTCTGCAAGGACTAATAAATTCCACTGAGTTACCCAGAGATATAGCTTAGTCTCCTTGGAATCTATAATGCATTTTTAATCGGACTATTATGGCTCCGTGGTACTGCGTATTCCATTGAAAGCTTGAAAACCATTCAGTTATAACTCAGTAAAAATTGAAAGAGTCATATAACCTGCCTGGGTTTCTTAAACTTATATTTTTGGCTTGTAGTAATTCCCAGAGATTGGGGGAAAGGCCTCATTCTTTTCAACCTGCTTCTCTAATCATCCGCTTTCCCTTACTGAATTCTTCCTTATCAGTAAACTCTGTGTTCCTTTTCTTGGCCTGTTAACAGTCTGGTTGCTTATTATTTTGAAAGTCTGTTGGGGGAAGTAACAGTCCAATCCAAGTGGTGGGTAGCATATAGGGTTCTGTCTGCGTTAATGAGTACTGTGGCCTGATAGCAGTGATTTTTTATTTTTTTAAAGGATGATCAATGGACCCAGCATCCACACTCCACTCGTTTCAGGTTTTTTCTCCTTAGGACGAGATGTAGTCGTGCCGTCTAGACCAAAAGCCCTTCAGCATTCAGGGCACATTTTAGCACAGGTTTGTGTTTAGAGCGTGCTGTGTGTGCTCTCAGATGTGAGTAAAAACAGAGTGAGGGAGAACAGCCGCAAGATTTATGACAGGAGTGTGTTCCTGGTCTGGACTAAACTGCTGACATAGATGTTCTCTAGGTGAGCCTACCTGAGAGCAGAGCGTGAACTAGACTGTTCCTCTGGCTTTCCTCCTTGCTCTTGAGAGAAGATGAAGTATACTGCTGTTTCTTCTGTGCTGGTCCTGGGACCAAAGGCAAACTCCTGCCTTTCCCCGCTTTCCCTTCCCATCTATTTAGGATGGATTGTAGCAGTTCTCCCTCTTGTTTGGTTTTTGTTTCTTTCTTTCTTTTTTGGGTTTTTATTGCCCCTCAGTTTCCTAGCTTTTTATGCTTTCTCCTCTGTGGAGGTATGAAAGAAGGCTCTCAACTGAGCATTGCTGTTAGCAAGAGTTTGAAAACAGTAGGATGTCCCTCCTGTGTTTTTGAAGGGCATAAAATATGATATGAATGCTTGCCATATTGGCATTTTAGTAATGGCAAAATGTTTTCACACTGTGATACCCTAAATAGTTGGTCTTAACTTATACTTTTATGTTTCTTCCATTATGTAGCCTGTTTATCCTTTCTGCGAAGCTTCCAGAAGGATCGATGCCATGAATAGTGGCCCAGCGTAGTTCTGGTGATCACTTACTTGCTTGGAATGGAATCAAAACTATGTAGTATTTGACACAGGACACTAAACAGCCATCAAGTCAGGATTTTGTCAGTAGTGTGGGCCAAGTTTCAACCAGCAAGGGTCGAAGAAAATTCCCTATTTCATGCTCTTCAGGCTCTAAAAAGAATGTTTTTCTTTAATGACCCTCAGCTGAATGGTACTCTAGAATTACTAAGTCCTTTACTGATCTTCAGTAAGGGTGAGTGCATCCATTTCATAGGTGTTATTAGAACCAGCTCTGTAGGTATATAAACTTGGACCAGCTAAATGACTTGACTGTGGATAAACATGAACCCCCAGCAGGAAGAGCCGGCCAAAGCGGTGACCTTGCATTTCTGACTCCAACCACTAACCCGCCTAGCAGGGATTTGATGCATGTGCTTTAACAGTGGGTAGTTTGGAAATACGTCTCCTCTCTCGAAAAAGTATTCTGTGTTTTTGGTGCAAAGCCCTATTCTACCTTTTCCTCTGGAACATGTACAGTTTTCAGTTTAAAAAAAAAAAAAAGCCTAGTCAGCTAACCTGCTTCTGAAATTTATTCATCCCACTGAATTTTGTCCTCTTTAAAGGGCTGACTCAAATCTGGACACATGAAGAATGTTTCTCCTTTGTTTCATCGTCTTGTTTACCTTTGAGCTAGTTCCTGCCTTTTTCTAATGAGCTGCTAAAGCTGGTGGCATCCCCTGGGGCCTGGGAGCAAGGCGGCTGTCTGAACCCTTCCCTTTACCCTGCTTTGCAGCATGAATCTCAGGGGAATGGTTTCCACTGTTTATTGAAACTGGGATTAAGAGTGGCTGTGTTTTGAGTGACAGGCGCTCCTGGGGAACTGTAAAAGCCTTCATTTCACTTATTCCTTTCTTTTCACACTGCCCAGACAGTGTTGTAAAGTTGCACCACTGTTAAGAGTGAGATAGAACCCCACTGCAAAGCAGCGACTTGAAAGAACCCATCTGCTTTTTGGCACCTAGGTGTTCGGGCTGGGATAGGCTTAAAACCTGAAGCCCACTCACTGCCTGTGGAATACTTGTAGAAAACAAAAATAATGCTTTTCCTGCTCTTCCCAGGACCAGCTATGCCTGTTACAGTCACCTTACTGCACGGTGTCATCTAGCACTGACATCCCTTCAAGCTAAACTGATCACCAAGTGAAGGCAACAAGAACCCGAACTTTAAGTGGTAGCTTTGGACCTCTGCAGAAGAGATCTGGCTTCGTTTGGCCATGTGGGTGTTTGTGGCTTTTAAGTGTCTGCCCAGGCCCTGAAGTTTCAAGTGTAAGCTAGTAATTTATTACAAGCTTTGCACTTTGAATGCTTTTTTCACTTCAAGTTCTACTGTTACTGAACAACTTCTGCTCGTGCAGCAATGTAAGTACAGGCTAAACTGGGATATCAGTATTTCTGGAGGATATTGTTTAGAGTTAAAACAAAACAAAATGCAACAAAAAACCCTAGCTTGGGGAGAGTGCTTTGTTAGCAAACCATTTTTGCTACATCTTACCTGGAATATCTCCAGCTCCCTTTTTCCCACTGGCTGGTCATGGCAGATTCCCAGAATTAATAAGCCACCCTTTCTTCTAGCAAGAGGAAGGCTCTCGGTCTGCTGTAATTGCGCCTAGCATCCTGGCTCTACCTGGAGTGCTTCCACCTCCTGTAAGGAGTTCAGCGTCTGCTCTGCAGACCACAGTGCATAGCTTTGGTTGTTAAAAATATTGAAGATTTATTTTCTGAAATATACTTGTAGAAGAGTTCAAGACTCAACAGTTCTTACTGCCATATAAAGCAGAGTTATTTGCGTTTGACTTTACATTTGATGCCCATTAACATTTTGATTAAGAACTTATATTTTTCAGCCATTTCTTTCATAATGCTAAGCTCTGTCTTTTTGCATGATAGCATTTAAAGTACTTACAGTGTATTTCAATGCAAGACAACACTGAATATACTTTTCCTATTGATCCTCCTTTTTCTACTTCTCTTTAGATGAGAGGTGCTTTGTGTATTGATTTACCCTGACAGATTTGATGTAAGTATTTCCAGACTTTGTATTTGCTTTTTTTGTTGTTGTTTTAGTTTGGTGCTTTTGTTTTGTTTTGTTGGGTTTTTTTAAGAATAACAGCAACTTTGAAATCCAAGGCAAGAAGTGCTGTGTAGTTGAAAAGCTTGTTATAATTTTATAGCAGAGAAAAACTGCCAGCTTTTGTCTCAAACCAGGATTTTGAAAAGTGTGAATGTATAAGTTACAAAAGACATTAGATTTATTGCCTCATCGACCAGCATGATTCTATGTGGCTGAAGAAGGTCCAGCAGCATCTGGCTGCAGTCCTGAGGGATCCCTGCTGACCAGGCTGATCTCTTCTCCATCTCATCTCTGCTTATCCTCCTTATTTTGGTAAACTCACTAGACTTCTGATAACTCTGTACGTCCAAGCATGGGAAACAGTTTCGGGCACTTGGTCTCAAAATTTCCTCCTCTGAAAGATAACAGGTAGTTCTGAGAAAATAACGCTTCATTACCAGCAGTTGCAGGCTGGGTGTGACCCAGTAACCTGGCTCACAAGTCCAGAGGCATTGGTCCCGTTAAACGTTGTTGTGGTTTACTTTCTTTTTCTTAAATGGTACAGACCAAAAAACTCCACAAAATTAGTAAGTCACTGCTCAGATGCCGTTTCACTAAAGCATTGAATTTATTTCGTTTTCATGTTTGCTCTTTCTCATTTAATTGCTGCCTGCTATGTTGCCTTCAGCATCTCCATCGCTGTAGACTGTTGGTGGCGTAGGCTACGTGCTCCGGCTGACGGCCGCCGGGCGCTGTGGGGCACTGGTGCCCTGTGAAGCAGTCTGCCTGCGCCAGCCGTGCAGGATGCCTGCTATTTTTCTGTCAGCTGGATGTAAGTCACCGCTTGCACGTAGCTTCTGCTGAGAGAAACCCTGGGGGAGAGAGAGAGAGAATGGAGCTGAAATGCACTTTTCCCCCAATACTCTGTGTATTTGTATGAATTGCTATACACCTGCGTACTCAGTGATTTCCATTGCCAACAAAGCCAGCTGTATACAATGAGCAGCCAGTCCCTGTAATGTACTGAACCCATATGATCTACAGTGTAAAAATCATTTGTAGGAAGGACTTGGCAAATACGTTTTGAGAAATTAATACATCTGCAGAAAACTATGACAAAACTTTACAAAAAATTAAGATTGGAGTAAATTACCAGGTCTTATTGGGAAATACTCTCCTTCAGAACACCTTCATTTCATGACTCTCTTGTACTGCTTTCCAATCTTTAATAAATGTATTAATAATCTAATTAATAAATGGAGATTTGGTTATTCCAGTAATCAGTTTTCTTCATCTGCGGAAGAACAGATTTTGGTTTTATATTATTTCTGCCCTGGCAGGAATATGCATGTACGTCTCTGGTTACATGATGTGTGCTCACAGCTATTTATTTTCCTCATTAATATTTGTGAGACAGCTCCTCACAATGCCCTGTGAAAACCCACGTAAACTCTGTTGTTGCCTCTTCTGTTAACTTATTACTGTAGTCAGCTTGTTGGGGGAGGGAACAGATTTTTTTTTTCAAGAAACCACGCTGCTTTGACTGAGCAGTTGATGTTTTTTATCTCTCAATGTTGGACTATGCTGTCCTTAATAACTTTTCACTAGTTTCCCACTAAAATGTTTACAGTTATTGTAAAGGAGTGACTTATTATCAACTACAGATAACTAGAATTTTTTTAGTATTGTGAGCCGTAAGTCTTTGAATTGACTGAAGCTATATACTCTGACAAACTTTCTCCAAGTAGACATCTTCCTACATCTAGCTGTCTTTTTATTTTTTAACAACACAAATCAAGAAAGACTTAGAATGAACATTTAGAAGAAGACGTCGGGGAAAGAAAAAATAAAAACTTTTTAATCACCATTCGATAAAAACTAGTCTCAGTTGTTCTAAAAATAACAAAACCAAAAGTATAGAATGCCAGCATTTATTTCCTGATGCTTCATGAAAAAATTTACAAATGAAAAATTTAAAACAGCTGCTAAATTTTAATGTGCATTCTTGGGGTGGATTCCTTTTTTTTTTTTTAGTTGTTATTTCCTTTCCCTAAAAACTTACAAAGTATTTTCCCCTGCTTTGAAGCAGTGTATTTTAAAATACCTGAATTTGCTGCCTCCTACTTCAGGCTATACCTGGCTTAAGGATAAAGCGAGAATCACTCAGACTTTATCCAGCAGCAATTATCATCATTGGCAATTGCCAATTTCTTAGTTTTCAAGTTCAAAAAGTAGCTATTGGAATGGTGCCTCCTAGTTGTTTGGTTTTACCACTGGTTACTTAAGACAGTGATTTGGTTGCTTGTTCTACATGGAGAGTAAGTTAGTTTCCTGGAAAGTTTTTGGTGATCTGTCAGCACTTAACACGGCTATTCTTCCTGAGTTTTCATCCAACACAAAATATGGTATAAGTGTAATGGGCTGTGGGATTTTTGGTTCAGTATTTTTTTTCATCTTTTCAGTAACTTGTGTTTAGGTCAGATTCTGTGGAAAAATGATGTACAAATATGACCAGAAAAAAAAAATAATCTAATTTTTAACAGAAAAATAATATTTTACCATGGGCAGATTTCCTTCATATTGTTATTTTTTGACTGCCTGGTCTAATAGCTGACACATTGTATTAGATTTTTGAGATAGAGCTCAAGCTAAATTGTCTTGCAGAATTTGTCCCAAAGCCTTCGCATTTGCTGTGAGCTTAGGGATCTCTAGGGAAAAATTATGGAATTCATTATTCAGATGACTCTGTGCATGACCTAAGTTTTTTGTTTTGGTTTGGTTTCGCATGTCTTGCTCTACTGTGTTGAAAATAGTCACTGGTTAAGTCTCCTCAGTGCTACAAAAGTCTGAAATTTTAGCTATAGATTTGAGACACTGATAAATTGCATAGCTGTTGAGATGAAGTGGGTTAATTTAGTTTATCCTCTTGGGGTGTACATGTCAATGGAGGCTATGTATTGGTAGAACAGTAAACCATATGTATTTATTCTTTGGGCAAGGATTGGCCACAATGCAGCTTATATAGACAGCAACACAGCACTTTTTTCCAATCAGTAAACCACAAACCTTAGTTTTACTGTCCTGGGACCACACTTCTCCAGTGTGAAGAGAAAACCATGTAATTCTAACAGTGTTTGTTACACAGCATCTGTACAGCCGTATGGCTGTACCAAATGAATGCATGGCACTTGTGTTTTGGAGTTCTGACCACTTGCTTTTCTTAAAATACCAATTCTTAACCTTAGCTGTGGTAGCAAATAGTGAATATCTACATTTAAATAGTTTGGCCAAAAATACTGCATCTATTTCTATACACCTATTAAACACTCTCTGTAAAATATTTGTTAATGCGGTGTAATCTTGTAATTACCTGTTAGGACTTGCTGATGTGTTCTTTCTCTGGGAAAGAAGAACATGCTTTCTTACTTTTTACCTTGCTGTAGAAATACAAATTACTTATTTTCCAAATCAAAGCCAGGTTGAGTATAGAACAGTAGTTATATGATGTGGAGAACTGGATTTTGGTGTCAGTACTATGTGCAATGGGCCTCTGCTAAATGAGTGACAGTATTCCTATACTGCTAGATTGAAAAAAATAATAATATCCTTTTGCTGCTTTGCAGGATGTTTAAAGCCTTGTGTATTAGTAAACCCTGCTATTTTGAATGAGTTTCATATCGACACCAGAAAATATTTGACCTGACTTTTTTGATTTTTCAGCAAAAGTCAGGCTTTAGAAATGTTATCTTCTTTGTACCTTGGATAACTAATCTGCAGGGAAAGGGCTATCTTTACCTATCTCAGAAGATTGTTATAACTCTAAATGTGCTACTGTCTCTAAAGAGATGAGAGATCTTGTAGGAATGCTTTCTAGAAGTCTTGAGTTTTCACAACTTGTGTTTTGGCCATTTTTCTTTCTATTCAGTGGCCAAACTTGTCCCCCTCTTTGGGGAACTTGGTTTCACTGCTGCACCTGTCAATCTTTTCTTTTTTGCCCTAGAAGAGCTTGATAAACTAAGAAATCTGAAACATTTTAGCTGCTGAAGTATCTTCTTGGAAATGCAACTTTGGAAAGTATGTTGCTGCTTGGATTAAGAAGGGCTGCACTGTTGCTGAGAGAGCTCCCATAAATACTGCGTTGAAGAATCTCATAACCAACAATGGATACTGGGAAGGAAACTAACAGTGATCCATTGATTTCGTACTACACTTCTGAACTGTTTGTCTGTTTTCAGCTTCTAAATAGTGAATCAATACACAGTAAAGTCTTGAGCTTGAAGAATAATTGCTGGTATGCAGCAGCACATCTTGTGGTTAAGGCAATAGATGGGACTTGGGAAGAGCTGTATTCCTATTACCCATTCAACCACTGAACTACTCTATGGCCTTAGGAAAATCTCTTCACTTCTTTCTTTTCCCTTCATTTGTCCATTTTTATTTATTTATTTATTTTAAGTTAGATTGACTGGCCTCTTTATCAAAGGACTATCCCTTCTCTGTGTGCTGAGCTCAGCTTAAGGCCTGGCTGGATGGTCCAGTCACATCTATGTAGATCCATCTAGTGTGTCCATTACTTGTAGTCCTATAGGTCCGTTTCTAAGATCAGAAATGATCATATTGTGCACCTTGGTGTTGACAGAATAGATAAGCTTCACCATTCTCCTCCGTACCTCGATCTGCAGCTATTTCACTCTCTTGCGCTTAGCTTCATGATGAAGAGTAAAGCATCTTTCTAGTTTAAATTTTCCTTCCTGCCTTGAGGCAGGATGGAGGGGGTTCAAATAAGATTAGATGTTTGGGAAGACTAAGCAGAAAACCTGCCACTGAGAACATTCCAGTTTCAAATCAACTTCATATCTGGTGTGCCTAAAACTCACATGCAAAACGCTCTTGTGCATTATCACGTACGCTGGTAATGGTCTGACTGGACAGATATGGGATGAAATAGGGCAGTTTGGGGGTACTCCCCCTTGGGTCAGAGTTGTTGTCAGTGAGCTCTAGCTATGCCATGTGGCTTGCAAGTACTTCTTTTAAAGAGGAGCCAAGTTAGCTGTGGGGGGTCTTCTCATCTGCAGTACATGCAGCAGATATTTCCCAGTGGGATCATGATTAGGAAAAACTGTGACATGAAAAGCAGGGTAATAGGTTTCCTTCACTCTTATGTTGGTTGTAGTGCAGAGGAATAGGAGGGAAGGATTAATTCCTCTTCTAAATGTTTTCACATTAATTCCTTGGCTTGACAAATGTTGCTGGAGTATTTTCATAGTGTTTGAAAAACACAGTGTATGGTGAAGAGTGCAAAAAAGTAAAAGGCGCTCCATGCAAAAAAACCCAAAACCCAAGAAAACAAACAAACAGCCCTGAACTGATCAGTTCTTCATCCCGTTTCAAATTATCAAGAGCACAGAGTATAAATTTGCATCTGACTTAGAATGTGGCAGGGTTTGCTCTCGCTGATCTTCTTGAAACAAATAGAAGAATCAAGATCAGAAATAGCCAACTGGAAAAAAATGATGATCAAAAGAAATAGGGAATGTTGTGTATTGTACCCAGGAAATACAAACTATTTGCCTTTTGGAAGTCAAATGTTCAGAAGGTTGCCTTCACCCGTATACCTCTTTCTCGCCACTCATTTGGCTCTTAAATTGTTTAGAGAAGAAGTTTTAAACGTGTGAAGAGGTTACAAGGTTTCATGATGGGATCCTGAGTATTTCCAAGCTCAAATACTCCTCCCACACCCACCCCCCCCAAAAAATAATCCTGCAGTAGGATGTAGCCTTGAGCAGGCATGGAAGACCTGGTGGTCAAGGATTTGATAGCGTGTTTTCTCAGGAGTGTTGTCTGATGTATTTTATTGATCTGTAGGTTTATTCCCTTTCAATGTACTCAGTATTTTTCTTGGGAAGGAATAGGGGAGGAAAAAAAGTCCCTGTTACATGACTCTGTCAGTTGTCTACAGAAAGACTTACCTAATTAGTTGGCCACTCAGCCCTGCAGACATGGCTGGAATATGGTTCAGTTCCCTCGGGCTTGCATTTTAGCACTGGGTTTAACTGTTTCATTGTGCATGCTCGTATTTCTTTCCTTCTACTGCTGTGAAGTAGCAACCTTATTAAAAATACACTTGATGTTACTAGATACTTTAGTGGGTAACAGGGTTTTGTGTAAAGTGAATACAAATTTCAACTCAGAATGCTGTGAGGAAGGTCTAACTTTTCACAGGATTAAAGCTGGCAGAGACTATGGAAATGTTTATTCTGATCAATTCTAGTACGCAAGCTGTTGCATTTTGCCAAGAATTGTATAATCTTTCTAATATCTTTAGCTAAAAATATCTTCTTGATCTGAAAAACACCCCTGCAACAGGTAGGGCATCAACTCCAGTGATTAATCACACTCTGCATTAAAAGTGGCCTCAGCCACTAGTTACTGGTTTGGTTATTTTTTTTTCTTTTTTCTTTTTTTCTTCCCACTCCCCTCCCCGGTAAAGAGGTTTTTTTTTTTTTATCACATAGTGCTTTCTTTCTATGGAGGTTCTTTTGTCCTGTAATCACTTTGCCTTTTCATTTTGCTAGATTAAATAGTTTGAGGCCTTTTATTACTACGTAAAAAATCAATTGAAAAGCTTTCTTTAAAAAAAATTTCTCAAGTTTTTCCTTTATGCTTCCCTGCTCTCCAAACTTCAGCTGGTCTCATTAAAATGTGGATGTCAGCTGTACACGGTGTTCTAGTTCACCTCACCTGTACCATATATAGAGATAAATCACTTTCCCAGTAAAATCAGCACACCTACTCTTGTATAACCAAGGAATTGGATTGCCTGGAGCACATGGAAGGATCATGCGGGTTCCAAATTCCTTTTAATAGGAATTTGTTGGTCCAATTGCCTTTCTTGCTTTTGGATATCAAAGCTTCCTATACCTTTTTGGACTTGCAGGAATGATTTTTTTTCTACAGGCAATTTAAGTGGATTTGGGGAAATGGGGATTTTTGTCATCTGCCTTCTCCAAAAAGCCTTAAGAGTAAGACTTAAAGTCTCTAGAATTTGAACCCTTTAACAACTTCCATGTACTTCTCTTCCCTGTCTCTCTGTGCCTTTAGTCTCAAAGCTGACAATTGACCTTCTCTATGTTACCAGTTTAAAGCCAGGTAACAATAATAACAATAATAATAATAATTCCTGTTCCATATCACACCTGCAAGAAGTGCATGGAAAGATAAGAAGACGAATAACGTACTTCAGTACATGAGTTGTTCCCTCTTGACTTTGCTAGGTTTATGTTGAATCAAGACAACCCTTTTAGAATAAATTAACCAAATTAGCACATAAGCGGGTAACCTTCCTCCACTCCTGGCTGAAGCCAGCAGTGGGAAAGCAACAACAAAAGGCTCACAGGGTACAGGAGCGATATCCTACGCCTTACAGGAAGATGCTATTAAACGTGCTCTCACTTTTCAAGATGCCTCCCCCTCCCCCTCCCTTCCTCTCTTCACATTTGGTGTTAAGTTTCATGACAATTTAGCTGGTGATCAATATGGTTAGCTTGGTTCTTGCTCATATTTTGAGGTGGCTTCAGTTTTTCCATGCTTCTCCAGCAAGACAGTTCGTACAAACTTCTGCCTGGAAGAAGGAAACGGGCTAGACTTTTCCAGGCCTCGCTGTGGTGTTCTGTAGGTTCTCATTCAGAAAGTTCACCTGTGCAATGATTATACTGCTAGAAAACATAAATGGAAAGAAAAGCAAGACTGAGATTTCAAGTGGCTAATCTGGATATAGGGCCTTAATATCTTCAGGCTACAGGAAGGTGACAGAATAACGAAGACTGATTTTTATTTTTTTTTTTTAAATCAGTTTACTTGCTCCAGAAATTCCATTTTAGCAGCTGATAAAAGCAGAACATCTTTTTGAACAGCAAACAACCTAGACAGTGTCGGCTCATATTGCAGTGCAGAGATTCAGGCCTTTAGCACTGTCCTCTCTTGTTTTTGGCTTAAAAAGGTGTTTAATCAGAATAACAAGCTAGGAAGCTATAAAGCTTCCTTTAAGGAGAAATTAAGATAAGTTATCAAACTTTACATAATCTTGTCCAAGCCTTTTTATTCTTTTTGATGTAATCTCTTGGTACTGTTTACACACAAAATGCAACTGTTGGATGTAGATGAAGAAAAATAGAAAGTAAAACCTGCCAGGAAACATTCCTGCTGCAACAGCATTCACTGCTGCTTACTGGCATGGGGTGACCGTGGGAGTCTCTCCCGAGGTGCCAGGGGGTGAGTTAGTGCTGTACCTCCCAGCAGCCCCACAGCTGAGGAGGCTTTCGGGGATAAACCCTCGTGAGATGCTAGTTCAAATCTCCCCAGGATGTCTTGAGTGGATACTCATAGTAGCAGGACTTTGTCTAGCTCTTCTAACTGTTGCTTCTTAATGAATCATTAGAGGTAATCTGTTGATTTTTGTTGAGTATTTAACTGATTGGGACAGGAATACTGGAAAATGTAATGCAAGGGGAGAAAATGGGCACCACAGCTGTACAAACAATGCTAAGATGTACTTCATACCCTCTCCTCGTTGATTTGCATCCCCTGCCTCGCCTCTTGTGGTGAGAGGACACAGTAAGTTGTATATACTTGATGTGCAGAAAATAGATACGCTTCTAATGTGGATTATTATGGGCATAACTTATTAATGATCATTTAAAGAGCATGCTGAGACTTACTCTGTTACAGCCCCTAGGGCATCAGTAGTAGTTTGCGGGTCCAAGAGGATTCTAAACTATGATCAGCACGACACATACCAGTAGGTGTATCTTCAACAGAGGAACTGCCATGGGGCTATTTTTAGTGTGGCTATCAGATGTCTTAGGGTGGAAAATTGCAGAGCTCTGTTCCAAAAGATCCTACAAAGCCAGACAGGATGACCTCAAAAAATATAAGTAGATTTTTAAGACTGTACCAAGCATGAATACGTTCTCAGAAAGAGGAAGGGCAATTTTTGCTAGTCATGCAGGTGACAGAGAGAGATGCTTTCCCTAAACTGTGGTAAATCATAAATTCTTTGTACTTGTTCCAGAGTTTGTTTCTTTTCCTCAGTGTTCACAGGGCCCAGTCCTAATACTTTCCTAATTTACACCTGCATCATGTAATCCCCTACCTATTTTAAGCCTTGGCTGTACAGACTGAGCTGTTACATTACTGCCACGTAGAGTTCAGTGCCAGCTACTGTCTGTTTTTTATAATAACATACATAGTCAACGGTAATCAAGAGTTCCTTGATCACAGGACTGCTTTTGCTAATCATGCAAATAAATGGATGCCATTTTTTCTTTGCTCTTATATGCATATTCCAACCAATAAAACAGGATACAATTAGTCATGTGCAGCTAAGGCTAAGATAAAAACTCCAATAGCAGGCATATATGAGAACTGCCACATTTATTTGGAATATAGAATCCATATGCATATACGAATGCATAGACTCATACTCTGTGTAACTACACCGAATTGCATACTACTGAAGAAGCATATGTTGAAGATTGTAATGAGAGAAGTAACTATGCTGCAAAGCATGGCATGTGGCTCCGTGTTCTTAATTTTAGTAGTATCTAATCTCTCTGTGGCAGTAATGCACCAGCTCAGTTTCCACAGTCAGGTGTAACTTCTTGTTAAAGTCAGTCCTGATTACATGTGAGTAGAAAAAACCTAAAGACATTTCTTTGAAATTCCTTCCCATACTCCTGTAAAAGCGTATGTGAGTATGCTTACTTGGAGTGAAGAAGAATGACATTTTATTTGAGGACAGAACTTCAATATTCTCTCGCTTCACCAGAGCCGTATCATTGGTTGTATTTTCTGGAAGCTTTCTGAGTATGCTGGTGTTGGTTTTCTGCGGTTTTTCTACCTATCTTGGATAGGGAGGAAAAAAAATTGGTGTAACTTTTGAAGTCATAGCCATAACAATTGAGTGGCTGCAAAACTACAGTTCTGCATAGGAGTTTTAATAGCTTAGTCTTGTTTTATTCATGCAACAATTTATAGGGATTTTATTTTAATCCAGAAAATAATTGATCAAAGAGCAGATATCGGTGTCTGGCAGCAAAACGTTACCTGGAAGAGTCTTTAGTCTGATACGTGTGCATCACACTTTACAGAGTGAACTCTGAGACTCTATTTCCTTCAGTTTCCAGGTGGTAATCCCTAAGGGTGCTTGCAGGTTAGACTGTGGAGCATCTTATCTCCAGTTCATATGTTACGGTTTTTACTACTCCTAGTATTAAATGGGGTTATAGGATTGTAACTGTTTGTTTTATTGTCTATCTGGGCCCTCTCTGAAAATCAACATTTTGAACGATGGTAATGTGATCTCCCTGTTTCCTGTTCCAAGCCGTTTACCATGCTCCCCAGCTGGAATTTCTGGCTCTTTCCTGTTTCAGAGTGTTCTGTGTACGGTGACTGTCAGTATTTTTAAGTTTGCTGTTCCCTACCCTAAAGGTTTTTTTTGATAAAATGTTAGCGCTTTTCTGTTGCTTTATTTCTTCCTTCTCCTTTGGCAGCTTTCCTCAGCTCTTGGCAGTTCCAGTTCTTTGTCCAAGCTGTCCAGCAGGAGATATTCTCATTCTGGGTACATTTCTCGGAAAGGACAACTTTTGTTGCCTCTCACAGAAGCCTCATAGAAATCCACACAATGTTTTCTTTTCAACCAACAGCCTATGTAAATCTGTAGGATCCAGAGGAGTCTTCCTGCTATCAAACTGTAACAGAGGTGAAAGTCATCTCTTTCACTTTACCCCTGACCTTTCATTACACACCATATTAAGCAGTTAATTGTCAATTTATTGCAATTACACTAAGGAATGAGTTTGAGGTTTTTCCTGCCAAAAGTGCTGTGCCCTAGTCTTGAACTGCAGACATCTGATGGCCTGTTGAATGGAAACCTCAATGCTTGTGGAATTATTACACATATAAAGTGGCTTTTGTACCTAACCAGTAATAGGATCAGTAGCCGTGTCAATTTAAATGATAATTTATTAAGGATAGGATTAGTAAGAGCTCACTTGACTTTCAGAGTGGAGTTAGAACCTTGCTCAAAATCCCACCTAAATCTCCTGTGACTTCTCTTTAGCTTGTCCTTGTTTCATTGTGTTCAGCTGGTCATTCAGCAGAGGTTAAAATTACACACACTGAATTAAGCACCGAATTAAAGGTTTTATTTTTTTTTAACGTTCGTAGTGCTTACTGCACCCTTTCAACTTTCAAGCTGTCTTGCAAGCAGAAATGCATTGCAGTTATAGTAGCAGTTGCTATTCTCTCTTGTTCTAAGCGTGGATTCTCTGCTGCTCTATTCCTATCTTCTGCATATCCAGTTTCCAAGGGAGAGCTGTAAAGGGTTATCTTGAGGGGAGATCTCCCCTACTTCACTGGGTCTTTCCTGACTAGAAATCTAAGTGGATTTTGAATGTAAACTTTCTTCAAAAACATCAGGAATTATTTTGCAGAATATTCTGAAGCAATCCTCTTACCCACATAACTCACTTTGGTTTTTTGTTTCATTTGGTCATGTTGATCTATTATTACCTATTAGACACTAGTATCTAATATGAATACTGGATTGCTTTAAAAATAAAAAGTGTCTTACTCCTTGTATATCAGTATAGAAGGTAAATAATTCCTGTTAATAACTTGCACCAAGTGACCTGGCTGCATTAGTAAAGCCCTCCCCCCTTCCCTGCCCCCCCTAGACCCTGGAGAAAAGATTTTAAAAATGAAGTTGCTCAACTCTTCTATTTCTGATCATATAGGTAGCAGTGAGAGTGCAATTTGACACAGATAGTAAGTAAACAGTTTTTCAAGCTTCTGCTACTAGGGCTGTAGAGTTGCAATTGATAAGCTTCAAACAGATTTTGAAAGCCTGAAGTATAATCAATTCAGAGTTGAACTCAAGGTTAGATTATAAAGGCAAGGTATGGTGGCAGATAACACTGAGCAAATGTTTATTCTGTTCTTTAATCGTAGATGAACTACTGATTTTTAAAAACATGAAAGTACATCATGAGCCTACCGTAAAAGAAAACAGGAGCAGAATATTAGTAAAATACTCAGATGATACCAGATGGAGAAAAAAACTGTAAATGTTAGAATGGGCTAAGAAATAACTACAGAAATCAGATGCTTGAGTAAGAAATGAACAGATTTGATTTGCCATAGATCATTGCAGTTTATATGCTGTCATTCTTCTATGGAAGGATAGTTAGAAACTAGAAAATACAGGAGGATGGCAGCAATGTCATAGCTTAGGTATGTTTATTCAATGTTCTGGCAATGAAATAAATACAGCGCAACTTGGGGTTGTAGGTGTAGAAGGTAGTGATCAAAACTGGTCATTGAATTGATATTCAGCACTCAGGTATTATATTTGAATAATATGGACAGACTAGAAAATAGATGCAGAGGGAAGACTAAGAATTCAATTAGTACTTTGTATAGTATATTAGTAGAGCCATGAATAGGGAATTTAGTTTTTTCAAACCCTCAAAGAGTTGACGTCTCCCTGCAGAGAATTCAAGGTAAATGTCAACACATACTTGATGTACACAAGCATTAGTGAGTAAAGTGAGCAGTTAAATGGTGATATAATAGAGACTGACAGGTTGTAGTCAGGAAAGGGAAACTTTCCTACTCCGCTGATAATGAACTCTATTAGACTGCAAAGGTGGAGGCAGCGGGACCACCTTCTCAGATACAGCAGCAGTTTGGCTGGAGGATGAGTAAATGCACAGTTGAGATCAGTCTTGTTTTGGCATGTAATACAGCTAGACGAATCAATGATTATTTTTTCACAGTTCTAGCATCTATGATGTCACTCCTGTAAAAATATTTCATTAGAGGAGAGTTTTTTATCTGTTTTTCTATAATATATTTCTTCAGTGTACTGCAGGGGTGGAAAGTCACCATGCTGAGCTGTCAAGAGTCCTGGAGAGTAAAACTTTCCTTTACTATACATCATAGGCAATGGCAGGCCATGATGTGGGCTGCAATTGTAATTAGGTTTTATAGCATGTGTATCTGTGGTCTTTTTACAATCTATTGCCAGAACGTACTATTTTAAGAGGTGAGCGTGTGCCTGTTGAGGATTGATCTGAGCTCACCAGCTAGGGTCTTGCACGCTACCAAACAGCTGTCAGAACAGAGAATTCAGTGCCAGTCCTGTACTGAATTTCATGCAAGCGGCCCCTGAGCCCTGTTTGTGGATCTGCCTGCACAGAGCTCGCTGGGGGATTCAAGCAGGCATCAGGTTGTTCCTTGTAGCTGTTTTTCATTGTGTGTTAAGTGAGATGGTCCATCTTGGAGGCCAGGTACAGGCTGGTGGCTTACTGATGAAATACTCTGTTGCCAGGATCCTTGGAAATGCCAGAAAGATGATGATGTTTCTATATTTTCTTAAATTCTTGCTTTGAGTCAGTTTCCCAAATGTTTAGAGAGCCATATCCTGCAGGACAGTGCACTGTTTCTGGCTCAGCTTTTTCAGTGTCCTCCTTTCTGGACCTCAGGAGCAGGCAAGCTGGGTGCCTCCAATGCAGAGCTTCTCCTGGGGCAATAATAACCCCAAAAGCAGTGGGAGGGAGGATGGAGCAGCCTTTGCCTCAGCCGTGTATGGCTGGGGCTCCCCCAAACCAAGGCTGCCTTCATCCTCTCCTGCTGTTCTGTCCTACGTACTGCAAGAGTTTTATTATAGGAGAGTTTTGTTAATAATGCACAATGATCCCAGTTTTGGGGACTATCAGATTCTATCAATTAGTCAAAAGTCCTGCTTTTATAATTCAGTCTGATATCCAGAGAATGGCTATATTTCAAGATCATGTCCCACACTGAGAGAAACAACCATTTCAGACTATTTCTTTGTTATCTTTAAGATGCTCCAAAGATGCTCTGGGGCCAGACAGCAATAGAAATGTGCATGAGGGATGGGTCATCCTGGTTTGAACTGTGGTTCCAGCGGTCTTGGAAAAAGCGAGACCTATGTCAAGTCTTCAGGTGTAATTTCAGTGATACTTGGCTGATATAATCCATCTTAAAATTATAGCCCTCTCCTCTGCACCAGTTTCATAGATCACCAGCATGCCTTTCAGATGGATGTCTAGATTGCATCTCCACTTGAACGGATTAAAGAAAACCCCAGAACTGTGTTTCTCACCAGCCAGTTCCTTTACACTTCTCTTTGTAATTTCCATGCTTTTGGTGTTGCCCTCTCTTTAAGAACATCCTTTTAAAATACACTGTATTAATGGAAGGCTCTTGACAATGTTAGTTCCTTTCAAAACACCATTTCATCTGCAATATAGTAGAGAAACAGAGTTACAGTAAATCACTGGACATGTTTGACCTCTAAATAACTCAGAACTTTCAGAAAATTGTATGGGGTGAGGAGCAGCCTGCTGCTTGCACGCAGGTGAAACACTTTTTGCAAAAGGAATAGTGATGCCAGTTTTTAGCAGCTGGTTCAGGAACTGCTGCTCAAATAGCTCTAGGTTTGTTAGAAACAATGTGTCTGTACTGAGTCTCTGCTAACTTCATATTACCAGGCTTGACAAGTGCTAGGGGAGCTACTCTGACACAGTGAAAACCACCTTGACTAAGCAATGGACAAAAGACAAAACTAAGATTCTGTATCTGATCACTTTACATTTAAGCATTTGAAAAGCCAGTTTGAATCCTGAGGTGGTTGCTGAGTTCAGCTTACTTCAGCTGTGGGCCTGAGTTCAGGTTCTGCAGGACGCGATAGAAAGATGACAAAGTTTTCACTCAAGAGTGCTTTCCTTCGGCTTTGTACTGTCTGACTCTGTTGCAACAGTACAGTAATAAATCAGCTCAGAAGGCTTATACATACAGCTTGTGTCTTGAAAAAGCTTACTGTTTGTCATGTGCAAAACAGGAAACGTGTAATGGTATGAACCCCAGAGGAGCCGATCCAGGGCAAACTCTCCTGACCTTGCAGAAAACACATCCATCCCAACCTCGCAGTGAAATGGAAACATACAAGTTAACCACAGAAGTTAAGAAATATCCTCGTCTGCATTGTAGTGCTTTAACGTGGAAAGTTTTTCACATGAGAAGCTGAGCAATGAATAACGCAGCCTGTAAGCTGATGCCACCACGCAACTCTCTTCATGTTGTTTTTCTTCTTCGAAGCAACACCATACCCCAGTTTGTTTTCATTTTGCCAGCAAAGTGGTATTTTGGAGTGAATGACATACTTTCAGATTTATGCAATATTAGATATTGCTGTCCCCAAAGACTAAGAAAAATGTAAATACCGAGGAGGGAGAGACATGATTCAGATAAACCTGAGCAGGCAAAAGTTAGATCATCAGTTAAAACCGAGTAGCAATTTGACTGAGAACAGATATTTCGCTCCAGAAATGATATCTTCCGGACCAGACCGATGCTCCATGATATGTAATTTTGCACCTGTCAGAATGAACACAAGGCATTCTCAAAACCAGGTGATACTTCACTCTTGTTCTGTACAGGTATAACAACAGGATCCAAATCATGGTCCTAGTGATAGCTCAGGCCATGTCCCTTAAAATACCAGGCCAAGGTTTTATTTCATATTAAACTAGAATTCGGGGAGGAATATGCTATTTGAACCTCCAGAAGCTATATTCTACTTTTCATATAAGCTCATAATTACAAATAATTCTTTCCAAATGGCCTGAAAATAGATTTAAAGTTAGAAACCACATAAACTTTGGAAGTTTTATGTATCCCAACTATAAAGCCTACTGCATAGAGATGTGCTAAATATTTATGGACAGACTAGTATTAATATTTTCCTTTAAAATTCTGGTTGTTTCAGTAGTGTGTGTCTTCACCTACTGATTGAAACAATATTACTTTAGCAGATATTTTTTTTAAGGATACTTTTAGCCTTTCTGTTAAATACAACCCTGAAGTTATTCAGTGCAACATAAACATTTAGCTCTGCAGTTTAGTCTGTAAACACTTAAACTTTGGAATGTTTATCTAAAATGGCCAGACGCCCAAAACATGCAGAGCTGATCTGTTTACAGTGTTAACAAGGAGCAGAAAATAAGGAGATTTACTCACATGAAAGTGAAGAAGACGACCAAAAAAAAAATCTCATAATTGGCTCCCATTAACAATTAGGTTCATTTTTGTTTCAGTTCTGAGTTCCCTTGGCATTTGTTTGCCCGTTGTGAACTAGTTTCAGAAGAGAATTGGTTGTGATTAAGACTGCTGCTGGAATCTCCATGTAAATGCAGGTCCCAGTGAAAGGAGGGAAGGGGCCCGGGCTGATTCAGGTAATACTGCTTTTCTATTTTTACTTTTATTTTTAAAAAGACTCACTGTGGTATGTCAAGCTGGAAAAACCCAGAAGTTTAGGAGTTGCTTCACGAGCACCAAAGTCTTAACTACCATAAAAACGCAATTCCTTTGAGAAGGGAGGAGCCCCTGTCACACAGATGTGACTGTAACCTCATGGTTTTGTCTTCGTGCTACTACTAGTAAGCCACCATACCTCTAGACAAGTAAGCAAGACCGCTCCTCAGTTTTTGGTTACTTAATATTTCCATGGAACTCTGCTAGCTGTTGTAAAGAGCTTACTTTTGTGTAGGAAGTATAAATGTTCTTTCAGCTAATTTTTTGTCTTCCTTCAATGCACTGAGATGCTGAGTCCAAGATAATCCGGAACTTGATTCATATCATCATCGGATTAGCTGTTGAAATCGTCCAATCAAGTCAGAAGGATACTGGCCACTTCCCATAGAAGGTAAGCAGCAGGAACAGTAATGGTCCAAACAATGGCTCCAAAATACTAAATTAACATTTTCATAGTTTTCAAAAGAAAGTTTGGTTCATGTTGTGATGAAAGAGCAAGTGAAATCAGGAGGATCTTACTGTATACAAGTTAGTTCAGTTGATATTACAATCACACAATATTTTAATGAAATTACAATGTAGAAGAAATAGGATTCCCCTCCCAACCCACAGCAGGGGTTAACTGAACAGCTGCTGTTTGACAAGCTCTGACTACAACATCAGGAAAGAACTCAAACAAGTTTTACAGTTAAACGTTTATTTGCCAGCAGAGGGGAACTATATAGTTATCGGACATAATTCTTTTCAATGTGTTTAAAAGTAATTACTCTCATAGACGTTTCATAGCTGTGCCCATAGATATAATTGCTGTAATGATACAAACGGCCACTTGAATTCTCCAGTGCACTTCTAGTGATTGGGTGGCTGATATTACCCCATGTTTTGATCTGCTAAATACCCTGAGGTGACTTTATTTTCAAAACCTTTTCCGTTCTTGCTATTAGTGCAATGATAGTTGCACAGCAGGGACACAGTCACTTCATTTGAAACTGAATATTGACGTTGATAAAGTTCTGGTAGACAGTAAAAGGACTCCCTCTATTGGCAAATCTGTGTGTAACGATCAGATAAAATTATTCCGTACGTTTATCTTCCTAGGATACTTGAATTTTGTGAAATCTCAGCAGTTCAGTTAAACGCAGTTGAGATTAAGCAAACAAACAGACAAAACCAACTAGCCACAATCTGCAACTGAACTGTCAACTTTGACTCCTCGTAATTCTGGTCTATTTATATCTGAGCTTCATGTACAATGTTTTCTATTAACACATTTTTCTTTCCCTGCTATAGTATTAAATTAAAATTGAAGGAAGCAGGAATTTCAGGGGCTTATATTTGTAGGTGTTAAGTATTTGTGAAGGTGAAATAGCACAACTATTTAAAGAAAAGAAAAAATGTCTTTCCCTATTTCCAGGAGAGGGCTCTGATTCACCATGTAATAATGTGTTTTTAATAGGTTGAGGATCTGAATCTTACATGTTAGCACTGAGCTGTCATTCCTTTGCACTTTGAGCCACTTCAGATAACAGGTTTTGCTGATGGCAGCTGCTTTGTAAAAATTGACAAAGTTGCTTTTTTTTCTGTATTGGTCCTAAATATGCAAATGAAAGTCTAGCTCAGGATATACTGAGGCTCCCTCCCTTACAGCTTCAACTAAAGGAAGTTTGCAGGGCTTAAAGTTAGGGTGAGAGGTGCAGAACAAAAGAAAAAAAGCATCTGAGGCCAACTGTAACCATCTAGGACTGGCCGAGTTGGAGAGAGAAGGAAAGACAGAAGAATTCCTTGGCAAGGGTGAATTATCATCACACCTGAGCCTGTGTTTTGCACATGCTCCCCTGGCTCCATGTGCAAAGCTGCAGTGAAAGGACACTGTTGGGTTCCGGGGTGAAGCTGCAGAGCAAATCTGTGCGATGCAGCGCGGCCGTCTGATACTGTACAGCTGTGCTGCTTGCTTGCCACCAGGAGACTCTCTCCTCCTGCAATTTAAAGGCAAGGAAAGAAGTACTGATTCAAAGTATCAGCTAAGTAGGCAATTACTGGAAAAACTCCCTAACTTTAGATCTGAATTTACCTTCTTCCCTTTATACAAATACTGCCTCATTGCTGTCAATACCGAGAACATAAAACTGATTTTATTCATTCTCAGTTAAATATAGTGTCATCCAGCTCTCTCAGGATCTGGTCCCCAGTCCGTGGTTAGGGTGCTTACCTGGGAGGCCGGGACACTTCTGAAAGGCAATCTTTCAGTGCTTCATTTTCTTAATGGTTGCAGAATATTTTGAGCAATCTTGGGTAAAAGATCATCTGTGCTAAAGATGGCTTAAATTACACGGTCTTCCCTGAAGATGGGAAAGGTCCTGGGTGAGTCAAGGCTGAGTCAAGGGAAGACTATGCTACTTCTACCTATGCGACCTAGTTTTTCATGTTCCAAGAGCTATGCCCCAAAGAAGTGTTTTGCCGCAGCAGGAGGCTGCTGCAGTGGAGGCACGGTTTGAGGAGGTGCTGACCCATATCATTACTGAGGTGAAGGAGTCCCTTAGAGCTTGCTATGCACAGATGACCCCCACGGGCATTAGATTCAATGATCAGAAGGTCTGACAAGTTATACTTTCAACTACAGTTGGAACTTTGAGGTTTGGTAGTCTTGGGAATTTTATATTAAGCTTTTCAATTTTGACTGATAATTACAAAGAAGAATTTTACATGTAGGATATGTACCTTTATGTAAACAATATAATATAATATAATGGAATACAGCAAGTGCTAGAAAAACTGTCTTCACTCATATTTTTTTATATATTTTCTCAGAAATTCTGCTGTAAATCAAATGTCCTTCAACTGAAAATGCAAAGGTAATGTTTTGAAATGTGCTGTTGAAATACAGTGTATGGTTGGGTAAGCCTCTTCAGCTTCCTGTGAATTTGTCAGAGAACCTTGCTTTTCTTCTGCCCAAGAAGAGGAAATACTCCGCAGAACTACTGACCCGATCTGAAAACTCTCTGTGATACTGCTGAGTGTCAGGCTGCCCGAGTTGCTTCTCTCTCCATTTCCTGGAGACAGGGTGAACAGAAAAGATAAGTATCTGTGTTTATGTCATATTAAGCTCCACCCAGAAACTTTGTGGGGCTGGGAAGTAATACATCATGATGAAGCAGAGTTCAAAATGGCATTGCAAACTGTCACAGTTGACACACAAGAGATAAATGACTGATCTAGAACCTCTTGAAATGGGTCTCCCAGTCACCTGATTGAATTGCATTCAGGAGTACTTAAAATTGCTAGCAAATACTTATCTGTTTTTCCATATTGGAAGCTTAAGCTCTGCAGGTGTATGTGGGGTGTGCATGCCAGGGCCAGCTTGGTCTGTTTCTGTGAGCTCCTTTCCTGTTCTTTAACTCTATTACTAAGAATTAGATGTTAATTGCAGTTCAGAATTCAGTTTTGCACAAGATACAACCCAAAGCAGAAGATCTACACAAACTGTAGAAAATCTGAACTGCAAAGGGCCGAACTAGTGACTTCTATGACTGTGTGCTGCAAGGTGTCAGCCCACCAAAGTAAGCCAGGTTATGTCCACCAAGCAGCAAAACACAAAGCTATCCAATTGTAACACTTATAAAGGAGTTTAATGACAAGTTTCTGTTAATACAAAATGGAAACTAAAGCGCATTTGTTACTCCTTGATGAAACTGTTCGTTTCAAGACTATATTCCGCTGTGTGTGAAGGGTAATGGTTTAGATACAAATGCACACTCAACACTCCATAACTTGTATAGCCTGGAGCGTAGAATTAGCTCTTACCTTAATCTGAATGAATTTAGGAACAGTGTAAGGTGTTTGGATCGACAGCCCCACAGATCAAAGCTCACAGCATGATTGTTTTGGGAAAAATACGAAATACGTGCAAGAAAATCGTTTCAGCAAAACTCCAGTGTAGTAAAGACCTATTCATGTCTAAGGTAGATGCTGTTTGATAACACAGTCTGTACAGTCCATCACAAATTCCGGTTCAGTTTATGAAATGGCTGTATTGTTGCATTCTTCAGCGTACATCAAGCCATAGGTGCTATCACCTGTATTTCCAGACTAGGGGCCATGCAGAGTCATTAGACATTGCTGTCTCCCATCGCAACACGAATGCACTGGGAAAATGAAGCTGGACTGGAGAAATCAGTCCTGCTAAGCTTGACTCCAAGCAATGGATTTTAAGCAGTAGAATTTTCTCAGGACTGTAACATAGATTGAGGGTAATGCTACCTCTTAGATACCAGCAGGCCTGGTATGATATGCTAGGGGGTACAAAGAACCTGGAAAGGAACAAGCAGGGGAGACAAATACAAGTACATAATCTTGTCTTGCAAGGATCTGGTTTAACTGAAGGCTCAGTTACGAAGAAGGAAAACAGGTACATAGAAGAATTGCAAACGGCATGATTTGGAAACCACATGCGACAGAAGTATGTATAAAACCTAAGGAATACTCAGGAGTAGTAACAAAACTGAGGAAGGAAAATGAATGCCTTTTGTTGGCTAAAACAGAGTGAAAGCATTTGGCAAACTGTCTTTTCAAAATCTCCATCAACTAACAGGACCATAAAGAAGTGAACTACAACCCAGAATGACTGTGAGAGAACTCCCTTTCTCGTAAGGGAGAGCCGGCAAACAATGCCTGTCGGTTCCGCAGGGCTCAAAGTCAACATAGGCTGTGTGTACGTGCATCTTCAGAGGGTCAGAACCTGATCAGGTTCATGCAGGAAGCCTATGGGGTAACCCCGACCACTCGGGGTCTAGCCCAGTCTCCCTAGACTTCGGGAGTCCTCCCAAAAATGTACCATGGCCTGGCTGCTACTCTAGGGTTTCTAGGTTGCCTGAAAGACAGTGTTAAAATACTTGCAGAGACCTTTTTTTTTTTTGTAGTTTCTGCTTGCTTTTAGCATGTGAATTCTCATGTATTTTATCTGTGAGTTTTCACCAGTGGAATATTTTAGTGATGGAAATGAAATGCTGAAAAATGGATATGGAAGAAGGAAGAAGACAGCACCTGTGAAATCAGGGGTGTGGTTGTTGTACTGAATTAACTTACTAGTTTCCATCACTTGGTGCTGGTTTGTGTGCTGTTATGGCACAAATCCACTTGGCAAAGTCTGAGGTTGGAACTGAAGTTTGGAAGGGGCACTAGGAAAATGCAGTGCTTGCAGGAAATGCTGCTGTGATTTTGTGGGTTCTCCCACATAGGCTTCTCTGGTTTAGGTCCAGAGTCAACACCGGCAGAGTGTCAGAAGGCAGTACAACCATGCTCGAGACGATATGCAAACTCTCACCTATCCCGGCACCAAGGATTCTAGGCCTCATTTGCTGCTGCCTTATCCCGGCTGCGACGTCACTGTCTGTAGCCATTTGGTTCGAGATCCTATTACGGAATGACAGTTGTTAGTATGAGTAAAAGTGAACTTCTGTCCAAAGTGCAAGGTACACGAGGTTTAGGGGTTCTACTCTGGCCAAGTACCAGTTTAAATACTAAAACCTTGAAGACTAGAAAAAAATGAGATATTAAAACTTGCTGGTAGGTTTCCTGTAAATTTAGCTGGAGAAAATAATATCCTTGTTTTCCTCTCTTTATCAGCTGCGCAGCATGGCTTCTGTGGTTACCTTAGGATCTGTGTGCTGGAGTGGTTCAACTTCCAGGTTGGGCCAGGTTTCCTAAACTGAACCAACTGAAATCAGTCTCAGAAGGTATGTATACAAGATACATATAATAAATCTATGTAATATAGCATGCTATACTGTATGTTTCTGCATACTTTTCCTCTTGTAAACTCTTAAGGAAAATGTCTGCAGTTACATTCTGCTCTCAAGAGTAGTCAGTCAAATTGTGACATAATATTTACTTCACTAGTAAACTGTTCTAATGTACTTTTGCGATGAAACGTGTTACAAAGACATAGAGGAGAGTCCTGGTCAGAAATTTTAAGGCTTTTAGATCTACTACCCTCCTGGTAGTAATCCATGATACAGCTAAGCTGATGTAACAAGGATCAGAGAAAGCCTGGCTGGAAGTGAAGGGTGGAGAGGAGAGAGTGGCCTTGTCCCTTTTTGGCAGCAGCTATACTGTGAACGTCTCTGTGGGAGTATCAGATGCAATGCAGCTGAAGGTGAACACAAGTGGGCTTTATGTGGAGTTCCTGTTAACACCTCGTTTTATTTTAATAAACTCAAAGGGAAGCAATAATCTAATGTGCAAGTTACATCTAGCTCTGTAACTTTGAAATTCACACATCCTCCTTTTGAAAATGTTTTCCATATTTTATGTAGCCATATATTTTTATACATTTGGGGTGACAAAAATTGGTGCTTTTCAGATTATACTTTGTCAGTTGTTTGAACCAACAACTTGAGGTATTAAATAGAATTAAAGAGAAGAAATAGTGGGTCAAGGAGTTACATAAACACATTGCTGGAGCTAGATCTTCATTCTTGTATAAAGTACAAAAGAATCACTTGTTAGTATTTAATGCTCTGAATGTTCATTTGTGCAACTAATGACTACATAACTGTACACATCCACAGAAAAAGGAACATAGTAATCTACCAAAACCAACAAAACAGGCCATCTCTGTGTCCGTTGTTTTTTTTTAAATCATGAGCCACTTCTTTATGAGGGACCTGTCAAAATCATGGCCAATACTTACTATTGCACATGGGCATCCTCTTTGATATTTCAGAAACTGTTATATCTGTGCCACGTAATTTCTTCACACATGTATCTAAAATAGATGATCCATATGAAACCATCATTATTTCTTCATGTACTTGTTCCTGTGATTCTTGCAGTCTGAGATTTTTGCCAAGGGATGTTGTGAGATTCAGTGAGTTTAATAATTTTTGCCAGGTTGAACAAAGAAAGGGACAAAGGTCGCTGCTGTACTCTAAAAAAAAAAAAAGAGTAAGGGCATTGCTGTCATCTGCTTTCTTCTTCCAGCAGTGGGTCCGCATCTTGCTCCAGGAGTGGAGACATGGGTGTCCCCTCCCTTCAAGAGCATCATGTATTCCTTTCCCCTGTAGATACATGAGAGAAACAGAAGAGGTAAGAAGCCCAGCAGCCAGGGAACACGGCATTGAATTAATAGTGAAGCCTTAGTCACTACAATCCTATTGCTAACAAAATTTTCCCCTGGGCTTATTTTTCACCTCGGAGGCAGTTTGGGAATTCAGTCTCCATTAAGGTGTTTAGGGAAGTTAGAGCCATTGTTTTGGGCTGCCTACATTTCCAAGCAGGCTATACTATATTTCTTATACTTTGATCACTTTTCACAGGTTTTCATCATTTTGATGAATTTTTACTGATAAAATATGCTGCCAAAGCTACTGCGCTGATATCTTTTTCTTTTGCTGACAAGAACATTTTCTGCCCGTAACCGCTTTTGCAGGAAGAAAGGTTTGCTCCAGCCAAAGCTCCCAAGGAGTATGGGCTTGGAGGTTATCATTCCTGTGGAAAAATTTCCAGAAATGAAATACATTAAGCAAGTGCCTCACTCCCTGACTCTCTGAACATGGCAGCTAGTGAGGTTTCCATACAATGGTTTCCCTGTCATAAAAATATTCCATATGCTGCCGTAGCTAGCCCAGTTTTCTGTTCATGAATGCAGTGTCAAAGGTGTGGGACTTCCAGCCACCGAGGCTGGATAAATAGGGGGATTCATAGAAGCCAGCCAAACCTGGGCCTTAGTTAAATCCATGGAACATTTGGAGCTGACTTCAAAGAGAAGTCAACCGGGTCTGAAATAAATACTGGGCTGGCTGCAGCAGAACAAGCTTCCTCGTACATCCCTTCCAGCCTAGGCATGATAGTCAACAGGCTTTTCTAATGAGAAGGTAACAGTACTTAAGTTGCAGAAATACACTGGAAGAAGTAAGTCTTTGTAGAGGTCACCACGTCCTTGTCGGATGGGAGTAGCAGCTCCTCTGAATGGCTCCTAACCCATTTCAGTCAGAATTACTCTGGTTAACAAAACTCTCCTGTTAGCGCTAATTGTGGCCCCTTTTGGCTGGCCCAAGTGAGATGAGTCAGCTCCTGAGAGGAGCTCTGCCAGCATACTGAAATCCCAATGATCCCTGGCTGCCTTTCCACGTGAGCTACTCTGTGGGCACATCTTAATTTTTCCATCTGTCTGCCAGTGAACTTCAGACGACACTCTGCCTCAAAACCTGTTGATGTTTAGCTTTGCCTGTTAGTCAGAAGTGTCTTTACCAGTGAGGTTTAGGATCAGCTGGGAATAGATGTATAATTTACGCCACAGCACAATAAGCCATTTTTAAATTGAAATACACGTGTTCACCTGCTTTAGACTGCGTTGTTTAGCTTTCTCCCATGGGTGCAGCCTTGGCCTTTGGTACCAGTTAAAATCTTTATGAGAGGGGGGAAAAAGGGGGGATTTATTTTCTTTAGTTCCATCACAGCTTTTGTATTTCAGTGATGGACCATGATGGTACGTGGCAGTTGTATGGAGAAAAAAGCCTGGCCTCTCCACTGGAAGGAGCTGGCGGGTGAGCAGGAGGTGTGCTGTAAGAAGCATGAACGCATCCATCAAAATTAGTTTATTTCTAAATGAAATTGCCTGTTACAAAGCATACCTGTGAGTGAAACAAGGGTTGGAAAGGATGTTCCGAGACCCTGTTCACTAAAATCCCTGCTGCCAAGAGGAGTTTATTCCCCGCCCAAGCTGTCTAATTCCATGATTCAGTCAGCAATGGTATTTTGATGAGTCTCTTGGCGAAAGACATTTGATTGGAAAATGCTAGGCCCTTTTATTTTTCATTATTTTGTTTTGTCTTTCTAAACGCTTCCATGTGAGCAATTCTACTCATCTTTAAAGAATGCATGTAGGAAGAAAGATGTGTTTTGAAGCGTTTTGCTAGTATTGCTTGTGCTGGAAAAGGTCAACATGAAAAATCTCCCTCTAAAATTATTGTAGACTGTTACTGAAGGAAATGTGTATTATAGGTAACAAAATGGGGCTTTCTGTCCCAGCTTGCCCAGCAAACATATTTTCTAGAATGTCTTATGAATTCCTGGTGGAAGCCACGGGTTTTTGGGGGTTTAAATCCGATGTTACACCGAAGGCTCACGCCGCAGCCTCTGGCCTCAGGAGCCGGTGTGCCCTGCGCAGCGCCCACCCGACGGCGTGAGGGACGTTTATTTATTATTTTCCCCCTGTTCGTTCTGGTTCCGTGAGGCGGCCCTCTCACTGCAGGCCGCCTTTCCGCCAGCCCTGCTGTGCGGGCCCACCAGCAGCAGCCCCGGCTGCCCTGCCCGGGGCCCGCCCGCCCCCGGCCCTGTCCGGGCGGTTCGCCCAGGATCGCTGCGGCCGCCGCGGGCCCCGCCGCTGCCGTCACGGTTTCCAGCGGCCGCGCTGGGCCGGCCCTCCCCGCCCGCGGCCCTCCCTCGCCCCAGGCGGCGGGGCGGGCAGAGGGAGCGGCGGCCGCAGCGGCTCCTCCTCCCGCCGCGCAGCAGCAGCAGCACCCAGCCGTCAGGACGGGCGGCGGCCGCCGCGGCTCCCCGGGACCCCGCGGTAGGACGGGGCAGGGGGCGAGGGGCGAGGGCTGCGGGGCCGCGGGCCGGGCCGGTGTCCCCGGGGCGACGGGGAGCCTGTGGCCGCAGGAAGGGGGCGGCAGGAGCCGGGGTGCCCGACACCGGGCCGGGGTGCCCGAGGGACACCAGCCCCGCGGCTGGTACAGGGGGAGGCCGGGGCCTGCCGCAGCTCCGCCGTTCGTGGAAAGCAGCTCATGGTTCTGAAGGAAATGAGGTGGTTTCAGACGAAAAAATAGTCGTTTTGCTCTTGTAGTTGGAGTTCGGTACGTTGCCTGTGCCGTTCGTTTATCTTTAACGTCCCATGTTGATGTTGTTTTTTCCTTAGAAGAGGAAAAAACCCAAGATGGTAGCCCTGTCAGCAGTTACACAATGCTTTTCCTTACCAAACGTTCCTTTCTACAAACTGCTTGTCATGTACTTTACTTTTTCTTATGCTGCACATACCTAAAGCGCCTTAAAACTGAAACCCTTTAAACTCTTGCTATACCTTAGCTAGGTGTTTGACAGAAAACAGCTTAAGCATCTCATTTTTCAGAAGAGCAGAGTCCCTCCCTGTCCCAGTCCTGTTCCTGGAGGAGAGGGGCTGGGCAGTAGCTGGGGAGCGTCGCCTCAGGTTGGTTTTTTCCCCCTTTCTCAAGGTAGTGGTAGTTCCTGGAAGCCTCTTCCTGCTAAAGAGGAGCAGTTGGGGGAGAAACCTTCTGAAGGGAGCGGCAGGGGCATGGAAGGCAGCGCAGCCAGGAATGGGGATGGATGCGCTGGGGCAGGAGGCGTGGAGGTGAAGGTGTGGGGAGAAAAAACTGACACGAGGGAAGAGAGGTGCTGGTGCAGTGCGTTTTGGTGAAGGAGCTGGTGAGTAGGTTGCTATGCATCTAAAAGCCTGGCTGCTGTAGGTGGGGGTTCGTTCCCCGACACCCCCAGCACACGGGGTTTCCTGCCGAGTGCATCAGTATTTTCTGTTACCCTGGGGCGTGCCTGGTAACATCGGAAGCTGTGCAAACCCAGTGCGTGGCTGCTATGAAGCTTGAGTGCGTGAGCGCATTCCCCACAGCTCGGCTGTGTCTGTAAGTTCCTGTTCTTGAGCACCTCTGAGAGTCACGCAGACCACTCTCCTCCCGCTGGGGCAGATGATAGCTTGCATGGGGCACTGCTTCCAGTTTTGCCCAGGGCCTGGTCCCCGCTTCATTTCTTCTGAGGTTTTTCTTTCTGAAAGTGCCCCTGTAGCTACTTCTGTGACTTTTTCTCCCCTTGCCCCCAAAGCACCATATAGAATACAGTGTACCCTATATAATAAAGAATCAGCAAGATTTTGAAGGGCCTGATGGTTTTATGTCTATGTCGACAGTGATATTTATGTACCTTTCTCTTGCCTGACCTCAGTGTGAGGTTAGGAGCTCAAACATCTCTGTGAATCTGGACTTAAAATTTCTGGAGTACTCGTCACACGCTTTTGTATGCTGTGTCACTTCTTTAGCTTGTTGTCTATAATCCCCAGAAGTTCTGAATCATCAAACTGGAAATTCTGTGAAATGTCAGAAGTCACTAAAAGATATAAAAAACCCACAGCGAGATGGAGACATTTTATGAAGGTATTTAGAGAAAAAACATTGTGAAGGCGGTAGTGTTAGGTAACAACTTAAAATACGTAATCCAATCTAGTACAGACAGTTAAGCTAAGAAGTCTGTCTGGTTTGAAGGCTACAGGAGATGCTGTTTTCTAGACCTCTAGCAAGTTTCAGAAGATGGAGCATCCAGAGGGTTTGTTCAATAATGCATTAATCAGAGCTAAGATAGAGCCTGTCTTGGTTCTGTGATCTGCAATCTAGGGATAAAAAAGGACGTTAAAGCAGAGATGTAATCAAAAAGAGCTGATGATTTAATGGTGGCTACAGGAATAGCACGGCTTTTGAACAAATAGAAAGTTTACTTTACTTTTAGCCAAGGCTCTGTGTAGGCATCGATAGAAAGTTCTCAGTCAGCTTTGAACTGCAGTTAGAGGCTTCACTTCAGTGGACAGCAGAGTAGCAGCACCGATGTACTTTCTTCATACAATTGTCTGCTACTTTGAAACATATGTTTCTTATTGGGTATATTAAAATTGTATTATATAAACAATTGGAAATAAGTGGAGATTTGTCAGCTGTATGACTTTTGTTTTGGGCTGTTTTGAAGAAGGTAGCAAAAGCGTTAAAAAAAATAAAAGGCTGCATGTTTATTCTCCTGTGAGCAACACTTTCACCCATTTGAAACTTGGGTTCTCATGCACTGAAGCTAAGTTGGTCCCTTTGCTTTTCCTGTTGCCGGTTTATTTGAAAGCAGGTGTGTTTGATGTGAATGCCAAATCACCTTCAGGCGGTTCCCCAAGCTGGGAAGAATGTAATGTAAGCCAAAGGGCAGCACTAAGTATCTACAGTGTATTGCTTCTATTGTTGCTCCATGTTTGTTCTAGATTTTATCAGAGCTCACAGCAAAATCTTGATAGGAGGTTAGATCCTGGCTTGAGCAAGCCTGGAGTCAGTTATGGGTCAGAGTGGAGACTTGCTGGTGTCCTCCTGAGAGACAATTTCATTACCTGCGTGTGATTACCAGGCATCTGATCCTGCCTACACTTAGCAGGTGTTTTTTGTGGGTATGTGTGAAATTGTATCCCTACTATTCAGCAGTCACAGGTGCTGAGTGTGGACCAGTGCTAATCATTAGATTGTAGGGGCTTAGACTGAATAGTCTTCAAATGTTGGATGTTTGTTGGTTTTGTGGTGTTTTTTTTTTTTAAACAAACACAACCCCATACAGTCCTGCTGCTTGGCTGTTCCCTGTCCGGTGGAGAGCATCACTGTGCTGTCTGACTGGCAGCAGTAGGCTCTTCTTCTAAGATAGACAAAGAAATGGAAAGAAGTCCTTCTTAGATGTTGCTTCTTTTTTTTTTTCCTTACACATTGTTTGAGATAAGATACTGTCTTGCTGAATAATAGGAAAGGTTAAACTTTTTTTTCTTTTTTTTTTTTAATTCTTATTTACTACAAAGCATGGGTCGTTTTTTTGAGGGCATTGGGAAAGTGTTCGCCAATAGGTCACTCCGTTCTAACTTTAGCTCAGCTGTTGTCCTGAGGAAGTGCTGGACTTTATTGTTTCCTTCCTTCTTTGGAGCCATTAATAAGTATTTGTTTCATCGTTAGGAGAGGTGGGCCTCCAATTCAGGCTCTTAGATCCCAACTTCTGTCAGGCTTAAGAACTGTCAACCAAAATAATCCCATATTAAAGATCCAAATGGGTTTTAAACCTTCGCAAGGCCTCTTGTTTGTGCTAAATCTTACTATAGCCATTGAGTCAATATGTATGTGAAGTGATGCTCACTGTAATTTATGCATGTAATTCACATTCCCAAAGACCTCTTGCCTGTATAAAAAAGCATGTTAGATTTCTAACTTTGGCCTAACAAGTTGCTCTAAATTTGTCTGCTTTAGGAATCTTAAGCACTATGTGAATATCCCTTTTATTGTTGCTGGAGAGAACAACTTTAAGTTTGGAAAATTGCACTCCTGTAAACACTGCACCTATCTGTAGTCCAAATAACTGGTTATTGGTGCACTTGGAAGTGTTTTTAGAATACATTTTCCATTAGCTAGGAGAATAAATGTATCTTACAAATGTTAGGATTTTGGTGGGGAGAAAACCCTTCTTTTTCAGTAATAAGCGTTAGGGACCAAAGTTTGTTCATCCCACATGCAGACTGGATTTAAAGGTCTTGCTTGCTTTGAACTTTGCTGTTTTATGGTTGTTGTGAAATACCTGTCTTTCTAGTTAACTCTGCTAAATTGGCTTTTTCTTGAATAAGTTAGAAAGAATTAATCAGCTGAAAATCAGTAATTCTTTATAGTCACCAATGAATGAAGTGTGTCCATTTGCTCACTGACAAGTAATAATCTTGCTAGTGTGGCTGAACAGCTGTGTAAGCCCTTCGCTGTTTAGAAAGCATGGAAGCCATCACCTTTAAGAAAAAGGTAATGCATTTGTACACTCCTATTTACCTCTTTTTTTTTTTTTTCAGCTGCAGAGTTCCAAGGCTGTCAGCCTGGTGCAGAACACAGAGGTTTTGTGCACAGCATAGGGTACGTCCATGCAGCTTTTAACTAATGTCCCATAGAGGTCCTGTAAGTGTGCCTTTCTTTGTGGAGTTGTCAGTTGAACAGCTTGGTGGTGTTTGGCTGCTTCTGCAGCCCCAAAAAATCTAAATGTAGGAAGTACTGGCGGAGGACCTAATGGAAAACTTTTGTCGTGCTTTAGTTCCTGTTGCTTCGCAGGCCTGGGGAAAACCCTCTGCTTTCGCAGCAGGGCCACTCCCCCCCGACTCTGTGCTTCAGGCTCAGGCACAGCAGCTCATTTAAAATAGGTGGTGTGAAATGAACAATTAGGTATTTTTCTAATAACTGTTTTAGAGGACTGAACATTATACTATTGTTGTAGTTCTGTAGGATTTCCCACAGAGTGTACTTTGTGAAATGGTCCAATTGGTATTTACCTATGCTGACTTGCACTGATGATGTAAAAATTTGTTCTTGCATGGTAGAACTTAAAATAGAGTATAAATCCCTGAGGCATTAGTCAGTTGAGAACATAATTCAGACTATTTATAGCATGACTTTTTCGCAACACATAATTTTATATGACAAGTTAAGAGTTTGAAATAGAACAACTTAATTCTATTATTTCTTCAAACATCTCATAAACCTATTTTGGTCTTATTTCTTGCTTGCTGTGTTGTTAGGGAAGTGCCTTTATCTGTGTTGTCATATCTGTTTTGACTGTCTGTATTGTAAATACTACAAAGAGAACATTGCAAGAGTGTGCTACAGAAGGAAATGCTTGGATCAGGGCGGAGTCGGAAGCCGAAGTGAGGTTGACCTTGGTGTGTCATGTTTTTTCTGCATGTGGCTCTTGAGAATCCATACAGCTCAATTAAGTTATTTGGGTCTTTTTGCCTTAAGTATATATGTAGGGACTGACAAGTAAACCCAGAGAGGTCTGTGGTCTTCCCAGAAAGTCACAGATGCTGAATGAAACTCTATGCTGGTGGAATAATTGTGAAGCTACGTAAGCAGCACCTTCCCGATGATGAAATGCTGCCACTGCATGGTAACTTTATATTACCTTTTTCCCTCTCCCCTGTTGTCTGCTGTTTGCACCCCTAAGACAAAAGTCCGTAAAACCAAGCACAGGAGTATGTTTCTTTCTGTTCACTTGCCATCTCTGTGGTTCGGTGCTGGTGAATAGTGTTACATTGCCATCTCTGGCAGACCCAGTGATGCAGGCAGCTAGAATATGAGGTTGGCCTACGTGCACTTTCCAGTTTTGCCCCTCTGCAAAGGATGCAGCCCTTGAATTGTCGGGGAGATGTACCAGTGAGAGTATGCTCAAGCTGGGACAAGCCTGTGTCATGAAGGAGACAAGGGAGCTGGGGCTTTTGGTCCCTGTTTGCCCGTGTAACGCAGCAGATGCTGGTTATTGTTACTAGGTGTTTAAAGAACTTTGTCATAAAGTGGCTGAGTTGCCTGTTCCATCAGAATTAACCCTCTGCAGGCTTCTGAGGTGTTAGTTGAATGTGGTGTCATTTTTGTTTTGCTTTGTGTTCTTGTTAGCCAATAAAAACAAGCAACAAAAGGTACTAGTTGCAGGTCAGAGTGAGTCACCTGGGAAATTCTTTGTGGGCTAGATGATCTCAGAGGTCCCTTCTGACCCAAGTTATTCTGTGAAACGCAGAGTTTGTACTGGTGCAGGTACCGTCAAAGCAGTTGTTTCGCTACTTTGGAGAATCTTATTTTGTTCGTATGTTCTCTGTTTCTCTGTTTGTTTCTCTGTTATGTAGATTGTTTCCAACACTGTTCAAATTACTCTTCAAGTAATGTTTAACAGTATAAAAGTATAAAGTATAAAATATTTGAAGTGGGCTAGTCTTATATACAATTTAAATCATTGCTGGAGGTTTAGGAATTGCAGTGCAAATGTGCACTTCTGTCTAGAATCCATGACACGAATCACCTTGTGTCAACATCTCCTGCAGTGGTACGCCTGTAATGTCATGGTTTATGCATCTGTTGCTGAAAAAGTTAGATGAAGTTCTTATTTAACATTTTTACAGCTTGATTGTGGCTTATGGGTCCATCTTCCCATTCAGCTGTTCTTCGTTGGCCATAGTATCTCCCCCCTGCTCTACCTTATTTTGACTAAGGCTTGTCAGCGCTACCTTTCTGATGCTTCCCCTCCTGCCTCTGCTTACCCCACCAGGTCAAAAAAATGCTAGATTATCTTCCAATACATTATTTCTGTAATGATGATGATGGAATTAGCAGGATCATCAAAACGAAATGGGCAGTGTCCCTGACTCATAATACTAGCAAGCAGTTCAAAGGGTAGTTTTAAAAGGCCCCCTTATTTTGATTTCTTCCTGTTTCACCATCTATTCAGAGATGTGGGTTGTTGTTTGGGTGGGGGGGGTTTAAAGAAACATCTTTTTGTAGAAAATGGATGACGTGTTAGTACTCTTTGAATATACCTTTTGGGATGAAGACTAGTAAAGTTTCCTAAAGGTGAGCTATGAGTTCGAAGTTCTGTGTAAAAGAGCTTTCCTGAGTTTTGGCCGGCATGAACTCAACTACTACGTTAAGCCCTGTTGGAAGGGGAATGCATTCTACTACATCAGGGGTTTTTTTGTAGTGAAAGGAAGGCTAGGCAGGGAGTCACATACATAGAAGACAATGCAAAACCAAATTATGGGGCTTTTTATCTGTCAGGGTGAAAAATACTGCACCTGGTACAGGCCTGTGTAACGCTGTGCTGCAGTGTGTAAGTCAAAGATAAATCTTGCTCAGGCTCAGGCTGGTAAAATAGCAGTTAGCTAGTATGATGCTGGCTGTGGCTTGTCCTTGTCTTGCAAAAGCACAGTGGTGGATGCCTGAGTTCATCTCTGATGAAAGTCCACAGCGTATTGTAAGGTGGTAAGTTCTGTTGGGCTGATTTCACAATGAGGGATCAGTCTCGGAGCATGTTCTGTAATTTATAGCTTTAGGCAGCCTTTTGTACTACATCCTGGTAATTAACCTGGAGTAGGAGTAAAGGCCCAGGGTTTAAATTTACTTGGTGTTCCCTGGGAAGTGGGTGTAATAAAAAAAAATACTTTGAACAAACGTTGGTCATGGTTTTTTAATCCTTTTTTGCCCTCAAATTATTGGGCTTTGCTGTAGCTGGAGCCTGAGCAGCAGCCACTGAATAACTTCTGGGAGTGGGCATGAACGCAGTGGCTGCGCTTATTTCTATTGCACCTTAAAACAGAAGTTTTCTGGCACCCTTAAAGTTTTATTCTTTACTTCTGCCATCATTGTGTAATTTGTATTTTTGTTACATCTCCAGCTGTAGTCCTTTTCTGCTGTGGCTTAGAGGAGCCTATTTTCAAGAGTCCCATTTAAAGTATATTACAGATTGAATCTCTTATGAAAACAGGTCTGTTCCTTCGTAGCTCTGCTGAAGCAGCAGGAAAATGCTCAAGAGCCTGAGCGATTCATGGCCCGCAGAAGTGAGAGTGCAATGTCTGTGGCAGGAGTAAAACTTCAGATCTTTATTTAGAATTTTGAGGTGGACCTCCAGGGTGAGCACTGGGAATGGGGAGAGGACTGTAACCGTATTTGTTCTGTATTTTGTTCGAGACACTCCCACTTTCCATGTGTGGTTTGGTTGCCTGGATTTTTTTCCTCCTCTTAGGCACTGCTGCTTTTATGGCTGAGCAAACACAGACCTTGCTGTTCCTGTATCTTCCCACACATTATTTGTCTAGCAGGGTGTACTTCTGCATCTTCTGTTCCCTGGCCTATGCCACCACTTTGTCAGGAGGCGAGTGCTGGTCATCACTAACAATTTTAGTAAGATGTGGATGTAGCCAAAGAAGTCTGGGAAGATGGGCTTAGAAGATTCAATGGAGACAGGCTTGTGAAGTGGCCAACAGAGACCTGATGAAGTACAGAAGAGGTGGTGATCAGGAAGTTTATGAATATAAGAACTTGGTGCCTTTGTGGATCTGGTTTGCCTGGAATCAAACCAGTGGGGAAAGTCTCCCCTTGGAAAAGTCCTGGATAGATGCAGCGTTTAAAAGAAGCAAGTAGAACGTTTTGAGAGAGAGAGGTGGGGTTTTTTTTTCAGATTGCTAATTAAGTTAGCCATTATTTCTCAACCTCAGCTTTAATTACCAAAAGTATCTTTTAATGTTGGGTTTTTTTCAATTTGAAAGGAATGTATTACATAGGATTAAAAGCAAGCAAACAATCCTGCTAACAAAAACAATGGCTAGCCCGTTTCTCCTCCCCTACCACACAAAACCCCTCAACCGTTTTTGCCTTAAATTTGTACCTAAAGCTTTATTGAAAAGGGGTCTTACAATTTTTTTATATCCTTTCTTTGTATTTACATGCAAAGCTAAACATAAATAAATAAATAAAAAATAATTATGGTTACACATGAAGGAAAAAATAATTTCAATGCTGTAATAATTTGTATATAAAAGACATACCTGTTGACATTATGCATACTAAGAATCTGGGTTGTGGTTTTTTAGTTTGTTGTTTGAGTGACTGGAGTAATAATTGCTCTTTTTTATTTTAGTACCATGGCTATGTTTTATTATGTAAAGCCAATTTCTGATGTAGCGGGGCTCTGCAATACCAGGCTGCCTTCTCTTGGGTGTTGGGTTTGGTTTTTTGTGTTTTGGTTTGGTTTTGTTCTTTTTTGGTTTATTTTGGGTTTTTGCTGGCCTCTGTCCACTTCTGTGCCCCCGTACCTGCCCAGAGGCAGCAGTGGAGTGGAGCTGGCAGCATGGGCAGCGCAGGCAGTGGGCTGTGCAGCTGCCCTGCCACCACATAAGCCGTCCCAGCGTGTGGCTGGGGCCTGGCAGCTCCCTCCAGCAATCAAACATGCCTTTGTGCAGGCTGTTAGGAGCATGGCAAAGCACCAAGAGGAAGCTGCCTGCTCTTTTTCCAGCAGAGGAAAATACATGTTTTGCTTTCAGCTCTAATCAGGAATGTTGAGGTTTTGCTTTTTGGCCTCATGAGCTTGGGGTCTTAACAGCCCTTATAAGGGTAACAGCAGGCATTGCCCCCAGCAGCTATGATTCCCTTGGGATAACAGTATCTTGCAAGTGCTGTTTGGATGGATTTTATAACTTGAATTTGCATCTACTTTAGTAAAGTGTTTCGTTTATAGTGTTCTGTAAATTTGCAGTGAAGTGCAGTGGCTTTTTCAAGATGTTCAAGCTGGAACATTGTCTCTCTAGAGCATTGAAAAAGTTCCCAGGTAGCTGCTGCCATACCTTTATGCTCTTTATGTTAGTATTTAGCATCAGTGAATATTCAAAAGTAAAAATGCATTATTTTGCTGAACTGCAGGGGTAACCATCAGAGACTTTTTTTTTTCCCCAAGATTCAGCTTTAGCATTAAAAAGTATCCTAATGTAGGATATGCACTGGGTACACCTGGAAAAAAAAAAAGAATTGAAAAATTGCTCTCCCTTACGACTGCTCTGTATGGAGTTCGTGCTCCCTTGTGTATATCGCACAGTAATTGTCTTGTATGCCAGATCTGGTGCTGTAGGTTTTATGCACTGTGTTTGCATATGAAATGAAAAATTACATAAAGCTTAGTCATGTAGAGAAGTGCTTGTATAATCAAAAGGGTGTTGTCTTTTCAGCTGTAGCAGCTGATCTGGTAAGGGATGCTACTTCTTTCAGCAAACTCTTCCCTCTTAAGTAGGAGAGTGGCTGTTTTATAGGTAGCGGTGTTATTTTGAACTTTCAAGAGTCTGCTCTGGAACCTGTTTAAACATTTAGGTTTTTCTTAATGTGGCCCTGTAGAACATAATTTGCTCTGCGCAGAGGTGGTAAAATAAATGCTAGCAACAGCCTTGATGTTTAAATTATTCCAAAACTCCTAGATAGCTCTGCAGTGAAAGATCTCATTGGGAACCAAGGCTGAAGGTAATGTGGGAAAAACATTTACCGTGTGATGGAGAGAGCATCTTTTAAGCATCTGATACAATACAAAAATTTAAGTGAGCCTTTACCCTTCAGACATAATCTAGTTATGAACGGTGGGTGTCATGTTAGCTAATCTGTAGTCTGTTCTACCAGCTGAATGCGCGGAGTAGGGCCATGAGGTTTGTAGGTGGCTTTCTCTTCCTGGGACCTTTCTTGAGACATTTAAATGTGGCCATTTGTGATTGACAGTTTACTGATTTAAAGCCTTATTTGCTTAATACACTTTTAGTGTGCTCTGTCATTGCGATTTCTATTAGTTTCTTTCTTTAAATTTAAATGAGTACATGCAGTGTGAAGTCCAAATAATTTTTAAATAAATTGAAGATTTCCTAGTTGTATTTTCCTTAAGAAAAAAAGAAGAAAAAAGCATTTTTCCGTTCTGGTGTTGCTATGCTCAAGAGTCATGGAAACCAGAAAAGTAAGTTAAAGTGATCATGCAAAACAAAAACAATCCCACAAAAACAGCACCTCCCACAACCCAAACCAAACACAAAACAAAACAAAACTCCACAGCTGAAATCCAAAACATGGCAAAACAAGCCAGGTGCAAAAGGTAGTGCTTTAGGGGAAAGAGGGGAAAGAAAGGGAGGGGATACTGCTTGCATGGCAGTTTAAAAATAGATTGGGAATTGTCACTAAAAATAACCTTGAAAAAGTTAAGACTGATTATGGATGTTTTTGTCCTCTGGAACAAGTTCCTTGAGTTACTTTTACCATCTGTTTAAAATAAGGCTTTCTGTGTGCTGGAAAACAACTCTCGTTTTGTCCTTCATTTAGCTGTCCTTCCTTTTGGACAGCTAATGAGTCTGCACTTCTGTGCTCCAGAGGCACTATCAACTTTGAGAGATAAATTTGTTCTGGTGATCTTATCCTTTCTGTCAGCCCTTCATATTTTATGGCAATGCTGTAAGCATGAAGTGTATCCTTTCCACTTCTTACTCTGACCTTGCACTTTTGCAGATGCTTGCAGTTAAATGCATTTTAACACCTCTCATACAATTACTCACTTGAAGATATAGCTGGTTTGTCAGACTGTTCTGTATGGGTTGCAAACTTCTGGAGACTTTAATAATGCAATAAAGTAAGCTTTTTGAAGTCATACATCCTTATCAACATAATAGACAAAGCAAGCAGTAAGTAGTAATTGAAACAAATAAGAAAAATAGTCTGAGGAGTGAATTTACAACTGCTTAGGTACCTGAACATGTTCATTGGCCTAGCAAAGGGAAAAGCCTGTGCAAGTTGTGTAGTTTACGTCTACATTTTGGTAACTGGCTGCTGCAAACATGTTGCCTGTTAATTTTATTTGGTGTAATTAGTGAAGCATGCCAGAAAATAACTGTTATCACATGCACTTTTCAGATCTTTGCCATGAGTTACCCTGGCTGTCCCCCAGCAGGTGGATATCCACCAGCAGCCCCAGGTAAGTTGATCAGATGAAGTAAACTGGTTAAATGGCTGTGGGTGATCGTATCTGGAATGGAAAGGTGGCGTGGACAAAGAACCGGACTGCAGAGGGTTTTCTTGACTCACTAAAATTTTCTATGCTCTCTTGTTAAGTCCTAATTTATCTTGGCTGGGGATTCTGACTTCCGTAATGTGGGTGCTCTACCACATGCTCATATAAGGTCCATTTTCATTCATCTGAGATGCAGCACACAGCACTAGGAGATGGTCATAATTTGACCAAAATTAATAAACGTCAAGGAACAGTGTCCTGTCAGTACTGAGTCTTGAAGGGAGCTGGTGAGAAAAATTAGTATGGGGAGAAATCAGTCACACAATTTAAAACCATATCCCACAAAAAATTAGGGCTTTATTTATGACATTGTCCATAATTCACTGTTCTTAGGCAGATGGTTGTATATGGAAGGAGTAGGGCTGTTAAAAAGGATATCAATTACAATACAAAGATGATGAAATGTGTAACTACTGCTTGGTATCAGGGTGAACTTTACAGTTGTTGGTAATGAAACTTAGAGTTGTTAGTATTGTTGGTAGAAAGAAAGGGCTGGAGCTATATGGGTGTGGTGAAGTGTGGAGTTTGGCAAGCTAACTCGGGAAGGGGAAGCAGTATACAATGAGAAGCCAAAACTAGCCTGGGAGGGTAAGTCCTGTTTCACAGCAGAATATTCTGGCTTAGACTGCTGTGTGGAGAAGTCTGCACTGCTGTCTGCAGCCAAGTTCTGTGACTTGTGTATCTGTGAATGTACTGTGTCATGCTCTGTAGACATCTCTCAAATTGGCAGCCTAAAAGGCATTAATAATATCTTCCTACTGGAAGACCCAGACAACTTTGTAATTTAAAGGAAACTACTGTCTATTCAAAATACAGTGTTTACAGTATGAACTCTGAAGTGTTAAAACTTTAAAATATCTTCAGGGTTGTTGTAAAGGGCAGCTTACAGATTCAGTGATAACCAGTGTGATTAGAAATATCCAGTGAGGCTTTTCTTTACATCGTAAGTGTACTGCTGTCCTGCACCTCTTCAGTTCTTTTTCCTTCTCCCAAACTGCTACTCTTGAACAGACATCACATTAAAAATTTAAGTAAGGAGTAAGTTTAAAAAGATGTAGTTTTTTGTTTTAGCACAGCTGTTTGATTTCAGGTAGCAGTCCTTGGGGCGGTGCTGCCTATCCACCTTCAAACCCACCTGCAAATCCTCCTCCAATTGGACTAGAAAATGTGGCTGGCTATGCCAATCAGTTCAATCCCAACTACATGGCTGGAATGGTGAGTTTGCTTTCATTTAGTGTGTTTTACTATGACTTTCTGAAGTGCTCAGATATGTTTCTGGCATTACCACTGACAAGTTTATTGCTTGAGTTCTGTGACTGTCTAGTCTGTTTAGATGTTGAGCATTCAATATCATCTATTGAAGAAAGTGGTTACTGCAAACTATTTCTTATTTTAGGAAAGCAGACTGTGAGTTAAACGTTGATTTGAGAGCCTAACTTCAAGTGTCATGGACATAACAACAGTGTAACTTGGCTTTTGCTGTGCAGACAAATAGGGGACAGGCTAACACTACTGAGTATCTGTCCATAGTCACACTGGCAAATGCAGTTCAGATTTTGCCTGTTACCTGGGTTTTGGCCAGTCTGAATAAGGAACAAGGCTGTGCAATTTGAGGTACCGGTGACTTATTCCTGAAAAGAATATGGGATCCGCTGTCTCCTATAAGCAGTGATGTTTAACAGATGGCAGCAAAAACATTTTATGTTGACTGGAGAAAATGCACACGTTTCCAATATGACCTTTTTTTTTTTTTTTTTTTTTTGCATATAGTAGAAGTGAGTGACACTTATGACAACTCAGTCTTCAGAAATCTGTTATGCTGCATAACGAATGCGCAGTTTGTAGGAAGGCATTTGAGTTAGATGCCTTTCTGAGGCAGCGATTAAATTCCGTGATTTGGCAGCCTGCCGTCAAAATGAACAACAAACTATCTAGGGTGCACCACAGCAACTAGCTTCTGAGAACACTGTAATCATCAAATGTCAGTTCTTCTGGTTCCCCTGTAGAAGAGGGCCTGGGTGTGTCACGTGGGGAAGATGATATTACATGTGGAGTGGAGTATCTTTGTAGCAGTTTCGGTAGATGTCCTTCCAAATGTAGAATGCATCTAGTGCATCATAAACCAGCCAGAGGTTGCTCATAGTAAATCCCTGCACTCAGATGGTGCTGAGGTCATGTAAAGCAGCCATGGACAAAGAAGGGATAAGCATAATTTTGTGTTGCTGAAGTAAGCTTTTAGACTAAGAGGTGGGTGGCTGTTGGTGCTCTTCTGTGTGAGTGGTGTCTAATGCTGGATGTAGTGGCAGGTATGGGTCTCTTGGTTCTGCTTCGTGATGAGTGGCAGCTGATGCAAGAGTCAACTGAATACAGGGGGTTTTCCGTCTTGCTTTCTAGCAAGACGTGATCAGTGCGAAGTTCTTTTGCGGATGCAGAACCACCCATCTGTGTTGGTGGGGAGGGAGGCTGTATCGTATTAAGTACAATATTGTAACGCAACCATTTGTACACCTTCCTGTCTCTTGCTTTATTGGCTGTCATTGCAGGCATCCAGCCTGGCAGGGACCTTTGGAGGGACAAATGTACCACAAGGCATATATCCTTCAACACCTGGGGGTTATCCCCCAGTCCCTCCTGGTGGCTTTGGGCAACCTCCGTCAGGACAACAGCCCTCTTATGGAGGGTATCCACCATTAGGAATGCCATCTTACCCACAATACCCAGGTGGCCCTGCACCAGGCCAGCCACCGCCTGGTCAGCAGCCTATGGGCTATCCAGGACAACCACCAGCAACATACCCAGGGCAGCAGCCCATGCCGAATTATCCACCAAACCCAGCTGTGAATCCGCTTACGCCCTCTTACCCGGGAGCTACTGGGCCTACGGTCTCTCCTGTAACAGTAAGAGCATTCAGTGTTTTGGTTCTGAGATGTGACCATGTGTATGTTTCTCTACATTTCCTTTGTGTGTGTAAGTGTAAAGCAACCCTAAAAATGAAAAGAGGTCACGAAAAGAAGTTTAACTAGAGAGAGATGGATCCTTTCCAAATGCAAGCAATACAGGCTCATACGACTTGAAACAAATGCTGTTTTGCCATATTGTCCAAGAAGAAACATTTGACGTGAAATCAAATTTAATGAAATTTGCCTTTCCTAATTAACAAAGTGCTGCCAGTTGTATATACAGGTTCATCAAACTTGAATTAATTGGCAGCAGATTTAATATTGGTGAACCTTCTTGACCTTTAATTTTCTCATAATTTGGCTATTGAAAGGAAAAAATTGTTTAAGGTGGTGTCTTTCTGAGTTCTCTCTGTTACTTTTTTAACAAAAAGAAGATTGGTAACAGTGGTCATCTTTCCTAGGTAGTAAATCACAGTATTTTACTGATTGACAATAATACACAACTCAACTTGGTCTGATTTTAGCATGGAAACCGAGGCACAATCATGGATGCACCGGGATTTGACCCTCTGAAGGATGCAGAAGTCTTACGGAAGGCCATGAAGGGATTTGGTGAGCAGTCTGTGGATTTACATTTCAGTTAAAAGCAGAATTGCAGCTTTGATTCAGCACTGATCTTTCTCCATTGTTATGTGTGTACCGAGTGAGCCAGTTCACATGGTATTGTCTTTGGTTATGAGAAGAGTTACTGGAAGTTCATATAGGCATAAACAATACCATGAGTTTGGCATTTGGTTTTGGAGTTCTTTTGTTATTCTTTCTGTTTTTTGTGATGGGAGTAGAGCTTCAAGTTCTGTGGTCATACACAAGAGGAGATACTGTAGGTGAATTCAAGGCATACATGCCCTTCAGTTGGGTATAGAAAAGGTAATAAATGGAAATGGAAAGCTGCATCCTCACATGACGTGCCTGCTTATTCTGTGGTGTCTGTATACATTGACAGGAACTGATGAGCAGGCAATTATCGACTGTCTCGGAAGTCGTTCAAACAAGCAACGGCAGCAGATCATCCTGTCCTTCAAAACAGCTTATGGAAAGGTAAATACCTCACGAGAACAGAAGGAAGAAGAATAAAGAGCCTACCTTCACTGGAAGTCAGAAGACTTGGGGTTTGGAAAAAAAGATTGCAGGTTGCTTAAGGGGAACATGGGGCACAAGTCATAGCCTGTTTAGGGTTCTGCTTTTACCCACTCTTGACTTGTTCATGGCATGTTTCAGATGAAACATGTAAAGCAGTTTCTCTGCTAAATGGATGCGTTGACTCTGGTCTGTGCAGTCTATTTAGTTGGACCTTAATGACCTAGATGTACATGTTACATTATGCTGTTTTTAGTGTTGTTAAGGGGAATAGCTTTACTTTGAAGATATACTATTGATGCTTACACATAAAGAATTCTACTTAAAATCCACAATTTTTGTGCTCACATTTGTCAGTTTTGGTCTTTATGGTTTTTTGCTTGTTTTTATTTCTCATTAGGATTTGATCAAGGATCTCAAGTCTGAGCTATCGGGTAACTTTGAGAGGACAATCTTAGCAATGATGAAAACACCTGTCATGTTTGATGCTTATGAAATCAAGGAAGCTATAAAGGTTTGTGTCAGAGATGAAAATTTATAAGATGGAGAAAATACATGAGCTGATAAAATTTTTGGTAATCTTTTAAAAGCTTGGACTTGCATTCCCTCCTCTCTGTCCAGATATTCAGCCCACTGTTTGACTGAACTGTATCCTTTTTCTTGGAGGTGTATGATAGTACAACTGAGAAATGTTATTCCCATAGGTTATAGGTAAAGACTATTCAATAGGATGGTGTGGTAACAAAAAAATATTAATAAAGAAGTACCCAGAAAAGGCAGAAACTGAGTTCTAACAGTTTCTGCAGTTCATTTATTACATAGTCTTGAGTAAGCTACTGAGACGGCTCTCTTCTAAGCCAGCCACTGCATGGGGTGTCTTTGTTTCTGGGTTTTTGCTTTGAGCTGTGATGGATCTGATTATAAACCCGCTCGACTTTGTTTCCAGTGACTTTACACTTAGTGCTCAAGAATAATTAAGAAAACTAGGTTCATAAAGATTTTGGACAGGGTGTACCACCTTCTTATCTTTTCCTCCACCTCGAAATTATATTTCCCTAGCCCGTGCTGAACCTTTTCTGAAGTGTTATGGAAGTATTGTGTACTTTCTCTTTAAAACAATCAGACTATTTTATAAATGTTTAGTTTTTTTAAAATAAAAACAGGTCAAACATTTGTATTTCAAGACAATGTTTAAATGAAGGTGAAAAAAATACTTCCATTACTAAGTCAGTACATATATTTACATGTTCTTTGGGCACAATTTTCAAGTAGCTAGGAGGATGAAGGAGCATTAGCTGTGTTGTAATTGCAACTGCTATGTGTTAGTTAGTGAAAGTTACTATGAGAATTAACAAATTCATCTTCAGTGGTGGAAAAAATTTATTCTTAAAATGACTAAAATGGGGGGTGAAGGATGACGTTTTAAAATGAAATTTTCTTTTGATAATTATTTTCATTATCTGCCTAATTTGTATCTTTAATACATAGGATTTAGCACTTAAACTACTTTGACTTCTCCTATAACAAGATTATATTCTAAATTGTATTTTGTTGTATAGTTTTATTACATTTCTTTTTATACTAGGCTGTAGAAGCAAGATGAGAATCTGGAGTGTGTTTTCTCCTTATGCTTTTTTTTAGGGCGTTGGCACAGATGAAAATTGCCTCATTGAAATCTTAGCATCTCGCAGTAATGAGCATATTCAGGAACTCAACAGGGTCTATAAAGCAGGTTAGATTTGTTACAGTTCCATCAGAATTTTCTTCTTTTTCGTTCTTAATTACTGATTGACAGTATGAGTTTAGGAAATGAACAGAGGTGTATGATGATTCATGGCTGTGTGTCTCTTCCAGAATTTAAGAAGACTCTGGAGGAAGCAATAAAAAGTGACACATCTGGACACTTTCAGAGGCTTTTAATTTCACTTTCTCAGGTACTTGCACGCTAGGATTTTGGAATTTGGGTTTGTGTGTGTGTTTGTAGGGTTGGTTTTGGTTTGTTTTTGTTGGTGGTTTTTTTTTTAAAAAAAGGTCCACCAGTAACATATTTGCATCTTCAAATTCTTTTAGGGAAACAGAGATGAAAGTACAAGTGTTGACATGTCTCTTGTACAAAAAGATGTGCAGGTCAGTGGAAATTCTTCTTCATTTCTACGGTGAACTCAATACACTGAAATTTGACTGTGTGGCTTCTGCTTACTCTTAATTTTGGAGACCTTGTGACTTCTCCTGATGTAGTGCTTATGTTTCAGTGGATGGAAGTGTTAAGAAAAGCCCTGACAGAGCGTTAGAGCCATGTAGCTCCCTTACAGAGATGGAGCTCTCGCAAACAGAGTCCATGGGGGGGGGTGGGGTGGTATCTCTTTCTGTCAGCTTTCTGGCTTTTCCAGGTGTTGCGTGACTCTACATAAGTCCCGTGACCATTGTGCTGCCTATTATGGGAATGGTCCAAAGAGATTTGAGGTGATATGTGTGTGGATTAGATCTTAATCTGTGCAACACCTGCATTAGCCTTTGCCTGTTATTGAAGGAACTCTGGATTTTTGCAGCAAATAAGGCACTTGGACTAGTAACTCGCCCAGATAAGTTTTTTGTATGTTTTGTTTCACCACATAGCCAAGAGAAAACCCTGGATCATTTCAGTACACTGCTGTCATATAAATAGTAATCAGCTTTCTACGTAGTATGCCTCAGCCAAAAGACAAGAAAATGCCAGAACATCCTTAAAGGTGTAGAAAAACAGCCAGACGTAAACCCAGTTAGGAAGGACAGTCTTCAGTTATTTTTAAACAATTTTCCCTTCTTTAGTAATCTGGAGCTCTTGTGTCTGAGCCCTTAGTGTCAGTAAGCTAGGAAGACTGCAGGCATAGCACATTGTAGGGAGGTTAGAACTCTATATTTAGTTGCTTGCTCCTGTTTTCCAGCAGTACATAGACTAAGAAATAAGTATAAAAGGAGGGCAGGCTATAAGGAAGCCGATCTGAAACTCAGCTTTTCAGCCCAACTGCTTTTCTGAGTAATGAAGTGTGAATTGCCATCTGTGTTCAGGAGCTATATGCAGCTGGAGAGAACCGTCTAGGAACCGATGAATCCAAATTCAATGCCATTCTGTGCACAAGAAGCAGGGCCCACCTCAGAGCAGGTAATGGTGTCCTCTGTGTAAACAGTAACTTGGTTCTGTTGTAGGTAATGATAAAAATGACTCCTGAAATCTTTCTCTCCCATTAACAGTCTTCAGCGAATACCAGAGGATGTGTAACCGGGACATTGAAAAAAGCATATGTCGTGAAATGTCTGGAGACCTGGAAAAGGGCATGCTGGCAGTAGGTATGTGTCGTCTTAGCCAGGTCATTCCTGGTATTCCACTACAACTGGCTCAGATGGTGGCATCTGTGACTCCAGCGAATGATGGTGTTCTTAGTAATAATTCCAGTTTTCTGCTTTTAATGTTGAGCTTTCTGTGAAGTCACTTGTAAAACAGGCCACTTAATTTACTTCAGAATGACAGAGGAAGCTTTTGTTTCGGGCAGCTGCAGAATTTAAATCTCACATGTTCAAGTGTGGAGGCAATTATTAACTGTACTTGGCATTGTTTTAAGAAGTGATGAGGACTTGTTCCAACCGCTGAGTCAGTGAGAATGGAGTATGTGGGACAGCTTTGGAAATGAAGCAAAATATAGGCATTAACCTTCTAATTAGTTACCTCTACCTCTGTTTAGTAGAAAGAAAACTTCAATTTTGTTGCAAAGGGGTTAGTTTTTCCACATTTCCTGTAGTTAAGCTTTGCTAAATGTTTTTAAGTGCCTCCAGTATTTCTGAAAAGTAAAGGCTCTTATCTCAAGTCTACTGTTGTCCCTTAGGAGGTAGTCATTAGTTTCCATGAGGTTGGGACAAGGCCTCAAGCTGTTGTGCAGTACTTTTGTTTGGAATGTTTTGTTCCAGATAAAATTGTGGAGTCTGTCATCTTTCGTCTCTCATCTCTTAGACAAGACTGCTTCTTTACATCTCCATTCCTTTTTCTGTTTATTATTGTGAATTTATTGTGGTATCTAGAGCCGCTCCTTTAAAAGTGTTGTTCTTTGGTGTTGAATATGTTAGTGAAAAGTGAGATACATATATATATATATATATATAGCGCCTCCTACCAAAATAACTAGGAAAAATGTACTTTGCATCACTTGGAAACAAGATGGGAGAGGAAATTTGGCTCAACTGCAACAGATTTTTTTTTCGTGGAAGTTTGTAACAAAATCTTGCAAAACGGGAATCAGTTTTAAAAGCCTCATATTTTTTTTCACTCCTATTTTGTGCATATGTGAACTATGTAACTATTCTTACTCTACTTGGCCAAGCTGTCACTATAGTGGCTTTTCAGTGACCCAGACTAGGTCCAGCTCTGTTGGTGTGATTCAGAATTTATCACCTCAAAAAGTATTGTTAGAAAACCAAACTTAGGAAAAATAATATTTCCCAGTGTTTCTTGGTAAAGAAACTGTACTGTCAGAGTTAGGAAGTCCTTTGACTTAATGGAGCTTTGCAGTCACTTGACAGGTCCCCATGTAGATACAGATTCAGAATTGGGACTGTAGCTTGCAAAGAAGCCAGTGGCCCTTTGAGCAAGCATTGTCATTAATATTTGCTGAATAATTCCTTTATTGAATAGATTTTGGTTTAGTTTTTATTTATTTATATGTGTATATATGTATATACACATATATAACTATATTGGTCAAAGATGTTAGCATCATTTGTTCTGTGAACCTTATTTTCAGGAAAAAAAGGTTTTCTAATTGAATATATTTAATTTTGCTTTCTTTAAAGCTTTCTGGATTGTACAACTGGTAACTTACAATAACATCTTCAGACATCTTAAAGTGCAAGTGTGGTGTTTTAGCTAAATACTGTGATAAAGAAACATGTAATTCATTTGTCATTTGTTTTTGAATTCTATTATACTTATCATTGACAACTGTGCATGGTGAACTGCGCTCTCTCATCTACATTTTTCTATTCAGAAATGTACTTTTCCCTATATAGAATGTGTGTTGCTGTGAAACACGTATTTAGGTTTACCCCTTTGTTCTGTATTTTACGTGATTGCTTTTGATACCTTTTTGTGCTATAAAATACCAGCCAGGTGTGGTTTGTTTTCTCTGTACTTTGCCACAGATTGCATGATTGTTTACTTGTAACCAGCATAGGATCAATATATAGATTTTAATTCTGAAGAGTGATGGAGGCTTCTTTCATCATCCTGATTAACATGACAGTAACTTGATTTAGATTTTGTTCTTTAAGATTTCTGATGAACTGTGCTAATTAAATATAAAGTCCAATCATTATTAAATAAGCATGTTAAGAATTTTTCAGGTTTCCTGGTGAACTTTGTGGCTAAAAAAACCCAATAATGTAACTAACTTTAAACGCAAGGGTGAGGTTTTTGTCGTAGGCGGCTTCCCAACTTATATTGGGGCAGAACTTGAATTTCTCATACCTTTCAGGTACGTGGCCTAAGAATTCTTAAATTAGGGAAAAAGCCAGGAGCACCACTATGTGTTCTTTCAAGTCTTCTGCCCACTCCCCATCCTCTCTTTTTCCCTTCATAAGCAAGAATCTGGTCGTTAGACTCTTTTAAAGATTAATTATGGGCACTTCATGCTAGATGGTTTCTAGTGACAAAAAAGTTGGCCTTGAGCCATGAAATGCAATAGGCTCTTTATTGCAGTTGCTGTTTGGATTTAAAATCATTTCAGTGACTAACTGAAGGAGCGGAAGCTGCGTTGTATTGGTGTATGTTTATGTAAAATTAAAGCATGTGACTATCCAGGGTAAGCTCAAAAAATGAATGTGAGTTCTGACTGGGGAGGAGTACCTGATTTCTGTAATACTGTTTCTTTTTGCAGTTAAATGCCTCAAGAACACACCGGCTTTTTTTGCAGAGAGATTGCAGAAAGCTATGAAGGTAGGTGCCTGTGACTATATACGTAAACTTAGGGTGTGGGGTTGGTGGTTTTTTTTGGTTTTGTTTTGGGTTTTTTGTATGCCTGTACAGCTCATACATTCAGCTGAAGGTATGACATTTTTCAGTGGGCAGATGACTAACAAGGTGCAGTCATTATTATGAAAGGCTGGGAAAATCCAGCTAATTTGATCCACTTAACAAAGAGATGCATACAGCCATACCTTAAACAGAGTAACTTTCACTTGGTAAAATACAAATATGCTTAACACTCACTGAAATTGATACCTTTTAAGTCGAGAGCTCTAGCTGAAAGAAATAAATAGGCCATTAAACTCACCCAAATTTCCTGACCCCCTGTGCCTCTGACAGTACCCCCCACTTCTTTTTTTCTAACTGTTCTTGTGCAGAGAAATGACTCTTAGTGTCCTACCAGTAACTTTAATTTATTAAAGCATGATAGGCTGAACTCCGTTCAAGCTTATTGAAATCAGTGGGATTATGCTAATAAACGGTTATTTATGGGGTGATGATTCATTTTATTATATTGTTTTTACTAGTGCTGTATCATCCAACATTTCCACACATTATTAATACATTGTATTGTTGTTTTGTTTGTTGCAGGGAGCGGGAACAAAAGACAGAACTCTAATTCGAATCATGGTATCACGCAGCGAGGTTGACCTGCTGGACATACGTGCAGAATACAAGCGGATGTATGGCAGATCTCTCTACACAGATATCCATGTAAGACTTGGAGATTTTATCTTCCCTGCTGTGACATCCTTTCTGCTAGTAGAACACGGACCCTTATGCTGAATAGCTATTAACTGCGCTGAGCGTAGGGCTGTGTTTGGTTGGCTGTGTTTGTCAGGAGAGTGGAGGCTGAAGTGCCAGAGAACAGACAGCGCTTGCTTTTGCTTGGGGACCAGATGGGCTAGAGAGGGGAAGGAAGCCAACAGACAAGGAAGGAAAGGGGTATTGGTCCGGAGGGGTTTCAGAGACCTGGTTTTAAGTCTGGTCTCTCTCCCAATCTCTGTATATGATCTTGTCAAAACCATTTAGTCCCCCAAGTGAGTAATGAATGGTGCTCTACCTCGTGCCTGTGTTGAAAGAGTGCAAAGCTCCTGATAGGCTTTTAAGAGTCGGCTGCCTCTTTCTCTTGAAATTACAAGATTTTGAAAATCAACTTCAGATTCTTTAGCAGTTTATCCACCCTACTACTGCTGTTAACAGCTGTAGCAACAGTCAAGAGGATTCCTTGCCGATGGAGAAGGCAGGCAGAGCTGGAGGAGAGTGAGTGGTACCACTTTTCATTTACCTTGTAGTGAAGGTGCCATATCTGTTGAGCCCCTGTTTATTCCTCCTGCTGTCGCTGCTGAGGGCCTGCAACTTGGTGGTGTTTGGAAGGAATCCTTGCAAAGACAGTGAAGCCAAAAAGTCTTGATGTGAGTCTTCTGCCAGCAACAATATGGTCTTTCTGCCCATGCGCCACAGAGGATCACCTAGCAGAAGTTTTTCCCAAGGGTGTAACTCTGGAGTAAAGATGTGCTTCTGCTACAGTAGTTACATGCTGTGTAACCACCAATGTCTGAGTAAAAAAACAGTGAGACATTGGTGGAAAAGCTGGAGACACACCCTCACCCCCTTCACTCTCTTCCTCCCCTGCGCTTTTTTTTTTCTTTCCCCTTCTCATTTGATCTGACATTAAAATAATTCTACCGTTCAGAAACAGGCCATACCCATTTAATGGGCTGAACTTACTTTAAAACTTCGTTTCAATGAGTATGGGGCATGCTCGTCCACAGTTACATGTACGTAAGCTATACTTTGTATTTCTATAAAAGTAAAGCTGAAAAAATCTTTGCAAAGGAAATTCTTAGTTCCTTTCTTTCTTCTTTTTTTTTTATTAGTGCATATATAAACAGAAATGTTTTATATTTTGTAGGGAGTGCTCTACACATGCACAGGATTTATCCTGTTCTTTGAGGTGTCTTTTTGTCACTATTGTAATAATTTTGATCTGGACAAAATGGTTTTCAGTCATACCTGAAGATGAAGGACGAGATAAATGCACTAGCTGAAGCTGTTCTGTGTAAAGGATTGTCAGGCCTCATCAACCAAAACTAGTTAATGAGCAGCTCCCAGGGAACACTCCTTACTCCTAAGAGCACCAGGCAGAATTCAGCTGGCGGGGCCTTTCGTCATTAACTACGTGTGTGAGTGCATCCATACCGACATTCACTGCCCACAACATGAAGGATGTTCTCTAATTGTGGAAAAATCTTTTTGATATCAGGGCATTGTTTTTAATGTTTAACATAATAAAGAGTAAACTTTCAGTTGCTGTCCCTGGAAGAATATCCACACTGACTTCAAGGAAAAGCGCTTCTGTATTATTTTTCCCATAGTTTCATACCTTTTGCTGGAAGACAGCTTTTTAGTCAGATTTTTTTATTGAACTGTTCTCAGGTAGGTAGTTGAACCTTTACACCAAACTCAGTTTGATAAAGAAATATATTTTCTATTGACGCTTCTGGTTCCAGTTACAGAAGGAACACATTTTACCGTGTACTTGTATACGTGTATTAGACTGATTTCTAATTAGCTTTTTTTTTTTTTCTTAAGAGGTTAACACCTGCTTTCCTTCAGCCCTGGATGCGTTATCTTTTGGTCATTCATATCATATTTACAATGCTTACATTTCTTTTCTTCTGTTTCAAAACACAAGTCTTTTTAACTTTTCTTTTTCTGGGTTCCTTTCCAGGATGATACTTCAGGAGACTACCGGAAAATCCTACTCAAGTTGTGTGGTGGAAATGACTAAATGGAGCATTGAGCTTTTCTTAAAAAAGCTGCTATTTCCATTTTTTTGCTTTAAAGCACCTTCTTTTTTTTCTCTGCAAAAGTAAATATAAAATGACCTGTTTCTCCTAAAGTAATTACATTTTAAAAGGAGTGCATATATCTTTTCTTCAGTTCAAAAATAGTAGGCAGTACATGCCCCCAAAAATATGAATATCATGCTTCTGTGCCATCTGCTCAGGATTCTGTATAGTACTTTCAGCAATCCGTGAATGACAGGTCATTATTTCTTTTTTGCTTATATTATACTGAAATAATATGTTTGGTTTATGGAACAAAAATCACAGTTGTATGATTGAAGGTTTTATTTTCTATAAACTTTACGTGCCATTTTAATGCAAGTTTTATATATATTGTATGCAGAGTTGATTTCATGCTAGCCAACTCCCCGATGTGTGGAGAGAACAGCCTTGAGATTTTGTGTCTGGTTAGGACTGTTCTTTAAAGAAGTATTGTGATGTTCAGTTTTCTTTGCTTGATTGTTTTTAAGGAAGTTGTGTTTCACGTTTCATTCTCACTATGGCAGTTGTCACAAGGCAGTAATAAGGTTGACAATAGTAAATGTTCTATGGTTTATGTTTTAGGGTTTCTTGATTGTGCCTTAAAAGTATGTATGTAAGAAGAGATTATGAAATTAAAGCTGTCTTCTAACTTTTTGCAGATCATGTGCTTGTTGGTGTTCATGTTGATTTACATGTGAGTGATGACTCAGTTTATGTAACTTAGTGTTTTCACAGAAGTTCTCTGCTTGAATCCACAGAAGTATTCAGAAATTGTTGTGTTGACAAGAGTTTGGGACTTGTGTGCTCTTAATAAGCAATTATCTGTACATGATATAAGTAATCTGTACTTATTGCTCAGTGTTTTCAGTTTGCATGTTATAAGTTCTCTTACTCTTGGAAGTCCAAATTTTTATTCTCAGCTAGCACGGCTGATGTTTCTTCAGCTTGTTTTTCTCAAAATAGAAACATGTAAAGAAAAAAGAAGTGCAAGGGGGGAAAGGTTTGGAGCTAGGTCGGTGAAAATAGACTGCTTGTTAATAAAGAATGTGCAGACTTCTCTTATTTCACACACACACGCACACTCTGTCTCCATTCTGTAAAGGTCAGGCAGGTCCTTTTCCCTAGAAGTTGTGTTGCTGTTTGTCATGGAAGAAGATGGGAGTGTCATAGGGGTGGATATTGGAATTAATTCTGGGTTGCATTGTCACTACAGGAATGGCGAAGAGTGCAAAGGTTTCAGAATAAGGTGGCTGTGTGGCCAAATGACAAATTTCTGACTAGGGTGTGCAGGTAGGACTCCTGTCGCCGTCAGTGGCAGCAATGTGACTACGTCCAAAGCCAGACCACTCCATACGTTCAGTTTTGTCAATCTAAGTGTCTGTTGAGAGGAAATTGGAGCTGAACGTGTATCTTCATTGATTTACAGTGATAGCAAGGGTTCGCTTCGTCACCAGGGAAGGAGCAAGCTTTTGAATTAAGGGAAGTTTGTTAGCTGTGCTTTGGTCCCGGACCCCACCTAATCTTGTTTTCTTACTGAGGGGGCTGTATTTGAAACGTGGTTTTGAGAAAGTAGGGCTGCTGAAAGATTTAAAATACAAAGCTTTGAAATAGTGTCTAAAAGCAAGTACCTGTTTATTATAAAGCACAGGAACACGTAAGGCAAACTACAGCTGAAGATTGTTCATCCCTGCTCAAATTCTGGAAACAGAAGCTTATTAAATGAACAAAAGTGCAACTATTCACGAAAACTATACTGCTACATTCAGCTGTCTTCTGTCTTCACGGTGCTCAGCTGGTATCTGTATAGAGAAGAGTTGAGATAATTTTTTTTGGTTATAAAATCAGAATCAATCTTTGTGAATAAACACAGTTTAAAATATGAACCCTGCTACTTTAAACTGGGGAGTTGTCACTTTGATTCACCGAATCACAGAAGAAAGGTCCTGTCTGCAGTTCTTGAGCCATTTGGCAGTAGTTGCAAGCTCAGAGTGGTACTTACTATAGGTGTGCTGCAAATACACTGAGATTGACTTAGGACTTTCATTTTAAATTCATTGTAACACTTCACTGGAATACTTTTCATTTTTAAAAGAAATTATCATTGCAGGGAAGTAACTCAATTGTTCGTTATTAATTGTCCCTTATAGAAAACTGGAAGTTTTAATGAATAACAGAGTTGGTGTCGGTCATGGTGACCAGATCCATACAGCCACCTGCAAGAACTAAAAACCAACATAAACTCTACTGCTGTCTACTTGGAGCCCACTTTCCATCACCTAAGTGCTCTATAGTATGTGCCCATTACCTTTAATGAACAAACAAAACCCCAAACACTGACAAGTCTGACTTCATAAACATGTCTGTGGGTGCCCATACCTTTCCACAAGAGGTTTATTTTCCACCGGGAATCTCTCTCACCTTGTTAAATGCACTATTGATACTTGGGCAGAGAATGAAGAGGACAGAGCACTGTAAGAAGCTGTGTAGAATAGGTGGCGTGATCTAACTGGTTTCTGTTGTGGTTTAATTTATTCCACAAGTGTTTATCAGGAGCATGTTTTGTGTGAGGGGCTTGCATGTCAAAATTTGATTTAACGTATAAAAATGGTAATACTTCCAATAACTTTTTTGTATGTTGTTGCCCTGCTTTGTTTCATGTGTGACACATGAAACTATAAAGAATCACAGGATCTTAAAACTGGAAGAGACCTTGAGGCTGCTCAGTCCGTCCTGCTGTTCTAAGCTGTGATGCTTGTTTAGTTTTCCAGTGCTGGGGAAATGACAGTTGTATCATTTCAGTGGTTTACTGTCCTTGTAAGAAAGCTTTACATTGTGCTTTACTTGAGTCTTTCTTGCTGCATTGTTTCGTGTTTTATTCACTTTTGCAGTGGGGAAGAGAACACAGCTTTCATCTTTGTGGCAGCCTTACTTGTCCTGGTGGGCTACTTCAGTATTCTTTAGACTAAACATCCTCAATTTAACCACCTTTCTGTGTAGCTCGTGTATCTAGCTCCTTGGCTGGGTGTTTCTTTATTTGATATTTGGAGGTTTTTTCCCCTTTTCTTTCTCCCTCTCTCTTTAGTGTTTGTTGAAACCTGGTGTTCGAAACTGGACCTAGTATTTCAGCTGAGACCTTAGCTGCGCTGAATTGAAATAATTACTTCACATCTTAGGGGGAGAAAAGGTGACACATTTGGTAATAACGGATGCAACACCGCTTTCAGCTTATGCTATATCCTACTTGATACTTACCATCAAAAATGTCTATAAGTGGGGTTCCTGGAGCAATGGAGATATTTGATGTCGTCTCACTGATGATGTTGAGGAGCGATTTGACTTCCGATTCTAGATGCTCCACTGTTTTTATTACCTTCTAATGAAAATAGGGGAGAAAAATGGAGAAAGGTGGTAGTCAAAGGGTCAAGTGGAAGGAATTGTACCCAAGGTGTTAGCAGAAGTGCAAATCTAACGTCCCATAATGCTAACAGCTAATAGAATTGATAGGGCGCATTGCAGATTTAAATATTTCTTCTGTTATGCTGACCTCTAGTGGCGTGAAGTATTAAAACGTTTCACAGGAGCTACAGAGCCCGTTTATGAAAGTCACCTGTGATTTGACTTCTTGGAGGGTACTGCACATTAACTTTTTTTTAACCCTCTCATTTCTGAGCCGCCATCATACCCAAGAAAAGAATCTGCACGGAAGATGAGAGGAGCTGACGGGTGGAAAGTAAGAGGGCTGGGACTAGAGCAGGGGAGAGGTAATGTTGCCATTTGAGAACCAACAGTGTGTAGTTTGGCAGCTACCCAGCTGGAAATAGTTAGCGCTGGATATGTATCTTGTGAGTACTTAAGCCACCAGGGAAAAAAACTTAAAAAGTTCAAACTTTGCAGCTTTCCCAGAATCTCAGTCATATGGTTCATTTAGCTCTCGAGTGTCTGCAGGAGTGAGCAGAAACTCCTCTGTCAGGCTTGGACTCACCTGCAGAATTCACATGAGCAGATGTGAAACTGTACCGGTATCAGTTCTGAGATTGTTATATTAAAGGCACAGTTCTAAACTTTAGAAAAGGCTGATATGTGATAGTAATTGGTTAATCAGTTGTTTGGAATTCGTGAAGATTATATGTTTTTGTAATAATGTAATAATTTTGTAATAATGTAGAATGTAATAATAGTTAAAGCACGACATCTGAAAAAAATAGCCAAACTTTGAACAGAACAAAATCAAGAAGAGACAGTGTCTATAAACATCATTCTTCTTTCCTTTCTTTGGTCAGGATGGGCAGAGGTCTGGTAAGGTCCAGGAGCCGGCACAATAGCTCTTACCTCTTCAATAATATCTAAACGTTTGTGGATTGTATCATGTTCGTTACACCAGCTTCCTCTTCCCAGACTTCCAGGTAACACACTGATAGGGTCTGCAGCAGCTGGAAAAAAACAGCCACAGTTAGTTGACAGGAGCTTTTTGATAGCAGTCCTTACCTTTCTGACTTCTGAAGTGGCATTTTGCATGCTAGACATCGCTGTTTATGAAATCACATGTAGGACCCCCAGGTAGAAACTCAACCTCTCTCCCAACAGCTACAGCTGTATCCCAGTGCTATGAATGTCTCCTTGCATGTGCACGCTGTCATGGTTGGTTGGAAGAAGGTGTTTTCTCTGGCCGGGTTGTTTTGTTTTTTGTTTTGTTTGTGTGTGTGTGTGTTTACACAATCTGTTTTTTTCCTACCTGTGTAGGGTAAGGTTATAGACTGTAGCTGACTTTACAAGTGTAAAACCTAAACATTAGGAAGGTCTGCCTTTACACATCAGTTCCTCTTCTTTCTTCAGATTTTCTTCAGAAGCAGCTGGTACAGCAAAGCTTTGAAGAGTAGCTGGGTTTGTCCACTTATGCCCTGAACAGATACAAAAACTGGTGATTCCACTGTGCCACCAACTTGTCCGTAGCAGCCTGATACTGCAATGGGAAGGGAAGCAATAAAAGTGTGTACAGCTGATGCCGTTTGCTGACCGAGTCACTCATATATGCTGCTGTATACAAAGTCACTTATCTCTGTCAGTTATCTGTAGTTACCTCTTGGTACTCATGAGCTTTCTTGCTCTCTGAACGTTGCATTCTGCTGGGTGCAGTCCGTGAAAGGTCAGCACGTGCTGGTGTCTGTGCTTCAATGGAACCAATTTCATTTTCGGTGCAGCATTCAGTAACATTTAGATTTTGGTATGTGTGCATAGAACTGTAATGGAGTATTGTGAACCCCACTAAAATGATAACATATCTTGCTCCATGTAAAGTTAGGTCTTGTTCTTGTCTGAGGCCTGAAGAAACTATTGATGATGAGAAAGCAGCAGTAACTCATTCTCTTGTCGTTTGGTTGTAACAAAGAGGAAACTGTGAGCTTCTGTTATAATGAACAGTAAGAAACCTAAGCGACTAGTTCTACCTTCAGTACTGTTGTGCAAGAGCAGCGATTTGGAACTGCTGCAGTGCTTCGTCGCAAGTTCACGCCAAGATTTCTGGGGTGTAGGTACCAGATGACGGCAAACGCATGTCAGTAAGGGTTGTAGCCATTACAGTTTGGTGGGATGAGAGCGGTACTCTGAGTTGGAATGGTATCCTTGAAGCTGGAGGGCGGAGGGCAGAGAGGAGAGCTTTAGAATGTCATCTGATGTCCCAGGTGTTATTTAGAGACGTAAGAGAGAACTGGTGGTGGCTCATTTGCAGTGAGATTTGGATTTGGGTTGTTGTGGTGCGTTCACCAGGAGGTGGCGCTGTCGGGACAGACGCCCGAAGAATGTCCCTGTTCACAGAGCTGCCGAGATGTGGCAGGCACTTAAACACTGGATGCTTTGCAGTTGCCCTTCCCACCCCCCTTTCCTGCTGCTAGTGGTGTTTTGGGAGCGTTGTTACCTTGTAACTTAGTGGTCAAGTGAACCCTGCTGCTTCTCAAAATGTTTGTGTATTTACATGGTTTTTTCCATCATGGCTGGAACAGTACTGAGATACTGAAATTCTCAGTTAGAAATAGAGGTTACAAAGCAGCGACCAGTCTTTTGTCTACAAACCTTGGCTTTCCTAATAGTAGAATAATAGCAAGGTAACCTCCATTTTACTGTCAAAGATTAATAAAATTTCCTCCTTTCCAATATTCCCATCTCGGCTCTCAGGATCAAGCCTGGTGGCCCAATTCAGCTGTGTGCTGAACTGCCCCCCATCATGTTGGAGAGAGCGCCGAGGGCAAGCAGAAGGCATGGTGAGGAAGTAACTGTGGATCAGTTGTTGACTGCTGGGAACATTCCCAGATCTAAGTACAAATGAACTGTGAAAAGAGGCAGCAGAAATCATTAGGTGGACTAAGAGCAAATGGAAGAATTTGAGATTCCCCCAGGAAGTTATTTTTCACCATATTGACCTAGCTGTCGATGACTGGATCCCAAGGTTGGATGGAAGGTTTGGGTGAAGACCAGCACCGGTTGTGTGCAGTTTTTAAAGGAGCTTTTGGCCGCAGAAGTTACATGCCAGGCTTGTTTAGTTCTGTCCATTCCCTAGAAATGGAAGCGTGAGAGGGTTAGCGTTGGCCCTTTCTCCTTCTCTGATCATGCATCTTATAGCATGGTGGCCCATTAAAGACAGCCTAGAGCTCGTGTGCAGGAGAAGCAGAAGTAGCTGTCTGTCCTGTCTGAATGGGACGCTGACCCAGAGGCTCTCTGGCCTTTCCAAACTGCCTAATGGCACGGTGGGGACGCCTGCTGGCACCGTGCAGGGGCTCCTTTCACCTTTCTCCTGATACGGGACCTTAAATCCGCAAAGTGACTTTTTGAAGCAGAAATGATATAAGGTCTTACCCAAAATGCTCCTTTAATCATTCTTTTAGCTTAGCCCTTCCGTCTGAAGGAGGATTCTGTTTAGCGCAAACCTCAGCATTGTGCTGACTGCTAGTCTAGGCAGGTGTACGTAGATGGGGAGGTTCGATGTGATGGATGAGTGTCACTTGATTTCGGTGTGCCATCGTAGATATGTACAGCCTACATAAGGCCATTGCATCTCACTGTGAGGTGTGTGCACATGCATGTCTAGAGAGCTGGGTAGAGGGGTTGCTGTGAAATGCAGGACTTAGCAGTGCTTGGCTCCTTGGGCTGGTTGGTTCCTTTCTTCTGACATGGAGACAGAGAACTTTCCAGCACTCGGAGCACATCACTGCGTTATAAACTGTAGCGGGCTTACTGAATGAGGAGGACGTGTCCTAATTTGATGAGGCTGTAAGGTGTTACTCAGAACCACAGGACTAGTGCAGTGCCTAAAAAATTTGACTAAGAGTCAAAGCCTAAGTGTCTTGGAAGCACCTGACAGCTGTTGTTAGTGAGTGATAAGAGTTAGTAGAAACCAAAGTGTGTCTAGTTCCCAGACCTCACAGTACGGAGCTGTCTGAGGGCTGACCCAGCAGAAACCCTCTCAGCCAGGACCTTTCGTGTCTGTGCCTGGTTAGTGACCTTGACGCTGAGACAGACGCGCCCTTGCGCTTGCCCCTTCGCCAGCAGGTCGGAATGGGGTACTTCAGGTGGGTGGTTGCTGCTGCTGCTGCCCGGACAGCCAGTACTTTGGTCAGCGTAGTTTGCATCTGTTTTCTGAGCCTTGGCTTAAGGCTTTGGCTACTAAAAAAACCTTATTGTAATTTTGTTGTCTGGCTCTAGCTCTTAACCCACAGCCTTTATCTCTGGGATGGGCCGTTCACAAGTCACGTCCGGTCCCGTGTAAATATGGCACGTATCTGGGTCACTATGGTCAGACAGTCCAGCTGAAGCAATAACTTCCGTGTGCTCAGAGAATCACATGTTGCTTATGAGTTGCTGCCCTTCTCGGCGTTGCAGTTGGTGAAAGAAAATGACGTGGTCTGCCTTTGGCACCGACCTTCTCCGGCAGCATCGCAACCTCACGTAATGACAGCAGTCGCCTTGTAAAGGGAGTGAAGAACGGAAGGCTGCAAGCCATGTAAGCAAAAGGCTGATGGCCTTTTAGGATACTTCCACGTACTTGCTCTCTTCTTGCTGAAGAAACGCTTTAAAAATTTAAATTAGAATTTTTACTTGCTCATGTGTCAAAGCACATGCATAAATGCAGGAAATTGATAGTAAATTTTAAAGCTAACAGCCCTTGCAAGTAAACTCTTTGTATGCTGTATAAATTACGTATTTAAAATGAAGGGGTACTTGCAACTTCACTCTTGCTGTCAGGAGGAGGCATATTTCAATGTCTTAAATATCTGATTTGAAACTTAATGGATTACTTGAGGCAGATATTTATTCTAACATTTCAAAACGGCAGAGAGAACATTACCTTTCAGTTAATCTCCCATATGCAAATTCCCACCAGATGCTTCCTGTGAGATGCTTAGTTCAATTTTTGATGTCCATTCTGTTTGATATACAGGTGGTAATTGTCCATCAAGAATCAGAACTCTTTTGTTCAACATAAAATGGCCCGTGCCTTTTTTTCCTCCGATTTAAGTCCTCTGTGCTATGTTGATGGTGCCGGTAAAGCTGGGTGGTTCTGACGGCCCTGTGCTGTGAGAGTCAGAGACCAGCAGATGGAGCAGGAAAATGGAGAAGCTGAGTTGGTTGCTAATAAAGGTGTGTTCAATAGATGAATATGCTTAACGTTGGAAAGAAGTAGCACGGTGAAGAGTAAAGTTCTATGTATCATGGTCAGCCTGACTGTAAAAAACTTGATCTTATAGCAGGGGACGGAACGAGCGACGAAGTCAGAATTAAAACAACTTTAGCAAACAGGTTAAGAGCAAAGGCCCTAGTTTTAGAATACCTCTCAGTTTAGCTCCTCTGCCTCCTGTACATTTGATATGTTCCCCCAGCCCCCCAAATGTTGCATCTGCAGACTCCCCGAAGAAGTCCCCTTCTACGACCACCAGGATTCTGTCTATCCAGATGCTGGTAAATGGTTCATTTTGATCATCCAAATAGTTGCTGATATTAAGCATCAGAATAAACCTGAGCAACTGTCTCTTCACTGTCATTTGCTGCTGTTAATAAGGCTGACAACCGAAGTATGCCGTCACACGGATCTGGCAGGTCTTTGTAAGTATCTTTCCTAAAGGTGCCTTGCTGGTCAAACTGAAGTTACAGGCTTGGTGTAGAAATTACTGGGTTGGGTCCCTTGGTCTGTGTTATTGGGGAAGATCAAGCTGAGTGACCATAATGTTCTCAATTGGTCTTAAAGTCTATAAAATTCCTTTTGCATCATCCTATGATCAGTGTGGTTTTGCAAGTTAACTGGGAGTGTTATGTTTAGTAGGGAGGGGTAGAACAAAGCAGGCCACAAGCCAAATGAAAGGCAAGTGAGATTGAAACAGGAACCAGATGGCAAATAAGGAAGTGTGAAATCGTGGATAGACCAGGGAGGATAAAGGAGAACATGTATAACCCTTCAGGAAAACATACTGTGCTGTGTGATCTTGTTTGCACTGTCTTAGGTTTAGCAGTATCATTTTATTCCTGGAGCGTGTTGCATAAAGTGGCCAGATAGCTTCTAATGAGAAAATGAAGGGAGTAGTAATGGATTTACGTTCCAGTAGGAAAAAGGTCATGAACTTGAGTATCAGGTTCAAATAATGAATCCAATAACCAGTTTGGGAAGAATGCAACAGACCTCTGAAGGGATTTGCTGATCTTTGCTTAAATTATGCCTTGTCTAAATATAAGTGTTGGACTCCACTTGAACATGTGTATATAATTTTGAAGTGTTAGCTCAAGAAATTACACAGCTTACAAAGATGGTTGGCACAGTTAACTTGCAGCTGTATACAGGAGAGGTTCAATTGCTCTGACCTGTACTGATACTAATAGTATTAGTGCTTTCAGACCTGAGTTAAGTCAAGGCTGTTAGTCATATTTAATTTGGGGGGGTTCTTCTTAAAGGTATCACATGTAGTTTCCAGTTATGTCAACCCTTAATTACATTGGCGTCCTTAAATATGGAAGTACCGGATTAACTTTCTGTACCAGTATGGGGTTTATTACCACCAGTGTGGCCAAATTCCTTTTAAGCTGGATTCTATATAATGTAATCTGTATCAAATTTTATTGTTAGGACACCAAAGGTAATTTATTTGGATAGAAAGGGTTGTACTGGAAATGCTTTTTAATGTGCAGATTGTCTTCAAATTCTTACGTGCTCAGGGGCAGAGCTTTAACTGGGCATAGAGCTGTTATCCATAAAACACTGTCTAATGCTTAACTGCGATTCAGGTACCTCTGAACCTCTTTCTCGAGTTTGGAGCTTCTAGTTGCTTAAAGATAAGGGAATTCTTACCTTTAGTGATTGCAGTAAAGACTGCAGGAATTATAATAAATATCTAAAATTTCTTAGCTTCTTATATACTGTCATAGGTTACTATGCTTTACACAGGAGGCAACTGCAGGAGTTTGCTTGTATATGTGTGCAGATACACACACACACATATAAATACGTATACGTACACACACCTTTATGGGGCTCTAGCTTTTATGGCAGAATGACATTGCAATGTCCATCCAGGGCAAATGTGGAATATTCAAAGTAGGAGATGGAAAGCAGGGTTTGTATATTAGACAGAGAACTGACAGTAAAAGGCTCTTCTAGAATTTGGGGGGACAGAGGAGGACTGGTTTGGCTTGGCTTGGTTTTTTTTTTTTTAATCATTTCAAGAAGGTACATTGAAAGTTTTTAATGCCTGATTAGGGATTAATCTGTAGTTTATGCATTCACTGTATCTTCAACTGCTACCAGAATGCCGTCTTGGAAAGATTTCAAACATGGAACAAAATCTAAGGGATTCCTTGGTATCCAAGATTCATGAGCCTCTGGTAATAATGCAAGTATCCGAATTAAGTTTCTTCCATGAAATTAATTATTTTTAATATTCACTTTAGAAGCTAAATATCAGAAAGTCAAAGTTCCAAACTTGCAGACCTGATTCATACTCTGTTTATCAAGATGTGGAATATGCTCTATGGATATTATTTCAGATCCTGGATCAGTTAAGATTGAACTTATTTTAATTCTTTTTGGGGTTTTTTTCCTTGAAAGAGAAGAACCAAATAGGAAATCTCATGTGTTGCGGGATGTATTGCGTTAGTACAGGTGGGTCAGGGTATCATCCTACCAGTTCTCACTCCTCTAACTTGCCTGTCCCATCAACCTACATGTGAGATGTCATGTTGTGATGTGTTCTGGTCCTACTGTGACTCACTTGTCCTTGTGAAATATGCAAAATCAGAAATGGGACTTGACAGAAATTTCCCTGACTAGGAGATGGCTGCCACCTATTTCTGTGTAAAACTACTTGGTTTGGAGGAGGATTTTGCTGTCGTGATCCCTGTCATTCTCACTTCACAAGGGAGCTTCAGCTCACGCTTACCCAGCAGCGGAGGTCGAGAGGGAGTGTGCAAGACCAGGGGTAGTTCATGCTGCCGTAGGGCATTTTTTATTTTATTTTTTTTTTCCCAGGCACAGCAAAATCCACGGCCCCTGCCATGGCTATCTACGAGATGCAAAATTACTACTTGAAAAAACATTTGCTGCTGTGTTACCATATTTGTGATCGTAAGAAGCACTTAAGTTTTGTATATTTTCATTCAAAGGAAGGAGGATAACAATGAAATGTTCCTGTGAGGGAGCTGTTAGCTTGGAATATATTTCCAGCATGCTGGTCTTCTGATCAGGCAGCCAGGGAATATTCTCTTGTGCTTGCTGCTGTAATGGAAAATGACTACAGGGAATTGGGGTGATGAGAGATATAAGCTGCATAATTTGCAGGTAGTTTGCTTTAATTAATGCTGTAACTTACAGTGGGATACCCTGATGCTTTGGGCTGCAAACAAAAGTTTCACTTTAGTATGTATTTATTTCTGTGTGAATTTGTTTCGGAAACTAAGTCAGAGCGTTAGGAGGGTTATAGCTAGTAGCTGCGTGGGACAGACTTGTGTGTCGAGAAAGGGATGAGCTGTTTTAGGAAGAAGAGGAGCCGTGTTGTAGCATATGTTAAGAATGTAAGTTGTGTAGAGTGAGCGTGCTTAAGGCTGGTTTGGGAATGGAGGAGGTGAGATAACGCAAGTATTTGATTCCACCGTCAGTTTGAGGATGGCCACTAGTATCAGGGTATAAAGAGGTTTTCAATTTTATGAGGACGTGGCTTTTGGTCTGTGTTTAGTAATAAGAGCTATATAGGGTCACGGGGAGTGTGTGAGGTGAGTGTGACTTATTAGTCAGCTCTGTGGTTGTGTAGTTTGCATATGAGTAAGTTATGGTAGTGGAAAGAAAGATGATAGCACAATGAAATAATATCCTTGTAGGTTTTTTTCCAATACTTAAACAAGTCTAAGAACTTGCTTGAAGATACATTTTCCTCTGACAGAGAGTTCACGTGTGCTGCAACAGCTCAGGAAGTAGAATAGTGATATGTATATATACACACACACATAGACATACATACTACATCCTGGCACTCGTGGCCAAGACTCACAACTGCTTTGACCAGAGCAGATCAGCCACGTTTATAAATACAGCTGCATCCTGCAGATGAACAGCAGGAGTCCTGTATTTCTAAACCCCGGACTTTTCTGAGTTTGGTATTAACCTTTGCTTTACACATGGAGGATACAAAGGCCATGGAAGTTAATAAAAATCTGTGAAAAGGCTCACTTCCGTACAGAACCCCTACTTCAGGTGCCTCATGGCCTTAAGAAACAACCTACATCGGGGTACACTTTGTGACAAACTTCCTTTCTCCTTCCTTGTTGGAGCTCAGAGAGGAGTGTTTGCAAAGCCTGTAATCCTTGCACTGGAGACAGCAATGCCGGTAGGTGTCTATAAGGACAGAAAATCTCCGTAACAGGGGGTATAAGTTAAACCACTACCAGTTCATAGTAGAGAAATAAGTCCAATATGAGTCCAACATAGATAGGACATCTCTCATAAATTTTTATTGTGGATTTAATTCTACAATGCAATAGTTTAATCTCCTGGAGGCAAAACACTGTTCTGTGAGAGTGCCAGTGGTCAGTTTGGGGCAAAAGGAGGCTGTTTTGAAGGGATATTTTTTTTCTCTCCAGTTTCTAGGCAGTGGTCTAGCTTATAGATCTTCTCAGCTTTGATATAGCATGTGGATGTCAGAGGATCCAAATTTTTCTGATAAGTCATAATATATTAGCTTACACTTGTTTTACTTTAACTTGTAGTTAAAAAGTGAAGGAAAGTTCAGCTGTTTAAAAAGAAATCTTGCCAGCCTGGAGTATTGAGCAGCAGTGCTTCCACGGAGCTCTCCTGTTGCTCTTTCCCTAGTAGCGTGCTCAGCGTTTGGTTTGCTCAGCTAAATGGAGCCTATCAGTGGGGCCAGCCTGCTTGCCAGGTACTTGGTTACCTGAGGACTCCAAGTCACCTCTCTGCCATGCATAAATGTGGAGCAAAGGCTTTGCTGTTGGGGTGCTGCACCCCTCGGAACAATTTGCCTGGAGGTTTTTGTAAGAACGGAAACACATTTAAATGAGGCATGTATTGAATGTGCTAGTGCCCCAGGCTACATTGTAAGCTACACTTGAGCAGCACCGCACAACCTAACCCAGCAAGGACAGCTAAGAACGAAGAACTGTGGCCACGAGGCAGGAGCACGTCATTGGGTCCAGAAGGGCTCCCATGCCAGCCTCTTCTCCTGGGCTGTTCAAAGGCTGAGCTCCGTGAACAGGAGATTGTTCATAATAATGGCTGGATTAAAACATAAATTCTACATTGGCCAGCCCCCAAACCATTTTTAAGATGAAGCCATGGGGATTGGGAGGGAGGATCTGTAAGGAAATCAAATATTAGGTTCCCTGACTCAAAGGTAGCAAAGGGAAAGTGGGGATGACTTTCTTAAGCCTGTCAACCAGTCAGGGTACTCCCATGGCCATGACACACGCAAAATTTTCCATCTGACATAAAGTACGCCATTGGGACAGTGAAAATGATTCGCTGAGTGCGTAGCATGGCATGATGCTGGGTACTAGTCTCCACGGCAGTTATTATTCAAGTACTATTCTATTTAGCTGAATTTTATCTGAGTTTGCTAATGATTTCAGCTTAAAACCGTACTTTTGGGGGAATAAATAAAAGCATTCTTCCAGTCTTTCTTTGTTCTTCTTTAATTTCACTTTTTTTTTTTTTTTGTGAAGCTCACAAAACTGGCAAGAGGATAGTGAGTACTTGTGGAGTAAAAAGCAAGTTAGGGTACCCTTGCTGGGGTGTTGGTATTTCAGTTCATCACTGATAAACATGACAAAGCCAGTGGGGTAGGAGGGAGTCGGGGCAAAGAAGAATGACTAGGTCTTGGGGGCAGAAGGGACTAACAGTTTTTCAGGAAATGTTTTGATTGTAATGGAAACTTACTACTCTGCCATGAAATACAAACATTATGTGTTGTCAAGAAGTAAGAGCAGAGGGAAAATAAAGCTGGGCCTCAGCTAGCAGAAAACACGTAATACAAACAGGCTGGGAAGCCAGGTTTGTGGTTACACAGGGACTATAAACCCTTAAACCAGCCAAACCGAATAGCTTTCAGTCCACTGTCAGCTACAACATGATTACAGGTTATTCCAGCACTAATCTGTTGTTAATGACAGTAAAATTCAGATGCAAGCTTATCAGATGTTCTGTGTTAGTAGTCCCCAAGGCATTTGGGGAAGGTGTTATGTGCCTCAAAATCTCAGGAATAAGTAATCCAAAGCAGAAAAGAAAAAAACTTGGTGCTGTTAGAGCAAATCTAAAAAGAAAGGTTTAAATAATAGAAGATCTTTTTATATCAGTCTTGAACTTCGATCTCACTGCTGAGTAGATTAGTACGTATGTTAATATGGCTGCCAGAACAGTAATTATGGAAATGCAGGGCGCTGGCTGCAACACCTGAATGTGGTTCTATATTTCTGAAAATACAGTAATAGTATCTCCTGTGAAAAGTGAAAAATCTCTACCGAAGCCATATGCCTCCAGGACAGACTTTAATAGCACAAAAATGGAGTTTTTCCTGTCAAAACCAATATTCCCACAGACGTTTGACACATACCTGTGTCACCTTCATATAAAACCCACAGAGTAAGCAATTCTTTACCTCCCCCTCCCGTTCCATGCAAAGGCTTTGACCACGCTACAGTGAAGCTATAGTTTCTGCTTTGCAAGCTCAGAATCACTTACCTAAGAGATCTTGCTCCTGCAGGACTAAAGCAAACGCCAGCGCCCAAAGGAAAAGCATGGTTTCAGCCTCTCCAAGCTCTGCCGTAGTCCTGGTGGAGAGCCCTGCAGCCTCGCTCCCCAGCTTCGTATCGACTCCTCCGTCCAGCCGTTCGTGCTGAGGTTTAGCCAGAGTTAGGAGGAAATATGCCCGGGCTGAGCCAAGATTCTTGAGCTGTTCTCTTCTGCTTCCCTCCTTTTAAAAAACACCCTTCCAGCTCCATGCAAAGTCCAGTTACCCAGGCAAGCTGGCAGTGGTCCAAGCTCCCCAAAGTGTTTTTGGGTTTTTGCCCTTGTATTTATCTACACAGGCTACAACTGGAATGTGCTGAAGAGCTTTGGATCCTGTAAATACAGCGTGGGGCAAGAAAAGGAAGGGAGAATGGAGGAGGAAGGGTTGCTGGATGTTTCCCTGTAGGATTTCATCTAGGGCGGGGAAAGCAGGAACACTGGAAAATACAGTATCTTTAGATCTTGTGAGCTTACAGGGCTTTTTCCATTATTTGTTCATTTTGAAGACTGCAGAAACGTCTTTTTCTGCGTCGTGCCAAGTATAGCAGTGTTGTGGGAGGTGGCAACTGTCTGTGGTGCTTCATGCTTGGATGGTACCATAGGAGCTCCTGAAAGTCTGGACTCTTTAGTTTGACAGGTTTTTGGAATATGTTAGCCTTGATAACATCACGTGCAAAAGTGATGCTGCTAATGGTATTCTGACAGCATATCTGATTCTTAGCAGGATCTTTAATTAAACAATAATTGTTTTGTAGATGCATGGATGCTGCTTGGGCAATCGTCAGTCTTTAACCCCACTAGACTGGTGTTCAAAGACTTAACATTATCTCCTTCCTGGTACTGATCCTCATGTTTGTTGAAGTTGTTGCCTTTTTTTCAAACTTTTTGCAAGTAAAAGGTGAAAGGCCATTAAGGTGCCCCACTGAATCCTAAAGGCTGCTGTCCAGGATAAACGGTGTTCTAACTATTGAAAATAAAACCTGCAAACTAGAATAGATTTCCTCAGCCTTTACCACCTCTCTAGCAGGCAGAAAATCAAGTTATTTGACTAGGATATCTGAAAGCGAGCCTGTAGAGACACTATTGTAGAGTTCAAAGTACGATCATCCTTAGTGACTTCCAAGTTGTAAGCTCAATTACAAGGCAAAATAGCCTCAGTAATAAAGATTCTGTGATTGCAGTTTAGCTGGTAACTTTGTTGAGGCACTGAGCAAAACAGGGCACAGAACAACCTCGGTGTGTAGCCCTCAGGGCTGGTGCTAGTAAGCTAACATTTTTGTGAAATAAAAATGAAATTGGCTATAAGAATTAGAGTGGCAGTGTTTTTCTGGGTGTTTTAGCTTAAATCACCGTGTAGTAATACTGTAATCCATACAGGTTCTTATTTTATCAGTCCTGCTGAAAAATCACATCAATTTTAGTTTTGTTATAAACAGGTCTTTAGAGAGGAACCGTGACCGGTAACAGCGAGTGCACTCTGGTTTATTCTGTGTTTGAGTATGAGGTGCTGTAGGCTATGATTTTCGAAGCAAGAGATTATCTGCGTTTTGCCTGTGCTTTGGAGAGGAGGCTGAGGGGCCGAAGAGTATTTATGAATAGTTGGCTGCTGTTCTCTGAATGTGCTTGCCCTTCACCTTTGTACTTTCTTAAGCAGAATCACCCAGTGCATTCTCTGTATGGCGAAGGGAGCCTGTTTGTGGATGCTTTTCTGCATGATCTCTGCCGTCCTTTATACCATACTATTACAAAGCAATAAACATTCATTAAATAAGTTTTCCCTTCAACACACTATAAAAAATAATGTGATTTCCATTCCAGACCACCTCTGCTGAGGTCACTTGCCCCCTTTACAGCATGTTTCCTCGAGGTTCCTCCTGAATTGCTCTCAGGCTCCTGGAGCAGTTGAGTTTCTCAGAGGCACTTGCTGCTTATTTTTACGTGTTGTGTTGTGTTTGACCATAGTGAGGTGCTGGTCTGATAGCCATGGAGAACTAAACAAAATAGTGAGGGATTTCTCTGGTATCATACTCCCAGGGATTGGTTCTGTAATGAGAGAGAAGTTTTTTCCACTGCAGGGAAATGCAGCCAGAAAGAATACTTCTGCCAAGCAGGATTCTGGTTTCAGTAGGACTACCTGTCCTGAGAATTTTGGTGATCTTAGTTAATTACCTGAGATGACTTTTGTTATTTCTAAATACTCAGAATGAAGCTACAGATGAGGACACTTTAATTAGCAACACGAAGTACAAAAAGTCCAAGGTGTGTTGACAGAAATCATTAAATGGCAAAGTAGATTTTTCAGTGAACGACAGAGGATTTGAGAGCAGCAGAAAGAGTGTGATACAAACCTATTTGTTTTCTCTGATGGTTTGATTACCATCAGAGAAAGCATTCTTCGGCACGTTTATCTTGGAAATGTCCATATATGAGAATATAATGAGATCATATGAATATAGGTTTGAACAAAACCCAGCTGTCGAGATGTTCCCAAGAAACCGGCAGCCAAAAAAAGCATACCAGTGAACAGGGATGTGAATTTTCGCCAGCCGGCAGTCTGGTGAAAGGGAGAGCAAACATAAGGATTAAGTCTATTTTGGGAGTAGGGGTTTTTTTTGTACAGGCTTTCTGTATCTCTTTCTTGGACTAGTCAAATGTTTGGCAAAAGCAATAAATAAGTCCACAGTGATCCCACTGAGTGCGCAGGGAGAAGGAACAGAATAAACAAAGGCCATGTGTGCCAGCAGAGGACATATGTGCCATTTGAAGGAGATCATGTTGGTTTGGGGCATGGAATCCTGCAGCGCGGGCTGACAGAGGATATAGCTGAGCATACACTTGGCAAAATTTGTAGTGCGTGTACTGCAGTCCCTTGGGACTTCCAGTGAGACAGAGACAAAATTAAGTGGAGATTACTTCAGGGAACAAAAGTATGGCAGAACACCCGCCCTTGTGGGGAGAGAAAAGCACCTTATACTGAAGAGGCGGAAATGCAAGAGAATGATCTCTCTCCTGGATTTAACGCTGGTGGATGATGAAATAAGTGCGGGGTTCGTGTGTCCTGCCTACCTGCCCCTGGGAGGAGATTTGTGTCTTTAGGGACTGTAGAAATTCCTCGGGTTCTTGTCACAAGCTTAGTATCTGCCAGCTGCTCATGACCAGAAGTTCTTGCTACTTGGAGGCTGTGAACACTTTCTGGAAAACGAGGCTTGGTTCGTGATCTTTTTAGAAGTCGTCAATTATTTTCACTCTCTCAATTTAATCAGTTTCTGGCTGCTGGGTTGGAACAGTGGTTGGATGGATGCGGAATCAGAATTTTGTTACCTGGAGAGGTTGATTTCCACAGAGGAGGTATTCCACTTGTGGACTGCTTCTAGGGGAAGCAGAAGCTCGCTCTGCAACCAGTACATCTATCTGGTGAACAGATGAAAGGCCTCTTGCGGTGGTGGCTTCACCAGAATGAAGTAGACATTGCCATTCAAAGCTTTTGATAGTAGTGACTCTTGGCACCACGTCCACTGAGCTTCTGTGTGTCTGTTGTTCATGGGGCAGCCTCAGCTGGTGTTACAGGTCTTGTGGGCTGCGGCCTTCAATGTGTGAATACCTTCAGGTTCTGCGTCAGTGCGATCCCCTCTCCAGTCTGTTATATATTAACTTGTACTGGCGTTTGTTATCTTGATTTGCAAGTGACATCAAGAAGTGTGAAGTTCTGCTATTGTCATAAAGGCATAATCTTTGACGCTGCTTAAAAAAAAAAATTAAAATCACATGGTTGATGGTATGAGGTACTGTCAAGATCAGCTCTGTCTCTAATTGTATCCTCCCTGGAGAAGTTAACAAACTTATGTGTCATGGATCCAGCCTTCTTCAAAACAATACGTTTTGTACTACGCCTAAAGGCAACAGTGAGTCAACTACAGGAATTTTCTCTCTTGTGTCATCTCGGTGCCAGCACACTAGGCTGGATTCTGTTTGCCAGCATTAGGTAAGCATCCGATGGCTTCAGGCTGTTTTGCATCTGTGGCTTCAGTTTCCTGAGCAGTCATCTGCGAGGAAACTGAATCAGAAAGCTGAAGGAAAAAGGTGGGTCACATGGAATATTAGTGAATGACGATGTTTGTTTTGTATTTTTAACCAGTTGTTAGTGCCTTTCATGCGACAGATTTTGTGCATTTTATGAAGCCTGACCATGCCTCAGAAACCCCTGTGAAATACGGTACATGGTGTGCCTGCCTGTTTTAGAGAAAGGAAAACTTTGTCCTAATGAAGCTGGATTAACTATATTCCCAGCTAAATCAGTAACTCGGGAATAGACTCCCCACTCCCAGTCTTATATTGCACACATGGTGATCTGATAATATGTGCTATATTTTTCTGTTACAGAAGGCTACATCCCTTTTCTATTGCAACTTTACATCCACCCATTTGCGTCACATAAAAACGTGAAATAGATCTGTGAGTCCGTGACAGATAATATTCTAGAAAATAATACTCACGGGGGAAGTACTTGATTATTCCCAAATTAGAATTACTCAGCTAGTGTCTTGAACATATTGCAAACCACACCAATTAAAGGAAATAATTACTTGAAATTGGACCAACGTTTTTCATTCTGTGAAGGAACAGCTAATATCTGAGAAGCTATTAATCTGTTGAATAGCACCTTGCTGAACACAAGTCATGACAAACAGCAGTAAAGCAGAGGTCTGTGTTACTTAACATCTGTGTATTTTTCTCTATTAAGCCATGTATCAGCCATGTATATGAAGCCTTTGAATACAAGCGATACATACCACATGAGGGACTTGTGAAGTGGAGATATCTAAAGAAACAGAGAAACAGCTGGAAATAAATCCCATTTTTGATTACTAGTCAGCTTGTTCTCCTCTTAAGTACCGCAAGGTCACAGACATATGCAAGGGAAAGAATGCCTTGCCAGAGAGGGAAGCCAAGCTAATCACTCCACTGCCATTCATCTGAATATTTACAGTACATGTATTATTTTACAGCCAAGGCAGTAAAAATCCCAGGTTAAGGGTCCTTTTAAAATACTTGTGTTGGGAGAAATCTAATACTGTAGCAGGATGGTAGTAGTTCCTTTGTTATTACAGGTCCTTAAACATCTTTAGCTGCAATTTTTCTTCAAGCGTGCTTCCGACCCATGCTGCTAGGCAGAAACCGAACAAGAATGTGTATGAACTTTTTCATCCTGCTGTCTGCGTGGTTAATCACGTGGTGGATCCTGTCCAACAAGATTCCCCAACAGACAGCTAGCTATTACTGTATGGTACTGGCTTCTCACCTTTTGAATTCCACCTACAAAACTGTGTTAAAAGACAACTTAAATACATCCCTAATGTTACTGTTTACTAGGAGAATTTGTGGTAGTTGCCATAGGGAAATTGTGTAATCATGAATGAGAAGTGCCCATGAAAAAATGTATATTAAAAGCTGATCTAAGGCATGAAACCCCTTGTGAGGGTATGAACAAATTAGTAGACTAACAAGATTAGCATGCACCACAAGCTCTGGAGGAAGGACATGAATTCAGATTGTTAGAAAACAGATGTGGCTTTTGGATTCTTGTCCTCCATCCCTGATTTTGAAATTTTTTTCTAATGAGATCCTTGAAGTGTGATCAGTTCCATATGTGTTTAAGGGGGAGGCTGATGGTGGTTACACCTGCTATTAGTTTGCTGCATCTGCATGGATATTCTAGTTAGTGTTAAGGATGAAACAAATAAGAGCAAGAATTATCACCTGAAACAAGGTAATTGCAGGAAATCAGGATAGCATGGAACCCATTTCCAATGCCAGGTTATAAGACACCCTACCTTGCTTCAAGAGACCAGTTGGCTCCAAATATGTTAAAATATCTGTTACAATACTCTGTCCACATGTAGTAAAATGCTTTAAATTATCTGTCCCAACTGTTCTTTAATTCAGACCCACCACTGGAACTCATTGTAAGAATAACAGAAATATATATATATTTTAATTCAGATACCCATCTATGTAATTTTGTATTTTTATTTCTGTAAGTGCTTTCTGTTTTTTCCTTCTTGGATACTACTCTTTGCTATCTACACAATAATGATGGGTAATTTTCTGTTTCACAGTGGTGACTGCCGAAGGTTTCTTCTAATTAACATTGAAAAAAGAAGAAATAGAAGACTAGAGGATGACAAATGTGGAAGGGGAGCAGAGGGCTCATTGCGTGTGTTCAAGGAATAAGAAGCACCAGAAGTGAGGAGAGAGAAGTCATGTAAATCGTCAGGATGCTGTAAACAATTCCAAAGTAATCTCTTTTCTTTAAACTATTGTTCGGGAGGTGAATTAGGAGAAGCTGATAGAACAAGAGACTGTGGTTTGAATTGAGAAGAAATTGCACCAGTCCAGGGTGTAGAAAGGGTTCTGCTGGTGTTAGATACCAAGACTGGGAAACAACCACTGGGAGGGACTTGATCGCTCAGCCTTGATGGAGTCAGTGGAAAGAGAGGTGGGACCGGGCGGAGCGGAGGCGAGGTGGCCAGGGGTGGCCCGGCAGAAGGGCAGGGGAGGGAGCGCAGGGAGCAGGCTGGCTATCACGGGCCAGCGTCACCAGGCAGCCAGGGAACTGCCTCACCAGGTGATCTTTTCCCGGCTGCACGGCCACCAGGTTCCCCCAGGAGCTGCTCTGTCTCCCACCCACCCTGTCCTCGGCTCAGGTGGCTCCTTCATTTTGCCCTGCTCGCAGTGGCACCTGCAAGAGTGGTGACCTCACCTCCAGCACGGTCGGAGCTGCCACCGGCAGTTCAGCGCTTTAAATAAGCGCAGCGGGAGTGGAGGGAAGAGGATTTAGATCGAGGGGAGTCTAGGTCAGAGTAACAGACACCAAACCGTTACGTACCTGACCTTGGCTGTGCTTAGGCTGGCGGAGAAGCAGAGGAGTTCACGTAGGTGCCGGTGCCCAGAGGGGCTGGTGTATGGCACCCCGGCGAGGCGTTAGTGTTCGTTCAGAAATTGTCACCGGTTCATCACTGCTGTTGGATCTAAGCAGTGACATACAAACACTCCAAAGGTTTTTTAAGCCTCTGAAAGCATCACGTAGTAGTATCTACAGACTGCGGCAAATCAGAATTCCTTTGAGAGTAAGTCGGGGGGGGGGGGGGGGGACGGACGGACGTGCTAATTGTGTTTCAGCTCACATTCACTTACCATTTGAATGCTTGGTGAGCTTTGTTAGTGAAAATAAAGTTAATGATTATAGTAGTACTTTGAAATTATACGGTGCTGCTGTGATGTTCTAATGCCGTCTGAAATAGCAGAAGGTGATGCTGCCGATCACAGGTGCTGTGCTCTGCACAAATACGGATTTTCAGGGCTTCAGCTAGTGCGCTTTTCCTCTGATGTGAACATCACCGCGTGACCGGTGCTTTAGACCCAGAAGGACAAAAAGCCTGGAGTCAGTGATGACATAAGGTATCTCATGCTACCCAAAGATAACTAGATACAGTCTTTGCTAATTAGTATCATTTTGTGAGATGGATTCAAATAGATTATTGGATACTATCATGCATCTGCAATGCTAATTTACTGCCTCTGCATGAAAAATGTTATCCTACAAGTTGAAATTGAGTTAAGCGGGATATCAGAGAGCTAAATAACCCAAATTGTTATGCTGGTTCTAATCAGTTATTTAGTCGCAGTAGTAGAGAGTGTGCATTTTTTTTGTAACAGCAAAGCACAAACTTTATGCTGGAGTTCCCTATTTTCGCTCAGCTGTTGAAAGGTACTGGTTTGGCATCTTAGAATTCGAGCTTTTATGGATATAAATACTCTTTTGGGGAAATAATTTTTGGACCTCCAATGTAATGTTTTTGCTCTTTGTCTTGAGAAATAGTTCATCCTTTCTGCAAAATGCTTACCTGATAAGCAGATGCTGTCCCACATAGTAACTTTACACAAAGCATACCCAGACTTCCCTCTAGCCTTTTGCACCAGCAAATACATTCTTTGAATTGATGCTGTCCTTTCTCTCAGCCACTATAAAATACAGCTTGAGGAAGCTAGATCTGTTACCACCGATCTCAATCTACCTTACCAGTCTTTTCTCAGCTCCCTAAAGATAACGAATGGGAACGTGATGTTGCACTACCATGGGTCAGCTTCTATCTGACAAATAGAAACACTGGGGAACTCTGGTCTGCTCTGTAAATATTGGTTTATACAGAAACTGAAATGTCAGTTAAATTAGTATGTTAAACTAGAAGGAAATGTGAAGCTTTTTGGTGTCTATTCCTTTTTCTTTTTCTTTTTTCTTTTTTTTTCAAGTTGGTAATTCTTTTTGAATTGTCTAGATTTATTTATCCATCTGATTATTACAGTGGTTTACCACCACATTTGCATCGATACATTGCGTAATCCTAAATTATCATTTTGGTTTTCTGTGTTGCTACTCTCTGAACAACTTCTATTGTTTTTCTTGGCCTAGCTGCAGACTGTCCCCACCCTCTTCCCTTCTGCGACTGATCAAATTCTGCAAAGAATTCTCCGCTTTGGATAGACTGTCGCTTCCCACCCATGCTGTTCTCACTGAGGTTGGAAATGTTATTAGTTTTATTTAGTGTGGGGAAAAACTTGGCTAACCCTTCAGAACCATCTTTCAAGTCCTGTAATTCAATGAAGTCTTTATTTACAATGGTAATAGCTATTTTTCCCTGTGCTGTCCAAACTGAACTCTCTCTGGTTACAAGAGAATGAAGCACTGTTTTTCCATTTTCATGGCAAAATGGTCCTATTTTATTTTTCAGTTTGGGCAAAAAGCAGCATAACCTTGTTTAGAAGGTTTACTAGAAAAAGAAGCAGCTGTTACTTTCCACATTATGCTATCTTTTAATAGCTTTTTTGCCAGGGACTGAGGGAGGAAGGCAGGCAGTCATATACAACCTGATGAGTGTGAAACTGTTATTCTGAGACTTGGATATTCCACTTCTTTCCAGTCCTAATCATTGATTTTACACACTAAAACATGAGCGCTGGATTCAGTCCCATCCCTTTTTCCCTATGTGCTGTTTGTCTGGGAGTGTTTTAGAAGGACAGCAATTCAACACTTCGCGTACCTCTGTCCTGAAACAGCTTGGTGAGTTTGTTTCCAACTACTTGGCTGAATGGTCCCAAAAATCCTTCTACTGCTTTTGCGTGGTCTGCAGGTGCGAATTACAGATCGGGGGCCTCATTTTGTGAGGAGCTGAATTCACATCAAGACTTCAGTGCATCAGTCTGGATTCCCAGACACCCCAAAAACTAGGCACTGTGATTTTCACTACTTTTTAGTTCCCTTTGCTGCCCACCATTGCACTTCAGATGCGTTACGAGCCAAGTGGTAACTGCACCCACCTTCTCTCTGTGCTTCCAGGCACTGGTGGAGTTGGCCTGAACCTCACTCTGCAAATGCTGGCAGCAGCTGGCTGTTTTTTTGTCTCTTTGCTTCTGGCAGCAGTGTGCTGCCAGGTTGTGGCCACGTGTAGCATGTGCCACCTCCACACATCCATCACCTGGAAGGGCAGGAGAAAGGGCTTTTGGGTGGGAGAGATGGGAAAAAAACGGTGAAACTGGAGCTTCATCTGTACTGATGAAGTAGGGGAGCATGGACCCCGCTGCCACACCAGGGTAGGGGAGGCTCCACCAGCACAGCTCAGTGTCCTAGAGATCCCAGACGAGTATTTGAGCATTTATTCTGACTTTCCCATATAAAGCAGATGGTAATATTTCTTATGGTACTCTGTGAGGAGGGTTAGGTCACAGCTTGGGTTAGATTTTATGATGCATCTGTTCTCTGTCTTGGATGTGAAGACTTTGTATGCTGTCAGCAGAAAGCAGAGGGCACTGAGGGTCCGCTGACACCTCAAAGGCACACTGGGGCAGTCCCCAAGCACTCCATCAGGGCTGTGTTCCAGAGGAGAGGAACCACAGAAGGACCCCCTGCTCCCATCCCCACTGCACAGCCATTCTGCATCTGGAAACGTGGCCCTGCCTTTGCTAGCGCTCTCAGGGCAATACAGAACAGATTCGGGTCGCTGTTTGGGTTTTTTATATCTGTTGCCACAGTCTTTTCCCTAGATGATCTCTTCTTTCCTAGCTGTACGATCTGGATATCTCTGCTTTTCTGCTGCAAGGACGTATGCCAAGAGAAGACCTGAGCGAAGTAATCGGTCTCTTCTGTGCTTTAGTCACAAAGACCGGTGTCCCTTGGTGCTGCCTTAGAGGATCCCTGTGGGTGACCACCACCACAAAGCCAGCATCCCTTTCCTGCTGCCTCTGCCTCCCGAGCGCACGCGGTGAAACCGCGGGCCCTCCAGCGTGTCTGGATCATGCCCCACAGCTAAGCGGTAAGTAACGAACTAAAGCTTCGAGTGTCCTGCTAACAGAGCGTCACCTAAGCATAATCCAGGCCCTGACTCAAATTGACAAGGACAGGTTGGCCTCTGAAATAATCTCTTTAAATAGCAGCAGCCGTCTCTCTCGGAGGCACTGCCCTCCCCCAGCAGCGCTGGAGAGCCGCTTACGGCACGCCGCCCACTGTTTCCCACCCAGGCACTGCAGGGCTGGCACTTCTCACAGGCAAGTGTGTCCCCTGCCCGCAGGCTCCCAGCTTTGCTTTGCACCCGGAATTACAATGAACTTTGCAGCGCAGTTTCTCTACTCCAGGGTGTTAAAAAACAGAACTCCCAGGGACTACTCCAGGGAAGATGAAGACTACGATCCTTTCTGGCAAAGGTTGGAGAATATTGCTGTCTGACTTAGAGCTAGAGTGCCTCTTTCTCCCCCTCAGGGGTCATGGTCAGCCCTCGGGGTCCACCCAGGGCCAGGCCCACGGACATGACAACCCCTGGACCCCTCCTGCCTCCTTACGGTGTCGTAGTTGGAGTTTTGCTTCACCTCGTTGTTTATTTAGTGGCTGTGCTATATAGGTAATGCTTTCTTTTTCCTTTCCTTACTTTCTGAAAAAAAAAAATAAATTGTTTGTAATGTTCCAGTATCTCCCAGATCTCCCAGGGCTCTGTGAGTGTGAGCTGTTCTTGGAGTCATCCACTAGCAGCAGTGGAGAACTGAATACTTCAAGCCTGCGGAGTTCAGCTTTCTTATTTCTTCATGAGTATGGCATTAGAAATAACCTTAGGCAGGCCGGTGGACTGCTGAAAATTTATGGTGGGATAGCCTGTATCAGATCCTGTAATTACAGGTATTCCACGGTTGTCTTTGTTATGGTGTTTATGGTCTTCTTGAATTCCTGTTTTCAGGCTTGGATGGTGCAGATGGAATTTGGGAGATGTCTAGTGCCCTTGCACAGCACAGGCTGGGGTGTGTGCACCCGCGTGGCATGGTTATGTTTGCATAACTTCACTCTTAACCTTTTCCATAGTGTTTTCTCCCCGAATTTTATTATCTGGATAAAGCTAGCAAGATCACAACCTGGTGTTCCCAGATGTGATATAAAGAAGGGGCCATTCTCGTTTCCTGCATCCTGCCAATAGTCACAGATGTTGGTAATATTTAAAACATAAATTGTTTCAGTGGGCTTAATGCTGTTAATAAACCCTTATGAAACACCAAAGGGGAAGACAAGATTCCAGTTCTACACTGAAAAAATGGGTTGCCCAAAGTCACGCACGATGTGATGTGTTCTGCAGCGAACTGAGAATCTTAAAGCAGTCCTCTCGTTACAGGAGCACTCTTCCCTCTAGTTCGGGTTATGCTGTTTGTTCTTTGTTACAAGTGAATTATGGAGATGTGTAATCACCAGAGAACCTCTAAACTCAGAATACATTTAACTTAAAGAGGAAAAAAGTTTAATTATGTGAAGAGTTTTAACTGTCAAACTGTGTGCGGTGTTTGGCAGTGGTCATTTGACGTGCACAGCTGTGAACATCCTATAAGCACTGCTTAGAGGGATGGGTCTGAAGGGCACTTGGAAGGTGTTGAAGCAGAGGTACCCAAGAGGGCTGCCATTCTGAGTTCTGGCTTCCAGGTTACTTTTTCTCATGTTATCTGCTTGGCAGCTGGCACCCAGTTGCCATTGCCAGCAGTAAGCAATGACACCTCCATAGTGTGTGTGGAAGCCTGGCAATGGATTATTGACCACAGATGAAGGGAGATATAGTACTAGGCTCGGGCTCTGGCAAATCTGACTTACAGACAGTAAGGGGATACTTTATCAGAAGTGATGAGGCAGCTTGATTGTTCCCTGCGTGAGCCTGAGCTTTCTTTGCCTTTGTTGCTGCTGTAACACCACCTGGTTTTGTCAGACCTGTGACATGATGTGGTAGGGTTATGAATGCCTGCTCAGCCTCAAGGCTTGCTTATTCTGTACCTGTCTGTGTTGGATGGTCGCAGTGCATACATCCCCTAACATTTGTGTCGTGCGGGCTGGTAACTAAGCCCTGATCTCTTTGTCTTTAAGACACTCTGCTAAGTAGCCCTGCTATGAACTTCCTGCTGGAGTCTTAGGCAAGTCACTCGATCTGTCTGTGCCCCAGTTTCTATCAGTGAAGTTGAGCTAATGATTACTGAATATATATTTCTGCTTAGGGCAAGGTGTTGGTGATTCCTATGTGACTTAGGAACAATCACTTTGCCGAGGGTTTGTGTATCTGAATGTCAGAGATACATTTTAAATTTCCATCCCCTAATTGCCGCTAGTTGGAGTGATACAGTTTCAAACAGATGTCTCTAAGTACTAGTACAAAATAATGGTGATTCAAGAAAGTAATATTTGAGTGCAGTATTGTCTTTGATCTTTTTTAACTGTATTGTCAAAGAGAGATCTAGCGTGTTCCTTCCCCATGCCTGGAGCAGTTTACTTGCAAGACCCTGTGGTGCTGTGGAGGATGCTCAGACACTATACGGGGCAGTAACCTAGAAATACTAGCAGTGAAGATAACATCTGTTAATGATGTTTCTTGCTATTTGTATCTCATCGAGCTTCAATTTTTCTATCATTTCTCTTTCATAAAGGCCCACTTAAACAAGCTGCTGGGATGCTTTTAAAAATTGCCACTATTGAAGCATTTGGATGTCATTGGGGACCGGGGATAAAAACATAGAAGAGGAATTGGGATGGAACAGGAATGTTTAGGAGCTATTGGGAAGGGGTATTGCAACAAACAGGGGCAGTGTCAGCAGGGTGGGAAGGCTCGGTCATCCTGAAGGGTCAGAGGAGATGGGGCTGGGGATGTAGAATAAGAAGGATTAATGGAGCTGGGGAGGTTCTGGGTAAAAGAGGGATTTGGATGAGGGAAAGGGCCCTCTCTGTCATACCCTGGGATTACCTCTTTCTCACTCCTTTGAGAGGAGATCCCAGCCCTAGTGAAATCTCAGTCATAAGCCAAGCAAACTGCTACCTGCAGCAGGCTGCTTCCCTTGTCGCACAGACACTCCCCCACCGGTATGTGACTCATCTCTGCTCAACACTGAGGAATGAGGCAGAAGTGCCTTTAAAGGGGTTACTTTCTGCTGTAATAAGTATTCTGAACTTGCAGGCATGAGATCTGAGCCCATTTATCCAGAAGGCAGATGACAAGTACGTCTAAAACTGTATCTTACCAATGTCTGTTGCTTGGTGTGCTCCAGGAAGGTCTTCAGGGAGCCTGAAGACGATGACAGCACATAAATAGGAGCTTATGAAACCTCCAGCCTCAAAACGTCATTTTTTTTTAAAAATCCACATACAGAGAAAATATGTCAAAATGCCGATGCGTTAATTACAGGCTAGCTCCAGTTCACTGGGATGGTTTGAAGTGTATTCAAGCTTAACGCTTTGCCAGTTTGCACTGTGCCAGTGATCAGCCCAAGTCTGGCACTGGAGTTTGAAGCCCCTGTCATGGCGTAGACCTGTATGGATGCTAAAATATTCTATGGAACTTGTACCATGCTGTCAGTCCCTCTTCATGATGAGTGCCTATCGTGGGGAATGCAGACGATAAAAGCTGCTGCAGAAATGACAAAGAAATTCTGAAGTTTGAGTCTTAGGCTAAAATGCCTTTGTTTCCTTTGTGACACTTGAGTTTCTGTCTGTGAAGCAGCACAGTAACATGGGAGCGTGTGCCCATAATTCCAGCTTCATTTCTGCCTCAAAACATGTTGTTGTGACTCATATTGTAAGAGGTGTAAAAGCTGCCAAATGGGCCAAATGCTGACATCGGGTATGTCTGCCAATCAAAATGCCAACACTGGGTCAGACCAAAGAGCAGTCGACCTTTGTGCCTTCTCTATAGTGGTGGCCAGTAACAGGAGCTTGGAGAAAAATAAAAGCCACCTAAGATGCTTCCTCTTGTACGCTTTCATGTCTGCCAAGTGCGTGCTTAGGGGCTGCCTGAATCAGCGATTCCTTCTTGACCGATGTGTTTATTGGTCACTATTAGACCTAGTTCCGTACAGTTGCACAATTTTATCCTTCACAGCGTCCTGTGGCAATGAGTTCTGCAAGCTAATTATTTTCTGTAAGAAGGGAACTTTTAAATTTTCTCTGGTATTTTCACATGATCTCCCCCTAACACTTATATTGGGAGAAACAGTGACTAATCCTTCCCAGTTTGTTACTCCCTGGACATCTGTGACTGCAGAATTTTTGCTCCTTCAGTTTTAGAAGCTGAAGAGATTCAGTATATCAGTTTAATCTGGTTAGTCTGTTTCATGGATCCTGAGGAAGGCAATCTGCCTGTGCGTCATCTGATGGGGGCATGTCAGTGTCCCATCACTGCAGGGTAACTGTGTGGGCATCTCTTTCTCCCTGTAAAGAAGGCAGCAGTTTGTGGTCTTTAGGTATAGCATGTACTGCAACTGGGGTTTATCCTCCCAAAATCTTATTTGTTGTTTTTCTTAATTTCTTAGTTTATTACTGTTTTTCCAAACTTGTTTTCCCCGGTGCTATTTAGCTCGACGAAAATTATCAGTATATTCAAAAAAACAGAAACAGAAAAATTATTCATTCCGAGTTGTTGCTTTTTATCATTCTGCAAGTACATTTTGGCACACGCTGTCTTTGCATTGGCTTTGAGACTTTAAACTATGTAAAGCTATCTGCTTAAACAAATAATAGTATTTCCAGTTCCTTAATTATCTATGGAATGTCTGCATTTGGATCTTCTCTTATTTTTTACAGTTATGCTGAGCAGCTGTTCTCGAAAAAGTAGGTTTATAAACAGTATTTTCATGTTTGCTTTTACTAATCATTTTAAGGGTAAAATGTTGCAATTTATAACCACCTAACAAAGCTTGCCAGCTGCATGTTTGTTTTAAGGCTGGAAATAGACAGACTTTTTTATGAAAACTTTCCTAGACAAACTCCAAAAAAGACAAAGTGATCCATTTGAAAGAAGCAAAGTTTTGTAATGCCAGGGTTTGTATTTATATTGGCTCAGATTTTCATCTGGTGGGCATGGTCACTGGAATAGGAGTTGTATTTTGTTACTGTGCACGAGCAGTAGCATGCTGTCTTTTTTGTGAGCCCTTGCATGCTTTCCTGCCTGCTTGGACTGTTCCTGCAAAAGCGATGCATGCTGAGCTGATCTCTGCCAGGCACGTCAGCCGTGTGTGAGGAGAGAAATGCGTCTGACCCGACGAGGTTACTAGTTGCCTGTTTGCGACGGGTTATCAAACCCCAATCCGCTGTCTACCTTGGGAGCTGGGGAGCTCTCAGTGGGTCTGTGGCACACCCAGGCAGATTCAATAGGGAAAAAATGTCATCCACTAATGTAAATGAAAAATACGTACATAGAAGGAGAATAAAAAGTCATCTGAAATAAATACAATACATACGTATACAATAGAATGTTGATATTCCTTTTGTAATGAGGCTGCTGACCTCTCAGAGGCAAATGGATGATAGTTTCCATATTAAACGTTGCGATGGTAATGTTTCAAATGTTCTCTAAACATATCTCAAGCTTGAAGAGCCTATATGTATTTTACAGCTGTTAGACTTCTGTTCTTTTTTTTTCCAATGGTCATAAGGTGTTGTCTCCATCAGGGTCCTGAGCAGCTGTTCACTGTTCATGAAAGCAATGCTGCAGATCAAAGACTGAGAATCTGATTTACTTACCTCCTTTGTAGGGCCAAAGAAAAGGAAATCCGAGACTAGGGCCAAAAATCAATATCTCGTTATGGCCTTTCTATTTGCAGGTAAAAATATTTCATGGCGCTAGTGTGGTGAGGCAGTACACTGGAATTTGTACTTACTAGCAGAACCCTGGTTCATCAATGGACTTTTTGGGGGTCATCTTTGGCTGTTTTCTTTTTTTATGGACTTTCTGTAGTTGATTGCAACAGATGGAAGGAAAAAGTGTGACTTTATTTCCTATTTCATATGCCAGTCAGTAAAAAAATTTTTTACATAGAAAAATTGCAAATTTTTGATCTGCCTGTATATTTTACCCTACACATACCCTTTTAACCCACTGCCAGAAATATCATTTATTGCTAATGCTTGCTGAACATTTTAGATAATATGCCCAGGGATCATGTGCATATGGTTTTCTATTTTGGAGTGGTTATGGTCTACTGTGGTACGGAAAGTGTTTTTTTGGGGGGGGGTAGGATACAAACGCCTAACAGCGATGTGGCCTCTTAGGTGCTGATAGCTGTTGCTTGTGCCAGGGGCTGTGCTGTAACAAGTTCACCGGGACACAATTGGATCTGATTCTCATCTTTGCATTAAGCTAACTGATATGCATGAGAACTAACACTGGAAACTTCACATCTTGATAAAGTGTTCCAACTCTCTAACCACAAAGGAACAGAAATGCAGAAAAGCATGGAATATTGCTACTTGATAAGGTATTTAATTTGAAGGCAGAATGCCTGCTCTTTGGGTGTATCAGCTTTAAGGTACAGTATTGGGAAAATATTTTAAATCACAAGTTTCAATATAAACATGTGTAAATACTTTATTTATTTATCTTAGAAAATTATTGTGGTTCTCATTAATTTTGGAGAGTGAAGACCTTACAGCAAAATTTGTCTTTTTTGTGTCCTGCGAGGATACACAGAATTATTGATGCTACTGGTATGTTATTTGATTCAAATAACAAAACCTTTTATGTTGCCCATATTGTTATATGAAGCCCTCAGTGAAACAATTGGAAGTGTAACAGGAAGCAGAGCTACTGGCACAGATTATTTGGATCACAAAGAAAACGGATGGCTCTGCCACAAGTGGGGCAGCTGCTCAAAGAAGCAGCTGTTTCTAAATATTTTAAAATTCTTTTTGGAAATTATTACAATGCATATTACACTGCTGATTGCTGCTGTAAAACTAGGGCAACGTTTGCTTTAGCTATCCCTGCTGATGAATAATTGTATAACTTAAACCCAAATTATTTTGTGAAAATGGTAAGTATTTTTTGTTGGAGATGATGCTAAAAACTCAGACATAATTTAACATGCATATTTTTTAGAAAACCCTTTCTTCCAAATAAAATAATAAATAAAACTGAGCTGGTTGTGTAGAGAGGCTTATACCATCTGTGTAATCATAACCACACAGCAGGGGTGGTAATCAGCTCTTCTCCAAATCACTGGTCTTCTGCTTAATGCTCCTTTTCCCCCACATTACTTTCCAAATTCCAAGAATTCCTAGAAGGTTGGCATTTATTTGTTAGTAGGGCTGCAAGATCCTACACTGCAGTATGTTATCCCCTGTGAACTCCTGAATGCTGTGGGACATAGAGTAAGGCAGCTGAAGGTAGGAAAACTGGCAAATTTTTGTAGCAGCGTTGTCTCTCCAAAGTTCCTTGGGCAATGAGGTTTGTGTGGTATCATGATGTCATCTTATCTGCGGGTGTTCTTATTTATGAAGTGTTATCTTGCAGATCAGGAGACCTAGTTCTTTGCCTCTGTAGTAGGATATAATTGTTCTCCCTTATCAAAGTAATTTCCTTCCTGTCAGGAGGCAGTCGATGGCTGTCAGGAGTATGCTCCGCAAGTACGCAGGAGCAGAGAAGCAGACCTCTTGTGTGCCACGTAATGACATTTGATGCTGCTATTAATAGTATAAGGGAATGCTCCGCAGCAGCTATTTGCCTTTTTTGAAAAACACAGAGTTGCGTACAGCAAATACAATTCCATTTATTCCAAAATTTCTGGAAATGCTGAACTGGGATCATTGATGATTGAGTACTGACTACTGAGGAAGATCTGGGCTGCCCAGACAGCATGGATTATAGCTTTCTTGGTCTCTTGGGTATGACGGTTTCCCAGTTTGTCCGCATGCCAGGTTACCTGTGGCTTTTCTAAAAGCTGGCTGGTTACAGTAGCTGTCAATGCACCTGCGAGAGAGGTAATAAGACAGGAATAATGCAGTCTGCCTATTTGAGACTGGCAAAGGACAACTGAGATGTGCATCCTTCATAAATGCTAAATGTCAAGTCTTTCATCATCCAAGCTTTCCTAACAAGTTTCTTTTATTTTTTTTAGGGATGACAATAAAATAAAGAAACAAGATGCCCCAGCACTTTGTGATCTTCACTGTTGTAAAGATGGGAAGATAAGAAATGGCCTTATTGGGCAGAAGCCAACCTCTATCAACCCTGAGAGACTCAAAGATTTTGTTGAGGAGGATTACCTGAACGGGGACGTGAAGACCTGGGAAATGAAGATAGTGAGCCATAATGAGGAGTTACTTAGGGATGCCCTTTCCCGCATCCCTCAGTCAAGCAGTAGGAGCAGCCTGTCAAGCTGTAACAAGCTGATTCGATTTGAAGATATTAGTGCAGCAGCTTTCAAAATCCAGTGCGGTGTTCAGAAAACCCCTTGCATGGTAGGGAGACTTTATGGCTTTGCATTCTCTCAATGTTTCTTTTCTTTATAAAAGTCGATCAGAAATGAAGGCAGAGTATGTGTGAGCTGCAGGGTATAGGTCTGTGTAAGATGACTCGTGTTCATATTAGTTGCTGTTAACTGTCAATAATAATCCTCTTCTTACCTGTTTACACTAACCTAAATCCTCAAAGATGCAATGACAGAGGGTAAACCACATTAGACGTAAACTTAACGTAGTGTGGTGTTATGCTCCTGGTGAAAAACTCTTGTGACAAGGAACGTGAGTTGGAGGCGGCGGACTGTCAGTGTTTGAGTAAGCAGGCTTGTGGGAGGGTCTGGTTTGGAACTAGCCCTCATATTTGAAGAGTTTGAAGGTACAGGTTTTCCCTCCTAGCCTGGTCAACCTGGCAAGGCTGTATACGTTCTGTAACCAGGTGGTTCTGCCACATGCATCCTCAACAAAACGAGGACATTAAAATATAAACGCACAAACATACGCACCTATCAATCAGTGTAGGTATGAAAATGACTGAGATGCTCCCATAAATGCAAATCACGCTCTTGATGAATCCCTCCCTGTTGCTGACCAAGGCACCCCGCCAGCCTCACTGGCCGTGGGCTGATTTCTGACCTGCACAGGGAAGGGACCCTGGTGTCTGAGCCACTGCTTGGGTTAACAGTCCCTGGAGCGCAGCGGGTGGCTCTGTAAGGCAGTTTTCCTGGTTCCCAGATGGTGCCCGCTGATCCAGAGACATCATAATTACTTTTGATGATGTTTTTTTTTTTTTAGTTTAGACCTCCCAAAATAAGGATAGCTGTGGGTTCTGTTGCGTACTACTGAAGAAGTGCGTCTTGTGACAAGGGACATGATACAAGACCGTTTGGGGCTGCATTGTGGCACAAGAACCTTGCAGGGCAGTCTTGGCCAGGGTGTGGGGAGAGAAGCTGGATGTGTTTTGCGTTCATGCACTTCCCATTCAGAGTGACTCGGGAGCAAACCGTCCTGGCAGCTGTACCTGGGGTTTCCTTCGGAGTGGACAAGTCTGCTTAGAGCCTTGCTTGGGAAAGCCGGGGCAGGGGGAGTGGGCAAACACGTGTACAGCATGGGTGGTCAGGGGCCAGGGCTTGGGTGAACAGAGGCAGCGTACCACACTCTGCACATTGCATCGTTTGCCACCAAACCTCTGAGAGTGTTGTGCCTGAGCACAGACAGTGCTCTGGGTGAAGGTGTCAATATTCTGCTGTTGTGGAGAGACTGTCGTAGGAAGAGAAGATTTGCATTTGTGTTGCAGGTAATGAGCACTGCACTTCTCTGTGTTGGACAGCTCTGGTCATGTTAGATGGGTTAAATCTTGCTGTACAAAAGCAGGTCTATGGGCAGGGAGAGCGAGTGTGTCACGGCTTAATTTGGAAAGCAGAGCTAGCTGGCTCCGTACCCTTTGGTGGCCTGGATCATCCCTTCCCTGCAGCTCATGGCATTGTGCATTTCTGCCAGACAGTTACAGGATACTGCCTCTGCACATCTGCCAGTGTGAGGCTCGGGGACCCTTGGCCATGTGGGTCCTGGAAGGACCTTGTTCACACCTTCAGCTCAGATGGATCAGACCAACAGCTCAAAACTAGTAAAGTCCACCTTGGCCCCATCCCCTGAGCCATCTACGTGCTCCAAATGTATGAGCACTTTCACTCTGAAAATTAACCAACCAGCTCATCCTGATGTAGGAAAAGGCAAGACTGCACCACTGAGTCCATCTTTTGTTCCTGCAGACATCCGTGTCACATGAAACATTTTGTAAACTGATCGTGCTCCTGCTCACAAGTAATTAAGATCTCTCTGGCCAATTCAAACCATTTCTTCTCACGCAGCTTTGTCCCTTTTGATGGTTTTGGCTGGGGTGGAATTAATTTTCTTCATAGCATCTAGTGTGGGGCCGTGCTTTGGATGCGTGCTGGAACAGGGCTGACAGCGCAGGGCTGTTTGGTTACTGCTGCGCAGAGCCTGCCCGGAGCCGAGGCCCTTTCTGCTCCTCTCACCGCCCCACCAGCGAGGGGCTGGGGGGCACCAGGAGCTGGGAGGGGACACGGCCAGGACAGCTGACCCCCGCTGACCCAGGGGATGTCCCATACCCTCTGGCCTCATGCTCAGTGTGTAAAGTTGGGGGGAGTTGCCGGGGGTCTGCTGCTCAGGGTCTGGCATCGGTCAGTGGGCAGCAAGTAATGGTTTTCATTTGCATCACTTCTCTGTCTTTGGGTTTTTTTCTCTCTCTGTTATTTTCCTTTTCATTACAATTTATTTTTTTATTTTATTTAAATTGTTAAACTGTTCTTTTCTCACCCCATGAGTTCTCTCACTTTTACCCTTCTGATTCTCTTCCCTCATCCTGCTGGGAGGGAGAGCGAGCAAGCAGCTGTGTGGTGCTTAGTTGCCAGCAGGAGTTAAACCACAACACCCCTCGACTTAAATAGTTCTTTTCTCTTGGGTTTCCCTGCCAGATTTATGCAACATGGTTGTATCCGCTTTCTGCATTTACTTTGCCGAGATAAACAGGCTAACTTTCCTTAGTCTCTTTTTATGAACTGTGTTTCTAGGATGATCAGAATGGTGGAAGATCTGTATCTCCACTTGTTTTAGTGTGAAAACAGCCCATGACTGTTGCTGTTGAAAGTAATGTTCCTGCAGAAGTCATATCTTGGTATATGTTTCATGCACTGGTTCAAAAACAAAGTATTGAAAGCACAGAGCAATGTCAAGAAAATCACAGATCACCTTTATTTTAGCTCGTCGCTGAGAGGTAAGTTTCCCTTTCAGGGGCAGATGTTTGGGTTAAAAAAGTGAGCGTGACTATAACCCATTCAGTTAATTGAATGGAAAAACACTTTGTGCGGTGATTCCTGATCTGCAGGTAAGACCATGGATGGAGCATCTTGGATCCTTATGCAGGAGTGTGCCTGGAGCTGAGATACGGCATCGTGAATGATCATACCAGATATCCTAGTGGTAGTGCGTATAGAAAAGCAAGGAATCAGCATTAAATTGCACGCTTGGTTTGGTTACTGATGTAGGAACCTTAAGGGTTGCTTTATGTTAGCTTTGTGGATGCCAAATGGAGGCTGCGCCGTGTGATGTACATTAGACCCAGTACCTGTGGTCCATAGATAAGAGCACGGTGACAAAATGGAAAACTTACAGGCTGGTTCAATAAGTCTTACAAGGTCACGCATCAGGTCAGCACAGCTGAAAATAGCACCGACACCTCCTTTGCTAGAAGTGATTGCTATATTTAGGCTACATAAAAAAGCCTTAGTTGAGGGAAGCAGAAAAGAGTAACCTAGAGGTAAAATATTGAATATCAAAATGAAAGAAAAATGGCCTGAAGTACACCACCTCTGTGGTAAAGAGTGACTTAATGACACATATTTTTAAATGTCAGAGACTTAGAAACTTTATAAAGTCACAGGATTTATCTCCTTAAATTCTTTTTCTCATTGTTCACTCTGGAGTCCAAGATTGTCTACAAAACCAAAAAATGGTAAAACTAGTACAACGTGAAGAAGCAGTAAAGCAGTGTTTCCTGTCCGGTGTTCCTGTTCTGTTTTGCGTGGGCATTCTCCATAGATTAGGCTGTTTAGGATAGAAACGATTATCCTATTAGAGTACTAAGCACTTTCCATTCTTTCAGTTCTGCGATTTGCAGAGGAGCAGCAAGTGGTAACTCCTGTTGCAGGATTTTCAGAAGCAAAATAGAGAATCTGGCCCCACCTATGGGTGAGGAATTTAACATCAGCACATCCACTATAAAGCCTTGAAACATTCATCTGAAATACTTAGTTTAGCTGTATACATTAAAGCAAGTATCTGTTTCAGATACATTCAGTTTACATAAACTCGCTTTGGAGCTCCCACAGTCTGAAAAATGTGTCAGTACATATTAACAATGTACACTATCCACCATATGCATGACACTGTCTCTCTTTGTGACTTATCATAAATGAGGGCTTGATTCCCTAAATCCCCAGGTCCTCATTTGCTTTGGCAGGCAATGGAAGAGATAGAGCCAATTACGAAATAGAGACGCTGTAAGCCTGGGGAACTGGAACCCACAGGCTTACTGCAGCGCTGTTTCATAAGTTATCGTGTTTGAAACTCTTGTTTTAGATAATATGGTAACAGGAAATTAATATGGCGATGCATGCTGTGAGTTTCACCATTTGAAAAAAAACAAATTTAAAAAATCATGGACTTGGACACTGCATCGCATGTACTATGCTTGCTAATTCCTCTCTGCTCTGGGATCCTTTCTTTTCCAAACACTGAGCATTTTCAAGCAGCTGCTGCTTACACTTGCAATCCTGGGAAGTATTTTTTTATTTCCATTGTTCTTCAAAAAATAATGTCTTTTCTAATGTCATACTGGCCTTAGAATACAAAACGGACAATACTCAGTAGTGAATTGGTGTCAGAAACTCTAGCGGAGCCGTAATGGGACTCAAAGAGGAATTTTCTAACTGCTTTTGCGTCTCTTAGGAGGTGAGTATTCAATATCAGTTCTGGCAGGTGCAAAAATATCAAACCATAGGGTGATTTTTGAAATAAATAAGAATACTTCTTTTAAAATCTCTATTTGAACAGTAAGACCACAACAAGTGCTATTTTCAGAATTCGTAATAGCATGGGGTATGTATTTCCCTGCTGTGAGTTTGAAAAAGACTTCCATAAACCAGAAGAATCGGGTAGAAATACACTGTCATGTATTTCTAAAGAAATAGATTATGAAATTTATTTTTTAGAGCTCATACATAGCAGCTGAATGCATGTCTCACCAAGGAGCTGATGGGGTGTGGAAGGTTCTTCTTTTACATACATCCCCATAATGACATTTCTATACTCCAGTATTCTAGGCTATCCAAGCAGTATGGAATGGACATCTATCTGAAGAAAGAATTCCTTCAGTACACAGGATCTGTGAAGGAACGTGGTGTACTTTACCTTCTGACATCATTGCCTCAGGTATAGCAAAATGTCAACAGTCAAAAAGAAATAGATTAGTTCTGGTTCATAAAAACGGAGCAGCATTAAAGATACGTTTACCTATAATGTCCATGGAATCACAGCATTTCTTGCCTTTTGAACCATTGAGCTGAACAACATAGATAGTCTGCAAGTATCTGAATATAAAATACTTTATATATGCTTGGCTGATCTGCTGGTGAAATACTTAACAATATTTCAAAGAAAAGCTTGCAAAATGTAAACATTGGTGGTTTTCTGCAGCACTTAGATGAAAGTGTTTTAATGTGTACTATAGTTCTGACATGTTGAAACCACCAGACTTTAAGTGATGATGAAATTCAGTTACAATGGGTCATGAGAAAGATCTAGATCACCAATTAATTTTGTAATGAATTTCAGTATCATTAGATGAATAGCTCGTTTATCATTTGCCGTAGGAGGTTATTGAGTCTCTGCAACAATAATAATTATAATTGGCATGATACAGCAGCCCAGAAACAGTGGTTATTCCTGCACTTCTGTACTAATATGAATAAATACTTCTATTAGGGAACCTGAAATGAAAAAAATTTCACACAGGCAGGGAAGAGGGACCAGATATCAGCTCTGAGAGGTCAGACAGCAGCTCTTGGATTGGCTGGAGTTTTGCAGCTAGTTCCAGTGGGACAAGAGTTGAACCCACGGGAGTGCAGGAGCAGGGACTGATCTTGTGCTGTCTCTCAGCTCGGTTTGTAAGTCCTGAGATCACACCAGACATGCATATGCTATATCAGAATATGATCAGCTAGTAAAGGAAAATAAGTAAGTCAGACCATTAGAATGATCCAGGATCATAAAGGACAACTTTGTGACACTATATAATATGCAATAAGCAACCCTGTTTTTTAGGATCAGCAAAGAAAGGGAGTGATTGTGGCCTCGGACAGTAACTTTTCCATGGCTGTTGCTTACCACGCCTCAGAGCTCCGTATTCCAGTGTTCGTCATCATGTCAACCAGCACGTCCCCGGCCAGAGTGAAAATGTGCCGTGAGTACGGTGCCATGGTTATATCCTATGGCACTACCGCTAAGGATTCCCAGATGCACGCAAGAAGGTTGGCGCAGGAGAATGGGTACCTCTACCTCGAAGAGTAAGTGGAAAGTCAGGCTGTTTAGAAAGATCAGATTAGATGCTCACGCAGCTCTGCAAAAATAATTCGTTTCATTAAAATTTGATCACAGGTCATCAAAAAATTCCCCTTACCTGGAGTACGGACAGTTACATACATATTCCTAGGCACAAATCATGAATCTTTTTATGACGGGGGTGGAAACCAAAATGAAATGCTCTTCTTTCCCCCAAATGAGGCAAACTTCCTATTTAGGAATTATTTGGGCTCCTTTGATAATGGATATATGTTAACTCTTTGTGAGCCCTGTCAGAAAGCTGTAAGACTAGCATTCAGTTTTGGTCTCTCTGTTTGGAGTAAGATGGGTAAAAGCTGATCTTTAACGCAAAGGGTTCAGTGGCATAGTGTAGAGCAAGAGAAGGTTAATGCTGGGAAATTTTTGCCTATCTGTTTTGAGAAAACTGATTCTGCCGTGAAAAAAGATGATAAGAGGCTTCTTCACACATCTATTTAAAGTAGCTAAGGATGAGTGTAAATTTAAGTTTGAACTATTTGAGGTCATTGGACAAACCAGATTTAATGAAGACATAATTAGAATAAGACAGGCAAAAATATTTAGAATGGATCCTTTTTCCCTTTTTTTCCTTTTCTCTCTGCAGTCTCTTCTGTCTTTCCCTTCCCTTTTCCTTTTTCTTCTTCCTTGCCTTTTTTCAAGTAAGCTTTCCAAAAGCGTGGAGGGGTGACTCATTAGTGAGAGGTAGCCGAAGGTCCCTCTCATGCACTGAGCTGGAATGTTCCACTCCCTCCCCATCGCTGCCCCTGTGCAGGCTTTATCCACGACTCCGTGTTTGTACGGCACCTGCTGCAGTGAGCGCCCGTTCCCCTTCGGCTCCTGGGCACCTACCGCACTAAACTGGTGATCGTGAGGGGCGTTTCTTGGAAAGAATATCCCAGAATGGACGGAACGGAGAAAGTCCTCATTTCTTTCCTGGTTGGTTGCTTGGGAAGGAAGTATTAAAAACTGTACCCTTCAACTCCACTGTGAGCTCTGCCGACAGCAAGTGACCCACAGGGCTGGCTGGTGTGCTTTGCCTGTTGCCGTGGGCACAACCTTGTCCCAGACTGAGACTTTTAAAGAAACCTGAGGGAATGAGTTTCCCTAGATCCCACTGAATTTTAAACCCATTCAGGCTCTCTGAAAACCAAGCTTTCTGTAACTTTGTGATTTCTGACTGTCTGACAGTCATTTGTTAATCGATGTGTTAACTCTTGCATCAGCTATCACGTTTGCACCTAAGAACTAAACTGTTGTATTGTAATTTCATGTTTAATCTTCCCCTCCTCCCCAAATAATTATTCGTGTTACATAAGGTAGGTGTTCTCCAGGTTCATGAAGCTCCAGGGACAATGCACATAAAAGACTTCAGCATCTGGCAGTGAGGCACTGTAAATGTACACATTACTATTAATAATGCCGAAGCACTCTGATTTATTTCAGGTTTCAGGTTACAAGTGGCAGGTATTTTAGGTTACAAGAAGCAGGGTTATTCAGTCTGTTACCGTGTTTAAGTAAAACCTTGCAGATGCAATTTTTCACACTCTGGAGAAAAAAAAAAGAGGGGTGGGGTGGGGAACCCCCACTACAATTGTGAGCCTTTTCGTAACAGGATGCCTGTAACATATTTCGTTAGGTGTAGACTGGGAGAGCTTTCCCAGGGAGATGTACGCACGTACGCCTAGCCAGTCTTCTTCTGTTCATCGCTACCTGCCAAAGCTGTCTGTAAAACATCAGTTCACCTCCTGTGCTTCAGAATGGAACTTCTGAAATGTAGTTTTATTTCAGTGTAATTCTAGCTTGCACAAAATCTATAGCAATTTCATCCCACGATCTCCCTAACCAATTCATTCTTTCCTTCCTGAAGTCAATGTTACATGACTGCACGGGTAGTGTCCTGTAGCTGGGTGTGTCGGTGTCAGTCCTTCCCATTTCTTGAGTGCAATTAAAATACCGTGCTATGAAAATGGTCATGCAAGAGCTCAATTAGAGGAAAGAAACTTTTGGTCCGACTGTGCAACTTCCTGCGAGATTCCAGGAAGGAAATGTGATTTTCCAAGTTGGCATTCAATCATTAAGCCTACCTAATTGCTCCTTAGGTAACATGGGATTTTTTTTTAATAACCATAGATGTTAAGGACCTCGTTATAAATCAGTGCGACTATTGCCTATAAGTAACACAGTACCTCTGGGATGATGTGGGGAAGATTGATTTGTGAAACAGAGGAATAAGAGTGCTACAGATTGAATTACACACCTTCCTTCCTTGTGAGGCCAGTTTTTTCTTGTGTAACTCCATATCCAAATACTGACCAGACCTGATCCTCGTTATTTGGGATCTGGTTAGTCTGTTATTCTAGGAAGGACAGCTGATAGCTTTCGAGCCCTCTATTTGGAGAATGGGGGAACGTGGTACCCAGTAGCTGACATGCCAAAATTTGTTGGAAAACCGAAGCCTGACGGCCCACCTTTGATTGCACATTTCAGAAGGCAAATGGCCAAATTTCTAGCTTTGGCTCAAAAATGCTTCTTTAAATCTACAGTCTTTAGATTTATCTGCCCTTTTTCTTGGTTTCGCTTCAATGGTATATGATACTGAAAGAGATATGTTTGCTTTCAGAAAGCAAAATTAATCAGTCATAGGGCAAATAAAATAACCCGTATTACTATAAAAAGCTGAAGGCTGATCAGTGAGCTGGTGTTCTAACTAGGTGTTAGCAAGGAAGGCATGATTATCTGAAACGTTCATTCAAATGGCTAATACACCTCCCTGCCCAGAGCAGTCTTCTTCAGGCAGAAATTTCAGTTGATCGAGAAGTTTTACTTGTAAATTGAATGTCCCAGGTCCTCGTTCATTTTTGCAGGTCCCCATGGTTTCCCACATAACCGTGAAAGAGGCAGCTCTGCAAACTTAGTCCTGAATCTTATTTGTGAATAAGGCTCCAAAACGGTTCAGGAGACCAGCGATATATTTTGTCACATGTAAGAAGGAGGAGAATGCTACTTCAGTGTCTTGATAAAGCCAGTAAATTCAAGGGTTCAGTTACCCATTCCACTATGATTTCTTGCCTTTGTCTTTAGCTGTGCTACTGGAGTGTAAGTTCATTCCTCCCATCCTTTCTTGTGTAGTTATATAGACTCTCGCCCTGAGGATTTTGCTGTGGTTTGCTGTATATGTGAGGTAACTCCCCAGGAGGGCCCTGGTCTCCACCTTGCAGGCATTCTGTGTTCTTGCAATGAGCCTCTCTGTGCATGTCTAACAGTAGTAAAAGCACAGCTTCCTAGTACCCAAATGTCCTGGGTCAAGTAAATCAAGTGAAGTCATTGGCTGTATAATTCTTTTTGCTTATCCGTTTGCCAGAAAAAGCAGAACACACAGGCATACAGTGATCTCATAATTTTTTTGTTCATATATCATTCTATGTGTACGTCATTGCTAACTTTTAAATAAAATGCAAACCAGCTTTTAGAAATAGATCCAAGTCAATTGTGTGACTGTGCAGTGGGCTTTTCTTCAGTCTTTGACTCTGCTTGTCCTTATCCTGCTCATTGTATTACCTTTGCCTAAAAGTGTTTTACCAGTGAGGGTTTTGGCACAACTAAAGGCCCTTCCAGAGTCACGTGAAGATATCAGATATTGGCGCTGGATTGTGGAAAGACTGAACTCTGTAGCAATCTGTTTGCTATTTTTGAGGTTGAACGTAGTGATTAAATTTCATGAGAAGTCCCATTTATCACAAACACCAAATTCCTATTGTAAAGAGAAGGAAGGAGATTTCCTTTTGGGACTTTGCTTTTAGTTTGGACCGCAACACTTAAAATTTATGAAGCTGAAGGAAGCAATGGCACAGAAGCGTGACTTCTGCCTCGCCAGCTCCCTAAACACCTGTACTGGTAACAACAGAGATAAGTGCTCCTCAGCCTGAAGGCTGTTTGGGGGGTTTGTCAACGGCAGGAGTTTTCTCCCAGCAGGTAACAGCACACCACGGTCTGTCCGATGGCAGCGTCCTGATGTGTTGCCTCCTCCTGTCGTGCTGGCGACGTGCTCTCACGTGTATCTTTTTCTGCTGAATGGTGTCTTTACAGTAGTAGCTTGAACTGTTGTTGCGTTGCCACCTGTGAACCCTGCTGAGCTGTGCCCTTCCTTCCCGCAGGGAGGATAGTGCTGTCTACCTGTCGGGCCTGGGAACCGTGGGGCTGGAGGTGTACGAGCAGGTGCCAAAGCTGGATGCAGTGATTTTCCCTGCAGGAGGCCACTGTGGCTTGCTGGCAGGGTCAGCTGCTGCACTCAAACACCTCAACCCACATATTTCTGTAATTGTAAGTTTCCTTTCACCTCTAAGTGTTGCATTTGGGCAGCTTTTGCACAGCTATTCTTAAAAGGCGCTGGTACCTAGCGATAACGCTGCACTGGTACCTGTGATACACTGCCAGAGGCTGCATTTGCTGGGGACAGGGACTGTCTGATCCTGTGGGCTTCACCTAGGAGAAGAGCTTCTGAGAGCCTGGGAAGCCTCCTGTCCCTTGGCTCCTCGGCTGGAGTTAAGAAAAAATATGGGAAGATTCTTCCAAAGCAAATGAAATTTGCTTTATTTTGAAATGAAGCTGTGTTCTGAAATAATTTCTTATGGGAAAAGTTTGGTCCTAAATAAGCCACAGCATAAGTTTAGTGATAGCACAGTTATTACGCAGTTTGAAATTAATTGTTAATTTGGAGACGAAACATTATGTAGCTGCTTTTTTTTGTGTCTACTTTGGTGGTGACTTCTGTTATAACTGGATCAATAAAAAAGTGACAGCACTTGTCTTCCCCAGGGCGTCGAATCTGAAAGTTTCCCTGTATTGCAACAGTCCTTGAAGGCTGGCCACCCTATTGAAGACCAGGCTTGCAGTAATCATCACTTTTATGGAGGTAAGAAAATGCATTCTTCTTTTGGAGGTAAAGGTTGTAACTGACTTCTTCAACTGCATTATTTTCTCATTAATTCAGTTCAAATATATTTTAAAGGAAATCTCTGAAGAGTCAGAATTTAATTCAAGCTGTAAGAGCAACTTCTGCCACATTTCCACCACCACCACCCTGGGGTACAATACTATTTCCAGTGCACGTGAAGTGTTCAGGTGAATACTTAGAAATATGAGAAAAATGAGAATTAGAAATAATAAATAGAAATACGACCATTGTGCTCACAAGCAGCATCCTAACGAATGAAAATCAACGGGAAAGCTCTCGTGTAAAAGACTAGTTTGTGAAAAGGCAGGAAAATACAGTACTTAAATATTTAGACTCACAAAACTGTTTTCAGAACAATAGTGTTTATAAATGATGTAGTTGTTTCCACATCATTTGCTCAAAAACCCTCAACTGTTAAGCAATCTAAGAATATCCTGTTTACCTGGTGCTCGACGCTCTGGAAGCTTTGTCTTAAATGGGAGTTTAACGAACAAAACACTTCTTAACTTTCCGTATGCTCTGCCTGCCTCTACTCCTTCGCTAGCTGTCCTGCTGTAGCTAACAAGGTACTTCTTGCCTTCAGCCCTTGTTCGAACAGTGAAAAGCGTGGGGCTGCAGGGTCACTCTTGCAGTGCGACTATGCCAGTGAAGAATTGTCATCTTCTTCAAGGGGTCCAAAATGGCAAAATCTTCCTGTGAGATTTGGTCTTGGTCACCAAACACATTTTTGTCATGTAAAAAAATCAAGCAACTGAAGAGCAAAAAACAGCAGTGTGCTGTGCTCATTAAGGGCAAGAAACAGGCAGGGCTCTAAAAAATGTTGAACTTGTCTAAAGCAGCCAGCTTCATATTTTTGCCTTTTGAAATCTGCAGATGTGAGCGGACTCTGCTTTGGCAGCAATTCTTTGCAGCTGACTGGGAAACTTGTGGATAAAGTTGTTGCTGTGAGGTAGGTGAAGAAAAACACTGAAACGAATAGTACTGGGTGAGCATTGCTGTGTATGGAAAACATGCTGCGCCACCGGGCTATGGTGGTCCTTCACATACAGTGGAGAGCAGGTTGGCAGGAGCTTTCATCATGCACGCTTTGTGAGAGCGTGGCGGTGGTGGGGTGCCTTTCCTTCCAAGAGGGGCACTAAAGACGCTGAACCCAATCCCACATATCACAGAATCATCGAATATCTCAGGCTGGAAGAGATCCATAAAGGATCATCGAGTCCCGCTGCCTGCTCCTCGCAGGACTACCCAAAACTAAATCATATGACTAAAAGCGTTTCCCAGACTGACCCCTTTGGCCAAAACTTCACCTGGGGCTAGTACCTTGTCATGCTCCGGGTGTAAAATTTGTCCTTGTGTTCTACAACACTTGAAGGTAGCCTTTGGCAAAAAAAAAATAAAATTAGATCTTCACAGGAGGGGCAAGTTGGATGAACATACTTACCACTAGGGTTTAGCTAGCACAGTGGTTCTAGTGAAAAATGCCATCCTGCCTTTCAGTTAGTAACAAGAGAGGTGTGTGTTCACCCCCAGCAGCACAGCTTTCGGTAGCACCACCCTGGGGTCGTGTGGGCCTGGCACGATGGAAGGAAACCAGTTATCCATAAATGTATTGTCTTCTGCTTTTGGTAGCTCTTCTGGGTTTTTGGCACAAGTCTTTTGCTTTCAGGGAGGAGGACATCCTCATTTCAATGCTGAGATTGCTGGAGTACGAGCGAGCCACGGTTGATGCGGAAGGGGCCATTGGACTTGCAGCGCTGGTTGCGGGGAAGCTGCCTGAGTTGAAGGGTAAAAGGTACGGTAGCTATGGCAGACATGGAACTGTGGTCAAAACACGGGGTTGAGTGCCTTGGTTCCAGGAGATGAAGAGAAGCTACTTCTTTTAGGAGTGACAAGGCAATTCCTGCCCCTGTGCTGGCAGTGGGCTTATCTGCGGCATCGACTTCAGGCTGCAGAGACCACTCACCAGTCGGAAGACCATGTTGAACAAGACAGACCTCAGCCTGGAGAGCTGACAAATCTTGCCTTTTCCTGTGTTCTCAGACGGCTGGGGGAAAGGCGGTTACACGCAGCTCCATGAGGCATGGTCGCATCGGCCAGGAGCGCATCCTGCTCTTAGCAGCCTGCTGCCTTCTCTCGTTCCGCCTGTGGAAGTCAGCCCAGTCTGTGGTGGGACAGGAGCTGGGCTGTATTCTGTGATCGCTCAGTGGCACCTGCCTCCCGGCCCCGAGAACTGCCCCAGTAGTCAATGGGATTACCCTGTGCTTAGCCTTAAATGTGTGGCTAAGTGCCTTCTTGCATCTGGGCTTGAGCACTCAGTACTTAAGCGGATTGAGCCTTGGCGCAGGACCTAGTCCAGAATGTATTTAAACATACAGGCACTGAGGACAAAATCAAATTTCCAAGCTCAGCGTTGTATGCTAACACAGTGCTGAGGCAGTTCTTCAGAAGAGGCTGACAGAGTACGCACAGAGCTGCAACAAATTTCAGTTCGGTACAACTAAAATAAAAGGGGAAAATGCAATGGTTTGGATTAAAGAGGCCAGGTTTGACTCTGCAGAGCGAGATTATCATGGGCTAAGCGTGTGGCGCTTCACTTGATCTTCAAACATTTCTGCACCCATTTTGCAGGCTTGAGATGGAGTTAATTAATAGTTAACTGTTAAGAGGCTGAGCCTCAGAACTTCCAGGGAAAATGATGTCACGTTTTTAAAGTTTGAAACAGACGTAGAATTCTCCAGCTAATTATCTCTAACAAAACTCAGATCTCCAGGAAATGCAAAATGAAAATGAAGTTTTAGACCAACTAACGCAGCCAGCCTCCAGGCCCCCGCTGCCTGCCCACAGCTGATACGGAGAGCGGGGGCCGCTCTGACATGTGCAGTACTTATCGATCAAAGGGCTAGCGGGTCTTCAGCCGATATTGAATACAGGGTCTGTGATTTATGGTTCCTTTGCATACACAAGAGCTAATCAAAAATCCGATTTTTCTCTCTGTTTTCAGAGTGGCAGTTGTTATATGCAGCGGAAACTTGGAATTACACCTGCTGCAACAGTGCATAGCTCGTGCCCTGACCCTCGATAACAGAGTGTGCAGATTTTCCCTTGTGCTTTCTGACTGCCCAGGAGACATTTCAAAGCTACTGGAGATTTTGGCTCGGGAAGATGCAAGGTAGATGTAATAGTAGGGAAATCTAATCACAGAATAGCAAAAAGATTATTAAAGATTTGGACAAGCTTCCAAATGTTCTCTGAAGGCATGTCTGTAAGTAATTAATTAATCAAAGGGGATTTTCTTGTTATATTTCAGAAAAACTTTGTATTTCACTGATTTCTGTTCCAATGCAAAAGCACCTTTGCAGCATAGGGTAAGCGTCTAACACAGAAAGCAGCAAAGATAGTTACTGTCCAAACACTTACAGAAACTGTTTTACAATGACAAACGATTGTTGGGATCTCTAATTTATCCCTTACTTGATCTAGGGTTTTGGATATCAAACAAGAACGCACGTTTGCGACGTCTGAGCTCTTCACTACCGAGGTAAGATGAGATGTAATTTCAGTTTCTCTAGCAGTACTGGCCTCCCCTAGTTTATTCTGTTTTCCTACATCTTTATACGACGATGTTGAAGAAGCTTGCTTAGTGACTTGGGGAGCAGTGTGATAGATAATTTCTTCTGCGTTATATAGCACTTTGCTTCACTAAACACTTGGTAGGCATATAAATAACACAGGACCTGTTTTACCTGCTATTGCGACACTGTGGGTGAAATACTCTAGCTGTTACCATTGCAAACCTTCCTTGCCTGTGTGGTGGAGTGCCGGAGGTGGTGAGTAACCTGCAGCATCCGTCCAGAACTTGAAGAGCCAGCTGTGTAGGCTGGCTGTAATCATCTGAGATCGATTTGCCTTAAAGCGATGTGGAGAACACCCTTACTCTTAAGGAATCCTCATTTTTACTAGGGCTGCAGTTTTGTACCTTGTCCACCAAGAGCACAGAGCAAAAATCGTTATTCCTTTGTTATTTGATACAGTAACAGAGAGGAGGTGTTCTCAGGTAATAGCATCACTTAAAAGGATCGTTTGTCTCCTGGTATATCCCGTATTTCAACTGGTTTGGCAAAGGTGTGGTTCCACTGATTTCGTGCTACTGCTGTTCGAGCCCAACCTGACTTAGTTTGTGAAATCATAGGTGGAAGTCACATTAGGGATCTTTGCTAAACAGGCTTATAACTGGGATCTGGTGATGCTATTGAGCAAGCAAGGTCTTTGATTTTGGCATTTAAATCTAATTTCCCACCTGCATGCAAAAACCTGCTTGGTATTTTCACCTGTGGATATAAAGAAATGGTTAAAGATGACTATAGCAAAGGACTACGATGAAGTTCGTGAACGTGTTTCAGAACATGATTATTAGCGGTTTTCTGAAGTGTCTAGGACTAGAACTATATTGTTCCACAATGTGCCATAACGATAGGCCAGCTGACTGGTTTGGGTAACTTGAAGGTAACGTGATGCTGCAGGGGGTAGACAAGTCCCTCTGATTCAGTGACTAACTTGTGACTCTGAAAGTTGAAGGCTAGATTTGACAAAGCCTGTAACTCTTCTCATGTTGTAATTTTTTTTAATGTTACTAAGTAAATGAAACAAAATCCACTGTCTTCATTTTTGATTGAGAATGTTAAAACAATTTTCCAGTGCTCTTGCAACCTCTCCCAATGAGGGAATTTTATCAGAATCTGCAGTAAATACAGTCCCTGAACGAGAAAGTGCCACGCGCGCTTGTCTGCACTTGAAACACAATGTATTCACACTGACTGCCCGCTTCAGGAATCTGACCGTGTTATTCAGGAATTCGTGTCCCTGAATAATTTAATTGGATGCTGGATTTGCATGATGGCTTTTAATCAGTCTGGGAGAGGCTATCGGATAATTAGATGTGAAGTGCGAAGTATTATTCCAGATTTATAGACCGCGGTGGCTTTGAGGGCAGCTCTGCCTGGTGACACCTAGTGAATCATGAAGTTTTTCTTTGAAAACTGAAACAAGGGTAATCAAAAAGGGTAAAACATTGAATTTACCTTTAAGCATCAAAATGGATTTGCTTTAACCAGATATAGAAAAATGTACATTTTTTCATAGTAAGGCTAATACACATTGGGGAGATTTTGCTTTTTTCTTTGTTGTTAGGAAGAGCTGAAGCCCTGTGTCAGCAAAGCATTCTGAGCGTTTGCTACTAAGCAGACCTGCAAAGGACTTTGTATCATTTTCATCAGTGTAAATCACAGCACGTTAAGCATGCATTTAGATCTGGATCAAGTACCAAAATTATCAAGTGTGTGGAGCTGGTGGTTATATAAGAAAGTTGTTACAGCTATACCCACTCCACTCTAACTTCAGCACATACTTTTGACTGTGGATATAGACGAAGCGTCTGACAGCACAGGGCAGTAAGTGTAGTGGCTCATTTAATACACTAAATCAGTCCTGTCAGGATTGTCATCTCAGTATTTAATTGGCCTTTTAGATTCACTCCTTAATTTCCAAAGGAGAGAAACTTGTTTTCTAGTCATTGCTTATCAGGAAAATAGAGCTTTTTATTTATCCCCTCCACTCCCCGTCTAGTGAAATGCCTTACTGGGTTAGTGTTTATTCATCTGGTGCATGCTTGGAACACTGTGGGAAGATCCTTGCTGGTAGTCTGATTTCATAGAGTAGTATGGACTTTCTAAAATGAAGCTTTATGTTCAAACTACACTTCTTGAAACATAACTTTTGGAACATTTTACTGGCAAAAATAAGAGGGTTTTGGGTTGTTTTTTTTTTTTAATAAAAAAATGGATTCTGGCTACATTTGATTCAGCTGATTGTTACTGAAGTGCCTTGTGCAGTGGGATCAGCTGGTCACATTCTTTGGAAACAATATGGGAGCTTCTTTTGGATGCTGCCTGCTAATACCTCCAGTTTAGATTCTTCTTCCTTGTGACTCATGCTGGGTTTCTGTCTTGCAGAGAACCATGCCCTGATTCACTCTTACCTGAGCAGTTAGGGAATGGCTTCCAAAGTCCCGATATTGAAATAGATAACGCTTAGCAAATCGTACCGATAACCAGTCTGGTAGGCTTCACATTTTACAGCTATTGAAGCAGGTTAGATTACCAGGAATATCTAGACAGAAATAATGATCAGAGCTAAGGAAAAAATCATCTGACAGACTGGATCTAGAGATCTAGAGGATTGGCCAGTTCGTAGGAGGAGGCTGCAACTTACTGCTGTGAACTTTCCCTGTTCTCTATCAGTAATATCCCTCAGATTCCATGTGGGACAACTTATCGCTTAAATTACTTCCATCTGTAAACCTCTTTATAACCATTTAAATCCCTTTAATTTCATATTATCATTGACACAGAGAAGTCAATGAAAAAAATCAATAAATGGCTTAATAAGATAAGAACTATCTTTGCTCTGAAGCCATGCAAGGCTCTGCTATAGATCAGCAGCTTGCCTGCTTAATGGGTGTCTCGTATTTGGAATCGGGCAACTCAGCTGAAAAAAAAAATAATCTTTGAGCTCATCAGGTTTTAGAAAAGTCTTCTCCTCACCACTGAAACTGCAGCATAATCAGACTGGCAGGTACAGGAGGGTCCTGGAACAGAGCACTGAGGGGCTGCAGGGTGTTGAGGTGCTCCAGCAGCTTTGCAGGGAAGCCGCGGTGGTGGCAGCAGTCCCTCCGACCTTGGTCCTTTTTGATGTTATAGGCTGGGCTGGGCTGTTCACTTCAAACCTCTTGGGAGCTTAACTCTGCTGTGGTTTTAAATAGCTCAGAAAAGATCAACTGTAAAAAGAGCATCCATCACATTACTTCTCCCTCTGACTGCGCAGCAAAATCCTAACTCATTAATTGAATGTTGCTTTTTCTTTACGATAACGTTACATGTTGTCCCAGCGGTGCTGGGTTTCCTGCCTCACTTGGTGTGGTGTAGTACTTGTTTTTTCCATACAGTTTATCCACCTCAGGCCAGAGCTCATTGAATTATTTCAGTCTGCTCTGGTCAATTTGAGTAAATTCCTTTGGGCCAGCTTGCATTTTATGAAGGGCTGAGGGAGAGTATTTTGGATAGAGTTCCCGGTTGCCAACACATTCCATGTTGTTGTCCTGTGAAGAGAGCGCAGGGGAGCGCGCAGCTGTCCAGCTACGAGAAGGATGCTGTCATTGCCAAAGCATTTCCTGCGTGACCCTGGGCAAGGCACCGTTTCCGTGCTTCAGTTCCCCACCTGCCAAAAGGAGACACTTGCAAGTGGGAGGTTCAACAATACAATTCTTCTGAGGCCCTCCGAAAGAATGTGGTTATTTTCTTTAATGGCATTCCGCAGCAGACAGGCGGTACGGAATAGCCTGCCCCAGCTGTAGAAATAAGAACCTGACTCCAGGGAGGCTGGGAGCAGACCTGTTGGATTACCGTCTGACTTCTGAAATGTGACAGTAACTTGTTTGTGCTCATGCTCACCCACCTGAATGCCAGAATATGCCAAAAGATAAGGGCTGGGGTTGCACAACCAAGTGACAGCTGTGGCAGCTGTTATGCTCTTTCCCAAGCGTTGCATTGCATCGCCCCGACCTTGAGGGCTATCTGGCAGCTGATCCCCAAACCATGAAATGAAGTGCTGTTGCCAAATCATCCGTGATGTGCAGTAACCCACACTGGGTGTTTACAGAGTAATTCGGAAAATTACCCAGTTAATATATATATATTTTTAACAGAAACAAAAAGCCTTGCTTGCTTTATAGAACTGAAACCAGCGTGTATAAATAAATCCAGTGGTTTTCATGCAAACAAACCTATGCTGTTGCTGAGTGTGGTGTATCGTGAATGTTAAGTTACGTGAATACACCAAGACCAACAGCGCAGAAGAAGGTGATGATGAGTATGGTTTCTAGGATTAAAGTGGGATCCAAAGGTTCAGCGGATGAATCAGGGACATAAGGAATTGCAGTACCTGGTTACGATCTATCTTTACATGGAGCCTGGAGAAAGCACAAAAGACTGGGATCTTCTGATTGAGCCTCGCTGCTCACATTTCCTCTGCTCTCTAGTGTTGGCTCGCCATGCCCACCCAACATCTTCATTTGCACACACACCCTACAGGTAGCAGGCATCAGGGAGTTGAGAAGCACTCTAAATGAATTTTTTAAATCTAGGAAAATACGGTCTAACAGGTTAAGCACCCACATGTGAGATTTGCAGTTAAAAGGGACAGAGGTGCCTGCTCTTTTGCCCAAATTATTCAGCACAGAACTCTGCAAATTTCTTCTTTTGTGAAGTTATGAACTTTCCTCTCTTTGAAATTGAATTAATCCTGTAAATATTTTAATTTGCGTATCTGGGTTTTGGTGTTGCCCTGAGTAATAACTTGTGATCAAGTTTTGCCTTTATTTTTTTCCAGCCTTCGTCTTGCTCCCTCAGTTATTTCTAGCTATTAAATAAAACCCACAAGAAACCAGCGTTCAGTGAAGGCTGTTCTCTCTTCCATTGCTTGAAGCCCTATTATAAAAAACCCCAACAGGCTAACTAAACCCTTAGTTTGGAATCAATCTTTAAATTACCTGCCACCAAGAGCAGAACTCTAAATGCAGTGACAGATCCATCTGGCTGGTTATTTTAACGGTCTTACAGGACCAGATAATTTCGTTATTATTTTTTAATCCAGCAAGGATGGAATATGCAGGAGAGAAATGCATAAAATGTACTGGGTGGTGGTTGGTTTTTGTGGGGTTTTTTTTGTTTGTTTTTAGATGCAGAGAAAATTCTACTGTGCAAACATGGTCCTGCAGTCCTTGAAGTTCTGCTCAGTCAAAAAGCCGATGTCTAGTACTGAGGGCTTACGGGTTTGAAACAAATTTCAAGTTTTCTCTAGTTGTCGTGAGTTATCTTGTCTGGAGTATGAGAAATACCAGGCAATAGGTTTCATAAATTCTTCTTAAATAAGACCAGTTTGGAGCCCTTAGTTCATCCGTGGCTGTGCAAGCTCCTGTAGCTGGTAGTACTGGGGTGACTGTTCATCCCAGATAGATGCCATCCTCATATACCTCCCCACGAATATGAGGGTTGCCCTGTTGGACACTCGTGTAACTTATACTTCCCAGGTGAAGCGAATGAGAGAGCAGAGTCTGTGAAAGTAAAATTGCAGTGTAAACGGGCGTAATCTGAGGAAGAAAGCAAATTCTTGCCGCCTTTGCTGTGTAGACCTGTAGCTGCTCTAAAGTACAGTGTGATTCCCTGTCTGCTCCTGCTGTAGGCAAATGTTCTCTGTTCCTCTATTTGGCAAGTGTGAAAAATCAGGAAAATTTCTGGAGTTTTTTATTATTACTGCTGGTTTTGCTGTTACTTTTTATAATCCACTGCAGCGTATTAATGGCTGTATCACGTGTTGGATGCTGCGCACGCCCAGAACAAAAAGACAGTATTCCTCCAAACTGTTTACAAGCTCTCTGGCTCCAGTCTATCCAAGTCTGTCTGGCTTCAATCACTAGCAGAAAGAAAAGGGCAGAGGGGAGGGGAGTGAGCTCTGTAAATCGAACCGCTTTCCCATGCTTGCTCCCAGGGCAGAGCAGCCGCGCGCTGCCAGACATGCAAAGCTGCAGCTGGCAAGTCCGGACGGGTTCCAAGTGCAGCACTTGATTTGCTCAGGACAAACAGGCGCGAGTGCAGTGGAAGGGCAGGAAAGCTGCTTTTCGTGCTTACGGACTCTGTGAGGGGTGGGTGTGCGCTCTTGAAGATATGGCTGCAAAGCTTTAGGGATTTTGTAGGAAGCAGGGAATGGATAATGGGTGTTTGGTCCCTAGATACCCTTTAGATACTTTTCCCAGTCTTTGTGTTCTCTCCTCTTCCCTCATTATTAATTGTCCTCTGTGACTGCCCTTCTCTTGAGACTAATTCCCATTTTTTCAGAGGAGGAAGAATTTAGCATCTAATTTGTGTTCCAAATAACTAAACATGAATAGACCTATGCTCAGGGTAAGAGGTGAAGAATTACAGAAACAGATCAGAAATGTGGCTTATTTCATGATGGATGTTTAAGAAGCTGTAGCCAGTTTTCTAATGAAGTGGGCTCACGGCTGTTCAGAATAACCTGGAGTTAGTGGTTTGTCTTCTCCTTCAGCAGTTTTGGTAAAGGTGTATTGTTAGTTTAAGCTCAGCCCTGTAAAAATATAAATTCACACAGTTCTTATTTAGAAATGTCCTCATAAACATATTTGAGTAGACACAATTATTTTTTTTTTGCCTTCCTGCAGCTCTGACAGGAGCATTACGCAGGGCGTCTGTCTCTAGTAGGCCACCGTAAGGTTACCATGGCCAGGTTTTTTTTCTGTTTTCTGTAGATTTGCCTGTTAAGATAAACTCTCTGTTGTTGCACCGTGATCCTTTCCTCGCTAGATTTCCAGGTTTTTGTGAGGTCTTTTTTCCACGTGGCACTTTAAATGCCAGCGTTAATTCCAGCAGGGTCAGCGGTGATTAAGTTTGTAGTCTAAAATCGCAAAGTATCACTTTCCTTCTGCACCTTCGTATTGGTGCCTCACCTTTGGTAGTGCCCAGATTCTCGAATGATGCCGTAGAGATGTGAGTATGTAGAAAGAGGGATTAAAGAAGAATTGAAAAAAATGACATTGCAGTTATTGTCTTCAGTGGCTGCACGACAGGATTGTCAGTAATACTTGTGGAGGCAAGTGGAGAATAAAAACAAAACTATTAAGATCAGGTTTTCGTGGGTTTAGTTGGATTTAGCAGCAGAACCATAGCCAAGGACTAGAAGCAATGCAATGAGCAAACAAAAAAATCAGAATAAAACAAAAAGGTGTGGGAGGAGATGCAGCCCGCTAGGATACTGCAGAGATGGTAAAGGTCTGGGGGATAACTCCATGAGAGAGAAGAGGAGGAGAATATAAAAAATGTGAAGGATGTAGGTGTTGGAACAAACACTGCCCAGAAACATGGAAATGCGGTGCAGTAAGAGCCGGAGATTGGTGAGGTGGCAGCAGCGCCACGTACACACCCCAGGGAACGGGAAAGAGAAGCTGCTAGCGGGTGACTTCAGGGAGGCCGGCAGCAGACAAGTATTTTGCCCAGGAGCCAGCAGAGGATCAGCCTATCTTAAATTTTGAAGGCAATAAAGTAGGGCTGTTGGAAGGTTTTAAGACGGCATGGAAGGGTTGGAAGAGCCCCAGATGTCTGCAATGTCAGTTCTCTTACCTGTGTAGACAGGGGGTGCGAGGTCCAGAGTTTTTTACTGTTGAACTGATCGTTTTGCTTTTACGAGTGTGTTTTAGGATTGAGTTGGAAATGCCTTTGTCCAAGATTGCCGCCATGCCGTCAGGAACGATCCTAATTCTTTTCCCAGGTCACCTGCACGGTGGAGACCAGAGACAAGATCCACACAGCCCAGCTGCGGAACGCGCTTTTGGAACGCTACCCCACAGCTGCCTGGACCGAGCGGTGATGGGCACGGTGGCCCCGGTCCTCCAACAAGTATCTTACAGAGCCCTAATCTTGAAGCATTCAGAACAAATATTATCTTTCAAAGCTGAACAGTTAGCAAATAGTTTCAGGATATTTATTTCCTGCTCAAAAAGTAGTGAATGGCCTTGGGAATTTAGTTAAACTCAAAATTTCAGCTTAGCTAAGGGAAACTTTTAGTCTCTGCTGGTGTTGGAATTCATTAATTCATTATCGGCTGGTGGTCTGGATGTTGGCTAGTGCGTAGGATCCAATGGTGTTCAATAAATGAGCAGGGAGAAGGTGTTTTTCTTTACATCTGACTATAGACCTCTCAAAGGTCTTTTGATTGTGATCCTGCTAGTTAAAGATATGCAGCTTCTTGTGCTGGACTTTGCCATACTACTAGTATAGGAATTTTACATTTCCAAGCCAGAAGCAGTTCTCCATTTGCTAAGTCTGCTTCAGGAGGTATGTACTTGTGTGTGGGTGTAGGTTTGAACACACTTTTGTTCTGATCTTTGCTATCATGTGAGGAAAAACTATGCTAATAAAATGTGATTAACATACAAAACCAAAACAACTTGGAAGATAAAAGCCAATATTGTATTCTTTTTTTTTTTTCCTCAAAGGGAAAATGATCCTATTTATAAAGTAAAGTTCCAGAATGTTGCAGCAATAAAAAAAATAAGGTATTCTGAGTATAATTAGACCTCACATGCAGAATACAATTGTAATCCTTCTCTCTGCTTTTGGAGACTCAGTACAAAAAGGAGCATATAAACTGGCTTGTGTTGCTTTTTATAAAGGGGTCTCTTCACCCATGCGAATTTTGTGATTAGCATTCTACTGATCATCTTAGTCTGCCTAAAACAGACTCTATCCACCTCGCCTGACAGATTAAGTACACTGTTAAGAGTGAAATACTTTTAAAGACCACATGTTAATAGCCAAAGGCAGTGCCGGGAGAAGAGGAAGCCTAAGTCTTAGGCACATGGCTAATGCAATTAACAAAGAACACGTTGACCCAGATACCATTTTCATCACTATGGGCAGAGATCCACTAATCAGGTAACAGAGGGGGATGGCAAGGAATGTAAGAGAAATTCAGGCCCACTGCCGAGTGTGCATACAACAGTCACTTTTTCGCTTGGGCAAAATTCAGTTTAAGGCCAGCTGCGACAGAGCTCCTATAGACCATTCCACATGGTTAAATTTAACCAGGATTGACCCAAATTTTTCTTGTAGGTATTTTAATGAGAGGTCTTAATCCTGCCTCTAGCATATCGAGTTGATAATTAAGTTATATTAAAATAAATATGATGTAGTTAGCAGTGCCCTAGAAAAGCTCAGCTGAACATCCAGCAAGGTCAGAGTGAGCATCTCCACGGGCTGCATGGGATCAAATCGTTCCAGTTCCCACAGGCAGAGCTGGGTGAGCTGTCGCTAGGTGTCCAGGAAAACCAGCTTTTACTATAGCTTTTTCAGGAGATGCTGCAATCTCATAGTGATGCTCCTTTATTGTCATGCTATGATTTATAAATTGAGCTTCCATCTTCAGTCCTCCTCTGCAGTTTGGAACGGTCTGCGGGGATGTTTCCTTCCCTGGTGCTGCAGTAGGACACTTTTGGCTCTAAAGCACCACCAGCAAGTCACATGTGCGAGAGGAGATACCCTGGGGCGGGCGAAAGCTGTCCGTAGGCTAGGAAGGGCATCATCCAGAGAGTTGGAGCAACCAAAACAGAGGGTTCCTAGGGACTAGAAAGAATGAACTGCATATCCAATCTTATGCAGATCTCACTTTTATTTTACTTACTACTTAGGGATATCCAGCTATATCTATAAATTAACCTGCACCTGCACCGTGGGACGAAGGCAGCAGCATTCTGGCTATCTCTGCAGTACTTTTTTCTGGGAAACAGTCTGTTCCTTCTTACTGTGTCTCATGAAGGAGCAGGAGTAGAGAAGAGACTCTCACATATGGTGGGCAAATCATAAAAGACCACTGACTTGCTGTGGTTTTGGAAGGACCATGTTGGTTTGCACGTGGAACTGAAAATTATTGATGCCCCAATGGTTAGTGTCTTTCCCTTCCTGCCATCCAGAATGATGGGTATAGGGCTTGGTCTCCAGAATGTGTCCTGTAAATCACAGCCTGGCAGGCACAGCTCCTTCCTTCGTGGTCAGAAGGGTTTAAGAAATCTGTATAGAAATAGGCGGTGATAGACCACGTACTGCGCATGTGCTGCTTCCACTGAAGCAAGCAATGAACCACATCATCAAAGAGCAGATCTGGGGATGTAAAAGCACTATGAATAAGGGTCTAATTATTCTCTCGTCTCTTTTGGTAAAACTCTCAGGAAATTATGAGGATGTCTCAGGTATCTAATGAGAAGAAAATGGGACTTTATAACCAAAGTTCTCAGTAGTGGCCAACAGCTTCTGCTGTCTGAGTCCCTGGTTTATCATCCTGCATGATCCCAGACTTAATTTTTTAGAAGCTCAGAGCATTTACAACTTCTTTTCTGATCAGTGGGAACTGCATTTAGCAGATCTTCACAGAACAGGGGCAAGAGAGGTAGCGGGCGGAGCAATCAAGAACCAATGCACTCAGAATCACTGTCTGATTTTGAAAATGTGTTTTGGGGAGGGAAAAAAGAAAAAGGAAAATAAAAAGGAAAGTGATGTCTAGAAGATACTTAAAATGTCAAACAGGATATACGCTGTTTGGTTTTATTTTTATTGTACTAAGTATAAACATAAATTGTAAATCACTCTTCAGTGGTAAACTCTTTACATGAGAATGTAATGATACCAGAATTGATTTCCAGTCTATATTGCTGTTACGCGAGTCTGTTGGCTTTAAAGTTAAAGTTAAATACTTGCAAGGGGGAAAAAAATTATCAAAATTAAACATTTAAATGAATTTATGTAATTGGAAAGAATACCAAAATATCTGTGCTGCTAACGTTTCTGCGTTATGAAATGCAATAGGACTATGGCATTTCAAAGGCACAACAATTTTTAAATGCTTCACTTAATGAAGTATTTTTATATAAGGCATTCTTATGTACCTTAAAAAAAAAATCACTTTAATGATTATGTAAAAATGTCACAAATTGTTACATCAGCAAAATGTAAATCTAAGCATTGTATTTATTCAAAATATAATTAAAATTATGCTATGCCACCTCAGCAGTGAAAGATTTGTCATTCTCTCATATGGTACTAATAGCAGACTTGCATTAAGAATTCAGAGTTCATTATTTTTCCTTTCCCTGTCACAGACATTGACACGAGATCCGTGTCATTCTTGCACGGGAGCTCTGGGTGGCCAGAGGGTGGCCATGGCCAGGCAGGGCTGCAGCTCTGGCCCCGTGAGGATGGTGGGGACTGCCAGACCCCTCACCGGCCAGGCAGGGTGAGCGTCACTGCTCACCGGCTTGGAAGGAGATTCTGTTTCACATAGCGGGTCAGGTGCAAACGCTGCCTCGCGTGTGCCTGCCTGTGTCCTTGGGCAAGGTGCAGGGCCTGGGTGCGGAGGTGTCCTGGGCTGGGCTTGTGTGGGTGAGGGAGGGCCGCGATAAATGTGATGAATTGGATCCCAGAGGTGTTCGTCAGATATCATGACCTTTGGTAAACCCATCCTTCAATTTCAGGGTGCAGCAGCCCCCCTGCCAAAATGCCTGTTCTTGTCTCCAGTGGAAGAGGATGCTCTGACCTGGGTAATTCCACTAGAGTGAAGCTACTTGGCTGTGGGAGCAGCCCTGTGACCACATGGTTTGTCAGGCACACAGCACAACTTCTTCCAAGGACTGATGCAAACAAAGCATATCTTTAATTGAAACAAAACCTCTTTCCGCATTCATTCCTTAATTTCTTCCACCAGGTCCTGTTAGCTCTGGATTAACATCTAAAGCTCTGCCAGTACCCGCTTACACAGCATCAGGAGAAGCCCATCTCCCCACGCAGGTGGCACGTCCCCACGGGTGGCCCTGCCACCTACCCTGCTGCTTTCGGTAGGTTTAGGGACGTGCGTTCCTTCTTCCCCTCCCAAAACACCGTCAGTGCGTTTGACGTGCTGTATCACACTTCTGTTAGCTGCAGACCTAGGCGTGGGGTTTAGTGATGGGAAAAGGGAATTGCAAGATGCTAGGGTCGGGCTGTAATTCCTGCCAGTCATTTATTTGATGGCCTTGGTTCTCCTGCCACCTTTGCTGTTCATTTAGCTGTAAGCAGCATGCCATGTATAGGATATTGAAGTTTGCAGAGTTTCGGTCAATTGCAAACTTCTGTTTTCATATGATCCTAACTTTTTGCTATGTGCCAACAGAGGGGGAATCCTTCTGAACATCATGCCTTCCTGAGCTGATGGCTTTCCCATTGTTCAAAAGCACTTCATTGATCGATCGATCGATTGATGCAAAATAAAGCTGCAGAAAAAAATCGAGGGCTGTTGTTGGAAAACATTCTAATAAAATATGAACGTTTTGAAGTAAATCAATAATGACCACTGACAATAACCAGCTGCCTAAGCCCATACAGGTGCTCTCTGTGAAGAAAGGAAGAGCCTGACCAGCCACAGCTGAGTGCATCCCCAGGAAGGATATGAGGGGCTTGCCCTGCCCCGGGCAGGAGGGGTGTGCTGTTGGAGGGGTTCAGCTCTGCTGCTCATGTCTGCGAGCTCTTCTAAATGCAGGTACTTCTATTTGTTTTTTTTTTCCCTAGTCCTGTAGCTATGAAGTTTTAAATCTTTCACACTTCTGAAATTTGTGGAGAAGGGTGTTGTTTGCCTGCTGTTGTCCTTTTGATAATTGTCTGTGGTGTTTTCAGAGGGGTATTTTACCTTGTGTGGTTTCTAAACTTGGTATGTTCTCCCTGTCTATTCCCTCAAGGGGCACCTAAGAGTTTTTTCTTTGAGAGAACAGTCTTGAAGAACACTGATAAATGATACAGCGGTGTTCGTTATGCCACTCCTCTTCTCCTTCCCAGTTGTGCACATGTTGTAGTTTATGTTTGGGGTGGTAGGGGCCTCGTAAGGTCTAGTATTGTGTGTGGATTGTGTTGTATTATTACCTCTCCTCTGAAGAGTGACAATAGAGGTTTGACAACAACAAATGTTGATGTTTGAGGGTTTTTTAATTACTATTTATTTTCCTTTTGACAAACGTGACAATTTTTTGAGCCGTGTGCCTTGCATACAGGCACCAGTCTGAATAAGTGTGTTGCTGAGAAGATAAACAGAATGTGTAGGCTGTCAGCTGTATGCCAGAAGTTTTCATTCAGTTCCCAACTGAGTGGAGTCACTAAAACAAACCTTCTAGAAATACCTCTTTATTTTGTATGTGGAGATCACCTGCTGGGAGGCAGGGGAATACAAATGTGCAAGCTTATAATTAATTAACAAGCGTAAAAGCAAAGGATTTCTTAAACTGTGTAGTCTAGTAAATAGCGGTGAGACTGGCAGCCTCATTAACGAAGGCTCATATACAACAGTACTGTAATTAAAAAAAAAAAAAGGAATTGATGATCCCCTCTCCCTATTCAAACATGAGGAATAAATACAGAAGGAAGTAGTTCAGATTTTCTCATTCATGGAAACATTACTGCATTAGCTCCTTGGTTGGTTGTGTTGGTGGTTTTTGTGGGTTTTTTTTTTTTTTTTTTTGCAAAGGTCATTTACCTGAAAACTTTACAATCGGTGACCTAGCAGCTGCTTTCCGTAACACGTTCCTCTAAAATCTACTGTAGTTGGGGGGGGGGGGGGGGGGCTCTGCAGTTTCTGCCACCCGCCTCGGAGATGGTGCCAGAATGCCCACAAGCAGCAGACTGTTGGACTTCAAAGCCCTTGCCTATGGTGGGGAAGTGTCCTTCAGACTCTGCCAATGGTCAAGGAGGCTGTTCCCCCAGCTTTAACTGGGCTCTGTTGCTCTTCAGGGGACCAGCTGCTGGGCAAATTAAATGTCCGTAATTAACTACCCCATGGGTATTTCCAAAGGCTGGCCCAGTTGACTCCTGTCACGTTTAGAAAAATCTAGGTCAGCACGACAGAGAGGCAAAGCAAGACAACGTGTGCTCCTAAGGGAGGTTTTTCGTTGCTCCCTTGCAAAAATGAGCTGCAGCCCTTAGGGCTTGAGAAGTTTCTTGGAACCAGCTGGGAGGCATCTCGCCGCCTCTGTTCAGGCTTGGCAAAGCTGCTGAGCTGATGCTGCATTTCATGGCTCAGCTTCACATCAGCAGAGCTTGATCTGAGCCGTGATCTGCCAAACGGGCTGATCTGGATTACTCGCCTTACTTTAAGAAATAATTACGCTCATTTCCACATATTCCCGTGTATTATGACTGAAAGGTGAAAATGGATCTGGGCGGGTTCTTTGTGTTTTCTCCTGCAACGAAGCCACCGAGCAAACACAGCATGAAAGCGCTGTTGTAAGCAATGCCGTTATTTGTGACCTGTATGAAATAATTCCTTTTGATTACTGATGCAGGTCAAATAAATAAGAACTTTTTTGTATATGCCTAGAAAAAACAGGCACTGTTATACATTTTCTTGGCATCTACTTTATTAGCATAAAGCATACCCAGTTTTGTGCATCAGCTCTCATACCGAGGTGGGTTTTCCTTATGTTTTCAATTTGAAATAGATGGCTGAACAGGTTTTCTCTTCAGTGCTGTCAACAGCCTAGTCAGCAGGAATGTCTGTCCTGAAAGACCTTTCTCAATGTCAGCTTAGCTTTCTCGGTGATTTACCTTATTTAGTGGTGGTCTTGAATAGTAAAAGCCCTTCTGTAAGTTTCATTTGGTTTTCTTTTGGTGGGAAGTAACATTTTGAATTTTGAATTATTTTTTTTTACAGTCAAGTACTAACATTTGCAAGTGTTTTCTTTTGGCAAGCCGGGTGGGTCGGGTGTTTGAGCTGAATGTGAAGGTACACTTCTGTTGCTCTCCCCTTTTGTTGTGGAAAGGTATTTTGATTGCAGTGGAAAGAACTGCTCTAGGTGGTTAAGAGCCTTCCTTTATGGTCCCTGTTCGGGTGGCCTGGAGAAATGCTTATGCCTGCTGTAGCCAGCACTGCTGCTTCCGAAGAGCCTGTTCCCCCGTGAATGTATGTCTCTTTATGGGCTCAGTGAGTCACAGGCCTGGCTCATACTTCTGCTGGCTTTTTGTAACCATAGCCTTGTACACTATGGTATGCTTATTTTGCGCCGCATTAGGGACACTATAAACAAACACTCAGAAATGGTATCTTGGTGTTACTGTCCATCTTGTCATTCTGCAGGTTTTTCTTTTCCTCATGGCTAGTCAGCAGTGCTTACCCCGTGCTCCTCAGGTTTGGAGTTGGGGATCTCGTGGGCTTCACAAACCTCAGAAGCTGCTTACAGCTCTGGGACAGACACTGAGAGTAAATACCTTGGGGTTTGTTTTTTTTCTTTAACCAAGTTGGAAAACTGAACTGCTGCCAGGCAAGGGTAGGGAAGAGAAAATGTTTGAAGGTAGACAAATACAATGTAATCAATGTAATGCCATCTCTAAGAACTGTGGCAAGCAGTTCACAACAACCTCCAGAAAAGAGAGCTTGAGATCGGTGAAGCTAAAAAACCAAACACCGACCAACCAACCTCCAGCGAGGCTTCAAAAAATTCTGCTGATGCCAGTATCTGGCTAACAGTTGTTCTAACTTGGAAATGTTTTTGAATTGAGGCAGTTATAAAGTGACTGCCGCTTTTTTTTTTACTTTTATAGCTTCCTTGGGCTGCACTGAGGAAGCTTTTACCATCAGCTTTCTAAAAGGAAGCCCTTCCAATTAAGTTGACTCTAGCAGTTAGCTTGTCGGAGCCGTGATTTATCCATAGCTGTTCCCCAGCCCTCGCGGAGGAGCTGTGAAGGTGAGCCTGACACATTCAGCACGCAGAACACCTGGGTGGGAAAGCTAGTGTCATAGTTCTGGCCTTATCTACAGCTTCGCTGATGGAAAGTGAATAGTGGGAAACAAGAACTGAGAAAAATGCCTATTAAGAAGAAAAAAGTCTTTTACCACCTTTCCGAAGTATTTAACTAGCCTCGGCATCATTACGGCTTTTTTTCTATACAGGGATGCTATCATGAAAATATTGAACCGAAGTTAGTCCATTTATCCCTTCACATTCTGAAGTTAATGCTCGTTACACACTCAGAGTTCACCTTGAAGCACAAAGTATCATACCTATGCATGTTTTAGTGCCGTGGAGGTTAGTGGGTTTGTTTTTGTAGACAAGTCACAGGGCTACCTCGCTCTGTTAGAAACAGGTAGAAACCAGACTTCTGTGGGCCTTACTCTAGAAAGCACGCAGCCAGCTGATCCTGTATGTTCCAAGGATGAATAACAATACCGCTGTAAAAGCGATGCTTATATATTTTGTTTGCTTATTTATTTCCAGGATAAATTCAAAAGAAAACCAAACTACTTTTTTAAAATCTTTATTCCAGGGTCACAGACTAAGATACAAGGTTAGACAGTAACACATAGCTTGGGCTCTTGACATTCCTGTTGGATTTCTAGCCACTAAACATGAATTTCTACTTCTCTACAAAATGTTAATGTTACCAGTTCACCATTTAACAATAATTAAAAAAAAATAACCCAAACCAAACCACCATTTCAAACGCTTCAGTTCTCCATGCTTTTAGTGCCTCCTAAAAAGCAAGAACTTAATGTACCTGTGCTTGAGCAAGACTTCTCCATCAGAAGTGTTACAGTTTGTAGGTGCTGCACAAGGCGTAAGTTTGTTACCGCCTTGTGGAGCTCTTCATGAGAGGAAGAACCACCTTTTCTCGTCCTATCTTCCAGAACAGCAGCATCACAGGTGGTGTGGTAAAACTCCTCCCCACACCATAGTTAGTATTTTAAATAGTTATTACTTTTTCAAGTGCTAAAACAAGACAGGCTAAACTTGTTCAAATATTCAAAAGCAAAAGACTGTTTGACAGAAGGCTCCCTACACATACAGAAGTGCTCTGAGGGGTGCTTAAGATGGTCTCTCAACCACAGATTTCAGGACATCATCTGGGAAACAGTGGTCTATGTTTTCTTGCTACATCCAATTTCATTCACAAATACAAAATTTTCAGCTAGATTTTGGAATGCTAATTTTTTCTTGGATAATAAATTACTACTTAGAAATGCTGCCCTCAAACCTACGGGATTACTACTTTATGCTATGCTAACTCAAAAACTGAAGTCTTCATTCAAAAGATGAGGTCGTGCTGCATAAAACTTAAGGCACATGTATTAAACCAAGTCGAAGTGCTTTATGTATCCAAGCTCATCACTGCGCCTCAACCTGAACTGAAACTTGGTCTTTTTCATGTGCCTGCAGCAATACAGTAGTGTGTCCTTTGTCAAAGAAAATAAGGTGACAAAACAGAGTACAAAGACCAGGCTCTAACAACAAAGCAGCAGCCAGTAAAACATCCTGTATAAAAAAACTACAGGTAAATTTAAATCACATCACGAAACAGGTGCAAGTTGCCTTGTGGCTGTAAATAACTCTCCCTGTTGCAGAAGAAAAATCCTTCACATGAAAAGGTAATTTATCAACCACTGCTACCAGGTGTCAAGGACATTCCAGTGACAGAGTATACACTCTATGTCAAAAACTGTAGAGGAGCGACTTTTGGCTTCTTGCATAATAAATGGGATTAAATTTTACCAGTGCCAAGGCTGAAGGGCTGAATTTCTAGTGAACTATCCACAGGGTGCTGTGAATTATAATTGTCTCGGTAGTAAGAAGAGTTATTTGGGCAGAAGGGCACTGCATCAGGTAGCAGGAATGTAATTTAGCTAATTACAGCACCTAGACATCTAAGTGAGGATGTTTTTGGGAAGATGAGGATGAAGAATGTGAGAAGTGACTTCTTTCACTGCCTTCTAGTAGTGCTTCTTGGCTGAAGGTTTGTAAGACACCAGAAGACCAAAGGAAGCATACCCAAATAAAAGTGTCTGAATGAACCATTGAAACTGAATTGCCGGGTCAGTGATTCCTTTAGATCTGTAACATTAACAAAAAGCATAAAATATGTCAAAACACTTAGGGTCTTGCAGACTGTACTGTGACACTTACAAAGCAAGGTTAGATATCTCTCCCAATCCCTGATACATCATATTTGATTAGAATTTCAATCTAATGAGACTTATTTCCCATACTAACTAAACATACCAGTTCTTGTGATTTTGGTGGATTTCAAGCTATCTGTTGAATAAAGGCTCTTTCAGAGATTTCATTCGTACAATTTCCTCAATAATATATGAACTGCAATCTCAGCTGATGCTATTTGAAATGACTTATCCTAGAGGTTTATATGCAAAGAAATTAGAGTAGATTAATGCTGATCTTAATACACAAGCCTGTATATAAATTCTTGTTGCCTACAGTCCCTGAAAGTAGACTGAATGTCAGCAGGGCAAAGCGGCCTGACAGTTACTGTGCTATGCGGGGTGGAGAAGCACTGTTACCTGCATCTGTGGCTAGAAAAATACAGGTACAGGGGCTGAAGACACCAGACTTGTTTTATGAGAAGGGACCTTCCTCTGCCAGTTAGCTTTAACTTAGCATATCGGAATTTTCCCGTATATTACAGAAAATATAACTTTTTCCGCCTCTCTGAGAAATACTGATTTGTCAGAGAAGACTATGTATAAACATGATAGCAAAACCAGAAGATTTCACATTTCCAGTACACAATTGCCAAGCGTAACTGCTCCAACTCATTAGTTTACAAGGGAGCTCCCTCTACTGACCTTTGCTAGAACAGTTCAGCTGTTGTTCCATAGTCTCTACACATACAAAATGCTTCTGTAGCAAGTGTTAATTAACACATTTCTTAATGTTCACTCTTGAATTCTTACCAGCTGTGAAAACATGTTTTTAATAATCCCAGCTGCAGTGTTTCCAAATAAGTGCAGAAACTAGAAAACCAGGGCTTAAGAAATTGACCTGCTTATATAAAGCAAGCTTACTTGAATAGACCATACACAGAAATACAGGCCAGCCGCCAGCGACAGTGCTACTGTTAACCAATTTGTATCTGCTTCCTCACTAGTTATTCCTCATGCCCCCTTTGTGGTGTTCGTAAGTAGGCGTTGCTTTTTCATCAGTAGACAGTACAGGGTGTTTGGTGCCCAGGCTAACGTATGGCTGTTTTGTAAGCTACAGAAGTATGGCTGCAGAGATGGTGACAGGCAGGCAAACGATGCTTTTATGGGCCGTAACGCAAATTCTGTAAAACCTCATTACAATACACACATTTGGTATGTTCACGGGTAATCTAGTTCCCTAAAACTTTAAAAAATCACCTTAAGCCTATATACCCATCTGCAGAATCGAAGTTCTAACTTTAAAGCTTCATAATTTAAGACTGAAGCCTGGTAAAAGAATTATTATTAACTCCCATTCTGAAGAGAAAGTGTTCATCCATATTCTACTATCTCGAGAGCCACCTTAAATAGCTTTCCATGGAACAAAATCCCTTTGTGTCCAAGAGATGTTACCAAAGAAGCCTGTGACACCTGTACACTGAACTAAATGAAGTTGAAAACCACTGTTTTTACAATGGCAAATGAACTGGCCATCTACTCTGTAGAGCATGAAAACAAGTACCTACATTCTTCTGAATTATTAAAAACAAAATTCAAATGAACAGAAGGACGATGTGTTCAGACAGCATAGCTTTCCAAACAATTTGCTACCCTAACATAAGACTTAGTTGGCTTTACTTTTATAGTCTGGTTAGTCAAAGTCTTCTATCCCACAAACCTGCATATACAAGGAGATCTTAAGTAGTCCCCAATAGAAACGTCCAATTGTATTCTCACAATATAGATGTAATCGCTTAAGCAGGTAATTAGCAGTCTTAAAATTCTGATGAGGTAAGAGCTGATGAAGTTGTGAGTTATCAGACTATTTCTACACCACCTATTGTTCCCTCCGCTTCCTGCGGCACAGTGTTACCCAGCACGCAGTGAGTTCACAGGCAGACGGACAAGCTCTGACAAGGTTTGCTGCTGCCAGTTCTGCAAGTTGCTGTCCCTTGCTTTTGCCACCCTGTACAGCAGTAACCACCAGCAAAATTTCCAGTAAACTCTTGTGGACAGCAAATGATCACTGCCGCAAGAATTTCATTAGTGTCCTCTGAATTAATATTGCTGCTGGGAACCACTGAAATCAGTAGGTAGCTTGTATCGCTTCTATCAGAAATCCTTTCCAGAGAACCTCTGTTGGGGTGAGGGGAGATAACAACTTACTGGCATAACTTAACACCGTAGAAGGCTTCTACTATGTGAATCAACCAGGATACCCAGAACCTGATAAAAAGAAAATAGGGTTTATTTTGTTGAAAATCAGGGAGAAGACTGTTGTATCCAAGATGTGTTATACAGAGAATGTAAAACTGGAAGCACAGAAGTAACATCTCACTTTAACCTCGAAAGTGAGGAGTGTTTTTTATCTTGGAAAAAAAAACCCCATGCATGCTCTTAAAAGAAATTTAAGTCCACTGAGAAAATGAGAGGAACTGTAACTTCTGCAATATGCCTTGACCTGCTATTTCAAGTATCTGCTGCATGTTTCCAGAACTTTCAGCACTTAAATTAAACCAAAAAGCAGAATGCTTTGTGAAAGCAGTACAAGTTAATCTTTAAGTGCGCAAAATCTATCCTTTTACTTACACAGGTATTTTTAGCGGTCCTGATGAGTTTAGATTTAGTTCTATGAAAAAACCTGTGTATATAGAATCAGAATATGAAACCTGTGTATATAGAATCAGAATATAATATGACTTGATTACTCAAACTTGGTCTAGAAACTTTCATATGGAAGCTTTTTATTAAAAAAGTAACACAGGATATTCAGTTAAGATCAATTCAATGCGTTGCTAAAGCAAAAAGATGCTCTTAGCAGAGATGAAGGCTTATCTTCTGCACGATGCATGGTAAACAAAACAAGAAAGTCTTGCTGTATTTACAGGAAATGAGAGACTGGTTTCAAGGAAATGTTCTCCAGCTCTTTTGTTAAGATAACAAATACTAAGTTTTGTAACCCAGCAAAACTTAGTAGTATGCCATTTCTTCCAGCAGGTCATTTCTCACAGGGACAGGATCGGGAGAAGTTAGTAGCAGGGTAGAAAGCATTATTTAATTGAAGCTGGAAAAAGAAGAGTCCTACAGAAGGAACTAAGCTACTTGAGTAAAAATTTGCCAAAAAAAACACTTTAGGAAGCGTTACAGATAGAAGTTTATATATGGACTAGTAACTGTCTCCAAAAGTAGGATCTTAATTTTTTCCCCCTTTCTCACTATAACAACACAAATGCTGAATTCTAACTTTTATATTAGCCTTAGCCTGTCTAGTCTTCTACATGCTTATTACCCCACACCCTTAGTTGTAATGAGCTTGAAAGGAGAGCTCTTTAGATGTAATTAACTGGGTTACAGGAAAGCTTGTTAACACAGACTAAGCAGAAGAGTCAGAGACAGGCAACAGGAGAGATGCAAAATAATTACACAGTCAAATATAACTTACCCATAGCATACCCATTTGTGGTGGTTTTCCACTAAATAATTAAGGAAGCTACCAAATATTCCCAAATAACTATAAGGTATAGTTGAAGGCCAAAGCGTTACCCACTTAAAAAAAAAAAAAAGAGAGTTAGGTTACTTCAGGGTAGAATTATTATCAATGTACCCTTCCAAGTAGTTTTCTTTTTGCTCCCCTCACCCCCGCTTCTGTCAAACATGATTTAGGGCTCATCTATTCACAGTATTTCAACGCCTTCATTCCATTAACCTTGTCCAAGACCCGTATTCTTCAACACAATCACTGGCTTTCTAAAGCACATGTAAAAAGATTCAAACCTATAAAATTTCTTTTCCTTGACATAAAAGATGCTGAAGTGGCAAGTTTAAGGTTGCCATCTGTGAACCAGGAGTGCATATCTGCACATTAAGTGGCATTTAAGTTGTAAGCTCATTACCTATTACACACAGCAGCAGCAAAAAATACATTGTCTCTGTCCTGAAGAAGTTAATCTGATGTAACTGATCTGACTAGACTGAGGAGGAGGAGTAATTATTTATCTGTAGGGGGTAAGTCTTTCCTCTGTTCTCTTAAAAAAAGAAAGTATTAAGATTTTCTTCTGTTTTGAACAGGGGACAGAGAATAATTGAGCACGAAGCCCAAAACCAAAGATGCACGTAGTGTTCAGATATTTTTCCTGTTGCTAACTTGTCCACAATGTTTATCACTCACTGTCTACCTTTATTTTAACAACCTGTGGAGGAGAAGCAGGGCATCAGTGAGCTGTGCACTTCAGTCCACTGGGGATACAAGGTAAACAGTGAAGTTATCCTTCCTCTGGTGTTTTTCACCGTTGCAGTTTCTAGCTATGTAAATTTGGCTATGCCAAGGATGTGGCAAGATGGCTTTAAACAAGGAATTTGCTTAAAGCTCATTCTGTTTCTTGAAACAGTCCGAAAGCTGTTTTGTGAGCTGTTTGGCCTGCCTTGACCGTCATTTCTTCAGTGGTGGTTCTTATGTGTAGAAAATCCATGCAAACAGAAGAAAAACTACAACGTGGAAGTTAATGGATGACCTTCATAAACTTGTCAGATACATCAAAACTGTCATTAATCCCATCACTGCAATAATCTGACCTATTTTAGCTGACATCCATTTTTAGAAATTAAGACAACATGGTAACTGAACTGGTCTGTTTTCCAACAACACTACCAGTTAGCACGGTCTGTAGCTAAAACCATCCCTTGTCAATGCACCTTATTTACTGATACAACCCATAGCTGCCCTGGAGCTGGTTTCAGGGATGCACAAGCGGCTCCAGCGTGCGAGGGCCGCAGCACCGCGGTGGCTGGGATGGCGCCCAGGGACCCTGCACGCCTCGCTCCGGAATTCAGTCCAATGGGGTTTATTCACTGAATGCCTTCAATTCAATTTCTTTGATGTTTTTTCCCCTCCTCTGTACTCCTATTTTATGTTTTTCCTCTCAACTTCCTTCACAGACCAGTGCAGCCGCCGCACCAGCCTGCCCTGCCCAAGGCAGCGTTTTTAGCGTCCTCTCTCTCCCGGTCTCTGGCAGAAGGCGCCCCCCAGGAGGCTGGGCCCACCCGGGGAGCCCGTTCCACCAGCCCGGCGCTCCCCGAGCCCCGCCGCGGCGGCAGGCGCCGCAAACCCGCGGGGGGCCCGGCCGGTCCCTCGGCCCCGGGGAGCCGAGCTGCTGCGGGCCGCGCCTCCCCGCCCCGCTCGCTCCTTACGCCGAGCACGATCATGCCGAAGGTGATGGCGATCATCCAGATGAGCCGGGAGCGCTGGAAGTGGCAGCTGCCATCGCGGAGCCGCTCGGAGCCCGTGCCCGCCGCCATCGCGCCGCCGCTCTGCGGGCCGGGTGCCGCCGCCGCCGCTAAGGCCGGGGCGCGGGGGGCGGGGCCGGGGCCGCCCCGCCGGTGACAGGCCGGCGGTACCACTGTGCGCGGCGGGGGGGCGGCCCGGCCCACACCTGGGCGGCGGGGGGGGTCGGTGGGGCGGGTGATGGGAGTCGGTAACGCGGCTGTGCTGGGAGCAACCTTATGCGGCGGATGGCGGTGCCGGGAACGGGCCCAGCCCGCGGCCGCCATTAGCAGGGGCGGCAGCAACCCCGCCGCGGTGCCCGGTGTCCCCGTCCGTGAGGGGGCGCCGGCGCAGCCCGGCCCCTCAGGAGCGAAATGCGGTTACGGAGTAGCGCTGAGCTTTTCGGCTGGGCTCCAGACGCGCTAGGGACAACGGCGCCGCTTCGGGGGAGGGGGGGGCGGGCGCGACAAAGCGGAAAATGTACGAAATCAGTTACGGTTCGGGCTGCGCCGAGCGCTCCGGTGCACCCCGGGAGTCAGGCCCCCACGCTCCCTCCGCCCGCCTTCCCCGGCCTGGGCGCCGCGCCGAGGGCGCCCTCTGGTGGCGCGGGAGCGGCGCCGGGGTCACCCCAGCCCCGGGCAGCTGCGGGCCTGGGGCAGAGCGGCTGGGAAGGGCCCGGCGGGGAAGGGCCTGGGGGGGCTGGCTGGCGGCCGGCTGGGCAGGAGCCCCCCGCCTGCCCAGGTGGCCCAGGAGGCCAGCGGCACCGGACTGGTGCCCGAAACAGCGTGGCCAGCAGGCCCGGGGCAGGGACCGTCCCCCTGCGCTCGGCACCGGCGAGGCCGCCCCTGGAACGCTGTGTCCAGCTGTGGCCCCGCACGGCCAGAGGGACGCAGAGGGGCTGGAGCGTGTCCAGAGCCGGGCAGGGGCTGGGGAAGGGGCTGGGGCACCCGTGGGATGGGGGGCGGCTGGGGGGGCTCAGCCTGGAGAGGAGGGGGCTCGGGGGGGCCCTTATCGCTCCCTGCAGCTGCCTGACAGGGGCTGTAGGCAGGGGGGGTCGGGCTCTGCTCCCAGGGAACAAGGGACAGGACAGGAGGGAACGGCCTCAGGTGGCACCGGGGGAGGGTTAGATTGGGTGTGAGGGGACATGTCTTCACCGAAAGGGTGGTCAGGCACTGGAACGGGCTGCCCGGGGACGTGGTGGAGTCACCCTCCCTGGAGGTGTTTAAAAGCCGTGTAGATGTGGCACCTGGGGACATGGTTTAGTGGTGGGCTTGGCAGTGCTGGGTTAGTAGTTAAGACCTGATGATCTCAAGGGTCTTTTCTAACCTAAATGATTCTATGCCTTTTAAATCCATGCCTAAAGTTTGTGCCAAAATCAGGAGACGGCCCGAGCTCTGAAGAAGTGCCCAGGACTGCCCCGTGCAAGGAGCCCTGCCCGGGCACCCAGCGCCTCTATGGGCACGAGGCAGCAGTTGTACTGGAAGGGAAGGAAGAGGCCAGTAACCGCGAGCAGGCTGGCCGTGCAGCGGGCGAGCGGGCTGGAGAGGGCAGGCATACACGGGAAGGAGAGGGGCCATCAGTAGCTGGGGCTGGTGGGCGGCGAGGTGGCGGGAGGGGGAAGGTGCTGCTGCCCCGGCCATGGGTTGTGACCCGCCGCTGGGGACGGGGAGTCAGATCTGCCCCTTCCCACTGCCCCTTGGAGGGGGACGTGCATCCCAGCTGCTCGTGCATCTCCGTGGACATTTGCTAACAAAGACTGGCTTTGGTGGCCAAAAGCAGCCAGGTGAGGTCAGAGGCAGTGTCCCCTTGTCCCTTCTGCCACGCTCCGGTGAAGACTTGCCCGCATGGTGTCATCTTGGGCAGAGGAGGGATAGCTGGCTTACTCTTCTTTCTCCTTCACCACCAATAACTGATTTACCTTTTTATTAACATTAAGTGATGCTCTTCCTGGCCCGGACAGGCCATGGTCACAAAACCAGCTAGCCCAGCATGTGGCCCACCAGAAGGGCCAGTCTTCATGTGTGACAGCAGCCCGACTCGCTGCCAGCCTTGTAGACACAGGTAGCTCTACCAGCCCTGGGCGTCTCCACAGCCTCGGACTTGAAAGTGAAATAGTTAATGAAGACAACCCCCTTGACAGACCTTTTGTGGGGGTGGACTTTCAGCCTTTCCATATCGAGGGCAGTGTCTTTGACCTGGTTTTTTTAAAAAGGCTGTTTCTCTTGACAAAAAGAGGAGTCTGGAGTATTTAAGAAGCTGAATATAGTTTTGGTTTTCATAATTTAAAGCCAGAAGTCCTGTAGCATCATCTAGTGTGGCCAGCACAGGCCATTAAGTATTACCTTGTTTCTCTGAATTGAGCTCAGTAACTTGTACTTAAAGCATACTTTTCAAGGGGTGTGTTACCTTGAAAACAAAAGCCGTCAAAAGACAGAGAATCCACTGCTTTCAATGATTAGTCTTTCTTGTGTTTCTTAGGGGTTGTGCATACCTAATAACAAATTTTGAGGGACTCATTTTCACAAATTAGTTGAAAAGCTTGCTCTATCATATTTTGCAAAAAGTTTGCATTTATGCCTTCATATTTTGGACCAATAAGTTAGCTACTTTCGTGGCTTCAGCACTGCAAATGTTATTTGCCGGTGAATTGCATTTATTGACGAGTATAATCTCAATTAGAAACTACAAATCCCAAACAGTGTTATGTGAATTATTGAAAAAACGCAAACCCAATTTACTTTGCCAAGTTTCCAGGAAACAAAACTATTTCTGCATGCTTTACCTCACCGTAATTTCTGAGTTTTCTACTTTTTTCCTTTCCTTTTCTGTTAATCGGTGCCACAAAGTGACTGAATGAAGACCTGGCAGGCTGTTACGAGTTGGCAGCTCCCGATAGCATACTACACACTAAAATGTCACCAAGGCTGAGTGTAGACAGACGGCTTGGGCTGCTCTGTCCATGCTTACTAGAAGCCAGATTTCAATTTATAGTTTGGAACACGTGTTTCTGTTGTTACAGGATTAACACAGCTCGGTGTTCTTCCTCAGGCCTTTCCTGTGCTAGAGAACATGCAGATATTGGTAGCTAGTGATCGGCACAGCTTGCCATCACGGTGACAGGGCTCTGTAAGCATTTGAGGCAGGCGAGCTAATCTAGCTTTACCTTGCTTCAGGCTGCAAGATTGCTAAACTGAGTCTATTTTTATAGTAGTCAAGGCCATAGGAAAGAGAGGATAATCTTAAAAACAAGTTGGAAAGAAAAGAAGTATGCTGCCTTGTAATTGCATACAAGTATTTTTCTTTCACTTGTATCACTTGATTTAGATTTCAAATTAGGTTGGTCATTGAAGGTATGAGTACTTTTCAAGAATCTAGGACCAAAAGAGATGTTCGTTATGAGATCAACAGGTCTTACTAACCGTATAGTAACATGCAAATGAGACATATGATCCTCCTTGTGATTTCACAGATAACTACATTAGTTTTTAGAAGAGTTTTTTCACTGAAATTGTGTCTGTAGGGTCCTGAGGTCTCCGTAGTGACTGGGTATGCAAATTGAGGTGGGTTAGTTGTGCTGAAAACAATAAAATGGACCTGTGCATTCCTCCAGCCTAATCCCTGAGACATAGCTGGCTCATTTCACACAATCAGTGTATCACTCTCTCAGATTTTAAAATACTAACCTCTGTGTTGTACCTAGTAGGGGAGAAAACTTGTTCCCCCTTCAGTTTAGAAACATTTGCTATCTCCAACTTAGAGATATTGATTATCTTACTTTCATCGGGAAGTACAAAGGGTATTTGCCAGGTAGTCAGCCTCTTTTGTTCGGTGTTCTTGGTAGATGCCAGAGACTAGATAGAGACATGTTAGCTCTTCTGTGTCTCTTAACATTCTCGGGGTGGGGGGGGGTGGGGTGGGGGTGGAATAAAAAAACAACAAAACTGGGGGAGGGAAGGATTAGTCTAATTCAGACCAACCTTTATGGTGTGAGTCATCCTACTGGAGTCAGTGATGTGACTTGTTTAAACAGCAACTTTCTGTAGAAGTAGGGATTAAGGGATTTGGCTTCTTTTAGGAAGTTACTTGGAAATGAACTGCAGCCAACTCTAAACTGAATTTGAAGCTGGTATAAAAGAGATGAGATGCATTCAGTGAAAGTTACCTAAGAAGATGCAATTATCAATAAAACATTTTTTAATCGGGGCTAAATGACACAATGCTGTAATGAAACTACCGCAAGCAATGTCTGATTCCTCATGTAGCTAGTTAACACATGACTGTTCCTCTGTCATTTGTCATTTTTAATGGGGAGTTAAAAATTATTTCACTTTAATCTTTTAGCTCTAAGACTAGGGAAGCTAAGGAAAAGTTCAGTCTTTAAAAATATTTCATGTTGCATTTTGACAAGCATTACAGCTTTGAGGTTAATGGTCAAGATTTTCAGCAGATTCCCATACTTACAAAAAAATTTAAAGAGTAGTGAGATCTGCATAAGAAGAAACAATGAGGCATAGTAATTCTGCTTGCTGTTGTAATGAATATCCTTTGTGACTTGGAAGTAAATAAACCTTTGTACATATCTCTGCTGTATCCTTCTCATAGGTAAATGGATTCCTTGGATGTTTGATAAAACTAATTCTCTTCTTCTATCACATTTTTAACACAATTGAGAGCACAATTCAAGTCTTGGAAATTGTCAGCTATAAAGGTCCCATCCAAATACTTTGCAAAGATTAAGAGCTAAGTAATACCTATAAGCTATAAAGGTATGAATTTCTTGTTGGTTTTACTACAAATTCAGTCTGTCTGTTTAAGAGCTGAATTCTATATGCTCATCCCAACGCTATCACAGTGGGTTGGGGTTTTTTTTCTGTTATTAAAAAGAAACAGAAAGGTGAAACAGACTTTTTTTTTTTTTTTTAACATGATGCTCTTCAGCCAACATTGCATTAATAAGCCCTTCTAAACAGACAGGCAAAGCTCACCAATTTGAAGTCCAGGTTGCACAGAGAGCTTCGGTTTTGATCACAGTTGTGCATTTTACAGTTCTATATTTGTTGTTACTGATGTCTGCTGGAAGTCAGTAACTTTAGCCCTACTAAAAATATTTTGTGCATGTCTCTGATGGCTTTCTTTTGTTGTGTCAGGTAGCTTTAAAAAATGAAAGAGCAACAAGTAGTATCCATTTGAAATCTCAGTTTATAAAGGTTGGATTTATGCTACAAGTATTTGGTGGAATTTTTTAAATTGGATGTGTGCTACAGGTATTTGACAGGATTTTTTTTGAAGGTATGTGGGCAAAAAAAATATTTTATGTCATTTGGGGAGGCTATTTAATAATACTAAATGTACCTTGCAAGGATAAATTACATGTGACCAGCCAGCCTTGTTCATATTAGTCATGTTGGAAAAAGCTGAGGAGTTTAGACTCTTCAAAACCGTATTACATACAGATAAGGGGCCATGACTCGCCATCCCAGCATCCCACAGCATTATTGACTGAGTGGTTAAAAGAGGCCAAAGGAGTAAGTCTCCAGCAAACCATCAGTGTTTTGATGCCTTGTTCTGTCCCTTAATTATGTTTTAATACATAGTATTTGGTATCTGATATCACCTCTCATTTCTCTCTGAAGGAATTCCGAACTTTTTATTTCTGCTTCCTATTTTGAAAAACACTGCCTTGGGTTGCCAGGTTCTTCACATGCATTGTAGTAAATATAAGAATGCAGTGTTGGGGAAAAGGAAAGGTTTCAGCTTAGTTCACTGTTCTTGAGGATCTGTTGGGACCAGCTAATGCATCTTTATTGTGTTTCTCAGGTAATGAACAAGTAATGTCAATTGACACAGTTTTCTAGCTCTCAGTATTTTTTTCCCTACACGTCTGGAATAGGAATATCATGATGGAAAAGCTAACTACAGTACAAAAAAGCTAATTTAGATCTAGCGAAGAAATGGGGTCAGTAGGGGATGGGTGAGGTGGGTGAGATGGGTGGGAAGCACATTTCATTATAACCACATGGGTGGGGATGTTATTTGGGAGATGAGAAGGAATAGGACTGACAAGGGAGGTTAGTGCAATAGTTCTTTGAACAGGGAGAAGACCTCAGACAACTTGTCTCCAGTCCCAGCAGACTAACCTTAAGGCCAAATTCACTTGTCTTTAGGCAACTAGTTATTGTAATCAAGTTTGGCAGACCATGGTCTGCCAATTTGTTGTGTTGCTATAGTATCACGTGGGTGTGTTTGTATCCTGTCAGCACAAGAAAAACATAGTCCTTTTCCTAAATCATCTGCAGTCCAGAGGTCTCATCCTCGCAGGTGCCAAGAGTCCACAAGTGTTTCTGGAGCTGATCAGTCATAGGGCATCTGCCAGTTACACAAATGGCATGACTGAGGATGATGACAGACTTTCTTACAAAGGAAAGGAGGCAGCAGGGAGTACAAGTGAAAGAATTACCATCAAGTAATGCAGACTGTAAATCTGACTGTACTGGGTGTAAAATACTGCTACATTTATATGAAATTTTATTTATCTCAGTGGTGGTGGAGCAAGTGAGGTCTTGCTAGACTGCACTGCACTCAGTAATCCTCTGGAGGCCCAGGCTGGATTTCAGGAGGGTATTTTATACACAATTTTTTGATGTTTCTTGAGGCAGGATTTTAGTGAACACAGGGTTGCTACTGCATGGGTTCCTGTGCAGCTTTTCTTCTTGGCATTCAAAGGGGACAAGAATACTGATAATCTATGCGTTAGGCTTATTACAAGTGGAAATCCTACTCCACCCCGTTCCTGTGCTGGTGTGGACCCTGCTAATTTGCCCTTCCCTGTGGTCATCCTAACTCTTTACAAGCTCAGGCTCAGCCTGTCCAAACTCTAGATCAGTGTTCTGTGTGGCTGTGTGAGTCAGATCTGTCCCACAGAAGAGAAATTTCCCTCCACCAGAGCAGAAGACACTGTACTGCGTCAGACCAGAAGCACTGGCCACTGCCTTCCCAGCGAGTCTGTGCTATCCTACATCCATCTCCCAAGACTTTTTTTCTGCTGCCTAGGAAAAAAATTAACAGTGTTGGGCACCAGTAGGCTACCACTTCACAAAAGACACAAAGTTTGCAAATACTTTGGCTTCAGTTTTACCTGGCCTCTTACTTCCTCCAAAATTAAGGGAGTTTTCTATTTGAAAGGGATGACAATTTCTTTCAAGACTGTCACAGGACTCAAAAACTCACAGTAAGCAGCATAAACGATAGTACAAGTAAGGGACTATTTTCAGGTTCAGACAACAGATAACCATTACAGCTCAGAAGTGAGATCTTGGGAGTCTGATAGATAGTTCTATGAGAATGCAAGCTCAGTGATGGTCAAAAAAAGCAAAGCAAATGCTAGGAGCTATTAGGAGAGCAATGGAGAAAAAAATCATTATCATCATAATACTTAAAACACCATGATTCCTCTACATCTTTAATTCTGAGAGTCATTCTAGTCTTCCTATCTCAGGAAGGATATAGTAGAACCAGAAAAGGCAACACGAATGATCAAAGGCATGGAGCTCTTACCATAGCGTGAGTAATAATGCACCAGCTACCATGAGTAAGATGGAATTCTTCAGTCTGTAAAAGAGGTGGCTGAAGGGCGAAAGTGGTGGGGTTTGATGAAAAAATGGGCAGTGTGAACTGCTGGAACCAGGAATGGTTATTCCATGTTCTTGTGTGGGAGCCAGCAAGCACCAAATGATTCTAGCAGGCAACATGTTACGAACACATGAAAGTAAGTGTTATTTAATATAATGTATGGTTAAATTGCTTGTCAGAGGATGCTTTGGAAGCTAAAATTTTACTTAGGTTCAGAAAAAGCCTGAATAAATTCACAGAATAGAAGCATATTGTGTTTTCTGTATACTTAGAAACTCTTATCCCCATCAAAAAGCCTCTGGGGTGAAAATGACCACAGTCGTCATCATCATCATCATTTGGTAACAGTGTGTTGCTGACTGAGCTGGTTATAGACACCTACCTTCCCTAGGCAGGTATCCATTTCTGGCCATTGCTGAAGACTTAGCTATCAGGCTAGACAGACATTTGGTCTCAGCGAGTTTGAGCTTTTTTCACAGTTACCCTAGATTTCAAATAATTGCAACCTGCGCCATGAATTTTTTTAAGGGTTAAATACAAGAAAAATTTAAGTGTGAGGTTATTCAAAAGTTATGTGAAACTGACCTAATGCCTTTTTCACCTTGGAAGTTTAATGAGAAGTGAGCCAGAGGACAACTGGTGTGTCTCAAAAGTGCATGGTGTTTTCAGCAGTATTGTTTTCCTCCACTTTCAAGTGTTAGAAACAACATTCATTGCAGGTAAGAAAAAAGGCTGGAGCACCGCTTTGGCATAATAAAGGCGTTTACTGTAAGAGAAGGCTCAGCGGTGCAGGTGACGTCTCTTGAAAGACAGTTCTGGACTGGGGAACAACTGCTCTTTCAAAAGTAAGAATTATCACCCTCTTTTTGCTCAAGGTGCAAAATGTGCCTCCATCCTGCTTGCCCTGCTGACACATCATAGAAGCATGCATGTCTAGCTGCTGCATTATTTTCAAAACAAGACAGGCTGCTGTAAATGTTCCTTTCCCTGAAAAGCAGGTGAGAGCACAGCCATCACTTGGCTCCTCATGTTCTACAGAGGGCTCCTGGGCGCGTCTGGCTGTGGCAGTACTGTGCATAGGGAGAAATCTTTGTGGAAGAGAATCCATGTTGTTTTGCTGAATTCCACAGTTTTCCATTTGAAGGTGAAATCTCTTTGCAATTCTCCAGGGTTGCTTTGTAGCGTTTTTATTTCAGTGATGTAAGAGCTGCCTTTTACTGCCAAGCCCATAATTAAAGCAGTGTTGACTGGTAAGTAATGGGCTGCAAAAGGTGTACCAAAAGATAATTAAAGATGCATTCCAGATAAGCAGGGCATGAGCATCCTTTTTATGAGGTGTTAATGTCTGAAGACCAACTAGTGAAATTGATCTTGCTCCTTCAGTTCTGCTTAAACATCAATAGCATTGTACTGCCCTAGAAGATGTTTGATGTAGGGATTTCTAATGGGCTGTGCTTGTCCTAAGACTCCCCAGGCAGGCGCCTGGTGACAGGGCTGTGCTGCACTGGGTAATCTGGCATCCCATTCACGCTACCATGATTTTGAGGTTGCCTTTGTAACTTCTAACACTAGGGCTGCTCTGGAGGGAGAGAGGAGAGGAGCTGCCGATGCCCTGATGCAGCCTAGGGTAGATGCAAACCTTTTTTGAGAGCCATTTTAGAGAGCACTGTGGCTAGTCCTTGTCTAATAACTGTGTTGTCTCTCTGAAATATTATTTACATACACATATCTTACTTTTGTTGCATTTTTTATGTATTCCACATATGATTTGGATTCCTCTGTAAATGCACAGAGGCATAAAGGAACATTAGCAGAGGGCACAGTCGGTTTCCACAATTGGACTCTACTGAAATCTATAGCAAAATTCCATGGATTTTGGTGGGAGCCTGAAGACTGAAGAGATGCTGTTTTTGTTAAGCATGCTGCTTTGGGTATTCTTGCTTCTTTCCCCACACTCTTCCCATTTTCCCATTGCCCTATTTGTGAAATGGATTAAAAATACAGTATGTGTGTGTGTGTACTATTTTCCCGATACAGTTTAGAGAAGAAATGGGGGAGCTCATAAACAGTTGTTTTGATTAGGACTGACATGCAACAGCATGATGATGCTAGGGGAACATGGGCAGCAAGGGGCTGGTCAGTGTTGTTCCCTGGATTAGCGTATGGTCAAACTCTAGCTGTAGCAGAAAGCAGCTCACAAATTAGGCCAAGTCCATACATCTCAGCAGAAGAGGGGGAAGAGGAGGGGGAGGCAAAGATTGCCATCTTCTTTCCTGGAATCTCACTTAAAAACAAAACTTACAATCTAAGTCCCTATCAATTAGCATTGCAAAGAAAATCTCTGAAAACGAAGGGTGTAAAGAGGCTGCCTGGCAGAGTGCCTGAAACAATAACTCCGGGAAGTGTGAACTGCTCTCTCCATAGCCAGAGGATGTTAACAAAAGCCTGATCTATTTGACCTAGCTAGTACTGATGGACAGTCAGTATTAGCAAGCAGTGCAAGTTGCTGCAAGCCTGTGCAAGCCTCTGCTTGACTCCTCCTTATCTCTTCTGCACTGGCTGTGGCTGTAAGGTGTGTATCTTTGTTGGAGGGGGTGGCTTCCCTGTCCTTTTGAGATCAGTATTGCAGGCTGCCTGCAGGGTCAGCTTTGCGTTGTGGTAATTCCTGGTGGATGATTTTTCTGCTATGAAAATTGGATATCCAGAAAGAAAAATGACAACATTTGTTCTAGCCTTCCCTGTGGCCAGACTGAATGAATAAGCCCTCTTTGTACCCTACAGACATCCTTGGTATCCTTGATCCAGTTTATTATGCACCCCATAGAGAGCCATATTGGAATCACAGAGGGATGGAAAAGTCCTACGCAATTCCATACTTTCTCATGCCAGTTTAAATCAGGGCCCCCCAACTGTCTTTTACTCTCTGCTGCTGTGCATCCCCATACCATGCTGGTGCTTGAACTAAGCCCACCAAAAACTAACCCAGCCAAAAAAAAAAAAAAAAAAAAAAAAAAGTGGTCAGTTTTTTGGAAGGAGTAGCTCTGTGAGTTGGCTTGTTTGCTAGTCAAGCATGCGCTGGAGGTGGCCTGCACAGGACTGTGTGCGAAGCCATGTGGGGCCTTGAAGGCAGATAGAATTGCAGCCTGCATGCTTAGAACAAGAAGGAATAGCTGAAGCTGGGTTTGCTGTAGAGAAGACTGTCAATAAAACTATGCCACCAAGCTTTACATGTCTGCTTATTGTGTCTGAGCCTTCATCCACCCCCTCCCTACAAATGTATCTGAATATTAAAAGTGAACTAAAACTGAAGGAGTACCAGCACACCTTGACGGTACCTAGAACTGCTGAATCACTTGCCACCTGGCTGCTTTTTTCCCTTTTCCCCCATGAAAATTCTTGCTTAAATACAAATTTTATTGGTTACATAGGCAGTGAAAAACTGCAAACTATGCTGGAGCTCTGGGGGAGAAGAGAAATCTTGTGGGATGTGTCTGTGCTATGACAGTTTGGGCTTAAGGGAATGCTACCGTAGAAGAAAGGAGTACTGACAAATTGCTTCAAGCTGTTATTTCTAGATGTTTGGGGCTACATGCTGCTGTCATCCCACTGAAATTCTCACTGCCTTCACACATGCTTCTGCTTGAAAACATGATTTAGCTAAAGTAGTTTCTGCGGGCATTTGCCTTGCCTTACGGGCACAGCTGTACAGGAATCCAGTCTGTGGGGTACGAGACTCACAGGGGCTGACTGTTGCCCCTGTCTGGAAGGAAACTCATTTTTGTTGTGAACCATCGTGGTGGTGTGAGTAATGTTAAAACCCTCACCCAGCCCCAAAGTGGCCGTGGGGATGGTGGACGCGCTGGACCCTGCGGAACACCAGTATTACGTCACAGCCCGCAGACTGTCCCCATACCCTTCAGGTTCAGAGCAATCTGGAGCAGGTCCCAAATCTGAAAAATGAATGGGGATGTGGTTGAGATGAAAAACATGTGAAGTAATGATGCTGTTGTTCTTGAACACCTTCAGTGATGGCCATTAATGGCCTCATTTGACAAATTACTACACTGACTAATTGATTTGCTGCTGTTCTAATCTTGTTCTAACATCTAATCCTTTTCCGCATTGCAACTGCTGCTCCCTGTAAGTCCTTGTGTCGCTCTTGTCTCTCTTAAATAAAATTTCTGGCCTGTCTTTCGGATTAATATGTTGCTCATGATTTCGCCTTGGGCTGAAAGCACAGACTTTGCTTGTTCTGTACATGACTTGGATGAGCAGAGCTGTCTGGAGGTAAAAAAACGAGCTGCAGGGAAGGAAAGGCTTCTGCCGAGCTCTTCTGCGCGCGCTGGGGAAGGAGATGGGTCTGCTCCCTCCTGGGTGACCTCTGAGCGTGCTGGGGGAGCCTGTGGCCTTCGCTGTGAGCACCGGTGTGTGATGCAACGTCTGGTAAAGCCACCGGTGTTGCGGTCACTGCGGTGAAGTTGATGAGACATGTCCCACAGGTGGGAACAGGAGTGAGGCAACCGAGGGGATGGACGTGGGCCCGTGGCGGGGCGCCGTAGGAGCCGGGGGGGGGGGGGGGGGGGTGTTCCCCTCGGGGCGCAGGGCAGTGCGGAGGGAAGGGAGCCCTCTCGGAGGGCCGAAGCGAAGGTGACAGATAACTTAATTGAACCATCCACTCTCTATTTTAATTAAAGAAAGGCGGATGGGTTTGTGGCGGCGGCGGGGGCTTCGTCGGGAGACGCTCAGGCTCCTTGGATGGGGCGAGCCCTCATTGTGTGTATTTTGGTGATGGGATGACAATGGAGGTGTGGGAGACGGCGGTGAGTCACCCTCGGGGCCCCGGCGGCCCCGGCCCCATTGGCGGGGCCGGCGCGGGCGGGTGGGGGTCGCCAGGGGCTGGGGCGGGGGGCTTTTAAGGCCAGGAGCGGCCCGCGCTGCCCCACTGCCCTCAGACCTCGGCCCGCATGGAGCTCGCCGTTCTGACTCGCAGCCCCGGCGGTAAGGCTCCCGGGGGCGGGCGGGGCGGGGCAGGGGGGCCCGGCCCGACGGGGCAGGGGGGACCCGGCCCGGGGCAGGGGGAGCGCGGCCCGGCCGGCCCCGCTGAGCGCCGCTGCCCTCTCCCCTCAGGCGAGGCGCGGCCCGGCGCGGGGCGGGAGGGCGGCCGGCGGAAGCGAACCACCTTCAGCAAGGCCCAGCTGGAGCTGCTGGTCCGCGCCTTCGAGAAGGAGCCGTACCCCGGCATCGCCCTGCGGGAGCAGCTGGCCGGCCTCACCGAGATCCCCGAGTCCAGGATCCAGGTGAGCGGGGTGGGCGGGCGGCGGGGCGGCTTCCCCGGGCCGGGCCGGGCCGGGCCGGCGCTCAGTCTCTGTTGGCCCCGCAGGTGTGGTTTCAGAACAGGAGGGCCCGGCAGCTGAACCACAGGAGGAGCGACGCGGCCGCCGAGCCCCGGCCGGCCTGCGGCAAGGCGAAGCCCGCCCGCTGCGGCGGCCGCTGCCGGGACAGCGGCTGGACGACTCCGGGTACGGGCCCGGACCGCAGCCTCCACCACCTGCAGCCCGGCCTGCCGGGGGGAAGCCAGAGTTTCCCCGGGCAGCCGCTGCCTTGCTCGGGGCAGCTGTACTCGAGGCTCGATGCGCATTTCAGGAGCCTGGATAACGCTTTTGGAGCCCCGGCGCCGGCTCACTTCGGTTTGGACTGCGTGGGAAGTGTGGGCAGCCCCCAGCAGCTCGCGCTCCCTGCGCAGCAGGCGCCCGAGTATCCGTACCTGAAGAAGTCCTTCCCTGAAGGCTACTGCTCAGATGCAGATGGGTTCCTGTCCTCCTGTGCAGAAGATCACCAGTACCTGGCAGCTAAAGAAAACACGTATATAAAGAGGCCCGGCTTAAACTACTTGCATGCAAACCAGGGCCTGGGCGATGAGAACTACTGGTATGTCAAGTCAAATGCTTCTCTCTTTGGGAAGGGCTCTGCTGTCGGTTATGGTGAAGGTGAACCTAAGCCTGAGCTGGAGCAGATGAGGCGCAGCCCATCTCTGGGCGCAGCTAGTCACGCTAGCCCTCCTTTGGTACTTCCAAAACATGAAGGGGGGTATCAAGGGGCGCTTGCGGCTCCAGCCCCGTCATATGCGCAGCAGCTGCTGGAAACAGCAAATGACTATGACCCTTACTGGAATGGTGTGAGAAATGAAATTTTGGGAACCGGGTTAGATTTGATGTTTGAGAATGAGCAAAAGGGGGAGGAAGGTGGGCCAAAAAGTTATCTTTTTGCTTTTGGTGGCCAGAGTGCAACCTGTCTTTCGGGTCACACATGAAACTGACAGTGGGTCTGCTTGCCTGAGGAAAAATTGATGTGGTGTTTTTTTTGTTGTTGTTGTTCAATTGGCAGCATTATCCAAAGTGGCTAGAAGTTTGGCAGGTCTACATGTGGGGTGCTTGCTCTTGAGTTTTGTGCACTCTCTGGAAGGGGAAGGAAGATAAGCAAAGTTAGCAAGGGCTACAGGAGAATAACCTGCTGAGTGGGTGCTGCCTCCCCACCGCAATCCTATGGGAGCTGTCACCAAGCCGCTTGCAGTGTTCCTGCATGTGTTTGGTTATCGGCAGCCTGACATTAACTTGCATGTGCAGACTGATCTCCACAAGTACGTCAGTACTGAAGATCTACTCTTTCTGTGTTCAGACTGTGCTGGGTTAATTCTGCCAGGAGGCTTGGGACTATGGCATTGGTTTAGTGGCCTTATCGCACTGAGTTTTGTTTCTATTTTGGTTGGAATTCACGTACTTTAACTTAAGAAATCAGTAGAAAACAGGCTTAATTATAGCTTTTAGTGGAGAAAGTGTTAACATGGGAGGGGTACAAGCGTGGGACAAGCAGCCTTGGTGGTGGCAGGGGACAGCTTACTTGGGTGTGTTTGCGTTTTAGGTGTGCTCCTGATAAAGAACACTGCTGTTTTTTTCCTAGATACTTAATGTACAGTGTTTTCATTGAAAAATGACCACGTGTAGCCTTTTAAAAGGCAATTTTTTTGTGATTTCCTTTTGTGTAACTTTTTTCAAATTGTGCTCCCTCCCCCATCAAATCCTAGGTTTCTATTTGCCAAGTGAAGGTTTTCTCCCTGGGTGACAATGAACTTGTAGAACTGCACTCACAGAAAAAAGTAATAATTGTGTAGCATTGCTGCATTCGCACATTGAGCCTATTTTTAGACTTCTCAAGATCCATGGCCATCTGGAAGACTACTGTAATCGTGGAAGCGTGTGTCTCTGGAGAGCTGCCACAGTTGTGTATTAAAGCAATATCGGGCCTAGGATGCTGAAAACTCTAAACAAAAATTCTTTTTTAAAATGTGGCTCTGGAATATTTTAAGTATGCCTAGATTTTAATGTGTTATTAACTTAATTACTTTGTCTACAGAACAAAAGAAACATAATAAAAATAAAACTTAAATGCAGACTATTATTTTATTAATAAAGTTGACACCTCTGTGAAGAAGCTGTCTGTTGAGATGTGTACACAAGAAGTCCAGAAAATTGATCCTGACTTTTGTCAGTAATTTTTAGCAGTGGCTGTAAAGAAGTCATTCAGCTTTGCTGCCTTGACTTGAAGAATCAGAACTCTTGTTTTACGGAAGGACCATAGCTTCAGACAATAGCCACAAGGCACTTTGAACACAAAAAGTTGTATCTAAGAAATAAGTACAAGGTGATGATTATATTTATGATTGTATATATGACTCAGTTAACTTTTCAAAAACTGCACTGACTAATTTCTTTACATATACCCTCTCCCTCATAAGACCTGCTTAATGGGAAGTGAGACTTGTTCCTAGGCACAGACAGAACAAGAGTAATTTCACCCACACAAAAGACAAGAAACTGGTGTTCAAAAGTGTGTGGCAAACCAGCCTTGCTTCATCACAAAAGAGGGAGTTAAAGAGGAAAAAGTGCATCTCAAAGAACAGCATAACACTAAACCAACAAAGATGTGGACTTTTGGTTCCTCCCTGGAGTCAGTGGCCTCCTGGCAGGCAGCACCCCTTTTTTTTCTGTATGATCTTCCCTGCTGATCTCCACACACGTTAACCAGCACCCTCTTCTCTCACAGGGTTCCGAGGTAAATAATTGGAGGGTTGCTGTTACACATTCTCTGAAGCGAGCCTGGTCCCTGCAGCGCATACAGCCATTCCCCCCCCCCCGCCCCGTATACAACCCGTTCTGACCAAGCTGCACCAAGGCAGCGGTGTCAGGTGTTTGGTGTTGAGCTGTCACTCCAGACTGGTCTGATAATACCGGGCATCTTCATCTGGTCTAGGGAACACACCATCCTTATTAGCAAACCCACACTTCCAACAGTGAAGTGGAACACACTCTGAATACTGCTTGTGAGCGAGTCCAAGAAAAAAATAAATCATTCTCCCATCACAGAGCTACCTGCTGCTCAGAGTAGAGCTTTTCTGTAAGTTACTGGTTTTCTTTATTTTGTCACACATTGCTTTTAACGGACCTACCTAGCATGTATTTCACAAGTAAGAAAAATCTGTGCAGAGCAATCAGATGCAATGCTCTCTTGCAACGTTTCTGTAAACTTCTGCTTCTTGCTATGAGGTGGCGAATGCCAGAACTCAAATTACATGCTTATTCAACTTGTAGGAGGTACTTTTCACAGCAATGATATTAGTAGCTTTCCCTGGACTTTAACGCCAAAAGCCTCTCTCCTGTCATATGAGTAGGTGATGCTGAGGAAGAGGTGGGGCAGGGACCAAGTGCATTCCGTGTTGGACTACTCTTCTACTGCTTGTAAAATGCTCCTGTTTATTGAGAAGGAAGGATTTTGCATGCTGAATATTGAAAACCGTGTTTTCGTTCACATAGCTTGTCAAAGAGAGATAGTGACGACCCAGATTTACCAACGTGGTTATAGTGATCCTGGGCTTACTGCGCTGCTAGGTGTCTTGAGTTCCTCATTTTATGGGAGCCTGTGAGGCCCATTCTTTTCTTCTTGGCCTCCTCCTCTAGCAGCAGGACCAGAGGGACAGCCACAGCCCTTGGCGTTGAGGCCCTGCTGGAAGCTGCCCACCTGGGAAGCAAGATCTGGTCTCTGATCACAGAAGCCGCAGCTCACAACCTGGACACTTCATTAGCAGTCCTGCTCCTCACAGTTTCTTGGCATAAGGCAAATTACCGTGGAGAAGAGGGCTATTCACTTAATTAGGAAGGGGCTGTACCTGTAAGTAACTTCAGGAGGACTTGCCTACATGAGAGGAACCAGTACCCACTTCTCACCTAGAGCCCACAGGCCTAGTCACGGCCTGACGGGTGGTGGTGTTGGCAGGTGAGAAAAGCCCCCATCTCACTGCGTTTCATCCCAGTTCACAGCACTGGGGAGCCCTTCGCGCGGTTTTACTGACTTGTGTGCCCTCCCGTGTCCCCCGGTAAGGATTCCTTTTTTAAGAAAAAGATCTTCACACCGATTCTGGCGCCGCAGCAAGCAGTTTGCAGCGGGGCAGGCCCGCAAGCCCCGAGCGGCCGCCGGACAGCCGAGCCCTCCTCAGGGGCCGTCGGCGGGGCAGCCCGCAGGCTGCCTCAGCCCCCAGGCTGCCTCAGCCCCCGCCGCCCTTGTTTGCTCCCAAAGGGAGCGCAGCCAGCGGGGCTCGCCTCGCCTCGCCTCGCCTCACCTCGCCGGGCGGGCGGGCCTCGCTGCCGTGTGCGCCGGCAATAGCGCTCCGCCGCAGCCGCCGCCTCGCCCGGAACTCCGAGCGCAGCCGCCGTTTCCCGGGGGCCGGCGGAGGGAAACGGGCCGGGCGGGGCGGGCCCACGCGGAGGCAGCGGCGCGGCGGGACAGGTGAGTGGCGGCGCCGCCGGGGGACCCTCTCCCGGGCCGCAGGGGCCTGCGGGTGGCTTGCCCGGCAGCTCGCCGTCGCGGCGGCTTTGGGACTCCGCTCTGCCCGGGGTTAGAAGTACCGGCCGGGCCGGGGACCCGCGGGCTGCGGGGCGCGGGGCATGGCCTGGGCCTAGCCCTGCGGCCGCCTGGCGAGCGCGGGGAGCGGTGCGGAGCGGTGTGCGGGCCTCGGCGCTTCTCGTGTGCGTCCATGCAGGGAGTGAGCAGCTGCTTTCCCGGAGGTGGCGGGGCGCTGGTTACCGGTGTGCGTGTGCTGACCGCGTTTGCTTCCCCTGTCAGCCGTGCGCGAGCACGAGGAGGCACTTCCCATCGTATCGATTGTAAATAAATTGTTGGAAGAGTAAGATGGAGGAAAAAGAGAAGAAGAAGCATCGTGTGAAGCATAGTGGGCCAAAGGCAGAGAAGAAAAGGAAACGTTATCTCAATGATCTGGGAATAGGAGATGAGGAGAATGCGCGGAAGAGAAACCCCAAAGCCTTTACGGTCCAGTCCGCTGTGCGGATGGCCAGAACTTTCCACAGGTAAGAAATGGGAATTGGCCATAGAGCATACAGGGTTGGCTAGATAGAAGCGTTGGATGAAGTTTCTTTGTTGCGTTGTGTAGAAGTAGACATAGTGTAATTTTCACTGCTGTGCTCACAAAGCTTTCATCGTTTACCAGGTTGTGTTGTATTTTATGCATGTATCAGAAATGTGATGCTTTCTGCATCTGTGTTTTGTGGTACAGCCGTGTTAATCTCAACGGAAACAGATATATGTAGTTCCTTACACTTGGTGGGAGTTTCACATATGTGTTAGCATCTAGGCGCTTGGTGAACCTGTGTCCAAGCTTTTGCAAATACTGAAGACTTTCTGTTGTGGTTTAACTCAAGTCGGCAACTAAGCACCACGCAGCCACTTGCTCACATCCCCTCCCACAGTGGAATGGGGGAGAGAATTGGGAAAATCAAAAGTAAAATTTGTGGGTTGACATAAAGGCAGTTTAATAGGTAAAGCAAAAACTGCATGCGCAAGGAAAGGAAAACAAGGAATTCATTCACTGCTTCCCGTTGCCAGGCAGGGGTTCAGCCATCCCCAGGAAAGCAGGGTTCCATCATGTGTCACTTGGAAGACAAATGCTATTAACTCTGAATATTCCCTGCATCCTTCTTCTTTCCCCAGCTTTATGTAGTGAGCGTGATGTTCTGTGGTATGAAATATCCCTTTGGTTAGTTCGAGTCAGCTGTCCTGGCTCTGCTCCCTCCCAGCTTCTTGTGCACCCGCTTGCTGGCAGAGCATGGAAACCGAAAAATCCTTGATTTAGAGTAAGCACTATTTAGTATCAACTGAAACTGAAGTGTGTTATCGACATTCTCGTACCAAATCCAAAACGCAGCACTGTAGCAGCTACTAAAAGGAAAATTAACTTATCCAAGCTGAAAGCAGAGCACATAAAAAGAATATATATTACTGTTTCTTAAGTTCTTGTATTTATTTATTACAAATTTCTTCTCAGAACTCAGGATTTGAAGACTAAAAAACATCATATTCCTGTGGTCGACCGTACTCCTTTGGAGCCTCCTCCTGTGGTGGTGGTTGTAGTTGGCCCTCCCAAGGTGGGGAAGAGCACCTTAATAAAATGTCTCATTAAGAACTTCACAAGGCAAAAGCTGGTTGAAATCCGGGGTCCTGTTACAATTGTTTCTGGTAAGAACAGGAGAAATGGAAATGCTTATTTTGCACTCCTTATTTGTCTTGCCTTTAGAGCTAGGACATGTTTATGTTCTCTTAATTTTTGGTCATTGTAAAGAAATCATTTGAATGTGTTACCAGGCATGCTTATTAACAGTAGAAGAAAAATGAGATTTAGGCTTTGGGGGGACTTGCCCCTCTAAACTTGTTTTCTGCCCTGCTGGGGATCCTCATTCTGGCTTTTCCTGGTTTCATTCTAACCTCTACACGTTTCCCATTCTTTTGGGAAGTAGTATTTTTTGAAAAGACCAAACAACTCCTTTGAAAACATGTACTCAACCTGATAATTTTAAACAAAAATGTTAAAACTTAGCAGAATTATAAAGATTTGAAAACGGGCACCAGTGCAATGATGCATGTTGGTCTATCTGCATGCTAGACAGGAATTTGAATTCCACATACTCTAGACGAACTTCAGGAATGTGACCTGAAAAGAAAGCAGTGGATGGTTAGTTTGCTTCCTCTGTTTCAGTCTTTGATTCTTAATTCTGTAATTTCAGGTAAAAAACGCAGGCTAACTATTATTGAATGTGGATGTGACATTAACACAATGATTGACCTGGCTAAAGTTGCTGATTTGGTAAGTTAACAATGGCATGTGATTTCTAGTATAGTTTATATTGAAAGTACTACTTCTGACTTGACTGCGCCAATGTCAGATTTCTCTACCTGTTGCTATGGAAGGAAAAACTGTGTTCGGTTTCAGAGAACAGGACTGAGCTTGAAAATAAACCTAATGTTCTGGAGCAACTCCTAGGACTTTCTTTATCCTGGGGGTGGGGGGAATTAAAGTGTGTGTGTATTGTGGTGGGGAGGATGTGGAAGAAGGGAAGTACAACTGTAAACTTTTAATGGAAGATCTTGCAACAAGCCAAGGTAATAGTCACTTTTCATTGAGGTGTTTTGGTCAAACAAAAATGTAAAATTTACATTTTTACAAACAAAATGTAAAATCTGAGAATGGTTTTTAGTCAAGAAGCTTGCAACTAATGTATGAAGCAGAAGTAACATATTAGTTTACTGGCTGGTTTTATGTGATGCACTCTGATGTCTCCATCTTTGAAGATCACTGTGTAGTATTATGATTGATTTCAGCAGAGTGTGGTCACCATTGTAACGTACTCGTAATTTTTGGTTCAGTTATTGCATCAATGGATCTCGGGGACCCAATGCATGATCCATTTGCCTGTTTAGATATATTCTGTGTGGATTTAGAGTTTATTATCTGATCAGGGTTTGGGATCCTTATGTAAATATTAACTATCTAAATACGTGGGTGTGCTAATCCAGATACTGTTCTACTTGTATGCTTTCTACTTGAGGAAGGGAGATGTATTAAAAAATACTAAAATTTTTTGTTAGTAGAAGTGACGGATGTTTGAGGTTCTGCCTGCACATGGTGGTGCTGAGCATCTGCTTGGTTTTATTGTTAGGAGGCTGAGATGACAGAATCGCTTGCAGATCTCTGTTGTCGGTTGCCATGTGTTTTGCTGAGGCCCTAATACGACTTTGCTTGTTTTCTCATGGGACTGTTGGGTGTTGTTTTCCTGTGCCAGTGTGTTTTAGTGATGCGTAACAATAATTGCAATGTGTGAACTAAGTTTGCCTAATTTTAGATTATTAATGCCTTAGAGGCATTAGTGCATCCAAGACACAAAGTATTTTTTTATTAATTTTCTCAGACATTCCTGCAGATGTTGGAAGGTACTCAAGTTTGCTTATTTTAAATTCACCAAGTAAACACCTATTCAGACCTTACTATGATGCTGTATGTTGTTGTATTTGTAGAGCAGCCTTACTCTTCTATAGTTTTTTCAGAGACAAGGAGCAAATCAAACCTATATAAAGGAAATCTGATTGATTGGTAGAAGAGATTTGATTTCCTAAGGCCCGCTAACTTCTACAGCAGCTAAGACCCATACTTTAATTAAAAAGCCAAAGCTGATTTTCAGGTTATGCGAAAATAAAGAACAAAACTTTTTGCCAAGATTTTGGTTCCTAAGAAGCTTACGACTTGAAAGGTGTGGTCTTTGACATCGGCTCCTGTGGTCACTGTGGTATTAGTGTAATGAAATGCTGACTTGTGTTTTCAGGTTCTAATGCTTATTGATGCCAGCTTTGGATTTGAGATGGAGACGTTTGAATTCCTGAACATTTGTCAGGTACATGGCTTTCCCAAAATTATGGGAGTTCTCACCCACCTCGATACATTCAAGAACAACAAACAATTAAGGAAGACTAAAAAGAAGTTAAAGCACAGATTCTGGACTGAAGTGTACCCGGTATGACATAAATATTATTTTTTTCTATATATTTTGCATTGTGGAAGTGAAATTAAAAGTGGGGTGATACTGAAGTGTTTAGTATGTTCTTACATTTCTTAAATAATACACATATATATTTAGACATATTTTTATACATAATATATTTTTAAAATCATAAATGGGCAATGCTGATGTTGTGTCAGATTGTATAATCTTTCTTTTATTTGCTAAAATACTTGTGTAATTATTCTGTATCCCAGTGTGACAAGCCACTGAACATGAGATACTAGTTAAAAGGTCTGTTATGCAGGAGTGTGTATATATATATATATATATATATATATATATATATAAAAGGAGTAGCTGCTTGCAGCCTGAGAGACAAATTGACCTTTGTACGAGGTTTTCTGGATGTGAGTTTTTTCCCTTAAGATTCAGGGGGCCGTTTTCACATTCAAGTGAACTAGTTAGCTTGATCTTTTGGAACCAGTTGTAATCTACAATTTCCAATTATTTGGAACAAATTTGAGACAAATTTGAATTGCATTACCTTATTTTAGTTTTGTAGGTATTTAATTGATATTTAATGTTTTTATGTCTTTTTAATGTGTTTTAGGGTGCGAAGCTGTTTTATCTGTCTGGGATGGTTCACGGAGAGTATCAGAAGCAGGAAGTTCACAATTTGGGACGTTTCATCTCAGTTATGAAATTCCGACCTCTTACTTGGCAAACGTCTCACCCATATGTTCTTGCAGACAGGTGTGTGCTTTTCTCTCTGTTCTTCAATCTCAGCATAGACAGCACTTTGCTGTTTAAGAAAACTGTGATACTAGAACCAGTCAGCTCTGTGTGAATGGGTATTTAGTGTTACCTAGATGGCTCTGGGGAAATGAAAGCGTACTTACCAGGTTTGTGCCAATAACTTCAGCCATTGAGTTTTCACTTGCATCGGATCATGTAGACAGGCGTTTGGTATATTGTAAATACTTTTGAAACACAGAAAAAAAATACTAAGATAATCCTGCTTGTTGATGATTTTATTTAATTTCTGTGGAAAAGAAACAGCATGCCAGCAATTTAGTAATGTCTGGTGAATTAGTCCTCTTGAGTTCTTGGAAACACCCTTTCTGCTACATCTCCACATACAGCATTTGATTCACAGTCTCTTTGGAACATGGAAGCAGTCTTGATGGTGGCTGTGCCTACCTGAGAAATTACCTCATCTTTCATATTTTATTGCCAGAATGCTTACAGTTAGGACTAAACTCCCACCAAGTGTCCGAGGTGCCTAGAACAAAGCTTTTTCAAAGCTTCACTTCTTTGGAAAAAATTGTCAGAGAAGTAGATAAGCATTATGCGAAGTCCTGCAAAGTACACAGAGAGGGGAAAGTGAGAAAAAAATATTTTTTTGTCTTTCAGTAACATTGTTTTATGTTGCTATAACTGTTACAGTTAGGTTGGTTGGTAGGTCGGTTTTAAGCTGATTTGCAGCCAGAATGTGTGCCTTTCGTCCTGGGCTGTGTGGTTGTTTGGCCTCCCTTGTGCAGTGTAGAAAGGAGCTCTGGAAGGAGTTTCTCCCCACTGCTATGCCTCAAAACAGCCAGTCTGTCCCTCTCCCCTTCCCTGTGGTAGTTTTGGTATTGCTCACTCCTATTATTAGGGAAAATAAAGTGTTGTATGGCTGCAGGGAATGTGACTTTCAGTTGTTTTCCCTCTAATGGCAAAAGTGATTTAAGGAGGGTTGTGTGTGAAAAGTGTATAAAATCTTATGTCCTAGGAAAGCAGTATGTGTTTAGTGAAATGTCAGTAAGTCTTTTGGAAATACATTGTTGAACACGATTATAGGAGTTTTAAAATACAATTTAAAAGTATTTTTGAAAGATCTTTTTTTCCATTAATTTTTTTTCTTAAGATCATTCGATTTTGATTATTAGTCTGCAGAACATGCAGTGGCTGCAAGTGATGCTGCAGTTCCCTTGTTAAATTACATTTTTTCAAAAGTTACTGTTGGAGAACTGCTGGATATTCTAACTTTTTTTTTTAATTAATGTTGAGTAGAATGGAAGAGTTGACAAACCCAGAAGATGTTCGAGTCAATCCTAAATGTGACAGGAAGATATCACTTTATGGGTACTTGAGAGGAGCACACCTAAAAAACAGAAGTCAAATTCATATGCCAGGTAATTTGTCAGATTCTTAAAACTGTTTTTGTGCTGATGTATGAATAACAACATAGCTGTTGCTATTTTTATTGCGGAATGATTTGTGTCTTTAAACTGTATGTTGTAAAATAGATTTTTCACCTTTCTAAATACACGTTATGCTTTTGGAAATTACTTTTCATAATACCTTTTTTTGTAAAAATGATTAATTTATATAGTTTTGCTTTTAATTATGCATTTTTGGTGCAGTGTTAAACACAGTATTGGCAATGTCTGAAGTTTTTCAAAGGTGTTTTGCTTTAAAAGGTGCTTGAAGTGCAAAACATACCTGCCCTAATAGTAGAAAGTAAATTTGGCTTGTGTAAAACTTCTCGTAATCATTGAATATATTTAATATTTTAAGTGAATGATTTAAAAGCTTAAATTCAGAAATATTTTAATAATAGATTTACAGACCTACTTAGAAAAGAGAGTTGCTGGTTTTCTCATTTAAAAGCAAGCAGACAAACCCAGGGCTCTGCAGTATGCCAGTGAACTTATGTATGCTTTTCTAAGTTCAGGGGTAAGGCAGAAGAACTGGATGTTTGATACAGACTTTGCTGTTGATGAATTACTGAATGCTGTGATGGTTTAGATTTTTTCCCTCGTATCTCTTCATGGGGAATTGCACAAATTTCAGAATCAAAACTTCATAAAAACCTTATTGCTTCCCTTGTCTGTTGCCCCAGGTGTAGGAGACTTTACTGTGAGCGATGTGAGTTTCCTACCAGACCCCTGTGCTCTACCTGAACAGCAGAAGAAGCGTTCCTTAAATGAGAAAGAGAAACTAGTCTATGCCCCTCTTTCAGGAGTTGGGGGCATCGTGTATGATAAAGATGCTGTTTATATTGACCTTGGTGGAAGCCACGCTTTAAAAGAAGAGGTAAGAGAATGCTGTTGATAATTCGAGTTCTCTTGCAAAACATAGTTTTTATCCTTAGAATCAAAATGAGTGTTTAAAAGTAAGCTTATTTAAAATAATCAGTCCTTCTGTATCTGTAGTAGGTAATTTTGTTTTCTCTAGTGATTTCAGAGGAGGGGTATTTTATTGTCTCTGTGTAAAATACTGTGCAAAACATTTGAAGGGTTGGTTAATATTATGTACCTAAAGTTAGTTTCATTAACTTTCCAGACATCGATTTAAGATTTATAAAAATTTCTGGTACTGGGATATTATCACGTGTATTTTGCAGGGTAGGGTGACTGTGGAAGGTCACTTACAGGATTTGACTGGTCAGAGGAAGAGGTGGAAAATGTTTGCATACAGATTGAATTCAGTGGTTTCCCCTGTGTTGTGCTAAATGTTAAATACGTTTGGTCTGTGATAATGTATGCTTGCTGGTACTTACTGTAGTGGTTATGTGCTGTGAGGGAGGCCCTCTTGAATTTTCCTTGTGTTAATGTTGTATGCTTTCTTGAAGTGTGAAGACGGGAAGGGGGAGAACTTACTATTGTGAGAAAATGTTTCTTTAAAATGCTTTGGATTTTTTTCTTGTGTATGCATATTTTGTTTTAGGCATATTAATGACTGTAAGCTGCTTATTAGACACTTGTTTATTCACTCTAACTGAAAAGTAAAAAAATCTTGGCTTTCCAGGAGGAAGTGAGACCAAATCATGAACTAGTTCAGAGCCTCATCTCCACACATTCAGCCATTGATGTTAAGATGGCGTCAAGCAAGGTCTCTCTCTTCATGGACTCCAGACCCTTAGGTTCAGAAGACGTAGGACAAGAGTAAGTTTTGAGTGCTGAGCCTTGTTTGAGCATGAATGAATCTTTAATGTCAGGCTTTAATTTAGGAAAAAAATTCAATAGAGCACAGTTAGTAGAATGGATTATTGCCTGATTCTTCCTCTTCTGAAACTACTTCTATGCCACGTGCATTTTGAGGTAGGAATAATGGATATTAGAAGAGTTTTGCTTTGCGGGCAGTATAGTCCTGCCTTCCAGGAGTTCCTTGCTGGTACAGCCCTAGGTAACAGTTCTGTTGTTTTTCACAGTTCTGGAGGATGGCAGTTATAATCTCCAGGAAAATTCATTGTATAACTTGTTTTCATTCCAGGGAAAACAAAGATATTTCTTGGAATTATTTATGGCTATAACATAGGGTGTATTCTTGAGTTAAGCATTGCATACTTAAAAGAATTCCATTGCCTTTGTTATGTTCTCCATAACCTTGCTGTGTTTAAAAAAGGATAAAATGAAAATAATGTTAACATAAAGCTTCATTGTTTCATTAAAATTTTCTTGTGCTTTACCATCTTACCCCATATATGATCTTCGGAAAACCAGGTTTGTGATGCCAAAAGAAGAGAGACAGGTTGATTTGAAGACTGGAAGAGTACGTCGGAAGGCATTATTTGAAGAAGAGGAGAAAGAAAATGATGATGCAGTAAGTGATGAAGAAGACGACCAAGAAGAAGAAGCAGAAGCAATGTCTGAGGATGGAAGTGATGATGATGATGAAGATGATGCTGAGGAGGAAAGTGATAGAGAGCTATTAGGGGAAGAGATGGCTGTTGGGAGAGCCAAACGTCTGAAAACAGATGTGGCTAAAGAAGAAGCTGTGAATGAACTGCCAGCATTTGCAGACAGTGATGATGATCTTGAGATGAGTTCTGAAGAGGAAGGAGGAAAAACTGGCCCTGAAGAGAGTGAAATGGAAGAAGAATATGATGATGAGGAAGAGGAGGAGCAGCAAAGGACTTACGAAAATGAAAGCTCGGAGAGTGAATTTGAGACTGCAACCAAAAGAGCAGCTGAATCTAAGCAGTATGAAATAAATAGTGAAGATACAGAAATGAGATCACAAATCTCAGATCACAGTCTGAAAAGAAAAGCAGTGCTCACTACAGATTCAGGAAACTGTACAGCAGAAGAAGCATCAGAATCTGAGGTTGAAAACTCTTCTGTCGAGGGTGATGGTGAAGAAGGATCGCGTGATGACTTAGAAGTTGAAGAGTCAAATAGGAAGGGATTTCAGCACACTCAAGCTAAGAAAGCTGGTAGTACTAGACAGACGAAACTTAAAGCTGTAGAAGCTGAGGATGACGATGTAGAGAATCTACTGCGAGGGGAAGAGGAGTATGAAGAAAAAAAAGATTTTTCTGCTGACACGGCAGGTAGACTGTAAATGTTAACATTTTTTACTGCCCCTTTTTAATTGGGTTTATTGTTAAAGGATATTATAATTAGTAAATATTATATAATGTTGCCCCTCAAATATATTTATATATGTAGTTGTTAAGTGGCAAACTTAAGTTGGGAAACCTGGGATTATCTGCTTTTTTATTAAGCCTTTAATTTGCAGTGTGGTATGCAGGTCTCAGGTTTCCTTTCCCTAAAATGGAGGTGATTAAGTTTATAAATGTCATTGATTCTGCATATATTTCTCTTAACTTTAATCTTTGTGGCTGTGTGTGTAAAACAAATGATGATGCTTTTATTAAATTTAGAAAGAATAAAACATTCTTGGAGGAATGTTGCGAAAATGTATTAACTACTCATTGAGCACTGGAGCAGGTTGCCCAGAGAAGTTGTGGAACCTCCAGCCTTGGAGATACCCAAAAGCCATCTGAACGTGGTGTTGGGCAACCTGCTGTAGGTGTGACCGGGCTGGACAGGATGACCTCCAGAAGTCTCTTCCAACCTCAGCCATTCTGCAGGTCTCTGAAGAAGACACGTACCACCATGAAAATGATCAAATCTGTTATTATTGCTAGTTATGTCTTAAACTTTTGTCCTAAAATTAGGACTTGTCAGGAAAAAAAAATCAGTGGTAGGATTTTTTAGCCACAATTTAGTTTTGGTCTATATATGGAGCATGAGAAAAAGAAGCTGGGTTGTGCCTACACTTCTTAAGCCTGTTGTCATGTCCTTATTTAAATTATTTGTGTATAGCTCCTAATTCTTGTTCACTTTTGGAAGTAGAATGCAAATTTTTTCCCTTTTCAGGTGCACTTAAGTGGAAAGAGGACCTTGCACAGAAGGCAGCTCAGGCCTTTCTAAGACAGCAACGTTCAACCCCCAATCTTCGTAAACTCGTCTATGGAACAGGTACAAATCTGTTTGGAAACTTGTGCTGTCTTCATATATGGTAGCTTTTTAGCTGTTACCAAGTTTGCAAGTCTGCATCTTTGAGCACTGTCTTTTACTGGGAGGTTTCAGAGAGTTAATTGACTTTTTTTCATTGCTGATACTAATTTTCACTAATAATTGTAATAAAAGACTGTTTTTACTTCTCCAATAAAAAGCATTTTGAGCTCATTTTGCAGACTACTTGATTGTTACTCATGTTTTCCGATACAACTATTTTCCCCGAAACATTTAAGGTTCAGTTATTTATAGAACTATCTGGTAGATACTATGCAAATCCATTGTGGTAATTGTGTTTCATAAAGGAATATAATTTATTGGCTGTTCTCCGGAATTTCTGTTTCACAGTGACTGAGAGTGGAATATTCTCTTAGATGTGACTTACTGTTTTGTCTGTAATAAGGGTGTTTGTCAAGGAAAAAGAAAAGCTAGCTGGCTTAAAAGGAAGAGAAAATTTGCTATTTATGTTATTTGTCCTGTTTAATTCACAACTTTTCCAGTAGTTGTCTGAGTGTACAAACCTCATCATGCAGAACCTCTGTAGAACACTATGAGAATTTGGGTTTTGTAAACCTTCCATAGTGCAGGAGCAGGAAGGTTTGCTGACAGATTCTGAAATACAGATTGTTTTGGCATTGTTTCTACAACAAACATCATGTGTTTGTTTATTGGGCAGTTACTATTTTTTTTTTTTCAATTATTCCAGGTATGGAAATAGAACCAGATTTCAGGTTGTTCAAAGAAGTTTGAACTATGTGGAATCTGTGAAATGAATTACGTGTTTCCATGTGGAACCAACTGCACAACTGAAGTTCACGATGATCCCGGTGTATAGTATCTCCCTGATTGCTGCTCTCCTTATTTTGTCCCTGTGAGGGTATTAATTTAACTCTTACACTGGATCAATATACCTTTCTTCAGTCTTTTGTTTTTAACACTGTTTTTAGTTTGCATCTTTCTGCCCCTCCCCCCGCCCCCCCCAAGCTACTGCAGGTATTGTGGAACATAAGGCAGAAGAGAGGTTGTTAATGTAATCCATGTACTTTGGGGGAAATAATCACAGCTTCTGTGTTTCCTTTAGCTGTCGAGGATGAGGACCACGAGAGTGAGGATGGAGGTGATGAACTTGGAGGTTTGTTTCATGTCAGCCGTCCAGACAAAGCATCCAAACAGAAGGCTAATGCTCTTGACTGCTCCAAATTTCTGATAGAAAGGCCACAAGACTGGGATTTAGAAGAGGTAATACCATTGGATAATTGCTGCTGCGTATATTATAGTGGTTATGTCCTGGCTGTTTCTCTTGAAATACTACTGAGTTGTAATTGAAACAGACCTATGGGAGCTACGGCCGGAACGTCCCATCTTCTGCTACTTGCTGTCCTTATAAGTATTTACAAGCAAACGGGCTCCAAGGTCTGTTTTTACAGGAATGGAATGTTAGAGTAGGTCAGTTTAATGCTTGGCTGTCTTGACTGTTTGGTGGATCATAGTGTGCTATTTATTTACTGAAAAGTAAAAAGCAAGGGAACCCCAAGTGAAAATACGATGTAGCGTAGAGACATTTTTAGTGTAAAGACCTTTGGGCAAGAGTTGTATTTGGTTTCACGTCCTGCTTTTGCTGAGGCATTGTGTAGTTGGTAATGATGTCTCGATGTGGAGCTGTGTGTGAGAATATCAGATTATCTCTGAGGTCATATCTCTGATGGAGGAGTGGGGAGCATATTGGAGGATGTTTCTATTGATGACAAGCTGTAACTGGACAAGGCAACGATACTGTTATTTTGCAGGTTATGAGCAGTATTCGAGACTGCTTTGTTACTGGGAAGTGGGAAGATGATAAAGATGCAGCAAAACTGTTGGAGGAAGATGGTATGTGTAAGACTTCTAAAAATGATTATACAGGATTTTTAAGAGAAGTATGACTTTGTAGTTATGTATGTAGAACGTTTTGCTTTAGCAATATACTTGCAAATTTTTTTCAAACTATTGCATAAAGTATTATACAGATGGTAATATAATTAAACATTGCTGTAAATAGCTGTACAAACAGCAGGCAAGTAGCGCATTCTGAAAATAGGCTATATAATTTAAATTAGGAAGTAGTCCTTAGTCAACACTTGGCCATGCCAGCTTTGAGTTACGTATCAGTCAGCTGTTCATCCCCTTCGCATGGTTTCTTTTGGATAGTCTTGGTAGAAATAAACAGAAATTCTTCTTTAGTGGGAAGACAAAGTGGTCGTTCAGATCTGACTGAAAAGTGAGATCTGTCCTCAGATGTTGTGGAGGTGGTGGTTTGTGTGGTGTGTTTTGGTTTGTTTTTTTTTTTCCTTAATTGTGAAATATTTAGAAAATACTAATAAGATGTCTGTGTCTTATATGCAAAATGATTTTGGTTTGACAGGCTTCTATAAGCATTTGTTTTGAACTTAAACTTTTTATTAATTTTTAAAAAATTAAAATATAGCAGGTAATTTCAAAGATAGCTCATTTGCTCTGCTGGTGTCATTAGAGTGCTGACTGGTGTGCTGCATGATCCTTTGGAATTATCTGGACTTTATTTACATTTTTAAAATCAGAACATTGAAGTGATTGAAAGGAAAAGGAGAAGCCACTGATGTTCAGCTGAGAATTTTCACCTGAAACTGTAGAGAGGGCAGAACAGACTTACAAAACTGTTGATGGGAAGAGAAAATATTTGGGCTGAAACTAACCTAAAAGCAGTACAGAGAAATACACAATACTGAAAATAAGAGAAATTGTATGGAACAATATAACAGAATGGTTAATTGTCAGGTCTCTTGGGTGCTTATTGTTGCAGAAGAACTTTATGGAGATTTTGAAGATCTTGAAACCGGTGTTGTGCACAAAGGAAAGCATGCCGCTGAAGGAGATGAGGTCTGACCTGTGTTTTTATGCTCTTTAGCAACATACATGTATATGAGTTTCTGATTAAGAGATAGGTGTCCTGTGTAATAAGTTTAGTTTTCACAAATCAATAGGAAAGAAATCAATGGGTATGAGGAGGAAAAGGTATATGTATTATGGACTTTGGAACATATAAATGTCTGGAATGGCATGTTTTTAGTCTCAAACTACATTGTTGCTTAAAGTTAATTATGTGGGAGAAGTCACCTCACTTATTTAACAGTAGGTGTCAGGCTTAATCAAGAGGTGGAGCTATGAGAGAAGTATTTTAAAACCAAATGTGATCGTAACTGTTTGTACTGTGTCATTTTATCTGATGCAGAAGATTACAGCGCTCTGTTTAAACACAACAAATTGTGGAAACTGACAGTTTCCTAGTTGTTTCTCATATCTGCATAAAAGAAGCTGGTGGAAGCAATTTTATGCTATGGCTTGGATAGCTTCCAAGAACAGAACTGTAGTTGTCTGTGACTACAGATAGAAAAATCATTTTTTTTTTTTTCAGACTGAGCAACTTGATGGCTTTACCCTCAATTTTATAATGAAATGCAATGGCATCATTTTGGCAGTTTTCAAATGGGTCGTGAACAAACTTCCTCCTTTCTGGCCTTTAGAGTGCTGCCTTCCAGCATGCTACTACTCAGTGCAATCAACAATTCCTTTTTTTATTCTTTTATTATGTGGGCTTCTTTTAGCTGCAGAATAACAGACAGGGCAGTGCTAGGTCTGCTCCCTGTCATTAAAGTAAGTATTAAGTCAGGAGGTTTTCTCAGTGAAAAGGGATATGATTAGATCATTAAATGTTTTGGTCACTGCTGAAGTTACATCTTCTTGTTTGAATGACTTCAGTTTTAGACAGAAGTTATCATCTTTGAAGGGTCTAATAGTTTGCATTATGACAAAATGTTACTTGATTATATATCTTTAACTGTTAATCAGAATGGGTGGTTTTCTGTGAACTGTTTTATGTGTTTGATAACTTGCTGTTGATTAGTCTGGAAGTGAAGAAGAGGAGGAAGATGGAAAAACGTCCAAACCAGAACCTGAGGAGGAGGAAAAGAAAAAGGAGCGCATGGACAAGAAACGGAAACTGAAAGAAATGTTTGATGCAGAGTATGATGAAGGGGATGCCACATACTTTGATGATCTTAAAGAAGAAATGCATAAACAAGCACAGGTACAAACTGTTAACCGGGCGGTTTATCTGGCTGTACATCTTCAGAAACACCCCGCAGTGTTTGCCAAAGGTTTTTTTCCTGGAAACACGCATGACATTTAGGAGCTACTTCAGAAAGTACATGCAAAGAAATACAGGCTTGTAGTTTTTTTTTATGGTTTAACTCTTTGATTCCATTAGCTGGAAAGACAAACAGTCCAAACAACTGAAAGCTTGATTTTAATTAAGTAGTTAAACTATATTCTAAATCACTGGATAAGTCATAACTTCATCTGCTTAAAATTTTTAACAGTTATTCATTTGTCCCTTAGTGGTGGAACTAGCGTGAGAGATCTCAAAAAAACCCATGAGAGAAGGTACCCCTCAGGAGGAGGAGGTGGGATGGGTGGTGGGGAAAGGCATCCTTTTATGTGTAGGAAGGTCAAAATCTTTCTCATGATAATTTGCGTCCAATATTTTCCTGATGTTATTTTTAGTGTGATTTTTGCTATGTTATTAATGGATAAGTAAGTTCTATGTGGCAGTCTTTTTCATCAAACTGTCAGGTTATTTTGAGGAAAAAATAATCGATGACCATTGCTTCAGGGTAACTGTATCCAGAATTGGAGGTGTTGGTTTTGTTTCCAGGCCTCAGTTTTTTAGATGAAATCTTGTAAGCTTGAAAGCAGCTGCTTTCTTTAGATGACTTGGAAGAACGTTGCCTTATATTGCTCATAACTTTGCCTTCTCTTCTGAAAAAATCTTGTCCTAAATAGTTATTAAATTAATCATTACCCTCTTGCATTAGCCTCTGTCTTAAGTGATCATATGAACTCTGGTATACTGATGTGCTTGCTAAGAGAGCTTAAAGTGTAAAGAAGGACATTCCAGTAAAATAATAGAAGATAATTCAGAACAGTTTCACTTAAGGCCTGTTGCAGAAATACGTATCAGCAGTGATTCTACTGCAGGATGGAAGGGCAAGGATCTCAAAGTGGGGATGTGTAAAAGCTTCTGGAAAAAAAACCCCAAACAAACTTGGATGAGAAGATTTGTGCCATATCTCAATCTGAATCAAAATTTTTTTGAGAAGAAAAATTAATAATGAATTTGCTTAAATGTGGCATCTTATAGGTAGCTGAATGTCAGGAGCTAGAACAGGAGGGTGATACTTCTGTTATTCACAACGCTATCTTATTGAATATTTACACAATATCTACATTCATATGGTACAGAAGAGCTTTGAAAAGACCCTTTTGATGGTCTGCAGTGTGAGGATGCACAGAAGTGTTTTTAGGCTGCTGAGTAAGATAGGAGCCCAGCCTCCTCATAAAGTGACACCTTAAAGATCAGGACGTTCACTTTAAAAGTTACTCAGGCTTCTAAATCAAAAATGTGCTTTTGACAGTTATATCTTTAAAATCCAAAGTCACCATTATGAAAGATACATCAGAAGTCACTCAGTCATTTGCTTCTCTTGGGTACTGTCTTTCAAGCAGACTAACAGGCCCACTTGGGATTTCAAATTGGAAGGAATTCATGGTGGCAGAGATCTTGTTCAGAATAAAAAGTCACAAAACCTATCAGATATTTCCCAGAAGATTTATATAAATGTTAGCATGTTTTAAATAGAACTGGCACCTCATGAACAAGTTGTTAATACTTCAGTTTTGTAAAACATGTGGTGACTTTCTCTTTGTCACGTAGCTTAATCGAGCGGAATTTGAAGATCAAGATGATGAGACCAGAGTGCAGTATGAGGGCTACCGGCCTGGGATGTATGTTCGAATAGAGATTGAGAATGTCCCATGTGAATTTGTCCTGAATTTTGACCCTCATTATCCTATTATTCTGGGTGGTTTAGGCAACAGTGAAGGAAACGTCGGCTATGTACAGGTAGGTAGCCAAAGCTGCGAGTGCACTTTGTCGGGACAGGTATGCTTTCTGGAGTTGATAGTTTCTGGAGTTACTATTTATTTTCTGTTTATCAAAGCTACAGTAAGCACAGAGAGATACCTTCATCTTTGCCTCTTGAATAGGGGATTGGCTTTTGACACAATTAACTCTATGGTAGCAGACACTGGATTTTTACAGGCTTAACGGGAGAAATGGAAGAAGTTACTGTTTAATGTTCATCTGCAGAGATGTCTCGGGACTAAGGTCTGATACTGTGATTGCTAAATTGCAAATGTAAATTGTACTGTGGGGTTCGTGGTCTATGAACAAGTGGCTATTGAAAAGTTACTAGCATCTATGTGTGTATATATATATATTTTAGATATAATAGCTTGTATGCATGCAAGCATGACTCTAAAGTGAGCAAAATACTGATTAGCTTTGTCTTTCCAGTCAACCTAGTGTTAATGAGAATATTTGAAGACAGAAGGCTTACTGAATAAAAAATTCTGGTGTAGATGGAAGTTGCTTTCAATCATTCCTGAAAATTAAAGCTTGAATTTCACAATTAATGCTGTTATGCTGTAATAGCATTGTTCATCTTTTCTTCTAATTAGTTGCGCCTGAAGAAGCACCGATGGTATAAGAAGATACTTAAGACACGTGATCCTTTAATCCTCTCATTAGGGTGGAGGCGATTTCAGACTATCCCGATGTTCTACATTGAAGATCATAATGGGCGTCATAGGCTTCTAAAGTACACACCACAACATATGCATTGTGGAGCAGCTTTTTGGGGTGAGAATGTTCTAGAGTTACTATCCTGTATCACTTAATTGTTACAAAATTCTCAAGTTTTACAGGATGTATCAAGAAATTCAGCCAGTAGCTTTTGGAATTAGAAGACCTTGAAAAGTTGTGTTCACTGTGGAATATAAAATAACACCAAATAGTATGGGAAGATAGGCAGTTGCCTATTATTTGTGAATTCTTTGAATGAATTTTATGAAGTATTTGTCTTTTTAACAAATTTTGAGCATTTTGTTAGACTGTATTGTATCAAAGAAGAACCTGATTTGTTGGCTCGGTGCAGAGAGACACTTGCACACATGGTGGGCCCAGCCATGCAAATGCTTCCGTATGTGAATAATTTCTTGTTAACCATTCCTTTAACTGTCATGGGGCTATATACATGAGTAATGACTTGAATGCTGTAAACTTTTTTTTATATTCACTGAGAATATTTGGCAGGTATTTCAAAGTGTTCTGACTTTTAAGTAGAGGCTAGATTTTGTGTAGTAAAGCTTTTCGTAAATGTTTTGTTTCCTTATAGGGCCCATCACTCCTCAGGGGACAGGATTTTTGGCAGTTCAGTCTGTCAGTGGTGCAACGGTAGGTTTGTTATCACAAAATGTTGATTACTGCTTTCCATGGGTCTTTGGATGAAATGTATAGATTTAGGGAAGAAGGTTTACATACGATAAAGTGTTGATGTTGTAGGAACTGAGAAGGTAGGTGGGCTCAAATTTTTGAAAGGTGTATTATGATTAGATGGGAAACTGGATGGAGGCTTTGTGGTTTTGTTTCCTTTTTTTTTAATCAATTTAACAATTTTAAAATATAATGATATTTAACAAAAATAAAATCTGCAACACTGAAAATGACAAATACTACTTTGTGGTTTTCTGTGAAAGGATCTATACCTACTTGGTTTTCAGGTACTAAGTATTTAGATAACTTTTTGAACCTTCTTACAGGATGAGATACTGATGTTCCTGTTATAGTTTGCTCTCGGTGTGACTTTTCCATGTCTTGTTAGGATGTTTATGAGTATCTGAATTAATTTAAATAATGTTAAAGCAGTATTTATCAACTACGGCCTTTGCATACGTATTACCAAAAGGTAGATTTATGTTTATATGTAACAAAAGCCTTGCATGACATTGTAATGAGCCACAACGGTAATTGGAGTGGTGATGATTATCTCCTTCCTAAAATACCCTTCAAGTCCTTTTACCCAGTCATCTTGTTACATGTATTAAAAAGCTATTTTTGTCATGTGTCCCTAGCATAATATAGTGACTTACAGCAGTGCACAAAGCACTTCTCCTTTGAGACTTCCTGTCTGAGTAAGATTCTGTTTCCTAAAGAGAACACAGCGGAGGTAGATAACAAGGGCTCTTAGATTGCTTCCAAGGTAATTAGAATGGCAGTTTTGAAAATCTCGTTAGTGAATGGTAGGAATGTTATGTCAGCGGCAAGTCAACTAGTCTGTACAAAGTCAATTTGCATTTTGTCAGCTGCTGTACCCCTGTAAAGGTTATAAATTCTGAACTCCACCTGTAAAAAGCAGTGAAATTGTATCATTGAAATGGTTTCTTTGCTATGTGGCAAATATACATTCAGCAATGTCTTTCATTTCTGTATGTTTCAGCCTGATTTCCGGATTGCTGCGACAGGAGTTGTGCTCGATTTAGATAAATCTATAACTATTGTAAAGAAATTAAAGCTAACTGGTTTTCCATTCAAAATTTTTAAGAACACTTGTTTTATTAAGGTAGGTATGTGTACTGTAAAACCACATGTACCGGTGTTAGGAAGGAATGCAACCTGGGACTACATCTGTCTTGCCTGAGGCAGAAGATCCCTGTAATTGTTGCATACTGTTCTGGATCTCAGTAGCTGCTTGGGGTTTTTTTGAGCTCGCTTCATTGTCCTTTCTAAAGGTGCTAATCATTAGCCAATGAATATGAATTATTTTTAATGAGACAAAAATTCTGGAACAGTCTTCTGGCTCACATTCAATGTGGTTTCCCCCTGCCCATCCTTACTCAAACCCACTGATTAGCTTCCCACAGTGGCAGACACCTCTGGAGAATGTGAACCTGTCTCTGGTGTCATTCAGGCAGTTTGAGCCCACTGAATTTCAGCTCTGGGATGACTTTTAGCAGTGATTAGGACAATTACAAAAGTGTTTGGGGCAGGAAGCATTGCAGAAGTGAATTTTCACTGACGTTCCAGCTGTCCCTAGTTGTACTTTCCGGCTCAGGAAGAGGTCAGGTTTATTCTGCTTTTGGGGCAGTAAGCAATGAAGCACTGATCCCAACAGTGAAGCACTTAAGTATTCAGACTAAGCATACACAGAATTTTTCCTGACTTACTTGTGATGTATGAAAGAAGCACAAACCTTGGAGAGCTGTATTGCATTAGAGCCTCACAGCTAGCAACTTAAGGCAGCTGAGTTGCTTTTAAGGTGTGCTGTGTTCCAGCATGTGACTTTAAGAGAATCTGCCTAGTTCTCTTCTAAATATGTTATGTTTTAGAAATTTTAGTTATATTTAATGCTAAGAAGCCTGGCTTGTAGTATGTGATTCTAAGTAAGTTATCTTAAAGTTGGCGTGGTAGGTTTGTGGTGTGGTCCACACTTAGCATTTAAAGGCAAGGTTATGTTCTTCCTATTTCTTTGTAAGATATACTTGTGGGAATTACTTATGTTTTTGTGGCCTACCTGGGTCACAGAGAGAGACTTAGCATCTTGAATAATGGTAGGTAATTCACACTTTCAGGGAATGTTTAACTCTCAGTTGGAAGTGGCTAAATTTGAAGGTGCAGCAATTCGTACTGTGAGTGGTATCCGGGGACAGATCAAAAAGGCCCTTCGAACTCCAGTAGGAGCTTTCAGAGCAACATTTGAAGACAAGTTGCTGATGAGTGGTAAGTTGCACTTTCTGTGTAAGTTATCGCACAACTTTCATCCCGCTTCACAGGTTGAAAAGCCGTGTGTCAGAATCTCTGGAATCTGATAATTGAGATGTAAATTCAAAGAGCATGAAATACCTGGTGAGATGCAGAGTGAAATTTAAAAAAATAAAGTATATTTTATATTGGGTTTCTTTCAGTTATACTCGGAAGTCGTATTGTATGCAGATGAAAAGGTTTGTCTTGGAGACCTGTTTCTCGGAGTGTTTTGAAGTGTTTTACACAGCAAGGTGTGCTTTTCTCCTTGAACATGAAGATGAATTGTATTTAGTGGTACAAGTGCTAGAAAGACTTTTTTTCTGAGACCTCCAAAGAGTGGCATTGTAACTCTAGTTCACTGTGTTCCCTAACCTTTTGGGGAAATTATGCAGGGGATGGGGGTAAGTGAGCTTGTATATTTGCTGAGTGTCACTGTGATGTTGAGAAAACGAGTTCATGCTTATTTGGGGTTATATGGCCTCTGTTTTCCTAAACCCATTGAAATTACAGCTAGTGCAAAATAAAAGCAAGCAAATTCTTTTATTAAAGTAGTCAGAGGAAAAGTAAATTGATTTTTTTAGTAATAGTGGAGGCACAGGTACATATATGAACGCCATTGCTAGTTCTTCAATTGAATATGAGTAATGAATAGGGTGCTGTTCAGCTGGCTGCTCCTCAGGAACATGTACTGTTTATGACTTTATGGGGTTTTGCAGAATCCAAGTGTACAAATAGTTATGTTGCTTTTGCCTCATGTTGAAGAGATTTTATATATATACCAAACACAGTATTAGCACGTGGTCTAGATATTAGTTACCTATTATATTCAGGCAATCTTTGCATAGACTGTGGATGTGATGAACTGTTGTTATAGAGCCAAATAACATTTCCTTTTCTTTCAGATATTGTCTTTGTGAGGACTTGGTATCCTGTTTCCATCCCGACATTCTATAACCCTGTAACATCCTTGCTGAAGCCAGTGGGTGAGAAAGACAGTTGGAGTGGAATGAAGACAACAGGCCAGCTGAGGCATGAGCGAGGCATTAAACTGAAACAAAACAAAGATTCTCTGTATAAGGTATATTGGACACATCCTCTCCCCCCAGCCCCCTTTTTATTTAACCAGTGATCACAGTCAGATTTGTACTCTGCCTCAGACCGGTGCAAACCGAGAAAAGCAATGCACGTGGCAGAAGTTTTCTCCAGAAGTTTGCTGAGACTTTTGCTGTAGGAAAATTGGGGTGAACTTACCATTCACAGTTGGATGTCAGGGGTGGTGGTGGTGGGTGTTTGCTTTTTTTCTTGATTTGTGGTGGTTTAGGTTTTTTTCCCCTGAAAGATGGAAAACAAAATAAAAGCTTTTAAGATCATGAATCTTATATATGTTCTATATCATTCTTTTAGCCTATTGTGAGGGAGAAGAGGCATTTCAATAAGCTCCACATTCCTAAAGCACTGCAGAAGGCTCTGCCTTTTAAGAACAAGCCTAAGAATCTTGAGAAGAAAGGCAAGACTCCAAAAGACCAGTGGAGACCAGCTGTTATCAGGGAGCCTCATGAAAAGAAGGTAATTATCACTTACTCTGAAACAAGGACTCCTGAAGGGTAAATGTTGCTTGGACCATTTCTAACTATTTTTTTAGCACTTGAATCTACTGCTAGTGTTGAAGACATACATGCTCCTAGTGAAAAATCCTCACCTGCAGTTTGTTTTGTTCCTGTTTGGCATGCAGTATGTATCTGGAACTGTCACTGAGTGTACAGTGTGTATTTTTTAAACTAGTAGGTCACCTGAAGACTAAATACGACTTTTGTCCTTGTCACAGCACTTGCAAGGTATTTCAGTTGGATGTAGTACTTTTATGTTATGGGCAACTTAAATTGGCAGCTGTGGTCTCTTATTGGACTTGTCATTGCTATGCATTATTAATAGAGACAGGACTTGAAGCAAATACTTGGCTTCAAAAATTGAGAATTATGTGTGTTTGCAAAGGCAGGAAGTTCCAAACTGCAGTATAAGTGTTCTATAGTAGCAAGTAGGCATAGCCTTTTAAATAGTATCTAGCCAAAATCGGGTTTTGCAAAAATGAAACCTTTGATTAACTTCCTAACAAGACAAATAATTAAACCATTTTAGAAATTGGGTGGCAGGTGCAGAAATAATTAGGAACTTGCTTTGAATCTCTGATTCTCTCTGCTGGGGTTAAACTGTTTCTTGCTCACCAAAACTGAACTGTTTGTGTACTGATGCTCTATTTTCTGTTTTAGATATCAGCCTTACTCAATGCTTTAAGTACAGTGAATAATTATAAGATCAGGAAAGCCAAAGTGAAACGTCGGGAACAACTTAAAGAATATCTCAAAGTTAAGCAGAAGGAGGATGAACAGAAATTCCAGAGGCAAAAGGAGGCTAAGAAAAAAATCTATCGCATACTGGGACAGAGGGAAAAAAAGAGGCAGAAGTCAAGCTTGAAAGGATCTAGCAAGGCAGAGAAAAGTATGTAAAATTTCATCAGATTTCCAGACAAATGATGAAATAGGGTAGCTGTGCAATTTTCTTTTTAAGAAACAAAAAGGCCTTGGACTGCACTAGATATGCTTTCAAGAGAAGGAAAAAAAAATGCAAATATGACCTTATTCACACTCTTGAATACATTTGGCAATGTATATACATAAGAAGTATGGATTTTGGTTTTTCTACATGGTATTCTGGAGGACTTTGTATTTCAGTATATTTCTATCCATACTGCACATTCTGTCTAGCCAATAAAGTATTTTAATGTCAATTACAGAATATTTTTTGTGTTTTGTCTTAGTACTAGTGGACTGCTTTGGGGAAAGAACTCTGGATGTCTCCAAATGTGTTCCTGTGTTGGCAGTACTTTGAGCCGTTGCCTAATTTTTGCCCTTGGCAGATCTTCCATTAAAAGACGTGAAGATCAGCTGTTACTGGGCAGAAGTTTTGGATTCTCTAGCTTTGATGTGCTGGCAGATGGCACCAGAGTAGCTCGCTCCTGTGCTTAGATCATTTGGTCCTGGAGGAAAGTATCTCAGTTTATTCCACTTCTCACTAGACATCAAGCAGATCTTCAAATAATGTTCCGTCCAGATCTTCTGTTACTTAACCAGTTTTGGCACACTGAGGCTGTCAGTAGATCCCTCAGTCACTGCAGCTTTCCAGGCAGGCAGTATTAGACCTTTCCCAAATGTGTTTAACTACTTGGTGATTCTGTGTGAGGTAAGTGCAGACAGAATAACTTGCTTCTTTGGGAACACTTTCCTACATCCAGCCAGTTTGTTTTGGTGGTACAGTGTCAGACTTTCTTAAGATGAATGGAGCAGAGTGGCAGTAGATGGTTGCAATTCTGTTAAATTAACTGAGAGTTGAAGTCTTTCTCGCATGGCAAGAGGCTTTGAACAATCATTCTCTTGGAAAAGCAGAGCAATTTATTTTTTTATGCCATATGTGGTATCAAATAGTTACTGTGATACATGTATTTTTAATGCTTCATCCTCAAACAGGCAGTGGGTCAGATAACATCGGTAATTTCTTGGTCTCCTTCCTACTCTTCTTCATCAATCCAAAATTCATTATTATTTCTATTACGCTGTAATAGTATGTGCTGTTTCAGATGGGAGATCCTGTGTGGGATCAGGCTGCCTCACACACAAGCTTTCTGCTGAATAATTTTTTTCTGAACGTTTAGCATTTCAGGTTTTTCTTAATCTTACAACGTTCGGTGTACTGGTGCTGAAATTCTAGTGCACCCATCTTTGCCTGTGTGATGTTAGGCTGAAGCCTGACTCAAACTAATTTGTTGGTAATTTTTTACACACACACGCACCCTGTGAGATTCAGCTGAGGTCATGTAACTATGAAAACATGGTTTATGCTTAAATAATTGAAGATTCTCTACTGAATAGACAACCACTGCCTTCAGAGTTTTTCAACAAAGCTGTTGGCTTTTTCTGTCCCAGAGTGGCATGGGGTGGTCCACCACGGCTTTGTTCTGCAGGGTTGTTTCTCCTTTTGTCATACCTAGCAAGGCGAGGTCTAAACTAAACCATCACAGAAGTCTTTCCCATCAATCCCATTTTTATGCTGTTGTGAGCAAACTTCCATCTTATGTGCTGTTTGTATCTTCCATGTGTACATGTGTGACAAGTAGCTGGAGTTCTTTTGGGCGCCTGAGAAGTTATCACTGCAACACTTAAGGTTTCACATCTGCTATTTATATGTAATAAAAAATAACTTTATTCTGGTTTGTTCATGAGAGCTCTGCCAAAGACAAAAATGTGGAAGCGGTGGACTTCAGTCTTGTTTTCGTTGTGGAGAGAACCATGTGGAGAGCCAAATGAACGTGAAGATGTACCACTTGTGAAGACTATGCAGGATACTTGTTCTGGATTACATACGGTTGTTTTTGGTTTGTTCTGTTTTGGGTTTTTTGACTCTTCAGGTGGCCCTTTTCAAAGGGAGAGAATTTGCAAAGCCTCTGCCTTTCTTGTAGCAGGGCTCACAAAACACTAGCTCCTATCTTCAATGCACTGCATATGAAACTTTTTATTTAAAAACAAAAACCAGAAAAAACTTAAGTCTCTTGCAACACTACCTCAGTTTGGAAGCTGAGGGGAGGCGAGGAGTGTGGTGGCAGGGCCTGGCTGGGCTCTGGCGCAGGGAGGCCTGGTGCCGCCCAGGCGCCGTGATGGGTTGCCCGGCCGGGGCTGTACGGCTGCTGGTTGTTCCTGGGCTCTGATCTATGCTGCTGTGGGGAAAGCTGCTGTAAATCCTCTGCCCAGCGTGAGGGGAGCGCTGCCCAACATACAGGTTGAAGTTGTTGCTGTATGTGCCTGAAAATAACTGTGCTACAGCCTTTGCGTAGCTGGGAGTGCTGCGCATGAGGAGAGCTGCCAGAGCTCTCAGAGCAAAGGTATTTGATTTTCATCAAGCAAGACTAAAGAAAACCTTGGTGTTTGTAGTAACAGTGACCCCTAAGAGTGCTTTTGGCCTGTTTTTAAGGCTGGATGTTCTGGCTTTGCCCCCTAGGATGGGTACGAGCCATGGCTGGCGCTGAGGTGAGCGTGCTGGGCTGGGTGCCGGCGCCCTCACCCCACCTGAGGGAGGCTGGCTCGGGAGAGCCACTGAAAGCTGCCGGCTTGGGGGAAACCAAGGGCCTCATGCTGTTAAGTAACACCCAGAGTTACTTAAATCCCCAAATGCCTGTCTCCTGCCCTCAGAAACCTGTTTCTTGCCACTGGGCTGGGCCTGTGGCCCCCTCTCACCTGGGTCTGAGGTGGAGAGGAGGCCAAAGGCCGCTCTGCAGGCTGTGCCCCTTACTGCAGCCACCAGGTAAACCTGCCTGCTAGGAAAACAGTACCAATGTTTACTCCTCCTCATCAGCTGCCAAAAAGAGCCTGAGTTATTGGAGGGAATTGCTGGCAACAGTCTTGTGCTGGCAGGTGGCAGGACGAAGGACTGAAACGTTCTTATCTTGGATACACCTAGTCAGTGCTGCGGTAGGTACAAATAATTAAATAATTAGCGGTCTCATTCCTGATGAAGCCCTAGGCAAACACAAAAGCCTGTAACAAAATCAGTCTTTTGCGCGATGATTTCCATGTTAAAGGCGGGGCCGGGGGGGAGAGTAATTTGCTGGTACAAGGCATCATACAGGTTTTCCAGGTGGGATAATGCAAACTGAGCTGTATCCCAAAGTATTTCACCTAGGAGAGGATGCTAACTGCCTGTGAGCAAGGGGATTTCCTCAGCAATGGTTCAGCCTACGAAAATGCAGAAATGTATAACTTGGGAGAGGAGAGGAACCGAGACTGTGAAGAAACAGGCTGTATGTGATTTTGAATTTGAATTAAGAATAGATGAGATGTGAGGGGGTGATGGGGCGCCATCAAGAGGGCAGTTCTGTTGCTGATGGGGGTCTGTTACCCACAGTGAGATCCTTGCAAATGGTTCACAGAGGCTAATGCCAGGTGAAGAGCAGCTAGAAGCTGGCTTTTTAAATAAAATCTTTCCTAGGAACCATACAACTAGATGAAGAATAGTATTCGTTTTGGGTTAACTACCTAGATTCATTTTACAAGGATTAGACCTCATTCCTCTGAATTCTCGGTGTTGCTTCAGTATGATTTTAAGTGGGAATTGGTGATGTAAGTACTGGAGCAGATGCAGTCTTGTGCCCTGTCCTAGAGGCTGGTTTGTGGGGCAGGTATTTGGCAAATAGTCACTCGATCTGTTTGCAAAGTGTCTGTTGAGGAGTCACCACTCACTGGCTTCAGTTGCTCATCGTGTGTTTGAGACTTTGCCTTACACATTGTCAGGTCACCTCATTTTTTACTTGTGGTGGAAAACTGCTCTCTGACTGATTTAAGCAGTATAAAATACACACGAAGGTAGTTGGCTGTGTAGCTATGGGAGGAGGTAGGAGTCATACCAAGGCTAGCTAGCTTTGAGAGAATTATTTTATGTTGTTTGCTATTTTAAAATGGAGTTACATCTTTGTAATGGTTTGCAAATAAAATCTCCATTCACATTGTATTTCAAACTGAGCTAATGTGATATTGTGGCATAGTTATTGGATTCAATTGATAAAATTAAAATAACTTTTTTAGACTCTCGAAATACTTCTGTGCTGTTTGTAATGCTCAGTGTTGCTTGCATATACAAAGCTAAGGTCAGTCTTCATCGCTCTAACTAGGCCCTGTCTGTGCTAGATGATGCAGCTACAGAGGTCCTGCTCTTTTCACAACTGCCAGGGACCCACAGCTCTAAGTAAATTCATTGACATCTGCACATGTCCATTGCTGCTTCACATCAGGACTGTAATTTGTTCCTGGCCACTAACAAACTGTTTTCAAAGAGTCTCACAGTGTTGTAGCATTGACACAAACTAATGCAATTAGACGTATTAGACACTGGCTTCTTTGCAACCAATTTTAAGCAGCATCCTTGCTGTAACTTTAAAGGTCACTGTTGATGGAGCTTCACATTCACAAACACCAAGCTTAATTTGTTGTCTACTTTAATATATTGTCCTGAAGTTATTGGGTTTTGAGAACACAGAATCTATTAAGAAGCTTAATAGAGCAGCTCATTCCAATTATAAGAAATGTATTGGTGGAGAAAATGGAAATGCATGGAAGATCAATGTATTAAGCAGTTGCCTGAATGGAGGAAACAGAGGAAATAGATTAAAACTAATTCTCTTTAGTACAAAAAAGATATTTGCTTTTATATAGTACAAAAAATGCTGGCTTGCTTGTATTGTAGGGGATGATAAAACATTTCTACGTTGAATGTATAAAACCAGATAAAGAGCTATCAGCAACTTTTTCCTTCATCCAGTACTTTTTCCCCAATTTTTGCTATATCTATTGCTGGCTATAGTTGGATTTCTTTTGTCTTTACATTTTTTTCCCCTCTGGGTTATGTTTCCCTATATTGGAGGTGCTTAAATTCCTATACTGCAAGACTGTTGTACTGAAAACTTTCTTGGCAGCAAGATAACTTAGCAGTGAACCCGAGACAGGTCATCTGTGAAGATGCGGTCTGGAGCGACTGGCTCTTTGGCTTTGAATTGCTATTGTTAAATGCCAGGTTTCCTAGGTGCAAAATCAGGGTTTCAGACTACAGCCTAAGGACACAGGCATTTGGATAGTAATCCCAAGTGAATGCTGCCAGTTTCCTTTATCAGTGGTGTCTGAAGGAAAATATAGGGGAGGTGCTTTTGACTCAGATCAATTCTCTGCTCCAGTTTGCCGTGTGGCACGTCTTGGTGTGTCACCTGCTTCAGCAAGAACTCATGGGGGAGGCAGAGGAGGGGGCAAATTCATCAAGCCAGTTTTTGCTTTTACTAACCCATTAAACTGTGGCCACAGCCCCTTGTGTTCAGAGCAATCACTGTTCAGACACAGATGTTTGAAGAATGCTATTGTAATTAGTTTTTACTTACTCTTAAGGGCAGGTTTCACAGGAACTGTGAAGCAAACTTATGAGCCATAGAAATTAAATATTAAAAGCTAGTTGAATTTTTTACAGTATCATCCATTTACTAATTTCACCTTTTGTGGTATAAATAGGTTGCCATTTAAGCTTCATTTTAAATTATCTGTGGATAATATCTGTGAAGGAGTTCCTGAGCTTTTTTCATGTAGGAGAAGATTATAGCTTGAATGTAAGCAAAACAAGGTGAAGACTGGCTAACTCAAAAGTTAACTCAAACACAAATTGTGTGTCTGCAGCAGCTTTTTGACTTTGAATTGTGTGAACAAATATTTTTCTTGTTTCCCCACGAGAAGAGCAGTCAGTAAGACCTTGAGAAAACAAGTCCCACCACTGTGTTGTGGGAATGAGCTAAAAGAACGATCATGAAACCGTTGCTCTGCCTTACTGGAGCTCCTTCCATGTGAATGGGGGAAGGAGGAAAACCATTGTGCCAGAGACAAAGCAAGCTCGTGAGTAGATATAGCTGGGACTGAACAGAATCGTGCTCATATTTTCCCTCTGGTTTTTGCACCAAATCTAGCATTTCAGCGTAGGAGGAGGAAATGGCTTTTGTGCCACAACAGGGTTAAGTGATACAAAGAAAGATAGGTTAAAATAACATTATGTGCAGCTGAAAGTCACTTCAGTCCGATCAGGTGTGCTAAGATTGTCTTGGGTCTTCTTGGTCTCTGGATTGGCTGTAAGATCGTAAGTTCCTTGCCTGGTTTGTGGTGGTTCTTTTTGTTAGTTTGTTTTTGTGGGTTTGTTTTTGTTGTTTTGATATATATCTGATGCCAGACAAAAACAGAACTACATTATAGGAATTCTCCTTTATGTGCAAGTTTTCAGCAGGTGTTCGTAGCGGTGTACGAGCTTTCAAAAATTATCAAGAGAGACTATAAATCTTCCAAGGTTGCAGACTGCTGAAGATTCAGAGGTCTTCAGATTATGCAGTAGTTTCTAGGACACATTGTTCATTACAGACAGTAATCAACGCAGGAAAAGAGATGGATTGTTGAGGATCTTGATAGATGATTCTGTGATCTGACACTGGTTATAGCTTGAAAAGAAAGATTGAGATCTTTATTCCTGAAAATATTAAAACCCTGTCTTTGATGGGATTACTTGTATGTTTTAAATGAAACCCACATTTTTTGAAAGAGAATTAATTTTCAGTCTACTGGAATGTGTGTATTTTTACATTATTTTATCCAAATTTTCCTGCTTGTTCATCTGTTTCCAACATACGTCATTTAAGTAATTTAAAAAAATCTAATTGTCAATAAGTTGTTTATCTCAGTGCTGTATAAAGCAATTTAATTCACTTGGATTTACAAAAAGGCTTTTTACAAAGTTCATTACAAAAGGCTCTTCAGGAAACAAACAGATCATGAGTTCAGTCCTCCTCCCCCCATGATGTTCCATCTGTCTAGACTATCTATTCTAGACACATAATAACCTTTACTCACATCCAGGAAGGAACAGCCTTTCAAAAATTACTCCCAGAGTTGAGCTGCATCTGTTTTTGGGTAGTTTTATATTCTATAAGGTGTTCTTTCTGGCAATAATGCAGTGAAAGCATATGTAGATGTGTTAGGAAGATTCCCATAACAATTCTGCTTTGCAGAATCCACTTAAAAATTGTTGGGCATTGTGCTACTATTGACCTTACTTGTATTGTAGCTTTTGGTTAATGGGGGCTGGTCCCTGAAGATAGGGTACCACATGTATTTTGAGAGCAATACTGTCTGCTAGGTCTCTTCTGGTTCTTGAGAGGCGGTCTCTGCAAACTCCACAAAAAATCATAGTTTGGCTTAAAAAGCATCTCTCCAGAATGCAAAACTGATTTGTGCAGCTTTAGCATCAGTGTTTTGGGAGGAACAGCAAACTGCTGAGACTTCCAGCACGGAGTTTTGTCTCGGCCCGACTGGGAGACAGTAGAAGTGTTTCTGCCTGTTGGCTGTTTGGCTGCCTGTGTGGATGAGAGCCCTCCTCCCACCTGGGCTGCAGGGGCGGTGACTGGCCCCGGTGTCCTCCTCACAGACTGGCAGGAGCAAGGTGTGGTGAGGCCATAACTGACCTGACACCTCTGGAAACCTCAGCCCTGCTCTCATCTGGAAACCTCAGCCCTGCTCTCACTTCTCCACCTTGTCTTGCACTCAGCCAGTTAAGAACCGGTTATAACCTGAGGGCTGTAAAGCAGATGCTGCATTAGCCCTGAGTGTGCCAGAGGCTTCACTACATGCAACTGGCATTCAGGCTGTGAGTCTCACAGGGCTGGGACTCAGAGATGAAAAAATACGGGATGTGCTCGTTGTGCTCTGTACAAAGTCGAGGTGGTTTGTTTTCTTTTTTTAAAACCTTTCTGTTGGAGAACTAAAGTTTTGCTCTTGCTGCTTATACTAGCAGCACGATTTCTTTCCAGTTCTAGCTGATCCCAAAATATGGGAAATAACTCTGCGAAGAGTTCAGCAGCAAATTAATTGCTTCCCCATCTGTACAAGGAGAAGTCTGCAGGTGTCTATCTCAGGCCATCATTCCTGATCCTTGTTAATCGTTCTGCCTGTGATACCTATGCTATAAAATATTATTTTGGTGAGACACTAATAGGACAGGGCCTATAAGGTTTTTATATTGCAGAAAACTGCAGTATTGTGCAAGAGAAAACCTTGATTTAGGACATGTGCGTGCCCAGGGCAAGTGAGGGGGCTAAAGGCCAGACCTCAGGGAATCATTGCTGCTTTGGGAGAGAAAGCCAAAGCACCCACTTTCTTTGCCGAGAGCTAGGTTTTAATTCTGCCTTTCGCATCTTTGCTGGTGGCTCAGTTTTCCTTTCTGTAAACCTGGTGTTGGTGTATATCCACATGCACAACTCCATGTTGTTACAATTCCGCCTTGCCTTGCTTATGTGCCGTTCAGCTGTCTCGCCGCAGGTGGATGGTAATGAGGATGAGGCACTGATATGGACTGTGGTACCTGCCTGCCTCCACATCTGTTGTGAAATTTCATGCATTATTGTAAAGTGCTTTAGGAGCTGTGCACGAGAGCTGGTCACTGTTGGAGGGACAGCACGAATTAAGGTCATCATTGACCCACAAGTGGCGCTGCCAAACTGTAATGGCAGATGTAGAAAGCATAAAACCTTGGGCTGTGGAGGCAAGCGTCGTCCTAAGCTGAAGCAACTCCAAGTTCAGATTTTGGAAGGTCCCATGGTGTTTTATAAACCCTGTGTGGCACTTTCCAAAATCTGGAAGCTCTGTCTCTTTCTTTGAAGCCAAGAACACTTAAAGCTAATTCTCTTTTCTTTGTCCTTGCCATTGACCTCATTTACGGAGATGAAAGAAGTAAAAACAATTAGCTCACCGGGAAATTCTATTATGTGGAAGGGAGGTGGACGTTTGATCAATACTCATGGGTTGTAGTCTCAGCTGGAAGGGCAGATTTTTGTCTCCCAGATGGATTGATGCCTGTTAGTCCCAGAGGCTTTGCAAGTGGGAAAGATAGCGATCCAGCTTTTGACTTCTGGAAAACTAAAAGATGCCTCTTTAATCTTCTCAAGTAGTGAATTGGAATATATATTGGACATAATTCATCCTGTTGTTATAGGGGTAAAAAGGCTTATTAGGGAAACGTGCCCTTCATTTAACTGTGCCTAATTGTGTAAAGCAGAACCCTCCCCAGCCTTTCACATCCCCAGCCCAGAAGTGATTTCTCTTCGACTGTTTCACAGTATCGAGTAACTTAGTCCATTCAAACCCATGACACCTCCCCTGAGAGCCTTCCTTGCTCCTTCACCTCACTGATGTGAACTGGGCTCCTGAACACACATTCGTGCCTTGGGCTGGAGTGTATACTGGCCATGCTGGGACAGCGTGTCCCACTGAGGGCAGCCTGTGCCAGTGGGGTTTCACCTGTGACTCCAAAGCAGCCTCTCTGGTAAACTGGAGCAGGTGAAGCAGACCTGGCTGCTCTTGAATGTTAATGTTCTTGTTGAAGCAAATGAGCATATATTAGGAGAGGCAAGGATATGTGGACTTTTGCCTTTGAAGCTACTGTTGCGTGATTTTAATCAGTGTTTTTTCCTAACCAACCAACCAAACCTAAGGATTGTTATTATTATAAGGCAGAGATGCCAATATTTTAGGGTTCAAGTTTTAATTTCTAGTGAGAGAAGTGTTGATAAGTTCTAGAAAGGTATGGTTAATTTGCTGTAAACTTGAAAGCATAAACTGTCACTGTTAATGGTAGGGAATTCTTGCACCCCTGCTAACGCCCTCTAACATTCACTTGCTATTTTCATGCTACTAGTTGCCTTCTGGAATGGATAATTTGCCACACTAAGTAAAGCAATTACTCTGCTGAGCCTCCTATTTTTCTTCTATCCATAGCTAATGTGGAGAGTTAATATATTTTACATTTTTATTCTACCTCCATTCTAAGAGTCTTGACAGTTTTTACTCATCTTAGTGTAAGTAGCCTCTAAGCTACCCTGATAGCAGAGAGATCATAAATTATCTCCTTTTGCCAAGGCGGGAAACAGAGCAATGGCATGACAATGTGCTTTAGTGATCCCGGTACTGGATTTAGAACATTACAGCTGTGAGGTACAAAGCAGTAATTCCATATATCTCTAACCTATTGGTTAAAATGTGTGTGATTTTTTGTAAAAAATTGTAAAGATTTAATTTCATTTTGACAGGTTTTATTTCTGTTTTCCAGTATACAACCAGACGTTTCACCAATCTTTCTACAAGTCACCGCTGTCTCTTTTGTGTTTGTTTTGCCCCACGAGCTCAGCTGGTGCACCAGCACCCAGGCAGGCTCTGTGTGCCCCTGGCTCCCCTCCCCACTGTTATGCTAGCTAAAGCCCCGAAAATTTGCTAGGGTTCTGTAGTCTAACAGGTGAGACGTGTGCTTTTCTGATTAAGGTGAGTGATCACTGATCTGCTACACCTTGTTTTGCAGGTGTTTCAGCATCAAAGCTGTTCATTGCCAGGTGGCTGGAATTGGTCCGTATAAAGGTTGAGCATGGTTGTGAAAGCTGCTGTATTTGGAGGATGGCAGTGAAATGAGATAAGAAAGAGCCTTTGTGTTACTGATTCCCTGGTATTGCTGGAAGCTTCCTTAGGTGCTACTGGCTAATATAAGAAAAAGGCTTTCTAAGCTAAGTATGTTGCTGCTGTTACGAATTTTGCATCAGTTCTGGTACTTGCTATGTGCAGAGCCAGGGGATGGGTGGTCTGGGCTGATTTTGTGGATGGTGCTGCTTGCTGAGCCTTGTGGTGTAGCGTGGGCTCCAGCTGGCTGCACGTTGCTGCTAGGGGTGGCAAGGGCTGGAGCACTCCTGCAGAGGGCCCTGGTCAAGGCTTGCAGCCTCTGTTTGTTTATTGGTTTTTTTCCAGCCCTCACCCCTGGAGCTTTTTGCTGTCAGTTTTTAGTAAGACAAATAGCAGTGCAGAGCTGCCTGTGTGCAACAACAGTGGTGACTAGTTCTTACTAAAAGTGAGGCTTCTGTGGGGAAGCTGGGCTGGACCCTTGCATGATTCCCCAGGCATCTGACCTCTTCCACTATACAGTTGATCAGTTAATTATTGTTTGGACTTAAAAAATTATCTGCAGCTAAATATAGCAATGGACCTTCCCCTGGGTAGTTTTTGGGGTAGCAAATGTGTCTGCTCACACTTAAGAAGTTCTTTTTCTTGGTCAGATGATGGAGTACAAGATGCTCTCAACTCTGCAAACAGCCGGGCTTGCTAAGGTGTATGCTGGGCACTTCTAGACCAGGGAACAGGGATGAGCTGTTGTGCAAACTGGCTCAATGGGGGGGAAAAGGAGATGGTCCATAATGGTTATTTATCTGTTGAACTGTGAGGGCACAACAACCACCTTCACCTCTTTTATTGTGGAGGATTGGTGCTTGATGCCGTATGTGGTGAAGTTACAGTATTACTGAAGCAGAGCTGATTTGGGCGGAAGCATGCATGCTGTATTGGAGTGGGGGTGCTTGCTGTGGATTGTGTCCAGGAGGAGTATAGCTGCTCTCAACAAGCAGAATGGGTAAGAGAAAAGTAGTCCTGGTAATGAGAATTAGTGCAGTGTTGGAGGCATTGGTCAGTTAGCAGGCTAAAATGGTGTACAGTTCTTGCAGTGCTAAGATGCAATTAAAGGTCTGATTCAGCTGAGCAGCCTTTCTGCAATGCTGTTTCTTGGAAATGTGGGTGACCTTGGAAACAGAAGGGCCCTCCTTCCAAGAGGGCTGCTCAGAAAGCCTTGCAGTATTGCAGAAGAGGCATTTTGCAATGCACCAGGTGGTGGGGATCAGCACAGGCTGGGATCAGTGCAATCTGGAATACCAGGTGGCCTGCTGAAGCCTGGTGCCAGCACAGAATTGCTATCATTCTCATCGTATAAGTCATTGGTGATCTTGGTAATTTGAAATCCGCTCTGTGTTTTGTATTGGCTTAAATATGTTCTGCCAAATGAGTGGTAGTGTGAAAATCTAGCGTTAATTGTTTGTCAAGACACAGTTGAAGCCACAAAGTGACTATGACTCGCTTTGAAGAAATGTTTTTCACCTTTATTTCCCCTTCTCCTCACGCCCTGCACATCCTATTGCCCTTGTCTTTGTACAGTGACAACTTAGGTAAGCACCAGGACTTTGGCACTGAGAACTGTGCAAAGGTACTGTTCAGGCTGCTGGAGCTACTGAAGTACTCAGAGTAGCAGAGGACAGGTTTTCCATCACAGCTGCATTTCTGGTGCTCAGGATCTTTTCCTAAATGTATATAGCAGCATTCACAGTGGGGCCAAGTTCGGTGACCTTTTGATGGGTCATCAGTATGTGGCGTATTCTCACTTCTCGCGCACTTGTGAAGCAAACGCTGCTGGCAGAGTTTGCAGGTAAGACTGCACTGCAGATGGATCTGATGTGATGGGGCTGCTGTAATCTGGAGGGATGAATGTATGGCAATCTCTAAAGCCAGGTGACTTCTCAAGTCTGGCTTGTGATATGGCAAAACAAGGTGAGATATTTTTGGGTGCTTAGTTTAAATAGGTGGAGTATCGTGCCTTCTCCTTGCTGCAGCATTTTTGTGTTTATTTTGGGGGAAAATAAATAGCTTTAAAAATGTGGGTGTGTATACGGCAGAAGTAGCGCTGAATAGAAACAGTGTGAAGAAAACAGTAGTGTTTGCAAGCTGTCGGAGAAGCTTGCCTCCTTACTGATCCTGTGGGTTAGCAGATTGTGACAACCTATAGCAACAAAAGTGAACAAGCATGGAAGAATATACAAGGTCTGGTTGGTTAAAAATTTATTAACTTTGAACTCCAAAACCTCAGAAGGATATTTGTATGGGATTTTTTTTTTTTTTTCTTAGCAGTGTTTCTAAACAATCTGGAGTGAATTAGGTCCCTACAATTGGAAATCTAATTTGGGGTCATCTTTAAATGAACTCTAAAAGCATTAGACTCAGTTTGGCCAGGATCTCTGCTTTGGGCCCAAGCCCAGCATGTCATTTCCAAATCAATTCCAAGGTCTCTTTCCAGCCCAAGCTACTATTGATTATTTCTTTTTCCTTTTAACAAAAAGTCATCCCTATGGTGATTACATTATATATCCTTGGCAGTAAATCAGTAAAGCCAATTTCAGACCGAAGGAAGCTTCCACACGAGGAAGCATGGTGGGTTGTGTCTAGCAGTGGTGCAGCAGCTGGTGCGTGTGCCCGGGCTGACCAGTGTCCTGGCCAGGCCACATCTTGGGCTCACAAGGCTGCAGCTGCTTGGAAGTCATGCAAAAAGGAGCATGTATACATATCTTAAGCACCTGTCCTTCCTAGTCTTGAGTCTTGGAGACTGGTGGTTTTCACCTTGTGATTCGCTTTGGAATTGGATTATAATCATGGAAGCAGGGCACTGCAATTTGGTGGGTTTTGCTTCTGATGAGTTGGTGCATGTTGTGTCACCTCTGTAGTGATGGGCTGCAGCACGTGCGGTAAGAGGTCTCATTCTTGACCCAGCTGTGGTTATTCCTTTTCTGTGTTTTGGCAAAAGTTTTGATTCACTTGCAAGTGTTTTTGAAGGAGTACATGTGAGGTGACAAAGAGCATTTTAATACTGTGCTGAAAGTACTAGTGTGCGCAAAGTATTCCCTTTTGAGAATTGCCACTTGTAATCAAGAAGTTTCAACAAAGCAACCACAGTCACAGTGAGTTGTTTTGATACAGTGTTCTTATCAGGTTTTAAGCCTGTCTTAATGAAGTCATACTTTTGTGCATGGATCATATCTAAATTGTTATTGAATAGACTTCTTTTTGTACTTTAGATGGATAAGTGGATCATACACACACTGTTTTAACTAAATTAAGGTCATTAAACCAGTGCTACTCTGCATGCAGGCGATCTTGGTGATTCTGTTTAAGGACTGAAGTTTACCAAGTGTGTTGCATCATGGCATAGTGGTGTGTGTATTGTACTGTCAATAATGCTTCACAGATGTGCCTTTCTCCAATAAGCTCTTCTTTTTCACAGATGGCAAGGTAGTACTAGCACAGCATTTTTTCCATCAGTGTCTTGATGTAATGTTTAAAGCTAGAGAATGCTGAATGCTCCTACGACATGGTTGGAAGACTAAAAGTGTTTGTGTTTGCTTAGTATAAGCTTTTACAGGCTTAATTAAAATTTGTAAAGCAACAGCTTTTCTAGCATGAAAAATACTCCTTTCTAGTGTAAGTTGTCATGGGAGTCCAAGGGAAAATAAGGGACTGATGTGAATGTAGTTTGAGTCAAGGCATATGAAATTAGAAGAAATCTCTTAAAATAAAGGCCAGGTGGCAATACAAGCCAGAGCAATGATTCCCTGTGTGCTACTAAGTTAGTTAGTGCAGTTACCAATAATTACCGCAGCCTTAAATGACCATATTGTATTCGGTAGTGTCAGTAAGGTCAATTCACAGTCATAGGATAAAAGGGGACACTCCAGTGGCTCTTAATGCGCATCAAAATGAGAAGATTGATATTGACAAAGTGACCTTGGCTGTGAAGGGGCAGTTTATTTTGAATGCCTGTAGTTTTTCTTGCTTATGATTGACAGCCTCAATGGTATGATTATTTTCTTTTTCTGTGCTTCCCCCCCCTCCCCCCGCCCCAAAGGAGCACCACAGTTCATGCTAGCTATTTCAAATAACACAGCAGTAGTAAAAGTAAGTAAGGACTAGTAAGATCTTCTGTAGAAAGTTGCTGCACCCCAGTGCCCAGTGTCCCCCAAGTGCCCTTTGATCGTTCTCTGAATGACCCTGGCTCTGTGTTAATGTCTGGCATGCAGTTCCGCAATTAAAATGTGTGGCCTGACATCAGTTCCAAATTTGTCTTTCCTTCAATTTTTCATGTTCACCCAATTCGTTCTTTTGTTCTCTTAACCTTCTCTGTGTCAGATAACACTGTGTTTTATTCTTCAGTTGCCATCCATGGAAAGTTTGCAGGCAATTTTACTTTTTTCATTTCTCATCTTTTTTACACTGTACTGAAAAGGATTGTAATTTATATTAGTTGAATTTTGAACCATCCATACTCTTCTACTCCATAATTTATTTTTAATTTCCACCCTACCCCCCACCCCCTACCAAGTGACTGGAATTGCATGTGCTGTAAAATTTTTGGAAAAAGAACTGCATATTCTTCTTTGCCTGAAGAACACCTAGGTGCATGCAAATCTGTACGCTTAGTTAACTAAATGTAGGCCTTGAAGACTCTTCTCTGATTGTATTGGGCAATTAAGAGTTCGGGTGTAGTGAGTGCTGTTACTGTCAAACAGTGACTATCTCCAGGATTTGACTATTTGACAGGATTAACTATGGAGGGAGATTATGATATTGTATGGCTTGCATAATCAATGCTACTGTTCTGAGATACCTGGAGGAGAAAGTAAGATTATGAAGTGTAGCAAACTTGTGAGAAAATACACATTTTGGTAGAGGGTTCTTTAACCTGAGCTTTCCTGGAGGTTAAGAATAGTTATGCTGCATTTCTTCATGCAGATTATGGTGCTGCAACTGTAGAAAATGCTGTGTGCTGGATAAAATAAATTGTACAAACAGAATGCATTCCAACACACCCACACCCCTTCGTTTGGTATAATACAGTGTGAAAATACATTGTAAGAATCAAAGATGAGAATTTATTTTATATTTTTTTTCTCCTCCTTCTGAAGGTTTGTTTTACAAATACAATGCAGATCTGAAGCAATTTCTGGTGCATAACTCGCTGATTTTTCCTTAGGTGAATGGATGGCAAAGGGATTCCTGTTAGGAAGAAAAGCTAGAAATTTGGCTGCAGGAGCAGTTACTGTACTGAGAGGGGAAATGGGAAGAGGTGTCTTGGCAGACCTGGAGCTGGGAGAGCAGGCAGACCTTGGATCTCCAGGTCCTTCTCCTTTCTGCTTTCTCTGGTTGAGGTCCCCTTCCCCACACCAAACCTTTGGTGATACCTGAGCAGCAGTATGGGGTGGATGATGCCTCTTGCCCGAGTGTTGGGGCAGGAATGATGCCTGATGTGGCAAGTAAGGTAGTAAGGAAAAGCTGTGGCTTATGCCTTTTCCTCCATCGGTACCTGTGTTGTACCTTCAGCTGTGTGTCCAAGTCCATGAAAATTTAGAATAAATGTTGTAACTAGTAAACAGCAGGCAAATAGAATTCTTTTGTCTCAGTATATAATAATAATAATAATTCTTTTTTTCCTCAATATTCAGGAAATTGCCTTACGAAAGCTTTTGTGTCAGGAAGGAAGTACCTTTCTGACTAACTTTAACAGTCTTCTCTGACTTCCTGTTAGTCAAATCACTGGCATATCTGGAGTGAAAAAAGGAAATAAAACTTAACCAAGAAAAATCCCTGATATTTGACCAGCTTCTAAAAAATAAGTTCATAAACCATGCATTTGTAGTAAGTTCACGTTGAATTCCACCGCCAAACCCCTGCCCCCTCCCTCCCTCGGATATTAAGATTTATTCTCCCTAGGGTGTAATAAATCTGAGGTGGAAACAGGCCAAAGTATGCTCATCTGCTGCCTCATGGGAAAGGGTGTTTGCAGAGTGATGGCTGGTTTGGAGGCGCTCACCATCAGCCTGAACCTCTTCAGGAAAAGTTCAAGATTTTATTGTAATAACTGTATTTTCAGTCTTTAGACCCGTAAACCCATCTGGCATTTTGTTGGGATTCAGCCCTGTTTGGTGAGAGGTGTAATACCTAGGCAGCTGTACATCCTGACTGGCAAGAAGCACATGTGTGTATGTATGTATGTATGTATACATGTCTTGCTGTGACCAGGGTGTGCAGCCAAACCAGAGCAGGTTAAGAGGTGTGAAAGCAGAGCTATGAATGAAAGCAGGTCAGGGATTCTGGAGTAAGCTGCCTGCTCAGCAGAGTGGAAGAGACGTTGTTGTGTCAAATAGTTTGAGAAATGACTGACTTCAGTGGTGGATTTTGGCTGAGTGGGTTGATGTTGCCAAGCTCAGTCACGCTACGTGCTATCCCTGCTTGAAGGGTCATCTTTTTGTATTCACCTGGGCAGCACAGAGTTGCTAAAATATTTATTTTAACTGGTCTCTGTTAAAAAGGATTGTTTTAACGTCAACACCCTTCCATTGTCTATATAGCTTTTTAATTTGGACATTGAAGCAGTTTGCTTCCTTGTGTCCCAGGCTTCAGCCAGCTCCCATTCTGCTCTCTGGCCTTTGAGCAAAGCTCTGGGTAAGTGCCTGCTGGGCTTGCCTGGGAAGGCTGCTTCTGTGTAACGGGCAGAAAGCCTTGACGAGTTTTGCGCATTCCCTAAAAAGAGCTTGCGAACTGGATTGCAGGTGGTTTACTACTGATTGTTAGTTTGCTAGATTTTTGTGCAAACTGTTTTAAATCCTCTCCGTCTTCCTCAATTATTTCAATTACAAATGTTAGCACAAATAGATGAGATGCAGCTTATAATCCATGGCTTGTTCCAGGACACAGGCATTGTCTATGATATTCAGCTATACTGGTAATAACATGTAATTGCAGTTAAAAGTGTTTACCCTCAGGAGTTTTTCCATGAATGAAAAGAAATGAAGATGTTGGGTCTCCTCTCCTGTTGGAAGCACAGGAAAAGTGCCACAAAAGGCAAAGGGACCATATTTTGCAAAGTGGCAGTTCAGTAATTGCCACAGTCTTAGTGGAATCCCAGGCTGCTTTCTTGAACTGTGATCTGAGGGCAGAGAAGAGGAGGTGCTATGACAAGGCAAGCATGCTGCTTCAGTTAAGTCCCATTCTTCCTTCTGTGTTACGAAAGGGGGAAATCTTGATAGATTTCAGTTTTTCAACTTTGTCTTGTATTGGTAGCTGAAGTCCTGAATGTCTGTTCCCCTGCTACCCTGCAAATGGGAGCAGTAGGCTGGCTGGCTGCATACATAGTAAGAAGGCAGCACTGTTCTGCTTGTTACTGCACCGATTCTCTAACCTCCTGTCAGGACACAGCTGACAGTAACAAGGATTCAGCTTGAATTTTAGAGGTCACTAGCAAATGCTGGCTTAAGCTCCTACCCAGAAAAACTTAAGCTAATTGCCCTTGTCTTGAACAAGCTGCTCTTTGCCAAGTAACATAATAAAGTGGTGCCTTATTGAAGGGAGGGGAGGACACTGGGAAGAAATGCAGGTTTGTACATGCTTAAACAGGCTACTTCTTTCCCCAGATGCTTCTGTTAGGTGAAATTCCCCTCTCTAGTGCGCAGGGAGGTGTCGGGTGGTTGCTGCCCATCCCACAACAGGGGCTACTGGCAGCCCAGGATGCTCAGAGGCTTCTTGGCTACTGCCGCATGTGGGGCAGTGCTAAGAGAGGCTACCTTCTGCTCTGCAGTCCGCAGGATGTGCAGAGCTCTTGCCTGCAGCAGAAAGACTGTCGCGGGTCTTTTTGTAGCTCCTGTTTCCCGGTGCTGTGAGCCAGCCCTCCTCTGGACAACGAGGGAAGTCAGGTTTATTTCCTTGTGATTTATTTCTTGTGATCTGCTGGACACAGAGAAGTAGAACTAGAAATTCTCTTTGCAGCAGTTACATATGCTAGCAATCTGTATTTTGGCTAATACTAGCTGTTCTTGAGTGGCCACATGAGCCAGGTGTTTTTATTCTGTGATGTCTAACTTCACATGCTGAGCTTGTTGCTGCTCTTTGTTTTGCTTCCCTGTGAAGCGTGAAACCAGAGCATCTACCCGCTGAAGCATATACCTGGTCAGTTGGATTAAAGTGCAAAAGGGGCTGGCTGAAGTAATCTTTTTATCCTGTGCTCTGGGAAGGAAACTCACAGTACAAAAGAACATATGGTAGGCATGAAGAATGGCCAAAGGCAGGAAGGGTAGCTGAGCCTGGCTTATGCCACAGGCAAGCCCTCAGGCATAGGACTCTCCTGGCTGCCTGGTTTTCACCGCAGGATGTTTGCTTTTCCTGGCTTCCATCGCTGCACCAAGATGCTACGTGCTTTACTGGTTATGGGACATGATTCATATTTATCATGGTACTGGAGAAGTGGTAGGGATTTACTTAATTCTTTCACATACTGTTGAAGCAAAATAGAACTGGAGGATTTCCATCGTCTAAAACGGGGTGGTGTTCGCACTGAAGATAGTAGAAAGTGCTTGTGATCCATTCAGTTCTAGCATTTTCTTAATTCGTTTATTTTCTTATTGTGGAAGGGGGTTTAACTTTTCTGGTTTGTTAGAACATCCAAGACTGATTTCTTTCAACAAAGTTCATGCAAGTGTAGACAGGAAGGGTAGGAAAAGCACAAACCACTTCAAATTAATCCCCACAAAAATAATAGAAATATTTTAGTCTCAAGAAGCTCCACTATAACTTTATTTCTGCAATCAAATAGCAGGCATATTTTCTGAACATATTCTCTGTTCTCACACTTTCAATAGTTTTGCATGGAGTATGATTGTATGTTGGTGATGAATATTATAAAAGGAATGGAAAGAAAAAGTGCTTTATACTGGCAATTAAATATGAGATTTCTGCAAATTCATAGTTTGAATACATAATAGGTTTAATTGTTCCTGAATGGTATAAAATAGAAAAGCTTTTAATTTAGCTCAGCAATCTGATTTTATTGGGCTGGAGCTGAGAAGCCTTTTACAAAGGTATCATCCTCATGCTGCTGGAATTAAACTAATGCTTTGTAGGTGTTGAAGGGGCTGTGTTTCTAGAGAGGAGGGCTTCAGACCACAAGGTTTTTGCCTTTGACTTAGAAAGCACGGAGTTAACCTGTATGGAGTACATGTGCTGTCACAGTGGTGAGATACACAACTTTGAGTCGTGCTTGCCGAGTCATAGCTCATCACTGTCTGAGGCCATTCCTGTCCACTGAGGGCATGCTGTGTACCTCTGTTACCCCACAACAGGACATCTTGCCTTTTTCTGCATAGCAAAGTTGTAGCCGAAAAATGCTGTGTGTTTTTTGTTTTGCTTTACCTTTTTGTTTTCACTATGGCAAACTGGACACTACACACGGTAACTGGGGTAAACACCTGCTAATTCAGCCAGCTGTCAGGTACAACAGGGAATGCTGGCATCAGGTAATTCTGATGAAGAATTTATGCTGTAACAAACTTTTTGATTATTGAATTCTTTTGCCCCATGAATATATGTAGAAGGGAGAGAGCAAGCGAACAAACATTATATGTCATATATCTAGCCTGCCAATTTGCAGAGTGATAATAAAGAGAAACTTCTTTTCAGCTGAATTCTCCATGGCTGGGGTTATTGCAAATATCCTACGGTTCTTATTCTGTACAACCTGGCTTCATGATGCAGCACAGTAGGAACCTGGTCATTGCTTTCTCCAGCTTTTTTTTTCCCCTTCATTTACAGCAAATAAGGTTAATGTATCCTAATACTTTGGGACAGGTTTCTGATAAATATTAGATACAATAGTTTTTGAATTGTAGTTTTCGGTAGATACAAAAAATTATGGGCATTGTCTAAAGTTCACAGCAGGAATATTTTCCTTCCATTTTCAAAAGGCACCTGAAAGTTTGAGCTTATGTTTCAAAACTGATAAAACTCAGAGGGCTTTTTCTTGCTGCAGAATTAATTTCATTTATGAAGAAAGCCAAGACATCAAATATTGCCTGACCTAGAGAAAATATTGACATTAGAACTATAAAATTTACTGGCTAAGGTGCAGGATGAGAACAGAAATTTCTTACCCAGGGTGCACTGAGAATTTAGCAGCAGCTTCAGGCTAATGCAAAGAGGCAGGTTGTCTGGGTTAATACCCGCTGGGGAAAGACCCTGCAAAACCAGAAGGGAAGAGGATGCAGAATGTTTTTCTAAATTTTATTAGGCTTTGGGGATGTAGTCTCCATTTTATAATATACAGCAAAGTGATTAATAGTCTTGTAATAAGTGGGTATTATAGAGGATTAATAATCCTCTCTCCCTTTCAAACTTTAAGGTGTCTATATTGCTTTCAGAAGTCGTGATAGCACGCGGTGCACATACAGATTGTTGTGCTTCACTGGTTTCCTTAAATATGCTTGACATTGTGACGAGCAAAGTCCTAGACAGTTCTGTGGCTTTATATATAAGGCTTGCGGTGTTTAAAATGCTTGATGATTTCTAGGTTCATTTCTATTTTTTCCTATTTTAAAAAAAATCACTATTCCAGTTTGTTCTGCAGTACTGACCAATGGATATTTTGTGTTGCTTGCTTTGAATTGTTCTTTGAAAGGATGTAAGAGGCACCTTGGGTCTTTTGGAAAGACTGAGTAGGAGGAGATGGTGGTTGCTGCTTGTCATTTTTCTTTGTAAAGAATTAAACAAAAAGTGAACAACCTCAGGCATCAGCCATGAGGCCACTGGAACAGCACCAGGTGAAGAAGGCCCAGTGAAAGGGAGAAATGCTTGGCAATAGGATGATCTGTATGCTACTCCTTGCTTGGTTAGTATGCCTAGAGCAATTTGGCTTCTTGGACTTCTTTCTCACTTGCTGTCTGCCTGTTCACTTCTTGCTCCTCACTGTACACCCGTGCGGCACCCAGAAAACCGGGTCCTGGGTTTTGTCTTCTCTTTGCACTTTATCTTTTCAGAAAGGCTGAGACATCATCTGTCTCATTTGCTACTAAACTGAAAGCAACATAAAATGGCTAATGGTACTATGTGAGTATTGCGTTACAAGATCTTTTGGCTACCAATTACTTGTAGTGCAGTAATTATTAAGTAAAACCGATCTGCCGGAGGTCACAAAGCCAGGAATAGAGCACATCTCTCCTGACTCCCAGTCCAGTGTCACAGCTGTTAATTCATGCAATTTATACCTGAGTTTGTTAAAAATCTTCTCCCACAGCTCTTCCTCCCTCAGCAGCCAAAAATTCTCTTTTTTAATAGAGGGAAGGAGCTTCCTTTGGGGCCACAATTCCCCCACAGTGAAAGAACTTGGCCAGCTGAGAGTATGTGCTAACTTTTGAAGTACTGTTAGCCCTTCCTGACCTGGGAAGTGAGAGCTGACCCGAACTTTTCTTAGATACAAGCTTGGAAAGGCATCTAATGCAGTCAGGGCATGTGTGCTAGACACTTTTCATGTCTGAATGCTGCAGATAACATGTTTGAAAAGTTCTCCAAGATGAAAACTTAATTTATCGTAACAAGGAAGATGCTCACTCCCTCTCCTAAGCCAGCTAAACTTATACAGAACTACAGAACGGGAAAATGAGTCAGGTGTGGTGTGTGCGGGTTTGGTGGTATTTTTGTTCTGTTTGTTTGTATCTTGTTTTTGTGGTGTGGTGGTTTTGTTGTTTGATGGGGTTTTGGGGTGTGTGGTGTGTTTTGGGTTCTTTTTGTTGTTGTTTAGGAACAGGTTTTTTTGAGAACATCAGGGAACCACTATGGTCTAATCATCTGTAAAAGACAGTGATAAAGAACTTCATCTTGTGATTTCTTCTTTGAGCCTTTAATATGTGGTTGAGCATATTTTTTAGGTAGATACCTATTCTTGATCTATTTAAATTAGTCCATATGAGGACTAACTCACCTTTTCACATGCCAAGTTGTTTCAATACTTAAATATTAGTTTTAATGCTAATGGCTGAGAAATGGAGATGCATGTACTTTCAGAAAAGAGCAAACATACTTCATACAACCAGGATGCTCAGAACATGAACTAGCATGCCGTTTGGTAACAAACTGGATTATACTTATATCTTGCTTCAGATAATACCAGTTCAAAACTGTTTAGAGTTCCACGACATTATTTCTGTGCTTGCAATGCTTTAAAAAAATCATTTTGAGGAGAGTTGAGGCTATTGAAGTTGCTTCAGCATATGCTGTTGTTCACAAAAGATGAATCACATGTTTCTGGATGAGGCCCTAGGTATGTGTTAAAAATAATGGTTTAAATCCTCTTACTAGTGTGACATATTAGCAATAGAACTATAGAAACAACTCTGTGTTAGTGTTTTCAATTACATAAAACAAAACTTATAATGGAAATTGGTGTTAGATATATTCATGTATTCGGCTTGACTCTGGATCATCTTAAACCACATTGGAAAGCTGACTTAGGTTTTGTATTCTGTAGCCTTCTCCGAAACTTTCATTTCAAGTGAAAAATGGCCAGTTACATGTAATAAAATCTTATGTGGAAGCTTTTTTTTTTCAGTCCTTGGGATCAAATAGTTTCAGGTTTTTTTGAAGGTTTTTAAGTGTTCTATTTTCTATGAGTTCTCAGTATAATGCTTTGTAAAGCTGCTACAGAAACTTAGTGTTATAAGCTAAAATTAACCAAATAACAGGGGATTTCTGTTGTTAGGTTTAAGTCAATGCTGCAGTATGGCATATACACAACCACCACAAGCGCTTGTAGCTGCAAGTGGCCAAGAAGTGGAAGAAAGGAAAGGGGAAAGAAGAGTAAATCCCCTCATTCCTGCAGATGTTTGAGCTGTTTGAGACAACAGTACTTTAACAGACTTTTCTTCCCCTCTGTTCCAGGAGCAATGCCAGCGCTTGCAGGAACAGGAAACTTGGCAGTTGCAGATGTCTCTCTTTATTAGTGTGCTGTGTCTCCTGAACTTAGTCTCCCCTACCTCAAAGAGCAGCAGAATGGGGGAGCTTCTCAGGACTGAGGGACTCTGGGTGCCCTAGAAATTTTTTTGAGGTAGAGCAATGTGTATTTGTATGTCTCTTGCTGCTGCTTTTCCTTAAAGCATTCCACATTTTATGATGTAAAATGTCAATAGTGATGTAAAAGGCTAACTAAAGGAGCTATCAAAAGCTTAAAGCCTGTCGTTTCCAGTTGCCTTTTGCTTGGAGACTGTGAAATGCACAGAAAATGTCATACAATTGCCAGAAATACCTATGTCATTTACCTCTTCCCACTCCTCCCTCCACCACTGGTGTGCCCTTGCTAGTGACTGGTGTGTGGGGGGGTTATTTTTGTTTTGTTGGATTTTTTTTAAATTGTAACTTTAAATCTCATACCTAATTTTTATGAGGGTAACAGAGTTCACGGTATGTGATGGGCCTTGCATGGTATCTGTAGAAATCCAGCCCAAATCAGGATCAACTTAATGCATGTTTCCCTCTGATGGTTATTTAAGCTGCCTAGATGAAGGACACAAACCTGTGTTTAACTTCAAGCATAGGATTTAAACTAAGCGTGTGCTTTGCACGTATTCTGAACTGGAACCACACAAGAATGGTGCCAGAGTAAATTCTGTTGAGCACACGTGTGTGTAAGTGTATACATACTACAAAACTGCTGGTTTATTGATGATTGCAATACAACACAAAGATTGTATGCTAGCTTCCTGGGACAGTGTTAGTCAAAGGAATTGATAAGGCAAATAATGTGTGTAGGACAGTGATAATCCTGTTGCATTGACTGTAACTTCTGATGGCGGCCAGTTTTCCTTTTCTTGTGCGTCCTATCTGCATTTTTACCAACTTATTTTAAGATGGCAATGATTGAATTTAACAGTGGTATTACCTAGTGAATAAGAAGTCCTTCTCTGGACTTTTAAACACATTTTTCTCTATATATGTATATATCCTGTGTGTGTTAGTATAAGCATGTATGTGTCTATACATATATATGAGAACATTATATATATTTTTTATTTCTATATTAACTGAATACTGCTTCACTATTTTTCCTTTAAAATTTGTCTTATGAAACCAAATGGCATTTTGATTTTACAAAAGGATATTCCTTTAAAAGGTCATCTTCACATAGGCTGTCAAGATACATATTGCTGCCACGTTTTGCTTGTGTGTGATTTTTATACAGCTATATAGACACCTGTCTATCTCTAGATAGATACAGAAAATCAAATGTTACCTGTACAATTACTTGCACATAGCAATATATAGCAATGTGTCACAGATCTTGTCAGAGAAAAGGAGCCAGTGAGATGATCCTGCCTCCAACCATGGCTCTAATCTTTTAATGAAGGGAACTGTCAGTCACTCTTGATTCTTCCTGCCTAATTGTGTCAAAGAGTTTGCATCCCATTTATTTTTTGGCAATGAAAGAATGAAAACTGTTAGGTTTTCTATGAATACGTATCAATTAAAAAAGAAACAGGCTGATTTAGAAGGATTCTTTTCTGCTGCTGCTTCTTCTTCCTTGAACTGTTTAGAGACCCCTGCCAGTCTGTATTCTGAGGTGTTTAATATTTGACATCAGCAAATGCAGCTCTAAGCTTCAAAATTGCTCTAAAATAAAATAACCATATAGACAATGTCATTAGTATAATTTTATAGCTAAGAAAGCTGTAGCTGAAGGATTATGAATTTTACCTAAGGTTGTATGAGGATCCTGGCTGAGTCTGGAATTCAGTGCAGGTCTGCCTTGTGTGTCCTGTTCTAACATCTTAACTATGAAACCATGCTTACTTAAACTCACTGTTCACCTACAGGTACAACATATTGTTGTCAAGTAAGATTTATTTGTGTGTGTGTGTATTGTTTTTTAACATTGTATGGTAATAGTTTGGGAAAGACACATCAGAAAATGTTCATGTAAGGGGGAGGAAGTATAGACGAGAGGCACCTCCGTCTGTTGCAGTGATACAGCATCTTGGATGATGTGCATTACTTGGAAGAGAATCCATTAAGAAAAGCAAGCTTGAAAGCCAAAACAAACGACAGGATATGTGAAGGATTAGTTGGACGGAGCATCTGTTATTAATACTGAGCAGTGCTTTTTGAAAACAAATGCGAAGCATTAGCACGGTGATGAGAAATAATTTTAGTGCTTTTCCATGAAAGAGAGTATGAATCGAGAGTCATGCTTTTCTTTGATTTAGAAGTAAGCTTTTCATTTTTTGCTTTATCTGAAGTCTGAACATAAATTCAATTCTAAGGGGAGAAGCGATGCCTGAAACACTGGCTCTTTCTGATCCCCTAGAGGAAAGCATGTCTGGTGTGGTATGGCAGATCAGTTCTTTTAGGGGGAGTTAACTATGTGCTTGATCAAGGAAAGGCAGGCTGGCTAATGTTCATCTATTGAGTGGTAAGCAATGGAAAATTAGCAAGAAACTGTGGCACATTTTGAGGGCTTTATTGATCCAATTCCCCTACAGAACTGATTTCTCCATAAAAGCTATCTACCTGCTCTCAGGACCCAAGGCATACACACTGAAGTTTAATTGAGTCTGGCAGTCATGACAAATACAGATTGTTCTCAGGAGTCTTTCTCAGGTGGCGTCAAAGAACAAATACACCATAATCTCCTGCGCTCTCTCTCTCTGTCTCTTAAAATTTTGTGGTTATTACTGCTTTTCAGTAGCAGACTGGTTTGAAAAATTTATAGTGTACTTTTCTTCAAAATCTGCAATAGCGATCCATTCCTTTTGCGTTAGGACTTTCTTGTCAGTTGACAGTGACAGTTGTGAATGTGACTGTTTATAACCATAGTGAACGTTAAAGGTTGAGTACATTTTATGCTGAGGTCTGTGCAGTTTTCCCTCGACTACAAACACAAGTTTAACAACATAGATCATGTACAGAAAGGTTCAAGCTCTGCTGTACACTGAGGAGATGTTAGCTGCTGCAGCCTGTACTCAGGTGATGATTTATGTAACTTTGTAGCAGCAGCTTCCATGGAAGGATCTTAGACCACAACAATTAAGCATATTTTATAAGTACACTTGAGTGTGTGTATTATTTATAAATACAAACTGTACTGTATATTGAATATGCTGCAATGCCTCTAGCCTTTGTCTGTTTTGGACACAGAGTGAAGGTGAAAGGATACAGCCCCACAGGAACACCAGGACACATTTCTTACTGTGTCAAGAAGCTTGTGTGCCTCCCATCCTCTCATCTTCAGATCTGTTTAGACTGTAAACTGGCACTAAGGAGGAAAAATACCTTTCTGTGTGCTAGCACAGAGAAAGGAGCCACAGGGATTTATCTGGTTTACTATATAAGACTTCTCTGCAAAAAAATAAAACTGATTAAAAAAATAAAATGTTCCTGCTTGACTTTATGCCTTGCATTATTGAAATGCATTTGTGGATCACGTCTTTTGCTCAAGTCTCCAGCTGTCCTGTGAAGTGAGCAGCAATTCTGACTTGTTAACTTGCAAGTGGAAAGGTCACGTCTCTGTTTCTGATTAGATGGCAGGTAAATGAGAAAGATGGATTGTTGATGTGCGACAGGGAAGACCAAGTGGCACATCTTGGCTGCCTGTAGGTAGGCAGTTGTATATGCAGAGCTACTGGCTAGATTGTCTGGGTTTGGGCATATTGCTTCTGATTCTTGCAATATAGCAGCTTTTAGTTACATTGAAATCCCTGGCTATATGAACCTAAATGACTTGGAGATTTTACTTAAGAAAGTAAATTCAAATAATTTTAAGTCATACTAGTATGAATGACTACACTGGAGAGATAATGTTTTGTTCTTCATGATCTAAAAATTCTTATATGAATACAGAAGATGCTATCCTAAAGGACTAATTTTAAAGGAATGTAAACATCTTCTCAGCTTCTGTCTTTCCTATACTTTGTTCCAACTAGTATCTGGCAATTTTTACGCTAACTAAAACTCCAGGGGACAAATTACTTTGCAAAATCTGTCATCATTCATACCAATATTTTCATTTCTAGAAAGAGCAGGGATAGGAGAACTATGGGCTTTGTACATTTGAATTGGTTAGTTTGTATGGCTCGATGTTGTATGGAAACTTGCTTAGCCGCGCTGTCAGATTTTCTGTTGATACCTAACCAATTTTAGGCTATGTAACACAGCACTAGTTGGTCAGAGTACAGGAACAAGCACCGTTTTCAAATAAACTAAAGCTGAAATGGGATGAGCTGCAAATTCTTCTCTTCTATTAATTATTAGGCTTTAATAACAGCTGTGTCATTCCAAGTACTTCCCCCTCCCCCAAAAAAAGTATCTCAGCATCAATTATAAAATCATAGTGGAATATCTGCAATGATTTCTGATCTTAATGCTACAGAATCCTCATCCATGAGAAAAATATGTAGTAACTTCTGACCAAAAAAAGGAATAGCTTTGGGATAATCTCATACAGCATCTGCCTAGCTGCTGCTGTGGGGCTTTCTGGTGTGGTGGGTGCAGCAGGGGCCACTGTCCTCCTCAGCCGGCAGAACCAGGTGGTGGGAGAAGCACCTGCTTCCTTGGGTTTCTGAGTGCACTTTGGAGGAGGACAGTCCCTGGGGGCCTGGGCTTTCCAGGGTATGCAGGATGAACAGCTGAGTGGCAGGAATGTTTCTTACAGTTTTTCATAGTCCTGACTATCTTGTGACAAGGCGTGGTACTTGGGTTACCCTGGTGCTTGAGGTCCTGAGTCAGGCTTTCAATGAACCTCACCCAGAAGATAAAGAATGTTTTTTGTTTGTTTGTTTTTTTTTTAAATTAGTTCTAAGGAAATAGCTTTTCTCTCATTTAGCATCCATGTGTGCTAAACTTTCCCCCAAAATGGTGGGTGAGTTTTAGGAATCATCCTTGGGTTTTTCATTTGGAATAGTACTTTATTTTCATATGAAGCCATCGTTACCCAGAGACACCATTTGCTCATCTGTAGCAGCACTATTGATTCTGCCTGGGACGCTCTCCTTTCCAGCAGCTCTGTGTTCCCAAGATCAGGATTGCCTCACACAATCCTGCGACAGTCTCTCTGATTTACCTAGCTACAAATGCAGTGCCGAGTGGCTGTGCAGCCAGGGATCCAGTGCGTTTGCATACCTTGTTTCACATGGCCTTGTAGTCTCTGCAAGTCCTAACACAGCTGAATTTATGGGATGGTGAGGAAAGTTTGTCCGTGAATTGTCCGGGTGTTTTTTTGTGTAATTAATTTGGGGATGTTACTTGACAGACTTTATATGGAGGTATGTATGAGCGCTCAAGTCCAGATATGTCTTGCATCTGTGAATAGACTTTCTTCGCAAAAGCACTGATGTTTTCTGGTGTTCTGTAGAGCAGAGGAACAGGCAGTAGAAGAAAATGAGAGGCTGTGTTTTATTGCAATTGTGTTACACTTGGACCTTTTTGAAGGGGAGGCCATATAACTAATTTTTAGAGATGAAAATCATCGCTGATGTTTCCCTAATGCTCCATTTTTGTGGTGGTGTTCCCCCCTTGCTCTTGAGTTTTGGGGTTTTTTTGACCCTGTTTAGAGGGCTTGGTCCTCTAAGTCATGTTTCCACTGACTTTCCTAGGGTACTCTGTATGGGAACCTTGCAGAATTGCACCCTTTGTAACTGTTGAATTATAAATGAAGCAAATTGCAAATAGCATTCTTGCTTTTAAGTGTTTCTCACACAGTAAATTTTCCCTTTGGCTACTTCTTGTGGTTAATACTGCCACCAATTAAGAAACAATTGTAGGCAGCTACTATCAGATCACTTAGACAAAGAGGGATGTAAAAGCTGATTATTTCAGGATACATATAACAATTCAGCTAGTATACTCTTGTTGTTTTATATTGCAATGACTAGAATGAAGTTGTTATAAAGATATGTAAAGGAAAGACTCATTTCCTGTCTCAACAAACTCTATGTAAGGGTGCCTGTGTGTTACTTTCCAAGCTTCTCCACATTGTTCTGTTGTCCAGCGTGTATCATCGTGACATCTTAAGAAGTGTTTCTTTGTGAATTCAGCTTTTCTGCTTTCTGAATATGTTTGCGTAAGCTGGGTTTATCTGCACCTCAGCTTTTGATACGTGGGCTTTACAGTCCACATAGGTCATGCAGGGTTATTTTTAGCACTGCATCAATTGTGATTGAATATTGAAGGAGTAAGGATTTGTTACTTGTTAAGTGGATAAGTATTTTGAATCAGCAGGACAATATACATTTTGAATTAATCTAAGCCAATTTACTATTCCCTAACTTGTCATTTTGAAGCAAAAAACTAAAAGCTTCTTCCAGTAGCACACAGAGAAGCAGTTAAGTGTGCTTATGCAAGACTTTTGTGAGGCAAAACCGTTACTTTCCCAGCTGGGATCTGCTTTCAAAATATAAATTTATCAGACACAAAAAAGCATTTCCTGTTTGACAGCAGTAGCAAGCAGGGGGTCTCAGACCATTTGCTGGTGAACAAGATTACATATCATAAAGCTGTCATGAGTTGGCACTAATTTGACAGTTTGTTGGCTCAAGAGACTCCAGCACTGCGAATGCAGGGGATAGAAATGTCTCTGTGATGCCATGAGGTTCACGTGGAGGGCATTGATGAATGGCAGACAAATTGGTTTCTTAAGTAACGTTGTCTTGTGCTGGGGGTGGGGAGCATGTTAAACCTGATGAATTTTGGGTTTAAAATGTGTGATGGAAGACAATGGGAGGCTGAAGATTCCTTAGAAGTTGAAATATCTGGATTTTGTTATTCTGTATCTCTTTGGTGGGCCAATTTTAAGTATTTTAACCATGAAATAGTCTGCGTACTCTCTCCCATTTCACAGAACTGTTTCCCTTGGAGCCTTTTATACCAGTCAGAACTTATTAGCTATAAGCTAATAATCTTTGGGCAATATGCAGGCTACTTGTGTCTCGGGACAAATGGAGAGAGAAAGAGAGTGTTTCTCGGGGAGAAAGTACATGAATAGAGATTAAGGAGACTAGTCTGGGGAAAAAGTGAATAGGTAGTCAACACGGGGGATAAAGGGGGGCGGGGGGCTGGAAGAAAGAAATGTTAATGGACAAACCTTGAAAAAACAAACCTGTTTTGGTTAGATTGGTTAGAAACATGTTTTCAACGAATATCAGAAGACTATTTCAAAAGCTATTTTAGCTTGTTACCATGTTGTCCTGCCCATTAGTGAAATTATCACTAAAATATTGGCTAATGTAGTTCTTGAACTTTACGTGAAAGTGCCTCATTCACGTTACTCTTGGGTTTATTCTCAGCCTGCTTTACTAATCCATATGGAATACCAGGAACGTTCAACATGATTTTTTTTTCAAGGTGCATACAGAACTGGAGTTTACTTATGTAAAAACAAAAACCAAAACAAACCCAAACTAGCTTAAAAATTTTCTATAGCTTCTGTGTACCTTAATTAAAGTTATTCAGATGATCTTTTCACAGAGAACATTTTCTTTGAGTTCCACATACTTGAAATTGGAAGTAAAACAAGCTTAGCATAGCTGGATACATATTTATCAAGCAATGGGGATGTGTCACAGTTTGGTTTTATTTTTTTGTTAGTTCATCTAAACAAGCAAGAAACAAAACTGCCTGTTTTTAAAGAGCTGATATTTGTATATTTCTTTTCCTCACTGTCCTTGCTCTGTGCTCTTCTGTATGTAATTTGCCTACAACCACTGGGCAAATAATCAGTCTACTCTGCATTGTCATCTGCTTTAAATTAAATATTGACCAGATGTGCTGGTTTAACAGCTTAAACTTGCTCTGAGAACAAGGAAAACTCATTTGTAAGCCAAAGCTCCCTCTTGCATAGTTTAAGGCACCTGTATAAAGTGCAATAGCATGTATGGACTTATTTTAGGTACAAGTCTTCCATGTACACCGAAGCAAAGTTTCGCATGCAACGTAATTCTTAGCAAAGACATATGCTTAGGTATCAGAGTTGTTCTAGTGACCGTATCTTGATGGAATATTCATTTTCATCTCTTAGACAATTAGATGGAATTATAGCGCTGACACATTTCAAGGTCAATGATTTTGCTTACTTTGAAACAATCAGTGTGAGCAACTGAATTCCTATAGTAAATCCATATGTTATTTCAAGAGTGGTTATGTAACTGAAGCAAATGGAAAAACTGCTGAGTGACTGGAGAGGCCTAATACAGATTCAGGGAAAGTTCACCTCTGATGAAGCTGCTGAATCTTCTCTCCTAGCAGCCTGAAATTGCATATAAAATCCAGACTGTGAGGTTTGTAATCCAGTAATAAAATGTATTTAATTGGGTTTAGCAGCAAAGTAAATTGCCCAGTTTTATCTGTCCACATCCATACATATTAAAATGGAGACTACCTAGGCTCGATAAGGAAACCAAGCCTTGGACGTGGTTGTTGGGACCTCTCTATCATTTTCAGTGTTGGAGAGTTATATATGTCTATGCAGGTGAAAGCCTCAGCCTGACACTTGGATCGGAAGGCAATCTTCAGCCCAGGCACATGCACGGGGGTTGCCTGTGTTAAGTGGGAAAGTTACATGCTGTTATTGATTTTCTGTTGCTTTCACTGTCTGATGTGCTGCAGCGAGGAACACAAAAAGGGGAATTGTTGGTGCCTGTTCAGTGCCGAAGAAAACCTGCATCTATGGTGCATCGAGTTGCTACAAAGATTAAGGAATAATGGAAGTTAAAAATCAATATTTTGTTTAAATTAAATTCAACCAACTTTCTCTGAATCACCAAAGTTGAGTGAAAGGACTTCTCTTTCACCAGGAGTTTTTACTCACTTTAACTTTTCTCATTAGTCTTTGTTGGGTGTTTGATATAGATAAGTATGAGGTGAAGTTAGCAATTGCAATACACACATTTAGTAATACCATATGCATTAATTTATGATTTGACATGTGTAATTAATTACTAGAAAAGGCTAAAATGTTACCTATAGTTTGAGGCATTTACACTCCTTCCAGAGTTAAGGAACAACACAAAATGAGAACTGACTGTTTCCATTCTTAACAGAGACAGACATATCTATCTTAAAACCAATCTTGTTTTAAACTTGAACAACAAAACCTCAAGCTTATAATAATAATATTAAAAAAACCTTTCACGACTATGGGTTCCAAGACAAAGGACAAAAGAAGTTATATAATGTTTTCCAAGAGAGTCTTGAAAACCAAGAGATTGATTTTTAATTGCGCTACGGGACATGTTGAGCCAAAACTATTTCAATAAAGAAAATCACTGGTTATTGGAAGTGAAACAATAGGTGTAAATACTAGAGGCAGGCTGCTGCTTATTTGCTGACATGCTTGTATCTCACTGTTTGTCTATGTTGCAATATGGTTGAGCTTCAAATGGAAAAACACAGTAGTTTCTAGGTGACAGCTTAAGTAAACATGGCCACATGCTAACAATGGGTCATTTGGTAGTAGCAATAGGATATGAATGACACCCTGTGGAAAATGCTTTATTACTTTGTTAGTTAAATGTCATGAGCCATAAAAAAAGCGAGGCAGAACAATCTATTGTAGACAATGCATGGGGAGTGACTTTCCTTTGGAAACAATTGGAGGATAAAAATCCTCTTTACTCTTGAAAGGTGCAGAGCTTGGACTGGGGCATTTGCCACCTTCACAAGCCTGGCTTGGGGCTGTAACTTCTGTAGTACTGCAGGTCTGCAAGCAGACACTGAAACTGCTTCCAGGTGGAGGCAGCTGTTTTAACTCTGTTTGGACAAGTATCTGCATCAGGAGCTGAAGTAGGATTGTCACAGCTGGGTATGGTGAACTGATTCCCAAACTGGTAAGAGACTCTTGCTTGGTCATTCTAGCTGGATACACTTAACTGGGACAAAATGTACAAGAATCTACCAAAGGAGAAGCAGAAAAATAGTACTCTGAAGAAATGCCTGAAAGTCAGTATGCAGGCTTGACTATCCAGTTTTAAAATCTGCCCCTGTCTTACATGTAGGTGTACAGGTCACAGCCCCAGTGCCTTTGGGACAGGAGCTACGTGAGTTACCAAGACCAGAGATGGGAGGTTCAACAACACATTACTTTGGCCCTTTTCTCCTACTGTGCGAATTTATAGATCTTTCTGTGCAAACTTAAGAGACCTTGGTTTCTCAGCAAGACACACAAAATTCAACAGATGGAGATGGGTGCCTACTGAGCTACGCTATGAAGGGAGTTAGATAAGCTGCACAAGTGTACATTAAAACTGATTTCCAGCCAGAAGCTGCCCAAACCAATTGGATTTTGTAACTGGGAATCCTTTCACTGATACTGCAGTGATTTTTTTAAATTATTTTTTTTAAACACCAAACAAGACACACACATGCCCCCCACCCCCAACAAAGTTATTTAGTGGTTTTCTTTTATGAAACAACAGGAGTGACTAGAGATGTCCACAGTATGTGGGTTACTAGTGCTGTCGTCCTCTCTGTCTGGCAAGGGCTAGCCCCTATCCTTACTGGAGCTGTGCCTTGTCTGACTGGCGGCTGTGTGTGTGTAGTATTATCCACCTCTCCCGTTTCCTAGGGATTCAAATAGAGTAAGTGGAATGGGGGGATATCATGTGCTGTAGGAAAAAAATCTGTTCTTGTGGTAATGACTTCTAAAGTTAAAGTATTCAGAACAAGAGCTTTTTTTCTTTCCTGGCTGAGTGGTCTCATCAATAGGATATCCTATAAAAGAATGAATGAGGCATGTCACTGGGGATGAAGTTGATAGATAAACCTTACTTTCATTATGGACTTAGACTAGTTCAGTGTACTGTGGGAATGCCTGCTGGACCACCCCCTTGGCTGAAATATGTGGAAGTACTTTGCTTTATGTGTGTTAACAAGACACAGATGTGAAGTTCTGAATTCCTCAGCCTTCCTCACCTGCCTGAAAACTAACACCTAGTTAGTGCTCATTGCTGAAAACTGATGCATCGGAGGAATTTGGGCGGTAAGTGAACATGGGTTTTGAAGATTATAATTTTGGCTTACATTCCAAATTTCAATAACTCCAACTTTTAATACAAAAATATCTCTTGGATCTTGGACTTGGTTTGTTTTGTGCCTCATTTTCTGTGTGTAAAAAGGACGTGAATGATTGAGTAGTATGCAGATTTCCTGATGGTCACAGCCATGCATGAAGGAAGCTGCGATAAAATTCTTTAGCCAAAATGTTCATGCTTAAATGATGAAAGGGAACAGATATAAAATGTTATCTATAACAGCAAGTCTTTGTAAGGTCTTTGATACCACTGGGGAAAGGTTGGCTATCTGTTATGCCCACCCACCTCACACCAAAAATGAAGTCATAGAGCAACAGTAGTAACAACATATCATTAATACAGGCTTTGGGCTAACTGGTGACTTGCACCATGACTTTATATTTGTAATCTGGTTCCTTTGAATTAGTTACTAAGTAAAAACTTCACTGGCTCTCAGATACAGTCAGTGTCAGTGCTCAGAAGGAGCAGGGAATTACACCACTGTTTTAAAAAAAAAAAAAAAAAGTGTGGGTGGGTCATTGGGAGGAAGCAATTTTGCTTAGTCTACTGATTATATTCTCATCCACTTCTTAGTAAGTAAACATGCAGCTTACACGCCCCCCTCCCCCCCGGCCTTGCTCTTCCTAGTTACTCAGATCCTCTTGTATCTGTGCTCGGTGTTATTAAGAGTCGATTGTGGATGTTATCTTCTCTTAGGCTGCACAGGATCAAACCTGGAAAGTTCAAAGCATTCCATCTGCCTTCTATTAATTACCACCACTTCTATTCCTTATGATTCTGCTTCCTTCTAAGGGAGTTTTTTTTTATATTGCTTCTAAAGGACAATTTCCTATAGTAAGATAATGTAAGCATAAGGCATATATTGATCTTTTCATGACCTTTTCTAGTAATAACATGTAATATGTACTGCTACTTTCAAAGAAAAGAGTGCATCTTCTTGATATCATGGAAAATTAAATATTGCAGTGTGAAATGTGTAGTTCATTTAAAGGCATGTATATACTCTTTACAGCACTTATGAACTTCAGACAAAGATCTGGGGGGCAGGAAATGAAAGAAATGTTATAAATTTTGAAAAAAACCCCAACCACCAAAACTGAACTAAAAGCTTCACCTGCACCCCCTGTGCCCCCCCCCCCCCCCCCCCGAAAATATGAATATTTCAAGATTGTTTGGAAAACTTGCATAAAATGAAAAGCCCCAGGAAACAAACTTGTATGCCTGTTCCATGAGACATTGTGCTGCATCCTGTCATTTATAACACAGTTTTAATTAAGTGTGTTTGCCAATAAAATCTAACAGTAATGATATTGGTAATTAATAATGCTAATAAGTTTAGTAGAGTTACAAATACTGTGCTATGCAGTGTTCTGCCAAAAAATACATGCATGTTTTTACATATTATGTAGATGATATCTCTGTCATGAGAAAACCAGGCACTGACCGGCAAGGGAAATCTTTTGCTTTGCAGGCTAATGTTGCTCACAAAGTCTGCTGGGCTGCAGTCCAGGGTGCTCTGTAAAGGCAGCGCTAGCCTCTCTCTCTTACCTCTGTCCATACCCATTGTTTTCATTTAAGCAGTGCAGGCATGGTGTATGGTGAGACAACTGTGGGCTTACTACAGAAAGGAAGCCCCTGGGGAAAGCTGAGGGGCATGTCTGCACTGTGGCTTTGCTGGCATGCTCTGTCATGTATTGGTGATGCTCCAGAACTAGGTAAAAAATGCTGGGTTGTTGCAGGAGTGCTGCATTCATCCTAGAAAACCTGGAATGACTAGCCAAACACATTCCCTAGCAATTATCGTGCAAGCATCCTTGCTTCAGCAGCTACGAAGTTGTCTTTCTACTTGAATTTGTGAACTCCAGTCACACTAGCGTTATAGACAGAGCTAGGCAACAGTGAAAAGTGCTGTAATTCTCCTGTGCATCTATTCTTTCTTGCTCTTTCTCTTTGCATCTGGTTTCTGTCTTTTTCTAGCCACCAGCCTAACAGATAAATTCAAAACCTGGGGCAATGAGCCAGCAGGAGGGGTATGCTTCCTTAGAGGCAGGTCTGGGCTTGTTTTTAGTTTTCTGTGAAAATTCACATCTTCATGTGTGTAGGAAAGGAGGACAGTGCCTTCAGATGAGGAAACCTCCAGACACAACTTGTATCCTACTGCACTACTTGTAATCACACCCTGTAATGTGTTAAGCCCTCAGAAAGCCAAGTACCATGTTACCCTGATTTGCATCTGGCTTCTCATCAAGCTATTGAACAGAAAAATGCTGAAAACTTTCAAATGATGGAGCACCTGTCTTTCAGCTTCAGCACTTTGAGGATCCTCTGGAAATAAACTAGGGAGGACTGTCTTGGTGAACAGACCCGTGGAACAATAGTCACTGCTAAAGATACAGATCTAATTAGGATGTAGTCTTAATTAGAATGCATTGGAAAAGTTGACCATATGGTGATAAAGATGAATAAATTGTGAAACTTTCTCGACTGATGTAGAAAAGTACACTTTTTTTTTTTTTTAACAATCTTTAGGGATTCTTGGCTGCCAAAGACCTTTTTTGATTAGAAACCTAAGAAAGTACCACATTTTAAAGCTGAGGACACACAGTACTTGAGAACACAGTGGCCTATGCCTGACCTGGAATAGATGTGCTCTGTAACAAAGCAAAGCTGAGGAAATTGTAGAAACCTTTGGTTTTGTTTTGTTTCTAAGAGATGCTGTAACTGGCTGCACTTAATAACACCAGGGCTGGAAGCAGTCCAGGGAGAATCATGATAAAGCCACCCCCACCCTCCCCATGCACATGTAAGTATTTAAAAGAAAAATATTTTAGAGAGACCACCATTTTGGAATATCTATCTTCAGTTATTTTGCACCTGCCACTCCCCTTCATCTTTCAACATGAACTGTCTCCTTTGACAAGTCACAGCTCCTGTGTGCAAAAGCGTAGCGTTGCTTTGCTTAAAGGAGAAATATCAGTGCAGTATGAAACCTTGATTAATGTCAAGATTAATGCCCAGGGATTCCTAGAGATGGGTATTTCCTTTACCTGGTTTAGGATGAGCCCTGTTTTTCTTGGGACACAGCTATTAGTTCAATAAAAAAATAATAACCTGAATAACAGAGAGGAATTACAATATTTCACATCTGTCATTAAAAGAGCTAGAAGCAGCTTCAGACTTACTTTGTCCCAGCAGCAGCCTGCTAACTTTGAAAATACCCTTGTTACAGAAAAAGTGGGTAAATGTCCTGAGAACAGAGTTAATTTCCTGCACTCATTAAACTGCTCTAGAAAATGTACTGTAGAGTCTATAAGAGGGCAACCCCCCATCCAGAAGGGTTATGCCAGATCTTCTGCTTGGTCTTCTTGGCCTCAAAGGACAGAAAAGAGCAATGCAAGTGAATACCCGGTGTTTGATTTTTGTTTCATTCTTAGTGTCTTTGAGTTGTAGATGTAGTTCTGTTTCTAAAGATGATGCTGCATCAGTGCAAGCTTTAGATTGTTCCTTAAATTTGACTTATAACACGTATGGGAAATAATGGTATTTTAATCTGAATAATTTTACTGACAAGTAAAATGAAGGCTTGACAGTCAGGTGACATGCTGCATCAGCATGCCCAGGCCAGGCTCCCCACCGGATGGCTGTGAAATAAGAAAAACTGATTGCTGAAGAGTTGTAAACAAGTACCCAGCCACTTGCAGGTGTCTAGTATGATTTGTTTGTCTTCTCCCCCTCCCTCCTTCTTTCAGCATGTTAATTTTCATTAGGTATTTGATACAACTACCAAAAGCAATCACTTCCTCTGATTCATTATAGGTTTTGGGATATTTTATACAAATATCCAATATTTGTTTACACTGAAGGTAAACATACCAGTAAATTTAACACAGAAGGAGAGCTAAAGACTATTGTATAATTATTAAGTTTTTATAATTAATAAAAAGCAATGCTAATTAATTTGCTGTACATTCAGACTTGCTGGACTGGTGACTGGAATTGTCATTTTCCTTCATGTTGATAGTCTATTTCACTTTGATTCTCCTGGACTGGTACAAGGCTTATTTGTCTTGCTTTTCATTCCCCTAAAGACACATCTAATGGAAAAGACGGTATAGCCTAAGCCTTTATATTTTGAAAAATCATTCTCCCTGTTTATTTTCTTCTCAAAAAGATGAGTGAACTCCTTCTGTTTCCTTCTGTAATAAATGAAGAAATACAAATATTTGATAAAGACTGGCCCGATTTCATCTATTGGTAGCTCGCTCACCTCATTGATGTTACTTCAGGGGTGATGATGTCCTTAGAAACTTATGTGGAAGTTAGGTTATGGAATTTCAGCTAATATATTTTCTATAAACCTGTATTAGTCTTTTTTTTAAATATCTGTGTTAATGAAATTGTATACTAGACTACCATTTAATATGTGTCTATTTAACTGCTTGATTATTCATCTTAATGCCAGACATGTTTCTAAAAATCCTTTCTAATGTCATTGTTTAAACTTTAGCCAAGAACAGACAGTATCAGCCTTTTGACTAAAGTCTCTCAGAGTCCTTCAAAGGTTTCTTTTCTCTTGCCAGAACGTGTGGAAAATATATGATGACAATAATTCAAAAACTTCTGTCATCTAGATAGCTTAGACAAGCACTTAATTTGTAATGCAGACAGGCCAGCTGATGCACAGTTAATCTTGTTTGCGGATGTAAGCTGTTGCTTGTGTTTTGGCTTTCTGCAAGCACTTACTTCCTTCTTCCTCTTTACTCTGGATTATGTTCTTGCCTTCCAGCAGTCTTCACTTGTTTTATACTTACTGATTGTTTTCGTATTTAATATGTCTGTGAATAAGTGGTGAATGTGAGTAAGGAAATGTGAATTTCTGGAGAGGAGCTCTGTATCATGAATGTGTACCTATGTACTATGGGGGCAGGTTATCCATAGCACGTGGGCATGGGTAACTTCCATATCCTGCTAACTGAGCATGGCATAGTGCAGACTTGAGAGTCTGACATTAGCAGTCTGCTTTGAATGCTGAAGTTATTAGTTACTTAATATTTTCAGACTGTGTTGTCCATTAGATTGCTTTGAAGACTTCCTGGTTTTCCTGCTTGTCCTCCACTGAGTTTAAAGGGCTTCTACTAAGGGGTAAATTTAGTTGTATGATTCCCTTTCACTTTTCATTTGCAAACTTAACATAGTCCTAACTCCGAAAACAAGCAGGTATATAACAACGAGGAGTCCTATTATTACTTCCTTTGCCAGACACACAATCCAGAGCCAAATTCTTCTGCCAAGTATATGCTTTTTACATGAATGTAGGGGCTGTGTTCACCAGTTTTTCTTAAATTCCTTTAAAATGTATTGTTTTATTCACAGCTGGCTTGACTGAGTCAAGTGCTTTATCCCACCCTTTTCCTTGTACCCCTCTCAGTTTTTCTCCAAGGCTCCCCTGCTGAAACAAAGAAACCCTTTTGTCCCAAATTCACTTCTTGTACCATAGTGAAGATGCAGGGAAGTATTGCTTTTTGTGTTTTTCTTATGTGCTGCAGAAGCTGGTTTTGTTGTTGGTTTTTTTTCCCCTAGAAGGAAACAGCTGTAAAAGAATGGGAGAGTGCTGCTTCTGGTAATGGAGTTGTAGTTTGTGGAGAGGAGTTGGTTAATGGAAAAGATCCGTCTCCACTCCATCAACCTTTCCATTATGAAAACTTTTTATTAAATGCTTGTAATGTTGATTGATAGTAAATATTTGGTCTCTGTTTGCTGATCTGATGCGAGTCTGCAGCACGGGATTTCTGCAGCGTGCAATTAACAAGAAAACTCACGCTCCTTTTCAATTATTTTAACCTGTCAGTCTCTGATTCACCACATCGAACTTTGAGTTACCTTTCCCCTCTGAAATTTTAGTGGAAATAAACAAGCTCCTGTCTGAAAAATATTAATAGAGCTCTTAAACTTTTGTATTCCCTTTTGGTGCCACTGACTCTCCTTTTACCCCTGGGGACAAAAGCAAACAATGGTGCAATGGTTTCAGCAAGAGTGGTTCCCAGTCCCACTTGAAATTCAAAGCTACTAGAAATGCCCTCTGGAAGATGACAGAGCTGATACCAGATGCCAAAGAACCCCACGGTTTAGGAAAAAGAGAGTGTGGTAGGGAAAACAAAGTGAAGACTGTACTTTAAGAGGGCCCTGAGAAGATTTTAGCCTTTTCCTTATGAAGCTGAGGAACCTGAGGAAGATCTGTGCTTTTGAATCACGAGTGGTGCACTGACTGTGCAGAGCATGCTGCAGGGTGAGAGGAGGGATTTTTCATAGCTTTTGGAGATGCTGCTGTACTAATTAACAAATTCTGTAACTTTCTTATGTACGTTTGAAACAAGAATTGGGTGTAATTTGTATTGAAATTGTAGTTATTCTATTTATTACTTAACTGTGTGTAGGGGGATAATGACTATCAAGTCTGGTGTGCCTGCAGGTTTGCCAGATGATTGTTAGACACTCATTTTCTGACTGAAAATAAAAGAATGAAGCCTTTGTTTTGGGAAAGGGAATAGTTAGACCTGAAACTTCTCACAACAAAAAGATTGGTTTGAACATCAAATTTTTCAAAACCCTTCTAAATAGTTGAATTTTTTTTCCCCATATTCAATTACTTTTAAGTGTGTCTGGTTGTATATTCACAAAATATATTTAGTGGCTTATATTAAATTGTTTCAAACCATAAATTACTTCTAGGTAGGCTTAAACAGATTGAATCTAAATGATCCAGAAAAAACCTAATTTTGTTCTTATATTTTTGTTTGTAGTTTCTCAGAATTTAACTCTTCTGATTTGATCATAGGCGTAGCCCCACCCCACCTGCCCTCTTCAGTTTTCATGAGATAGAAATAGTAATTTTCAGCCAACCCAATTTACTAGTTCTTTGATAAAATTTGTGTCTGAAGCCATTTCTAGATAGCTGGTCCACAAAAAAGTAGTAATTTACTGCATACGTATTCATACTGATGAGCATATTTATGATATATATACACACAACTAAGTTGAAATGAAGGAGATTAATTCCAATAACTAAATTTATGGGAACTATTCACAAATAGAAAGTTGAAATATTATTCAGTAACCCACAGTGTTGGATGAAAAATGAAAGCACCTCTCAGGAAAAACTTATTTGACAACAACACAGACATATAGATAAACTCTGTTATTGGTGAATATTCAGAATTAGAGCTGAATTTAATATCTTAGAGTTTGGGGTAACCACTTGTTTTCCAAGGGTACTCTGTATTGACTATTGCCCTACTGACCTGTTCCATGGCAGGAAAAATGAGTGATCGTTTGCAGTAAAATATGGTGAAAATACCTGCAATTCTCCTGTTCAATTTCACGCAGCCTTCTCGGTAAGACTGTGCTTTCATGCTACATTAATTCTAAACTTAATTGAATGCTGTCATCTGTGTGCCATTTCACTGCAGGGATTGTGCCTGGAAAAAAGAAGAGCTTTAGCTGATGGAGTGGGGGAACTTGTTGGCAATTTCTTCTTGAAAAGAAGAATTATGCTCTTTTTAACCAGTGTGCCCACATGGTACCTGAGCAGACAAATACACAGTGAAAGTTGAAGTGAAAGCAAATAAAATTATCTTTTATTGTTATTTTAGCTATGCCATTAAATTCCCCAAGTATTAACATGTGTCGTACTTGAAAAAGCATTTGAAAGGCACATTTCTCTGAATTTCCAGCTACTGTTGTATCTCTCTGCGCGTCCTGATTGCAGGAATCAAGTTGTCAGTAACAGAGTAACACATATATAAAACGTGAGACTTCTGGGACCCCAGTTGCTGGTTTTGTTTTGGTTTTGTTTTTATTTCCAGTGATTTGCAATTCTCTTTCTTGATCCTGAGAATGTTTAACCTGATGATGTGTGTAGGTATATATAGTGTAATGTTCTTTCTGAGTGTTGAGAAGGCTTCAAGGTAACTTTAGACAATGCTTTGTAACAATTTTTGTTTGAGGGCTGCTGTGGAGCTTGTTGCAGGAATGATTCCTGTCGTACCTGGTACACTCAGTCACCTAGGGGAGATCTCTGTTCACATGATGTGATCTGTGAACTCCTGTTTGGGAAGCAAGAAGTGTTTTATTAGCTTAGCAGGTGCAAATATATGTAAGCTGGTGAAAGTGGCAGACTGTTGCTTCTGTGCTACTGTAAACTTTAAAGGAGTTATTTAAATCATACTGAAGTCATGGCGAAACTCCCCTTGTGTAATACAGGAGTGACAGCCATCACCTTGCCTGCCCTCCTAGAAAAAGTGTCTGTATATGCAGCATGTTACAGGGATCAACATGTTGATAAATCAGGCTTTTTTGCTGTTGTCTTATTAATAAATAAATAAATTGGCTGTGATCTCACACTTGCTAGGGCACAGAGATTGTTGTCTATGTTAAAAGGGCATAGTAATTTCCTTTTGATTACAAAATGCATTAAATTAATCGTTAGACGCATTAGTTAATCAAGTAGGAAGTTTTGCTCTCAATACTGAAACAAATTAATATCATTATTTTGTTAAAATAGTATGGAATGCAACAATTCATTGTTGTTTGTAATTATTTAAAAAGCTGTGCGTTTTAACAAATCACTAATGCTAATATGTCTTTTTAAGACACCTTTTCTTCAAGTAAAGTTATCCAGTGATGAAATTTCTGTTGCGTAGTTAATTAGCGTTTTATAGGAAGGACCTCCTAATGATTTAAACTTCTCACACATGGGGAGCTATGGAATATTTTCATTGAAGTACTTAAGTTTTTAATGCACTTATTCTCGTGTATGAGACTGGAGATTCTGCAATAGTTTTGTTCTGAACAAGTGCAAAATATGCCACCTAATAATATCGATGTGTTTTCAAGGGGGCATTCATTTTTACGTATGTATACATTCCCCCCCTCCTTCCCGAGCTCATTGGCTAGTTATAGCCTCTAGTTGAAACCATGTTTTGTTCTTTATACACATGATCTCTGATGAAGCCATTTGACAGTGGCCTTTTCTGAGTTGCATTTGTTTATTCAGTAACAATTTTATTGTGAACTTTGTGCTTTGTTTTCATGATCACCTGGACTTTAGTCAGTGTTGAAATATTTATACCTGGTTAACTTTATGTTCTACAACTTCCATCAGTAGATGCTTTACAGGTATACTTGCAAAAGAAAGTTTATATATAATTAAATGCATTCTTCTCTACAGATGCTATAATTAATGGAACAGAGAACAAGCCTGGCAATACAAAGAATCTTTAAATATTTTTTCTATTATGTAGACTTTCTCTTTAGTACAGTATCAATGAAATCTTTTTATATACTACTTCTAAATGCAGTTTACTACTAGTATCATATTTTTTTCCAGAATCTACTTAGGTTTGCACAAACGTGATGCAATATTTGGTATATCCCGTTCTATCTGCTTCTCCCCCATTCTGCAGTTGTCCCTGCTACTAGCTGCTATATATTTTTTTCACTTAGAGTCTGCAGCCCAAACTTTTGGCTAATGGGTGAAAACTGTGGTTTTCCTTGTGCTAATGAGGAAAGATTCAGTGATCAACCAATTACAGCATTTGAGGTCAGAATATGTAGTTTTGTTCTGCTCTGTATTTATCAAGTTATTTAGAAACTTCTTCCCTTTACTTGAAATAAAACTGCCACTGACATTACTTCTCATCTGCCTTCTATGAAGACAGACCTGAACTCCAAAGAATTGGAATCAGTTGCCTTTGCTAAAGCAGAGTCCAGCCTGAAATCAATCTCAGTGACAAAAGCAGAGTTTCTGTTGGTGGGTTTCATTTTCTAGTGAGCAAGATTTACAAAGAGAGTGGCTGAAAATTCATCATTGCGGAGCAGAATTTGGTTCCAGAAAGAAAAGAGTTATTCCTCAGTTTCAGTTCGAGCTGGAATTTTCAGCAGAAAAGTAACTGTCCCTCTTACTTACATGAACAATATCTCCCAGAATAGATTCTGCCAGCCCTTTTTAGGGGTTTCAAGTTTTATAGGTTTGGATTAGGTAATTTTTCCTTTCATTTGTACCCAGCAGAGCAGAAAATGCTGTAAAGCCATTGAAGTAATAGGTTATATAATAACCTTTGCATGCTTCTTAAATGCTGTTCTCATCCATGGTGATTGAGCATTGTCCACTTTCTGATTTCTGTGCACCCATGGGATGTACGCTTCCATCCAAGAGCTTTTAACAGAGAATCCTTTACTGGTAAAGTTTCTGATACTCTTAAAGAAACAAAACAAAACAGCACCCTCCAACTCCTCTTTTTTTGGTTGGTGTTTTATTTTTTGGGGTGATGGGGAGTGGCATCAAAGATAATTCTCGTTTTGAGGGCTTTCTTTCTGAGTCGCAGACTACAAACACCTGTACTATAGTAAAAGGGTTTAATGAGTTCATAAAAGGACAAATTGCGTTATGCATATAGGAGTGTGCAGGGAGGCAATTTTGGAGTTTATTATAAAGGAAAAATAAAATACCTTTTTGATGCAGAAATGTAGTAGGAAACTGAGGTTAGTAAAAATGTTGTAATATGCTTTTGTTAAGTTTGGGGTTTTGTTCTTTTTTTTTTGTTATTGAGGGAGATGGAATTGGCAAAGCCTCCTGTCTGGTACCTGGATTTAAAAGTTCTGTGCTCATGTCCCTCACTATGCAGAATGCAAACCAGGTATTTCTTGGTTTGCTTGACTTCAGTTCCCAGATTCCCATCTTTTCTGATTATGGTTGCTGTGGGAATGCAGTTTGTAGATATGTGATATTTACTTATTATGTTGCAGGAGGAATATACTGTTTATTTTAATAATACAATTGCCTTTCAACTACACACGTCACTGAAAAATCCTAGTTTTGGGCCAAAGCTTAATTATATTAGAAAAAGTAGGAGCAACAAGTGTTGTCCTGAAGAACAGATTACATAGGCAGAAGGATACAAGTAGTGAGATGAGAAGGGGGGAATACAAGTGTACAGCAGAGCATTACTGGTTAGCGATACAGGCTGCGGTCTTTTTATGCTGCCTTAAAGTAGACTGACTGGCTGCTCAGTTAACAAACCATAGAATATCCACCCAAGCCTGGGGCAATCGGTGCATTGGGCAGATTATCTAAAGGACAAACGGGTGGATGGGTGACAGAGCACATTCAGAGAATGTGCCGCATGAGATTATTTCTCAGAGCAGTATCAGTCTAAATGGTACTTCTCTAGTAGAAGGATGGACTTTGCAGATTGGGTGAGAGAATTTTGGAATAAATGTATCCAGATGAGACTCTCTTCAGATTCTTTTGCTTAAATTTGCTTTAGGGTTAAATGTGTTATTCATACACAGCATATTCAATTGTAGCACTTGTACAGATGTGATGCCTTGAAACCTCAGACAGGTTGTCCTTATGCTAGCATCTTCTTTTCAAAGTTTAAGACATTAAATGGTCATTGTCCACCCTTTAGTTTAGATACTACATTTTAGATTGGTTCCTGCTTGACTACTGTACAATACAGCAGTGGAAAATGTTTTCGGTTAAGACCTAGTTATTTTAAAAGTCCTTTGTGATGTGAATTGTCACAGTTACTATGCATACTTCTGTTTTTCACATGGCATTACGCACATGCTGAAACTGGCTATATCACTGGAAACCATTGCCACGTGCTGATGCCTTCTTCCCCTACTCCCTCAGCCTTTCCTGCTTCTGAGTGATATAAGCTGGTTCATTTAAGTATTTGTTTCTAGAAAAACTTATTTTCTGATAGCTCAACTTGCCATGTGCTTTTGCAATGCAGAGAAGAAAAAGAGCTATTTTATATATATATGTATTTGATGTCTTTGGTTTCTCAAACAGAAGGATTAGTCACAGTAAAGAAACGTAAGTGCAAGAAATAAATGCATTATAATAACATTATAAATAAATGTGAGTCTGAATTATATCTAGTCCTTTTCTATGTGCATTTCCTATAGAAACATATGGATAATGTATAAGGGTGTCTAAAATGCTACCTTTGTAACACAATCCAGTGACTAATCCTGTGGCTGGGACTGTTCTGGGTTATTTGGTTCTGTACAAATGTCACTTTTAAGGCATGGAGAACTTCCTTACAAAGGTATTAGGTCCATTGTGTTCCATGTTAAAATTTCTCTTATCAGTTCTCCCCACACATTGTTAAACAATCCTGGAAAAGGATTGTTCAGAGGCAGTCCTGGGGCGAGAGAAAGAGTCAATAAAACATGAAAACAAGCAAAGTCCAAACCCTGCTTTCCGCGGAGTCTTTAGTGGGCTGAATTGATAGTAACTGTTGAAATCTACTGGCAGATTAATAATTTCTAGTTTTTGTAGCAAAGGGGATCAGATACTGTGGGATAAACAGCGTTGCCAGATTCCATGTAGGTGCTTGTAGATAACACAAAAGAGAGATAATCTAGAGATGTAGGGGTTACTGGCTTTAAAGTATTTGTTATAGGTCTTTTGCTCCGTTTTCTATAACATTCTGTATAATTCTGTGAAATAAAAAGCAGTTAACTACCCTGCTGCTTATAAACACATCCAGTTGAGTATTCACATGGCAAAATGAGATAAAAGCAAATGAAACTTACTCAGGAGGAGGGAAAGGCTTGCAGAATCATGGTTGATTAGGCATCACTGATAAAACAGCTTTTAGGAACTGGGGGCTAGAGGAGGACTTGGACACTACGTGAATAATTTTATCCTAATGCACTGAAGGTCAGATGCTGTATATGGCAGTAATTAAAATATTAGGTTACAATTCTGAGAATGGCAATCTGGTTTTCTAATCAATAAACAGTGTCAAACAGCTGAAGAGCTGCAAGTTACAATTCCCTGATCGCATGTATGGAGCTATTACATTGCAACTGGGTAAGTTAATCAATTGACTAACATCTGTGAAATGTCTCTTCTGTTAGATGCTGGGACATATTCTGTTGGATAAATTCCTGAATAAGACTGAATGGTGGTAAGATTCAGCAGGACTTTGAAAAGTGCTAATACAGTTTCTTTTTTTACCGGTTGGAAATTAGTTGCGCAAGTGGCTGAACTTGTGCCGTTTTCTCAAGGCCAGTGTTGTGTGGCAGGCTATCTGGATTTTTCCAGGAGAGGAAAATAACAATCTAAGGAAAGGGGAGAGGAATATTATTATTCAAATGACTTTGTGGCCTTTTTTTTTTCATTAGGGGTATGGCCAAGCAAAAGTATCAGTTGGGTCACTGGTTATTACTTAGGAAGATAAACATTGTGGCTCAGAAATAAATTTTTAAATATTTTTAAAATACATCACTGAAGGGATTTGCCTTCCAGTGTACTCCCTTAAACAAGCTGAAGGAAAATCCTCCATAGATTCACCAATTAAGATATTTACCTTGTAGCTGCTGAATTGTTCAAAGAGGCATTTATATTCTCAGGTTGAATTATCTGAAGTCAATCGAGATATTTCATGGTAAAAAGTCAGCTCTTGTGGTATGGCTGGTGGAAAGCCAATTAGAGTCAAAGAGCATGAAAATTGGATAGAGATATCTGTGATGGATGTCGGTGGTTCTGCTTCCCACAAAAAGCAGAATACACAATGAATCTAAAATAGATGCAGGAAAAGATTGGGGACAAAGTGTCTGAGAAATCACCAAGGAATGACATTGGGAATTAAAAAAAAAAATAAAATTGTGTTTACAGAAAAGTAGGTTATATCTTTCTGCCCATGAATATTATGAGTACAGATGAACTAAGACGCCTTAAGGGGGTGGGTACTCCCTTGATAAAGTAGGTGTTTTAGGAGCATGAGGAATGCTATAAAACCAAAGGCATTCTGCAACAGCTGGATTACAAACTAAACTGCCTTGAGTGAAAGGCGCTTTCTACAAGGCCATTAGGATGCTTTTTAGAAATGGAAAACACTGTTCAGTTGACTCTGTGTAGGAGCTAAATTCTAGGCTGTAAGAAAGTAAGTTTATTTGCAGAGTATCAGTGCAGATCTTCAGAACAGAAGCGGGTAGAGGAGATGGTGCAGACAGAAAATGGTGGATATCGGATAGGCAGAAAAATCTAACCAATCCCTTGCAGTAGGGCACCTCGTGTATGCTTATTCCATAAACCAGCGAAATGAAGTAATCGAGAAAGTTGGAAGTGCCAGGAAACTTTAAGGCCTTTTGCAGTGATTGCTTCCTTGAGCGCTTCCCTCTGCAGCCAGAGCGAGAGGCAGCGGCTCTGGGCAGGAGTCTGTGCCTCTGCTACAACTGTTAGACCTCAGTAGCGGTGGTCACAGTGAATTAAATTAGGATGACAATGCTGATGGAGGGATGACAAGATAAAGGTGTTGGAGAGCGCTGTCGAGCTAGGTCCAGGCTGAAGTCAGAGAGGAAGGCTAAATCACAGCAGGCTCTTCCACTGCTCCTTAATACCTGTTCTGGCAATACCAGTAACTGCTTTTAGTGACTATTGGGTTTGCACAGAGGAAATAGCTCAACAGAAAATATCACCTGACTGAACGTTAGAGGCTTGGGAAATAGGTTTTATCACAAATTAGAGGAAAGGACTTTTTAGACCTATTTGTAATTAGCTCAGCAGCATATTGTCCTTGTACTCTAGTGTTTTTGATTTTGTATAGGCTCATGAGGACATCTTATATTCAGATTTTAATTAAATTAACCAATGTATTATGTTTATTTTGAAACCAACTCAACAGCTGCAGGGTATCTGCGAACATTTTGAGTAGAAACTAAGCATGCTACGGTACCATTATGACTCCAGAGGGGATTGTCTCATGGTTGGCATTAAAAGCCCTTTCTTATAATCTGGCTGTGCTGGATGGGTCTGCAATAATGCATAATCCAGTTCAGATAACTAACTGTGATGTGAATAAACTTGAAGAGTCAAACCATGAAGACAACATGGTATCTGAGGTCATATTTTTTTTAAAAAAGTGAATGCCTCTTCAAAGATGGTGGCCTTTTTTGAACAGCCTTTTACAGGTCATCTGAATGGAATTTATCTGCCCTGTATACTAGGACAGAGTAAAGTGAATTTTGAAGTGGACAGTCCTGCTAAAACTGTCCTCATGGTCTTCTGCTTGGAAGAGATGTGCTTACCTTCATTGTCCTCTGGCATCTGCAGCACTTCAAAACATGAAGACAAAATGAGATGAGAAACCAAAGGGTGATTGTGCAGGCTGGCACAGAATATAGAGGTGTTCTCTCAAAAGTTCTTTGTCACTTTGGAAAATCACTTAGGCCTGACTCTCAAAAGAACTAAAAGCCTGAGCCCTCATGACTTCAGTAATCAGTGTTCTTATGCTCCTAAATACTTTCAGACTTGGACTACAGTCTCTCCTTGTGTTTGTTCCTCACCTTATCTCACTGGGTGGCTGTTAAACACTCAGAGGACCCTGAGGTACGGTGGCAATCAGGGAAAAGATGCTAATGGTCCAGGAAAACTAACCTAATTTACTTACCATCTGCTGTCCCATCATTAATTGCACACAGAATGACTTTTTACTCATTTTGTGGGAATCTTCTGTCTGTATAGCACAAGTTGTGTGTGTGTTATGTACTTTTCAGAGCTCTTTTGCAATTCAGGGAGCACTGTACTGTATACCTTTAAACTGAATCTTAGAATAACTTGACTCCATCAAGCTATGTTTCTATTAGGATTTAAATAACTTATAGATACTTGAAATTTGATCTGATACATTTCTATAGACATTAGTAAAGAAAAAAAAACCAAACCCCAATACAGATCTTTTAAGATTCAACCGGAGGCACCTCAAAATGAATGAAATCTTGTCTTTTAGTGCATCTCCAGTACTTCTTCAGTAATTGCACAAAAGGATATTGGGAATATGGTATTATTGCTGGAAATTGCAGTAATATAATGAAACCTTGTTTTGATATTTTTTTTACGTGGAAAAATGGCATTTTTTTCTTTACTCTTAATGACTGTGTATTGAGTTAAAGCAATGCTGCAAGGTCTCGATACTTTTTCTGTGGAATATAGTGCCCATACCGGTTAATCAAGGTCAGCCTCAAGAAGCAAAGTGAAGCCTGTCAGAGGCGATATTTATGAATGGACTTTCACTCTGCTGTAATTGAAATTAATGTTGAGTCATTCTTTCCAGTAACTTCATGAGCAGACAAATTTGAGTTGACAGAGGGATAAAAGGTCTGAATGTAGGTTCTTGAAGAGATAGCTCCAAATGTGGCCAGAGTTATATATCACTTCCTGAAATGATAATGCAAATGCTAATTGATCTAGAGATGCTCCTGGCAGTCATGTAGCAAAAGCATGTCTTCATTTTTATCAGGAACTACTGTTTGCAGAGTGAGACAAAGAGAGCAGGTGGACAAGTTAAGGGTACTTATTTTGTGGTAAAAGTGTACTTCCCATTGAAGTGTATGGTAGCTGTGGTATCTTCATGTAAAATGTTAGAGCTGTGGTTGGATATTATCTGCAATACATTTTATAATGCTATCTTTGTTTTCTTGTTATGCTGGATTACCCATTCACAATATTTAGTCATATTTTATGAGGTCTATTTGCAGTAGATTTCAGCAAAATGTCTGTGCTCCCCTGGGACAAAATAGATCCTAAAGGATTAGGAAATACATAGGAATGCAACATAAAATATTTTGGCCATAGAAATAATTCAAAGGAGAAGAATGATTAATTTGGATGCATTTTAATCTGTTTAAAGTCTCTATATTCTGCAAGCATGCATCCAGAAGTTAATTTTGAGCATATTAGTCTCAATTAATAGTCTAAACACATTGTGACAGCTTTCTACTCTAGATGGTGCAGAACTAAGTATTATAAATAAATAAATAAAAGGTAGAGTCTAGCTTAAAAAAAAATAAGGGAAAAAATGAGATCACTGCTGGAAACTTAAGGATCCTTGGGTTTTTTTGAGCCAGAGAAAATTCTAGATAGCTAGGTTTGTTGAAACTTGGTAAGCTTATATTGTTAATTGGAGATAGTGGTTAAAAAAATTATTTCCGTTAAGAAATAACAATAATGCTTTAGAACTACCTTTTCCTAATCTCTGAGGCATGGAGTGAACTGAAAATTTGTATCTCTTAAGGCATTGGTACGAAGCATATTGGTAAACAGGCATTAATCACATAAATGTAATTATTTTAAAACATTTTGAAGTAGAACTTCGATTTGAATGCCTTTAATTTTTTGTGTCAACTGATGTTTTTCGTCAGTGTGGTCTCTGGATTTATTTGGCGTTTTCAGAGAAATATTTCTTGTTATATTTTAAGTTTTACTGAATGTCCTTTTGTTCCTGAACAAATGCTATGAAACACATAGACTAATATTTGCAGTTACTTTGACTAAGGCATGCCAGAAATCTGTTGAAGCAGCATGAGGACCTAGCAGTAGACCATAATAATAATAATAATTTTTCTTTCTCCATAACTTGATATTCCAGTCTTATTTTTGTTTTTATAATATTGCTTACTTGGCTTCTAGATTATCTCTGGATACAGAAGAAAGTATTTTGCTGAGCAATCAGGCTGCTATCATATCTCTCTCCTGGGTGTTAAATTAATGTAGAAACCAGTAAGGTACCTGAAACTACAGAAGAGCTAGTGTCTTCCTCTCAGTTGTAGCAGCTGAGCATATGTCAATGGTACATTTTGTCTGCTGCTTTCTTAGTAGCCTCTTGTTAGTCCTTCTGAGTTCCTTGAGGCTTTTCTGATTTAAACTTTGCGTCCCCTGCTTACTTCTGTGGTGCACAGTCAAATATCACTGCTGTTGCTTGGCTGTGATTTAACCATATATTTCCTCTTTGTATTTTTGCCACTGGTAACTGTATACTAGCGGTTATCCTCTAACTACTCAGTTGCCTTTAAAATCCTTTTTGATGAATTATCCTCTAACTATCTATTATTTCTCGTACTCCCTAACATTCTTGGAGGAGCGCAGTTTCTTTTATGGGCTGACATGTCTCTCTACCTTTATGACCTTGGTGATACTTCCCCTAACAGAGGAGGACCATCTGGACCTTCCCAGGCTGCAAATGAGCATCTGTTCATTTCTTTGGTCTTTTCTGCAGTTTCTTTGAAATTTGGTGCTAGGAGGGTACAAAATGCAACTGTGCCAACAGCATTTTGTGCAGGTAAAGTTTACATCTGTGTTGGGAGATGGTATAGGTAAGCTTAGTAGCACTGTTAGAATGTTTTATAGCTTTGGTAAAGAGCCTGTCATCAGATGGTATGTAGTGTAGACAGAATGAATCAAGCAATCTTGTTACATGGGAGTAGTCTGAGTATTGTTGCATTTGTTTCCGTTTTTCTCGCACCTTTAAGTTTAATTGAATCAAAGCATGTAATTTAAAGTGTAGTTTGTCGCAGGTGTGTCTTTTCCCTGTAGAAACTAGGGTTCTTAAACTGGTATATGGAAAACGATGAGGCAGAATATTATACTGTATGTTTCTGACAAGTATTTATACATATGATTGTTTCAAAATCATACTTCTTGTAGATTCCTCAAAGGGAATATTTGGTTATAACGCGTGCTGCATAGTTTTCAGCCTTGTAATAATACCTTTTTTTTTTTTTTTTTAAAAAAAGTAATATAGCCAGAAAAAAATTATGCCTGGTATATTCTACTTTTCCTGTGCCTTGTGTTATCAATACCTGGCAAATTAATTTCTGTAGATGAAGTAGGAAGTATGCTTTTAAGCATTAGTAAGTCACTTCAACCAAAGGGGTAAAAACCTTGCTTATTAGCTGTGGAATAGACACTAGACACACAGACTAATTTCTAAGCAAACTAGAAAATTGTACATGCGCTCATTCCCTGTCAATGCTGAGCAATTTTCTTTGAAATTACATTATTAACTTATCAGACCATTGTTTTCATTAGCACATAATTGTCCACTGAAGAATTTAACCAGTGCATCAATTTGCTGAAACAGAAGATTTTGGGCCTGTTGCATGTCGCAGGCTTAAAGTTTTATGGTGTGAGTCAGGACCATAAATAAACAATAATATTTTTGGTTTGCAGTGAGTAATATAAATGCCAAACAACGTTTGGAGGTTTTCAACTAATTTTTTTGTAATGACATTGGGTTTTTGTGTGTGTGTATGTGTGGGTCAGGGATGTTAGGGAGGTGTGGTAATTCATTAATATTTTCAAAGCTCATTGCAAATATGCATTTTGTAGTGGCATGCAAGATTTGATCTTCTCTATATAGATATAGTATGTATAAATTAGTACTTCAAGTAGCAAGATTGTCACATGCCATCTCAATAGCTGAGTATAAACATGTATCTGTGATAAGTGATGCATTTTCATGTATGTTTTTTAGTTAAGAATCAGGAGTTATATGCTTGCCTAAGTTGTCATTGGCCATGGCTGTGTCTATCTGTGTGTCACATGAGCTGCCTGACACCCCTTGCTTTGGTTGGGCTGCATTTGTAATTTGATGTTTGCCAAATGTTTGGCTGTGTGTGATGGAATAGTTATCTGTGATTCTCCCTTGGGGACCCAGACTATGAATGCAAAGCCAAAAGCACTTCAGAAGTTGAGGACTTGTGAGCCTCAGTTGAGAGCATAATTAGAAACCTTTTTATCTGGTGGGAAGTGCGTCAAGAAACAGTAGTAATCTTTAAATATAAACCTGATTGTGCAGCTTTGTATTTGACTTCAGCATTTTCTGAATTCCAGGTCAAGACTCGTATTGTAAGAGACATGATATTGAACAAAAATAAATGTGAACATTTCATCATTTTACTTTTATGTGAATGCAACTTAATTCCAGGAATAAGCCATCAACAATTATTTTCTGGAAAGAGGGGAAAAAAAAAAAAAGTGATGTTATGCAGGACTTGCTATTTAGATCCAAACCTGTCTCTGGAGGCTCATGCTTATTGTGAGGCACGTAATGTATTAAACTGCATACGATACCTGCCCCATATGCTGTGCTGTTGTCAATAATAGCTGCTTTGCACTGTTGCCATACAGACACTATTGCTGGTTGCAAATACTCCATGACTTGCTCAGCCACAATAACACAATCTTTGGCTGTATGAGTGCAGAAGCTGTCTGTCGGAGGCACACATCAGTTCTTGTTTCCGCATTGTATCAGAGCTGGGGATGCAGTTCTTCCTATCTGAAAGTGTTTTGCTCCTTATTTTCACATGTCTTCTTGGGGCAGCTGAAGTCTGGGATTTGTACCAAGTATTAGCCAGGCTGATACTGCCTTATCTCAAGTCATGGATTTGTTCCCATCTGAAGTAAGCAAAAAGGAGTATGAATGACATGAAAATTGCATTACTGTCCAAATAGCTGGGCATGATTAGTTACCTTGGCGGCCATAAAATCTCACATCTCATGCAGAGCATAAGCGAAGGAGAATTACAGCCTTTCAAAAAATGTTGGCAATAGCTATAAACATCTACTTTAATAAGGACACATAGTCCTATTATTAATCAAAACATGAAATAATAGAATGGTTTTAGCAGAAGTGAGGGCTACAATTTTACTCTTCACTAAGCCCACCTTCATAAACATTGATTCAGAAATTTCTTCTTACTGTTGTTACCAAAGAAATAGTCAGCTAAGGCTGGGTGTATGACTTGCTGTAATGCTGGACAGATGTAATCTCAGAAGACAGTTTTCTATCGGTATCTGCTATAAATGTGGCTTTTTGCTGAGCAGTATTTTTTTCTGTTACTCCTTCCTTCTGTCCCCCTCATGTCAGATTTAGTGACTGTACATCCATCGCATGACTTAATTTTGCCACTGAGTGGAGTTCAGCTGGACTGCTGTGTTGAAAAATCTTTTGCTGAGGCTGCGTGTACTCCTGCAATCTCCTTCACCAACCCTAATGCCGGGGCAGTTATGACTAGCTTCAAAGAGGCCTTCTACTGAGAGAAATCTGTCCTTTCATTGTTATTTTTTTGGTGGGCTAGTATCTGAAAGATCAGCTTTCTGTCGAACAGACTTGTCTTCTGGCTACTCAATTGTCAAACCTGATGCAAGAGAAGCAGCAGAAGTGAGTGGTCAGAAAAAAGGGGTCCAGTGTCTTTCTGCAGTGGACTGCAGGTCCTCCCAGTTGAGCATAACAGGAAACTGTGACCTCAGATATATTAATTTGATTGCTGTGTGATGCTCTAGCTAACTGCTTTGGAATTTGTGCTTTATTTGAATATTGGAATTTCACAGTAGACTTTCTTGAGACTGTTGTTTGAGAGCCAGAGCAGATGATGACAACTTTGACTACTGCTTTTCTGAATCTTAGAAAACAATCTCTTTCAGTCTTTCACTGATAAGAGTTTGCATTTCTCATACAATTTATTTTATCCAAATTGAGCTTCTCTGAAATGAAGGGATGGGAGAGGAATGTGCAGTGTTTTGCGGCAATCTTTTCAGTCAGATGCTGGTGGCAGAGTGAAACCTAGTTGTGTCTGATTGGAGTATTGTTTTGCTGCAGAAAGATCAGGGGCTGTTTAGTCTTAAGCATATTTTTTTTCCTTCTGTTGCCATATTCTATTTTCTAGGCTTATGTAGATTTTGATGGTAAAAATCTACATGTTAAGGGACTGATGTTTGGTTCCCTGATTTGTTATAATTATCTATACTCTATATAATCATGGATATGAAATCCTGTTACATGAGTTCATAATTTGAAAAAAGGTGATTTTCTTTCCTGATCTGCAGAAATTGCCACAGTGAATGCAGTAAAGTTGCAAGGACATTTGTAGAGTGACATATATGATTTATGATCCATGAAATGGGACTTGGGTTTTTTTTAGAGTAGAAAATATTAGGAGAAAGGTTCATATGATCAGTCTTTATTGTCTTTTAATGTGATTATGGTTATTAAGGGCAGATTTATGGATTATGTATGAATTTTAATTGTATAACCAAAATACTCTCTGATATAAAGTAATTTGGATTGACAAGACCTGTTTTACCCATTTTCATGTGGTTCTTCATCCTGCATATTTAAGTTTCTTAGGTCTTGCGTGTTTACCTGCTGTATGCATTTGCAGGTCTCCATTGCCTTAGCCACTATGGGTTCGGGTTCACCTACAAAGTGCAAAATGGAATATTCCTGCTTGGATATACAGGACCTATGGTCCACTCAGCACAAATGTGAAGGATTGCACCAATGCTTAAAACCTACTGATGTCCAGTATTCAGTGGTGATACTATGCCTCATGCTGCATTGCATGGAAAAGGGGAAGTTTTTTCAATACTATGTCACTGTTCCTGTTGGGTGTTGCACACAGGGATTTGCTTTAGCTTTAACTACTGAAATAAAAGAAAGAAAAGCCAAGTTTGAGTACCTGTATGCATTCAAGGTCCTTATTTAAATCAGCCACTTCTCATTGAGCCCAACTGCGTGACAATCAGTAGCAAATGACAGGGAAATTCATTGCCATACTCTCTATCGCTATGGATTTTGCCAGAAGTTATTTGTCTCTTAACTGTCTAATAATTCATAAAGGGCAGTAAAGCTGTGTTGGAGAACTCTGCGGATGTGCTGCATTATAGTTCCGTGCCAGAGATGATTTACTCTGCTTGTCGTACTGGGGCACTGTTATTGTACCATACCCAAGTTGCTCCTACAACAAATGTAAGCACCCATGTTGTGTGGTATAGCGTAATTACAATATGTAACTTCTGGAAACATTTGTGCAGTTATATACTGAAATAAGGTCCAGTTTTCATGCCCAGCTCTTACTAAATTCAACTGTAGGCTCTGCAAGGGTTGAGAATCAGGATCTTGGCCATCCAGCAATAGTATAAGAAGCAAGCTTTGCGCTCCGGTCCTGTACCCTTCAGCCTGCTGGCTACCATGTGCTTTCATGGTGGATTTTTAGATTTGCTGAAAGTTGTCCAGTGACATGTGTGGTTGTGTGCAATTGTTGATGAACAGACTTGGCTTGTTGGCTGAGCTCACTAGCAATAAAACTCTGCAGCTGATCAGCTTTGTCCTCAGCCTTTAGAGACAGGAAATAGTTGCATATGGCTTTCTGGAATAAAAAGAAAATGAGACCCTCAAGTTATAAATGAACAAATTCCAAAGCACCCACAAAACTCTTACAGAGAAATAGCAGTATTGGGCTCAGGTCAAAAAAAATTCAGATGTTAATTTATTTGGTGAGATCTTCTAAAGCGTGTGGTGTTCTTGTTTGCTGCCTAGCAACGAGGCCGCCTCTAACAGTAGGAAAGTATGTGCCTGTCTAATCTATCAAGAATAACTCTCTCCAGAAAAAGAAATAATTATAATCCTTAGTAATAAATTATTAATGGATATTAATTATTGTAACAAATCGCTTTCTGCTAAAACTGGTAAATTGACAAATGATGAAGCCTATACAGGCAGAGTAGCAAAAAGTTTACCTTATTTTCTAGCAAAGGCAAGAAAAGTTGCCTGGAAGCATGCAGTTCCCATACTGAGTAGGATTAATATATTGCCTGACACCCATGAGCTAGATGTGTCTCTACCTCAGAATGTGGAAAGTGTTCTTTTTATAATTTGTTTAAATCACAGTTTACGTGACTAAATGGAAATGCATCATCTTGAGTAGTACTTCAGTACTTTTTCCACAAGGGTGCAGGGTTATTGTTGCAGTTAAAAACATCTTGGATGTCCTTAGATATTCAGATTAGAAGATCCAAACCTATGATTCTGCTTGGTCTTAGAAATGCACTTAATGTTTATCGTTCTGCATTTTTTTTCATGCCATTCAACGTAGGAGAAGGTTTTTACTTCATCTGTTAGTAGTTCCCTGCCTGCAGTTCCATACTTCGGTTCCTGGAATTTCTTCTCTCGCAACAGAAATGCTCCCATTTCTGAGTTTTCAAGCTGCAGATATGTATCTCAGATGGAGCCAAATACTGGGATTTGTGTTAAGTCCTGTGGTATCTTCTAAAACTTTCCTCGTGAGTCATTTCTACTTAAGTTTTATAGCAGGCTCGTAATTTAGGCAGTGAAGCGTAGATATGGGTGGCTAACCGTAGCTGTTCATATTTGATTGTGTTGGCGATGATAAAGAATACTGTCTGTTTTTAAGCATATATATTTTCTAGGCTGTGCTGTGCAGAAGAGAGCTGCCATTTATTCCAATGCAAGTACTTCCTTTTCTTTTTCGATCATGTAACTACAATACCAGGGATACCTATAAAATTCACTCCTTATTTCCATGCATTTTTTCAGTGGTAAATTTAGCACTGCAGAACTGCTGCAAGTAGACAGAAGGCTTTTCCTGATAACAGATGGGGAGGATCTCGACCTATCCTTTGTCAAATATCACGTGAGTCAGGCTACCTGATTGCCATCAGGCTGCGTGCCTGGGTGGGCGCCAGGCTAGTCAGGTAGGGTGTAACAATAGCCATTCATCACACCCAGCCTGTCTCGCCCCTCCGTCAGCAAGATAAAATGATCTAATATAATCAACTCTACAGGGAGACACAAGGCTTGCTGGTGTTTTGTTCTTGGAGGAGAACCTTGTAAAAACAAACACACATGCCTACAAACAGGCCAGGAAACCTCCCACAATTCAGTAACTGATAGCAGGCATATTCATTGACTAAATTGCTTTGGGGATCTTTTGTGTTTTTTGGCCTCCCTCTGTAGAGTTGGTGTCAGGGGAAAAAAAAATATAGAGGTGTTTATTTGTTTGCTTATTGCTGTATTTCTGCTGAGAATGGTGTCGCTTGGCTTCTGCTATCTATGGTGACAGAAATGAACAGACACAGAGCAGGTAACAGGGACATTATGTAAGATAATAAAGGCCTAGACTAATTCTAGGAAAGATTACTGTTTGGATTAAATAGATGCTGGATACTTTTCTCTGGTGTTCCTGGCAAATTTTTCATTAGGTGTTAGCTGCCTGTTATTGTTTACTTTGCACATGCTTGGTTTTATTTCTTAGAGGTTTTTTTTTTTTTTTTGTCAAAGAACTGTGTTCATCTCATGGGGACTTGTAACACCCGTGTTTGGCACTTGTGTGCAAAGGCCCATGTCCAGTCTATAACAGGACTCTGCATTTATGATCTGGAATGAGGAAGATTAATGTAACCACACTGTCTAGTAGTTGTAGTTTGTGCCTGGGAGCCCTGAACAGACCTACAGGCCTTATCCTAGTATGTGTTATCCTAGTATGAGAGCAGACTTTCACAGAGAGACAGTTGGACAGAAAAGCTGCCATGAAGGGTTTATGATCCATGCATGCAGTCAAAGTTAAAAAAGAATTATCTTCCATGTTTCACATACGGTGAACACAGGACTGTCAGGTTTAGTGAATTCAGCAGCAGGTTGTTCAAGATGTTACCATGTCCAGCTGTCTGCCATATGGGTGAATACTACACCGTAGTTTGGGTGGCAATATGTGATCTACTTTGAGTGGTGGAACACAAAGTTTTGTCCGTGGACTCCTTATTAGCTCTATACGGAAATCAGAGCAGTAAAAGTGCTCTCTGTCCCATATTTTTATTAGTAGGACATGTGTGAGCTCTACTTTAATGTATTTATTTTAAATTTATTTTTTTTTTTAGAAATTTTTTAGAAATTGTATACCACATTTCATCATCTTACCAACAACAAAAAAAAAGGGCTAGATTTGGTTCATTTAAGATAGCTCACAGAATACTTTGTACAGTAGCGTTTTATTAAATATGAAAACATTCAGAAAGCAGATAGAGCATTTGCACAAAAAGTGTATATGTTGGCTGCGTATGTCAGTGTGGTTTCTTTGGCTTCTGTGGAGCTTTGGTCATTTAGGTCATCCAAGAAGTGGATCTTTGTCTTGTCTTTTTTCTTTTCTTTTTTCCATTTTTGAAAAGGAGTAGGGAACACATGGTAGGGACTCAGACAACTGAATGTTTACTGTGTCTAAATCTAATTTCCAAGGCTTTGACTGCAATTCTTATCTCTTCATAATGTTTTAATAAATTCAAGGATTTTAAGGCCACTGGGTACCACTGTGATAATCTGTTATAATTTTCCATGTAACAGCTGCCAGATAATTTTATCTACATCAAGCCCATAATTTCTAATTTTGTTCAGCTCTAGGCTTGTTTCTGTTGAAATTAAAGAAAAAAATTGTCCTTGATTTGAGAACATCATCTGGATGAGCGTTTATGGACCTGGGCCTTACTTTGATTTTGTGGAGCAATAAAAGTACTGAATACATCTGAGAGTGCTTTACACTCCCTCTGTTTCTGTTAGTCAGTTTTCTTATACTTTAATACCCAGATTGTATTTGCATCAACACCTAAAGTTAAGGTCTCTTGTATATTTTTTGGTGCTGTGTTCATGAGAAATCGTCTGAGTATGCAGGAAGTTGAAAATGTTGTTTGAATGGCAGCAAGGGGGAAGGACAAGAATAATTTTTGGCCAAGTATACTGCAAATAACTCCTCCTTGCATGCAGAAAATAATAATTTTGGAACTTCCCTCCTTGCTGGTAAAACATGTTAATAAAACAGTTTTTACACTGAAAGGCTTTAAAATGCAAGCTGTAAGGAAAACTAGTAGGAGATGTATTTCAAATACTTAATCAAAACCTAAATGTTTTACACTAATTTCCAAGGGGTTAAACTGAAGTAAATTTGGCTTTGAAACAATGCTTCAGTTTTCCATTTTGAAAATACTGTAGCAGAACTTTGACATCTTCCCCTTTTTGAATCAAAAAAATTTGCCAAAGTGGGTGTACATTTGAAAAATACTGATCAAAAGTTGATATATTTTTTTATTATTTAAATGAAAAATCCATCTGCATTTATGTAAGGATGTGAATTGCTTCAAAAAAGCCTTTTTATGCTATTACTTTATAGCCTGTAATCAACGTTACAATGTATATTTAAGGTACTATTATATCAGTGATTTATTTAAGACAGCCACAATTCTAAATATATCTAACTCAGAATTTTAATTCTGATATCATGTTTTTAACTGTTATTTTTTTAATTCTATGGCTTTCAGAATCTTGAGGCTTTAGTTGAGATATGTTGCTCTTTGAACATAGGGTGCGCTTAGTTTCCATGTTTTTCAATAAAGCTGCAGACAGATTTATTCTCTGGGCTGTCAATAATACAAGTGCTCTTTCACCCATTTCTGTTGAGCTGGGCTCAGTTGACTCAGAGAGCAAGGCATCATTGATTTGCTTACATTTTCTCAGGTGCAAAATGGAAATTCCCCCTTTCTCATTTCCTAGCCAGTTTTCCTGCTGCCAGTCTGCAGTTCAGTGCCCTCTTGAGCTGCTTGTTCTCAAACTGGGTGGTTTTGTTGGCTTTGCAGCCCTTTGCAACCCCACAAACAGCTGTATTGGGGTGGATGGGGTTAGCAGAGGGATAGGTGAGGCTTGGCCAACGGGTAAGCCGTGCTGCCCCTCGGCCTGTTGAGGGCATTGGAGCTGGGGTGGGAATGGATATGGGGCCAAGGATGAGCCCTGCAGTCTGCCAGGAGAGAGCACCTCCCCGCTGCCTCATGGGAAGTGGGTTAAAACTGGTGTTTTTTAACAAATGTGGATAGACCTGTGTTTTCCACTGTGGTATTGTGCAGACACTGACAAATTAATACAGTGCAACTGACTTGGATAATTGTATCAATGAAAAGTGGAGTACAGCTGTTTAGCAACTGAGTTAATTTTCAGCAATGCACATTGTAAAGCTTGGTTCAGTGTAAGTGGATCATATGGAAAGCTGTAAGTTGGTGGTTTTTTTTTTTTGGTTTTTGTTTTTTTTCTGGAAAAACTCAGGAATTGCTGTTGTACAAAATTCTCACTAACCGTAGAATGTTTGGGTTGAAGGGACCTTAAAGATCATCTAGTTCTGATCCACGGGCCGGGACACCTTCCACTAGCCCAGGTTGCCCAAAGCCCCGTCCAGCCTGGCCTTGAGCACTGCCAGGGATGGGGCACCCCCAGCTGCTCTGGGCAGCCTGGGCCAGTGCCTCATCGCCCTCATGGGGAAGAATTTCCTTCTAATGTCTAATATAAATCTAATGTTTTCATGTGCTTAGTACTTCCCTTACTATCAAATATCCAACCTTTAAAATACTTACCATCAAGGTTAAAAAGGCTGAGTTATGTATTGGAACATTTTTTTTCATAACAAATGCTATTTATTCAAAGATTGCAGATTTGTTTCTTCTGGATTTTTATTCTCTTTCTGGAGTACTAAAATGACATTACAACGGTATACTGTGGAAGACAAAGCAATTTTGGCCTAAATTTTCTGTTAGATAATCTGTTTATACAGGGCTTGTTATCCTAAGTGGCTCTAATGGTACGCTGCCGACCACGTGGAGATCCAGGAGAGGTTGCTCCCACTGCGGGAAATCCAATGTTCCCCAGTGTCTCTGCAGTAGGATGATTCTGTCTGGCTGCAATGGGCAGATGGCACCATCATTTTTTATGCTCGTGAGAGCTTATGGAGCTAAATTCAGTCGTATAGGACGCAGATGTAACTCCTTCACCAAAAGGAATAAGTCGATTTTTGCCTTAAAACATCTGTTCTGAATCTGGTTTCTCGTGATATAATGAAATTTAGGGTAGAAACAGGAAAGACCGGTCAGAGCTGGTCCCTTAACCTGAACAAGAATAATAAATTAATAAAGATTTTATTAAATAACTTTAAAAACTGAGGTTTTAATGTTTTTGCAAAGGTTTGGAAATATTTGCTGGTCTGATTTTTAACATACTTCTACCATCTTGTATCATAGCCTCTTTGTTCTAGGGTTGACTTCAGAAAAAAATGTTTATGAGATACTTAGGAGGGAGTCCAATTTTGTACTTTAAGTCTTGTTAGAAATTGTCAATACAGAGGAGTGCTTCAGATTCAGAAGCTGATATATGCTTGAACTTCTGGGCCTGTGCCAGATAGATTTTTCTTGTTCCTGCAAGATTAATATATTCAGATACCTATAAGCAGGTTGGATGCTGACAGTGAGGGCTGTCTATAAAAAAAAGCAGAAAGAGGCAGAAGAGTATCTGACTCGTGAGATATTTCATGGCCATGGATTCATTACTGTAGGATGGATTAAGCTGTGCAGGTGTTGTGGGCAGCCCAGCCATGTGGTGTTACTGGTGGGTTGGGGAATGGCTCTGGCTCATCAGCAGGGCTGGAGCTACTCAGGGCGGGGAGTGCAGAGAAGATAGAGCCAGAGGTGAGAGGCAACAGATGCAGATGGCAACGAGGGAAGTTCCTGTGAGATATTATGGGGGGAAAAAAAATATTAAAAAAATCACAGTGAAAGCAGACAGACATTAAGATGATGCCCCCAGAGGTGGTAGAGTCTCCATCCACAGAGATACTCAGAACTTGACCAGACAGGAGCCTTTTCCAATCTAAATTGTTCTCTTAGTCTACATTTCAAATGGCTGACCTGCATGACACTAGTTTTTCTTTTGCCTTCCTCATGGTGCTAGCATGGTCGTATGGGAAATCTTTGATACTTTACTGCCTGCATTTGGTGGGCATCACAAATAGTTTCAAGCAAGAGAGGAAACCCCTGCTATCTATAGTAAGTATTTAAATCGGGAGCTTATTTTCATCAAATCAAGGCTAAAGACAAAAAATCCCGAGTACTCAGTTTGATCAGGATTATTAGCCTTTTATTTTAGGTAGACCTTGTGTATCTCTCACACTGTTCAGCAGCTGATGCACATGCCTGGTAATGCAAAAATACATTATATTCAAGGTGCGATTTACTGCATTGCGCATTTTGGGCAACTTTGGGTATGTCACGTTTCTGGTTTGTGATAAATCACATTTCATTAAAGTAGTGGTCAGAAAGAAAAGGAGAAAGAGGGAATGCAAACGACAGGATGTGAGTGTTTAGGTCATTTTTAAAGTATGATGCAGCCTGAATCTAATTCATAATGTTAGTTCTCACTGTTCCATAAGAAAAATGGATCACAGTTATCATCTGGTTTGAAATGAGCTTCAGTCGATCAGGTGGATATAACGATATAAAACTGAAATAAGGAAAGTGATAACATTCATCAAGAGGAGAAGGAATTCAGTTTATGGGGGATGCAGTCTGCCCTCTAGCTCAGGCACTTAATCTTGAAGAGAATTTTTTTTAATGTGGTGTGATTGCTAATATGAGTCACAGCAACATCAGTTAGCTTTGTTTGGAAATTGTAAAAGATGCATGAAATTCAGATCCAGATGTGGAATGGTCAAGAATTTTGATTCGTTCTTCTATTTAAGAAGCATAATAAGCTTCACTTGTAAACCTTGGATGTTGGATCAGGTTTTATCTCGGCAAGGCTGGTGCATTGATTCTGATCCAACTTCACACAAATAAATGGGCAAACTATGTGAATTTTGAGATGCACTGATTGCAAGCCCATAGCTTTGTATGTTTTTAAATGAAACTCATTCAATGAAAGTGTGATCTAGAAATTAAGGGTGTGTCATATCCCATTATGAGATGTTTCTGTTTATAGCATAACGCGTGAGGCCTGCAAAGGGGTTAACACATATAGAGCTACTGCTTTCATGGGCAGAAGGTGTCCTTGGGACAGAGATGGTTCAGCAGGGAGTGATGATTTGCTGATGTGAACTTTTGATGATGCAGTGCTTTTAACATAATACCTTTTTGGAGGGTTTTGGCAGAGGAGTCTCTCGTGGCATCTGACAGTGCAGGAGTTCTCTCCCTCCTGCTGGCAAGTGCCATTTCACTTACACTTAGTCAGATTACTGTCTTCCATTTAATTCAGTGAGCTGGTTTTCGAATTCCTCTCCCAAAGTCTTTAAATATTAGTACTGTAAAAAATAGACAAACCTCAGAATTTGTCCTAAGGACTGATGTGAAAACCAAGATAGAGACAAATAGAGGCGAAGAGAACCTTTCTGACCATTCAGACTTTCTTCCTGTTCCAACTGTACCTATCTTCCTGTAGGACACGGCGGTTTTTTGCCTTTTCATTCACTACTGCAATACTGTGGCCAGCTTTCACAGGAAAATAATTGTGCTTGAGTGAAGCATTTTCTTGTGCATGGATCATGAAGCCCCTCACCAACACTGATGTGCTGCGCGGACATATTTGAGTTAAAACGTAATTATGATCTTCTTTCATGGCAAAACCACAACAGTTTCCAGTTAATGCTCTACAAATACCAAAGCACAGCAGAGGCTGCAATTTACTTTAAAATCATTTCCATTATCAATGAATCATCTCTTTTTTTATTAGATGAGAAAGGCAGACGTGCCAAGTCCCAGTGCACTAGTGCAGTACAGAAAATTTGTAATAAAGATGTGTACTTTTCCACTGAAGTACACGATGAATTTCTTTGCAGAACAGATTACCAAATTATTGAAAGTATAGCCAGTGAGTTTGCACTTTCTCATGATATATTAAGTGATTAAACTTCTCAAATTCCATCTAGAGCAGTTCCTGACTCTTTTCTAAATGATATTTAAAATCTTACATTATTTCAGTCTGGAAAAGCAATGATAGAAAATGTGATCAGGAATGAAGTTGTGTGCACTGCACTTATCAGATACAAATCCCACTGTAATAATAAAGTATTTGGTGTAGAAGTGACATCTGCCATTCTCTCCATAACAAGGCTCCCGGTTACTCCTGTCACAATAGGTGGAGCCAAATTTAGACAAGAGCCATTTATTGAGGAAAATGGCTACTAATCACAGCCAAATAGCTTTTATTTTCCAGGGAGTACAGCTTGTCTGGTCTGTCTGCAAAGATGTCCGAATAATAAGCAGAAGTAACTCTATGGATTTCTACGTGCTTTTTTTCTCTGAATAAATAGGCTTGCCTAACGAAAAATTGGTCAGTCTTAAATTGAGCAGCAAAAAGGAATGGAAAAATTCACAACTTAAAAGCAGAGTTTTATTTGCTTTCATCATAAATACATTCACAGCAAGTGGAATTAAGTCATTGAGGAAACTTGTGGCAAGAAAGTTTAAGACAGGTTAAGGAAGTAAGCTTCAGACTGTGTAAGGTACAAGCTGTTTTACTACTCATAGGATTTTTATATGAATGGCATAAATAGCTAACATTTTTCAAATTAGAACAGTAATGGAATACATGATGTCATCTAGTCCTTGTCCACGTACTATTTGTGTTATTACATACCCCTAATTTCCATGCCAGTTACTGTAGGAATTAGGCTTGTTCAGTTTTTTGGCCCTCTAGCTGCAGCACAGTGCTATAATACCCTGTATGTTAAAAGTGGTATTGTAGTTGAAAATAAATGAACACCGTTTCTAATAGGAAATGTAGGAATTATCTTACTTTGGATAATGTGATCTGAATAAATATGTGGATTGGAAAATAAAGACAGTTGCTGTCTTTTAGCTTGTTGTGTGAACTGTTGGAGTCCTTCTTGGTCTTTTTGAGTTACCAATGTTATATACTTGTCCAGCAGATGCTAAGGTTAGCTATGATCTGTAAAATGATACTGCCCGTTGCTTTCTGTTTGGGTGAATTGCCAGGTTCTCTCAGGAAAATAAATGTCTAAAGGTTTTCCCATATAAATTCTGAGTCAAAACAAATCTCCAGAGTATCTAAGTAGGTATTTCTCTTCTGAAAACTAATAGTTCTTTGACTTTATCCATTCCCCTGTATCTGGCTACATATTCCTACCTTTGTGCTAAAAACGATGTGTGTATGGCCACACGGTCAGCTGGATTACAAAAACCATCCAGACTAACTAGATGAAGAAGGCTAAGAAAAATTTCAGCTGCACTGTGAGTGCTAAAGTGGTCTAGCTAAGCTTAAAGCTGAAACTTGGAACTTACTTTTGATGCATTACCTCAGATACTCTATCAGAGCCTCAGGATCTTGTAGGGGGGGCTAACTGACCTTACTGAGGTTTTTTTCTTGAAGATGAAATTACATGTGTTTCAAGAGTTGAAATCGCCATGGATCAGGGCAGAACAGATTGGTTCATCTAAATCAATTTTTTCTAAATTATACAACTAACATCATTTGAAATGGCCTCATGATTTAGGGAAAGGAAAGGCTGAATTCCTAATAATGTGCTCCTTTGCAACATATTCTTTGCATTTTACCATAAACCCCCGCAACAACCATTGTCTTGAATGGTCCAAGTCTAAGAAGGAATTAAGAAGTAATTAAACCAGCCCATCTTTTTCTCCCTTTGGAGGTCACCCCGTCAGTCTTGCTCTTCAGTGCTTCCATGCTTTGTCTCAAAGCCTGGCTGCTGTGTGCCCTGCCCCGCTTCAGCACTCATAGGTGATTCCAGCCATGCACTGATGTGAATTTGGGAATTCCCTGTTTGTGTTACTTGTCCATTATTATCTATACCACTTCATGGACATTCTATGTGTTGTTTTTTAAAAGCCCCTTTGGAACAAACAAATAAACATTTTAATTATGTTTGTTTATAATTTTTTTTACTAAATTACAATTTAAGCTTCTGACTGGCCCAGCTGGAGAGATCCTGGCTATTTACTGAGTCTCTCTAGATTTCTCGTTAAGGCTGATGACTTTTCAGCTGCTACTATATTTTTCCTCAAAGGTCTCAAGTTGCTTTGTAATATCAGCTTGGGTAGCAAAGGTGTTCAGGTTAGCAAACTTGAAGGCAAGGTGATATATTAAAGATTTAATCATAATTTAGAGCAGCCTTCTGAACTGCTATTGCAATGGTTAGGATTTGAAGAAGTGGAACTAGTGGGAAGACAGATATGACCTATTTATCTCTTTTTTTCTAACTCATGTGCTCCACTTCATGTCTATCCACTTTTTAAGGACAGAATCTCACCTCCAGATTTAAACTGGAGTAGTTGTGTATTCCAGCTGTTCCTAAGTAACTTCAGGAAACAATGATTTATTTCAAATCAGCAAGATTTTAATCCCTTCTTCCTTTTGCCCCCCAACTTCAAATTCCCAACCTGATTGCCAGTTAACAGTCTGATTGACTGGAAATAAACAAATGAAAGAACTTTCTTCAGCAGCTGCCAATGTTATAGTGCTAGTTCTTGTACATATAGTTTCTTGATTATGAGCAGTTTCTTTATTATGAGTTTTATTTTTCTAGGTCATCAATGTTGCATGGCAATTGTCTTAAGGAATTAAGTCTTTGGAAAAATTAAGACTTTGTTAAGGTATAGTGAAAAAGTTTACTTACAGCAAGATTTGTCAAGGATAGAGGCCAGAAAATTGAACAAGGGGGGTTGTAACTAGATTCTCAGCTTTGGCCTGGGCAAATTGTTTCTTTCCCTTTATCTCCAGAAATACCAGGCTTCATCTCTGAAGTGTTCTGAGATCCTTGAAAAATGCTCAATGAGGACTAGGTATCATTCTTTAAATAATTTTTAAGTTATACAAATCTTGTCAAAAGGGAGTAATACTGACCTTACCTCTAGAGAGCCTATAAAGTTTAATATTTCCTCTCTTTGGATCCCTCTTCGGGGAGGTCCTGTGCAAGAGCAACATGTTGTTGTTGTCATAGTATATCGGAAATCTCTAAGGCTTCATTGCCAGCCTCAGGGACCTGTGCGTCCTTATTGCTGAAGCAGAATAGCTAATGCTTACCGACTCCCTGAAACCTTCTGCCTTTATTATTTTTACTCCACATTTTTTAATGCCTAGTATACTAGAAAACATGACATAGGGGAGAGAATTTGGGGGCTTTTAGCTGTAAGTCTGAGGTATGGTAATTCCATAGTGAGGATGGTATTGCATTTACTTTAACGGATCATTTTGTGTGTCGACACGTGTGTTGGCTTAAGTCTGTTTTATATCTGTTCAGCTTGCACCTGCTAAATTGCAGAAAGCAAAAGCCCATGACAAACACTAAATATGGATAAGAGAAAATAAGACACGAATTTGTTCTGTTAATGGGCTCCACATGTTCCTAGACCTGCCTTCACATTTTGTCTATTTTTTTTCCCTGATCAGCAATTTGAGAATTGTACAGCAAATTAGGAGAAGAGCTTTCAATAACCATAACTAAACATGAAACAATTATGACAATGAGGTGCCTTTGAATCCCCTCAGATTCAGAAGGAATGGGAAAAAACTAATTTCCTGAAGACTTTTCCCAATCGTTCTGTACAATCTCTGCTAAACCTTGCTCCTGTTCCCCTGGGATGACTTCCCCAGTCAGCACATCTGCAGAGGTCCATGGTTACTGTGGTATGCTACAGCCCAGAGCACCTTCAGCTGTGACTTCTACTTCATCTCGCCCAATTTAACTACCTCCAACTACAGAAGGCTAATAATGAGCAGGTTGCGGTTAAGTTTTTAAAGAAATAGCAGGAAGCATCTTAATGCAACTGTCAGTGTGTGCACGTACTGTAGGCGCTTGCTCTCTCTGATAGCCTGGAGCTTAAAAGCACTGTTCTTTGCCAAGGAAGAGGCGGCTATCTTCAATCTGGCATCTGAAAATGACAAAGAGATCTATCAAACAGAATTAGGAGCTCACATCCTTCCTGTTCTGTTTAGCTTTGTAATTCAATCTGAGTCAAACCAGAGGCCTGGCCTGTGGAGAAGCGCTCCTTCAAATCTAATGAAGTAGTCCTCCGATTTACCATCATGCAAACATTAGTATGTAAACTTCCTATGTATATAAAATGTGTAAAGGCATATTGTGTATGACAGGAGTTATTTGTCAAGGTATGCTAAATCGGAAGCTCTCCTTCTGCTGGATTCTTCTTCACACTCTCTGTGGGCTTCCACAGCTACCTTTCTAGATTTTCCGTGCTGCTTCAGAGATGCTGACTGAATTTCTACCCTATGTCTGGGTATAGTCCTGAGAAGAGTGTTACATAGAGTTTGTGATGAACTTCTCTGAGCTGCCAGTAGCATGGAAGATTTGAAAAAACAAGTCTGTTATGACTTCATTGACTTTTTGTCATGAACATTGTTTTATGTGTTTTTGTCCAGGGAACTTATTAATGTTTTCTGTACTATCCTGAATGTAGCCTGTGATAAGACTATCCAGACATTCTGCTTTTTTTTTTTTTTTTAGTACTTTTTCAGCTTGATAAAATACTTCAAAAGTATGATGAAAACGTATATGGATGTGAGAGAGAGCTGCTAACTAAAGATGTAAGAGAATGTGTGTGTAAGGGAGGAGCTCAAAATTCCCCAACTCAGCAGAACTTTTCTACCATGCTCTATTCTTCCTGAAATATTGGTTTATATCTGCTGGGCAGTGCTGGTATAATTGTGAATGTGTTTATGCTACTAGTATATTTATATACTAGATACTAGTATATTTACTCAAGAGACTAGAAGTACTGTTACTAGGATAGAGCATTTAACAGCTTCCCCTAAAATGGCTCATTCAAAAAGTCATTGACCAAAGATCTCTCCATCTGACTTCAGCTGCTTTATTTTTCATTCTGCCTTGCTTCCCTTCCACTCTTGCTTGTCTGTTCATGCCTGATGTCTTGATTGTAAGTTCTCTGGTAGAAGCCATCTCTGTCATTTGTCTGTCTAGCATGTCACAAAAGGATGCTAACTTCTATTGGGTTTTCTCAGTGAAACTGTTAAAAACATTAAAGTCTTTCTGAAGAATAGTTTTGAGCTTTTATTATTCTGTGATTTTTTGACAGTAAAAATGGCAGTGTGTATAGGGTATATAGTGTGTATAGTATAGAGAAGTAGTATATTTCCTTTATTTCCCTTATTACAGTTCAGGGTCTGGTAAAAGATCAACTGAGGGATAGAAACCTAAACATGAATGACCTCCTCCTGTGGACCATTTAGAAAGTAAAAAAATTTATCAGAGCTTTTGAGTTTGTGTCTGTTTACTACACAAGAGAGTTTCAAAGATGAAGACATAGAAGTCATGAAAGATACAGAAACATTCCCAAATGTTCTGTAGCAACACAGTGGAAATGATGCCAAATAAGATAGTAGAAATGTTTTGGGGAAAAAAACGGGGGGGGGGGGGGGAAGTTGTGAATGTCCTCTGAAAAGGGGGTCATTTGGCTGACATCTCAGGCTGGCAGTATCTTCTTGGAGTTATGCATTCTTAAGAGAAACACCATTTAATTGTTCATTTTCCACTGAGGTTCAGTATCAGCACAGAGCCTTAAAAACAAACTCAGGCTGACCCTCAAACCTCAGTCTCTGGACCATTTTAGTTCAAGAATTAAACACTGCTGTGGGGATTTTTCATGAAAACTAAGGTCGGGCTATATTGTTTGAGACATGTATTCCATTCCCTACTTTAACCTCTGCTAGTTTCCAAAATCTTTGGGAAATACTGAAAACTGAGTTTCCGCTTGGAATGAAATGGGACAGAGGAAAACAGCACATGCAATGAAGTCCAGCATACTAGGGCATTCTTTTAGTGCAAACTCTCACGTTTCTTTAGTTCGCTTGTGGCAGTCTTCAGCAACTTCACTTCTGTCATCTAACATAAGAGCTATTAAAAACTATGATACACAAATGAGGTAATGTGAGTTAATTTTTTTATATAGGGAACACAGCAATGGAATATTCCCTTTCATCTGTGATGGGGGAAATTCTGGGATTTTCTTGTTTTTATCGATATGTCATTTTGCCGACTAATTTTCCAGTAATTCGGGAGCTGGCAGCAATGGAAGGCTGCATCAGGAGCAGCACAGCGCTCTGACAGCTGGATGACTCCAGCATAGGCAGCAGGCCAGTAAAGGCCAACCGCACTGCGAAAGTGACCTGATTACTCTCCTGACTGGGAACAACAAGCTGGTCTTTCCTCTGTAGATTACTATCACCCTGGTGTGATAAAGAAACCAGTCCACATGCCTTTGCATCCCTGGTTTTCTGGTGTGCTGCTCATGCCTGTATAGGCATGTAGTGACTAAGTTATCTGAACGTTTGGTGTGTTTGGGGCTGTGCTGACTTTCTAATTCTTCTGCTCAGGTCTATTTGCCTGAATCTTGGAAACAGAGCGAGAGTGAGCCGCTAAAAATAAACCTGTTCAACCCTTTTTCTGTGCTGGAGCTTTCTTTGGAGGTTGCTTTTGTAGTGTGAAGTAAAGGTTAGAGTGCTGGGGTATTTGACTCTTAGCATTTTCTAGCAGTTACTCTATGAGGTGTGTATATGTACAGATCTCTCTCACAGACGCAGAAGGCAACAGAGCTGTGATTGCACTGGAGCTATGATTTGCATTATCAAAATACTGCATGAGGAATCACAGGTCATTTCCTTTTGCTTCCCTACAAAAATTGGATCTCTTAGTAGTTTTGTATTCTATAGCATTTATGCCAGCAACTATTGCTTCTTACGTTTCTACATATACCTGACATGCAAATCTGGCTCCGTGAGACCTGCATGTCAGCAGTAGATTCTAAGCACGCACATGTCTTTAAAGAAATGGTAACTGGGGATGATATGTCCTCAGCACAGTGGCCTGCTGCCCACCTGTGAGGTGGATGACCCTCGTTATCAAATCTGGAAGATTTTTAGTGTGGCCCTCTTCAGTGTAGGATCAGAAAATGTCTCGTGTTGCTGTTGGCATTTTCATTCCTTATTGTGGTTGAAACCAACAATTGTAAAAGACCTGGAATGGAAGAATGACTTAATTGACCCGAAGCCCAGATGTGCTCAGGGTACAAGCAGCAGATAAGAGAGAAGCTTTTCTCTGTCGGTAGATAAATTGACATCATCACTGAAAGGCAGTGCAACGCTTCTCCTGGTCTCCGGCAATGAGCTCAAGTCTAACGCTATGTTATATTGTTTCTTTTGGATGCCACAGAACAAGTGTGCCAGGAAAAAAACCCAAACCTTTTTTCCCTCCTCATAGCCTTGTGCTGGAACATGTGCGCCTATTAGGTAGGAATGAATCATATATAAATAGCAACTGTTCGCTGGCTGTGAGGTCTTCTGTGGTTTTTGGGTTTTTATCAGATGTTCATATGAAAGCTAGCATTTTTTTATCTCCCTTCAGGTGCTTATAACTTGGCCATATTTGGGGAATTTCCTTACAGGCAAACACAAAACACGGGTGCTGTTCTGGCAAAGTTCAAGTTCCTGCAGAATAAGAGGTAACACAGAATTTCAGTGAAGTTCCTAGCTTCCTGTAAAACATGGACAAAACCATTGTATTTCACAATCAACTCCTGGAAGGGTTGAACTTTCAACAACAGTTGTTCAAGGTAGACATCAGTATGCAACGTTCATCCCAGGTGGCAAAGGTATAAAAAGACTGAAGCCAGGGGTCATGTAATAGGAAGTATTGAGCAACCTTAATAATAGGTGGTGCTATCAGACTTGCCTATAAATAATCCATGTTGTCAGGAAACTAATGGATATTCTGCATTCACATTTCTGTAAGAGTCAAGAGTAAGTGGTTCACCAGATTTTCATTATTGACGTGTCTGCAGCTTTGTTTAAATATTATGCCTGCATTTGGGACAGGGGAAAGCTCTAAGAGTCCTTTCACCACTGGTGACAGCCGCCCTGCCCTGCACTGCAGAAACAGCTGAAATCCTGCGAGTACATTTACAGAACAGCAGTTGCTACAGCCGGGGGAACAGATGTAATCAAAAAGTTTTAGAACTTTTTTGGAGTAAAGGATCTCCACAAAAGATTGAGGATTGATGTTTATTTCAAAGATAATAAAAAAAAGTAGGTGTGGATTTTGCAATTAATATTTCTTTTTTTAAATGTTGGGAGAGTTTCTACCATTTGCTGGCAGAGGGGGCTATCTGTCCATGGTTAGCAGAACATCCTCCAGTCAGGAAACAGCAGGGGAGCAGAAGTCACTCCCAACAGCAGTGTGGTGTGCAGGGCAAGGAAGTAAGAAACACAGGACCTAAAAGTGTTTCAGTGATTTTGGTGGGAATAACAGATGTCCTTCTTCTAAGACCTAATGGGGGAGAAAAATATTTGACCTCTTGGATCACTGAAGATATTTACTAATATACTTATTTTTTCTTTTTGTACAAAGTATTTGTTAAATACAGATAAAACAGGACAGCATTGCAACCTAACAGAAAGTGTTACGGTATAAGATTTCAGCTATTGTAAAAGGGTAAACGGGAGATATGCATGAGAAATTTTGCTCTGTGGTTTAGGTCTGTTTTTACAGCAGTTACCTGTAGACTCTGGTAGATTTACTTGTTATTTCAGACCTGTTCTTGAAGAATGGTGACAAGGGCAATTTGAAAACAAAGAACCAGATTCTTAAGTTTCTGCTTTAAGATTCCCAGAGAAATGAAAGGTACATCAATGAAACCAGACTAGAATATGCACTGAACAAGCAGAAGTTCGTCAGAACAATGCTGTGGAAAGTGAAAAAGTTCATTTGATGTGTGCTTCTTTGTTACTTTGGGAATAGAAGAGGATAAAAAAAAAACCCTAAATTTTTAAGCAGCAAAGATAAACATATGCTAAGATGTCTGGAAAGGGAGAGAATAGAGGTGAAACTTGCCATAACCCTGATTTAGCAAAAACCTTTATGGCTAGTGAGTATTTGTATTTGAATATGGTACTTTGTTTGGGCTTACCTATCCATGCATGCACTCCCCTTAAATAAGCTAGTTTGGTCTGAATTTGAGACTGAAAAGAAATACCAACACCTTCTGTTAGGAAGTAAAGTAGTCAGAGAGACTTTAAGCATCCTTCTGAAACCTTAGGTGGGATTTGACTGTGCCAAGAGCATCCAGGCTGTGCTGCAGCACCAGGGTGCTCAGTGTGAGCTAGTTACCCAAATATTTTCCTTTCAGGTGTTTTTCCTCTGCTGCTGATGCGTGATCTACCTAGGCTCAATTGTGCTTAGGTGTGTGTGCAGGATACTGTAGTCACAGCAGGGGTGGTGTAATTAGGCTGTTCTTGGCTGGCAACTGGAGTACTGCAGTTTGCAAATAAGCACTATAGAATTTATGTAGGGTTCACATTTCAGAAGTAAGATACACATGTGTACGTTCAAATACAGTCTGTATTTTTTCTACATGGTTGTAGACTTCCCCTTTCCCACCCCACATGTCTACGTTAACTAAAGGCTACAGGGAAACCCACATAATTAAAAGGCACTGAGGTCATGAGCTGGTTATGAGGCAATTTAGGTTTCTTGTGCAGGCCTGCTGGGTCGATGGAGATACAAGTCTGCTTTCAATAGGAACAATGATCTTCTATTGTAAAATATGAAGGAGAAAAACATAATTTAGGAAAGTCTAGTGCCTCACTGAGGCCTAATTGGATTTTCAGAGATGTATATAGCATTCTGTTTCACTTCAGGATGCGCAGGGCTGATCCTGTCACTGCTGAAGTATTACATCTGAGATGTATCACAGTAAAGTGGCATCCCAGTTGAAAATAACATCTGAGTAAACATTTACTCAACTGAGAAACTAAACTGTGGAAAATACTGCTTGAAAATCTGCTTATTGCTCTGAAATATGACTAGAGAAAAAGTAAATTTCCTGAAATTCTGTTTAGCTTTACATCTCCGTGGTTTTCAAAAATCCCATGAGGAATATGCACTTGGTGAGAGTGTCAGCTGGCTGTAGGGTGTGGGTGTGTGTGGGACGGGAGGTTTTACTTACCTGCCTGAGGTAGGAGCCATGTTTCTCATACCACCCATACACATTCTTCATCACTCTCTAGAAGAAGTTCTATTTCATTACATAGGCAACTTAAGCTATGTTTTTATCTGTATATCTATCCTATAATGAGTGAAATACCGCCAGTAACCACCTTTGTGGTGTAGCACAAGGCAGGTATTTATAAAAAACTCTTTCCTCATTTCTCCTTTGTTTCGTAATTTGTGCAAAGCTTCATTTTGGTATGAGAAACAAGGCTTAGAAGTCATTGAGGCCCGAGGGTTGTTTCTTGCTCTTGTAGTTCTCTGTTCAGTCCAGCTCCCCTCTTTTGTTGCTGAAGTGCAATAAATGGCCTGTATGTAATTTAGGACGTGGCACAAAGGCATCTTAATGTTTCCGTTCTTAAGGAGATGCAGCGTGTGCTGCTAGTAGGAGAAACTTGCATTTACATTGACATTTTGCTTGGATTATTTTCTAATTGATAAGCCAGTCCTAGTTCATAGACGTATGGGAGCAGATCCTCTATTTCCTTATTCCAACCAATAGCCCAGCATGATTAGACAAAGTCCCTTGTACAACTTGAGGACAGGTTAAAATTAATGGTGTAAAAGACACACGTTTACAGGGAATGCTGTGTATCTATCAGAGAGGGGAGACGGTATTTGCCAGTTGCAGGACAGCTGAATACTATTTTTTTTTAAAGTACTTTTTTAGATTTTATGCCCTTAGAGTGATGTTTTATACTTATGACAAATCTAAAACTATTTTAAAAAATGACTAATGATACAGTACTAATTAATGGAATTAGAAAGTGCTCCAGGGTTTGGTGTTGAGCCCAGCTGCAAGGTGTCAGTGGAACAGAAGGAGAGCTGCTTCGGCTGTGGTCTTCTGAATCACAGCATTTCCAGGTGGATATTCTGGATCCCTAGGACAGCTTTTAGCCCCATGGGGAAAAATTCATGCATGTCTTACATGTTGGCTTTTTAGTGTGGTGAGTTTTTTAGTGTGTGTGCATTAATAAGCAAGTCAGATGCCCAGAGAAAGATGACCTGGGACTTGAAAAAGAGTCTTAACTTTAATTTGCATATTATGTTATTTACACTTCTTAACAACTTGTTTCATCTTTTGTTAAGATATTTTAAGACTATTGGGAAACAGCATCAGAATCAGTGATTATTTTTTTTTTCCATGTGGAAAGCCAATTCAGGTTTTAGGTAGTGTGTCTCTTATTAGAAAAAAAATGAAACTTTGATCCTTTCCAAATCAAAAGCAAATAGCTGAAGGAAAGGGAGTGCAGACTATCTAGAAGGTGAAATTGCATCTTAGGGTTAATTTTTGTAGTTATCAAGGAACCAAATGAGATCAGAGATTCAGTATTATTATCGGTATCTTTCCTGCTTAAATTTCTTCTATTCAAGATTTATATTTTTCCATCAAATTTTTCACTTAACCTTAATGAACAATGAGTGAAAGACTAATATAAAGGCAATAAACTCTGACTTGTTGAACCATTTCTTGTGGGCTGAATCTCAAGCTTAACCTAGCATGTGAACCTCAACCTAATGACATGTCATGTGACATATGACATGATTAATTTTCTTTCTGTTTTTCTGCATAAGATGCATTTATCAATCTATAGCTCAACTGCTTATATTAATGTTTTCTTTAGAGTCAAATGTCACCCACCTATGACAGGCTATGAATCACGGATCATGATCCATGATTCTATTTACTGCAGCCTAGTAAAGGGAAAAGTGGCAAGCACTTTATAAGTAGCTGATGCTACTTGAAATAGCATTACATGGAGTGGTGATGTCCCAACTCTCCTGAACTCTAATATGCTTCTTCCTACATCTCTGTATGAGGTTAGAGTCCATCGATCTGTTTCTCATTTAATTAACATCTGAATTCTTCTGCAGGTGCAGGATTTGTTTTGATGTACTCCCTGGATCTTGACCCATATCTGAATAATTGAGGATTGGGTAGAATCTTTTATAAATGAGCTAATCATTATACATTAAAACCTATTACAGTCAATTTGTTTAATTCCCAGTAGAGCTACTAAAGTCCTTATCTGTGTCAAAATCTTTACAACAAAAGGGCTGGCTGAAGCAAAGAAGATAAGCTTTTCCCTCCTTCCCTCCTGCCTCAAGTTATTTTAAAGAATCTCCTATGCAAAGGGGACTGTGTGGAATAGTTCTGAGGACTTGTCAATAACTAGCTAAATGTCAATAGTTTGGGTGTGGTGGCGGCTTTTTTTTTAATCCTTTAAATGAAGCATGGTAGATGTTGATACAAGAGTGTTAATGGTAAAATGGTTATAAAAGCATTTTATAATTTATAATAAAAACATTTGTCAATGTTTTTAACTCTGTGAACCGGTAGCCTAGCAAAATTAGGGTATGTCAAATCTACAGCAGCACTGGGCCGGTGCCCTGCCTGTAACCTTGTCTTCAGAAGACGTTGGACCTGCTGTACACCCTGCAGATCAGGTCTACAAAGTGATACTGCCTTTTCTGAATTCCCTGTGTGTGCAGAGCGCAGTGTTAGCCTGTAGACCCACAAACTGACTTGTTTGGCACTGTTTAACACAGGAATTGGAAAAGGTGCTGTAAGACAGCACGCAAAAATTATGTCTACTTTTTTATGACATTTGTTTTGTTGTTTGAACAAAGACACACAAAGGAGGAGTAGCATACCTATCACATTGAACTAACCAGGTGGAAAGTGCAGATTCTATGGTACGATAACTTTTGAAAATTTGAATTACAGAGTTAAGGTTCCTGGATTTAGCAAAAACATTGTGCTTTACAGGGCATTCAAATTTTTAGTGAAGTTGCTAGAGAAGATGTAGATTAAGTAACGATAGGATTTAGTGTAATTGATCATCTATTGTGGAATTGTGCCCTCTTATGTCATGGTACTCTTGGCCAGGTTAAAGGTGTAGGTCATTGGTAGGCATATGACCTCTTGTTTGGCTTCAGTGTGAAATGGAGTGCATCTGAGCTCCAAAGTACAACAGACTCTCCTTTTTCATGCTTTTTATTGAGGTTATGCAAAGCAAGGAGCAAAACGGTCACTGGCACTAGCATTGTACGTGTGTCATGATCTTCTTGCATATCCACTGGAGCTCCTTATAGAGAGGACATAAGCTTATGTCGGAGGGTGGTCACGGGACTTCTCGAGAATGGATGGAGTAACTGGTGCTTAATCACTAAATCTTCCCTAAAAGTAACCCTTGAGATAGTGGTCTTTCCAAACGTGCCCTCTATCAATCCCAGTAGTTTTCAGCACGCTTCTGATGTTTTAAAAGTGCCTGCACATTTAAATGACAGGTCGCCATTTAATTTAATGATGTGTTTGCAGTTATTCATGGGATATGGAGGAGTAGGCGGCATGTGTTATGGTATGGGATGTTACACAATAAACAGTAAACAAATCGAGAGTTTTTGTTGTACTTTTTTAGTTTGTTGTGGTGGGGTTTTTAAAGTGTTATTAAAGAATGGGTTATCAGTGTACATTGTTGCAAATGCAGGTGATCCAGGGATTGATACCTGATTAACTTTTTATGGGAGAGGGTGTTTTATTTTGCAGTGTCACATAAATAATACGTGTAGTTGGTTGGATGAAGATTTCAAGTGCAAACATTTCTGCCAGTAACCTTGACCCATATATGAAGGAACTAAATTTGTTGAGTGAGATTGGGGTCATTTAGTCTCTGTGTTAATTTATTTCTTGTCCTTTGCTAGGCAGACGTTGCCAAGCGCAGTGCGTCAGATTGCATGGTGAGAACATGATATGCTTTATCAGTGTCTGCCTGCCAAATCTATTTGACATAATATTTTGGGCTGCTTTCAAACTGAAGTTCTTTAAGAGGGGGGAAGAGTCTGGTGCTCTCGTCTTCCTCATTGGTGACATTTTCTATTGCGTATTTAATAAAAAAATCTTTAAATAAACACAGTACTTCCCATTAATAGCATGCATACAATGTTATTTATATTCTAATCCTTTCATAGTATTTAGCCATGGGCAGAGTTGGAATTTTATAACCTCACTTTCACAAGACAAATAGTCTTGCTGGGATGATGTAAAACAGATTGCTGTTTGTTTTAAGGTGTGAGAATTTATGTATTTTCCACTTATTGAAGTGGACAGTGAAATAAATAAGAAGGGACACACCTGGGTTTAAAAGCGCATGCAAGTTGTGGCAAGGCTAATTCCAGAAAACTATTTTTATCTTTACGAAGATAGGAACAAAACTAGAGCACTCGCCCACTTTGGTACTCTCTTGTTTTTCTGTATTTATTAAGTTAAAACCTGTGACTCGTATGGTGGTTTAAGAGAGGATAAATGATACAATTTTTGACGCAAGGACTCTGCAAGACTCGGTATGCACTTCCTGTTTATTAGCTCTGTGCTGTTAAAAACCCTCCATAAAAAGAACGCCCAGTAAATACTTCTCAGCAGTGCGAGCGCAACCTTCACACGAAGAATATTTGTCACAGCTTTGATCTGGGCCTGCAGACGTACCCTCCCTTGGCAGAAGAGGAAAGGGTTGCGCTACATATGTATTGTGACGGAGCTGGACTCCCTCTGTGCAGACTATTGCAGATCATGCAGCTCAGAGCTGTTGCTCTAATTCATGTTGAGTTTATGGAGGTCAGCCTGTGACTGAGAAGCAGAGGATTTGTCCTGACATTGCACCTTTCCTGTGTTCTCAGCCAGAAGTTGAACAGAGAAAAATTGCATCTACATTAACTGTAGAAGATTTTCTGAAGCTGTCTTAGAGGGCACTAAATCAGCTGTGCTATCGATTTTGTAGAAAAGACAGCTGCAAAGCAGATGTGAGGACTTGAATAATCAAAATCATTAGCTTCAAGCTTGACATCATTTCAACTGCTTTGTTGTAAACTTAAAATGATGAGCAAACAAGGTGAATTATCTAATGACTGCTCAACTTAAATAGCTGTTTTTTGTTGCTTTTGAGAGACCTGAACAGGAAGGTGGGGTGGTAATACAGTATGCAACTCGTTGAGTCAGCTAGGCAAAAATTTGGTCCCATCATTTTGTCCCTCCCGGTTGGAGGAGATGAGAGAAGGAATGTCTCAGAATGTCTGTAACCCAATGTCTCAACCCAACCCCATCATGTTACAGGCTATATCTAGCTGCAAGGAGTATTTCCAAAGTAAGTCTTTAATTGCTTTCTGAATTCGGTGCTGTGTCAAAACTGTTATTCCTTTTTACATCACCTATGCTCTCATAGCTACTTATATTTTAAGTTATTAAAAATGAAAGCCCTCTCATAATACTATTTGTTGGAAGTCCTGCTTCGTTGTGTATCTTAGCATCTAGGCTTAAGGGAAATAAGTGAGCCAGTTTAATACTGGAATTTTCCAAACGTCTGTCACAGAATTGGCTTCACTTTCAGAAGATGGTGGCTAATTATGACTACAACACAGACAATAATAAGGAAATTATTTCACCCTCTATTTGCTTTCAAAATAGAGACCTTTTCTCAAAATAATGTTTTCCATCTGTTCTGAGATTTCACCAAGCTGCTGGATCAGGGCAACAGAAGTGAGAAGTTTGATGTCTTTGCAGTTTGATGTTCTCGTAATGTGAAACGTGGGGAAGTGGGGAAGAGTGTATTGCATTAGGCTGAGGAAATCAATAGAATATACAGTACCCTTGGCTTGTAGGCTGAAGTGGGAATAAATGTTTCTGACCTGTGTTCTTATATTGGATATATGTTTTTAGGGGGTGAGAGGGAGAGCAGGACAACTTTCTAAAATGTGGATTTTGCATTAAACTGTTAGGTACCGATCTTCCTCTGTACTTCGGTAGAACTTTCACAGATACAGGAAGTACTTTTCTGAAATCCCTTTTACAAATTAAGACTCATGTGGTTTCTTTAATACATACAAAATATTTGGGAAACTCTGGATGCTGACAGAGTGGTGGAAAATATTTCCTTGGGTTCTGTGGCTTAGAGGATGGCTTTAGACTAGATGGCAGGTAAGAATGCTCATGTTTGTAAAAAAGCTTAAAAATTTTCAAATACCGTGTCTTGAAAATAGGGATTATTAATTATTAGTAGAATTAAATCCTAGGTAGGTAATAACTTTTCGATGGGTCCTTTTCGAGAGAATCGGTGAAATGGATATATCTATTAGAATTTTCATCTGAAACCCATCTTATATGGACAAAGTACCCTGGATGTCTGGATAGTCATGGCCTATATTGCATTGTATATCAAGACTGAAATGCCAGTGTACTTAGAGAAATGTCTCCTAGCCACCTACAGCATTTCAGGCTTCTGTGACCTTATTACCATTTCTCTTTTCATGAAAGCTAGTGATGAAAGAGCACTCAATAGATCTTTTACCATTATCCAGCCTGTTTCCTGTGATCTTCTTAAGAGAGTTAGGGAGAATTCCTAGCTGGGAAATGAATCTTAGGGTTAATGCAGTCTATCTTATCTCAGATCCCACTGGGAGAATAGGCTTTCTGTAATTCAGCTGCAGGTTATCCCTTCTTCGTGCAGACAAGATGGATGGGGAGATAGAACCGCTCATTTAAAAAAAAAAAAAATTAATACTGAGGTAGTTTTTTGGAAGACAAGAAAAAATTTGATTCCAGTTGGGCGCATGAGGAGAAAGGTTTGGGTGTAATAAATGGAACATTTTTAGAAATGATCACTTTTTATTTAAAGTAATAGATTCAGAGAAATATGGAATCCACATTATTGAAAGTGATAAAACCATGTTGTCAGGGTCTGAATGTAAAACCAGGTTCCGCCTCATCCCCCAGTCATTACATCTGTTAGCTATCTCCTGATTAAATAAAAGCTCTTTTAGATTTAGTAACTTTGCTCTGGATATTGTGGCATCACTGTGCATGTAATGGTTTTAATAAATTTCATTTATAGAACTAAACAGAAAAGCAATCCCTGGCAGAGAGGTCTCTGGCTGCAATCTGTTAACTCTTTAGAAACCCATTGTCAGCCAGCATATATACTGAACCTCACCTACAGCACTACAAACAACTGCAAATAATTAATGTGGGTTTAGTTTTGTTTTCTCTTTTTTAAACTGGAATATATAAAGATCATATGTAGTTCTGCTTGCTTTCCCTTTGCAGTTGTGGCAACAGTAGATAATTTTTAATAAAGGTAGAATCTTCTATGGAAAGTAAGTTTACAGGAAAATATTAATCCAAGTCCTGTCCTTTTTTTGCTGTTGTGGTTTAACCCCAGCCAGCAACTAAGCACCACACAGCTGCTTGCTCACTCTCTCCCTGGTGGGATGCGGGGAGAGCATTGGAAGGGTAAAAGTAAAAAACCTCATGGCTTGAGATGAGAACACTTTAATAATTGAAATAAAATAATTATTGTAACTAAAAGGAAAATAATAAAAATCGAGGCAAGTAAAGTCAAAGACAGACAAGTGATGCAAATGAAAAACAATTGCTCACCACCTCCCAACTGATGCCCCAGCCTGTTCCTGAGCAGTGCCCTCCGGCCAGCATTCCTCGTAGTTTATATACTGAGTCTGATGCCATATGTTATGGAATATCCCTTTGGCCGGTTGGGGTCAGCTGTCCTGGCTGTGTTGCCTTCTAGTTTCTTGTGCAACCCCCAGCTTGCTCGCTGGCAGGGCAGCACGAGAAGCTGAAAAGTCTTTGACTTCAGTGTAAGCGCTGCTCAGCAACAGCAGAAACATCAGTGTGTTATTAACATTTTTCTCATGCTAAATCCAAAACACAGTACTATACCAGCTACTAGGAAGAAAATTAACTCTATCCCAGCCAAAATCAGGACATTTCCAAAAATCCCAAAGGAAGAATCAGACATATAAAATTTTTTGGAAGATAAGAGCAATCTGAAAGGATCATGTAAGAGTAGGCTCATCCTCTAGAGTCTGGACCTTACTTAGAGCTGACTGTAAGCCTATAGATTTTTCACATTTGTGTTTTAATTTATTTTTGAGTATGAAAACAAGGCTTTAGAACAATAAACACATTTTTGGTAGTAAAAGGCAATTCTTGTGTGATCCCAGTGAATGGTTGTTAAGTCCGCTTTGTGTAAATCTACAGAGGGTATATCCTGTGCTAACTTTCAGCTGCTCGCTCTGAGCTCAAACTGAAACAGGACAGATGTGTAAGTCTGGAGGTTGCCAGTTCAAATTCTTCATGTTGGCCAAAGGCTTTGTGTCATGTGTGTATGGAACAAGTTATATTATTATATATTGTGTGTGCTGCAGATAGAAGGGGATATATGCATGAGCAGAACCATCATTTTAAGAGTAGCTTCATCATTTTGTGACAGCAGGAAATTACAAGATATCAGAAACTCTTATTCATAGGTGTCATTCTACGCTGACATTGTATAGGAATAGCACTAGGAACAGCCCTGGGACTGGGCCCCTTCTGTGTGTGTCAAAACCCCAACTGTCTTATCTAATTGTTCCTTCAAAACCTTTGGAAAAGGAAAGAAACACATTATTTAGAAATTGTTTTTAAGGAATGTGAAAAGAGAAAACAACTGGACCGTACGTAAGAGATTTTGGTCTTTATTCTTTTCAGGTTCAAGAAACAGGATCTGCACAAAAAAGATCTTTGCTCTTACATCTCCTTTCTTCATGCACACTTCTTCTGTCTTCCTATATGTGTTGCATTTTTTGGGGAGAAGAGAACACTTAAAGTAAAATCAGAGTTGAAAGGGGAATTTTACCCTTGAACAGTTTGATTATGTGTATGGATAATATTGATAGCTTTGGACTTGGACACAAAACATGTACTCGTGCCAAACCCTGGAACAATAATGTGATAATGAATGATACGTGCTGCATGGTACCTCTGCAAGGAATGATGAAAACACTGTACTTGCTTTTGCATCACTGCTGTATTACACCTTACTTCCACTGATGACCACAGATAATTGTGTGGCTTACCTGCATTTAGTTAAGCTATTGGCATCTCCTTGTGAGATGGTAGGCTCAAAATGACTGCATCAGGAGCCAGCTTCTTGGAGAGTTGTGCAGTGGGAGTTCTGCTGTTTGAATTATAAACTTAGGGAATGAATATCTTTTTTTCCCCCAAATGAAATTTACTTCAGTGTATTTGGGGGAGGGGAGCACAGTCTTCAACAAAAAGTTACCTCTTTTGTTGATGTCGCTGTCTTTGTACATCACTGTTGATGAAAGATAAAAATGGCCCATCAGAAATGAAAAAGCCAAGTCCTTTTCCATTGACGTCTATGAGCTTTGGGCTAAACCTAAGCAGCAGAGTGTCACTCAATTTTAGGGAGACAACTTGGGGAGGAAAAGAAAGAGAAATGGGAAGACAGATCTATTTTATCCTCTCTATGGTCCGTTTTAAATTCCTTGTTCCTGCTGTCTTCTCAGGGCTCCCAGAATGTTAAAATACATTGCTTAACAGCCTAACTCACTTTGTGAGTTTGGAAGTCATACTGTTATCTCTTTAAGACCAGGAGGTTAAAGTGTGTTTTACTGAAATACACACTAGCAGATAGTATTTGTTCTACTCTAATCAAGGTCAGAGTCGGAGAGGATTACCTCATTTAATTTTGTTGTTTCAAAATTCTTTATTTTTTAGAAATCCAGTATGTACAACTAAAGAAGTTTTAAACACTTTTCTCACTTTTTTGGAAACAATACATCTTGAACTCTATCATTTTCACGTCAGAGGACAAATATGAGAAGATTAAGAGGAGGAAAAAAAATCATCCCTTTCCACAGTTTGTGTTATATTGATCAAAGTTTTATTTATCCTTCATACGGTTTATGCCTGCTTTTAAGTCAAAAGTAATTTTGCTGCTACTTCTCTGGCAAAACTGGTCCTTTTATGGCAAATCTGACTGACATCTCACTAACCCGTAATGTTTGATGAGGAGATAAGATTAACTAAAATAGTGCTTCCTGGATTAGATACTTTGGCCAGTATATGCTGTTTGCGTGATTTCTGTTACTTTTCATCTTGCTCTTCCAGTTAGTTCTAAATCGAATATTCAAGATAATTATTAGCTTTCAGTTCTTTCATGTAGGTAATATACTACAAATATATAATGAATACTGTACTACTGGGTGGGTCTTATAGTCTAAGCAATAGTTGGTTTTGTTTTCTTCCTCATACCGGTTAAGGAATTGAAAGCAGCAGTAAATTACCAGCAACTGCCCTGGCTTTCAGGAACCCAGAAAGAGCACCAGAAAGACATTGTAGCAGCTGTGAGGGACAGTCAGTAGAGTTATTTGAAGAAGAGTTTCTCTGAACGGTGGATCTCCTCTGACTTCCACTTCTGTAGGTGTCAAGCTATTGCTCTAATGCCTGGAGATTATGCCAGTGATTGCAGTGGCCGTAATGGTCCAGCTGGGAAAATGCAGTCCAAAGGCTGTATTCACAGTTCCGTATTTTGTGTCTGTGTAAAAGACACAGAGTGGGCGAGTGAAGAAGCCTACTCTCTGGATTTGTAGTTGGTTGTTATATGCAGGGCATGCACAGTTTTGTAAAATACAGGAATGAGGCCTTTGATTAATAATTTTGTAAATATATGAATAAGCCAAAGGCGCTTACAGAAAGCGATGGGTGAAGGCATGGGGGAAAGGAATGGAGAAAGAACAGAGTGCACGTGCAAAGATGTTGTAGCAAATCACAGCACTTCGGATGCCTAGATATGAATTGACTTGAATTCATTCTGAAAGTGGAGAGACAGTTGTTGACCTTTTCAGCTGTTTGAAATGGAGTTGCACTGTGACAGGGGTGTCCAGAAAAGATTAGCTGTGGCAAAGAGACATGCTTTGCCTATGGGCAGGGTCAGTAGGCCAGCAAAGTCAGCCCAAAGCTTGTCAAGACTGATTACATGTCAAAACCAGCTCTTGGGTGCTATTTATTGCACCTTTTAAACAGTATTTTATGGCGTGTGTTTCTTGTGCTAATAGTACAAAAAGCAACAAGGTTGATAGTCAAGTGTTCTATTCCATGGTATTGCTATACTGACAAGGGTAATAAAAGCTTTGATTTGAGGATGCTAATTGTTTTGTGGGAGAAAACATCAGTGAAGCAATCTCATGTGTTTTGATTTTTTTTTTTTCTGGATCAGCAGTAATTTAAGAAAGCAATCATTAGCACTGTATTTCTTTTCCTTTTTGTGATTCTTCCCCTTCTGTTCTCATATCCTCCCCTTGTCAGTGCCATCTAAGTACTGTAGTGTTATCTCACTTTGTCCGGGAGGACTCTTAATCTTTAATGTCACTCAGGAATGGATTGAACTACCAGGTTCAACTCAACAGAATAATTTTTTTTTTCCTCTGGTTTTGATATTCTGAATGGGTTTGAATCTTACTGAATGCAATGAAGTAATGCATTATAAAATAATGCAATAAAATGACACTGGCAGAGATCGAAGTCCAGTCCTGAAGTTTGGAGTCCACGCATAGATCAACCATAGTATATTACATTAGGGGTCTTCTGTAAAATTATCACCGCATTGCAAAGTCCTCACTGGTTTGAAAGACTTTCTAGTGCTGAGCTGCAGGTGAATAAAAATCCCACTGTCAGCAAAGAGCCAAAAACTACCATAAGAAGTTGTTGAGTTGTAGTGGTTCTAGAGCTGCTGTCCTTGACTGATATCTTTTCTTCTAAATGCTCAATCAGATTGAGAAGGTAATATACATACTATACACTACCCTTATGTTTCTCTTCACATAACAAATGGCTGTATTTTTTGTGCCACTGTTTATGAAATAGAGATACTTTTCTTGGAAATGAAAGAGGAGATAAGCTATACGATATTATGTGCCAGTCTGAGCTGCCAGTAGCTCTGTATTAAGTTGTGGCACATGTAACTGAAAAAATTCGGGTCCTTCTGGTTAATGTGTTTGCAGTAGGCATATTTACTTTGTCAGAATTGCTCTGACAAAAAAATTGCCAACATACAAGTTGAATAATTATTTAAGAGCAGATGTAAAGAGTCTAACCAAGAGTTTTGCATAAAAGGATTTAGTTTTTTAGTCTATCAGAAACCGATTGTGAATCAGTCATGTCATGCTGTGTCATGCGAAGACGGAAAAAAATGAATGGGGATTTATAAACAGACATAGAATCTGCATGACACATGATACAGCCTTGCCCTGCCCAGCATTGGTAAGGCGTCAGCAGAGAACTATCTTCATTTGTGGCCCACTGTTCCAAGAAAATGTGGCCTGATGAGAAATCCAGAGAAGAAGAGTGATGGTGTAAATAAGAAACCTATTGAGAGAGACTGAATTTCAAGTCCTAAAGCTAAGAAGGAACATGACAGCAGCCCTCAGAGATGTAGAAAGGCTACCACAAATAATTTTTCTCCATATTTGCAGTGACAGAAAATAAGGGAATTAAAATATTAAGGAAAATCTGGGTTGAAATTTGGGAAAAGCTTTCTGAAGGTGGTGATGATAAAGCTCTGGCCTACAAAGCCTCTGTTGTTGTCAGTGATCTCTGAACAGATTAGAGAAACCATAGGATGGACAGAGGAATGACATGAAGGACTTTACAGCTTTTTCTAATACTGAGCAGTTCTAGGACTGACTACAGAAACGCAGCTCAGTCAGAATATAAGTTTGATCTCTCAAATATATCTGATAATTATTTAATATTCTTTTCTAATTTATTATAGTAGACCCCAGAACTCTGAAATTACTTCCCCAGGTTTTGTGCATCTTTGAACTAAATCATGCAAGTATGAGGCACTTAGCTTTCCATGGGAGGAGCACCACTGTTACGGTTGCTACTTGTTCACTGGGATTTATTTACCATTTAATTAAAATACAGCTTCTATCTGGAAACCTTTTTTCTTTCATGTTATCTATTTCTGTGTCTGTTTTATAGAGGAGTTTAAGGTAATTAAGACATTATGCAATGTAAAGTAGGCCTTTCTATGATACTTCATGCTGTTCATCAGAATCTTCTGGGATTATTGAAGTCTGGCATCATCCATGTAGTTAAGATTCATGTATACTTTATGTGAGTGAATTTATTTATAGTCCTTAGAGAACTACCTTTTCTCCATGTCTCCATACGCCAATGGGGCTATGCTTTTCATTCGTGTGTTGTCTGTTATGATAGGGGAAACTGGAAGAATAGAATTGTCATGAAAACTTGGAGTATTTACTTGGATTTTATAGAAGTGCTTAAATGATTATAGGAGTGGATTAGAAAGCCTATTCTGAAAGTATTTCCAGTGTTACTGAGAAGACCTGTGAGAAGGTGTTTTCATTTGCTTAGTGTGTAAGAGTGAATGAGCAAGAAGGTAGTGCTAAGATGGAGTAGTCTAGATCTGATTCTGTAAATTCATAAAACAAAAAATTTCTGATCTGAAGAAACTTTTTTTCTCTTTTTCACTGTAAGCCTAAATAAGAAGTTAGCACAACCCAGTTCTTAATTCCCCTTCTAAGGGCTTGCAGCGAATTCAAGTGTTTTACTGCTCTGTTCTGGGAGTGTCTATGCAAATGCTGTGTTTCTGTCCTCCTGGATGTAAATTGTGTCCACTGCATAATATTTATTCGAGTGCTTTTTTTTAAGCTAAGATGATGAGTTGTCATCATGTGATATTTTCTATTATTTAACGGTAAAAATTTTAAATCTTTATCTGATTAATTTAAAAAAGGAAAAAAGAAGGTTGAAAAAAGGTTGGAAAGGAAGTTGGTTTTGAATTCTTTTAAGCATGTATCACTTTCTTGAACTGTTGTCAGCTAGAGTTTGGATGGTTTGAATGAACAGGATGGCATGTAGTGCGCAGTCATAGCATGTAGAAAGCAGTCAGGGTCAAATAATCTTATACCATGTTTTATGCTTTCTATCCAGCATTTTTGTAGGTTGGCTTTAATACAAATGAAGGATGGGAAGCCTGTTTCTGGAGAAATTATGTGATAAATTTTTGCCTGGTTTCTGCATTGCCTTTATACTATGTAATGCTTAAAAATCTTCATAGTCATGAAACCAAGTGAGGAAGATAACTGGTAATCTGTTCAGGTCTCTGGAGTATCAAAACAGTATTACTTCCTTCTCTTTCTATTTAATAGCTTTAATAGTAAACTTCAGTGTTTATTTGATAAGTCAAACCAAGAGACTGATGAAGGTTTACTCCAAAATAAAAAGTAAAAAAAATGTAACATGCTCCTCTCAAGCAAGGACTCATTCTTAAGCATTTCATTTGTGTTCCCTTTAAAGCGTATTTGTAAAAGTGTTGATTTTCTTTTAATTATCAACAGTTAGAAAAATCATTGCTTCAGAAGTCATTTAGGCCAAGATTCAAGAGAACATGATGAGACAGGAAAAACAGATGATGATAACTTTTATTTCCATTTTAGAGATCCACCTTGAAGAGAATGTGTGATTGCTAAGCATAAAATATCCTTACATTTGAGTACAGCTTCAGTTTCTCTGTACCATATACTTTTATAACTTTATATCTTCAGACAGCTTTATATCTGTCTGAATTAGGCTAATAACATTGGCTCTTTGGAAAACATCAGAAACTGTCAAGGGAACTGTCCAAGCAAGGAACAAGTCTTTTTATCATGACAGAAATATGGATGCAAAAAACTCTTTTAACTTCTTAAATATGTACAAAAATATGGTAATAATAGAGCCCACTTAATGTAAGCCAATTAAAAGAACAGAAAAATGTAAATACATCTATAATTCATCCTACTTAAGAATGATAAAGCATTTTCAAACTTAGATCTGATTAAGAAAATCTCTAAGCAGTATATAAAACCTATCCTGTGATTCCTTCAGTTTCAGCTGTTACACAACTTACCAAACTACTGTTTTCTTTGTGCTCCTTGAAAATTAAATTTTGAAGAAGTCGTGCAATGTCTTTGAGAGAAGATTAGATGCTCTTATGCAAATAGTGCTTTACAAATACCTCCTTTTCTCCCCCACCCTTCCGAATCTGATAAAGTTTTAGCATTGCTTTAACAAAAGATCAATTTTTCTAGGGAGTAAATTTTATTTTCTTTCTATGTGAATGGCATTTGTGGTGAATCTAAATAACAGGAAGTGGAACATGGATCTAAATAGCCCATGTCTTTTGTTTTTAGCATCTGATCGAAAATATTAGCATTTATTTTTGCTCGTTAAAAATAAAAGGCAAATGCAAAGGATTGAGTGTGAATCCAGACGCAAATTCAGGGCAGGGAGGATCAATGTGGGTGGTTTGAAAGGTGCTGTCGGATGTTTCTTAATGGGGGACACAATTGTTGGAAAGATCAACCTGTAGCTGAATTGATTTGGCTTTCAACAGGGGATAGTATTTCAGATAGAAACACCTAATTGGTAGTATACAGTAAAAGTGACACAATAAAAATGTCTGGCCTGTGTGTTAATTGCTCTGTCTGAATTAATACAGCCATATTATTTATTGGAATACAGTAATCAAACCAGCTGCTGACTGTTACAAAGGGGGGCCATTTCAATTAACAGGCATTGCTCCCAAAGGGGCAGTAAGGAGAAGTAAGCAATAGATGTATGCAGGTATTCAGGGGAGAAACTGAGTGAGAGAATGGCTCATTCTTGCACTCAAATGAGATGTGAAAGGACTTAAGCTTTGTAGAGAGTTTCTGTGATCTTCAAGGTGGTTTCTTATAAGCTTTGTTGCATAGTTGTCTAAGATTTCTTATTGGCAGATGGAGCAATTAGTATTAGCAGCAGACCTCTTTATTTCCTTGTGGGTAGAAATGAAATGCCATAAAGCCTAATCAATCTTGGTTCATCCTTAGTTACTGAAGTAGATGCTCAGATTCACTTTCTGACTTTTTGAGGGCAGTGAATTGAATTCATGTCTCCTTTTCCTTGACTGCGTAATGTTTGGACAGCAGCACGTGCTGCATGTCTTGGGTTTGAAGTGATTCTCATTTACGTCCACACTTACATATTGAGTGGGTGAGAGAGGCTGAGTAGTGTGCAAGACCTTCCCGAGGGATGGGAGGCACATTTGCTCGTATTCCTTTCTTTTCCCAGTGAAAAATATCTAAAATGCAAGAGAATTCTTGATCTGCCTAGAATCTGTTACTGGATGAATTTTCAGTCTTCTAAATAAGTAAAAAATATAACTCTCTTTTTTTGAGGCCAACATGTGTTAATCTTTGTCAATATAACTGAAAAACACCCAATGTAAAAGCTTGCCTCAAAGATGTGATTGCTCATAGTGACATATATCTATACTGCTGGAATTTCTTCCTTCCCCTTTGTTTTATGTTCCTATAATACAGTCCTTAGGAGACTGAATTACCTTGATAGTTAGTGCTTGAGCAGTTTTGTGTGTTCCTTTTTTTTGATTTTTTTTTTTTAATATTTTTATTTCTTTAGTAGGTTGATTCAGGATTTTGGGATTTTCAGGACTCTCTTGGCTCCAGAGTGCACCATCTCTGAGTAACATATTTGTGCAGCCTGGTGTTCTTAGTCTATACCAAATATTTTACCCAAAATATTTTTATCTGAATGAAATATCCTGTGTTACCACTCTCTGTTTTATTAGGTTAGCGGCATGAGGGAAAAATTAAAAGCAAATGCAAAATGAAACAATCTCAGACACACAACTCAAATTACTAATTTTCCAATCTAAATGAAGACTGTAAAATACCATAATACAACAGTCAAAAATCATTATATGAAGGTAGTGGTTCATAGGTTGGGTATCTTGACTAAGAGACAGATAGTTATGATAAAAAGAAGACCTCCAACCTCACAGCATGTCGCGTCGCTGAAAGAAAGGTGATAGAGAATAGACTTCAGAGAATAGATGATAGACATTTTAGTGGCTGAAGTTGAAATTCAGCATAATATATGGGACCTAAGCATTCTGGAACAGAAAAAAAATCTACCAGAACCTGTTTGCAAATATTCTGTTTTCTGTGAGGACACTAAATACATATGTTTTGGTCTAAAATCATGAAAAGGCAGTAATCTAAATATACAAACAATTTTTGTATCTATAGAGTTGGCACCTTGACTCTTACTGCAAAATATTACTTTTAAACATACTCATATTTTGTTGATATAAATTATGTTGCAATTGTGTGCTAGGTGCTTTCTGTTTCTTCTATAATGGAAAGCTGGCCCAAAGCAGAGGTTTTTTGAGGCTACAGTATTGCAACCAAATTCTTGATGTAACGAACCCATACTAGAGTGTGGGTATGTCTATACTTATGTATGTGTATGTTACTGGTATACAAAGTCCTTATACAAGACAGAATGCCTAGTGATGAGGAAGGTGGAACAGGGTTGGTTTATGGAATGTCTCTTGTTGCCCTGAAAAGTGCCAGTGGTGGGAGTGTGGGTGAAGGCTGAGTGGACTTTTTTGCAGTTTTTCCCCATTAAAGGCTTTGCCTTGGCTCAAGGGATTAAGTATTGATTCACTTGGCGCTTGTAAATCACTTAATTCATCAGTAAAATAAGCTTTTCCAAGGAACTGTCATTTTTTAGCTACTAAAATATTAGTAAATTTAGATATAAAAGAAATTATTGCTTTGAAAGGATATAATCTCTGTTAATAGTTTTAATCCCGAGTGCTAAATGCAATAAAATTTACAGATGTTTGCATTTTCTTCTTAAAAGAAACTGAGCTTTAATTATGAGTCAGTTAAAAGCAGAATCTTTTTGTGATACAGATTTGTTCTGAGTGAGTTCAAATATCAAATGCAGCCTGGAACAGCATGCAGTAGGCTTAAGAGCATCTTTATTGTGTTGAAATTCAATTTTAACTGGTCCTTATCAGGCTTCACTTGATTGTTTTCCTGTAATTTCTTCAAACCTTGCCATCAATCAAATCAATGGCTTAAAAAACTCAACAAAGTAGTATTTGAGTCATCAAAATACTATCATGAATTTAGAACAAAAGAGGAGCTGTTTAGAAACTTGGACTGGAGGGATGAAATGTCCTACTTTTTCCAAAGTACTGATTGGTTGGGAAAAAATGTTATTGTTGGATGCAAGGCCTTGGTTTGGCAAAATAATTAAGAACTTGGCTTGGAGTCAAGTGGGTCTGGTATCAGGAAATTTTGATTTGCAAGTCTGTTGTTGCAGAGGTGGGGAAAACTTAATGCTAAAAATAAGATTCTTCATTAAAAAGGAATGAAAACAAATCATAACTGAAAAAACTATCAAAAAACATAGTAAAGCAGACACATCAACATTTCACTGGGCTATCTTTGTTAGTATTAAGAGCAAGTGACAGTGAAACAATCTTATCATATCTGTATTCGGTGTAAGTCAAAATTCCTTCTGAAACTAATAGTAGTGCTAATGAATTCAGCATATAAAAGAATGATACTCCTGTGGTTTTGTTACATCAGCCCTTCCAAATTCTAATTTCAATGTATCAGTCTGGAAATAATAAAAAAGGCAAAACTGAGGATGTGGTGGGGTTTTTGCTGTGGTGTTTGGTTAGATTTTTTTTTTTAATCTTTTTTTCTTGTTTTAATGTTAGGCTTTTGAGCTGAGAGATTGGAGTTGTATTTTTAGTTTTCTGGTCAGACAGGAAGATTAAAAATAGCCTTTTAAAAAACCCTCTCCTATTCTTGCAAGAGTCTTTGTAACTTGACTTCAGGTTCTAAGGCTTTAAAGTGCTTGCAGTGCTAGGTGGAAGTGTGCAAGAGGCTTGTATCGTAAATTTCTTTGGGTAGAAAAAAAATTTGATTTATTGTACAAAATGCTGTACTCTTTAAAGTCTTGTTGTCATGGTTTTCATGTTATCACTGAGTTCTGCTCAGCTGTCTCATAATCTATGACAAAACTCTAGATAGCTACCATCTATTTCTCAAAAACAAGTGGCAAACTGTTTGGGGTTTCAAAATAATCATATGAATTGATCTTAGTGTGTATGGAACAAAGTCGGTGATTAGCAGAAGAAGAGGAAATAAAGGATTGAAATGTTCAGGGACTTCAAGTACCTTGGAAACTTGGATTTTATGGACAGACTTATTCTTTTCTGCAATTTTCTCTTTACAATTCACCAGTGTTCTGATTGCATGACAGTGCTCCTGTAGTTGCCATGATAACTTAGAAGGTCATCTGTAGAAATAGTCCTGCATTTTTTACATACATTTGTATATTTTAGAGAGTAGGTGTCTTTTTATGATTCCTCTTAGGTTAATATGATGAGCTTTTCCAATTAGCTGAAGAATAATGGCTTTTCCTTAATGGATATTTTCTTCTTACTGTGATTCAGTCCTCTTCTTTTGAATCTATTTTTTCATCAAAATGGGATGTATAATAAAATACCAGCATAAGGTACATGCCAGTGCATTTTGGAAATCTGTCAGCACATGAATGAGTGACTACTATCACATATTCAGCATTTTATTCACTCAGAAAGCAAAAAAACCCCACTGTGTTAGTTTGTAATAAATTAGCAGTAGATTTATAGCTGTGCTTTAATGATAAAAATATAGACCCCTAAGAATTTTGGTTGGAAAGAATAATTGTTCTACTTAGGAGCTAGGAGAAGGTGATCTGTCTGCATAATTTCTTTTGCAATTCTCTTGCTGCCAAGAGCAAGAAAAATGTCCTTTTCTCTATTGTAATAGTATTTAAGTAGACTCTGAGAGTACCTAAAGTTTTTACCTTGGAAAGTACAGCTTCCTAGAGACAAGGGAGTGTTTCCACCTCTGTATTTTCTTTTCTGTGTTACAGGGACAGCTCTTCACTCGGCTAAAGAGGAAAGTAGCTAGTGCTGTGTAAACCCCAGAAATTTTACACTAAAGCTTTCATCTTCTAAAATTCTTGTAAGCATGGAAGTGAGTCTTGAAAGTGTAGTTATTTCCCCCCACATGTGAAGAGGTATTGTTTTGACTGTGAGAATGAGAAATTTCAAATCTCTCTTGTAAAACTTGCTGAACAGTTTCTGCTCTTGCTTAGGTGTGGTTTTTTTTTTTGTTTGTTTGTTTGTTTGGTTTTGGTTTTGGCAGATAAATCCAGCTATATTACCATGAAGAAATTCAAGCTTTAGTAATGATCCAAAAGGAATCCTTCTTACTTGTCCTCGGAAGGCCTGACTTTTCCCTTACCAACCTGCCCATCTTGACTAAGCAGACTGTGTAACAGCTCTACATGAATGAGGGCTGGCATTTGGGCAGTTTGCTAGGAACACACCTAAAGATCTGATCCTTAGGCAGGCAAAGCTGGGTCTGATGGGTCCCACTCTACCAGCTACTTAATATATTTCACAGGATTTTATTCTTCTTCCAGAATCCTTTGAAAATGGTGATAGTATTTCACTAACAGTGTGGGAGACCTGTTATGCCACAGACAAAAAAACCCCAACAATGGGTTTTTTAACATCCAGGTTTAAAGAGATGTTTCCTTAGATAAACAGGGGAATTTTGTCTATGGATGATTTTTTTTCCCCTACGGGTATGTGATGATGTGTGAAAGCAGAATGGCAAAGACGAGCGTGAAGGAATGCGTTCCTTCTTTATAGGCTATCAAGTGTTGTGATACTGTGACTATCGCATGATAATGACTTCACGTTGGACCTTTTTCTTTTCTGCTTTCTGCCTGTGCTGAGACTTGGTCCCAGAGTATCCTCACCTGTTTCACTTTTTTTTTGACTTCTACTGCACACATGGTATTGTCTTCAAACTCCATTCCTTGTGCAAGATCCCCTTCTTTCACTTCTGTGGCTGCAAGGTATTTCCCTGGTCCCTAGGTACATGACCCTGGGTATGCTAGGTCTGCTGTGTTCTACCCATTTCTTGGCAATGAAAAAAATTACTTTTCACGACCACAGAGGCAAAATGGTGTGTGTATCTTTCTGACTTTTCAACCACTTAATGGAAAGAGGTGGAAAAACAACAGAAAAGCATTATGGAAAAAGATGTTTTGTTGCGAGTATCATAGATGTTGCCATAGCACATTGGTAAGTGCCAGTTTTATTTGGTATTGCACAGGGTTAGAATTGTATTTTATTTTTTGTATGTTGAGTCATACCTGAATTATTTCGGTTCTTTGCTCTCTCTCCATCAGTCCTGCCCAACAGTAATTAAGCTACAGCGGGCCTTTCCAAAGGCAGGGGAGTTTAAATATCAGTAATTTGATCTGCCCTGTTTACTGATCTCTGCTGTTAGCAGAGTTGAAAGTGAAATGTTTTAATTAAAACGATTGGCAATAAGTTGGTATAATGCCATAATTTGCACTGGGCCTCTTCTAGAAAATGACTTAACCTCTGCCTCCGTTGCTAAGGCAACTAATGGACATAATTGTAACTGGGTGTATATAGACAGCAAGTGAAGGGCCTAAAGCTTTTTTAAATTGCTGGGGTATGATGATGCTGAGATTAAAACGTGATGTTAGTAAAATAAATCCAAAAGTCTCTTCCATACTTTAAGTTCAGTCTTTACATTTTATCTTCTGGTACTGTTTCACATTTCAAAACCTTTGAGTTTGGACTCTCAAACCTTATGATGCCATATAATGCAGCAGTGTATGTATAATAACTTGTGATATAATCTAGAAATGGTAATGACTGTTCTACTGGGATTTAGAATAATGTTTTTGATGGAATCTTATCATCAATCTATATTGAATCGGCAAAGAGTTAAGAATTAGATCATTCATTATAAAGTATCCTGATCTGCATTTTTAGACAAGAAACATGAAAACTCCTTTTTTCCTCCTTCATTTGCTGAACCTTAAGATTCGTAATGCACCTGGGCCCTATGGTAAAATGGGGTATTTTTCTGAAAGAGATGTAAGAGCTCTGAAGAGAGCTTAATAGGTGCCCTTGACATGGTGCCTGTCACCGCTGCCCATGTGGAATTTGATGGTGTCTTTTAGATAAGGTTTAGGCTCTATACTTTCTAATTTGCACTATTTCCCCCCAGTGAGAGGAACATAAAATTGAACATTTAATATGCTGTTTCTTTGTTGGAAAATATTCGGAATCGGAGTCCAAAGAAATTACAACTCTTACTGAGAAGACAGAGAGCATGCACTTTACTCTCTGCTCTTTCCTACTGACCCAATCCATCTCTAGTGTTTAGGGTCTTAAAGACGGAAATAAACAGAATGCAATAATATAGCACGACAGTGCAAAATGTCTGTCTCAGAAGTGTAAACTTAAGCTTATGCCATCACTTATATGGAGCTAAGAATTCAATCATTTGAGGTCTTCCTCTTGTAACATCTTATTTACCTTTCCTATTTCTTCTGTATTTGTGTGGTGCACCCTGATGGCTAGGACTGGGCAGGATAGGGAAGTAGCAGATAGACTTAGCTGTAGGAAAAGAGAGGTGCCTGACATATAACGCAACTTGATCACATAGCTCGTTTGCTTTGCCTTTATTCCTTCATTAGTACATGTATTCAGGCAAATTAATTTGAAAATTTGTGCAATTTATGACATTATCGTATGGAATAAAACCAATGACAAAGATTCTTTGGTTTTGTTTTTAAAAACATTTCTGGAAAGAAACTTTATTCCAGTGTTACAGAATTCCTAAACCAAATCTAACTTGAGTCTGAGCCATTAAAAATTAAATTACTCTCCGGTCTTACATTATGCCCCTGTTTTCAATGAGAGAAAGTAAGGCTTTGCAAATAAAGGATTAATTCGGTAGTTTTACTAGAACACCTTTTAGTGCTCTAAAGCGACTAATTACTTAAATATTAACAAGTTGCACTTAAAGTTACTGACAATAGTTCATATAACTTGGCAAATATTTTAAAAGAAGAAACTAAAACAATGAGTGTATGAACAGCTTTACTAAAACATTTAAGTTTGGACCTAAGTCTAGAACTCTAAAGCATTTGAAATTATTGAACTTCATGGCAGAATTCTGGCAAAACAGGCTTCTAAATTAAAATGTTAAATTGTTTTGAAAAAGAGACAGTGTTCATTTGCAGGAGATCACGATTAAATTGATCTTGAAAGGGAAGAAAAATGTAAAAATTAGAAGAGGGAAAGAGAACTGCAAAAAATTAGAATTCAGCTAGTAGAACTGCCAGTCTGATTAAATGAACAATTTCAGTTTAAATCAATAAAACTCTGCATAAACTGTGTACTAAAAGTAGGGTTTTATCTTTAGCTACTGCAAATTGTGACTTACCTACTGAAATGAAATTGTGTGTTTATTTTTATTGTTACAAATAATATAATTTACCATATACTATATATAGTAAAATGATACCAATAGATCTGCAACATATTATTTCTGAACAGTTAGGAATATAATTCTCGTTACTTACAAGCCAGATTGTGATAGCTGTTGTTGAATGGTCCTATTCAGTGTGTGAAGATAGCTCTGAAACTGTATGTGGTGAGAATGCCTGATATAAAATTCATTCAGGTGTCAGGAGCATTTAGTGGCAATTATATCCTGTAAACTTACATTTTAAATAGTCCATCTGGATGTGACAGTGCCTGTAAAACCAGGATCAGTGGATAGACACTTCAAAATATGTATAGGGATATTACTGTTTGGCCTGTAAAAACCTTGTTATTTCCTGCTAAACTATGCTGAGTTGAAGAAAATGTAGGCGTCTATTCCTATATAAAATATTCTGTGCTGTGCACTTAATAAATAATGGCTCTGCAACATATGTATTTTGGCAAAGCAAAGCAGAATACTAATATTTGGCAGCTTTGATTCGCCCACAGTTGTCTTGTCTTCACTTTGGAAAAAACAGTGGATTGAGCCATCTGTGTGGTACTTTTTCGCATTGAGTATAGAAATTCTGCATTTAGAAAAATCGGGTTCGTTGGTACATAAGTTGTAATGGCATGATTTGGTTTCATAATCTTCCAAAAGAAAAAAACCCCTGAGTTTCTGTCCAAAGCTGTTGAGGAACATCAGTGATTGGAGCAATCTGGAGATCTTTGGAAGCCTATAAACTGAAGTCTAACTTGAGAGTTTATTTGGTGCTATTGGTATGCTCTGTTGCCAATACTACATTTTTTCCTTTGGAAGGGAGAAATGTCCAGAAAAAAACTTGGAGAAAGATGTAATGTCCCCTAGAACAACCTGTTTATGACCAGCTTTTTGTGCAGCAGCAGCCAGAGAGAGAGGGAAAGAGACTCCTTTCTAACGTTTTTTCCTGCAAGACTTAACCTATCTTTGCATGAGAAACTCATCAGACTTTGAGTGTTCCAGCTTGGGCTTCTTATTAATTCGCACCAAAAATTACTGCCTACACCTGTTTTTCTCATTTTTTTTTTTTTTTTTTTTTTTTTTTTTTATTCTTCTCATTTTTTTCCCTCTGGGAATTAAAAGGCAAGGGAATTACAGTGTGAACATTTTATATGTGCTGCAATACTCTATGGTGCAGCTGGGTACGAATGAGTTCTAACCACAGATATAGTTAAATATGGTCAATAACATGTTAAACAGTTCAGCAGAATGTTACAGTGCAATGCTACACTGCATTATAAAATCATAGAATTGTTTGGGTTGGGAAAGACCTTTAAGATCATCAGGGTCAACTGTTAACTTAAAACTGCCAAGCCCACCACTAAACCATGTCCCCAAGTGCCACATCTGCACGGCTTTTAAACACCTCCAGGGAGGCTGACTCCACCACCTCCCCGGGCAGCCCGTTCCAGTGCCTGACCACCCTTTCGGTGAAGACATGTCCCCTCACACCCAATCTAACCCTCCCCTGGTGCCACCTGAGGCCGTTCCCTCCTGTCCTGTCCCTTGTTCCCTGGGAGCAGAGCCCGACCCCCCCTGCCTACAGCCCCTGTCAGGCAGCTGCAGGGAGCGATAAGGGCCCCCCCGAGCCCCCTCCTCTCCAGGCTGAGCCCCCCCAGCCGCCCCCCATCCCACGGGTGCCCCAGCCCCTTCCCCAGCCTCAATTGCCCTTCTATGGACATGATCCAGCATGTCAATGACTTTCTTGGAAGGAGAAGAAATATTTTAAGAAATTATGAGCTAAAACTGTTTCATCCTTCGATTGTTCGTTACCCTAACTGGGAAAAGCTTGCAGGGAACCATGTCGGAGCAAATTATGGTTTATAAGTACAAAAAGTGTTATGGTTTATTAAGCCCGTTATTCTGGGTATTTTCCAGGGTAAAATAAAAAATATGGAAGATTAGCTCTTTCCTCTCTAAGAAAGTGCAAAGCTTACTTTTCTGTATCTTAAGATAATGATGCCTGACTAACCTATAGGCTGACAAAAAGTGCCACTATTGCATGACTGAGGATCACCTGTCTGAGGTCTTGGGGAGTGTTTGGAAGGAAACCAGTTTTGAGAGCAGATTGAAGAAATACAGTTCTGGGACTAGCTGATTATTGTTCTTTAAAGTTTGCAGCTGTTTTAAGTTGCTTAAGGGTATAAAATAGTTAAGAGTCCTCTGGGAAATACTTTGGAGGGCAGAAAGCAGACAAGGCAGACAAAAGAGGATGGAAAATACATTAATTGCGTTATTACAGAAAATACCTAGTATCACAGTCACAAACTGAGCATAAGCGGGCTGATTCAAGGTCTTGTGAAAACCCAAACCAAAATGATCGCATAGTCCTAAAACGAGGAAGGTGGCTTTGCTGAATTGTGTACTTTTGTCACTTTCCAAGAGAATACTGTATCAAAATTGCTTATTTTAAGCTACATTAATTGGCAGGTTTGAAAGAGCACTGTGCTGAAAGCTGTAATGCTATGCAGGAAGGTGCATCCTTCAGACCAGGTGCATTCCTGGTCTGCCAGCTCCTGGGAATAGTTGCACAGTCTCACGGTCAGTCAGGCCAGTTTCTTGTGCTGGGGGAGCCCCTTTCTGACCTCCTGGAGAGTTAACCGTGTTCTGGGTGGGTATGAAATGATAACTTGTAGCTTGCTGAGGACAGGGCAGAGATATTTAGTTGCCATTGACGATTATCTTGGATGAATGCATTTTCCCTGGCACCCCCTCTGAATTGGTAGCTGCCGCTGTTGAAGTAGAACTATCTAGTCTGAAGAACAAATCAGCATCCATTGTTACCTGGCTGGAAGAGAGTATCTTTACTAGGAGTTGTTTAGAAAGGACTTCAGAAAATAAGCAATGGACTTAAAATAGGAGAATTTGTAGCTCAAAAAGATGACTGGCAGTAATTTTAGCAGTTGGTAAAATCATATGGAGGTGGTTGAAGTCCACAGCTACTTGTACAAGAATTCTTTCACTAGAGTGACTGTGAGTCATCTTGGGCTACAGGCAGTAATAATACTAAAAGCTCCTTATCTAACTAAAAATGCAGCTTGAAAAGACAATTACCAGATGGCTCCTGATAAAATCAAAGGCAAGTCTGGAAAACCTGACCAAAATTACAGGAAACTTATGGCTATGGAAGGATGGTTGTATGACTTCTTCCAGATGTGGTATCTGCTGCTTAACAGTTACAGGAGACTAATGTGCCAGGCTTTTGGGAACACTAGCCATGAATTTTAATTGGATGGTCATCCTGCTGTGCATCCCCCAGAGAGTGTGCTGGAATAATTTGCTAGTGGGATGCTCATACAGAGAAAATCAGTATAACAGAATCACTTCTGGAGTTCATAATAATGGTCAGTGAGGAATCACATCTAGACTGTCACTTCTTTTATGTTTTGTTTCTAGATTTGGATTATTTTTTAAAGTATGTATGAGGGTTCTGATGCTCAGGGTGGTCAGACCTCCCAGGTGGTGTTCAGCCACAAATGATTCTGCTCCACCTCGAGGATATGAAGGGCATTCTCATACTACTTGTTCTCGAGTCAGTCCTCCACTTCACCAGGTACCTTCTCACCTTTATTCTGAGTGTGATGTTTCCTTTACACATATACAATATCTCCAAAGACGGTGGCAGACAGAAGTAAGTAAGAGGGCAGACCTGTGTGATTTCGTATTATCAGTAATCTTTAAGACCTGAAAATAAATCCGTGACATGACAGGAGTATGAACAGGAGGGAGGAGAGTGCAGGAGAAAGGAAACCTGGAGGACAAGGAGTCAAAAAGTGGAGAGAAGAGCAAAGTTTGTGGGCCAGTAGTATTTGCAGAGGAAAGGCTACAAAGAATTCCCGAAGATGGCAATAGGAAAAGAAGTCTCTAACAGGCAAAAAAGATAGGCTCAGTGAGAAGATGATGTAAAACAGGATGCATCGAGCTTTATTAGTTATTTGTAAATAACTGCAAGTGGTTGTTGTCCTGGAAGAGAAGACATTACAGAATTGTCCCTTTCAGGCTGTGAATAGGTGCTATTGTGAGTGAACAGGACAAAAATACAAAGAGAGGAACAAATGTAAAATATGTGGATAGAGTTTTGAGGATGCTTTGGCCTGCCTGCTTCCCATACTGCCCTAGTGTGTCTGGAGATGGAAAGTGGAAGCCAATCTGGGAAGCTTTTGACTTCAGCCAGTTCAGGAGAAGGTAGTCAAGTAATCTTAGCAGCTCATGCTGGAGGAGTGAGGTGCAGAAAACCAGCCCAGGTAGACTTTTTTCCCATGCATTCAGGGAGCCCTTTTTGACTACATGGTCTGCAGTTTATGACAACTGGCTTTAGTCGCTGCTGCAAGAAAGGAAAAATGTAAGAGCCAGTAAGCTGAGTGTAAGGGGTGTGAATGAGAAAGCCAGTGATTTCATGTCCCTTACTTTAGTACAAGGTGTATATGCAGAAGGTTTTCTCAGAATGGCATTTACCAACGAACGGTAAGACATTAATGGTGGTGTTCATATTTAGATCTATCTATCTTTGATAATGCATACAGTGAATTCCCCAAGCAGTTCGGAAAGATCAAGTCAGAATGACTCATGCTATTTTTCCTTTGCTTCGCTGGTGTCTTTAAAGTTCATTAAGGCTGACTGCTCCAGCTTGAGGCTACTCTTGATCCAGGTATAGAGGCCACCTATCCCCAGGAACAAGTGGTGTTATCTGTACACTGGGGACACAGAAGACGGGATTGGTCCTCATTTACCTTGAAAAGACAGTTCAGTAGTAACTGCAGGGACAAGTCTCATCAAGAACTAGCTTGATGAGTCAGCCCTTTCGCTTTCTTGTCCTCCCTAGCTCATGCTTTTTTTGGGTATGTTTTTGATAAGTAGGTCTCAAATGCTGTGCAAAGAGGCAAACCAGTTTTCTTGAGTCACCTCTGCTAGCAGGTGCCTCCTGGTAGCTAAAATCTAGTTATGCAGAAGATTTCACTGTACTCTGGGAAGGTCTTGGGGCAAGGATTGAGCAGCGTTGTGGAAAAAAGCACTAGAAACAGTCAATAAAATTAGAAGCTTAGCTTAAACTTTAATAAGGTACATATTGAGGAATGGAGATAGAGTTTTTCTGTCAAAGTATGTGATAGTGTTGTGAGATGGTATTTTATCTTAGATGTATAGTCTAGACAGGTGAGCTTTTGAGCTTTTCCCTTTTTGTTTTCCCAAATAAAAGCACTGATTAAATCACTCAAAATCCCAAATCTGGTGAAAGGACAGTATTTTTCCTCTGCAGTTCCTGTGCTGTTGCTCCTATGGCCTTGCAGCTGTAAACTCTGATATTGCTGTTACGGCAGATGCCCATACTGGTATGCAAGTCATCCCTTTGTACCCCTTTTCCTACCCCTTGATTGCAGCTTTTGCTTTGCAAGCCAGGACCCAATAGTGTGCCTGTACAGAGCTTACTGTCCACCAGCCACGCAGCAGCTTCCTCTCATCAAAGATACGCCAATCTTTCCCTCTCTTCCTCACTCGCACTCCGTCTTTTTCCCCAAAAGTAACTTTCACTTTTAGACTCAATCTATGCTATCAGTGATTGACTCTGCTAATAAACTGTTGTGAATGTGAGCCCATTTTCAGCATCCTTTGTGCAGCACTGGAGTTAATGTGTGCTAACCCCGTTATAGAAATAACCTTTTACGTTGCTGTATCATATCAATGCATCCAGAGACTAAAGCTGTCTGAGTGCTATTTTAATGTGTCATACTTCTGTTATACAATTCTTCTGAAGTGGTAAGTTTAAAAAACCCTCCAATTATAAATGGAGTTTCTAACTGTAGTTTCTCACATGCTGTTGACATTCAGGGTTAGAGTTTCAGAGTTAGGAGGCTGTAAATATATGGGCGTAATTGTAAATGCTATGAAATACAGTTTTCAAAATTAATTGTAATTATAGTATAATTATTATTAAAATAGAAAGTATATTCAGTACAGCTGGGTACTATCGTGTCACCTAAATGTTTGAGGATCAAAAGAAATATTTAAGATTTCTTCAAGCAGCGGCTTAGGTTTACAGGTTCTACAGTGGCAGGACACTCCTAAATGTGGCTGCTTTTCCACATAAATCAATATTGTATTTCAGAGCAGAACATTTCTAGTCTGTCTCAGTTTACACAAAAAAAAAAAAAAAGTAGTATTTTTTTCAACAACTCTGTGAATTAATTAATGCCATTTATTATTCGGAATCTAACCAAAGCTTGTCAGGTTCCCTTAGCCTGTGTATTGATCTGTAATATAAACTTCCATTTCCTGCATCTGCTATTAAGTGGAATAAAATTCATAATGGTTGCACTCCTGAGCAGCTGTTCACCTATCCTGTATTGTTGGGTCACTGGGGAAAGTTGCTAATACTTGAGGAGAACTTCACTGGTATATTGATGTCTTTTGTTGTTCAATTAACATTTCTAATGTGGAAGAATAGAAGATAGTATTTAATATGTCAGCCAGCCTTAAGACAACTCTGCTTCCATTTTCTAATGCCAAAACCTAATACGATGTTTATGTCCATTAGAGTTAAAATACTTTCCTTATTAGCTGCCTAAGTGCATTTCTCCAACAATAATAATGAAGGGCATTCAGTAAACTAAAACTAATTAATCTCCTCAGTCTCCTTTTCGTATTTATCTGATGCCAAAAGCAACATAGGGTTTTTCTAAAGCAGATTAGAACTAAGTTGTGGATGGTGCCTCCTTCCTAAACAAAACCTGCAAAATTATCAATTTCCGCAACTACTGTTATCTCTCCTTTCAGAAAGCTGCTGCTCATTCCTAACTGGGTTTTTGTTTATGCAGCTATCTGCCAGCAAAGGTTAAGCATTATTTGCTTTATTGCTGCTAGAATGCAAAGAAGCTACCGGGATCCACAACCCAGGACCTGCCATTCATGCAGGAGAGGAGCATTTGTGATTCTTGCGTAATGTGAGAATCTCTAGTATCAGACTCTGCTCCAGCCCACCCATTAGAGCAATTTTGGGGCACCTGTATGCTCCCAGCAGCCTTAATCATTGTGACTGGTAGATGAAACTAAGTCGTAACTTCTTATTGCACCCAAACTTATTTTGAAGTAGTGGAATAGATGGAAGAAGCCAGAGCGCACAGTGCTGTATTATTAAAGATGTCTCACTTGTCATCTATGATTGACTTGTGTTTCTTTGATCCAATTCAGATTTTTAAGGATTGTATGGGACCCACTCACATAGCAAGAAAAGTTCCTACCTCAAGGCAGTGCCTGCAGTGCCAGGATCTTTCAGAAAGCATGAGGATTTTTCCCAGATAGTATGCAGTAGATCATATAGGGATCTATCAGGCACACTAAGTATTAAGTTTATGGTGAATTACAATTATTTTTTTGATCACTGAGGAAAGGATGAACAGTATCATTCGCTTGATTCTCTACATATGAACTTATGCATTGTTTTGCTGCATTATATATTAATACACTAATATTGTCATGTATTAATTAGGTATTAGTTAACATGGAATTCAGTTATTGCAAATATGTTAGTGATGTAAATCATTATTAAAAAAAAAAAGTCTTTTCTGCTTTCCTCCTGTCGTTCTCCAACCAATGACTTGTTTATCATTCCATTGTTCTTTTTCAGAATGAATTTGGAGTGTAAAAGTTGTGATTCATGAGAAAACTTCAGCGCTCATCTTTTTTTGTCTGGACAATATCCTTATTTTAAGTTTTTGACTATGGAAATTTTCTCTTGATTGGCGACCCTAGCTTTGACACAAAGCACTAACTTGAAGTGTTCCTTTGTGTTCGTTGGTTTGTTTTTTTTTTTTTCCCACAAAAGCTATGTTTTTGATTTCCAGTCTTATTGCATGAGTGTATCACACACAAAGGTCCATCTGATCCAGTATCCTGTATGTACTGAGGACAAAACCACAGGTCTTGGGAAGAATGGAAGATCAGGGCAAATATCTTTGATAATTGCCCTTAAAACTTCTCCAAGCCTCCATGTGGGATATCTTGAACCCAATAAAATATTTTCATTCAATAACCCTCATTTCCTGAAGCAAAAACCTCCAGTAAAATGTATGTTTCAGGAATTATTTTCTCTATGGTTCATGTGGAAATTTTCTGATATCTTTGAAAAGACTAGGCTTTTTTTTTTAGTTTTGGGGTTTTGGAGTTTTTTTTTTTTTTTTTTTTTACTTGCCCAGAACCTTCTCAAAAGTTAAAGGAATGGCCTTTTCCTGTTTTACTTTAAAAAGTAAAAGCGTGTCCATTTTAAGTTAAAACAAATCGGAATGGATGTAGTCAAGCTGAGCCTTGAATACACCTTCTTAGAAAGTAAGAAGTATGATTAAAGTGTTCTGACAAATTCTTTCAGGTTGTGGTAATAAAAGAATAAAAAAGAAAAAAAATATGTTTTTCTTAAGTTATGTTACAGAATAAGATACTATGAAAATACCACAAGGTAGAAGAGTAGAACTGAAAGTGATGATTCCTAATTTTTGTCTTTAAGGATAGTTGTAAGACTTACTAGATACTCCTTGGCCACAGGTGTTCTATAACTTGAGTGGCTAACAGATGGAAAGAAAAAGGTAAAAAATGTGTGGTATGATTTTTGCATTTTACTACTTTTTGTCAATATCCTTTTGCCTTTTGTTTGCTTTCGGAAGGAAGGAAGTGATCTGAAAGGAGTGTATCTTCACTTCTCTTATGAAATCTTTTAAAGATGGTGCAGATAATATGATTTTCCTAGGGACTTCCCAAGGAGTCAGCCTAGCCCAGGAAGCTTAATGTTTAGCAAATATCCTGAAGGATCCCTCCAAATATTAGAGAGGTTTTTAATCTTGTCTACACAACTTGCATCTATTCTTAAGAGTCTGACTTTGTTCTGGTTATCCATCCACAAGTATAGACAATTTTCACTATTTTTACTCTTTCTCCAAGTCACAGTACTTTGTAAGAAAATTAACTTCTGTTAATCCTGTAATATATTTCGTCTTGGAGTCCAACATGGTGCATAGGGCTGGATGGTATGGGCAGTGCCATGCGAAGGCACAACTTCCTATATGTATGGTGGCTGGGTACTGCTTCCCTTATTTCTCCCCTGCCTCTAGCTAGCAGAAATCATACTAATATCACTGTAACACCCAGAAGCTGTCATCCTCTTAATATCTTTTTGCTTCGGTCTCCAGACTTGCATCTCCACCCTTATGGTATCCAAGTTACACTGGGAAGATGGACTTAACCCAAGAATTGTATTCAGGTCTGGATGCTGTCTGTCATGGTAAAATTTGATTTATCAATTGCTTTATTAATATTTGTGAGGAAAATGTTTCATATTTGGTTTTGATACCTTTCCATTTTGTTTCCAAGTGTCATGATCTTTAAGTGTAATGGTATGAGTTACTGAGCTGTTCAACACGTCCTGTGGAATGGTAATATATAGCTTCCATCTTCCTTCCTTTTTTTCCAAAGCACTTTAAGCAAATCGGCAATCTAATTATTGATTTATAAAAGGAAAGGAATTAATACAGCCTACCATACACTTTGGCGGTAAGAGTATTTAAAAGTGAACTATGCTTAAATTTCATAAAAGCCTCCTCAGCAAATCAGTAGAAAAATATTGATCTTGAAATAAGTATGTGAATTCTAATTGTGTTTTGTCTTTCCACTGGAGGACCATTACTTTATTTATCTAGAGTTCATTCTTTAATTTTATAGTCCTGATGTGTTGTCTGTGAAGACTGCCTTTACGTTGAGCAAGGCTTATAACCACCCAGTTTTGCTGATCTTCTCTTTTCAGAAGAATGTATTGACATGTAAGAGCTAAAGAGAAGCTTTTAAGATCCTAGTTACCATCACCAAAAGTCTCAGCAACATATAACTAGGGTTCCTGGTATAGAGCTGCCTGTTAAATGAGTAAGTCAGATGCCAAGTACAATAATTGCTTCTTGCTGTACTTCAGACTTGCAAATCAATTTATTCTGATTATAAACCACCATCTTCATAACATACAATGTAATTACATATATATTTTAATCTTGCAAAACCACATACATCTGTAGGTTAATCCTGCTGCTTTCATAAGTGAATTTTGACTGGTAAAAAGGAACAGTCTCAGCTACTTGGTAAATCTTGAAAGATCTGATTTGGCTATTCCAGTGTCAGAAGAGTTTGGAAAAGTAAAAGAAAAGAGGTTCTAAACATTACTTGACTCTACAGCACTCGAAACAGTAGGGAAAAGAGGGAAGAGAAAGGGAATCTGAACATTTAACAATGCTTTTTTAACCGGTGGTTTTGAAAATAAAATTTTAAAAGATCACTTTTTTTTTGTGTAAATTGAAAATTTAGACCAAAAGTTAGCTTAAACACTTGATTTGGAAAGCCAAATTGTTTGTGGTAGAAACCTCTGTTTCTGTCTGAAAAACTCAAAGCAGCTTTACAGAATATAAGGCAGGAAGGCTTCAATATTAAAGTGATACTTGAATGTACAGATTTATGTTTCTTCACCTTCCCATCACAGTATGTTTAGTTCAAGTGGAAGTTTCTTACAGTTTCCTTTGCTTATAGTAAATATATTTTGTGCTTTGTTCTATACAGAGCCATAGAGCCTTTTGATATCAACTTTGCAGCACAGACAATTGAATTGTGTCTAGTCTAGAATGGAGTTGGGCATAAGGTGTTCTCAAGCAGAGCTTTCCTGAGTTTTGGTGGGGAGAAAACCTTTGCTTTGCTTTTTGGTTTCTTTTAGTCTACCATTAAGCTAATACATGAGGAGTACATGAGGGAACAGTGAATGATGATATACGTTGTAGCAAGTACTCTGGGTACCTCATAAAAAGCTGTACCTGAGCTAGTACCAGAAAAAGTATTGTTATCCTAGAGCAACGGGTCACTGAAGCATAGCATGGTTGGTGGTATATATTGCTCCTAGAAAGTATACTGACTGCAGTTGCATGTTGGTCTCTTCTCCCAAGTAACAAGTAATAGGACAAGAACCTCAAGTTGCACCGCAGGAGGTTTACGTTGGATATTAGGAACATTTTTTTTGCTGAAAGGGTTGTCAAACATCACAATAGGCTGCCCAGGGAAGCAGTTGAGTCAGTGTCCCTGGAGGTATTAGGGACGTGGTTTAGTGGTGAACTTGGCAGTGTTAGGTTTGCGGTTGGACTCGATGATCATTGGATCATAGAGTAGTTTGGGTTGGAAGTGTCCTCTAAAGGACATATACCCCACCTCCGCTGCAATGACCCCAGACATCTTCAACTAGATCAGGTTGCTCAGGGCCTCGTCCAACCTGACCTTGAATGTTTCCAGGGACTGGGGCATCTACCATCTCTCTGGGGCAGTGTTTCACCACCCTCATAAAAAAAATGGGTCTTTTCCAACCTAAATGATTCCGTGATTCTATGGACATGACTGACAGCTTACTTGGGTACTTGTGCAGTGATGTACTAAAAATCCACATTTTTGGAACCTCTATCTGTATCTTGTACCATGTTTGCATTTCCTAAATAACATTTTTCAGTCTAATTTAAACAAACTGACAACTATGAGCAGTTGTTGGACTGAATGCCAGTTCTTCAGTTTAACTCTTAATTGATGTTTTCCTAAGAAATGAATAGTATCTGTACAGATAGTGAAGAAATACTTTCCACAAATCCAAATTATGTTGGATAATTTAGGTGCATAAAAGCTCTGCCTAATGAACAAGTTACTGCAGGAAAGATTACTCAAATTACTCTGCATTAAAATTCAGTAGGGATTTAGTAACAGATTTAGCAACAGTTAGAATCTCATTTTATGTAGGCAATTCTGGAAAAGTTACTTCAACTGCAGTAGGAGAAATCTTTACATCATATGGAGGGAAGACTTTTGTAATAAAAAGCTAACAACTCAGCATCAGTCAGTCATTTCATAGTGAACTCAGAAAAAAAGTGTGTAAGGGAGGGAGAGAATATCTAGATATTTATATTCATTGAACTGGAGGAAAACAGCTTGGTTCATTACTAGAAATAACAGCTAGAAAAGAATAATGTGTAGCTGACACCACTGCTGCTCCTTCTGGCATTTGCCTTTACTTTTCTGTGCTTATCATTTCAATTGCGACTCTGAAACACTATTTGGAGACTCAGTGGAGTGTAATAAAATGAAAATGGAAGACAGGATTTTTTTCTTTTTCCCTTGCTTGCCCATCATAAATACTGCAGCTGTTTTAGTTGGGATCCTCATGTCATGAAACTGAAATGTTTATGGGAATATATTTTCATTTTTAATACTCACAGTTAATATTGGGAATCCTATTGGGTTGAACAGAACATGAATATAAATTTTGCCTTGAAAAACCTTAAAACCTGATGAACAAAGCAACAAGTGAGGGAAAATATTATCCTCATTTTAAGGAGGAACAACTGACACATTAGGAAAAAAGTATTTTTTGCCAAAGCCACGCTAGAGGGCTTAATGACAAAAATGGATGCTCTACTTCCTCTAGCATCAAAACAAGGTCCCAGTACATTTTGTTTGTCTGCTGCTTTCCACTGCTGTCTTTCAGATTTGTATTTTGTACTCATATTATTTGTCTGACCACAGTCTGTCTTCAAAGGAAGTTGCAATGGCACCCACAGAAGACATAGTCAACTGTGATAAAAGAAGGTGAAACCACTGTCCGAGAAACTTGACGTTTGAAACACTCTGGCTGACTTTGCGCCCTGAGGGCTTAGTGTCTTACTGGATCAGTCTCTGTCCCCGACCATGAATTATCACTTCTGCTTAGGAGGTAGAAGGAGCTCAAAAATCTCTGCTAAATGCGGCTATTGAATGCACAAGTAGGTACTGAAAAGAGCACATGAATGGTCATTTTCTTTCAAATGTTTGCTTGAAAAATTCCTGCTAACTGTCACTATAAAACAATGTCCAGGGTTTAGTCTTAAGAAGACGTGTTGCAGTGACCAAAAGAAATGTTCAAAAAAATTGAGGAATTCCTGGTGGATTTGGGATGCTCTGTTTCTTAAACGTTACTGTGTTTGCATATTTTAGATTTTGTCACTTTCATAGCACAGCGTCTTTTCAAAACAAAAAACCCCAGACAGTAGGAACGCAGAAACATACAAATGGATAGCTTTCAGATGCTGGTGGGAATACTGCCAGCAAGGTAAAAAGAAATATTAAAAAAGTGCCAAACATGCAGACCTGTCATCCTTTGCCTTAATGGGCACTTACAAATGTGCTACTTGCAAGAGATGTTCTTCCACAATATGATTGTGGTTATAAAACAAACAGCATGGTCAATAATATGATCTAATCTGATTGAAGAGGTCAGTTAGAAAATTATTACCCACTTTACAACCCATTAACATCAAACCTACGTTACAGGAATGTATGTGATAGATTAAAAACTTGCTTACTTAAAGCAAGAAGGTCTAAATAAACTCCATTATAAATGTTTTTTTATATTTGAAGCAAAAAGAATTACCCCCTTGGTGACTGGAATGCGATGGGGAGAGTCAGAACAAGTTGCTGAGTTTAGCTTTTTAATCTCTGTGCCTGAATCCTATTTAGTAGATGTTTGGGGAAGTGGAAATGGCATTTTTGGATTATTAGCTTCTGCTTTGTGATTGACAGACTGAGGAGGCTGCAAGAAAGCAATTCAAGGGAAATTGAAGCTGTTGAATGGAGTTACTGGAATTGGGGAAGAGAAAAAAGAAAAAAAAGTGCTTCGCTTGATATGGAGCAAATTATTTGCTGTATCAGGAAAGACCCAATGACCCTTCTAATCTTGTATCCTGCCCACGATGTTGATTTATACCAGATGCTTCAAATGAAGATATAATCCCCATAATACATTTACCTGTAATTGTATAATAGTGTACAAGGAGGGTATGTTCTTTCTTGACACCAATCCATGATCAGCACATGCCCTGTAGCATATGTATTGAAAGCTCTTGTCTTTATTCCTAGCTGATGAAATTGCAGATGCTGATGGCAGTTATATAAACTAATGCAGGTGGATGGGTAAATGTGTTGTGTGGAAAAACCTCTCATGTTCACTGAACAGCCTGAATGTTAGCTAGTAAATTCTGTGGCAAATTCTACAGGATGTTACGTCACAAGGTTGGGAGGAAATTGTGTTTGGCTCTGTAGTGCCTTTATAACATGTAGCATCACAGGAAGATGGTAACTCAGGAGAGAAAGACTGACTTCTGGCTCGAGTGTCCTGCGTGCTTATGCAGGATCTGCATGTATCCGTATCATCTGCTGGATCAGGTTTTATCCTGTGCAAGGTGTTATGTGATCAGCTCATGTTTTGTCTCAACTGGCTTAGCTAGATGCCAATGCACCTGTTAGATATATTGTCTGATATTCCAGACTGCATTAGGTTTATTTCCCTGTGTGTTTTCTGTGTAAATTGTCAAATACAAGCTCACTTACAAAGAGATGTTTCTGAGGGAAATGTCTGTGGCTGTGTTTGCCTCGAGGGTCCCTGGTGAGTAAGGGAGTTGGAAGGCAACACTTGTGGGTCTGGTCCTCTTTGTTTCTAATGTCCCATCTGTGCTCGGGCTGCTGCATGCATCCTCACCTGTAGTTAATACTACAGCTAGTGACAGCTGTTTCATGCACCAGTGCAGGGAGTGTCCTGTGTAATTCGCACTTAATCTTTGAGTTCATCCAGCATCTGGCTATAGTACCAGCCTGGCAGGTTTTGCTGGTGGCCATAACCTTCCTACCTCCTCTGTGGTCTGCACAACTTCTGCAAGAGGTCCAAGAAGTTGAGAGCGACTTGTGACAGCAGACCATCCTATAAAGGTGAGAGTACTGCATTTGTGGACTGTATTCAGGTTGGGGAAGAGACAATAATGAAGGCTCGGATAGAAAAACCTTACAAAAACACCTGAAGTCCTCCTGCATCAGAGCAACAAACACACACTGAGTCGGGGCAGGCAACCCGCACAGAGACTTCTGATGTGCTGGTGCTACAGTTTTCATGTTGCCATAATTTTCCCTGTCTCCAGGCTGGAAGTAGCTCTTCAGCAAGATCAATTGCTTCTGTACTGTAGTGCTTCCGGCTGCAGATCAGGCTGCTGTGCCTCTGCCTTTAACGTAGCGTGGTCTGTGGAGGTTTGTATTTGCCAGCGATTGAACATGTCCAGGCTGGCTGAGGCTATGCTACAGGCATATTTACATTTGGCACAGAGCCTGTGAAGCTTGGGGGGAATCTTCATGCCATTATTTCTGCCTGGCATTCCTACCTGCCTGTGTTGCTCTGACTCAAAGACATTTACAGGTGACCTGACTGCTTGCCAGGAAACACTCGCTCACCTCCTCACCGGCTGCTGCATGTCAGCGGAATGTGCTTTTTGGCTGCCTGAGGAGGAATTGGATGTCCATTAGGACCAGACTTGAGAGTGACGCAAGGTTTGTGAGCTGGATCATATTTGCTTGCCATATCCATCATAACATCTGTGAGAGCAAAAAAGGGGAGGCAGAGTGACCTGCACTGTGCAGCTGCAAGGATTGGAAAGTCACTTCCACGCAGGAAGCCCCAACTGTGTCCTTCATACAAAATCTATTACATCTATTACTGTGTGTGTTCACTGCTTCAGTGATGTGGTTTCCAAGCCACTTTTTTCTTTTTCTTTTTTCTTTTCTTTTCTTTTTTTTTTCTTTTTAAGTGATAAAAGGGCGGAAGGAAACCTTTTCCTGTATTTCTGTTAGTGCTTATTCTGAAGCGCTGTATCCTTCACCTTCTGCATGCTTTGTCTGAATGCCTGGCTGGCTGTGCCAGACCAAACCATAAGCCCTGGGCAACATGTCAGGTTCTCTTTCCATAAGCATCCCTTCATACTCTTTGTTCCTTCATCTCTCTCCAGGGACAGAATGGCTTGTGCCAACAGATATAAATGAGAAATTTTGCTGCAAGCTGGGGTAAGAATGACACTGCAAAGCTATACCACTAGTAAAAATAAACACAAAGAACCAGCAAAAGGAGTTGTCAGCCATTACATAGGTATGGCTTCAACTGCTGTAAAAATTCAACATTTAAATTAAGAACAAGTGCTGAGCTACTGACAATTTTAAATAAAGGCAGATAGTAATGCAGCTGTGAAAATGTTAACGCTGTATCAGCAGTATTTAGAACCAATGAAAATAGGGGTGCTGGTGGCTGCCATCTCTCCAAAATGAAAAGAGAGGATCAAGAGAAGGAAAGGAAGGTGCATCTTCAGAGTAACATAGGTGGCTTGTCCCTTAAAAACCAGTTTGGTATGGGAGAAGGCAAGAATGATGAGCTTTGAAGCACAAAACAGATGAGGGCAATTTTACAAAGGTTAAATCACTCTACACTTGATGTTAATCGAAAACAAGTTCCTTTACAGTTTATTATATTGGTTTAAGAATATGGTAAAATGAAAAGGTTTCTGAACAAATTGTTTAGTCACTGTTCACACATCTGGGCCTCTTTTATTGAAATACCAAAATGTAATAAAAGTGGCTAGTGCTTGCTTGTGAATGCAAACCATACAGCAGAATAAAGTTGCTTCTATACTATGGGACTCACTTTGATCATGAACCTGAAATCTTTTGAACTGAAGGGAAAAATGACAAACGGGACATCCTAGCTGGGGCTGACAGGTTTCTTTTATTGCTGGTCAGTATTCATCACAAAGACTGCATTGGTTCTGGCTTTTTCTCAGTGTTCAAAAGGGAAGTGGTTGAAGTCCAAGCAATAGGTATATAGAGCTGAGGGACAGCAGAGGCACTGCTGACAGGGGAAGCCTTCCCTCCTGGCGGAGGTGGCTGCCATGGGCTTTGTGCCTTGTCTGTGGCTCGGGCCGCAGAAGTCCATGGCTTTGTCCACTTGCACTGGAAGGAATGAGGTGAGATTGAGCAAAACCCCATGGTCTTCTCTAGTGCAGTATGCAGGCTTTACATTTTTTATTTAAATTATTTTTATTTTTGTTGTTTCGAATTATTGTAGGTTCATGTTTGATTTACTTAAATAGGTAACTTGAAGTTTTGGAGAGTGTTGTTCAATATGACTGAATTCCATTGTCTGTTCTTATGAATTGAGTTGCTCATCAGTAAGTGGATTGTGAGTAGAAATGAACTGAAATGGTAAAAATGTTGGTGCAGGCCTGAATCAATGTTTTTATATTGCTGGTCCTATTTAAACCCTATGCTGTCCAAAGGAGATGTGAATTGAGTTTGCTGGGAATACTTAACAGATTATTTTTGTTGGATTAATATTGATTTCTTAAAGTTCATTTTATGTAATTGCCTTGACCTTGGCGCTTGGGGGGTTAGGGTCACTCTCATATTCTTTTCTGAAAATTGCAAGTATCTTGGTTTTAATGTGCTGCAAAACAGGTAAAATTAACATCTCAAACAAGTTTGTTGGCACAATAATGCATTTCTACCCCCCTCCAGTTAGTCCATTAAGTGCTTTATGCTGTGGGGATGGTTCAGCAGTATCAAGTTTATCTCTGTGTATCAACCTGAAAAAATAATGTAAAAAACAATCAACATGTTTTTTTGCAATCATAAGTATTTGGGAAAGATTTAAGATGATGGTTTTCATGAACCCAGAAAAGTGATGCTTTGTGTTAAAGAACAAGTTTTCATTTCACTTTTTCTGTATACTTGGCTGAGGCTTACTGTAAGGGGAGAGGAAGTTTTACTGCGAAATCAAAGGTTACTCTGTTGTTGCACTGAGAACATGCAGGTCTAGGCAATTTTTTTCCTTGTATATCAGGACTGTAATTTTGTGTCTGTCCCTTTTAGGTCAGTTTTGCTATGAGCTTTCTTTGAGCACAGGAATCTTACTATTCTGGAGTCCAAAACTGTGGGATTTTGGCCTAGTAGGTATGCTTACCAGGAGAATGTGTCCTTTTGCATTTTAGTAAACTGTGCTTTTTGTTTTTATTTTCCCAGTAAGTTAAAACTGTTTTTCTTTATATTGTGGCTGAGATACTGCTGCTTACTAGAGGGCCGCCAACGTTGATGTTTTAAAGGAATGGAAAAGTTAAACCACATACATAATACATCTATTTTACTGAAATCCTAGTGTTTTGATGAGCATTCTTTTAGGCAAATTCATAACCAGTATTTTTCCTTCGCAAATTGCCGTGTGCTGCAGCGGACAGTGGGCAGCATTTACCAGCAGCATAGCTAGTTCTTGTCTGTGAAAGCCCAGGCATTTAGTGCAGTGAATATCATAACAACAGGCTATTAGCACTTTGCTGCTTCCAGCAAGAATAGCTCGCTAATTCAGTTTAGTAAAATATGGTGATACTTTTAGTACCAATAATCAGATCTGGAGACTTTCAGAAACAACAATTATGGTGTATCATTTCTGCTGCCCCCACGGCAAAGCCTTTAGGCATTGAAACTGTTTTGGGAAACCAATATATATAATATTGCTAATGTTAGTGGTTCATTTATCTACTGAATCGTTTCTTTGTTTGCTGTTTTGCTCAGTTTCTGTTGTCAGGCAAGACAAAGCAGCTTTTTTTATGGCAAGGAAATGGAAGTACATAGCTAGGGTAAGATGTAAACCACAAAGTTCTGACATAAACATGGGGCAAATGGCCTTGTCGCAGTTCTGCACAAATGAATAGGTTGTAGTATGTTGTTGTAGCTGAGAGCATAGCTATGGCCAGGATTTGTCATGATCCGCCTCTGGTACCTACCAAGGGGAAAGGCAGTGGCTAAATCATCCCAGCAATGTGTCAGATTGTATCTGAAGAAACGTGTTAGGAAGTCTGAAAAATTCAGCTTTCCCAGGTGTCCCTCAAAAAACAGCTGAGATTGTTCTGAGGGAGGGTGAGTTGATGCTGAGGGGATAGATATGTCCCGTTCCAGTTTCCTTAGAGCCATGCATATCAGATACTGACTGAGTATGGTGATATGTATTCCTACTACTGTGCATGTGTACACATTCTGCAAGTACTCAGCTGCGTAAACTACCAGTGTCAGTCTGCTGCAACCGCAATCCCGCCGAGCTGGGAAAGGCACTTTCATGGCTGCACGCTGAGTGACTTGTTCAGTCTGCTTTTATATGAGGAGGCAGCCAACTGGACAAGGATACCTGGGAGTTGAGTACCTCCCATGGGACTCTTTGCAGTTCGTGTTTTGGCATCTCTGGATAACAGAATCAAACAGACCCTGGCTGACAGGAGAGGTTTATACTGAAGATGTGAGAGAACTACTAATGCCAGAAGAACCTCAGAAGACTTTGCAGAGAACATATATAGACCACATCCAAGGTGTGCAGGGAAAGATATTTTGTGTGAAGTGTTACATGAGAGGGATGCACAGGCATGGACCCTAAAGCTACATAATCCTTGGGTTGCTACCTGGTCCACATATGTGTGGATTTTCCTGATAGCCCCAAAGAGTTCATATCTCCTTTATTTGTTTTTGAATTGGGCATCCCACGGTGGGGCTTTCTCCTGCCACGTTAACATGACTGGTTAAACACTTTGGTTAGTTCTTATGGATGAACTAACCTGAAAAAGTGTCTGATGTTATATTTTTTTTAAAAACTCCACCATGATTTTCTTTTCAGAAGAGGAGTTTTTCTGAGATGTTATTAGAATTGACATCAGTGTTGTGACTCTCCATTCACTGATACTTGACAACCTTGTTTTTACTGTGGTTTATGAAACCTTACCACCAGGCACTTTAATTGCAGACAATGTGGTTTAGACTTGTGCTGAAGATCTGTAGGTGATGACTGAATACATTTTTGCTGAAAGCTCAATTACAATAAACCTCAAGAGAACTGCACCTCACTACAGTTTTAGAGGTTTACTATGTGGCATTCAAGAAAGCAAGAGCAAAACCCAGAACGAGGATTTGTCAGTAGATGTGGGACATGTGGCTTTGTGAAACAGTCCAAGTTCCGAACGCCTTGCAGTGACGATCAGCAGATATGCTTCGTTTGCTTCCTTTTCATTATGAAAGACTAGCATGAAGACAGCTATGAATATCTATGCAAGAAAGCAGCATGTGTTCTTTGTTTTAGGCATGCGTTTGTGGGGGATGAACAGCTCAGAGGAAGAAAGGAGGATCTCCTGAGTTAGTGAAAAGGTAACAAATGTACAGGCAAGTTCAAAAAATCATAATTAGTTCAAAGTAAGGTTACGAAGGGCATAATTAGTAGTTAGATTAATTGTGTCCAGGTAACATAGATAAAGTGTTGTGGCAAGTGGGCTCTGCAGGGAGATGGGAAAAAGAATAACCCAAGCTGAACCTTTCCTCTTGCTTTTCATTTTGCCCTGTGTGATGTGATTCTCTGAAACATCTGTTTGAAAAGGTACCATATATGAAATGGAGTTTCAAAGTAATGCACAGATCTTTAAAAGCAATGCCTGAGTTATTTCATGCCTAAATTAATTTGTATCAGCAATCCCCATCTGAACAGCAAAATCCAGGGTTTTGTAGGAATTTCATGTAAGGTAATTTTCGATTGGACTTGTTCATGTTTCACATGTCCCAGTTGTTTCGACTGCGGGAGACAGGGATGCTAAAAACTTCCAAAGACTGGCCAATTTACCTTTTTCCTTGCAGTGTGCTATAGTGGTCACAGGTCAGAGGAGGAAGTGCTGGATTCAGGAAAAAACATCAGTGTCCCTGATATTGCTGCGTTGCATACTGGTAAAGCACAGGCAACGTGCATAGGTCAGACCTGACTAACTGGGTCACTGGTTGCTGGGATAGAGCTCTCACAAAATCCATGTTTAGTTTTTGTGGAACTGCAATTATATTTCTGACAAAGACTAAATTTATTTATAGATAATGTATTTAAGGTAATGAAAATGTTGTGTCAGTATTGGAGGCAAAACAAATGACTGTATAAATACATAGAATTGTATGTTTTGTTAGTTGTTTAAGTTAGATTTGTTAACATTTAAAGTTTGGAAGAAGAATGTTTTGAGGCAGAACGTATATTCTTCTGTGTGTTTTCAAATTTGGATTACAGAGTCAAAAAAGAGCAAGGATAGACAGTAACCTCCTTCATAAACCTAGCAGACTGACACACCAGGAACCAAACCCGCTGCTTCCTGTCTAAACTTTGATGCTCACTTGGGAAAGCTGTATAACTAGATGCTATAAGCAAATCAAAGTGTTTGCTGGCACGATTATGAATTTCCAATGTTAGCTAACATATAGCACAGCTCAAATGTTTGTCTCTAATATTTGCATGCTATTAATGTCATTTAGAACAGTGTCTGAATTAGACTTGCCTTGGGAAGTCAAGGATGATGCGCCTTTTTCCAGGCATGTAGCACTGCCATGGATGGAATTCAGTGGTACAATAGCCAGTTAGTGTGTATGGCCTCTGTAGACTTGGCACACAAAGTTACTCTGTTGTACAGTTTGCTGTATGACGCTTGTGTAAGTATTGCTGCATGCTCTACAGATTGGCGCACACTCCGTTTTCCCAGCAGCTCTCTGTTTCTGTGGTCCTCTACTATTAGCATGTCCTGGAAAGGACTCTCCTCTGAGTAAGCTGCCAGCTGGCCAGTAGCTGATACATAGGCATTAGCTGCCACTGGGGAAAATCAGGGTGAATTTAGTCATTTAGAATACTTTGGCACAATGAAGTGCTGATCCCCTGGTGAATGGCAGTGTGTTCAGATACAGTAGCGTTATTCTACCAGTTAAGTGTCAGAGCCAAGTGTTCCAATGCAGACTGAAAGGAAAGTCAAGCCTCTGAAAATAAATTGTATTGAGAAGAGCTGGTGAAATGTTGCTAGTAAGTGTATAAATGAGGTAAGCATGCCAAATACTGTGTTAAATGTTACAGCCCTGGTAGGGCACAAGACTTTTTGCACATATTCTTCTCCGGTTCCCAAATTTGGTTAAAAACAAGCTTGATGAACTAGAAAAAGCATGTCTCACTTTTAGTTCTTTCCTCCTGAGTGTGTTCTCAATGCTATTAAGTATCAGGTTCCCAAAATGAATGTTAATGTAATGACATCCCAACACTGTAACAGAAATTTCATAATGCCACAGGAGTTAGTCATCTTATGCTGTGATTTATATGAATTAATAATTTTCTTACTTTGAAGAATATATATATTGCAGAATCAGTGCCCTTAGCCACGTTTGTTGATAGTGTTGCTTTTAACGCTTATGTTACAGTTCAGATGCACTGTTGTCTTTGGGGAAAGAAATAAATATTATATTAAAAAATTATTTCTGTTTTCAAAGTGTAGGTAAATGACAGACCCTAGAGGAAGACATTTTGTAACTTCCCAGATTACTTTGTGTGTTAAATCCAGATGCTATAATGCATGAGCTATGTGCTCTCTATATCCAACCGGTCCTTCTGCATAATTGCAGTTAAGAGGAGTTCACAAAAGAATTTCAGGTTGTCCAAAAAAGTGATCTGTAATTCAGCAGATCAGATTAGTTTCAGACACATGACTACATTAAATAACTCTTATTTATCACTAGGCTAATCGGGAGTCCATAAAAACATAGCCTAGTGGAAATAGTATTGTGAAGTTTCATCTGAAGTTATCAGGCCAGATAGTAAGGGAGAGAACTGTCGAGCTGTACTAAATTTTCTGAAGAAGTTTCCTCCCTCTTCTTTATGTGATGGGAATATGAATGGTAAGTTGTGATCTGAATGATTTGCAGGTAAGAAACTCCTAAGAATATTCAAACTTCAGGAGATTATTTTTTTAAAAAACCTGGTTTGTTCCACTTCATTTAAAGTTAGACTATACTGAGATCATGTGAATAAAAGAAAAATTTCTCGATTTATTTTCATTGAGTGGGCAAGAAAGATAAAACCTACATATAGTTAAGACTGTACCTGGCCTCATATCATCCATTCACCTCTGATCCGATGCTGCAAAGATTTATGCATGGGTCATATGCAAAGGGAATCCAAACGGTGCTGGCAGCATACCACCTGCTACCCAGGCCTGCAGGCCGCTGCTGGAGAAGTCCTGGTAAGGGATGATGGAGATTAGGCATCAACTTCTCACAGATTGCATGCAGAGAAATGGCTCTCCCTGCACATGTTGCAAGGTTAGTTGTACCCAAAATATCTGGTTTTTTGTAAAGGGACAACAAAATTATGTGCAAATGATAATGACGTTTTCTTTTCTTTTGTACCAAAATACTAGTATGTCTTTTCACTTGGAAAACACATTTAACGCTTGATGTTCCAGGTGAAATCTGAAGGCAATTTTCTAATGGATGCATGAATACCTGAGGAAAAAGCTATGCAGATAAGAATAGGGGAAGTCTCGGGTTTTTGTTGTAAGTCATGTTTCTTGGCTACTCAGATAGCCTTAACATTATTACTCTGTGCTTTATGCACAGGGATTCTTCTGTATGGGGAAAAAACAGAAAGCAGAATGGTCTGAAGGATCATCCTCATCCGTCTTTGTCCCCTTTATGCTTGCACAACAAAAGCTTAAGAGTACATTAAGAATAAATGGCAGTAATGTACTGATGGGAATACTTTCATTCAAAGCAGACAATACAGGCTGGATGAAGCCCAACACTTAAAGGTATGAAGCCTGTTGATTAATTCTTAGGTTCTCTTTCTCATATGTAACATTGTATGCACTTTAAAGTCTAGGAAGGTAGCTTGAAAATGATGGTAGCTCTTATGCAGTAAAGATTTATCAAAAGGTGTGTATTTGCCGGTAGGGAAGTGACAAGCACCAGGATGCGCTGAGGTATGAAATATCTTTCTGGCATTTGAGGGCAGCTGCTAAGAAACTGCATCAGGGTGAAAGGCCGTCTGTGAAGTTCTGGGAATATGGGAACAAAACTGGGCAAAAAAATCAGCTTTATCTTTTTTGCTTTGCTGGGGAACTTCTTCCAGAGTCTGCGAGCTGCTTTTTTTTTTTTTTGTTGTTGTTGTTGTTTGGTTTGTGTTTTTTTTTGTTTTTTCTTTCTTTTCCTCTTAAAAGGGCCATCTGGTTTTCAGTGTTTGTTTCTTTAGCCAAAGAGATGATATTTTGGAATAGGGAGTGTCCTTTTGTCTTTTATTTCCATGTGATGTTGGTTTCCTATTTAGATGAGCAATTTGTTAATAAGTTTCTAACAGCTTGCGTTCATCTGTAGAAATGCTGTTGGCCACCAGTATCCTTTGCTTTTTACCATTGCCATTTCCAATGCTGACAATTTGTTGTCTTTCCAAAATAAATGAAGGGGTTTTTTTTGAAGAAAATGAAAGGATTGAACCTACCATCATTTGATAATTGATGGCTGTATTTTTCCATACTCCATGTAGTTATTCCCATACTAGCTATAGTATTCATTACCCTTTTGGATCCCAAGCTACTATTCATAGCAAAGGAAAGAATCCACACAAGAAAGCACGTGGACTTGATTAATATCCTTAATTACACTGCACTGAACCAAAGGGTAATATTTCTTACTGGATCCCGTTAATAATCAGTTATGTCTCAAAGCACTCGGATCAATAACCTATTACTTTTTTTTCTTGGGCAGTGTGCTTATTGTATTAGTGTGAAAGTATTAGGATACAGAAGACTGTAAATGTTAACTAAAATCCTTCAGAAATTTTCTATTGATTTACTGAAAGTTTGTCAAATTGGAGAGGTTCAAACAGCTCAGTGGTTGGCATTTTTTAATAGAATATTTCTTAAAGGACGTGAGCCAGCTGTGCTGAGTTGAAGGGGCATTAAGCAGGGAAATATTTTATATGGTTGTGACTTCAGATCTTGCCTGTTTGGCTGGTAGGACACAAGCTAATTCCCACTTTGTGCTAGAGCAGCTCTCTGCTTAAGCAACTGAGGCCGCTCAAGAGCGCGCTTATATATTACTTTAGGTACAGCCCTGTGTCAACAGCGCTCTGGGCTGGGGCTGTGGGATCTTAGCCTATATGTTGTACCCACGTACAGACATGATTTAAACTGGTTGTCCTTTGGCTTCAACTGTAAATTCCAGGTTAAATGTGTGGTAGTCAGCAGTCTTCTCAGTATGCTTTGTGATGGTTAGTACTGCTGCTGGCTCACTGCTCTGGGGCTCCCCTTGTTGCTCTTCATTCTCTGGGTTTTGTCATTAGAACCTCAACACGCATTGTGAAGTGAATTATCAATATCATGTGTCCTTAGTTTCTTTGGCAGCCTCATGAAACCAAGGTGACAGTGATAGAGGATTGAGCTTCTAAAGGTATATGCACAAGTTTGACACTGTCCCAACGTGGGATTAATTCACTACATCCTCAGTCCTTACCTGTAGCTGTGACCTAGCTGCAGCCATAGTACTGACAGCTGACAGGCTGCTCTTTGCTCCCTGCAACGTTATATCATAAAGACAAAACCCTGTGTTGCTGTTATTTTTGTGGAGAGTGGGGGGAAAAGAAATCCCTGAAGTGAAAGTCATAGGATGCGGATAACAGATTTTAATTGCTGCTTTCTCAGACTGTCTGTAGTCTGGTTAAAACAGATTTTCCTGCTGATTCGCGTGAAAGAAGGCAATGTTTTAAATATTGATGGGTATGTGAAGACTTTCTAAAGTGCCCAGATGGACCTCTCCAACTGTGTTTCTCTGATGTTTGTTGTATTTTTTTCTGATTGGCAGCTACGGGGCTCTAGCCCAGGGATACCATCCTTTCTGACCATTTCTGCTCCCCAGGCAGTGTGGCTGTCTAATGTTTTTCTTACTGGCACCTGAGTATTTCAGGTATGTTGCTAGCATAAGCCCAGAATGTATAGATTCTTTTTCTCTTTCTTTCTTTCTTTCTTTTTTTTTTTTTTTTTTTTAAATTCAGTCTTCTATTTGATGAAATATTTCATTTGAGTCAGGACAAAAACACTTTATTTTTAAACCATGCAGATGCTCAGCAACTGGGTTTTTCAAAGTAACTGAAGCAAAAGGAATCATCAAAATGTTTGAAGTCTATTATTTCAATTTTACAGATTTTTACTTTTTTAAAAAGGTTTTTCAGCTGAAAAGACAGACTTTTTTTTAATTTGGATTCACAACCATGTTTGCCAGCCCAGGACTGTTTTGAGTGAACATGTTATCCCCGCTTCCACCCCTCAAACTGCCCAGCTCCCTAACCATGTGATTTCAGCAAGACAGCCATCTCAAGCTCCTTGATATAAAGACATTTTAAGTAAGTTCAAAGGGTTAACACACAGGACCAGAGGAAGGCTATTTCTATAGCAGAGACTTCAGTGGGAATGATTTACTGTGAACAGAAGAGCATATCTCAAAAGTAATCTTTTTATCTGCCTCTGCCTGCAGAAAAATTTATGGTGACCTAAGAATATCTATAATGACACAATCTACACGGCACTTTTTGGATGATGAGAAATAGCAGTCTCAAAATGACTAAAGGGATTAGGAGTTTTAGCCTTGTTTTGAAAAATAATGTACTCATAGAATTGCTGACTGTTTTTTCTGGTTTAGTTGTATCACCAAGGCATTTATTACATGTACGTCAGAACCTGAAATAATAATGCAAATACAAGGCTTATCAATCAGCTGGTTAAGTTTTAGTGCTCTTTTCGTTTAGTCATTTTTGGTCTCTGAAATGATTTTGACAACTTTATGTATTGTTGCTTAACACAGCTTGTTAGACACAGATAAATGTTTGCTATATGAATCATATCAGTCTGATATAACTGGCAAAACTAAGTGCAAAGAAGACAGAACTGTAATTTCAAAATTATTTTTTGAAATTCATTCTGGTGGTACAATCAGGCTTAATTCCTATTGACATTTTTCTCAGACTTCAGGTCCTAAATGCCCAGGTTTTCTGAGTTAGTGGCACTTGAACTTCTAGGACGCTTATATGCTCAGTATTATTTCTCTCCTTTGCTCTGAATTCAGCTCAGGTATTTTAAATGTGAAAACGTAAATCCTGATCCTGTACAGAGTTAGCACAGTTAGGATTGCATGAAATGTAAATTTTTTGGAAGAACTGCCATGTTTCTTCAGATACTGTTGGAGAGGTTTCTAAGGTGTCAATAGAGAAATTTTTGATCAAAATAAGGGAGGGCACTTTGGAGTTGTTTGATGGCCTGGTATTAGGACACTCACATGGCGATGGTAGTCCTTGCTTCAGTTGGGTGCTCTTCCTCAAGGCCAGCAGCACAGCACAGCTTTCGTACCACTGTGGAGGAGTATTTGCATCGCAAAGCACTTGATTTAATGACTGTCTCTGTATTTGTTTTTGGTTTTTTTTTTTATTTGTTTTTGTTTAGGGAAGGGAGGAGAAGAAAAATGTGATTGGCAAGAAGGCTCTGCTTTTACGGTAGACCTTTTTTATTTTTAAACTGTTTTTTAATCCATAAATACAAGAATTTTGCTTTCTATTCTCTTCCTAGTATATAGGAATAAATTGGTGTTCCCAGTGAAATGCCTTCTGCACTTTAAGGGGAAGGAGCTATAACGTTAACCTGTGTGCATCTACCCCCCATGCAGTAGTCATATTCTTTTACTTCCAAGGTTTAATATAAACAGCCATAATGTCTTTATGCTTCTGTATTCTAACATTATGTTTTCATTGATGCGACTTCACTACTGCTGTTCAACAATTTTGTGTGTGTCCTCAGGTGATACATCCTTCAGAAAGGCAATTGTAAAGATCAGTTATTATATCCTATGTGACCTTTTAGTTTATCATTTAAAATGACCTGCCGTGGACTCTGCCTGAGGTGTGCGGTTGCTTTGTGGCATAGTGATTTCAAATGTCAGTATCTGTTTTCATTCCGTATGTATTTTGCATGTAGTTTGTTAGCTTAGAATAAAATATAATGTTGACAATTCTTTTGATAGACAGGGATGGCAACAATCTTGTTGGCTGGCTACACATAAAAAAAATAAAATCTGTTCTTTCTAATGGGGAAGTGGTGGCTTTTTTTTCCTGTTTTTCTTTTGTTTTTTCCCAACAGACTCCTTATATCATTATTCTTCATCCATTTTCTGTGTTCTTGTCAGAGGTAATTATTTTTCTACAGATCACTGTATTGCTAACATGTAAATTCATCCATCTGGAGAACACTTAAACCTTTAAACCAGGGAAGAATGCACTCAAACACACAAGGTAGAGAGTGTAAGTCTATGGTGCTCTCTTTTCCCTTCAGTTTTTGCTGTATGTTCCTTGGATTAAATTACATTTTTGCTGTATGAATATATGTATCTTGTTCATAGTTCTGATTTGTTGGTTTGTTTTTTTTTCACTTGAATAACTGAACCTATCATTGATTCATTCTTTTCAATGTGGAGGTTTTAAAATGTAGTGGGAGGTTTTAAAATGTTGCACAAGAATATCTTTGTACATTTCACTGGTACCTGATCCTGTTCAGTGAATCAAACCAACACTGAATGATTGTTATTTTTGGTTTATTGGACATTTAATTACTGAGTTTTAAAAACAAAACAAAAAACCCTCCCCAAATAAATAAAAAACTGAACAAAACCCCCACCATCAGTTGGCAGTAATCCCTTTAGAACTGTACCTGCTCTTGGAATCCCAGGAAGTTTTTATTCCTGAAGCTATGGTCTTAGAAACCTTTAGTCTTGACTTCTAAAACCTTTTTATTCTGACTTTCCCGTGGCTTTTTTTTTTTTTTTTAGGGGAAGTGGGCTGATGGGGTGTAAATTCTTATAACTTATAAAAAATAGTATGCCTGTCTTATAAAAAAAAAAATTTATTTGCTATAAAACTTTAAAATGTGGAAATATTTACACAAATTATTTTGGCTTTGCCTGATTGGTAATTGGCTAAACCCCTTTGATAATCACTGATGAGACTCGCATGCCTTCCTGTAGAGGAAGTGCTGCAAACTTTACCATTTTAATTTCTTTGCAGAACCCTCCTCAGAGTAGGTGAAAAGGCAGTGTAACACTCCAGGGAAGGTTGTTAAATTTTTCAATTTAAATTGATTACAAGGAAATGATATGCCAGAGGAAAAAACAATAGATGAAAAGAAGTGTCCTAGATGGCAAGAGAAGATGAATGCTGTATGTTTTCCCCACCTCAGACTGTCCATGACAAAGTATGCTTGTCTAATATCTCAAGATGAGGAGGCTAATACAAGGCCGTAAATCACAGCTGAACAGCTTTTCAAATAATAAAGCAGTCTGCCTTCTCACTAATAGACCCCAAGTTGGGACCCTGAGATGCTGAAAACAAGGCTAGTGTTCACCTCTGGGGGGGGTGACAATGACTTTTGCATATTTTGCATCCACAGACTGTCTGGGGAGACACAGCTGAGAGCTCAGCATATTACAAATACAGCAGATTTGTAGCCTGCATGTTTGTTATTTCTATGTAAAGATTAACAAGAAAACTATGGAAGATGGGATGTTTGTGTATAGTTTAACTAACATCTGCTACTTAAACTCATACAACCCCATACAAGTCTAGAACTCAGATTTTGGGCATATTGTTCCTTGCATGATTAGATTTCCATGTTTCCACAGAGAGTTTTAAAGTTGGAGCTGGTGTTCATGCATCAGGCGTCATCAGTAGATCACTTTTTATCTTTTTCTTTCGACGATTCCTTTGCCCAGCCTTATTGACTCCGTGACACAGAAAACCCGTTTTTCCATGTGACAGGCTTGTATGACATACAATGTTCAACTTGTTCATCAGTGCCTGGATGAAGGGGCAGAGTGTGGCCTCAGCAAGTTTATGCCAGGACTGAGCTGCTGGGGGGCAGCTCTGCGGAGAGGGACCTGGCAGTGCTGCTGGGCAGCCAGTTGCCCCCGAGCCAGCAGTGTGCCCTGGTGGCCGAGGAGGCCAATGGTGCCCTGGGGGCATTCGGGGCAGCGGGGGCCAGCAGGCCCAGGGAGGTGATCCTCACCCTCTGCTCTGCCCCGGCGAGGCCACAGCTGGAGCGCTGGCTCCGGTGCTGGGCTCCCCAGTTCAGGAGAGACTGGGAACTGCTGGGGAGGGTCCAGAGGAGGCTGCGAAGGTGGTGAGGGGGCTGGAGCATCTCCCTGGGGAGGAAAGGCTGAGGGAGCTGGGCCTGTTTAGCCTGGAGAGGAGAAGGCTGAGGGGGGATCTATATTCTCGATGTCTACAAATACCTCAAGGGCCAGTGTCAGGAGGATGGGCCGGGCTCTTTTCAGCGGTGCCCAGCGACGGGACGAGGGGCGACGGGCACAGGCTGCACCACAGGTGGTTCCTTCTGAGTATGGGGAAGAACTTCTTTCCCCTGAGGGTGACGGAGCCCTGGAACAGGCAGCCCAGAGAGGCTGTGGGGTCTCCTTCTCTGGAGACACTCAAACCCGCCTGGACACCACCCTGTGCAGCCTGCTCCAGGTGAGCCTGCTTTGGCAGGGGGGTGGGCTAGATGACCTCCAGAGGTCCCTTCCAGCCCTGACCGTGCTGTGATCTGTGGTAAGAGCACATAGAAGCTCTAACAAGATTTTTACTTAAGACTTACTTTTTGTATCATAGTTAAAATTTGAAAGAATCCAGACTGGGAACAGCAGAACAAAAAGGTATAAGAGAAATCTGTTCATAATCTATGAGCATTTTGAGCTGTGTAACTATGAAGGAGATTAAGCTGTCCCAAACTCTCTGAAAAAATTACTTCAGCAGCGGGAGAAAATTAATAGCCTTATTTTAAGCAAAATAAAATATCTTGTATGATGACAGTGAGTGACTTCTGATCATATATTTTATGTGCAAATGATTTGCTTTAGAATAACTTTAATTTAATGTGAAGCTGGTTTTCATTCTGGCACGCACATCAGTTTTGGGCCCCTCACTACAAGAAAGACATTGAGGTGCTGGGCTGTGTCCAAAAGGCAGCGGGGCTGGGGAAGGGGCTGGGGCACCCGTGGGATGGGGGGCGGCCGGGGGGGCTCAGCCTGGAGAGGAGGGGGCTCGGGGGGGCCCTTATCGCTCCCTGCAGCTGCCTGACAGGGGCTGTAGGCAGGGGGGGTCGGGCTCTGCTCCCAGGGAACAAGGGACAGGACAGGAGGGAACGGCCTCAGGTGGCACCAGGGGAGGGTTAGATTGGGTGTGAGGGGACATGTCTTCACCGAAAGGGTGGTCAGGCACTGGAACGGGCTGCCCGGGGAGGTGGTGGAGTCACCCTCCCTGGAGGTGTTTAAAAGACACATAGATGTGGTGCTTGGGGACATGGTTTAGTGGTGGGCTTGGCAGTGCTGGGTTAATGGTTGGACTTGATCTTAAAGGTCTTTTTCAACCTAAATGATTTTATTATTCTTTGCACGACTAACACACAAGTAGTTTCCATGATGAAAAAGAGCAGAATTTTTCTAAATATCAGACAAGCATTTTATATTTTTTCACTAGTGGAATTTAGCCAGCTTAGCTGGAAGCAGTGGAAGAAAAACTGAAAGTACCAATGTAGTTGCTAAGAAGTTAATATTCCAGAAAATATGACTGCGTTTTTTTTTAAAAAAAGCCGTATTTTTTTCCCCAAGTCATAGAATACAGGAGTAAACATAGGCATTAAAAAAAAAATAAATTACTTTTTTCTTGTGAATATGCATATAAACATCTAGATAAATGGAAGTATCTTTGCTTTCTTTCAATTATAATGTAAAACTGAGAAACAAAATACTTCCTTCTGATACAGTTTTCTTTGTATGCCTTTTATTGTATTGGAACTTTGAGTTTGCAAAGGCCAGGATTAATGTTTCTTTCAAACACATTAAAAAAAATGCTGGAATATGTCAAATTTGCTCTAATTTTGTGTTTCTGAAGTTAAGAATTTGATCTTGAGTTCAATGAAAAACATTATCATTCTCCAGAAATCAGTAAAAAATACTAGATGTTCACAGCTAAACAATAGTTACAAGCAAACAACTTACAGAAATCTGAAAGTTTATTACATCCTCACTGTAAACTTGAAAATATGAAATGTCTTGTATTAATGCAAACAAAGCCCTAAAATGGGCCCGAAATAACTTGTCTCCGTGACTACCGAACTTAACAGCAGTTGTCAGTTAAGATACAAAACCTCTGAAATCTATCACTTGATGAACCAAATAATGTTTGACTTTTCTTATACTAGTTATTATCTTAGCAACTAACTGTATATGATTAATATAAGTTGGAATAATTTGCTGGGCTACCCAGTGGGAGAAGGGAAGAATGAACTTGATTCTCTTCTGAGCCCTGCTACTATTTAACTGCTCTGCTTTCAGTATGGTTGTTGCATCTAAAATATATAGAAACATTTCCATCAGGTTTTGTGATCTGATGTGGAAAATTATGGTACTGAGAATTATTGTTACTGGAAGGTACTAAGATCTTACAACACTAGATGATCCTTTGTATACATCCCCAAGTCTCCTTACATCATCTTCCCTCCTCTTGAAACCTTTTTTTTTTCTACATATATCTCTCAATTAAAACAAAACAAACCCCACATGTTATAATCGGGATAATGTAATTAAAAAGGAAGGCATGATCCTAGCAGAGGAGGAGGGAGGTGAGAACTTAAGGGACTAGAGCTCTGAAGTCCTATTTCCTTTGCACAGATTTTGGAAAATAAGGAAAAGGAAATTTGTGCATATTTTCTTATCTTTCTCTTGATTATCTTCTGTTAGGGAAAAAAAATAATTTGGTCATTATGTAGCTTTTCCAGTGCCTGAAAAACTATTTTTGATCTGTTTTCCATCCTTAGAAGTGGTGCCAGACTTTGGTCCCTCTTTCACGACAAGAACATGAAACTTAACTGTACAAATGCAAAAGTTTTTTCAATGTAAATCTGGAATAATCTCACATAAAGTCAAAGTGAACATAAAGTAAAACTTCACACTCAGGCTAATTCCAATGAATCAGTAAGCTAAATTTTTTATTTCCCAGAAAAAGTAACTCTTGAGAATCTCAGGTTATATAACTGTCTTATGAAACTGAAAATGCCTATTGATTGTCTTGATAGCCAGTGAGCCTTAACTGTTTAAGAGGAAGAGAAGACTTGTTTCATGTACAGGTCATACAGGCAGCAAAGGGAAAATTCTATCTTTATGATTTTAAAATGTCTTTGTCTTATCCTTGTCCTATAAGACAGAATCCTTTTCTTATAAGAAGTACACTAGAAGGTTAAGAAAAAATGTCATTGATTCACAGCAAGTTAATCCTCCTACAAGGGAAGATATGTTTTTAATGTACAACAGCTTCAAAATATTCTCTTGATTGTTACTCCTTTAGATGGTTTGTCTTTTTTTAAAATGATTTTCTGGTAGAGAAGCCCTGTCTATCTCAGATGCGGGTTGTTCTGAAAGCCTCCTCTTCTTATAACTGATACACTTTGCAGGGTTCAGACTGTGTTTCTGAAAGTCCAGTGCTCTACATGGGCCAAAACAGTCTCAAGGCTTGATCAATATTGACAGATTAATCCGAGCTAAAATAGCACAGACCTCAAACTCACACCTCTGAACCACATTTGGTTTCATATGTGGAGTGAGTGAATCCTATTTCATATGAGCAAACCCATTCCTAAAGTTTAAAAGTTTTTACTTAATAAAAGCATTTGAATTATCACACACACCCCAAAAAAAACCCCAAAACCCCACACAACAAACCAACCCCAAAAAAGAGTAAACCTTTTCAAACCACAGGGAAGTAATTTAGAGTGGATCTTTCTGTGAGTCATCAGCAGAGGTAATCTGTGTGAAAATTATGATTGAAAAATATCTCCTTTCAGATAATTCCCCATCTAAAACTCACTTAAATTCATTTTTTTTCAGTGGCTAGCAGATGAAGTCACTATTTTAGAGACACTGAGAATGCAATACTTCTAAAACATATTTGGGGTAGGAAAAAGCAGGACGAGCTAGGTTTACCAGAAGGACCTCCACTGAACACATGTGTAAAACAAATACTGTTAGGACAAAAATTACTTTGTATTCTAATCACGATCATATTTCCTGTTGTCAGTTGTACAAAAACAGTGCATCAAACATCCAAATGAGTTGAGATGTGTTTTGCTGATTACTGCAGCAGATGGTACATCTCAATTAGGGAAAAATATTTTCTGTTGGCTTATTATACTTTTAAATTAAATTCAGTTTGAGTGGAAGATCAAACATAACAAAACAAAGGATTTTTTCTGGTTCTTTTATCATCAGGCTGGGTATTGCACAAAATAGTAAAGTAGTGCATTAAGTAGTAACCATGAATGGCAAATAAATCTACTTATTCTGTTTAATTTTTTCCCACCATAATATCAGTATGATGATGTAACCAAGTATGTTCAGAGCTGCAACCTAGTAGCTGAAATTAATTCAGTTTCATTTGCACAGAAGTTACCTGGCATGTGAAGAGATGGTGGAAAGCACATCAATTGTGCAAGGAGAAGCAGCAGGTTGTTGAGAAGGTGACAGTATCTACTGCTGCTTTACGTGAAGGGCAATTGGTTGTAGACAGGATTTATCTGACTGTGAGCATTACAAGATGTGATTTGTTTTGCCTCTAATTTTGACAAAAATACCTTATTAGTATAGTAAAACTTCTTAGCTCAGTTACCAGATGTTGGGCATACTATCGCGAAAAGAACACTAACCAAATATACAGATATTAACTTCTTCTTGTACGTGCTTGTTTTACAAAAGAAATAGTACCAGAACCACAAAACTGAGTGGAGGAGGTATGTTGCTTCTGTTTCATCTGTTCTAAAGCTGCTATCGTGTGGAATACAGTTTTCTGTAAATTGTATTAAAATCTTTAGATGTAATAACATAGAGCGAAGTTGTATTTCATTGCAAATTACAGGCTGGCTGAGAAAACAAAATACTAGGAGTCTACTCGGCTAAGCCCCCTGAGCCAAGTAACTTGAAGATATGATGTTAACTGCTACAGTTACCACTGGTTGTACATCAATAGCTTGGGTAGCCTTAGAATTATAAGAAAAGGGATTAAATCATTGATTTCACAGTTCCTATTGAAAAAGTAGAAACATGAAAATGTTTGTGTTACCAAGGATGCGATGTTTACTTGGAGAGGCGTACTTCTGTGACGTTCCTTTCATTTGGAATATAACCTTAAGCAGAAAGATAGTAGCAATAGTGCTTGTATTTTGCTGCTTGGAGGGCTATTCTGAAAAAAAAAACCCAAAAGACTTTGAGGGATTCTAAAGGAAATGGGTCACACTTATTCCTGCTGCAACCTCTTTGTCAGTAGATAATGAATTACATTAAAAATGAGTTTTGCCTTACATTGAAGATGAAGTTGACCTTTGAGATAACCGCAAATGGGCAAAAGTGGTTTTCTTAGTAATTTTCTACCTGAATGCTAAGTGTTTAGTACGATACTTTGTTTATCATTCTAAATATTTAATTGTGAGACAGCTCTTGATGTTTTAAACTTCCTGTTGCTATTGGACCCATGTGTTTCTGCCAGGTACACTTGGAACAGGCAGTTCTGCTTTTGGCTAGATGATTTTCACTGACATCTATTTCTCGGCTTTTTTTTTCTGTAGGCAGGGTATTTTCAACTGTCAGGAATATTGCAGAGTATAATTACAAACAATTATGGATCTCAACCAGGTTTTAGAACATAGCATGGCGTCCTACAGCGGCTCCAGGGAAACATGAAAAAGACAAATTGTGCTCTGTCTAAAGTTCCTGACTGTGAAACATATTAGTGTGAAGACTTTAGTTATTTACAACTTTAATAATTAAATAATGGAATACAGTTGAAATGGAGACCGTGGAATATTTAGGTTTAGTCCATTCAGCTGAAATCCCTTTCAGGCATGTTTCAGAACAGCAAACTGTCCCACTGTACTTTATTTAGTGAAAATGCTTGAAATGTATCTGCAAGTGTTTAGCAGTTATAAGATTAAATTACTAAATTACTTATGTGCTAGAGCTGAATTTTCTCAGTCAAGTTCAAAGTATGTTGGTATACCTAAATGACTCAGTTGTTCCTTGGAGAAGGAGAACACAACTCTTCATAGTTAGTTTGCCAGCCTCTTACTAGTCTTTATCAGAAGGTTCTAGTCACCTGGACAAGTGTTTTCCTTGTTCAGCGTTAAAGACAACAAATACTGACTACAATGAAAGTAAAGTCATTGTTTCATTATAAAAAACAATGAGAAGCTGAAACATAGTCACATTTGGTTCTGTAGAAATGGTTGAATTGACGACACTTAAATTCAGGAAAAAGTGATAATGAAAGTCAATTGGTCAGGACAGCAGCCAGTGCTTTCCTCTCAACCATTTCCTTTGACAATCAAGGAGAGCACCAGTTGACTTCTTTCATCTCCTTCCCACCTACTGGCACCTCACTTTTTTTTCATGTTGTGCTTCAAGAAAATGCCAAAAAATGCAAAATCTAAAATGTAAAATGTGAATGACAGTGTTATTTTTCCAAGCTACGCCTATTTTTATGCATGAAATCAGTTATCTATTATGTAAGAAGGTTCAGAAAATATCGGTGCAGCATGATGTTAACTGAAATTGCTTCATATTCAGTTTTAATCTTAGCAAGAGCAACTTTGCTCTCGCTTATTTTACTTAAAACTTTCTTCCTTCGTTTTGCTTGAGTGGTCCCAGTTTCAATGATGTCAGCTAAGCCAGAAAACTGGAATGTCTGTCCTTTATGATGTCCTGTATTTTGGCCTTGATTAGTGGTGTTTCTTACCCTGTCAATTATTAGTAGATACTGCTGCTGCTCTGCTCTTTGATCCTTTCAGCCCTTCATTCTGCCATTCCTGGTGAATAATGATGATGGGGGGACCAAGGTCTGCTTTGTTCAAGGATTGCAGACCACTTCACATGCATTACTTCTTCAGTAATACTCTCTGATATTTGTGAATGTAAAGCCTGATTCAAAAATCGTGTAATGTCAAATGAATACAAATCCAGAAAATACAACGAGGTTTGGAGCAGGCCTTTGTATTGTGTTCTCCAAAGAGAAAAATAGTGGTCAGTAGCTTTTAACTGTATACAATGACACTTTTAATGCTGCAAGACTGGAAGCAAAGAATGGTCTGTGCCTTCCAGCTTTACTCAGCAGCCTACTGAGTTCTTTCAGTGATACATGAAGATGAATATTGGTCAATAAACTGTGTCAAAAAGAAGGAATAAACCAGAGCGCTAGGTCTTAATTGCCATCGGATTTAGGGTTAGACATGGTTAGAATTAAGTTTCTGGCCTCTGCTCTGCTCTTCAGACATTTGTCTGGCTAATTCTTGTGAGCGTGTTTCTAATTTAAAAGGGGGGAAGTCACTGCTATACTAATAGCCAGCAACAGTGATGTCCTCAGAGGGAGAAATTTGGCCCATGTCTGTTGCGCAAGTTTCCGAACGCTTGCTGGCTGCCAGCCTGCCTTGCCTCGGAGGCTGCTGCTAGGACAGCCGGCGTCCAGCCCGGGCTTCAGCTCTCCCGCCTGTAGGGCAGGAAGTGGGGCTGTGCAGATCTGTTGAAGAAACACAGTGAACAGGACCGCAGTATCCTACCGATGGTTTTCAGGGTCTCATCACATGGCATGAACATGTAGTCTGGTGTAGGCGAATAATCCCATCGACTAAAAGTAACAATAATGCCATCTTTTCTCCCGACATTCAGTTAAAGATTAAGCTTAAAATGTTAAATGTATTTGTATTATTGCAAGCCTTTTTCCATTATGCATTTGTGCCTTGTTATATAAGATTATATCTTTAGACTATCTTTGGGGCATTTTTACCTACTGTTAAAGCTAGTCCATTCTAATTTTGCCCAAGCCTAATTTCGCAAATTGGCTTTAGCTACTGCTCTAACAATTTAGCCTTTGTAATTTCATGAGGTCTTTAAACCAGAGATTATTAAATGTAAAATGTTGATATTTCAGAGTGTGTGTACAGAGAGCACAGGAAGCACAGAAGGTAAATTGATATTTAAATGTGTGTGTTTGTATAGAGGGAGCACAAAGTACAGAAGGTAAAAGAACTGGAAACTTTTCAGATGCTTGCATATGCTTTCTGTTTCCTCTTTACTGCATAAATGCTTCCAACTACCAAGAAATTTAACGTTAGTTAAATGTAAATTAAAATATGTTTTTGTCCTAGTAAAGTAGTAGAATTAGTATGGGAGAAAGAAAAGAGTGAAGAATAAAGAAAGCGTATGTTCAGGCAATGGCATTAGCAGAAAGAGACCTTAAATAAGCTGTCATTTAATCCTCTTCATTGTAAACTGGTATACAGAATTCTCTTGTGAAGGTGGGTGAGCTAAATATTTCCTAATGTCTTCTTTATCATTGTTCCAGATTTCCACTGCAAGTGCATCATTGTGTTGGCTTAATGCAAGCAATGTGCTTTTTTCTTCTTCATTGTGGGAACTGACTGAAACTGCAGAGCCTTGTGACCCTGACAGTGCTTCAGGTAGAGTCAACTCAGTATTTATGGCAGGTAAATGAAACCATTAGCTTTCTCATTGTCATTCCTATTTATAACTCTTTTTTTAGGTAATTACAATGATGCTTGTTCTTTACTTTCATAGTTCTATATGCAATGTGAAATTGCTATTTAATACTTTACACTTATCAAGGAATACGGTAAAGATTTGGAAAAAAGTCATAGAAGGAGTCATACTGAAAAATACTGAAGGCTAAGTATCCTGTTTGCAGTATTAAAAAAAAAAAAAAAGACAAAAAAAAAAAAAAAAAAAGAAGAAGACAAAGCCCACAGCCAGCCTGCAATGCACCTGGTCTGTTGAGCAAAGGTCCCCTCCCTTTCCAGCTGGTCCAAAGTTAGTCCAAATTTTTGTCTGTTGGTCTTCTGTGTGGCTGTTACTGAGCAACAATAAATGCATACAGTTTTTTGTTGGTGTTTTTTTCCCTTAATACTTCCTTTGTCTTGACTCTCACTGGATATATGAGAAGAAAACAATATAAAAGCAGGGTATCTATAATAAAAGAATATCTTTTGAATTTGTTTTTTAAACTTCAGTTTGAAGTAGAAAACTGTTAAAAATTTGAGCGCCCATAGTTTACAATCTCTAGGAATAAATAAGAAAACAAAAGAGATTAAAAATCTGAAATACTTGATAGATTTCATAAATATTTTTTTGATCTTTATTCCATTAGTATGTTTGATAGTTCCTTTGTGCACTATAGTCTATTTTTCCTTTAAAAAAGACCATGGTTTTGGCAGACATTAAGTTTTATTGCTTAAAAATATCAACATCCATGATAGATTATTTTGTAGGCGACTGTTCCAAGGACATTACCCAAGCTGGTAAAGAAAAATCGCTTTGCAAATTAAAATTAAATATTTTTTTATTTGCTGCTTCAAAATGGTGTATCTTAACTCATGCTCTATTTCATGTGTGCCAAGACTGTGTCAGGAATTAGGCAATCAAATATTGTGATAGAATGTAACTTGAATTTGGATTTGAATGAGTATTGGGAAAGGACTTGTTTCAAAACCCCTCACCAATCTAGTCCCACTAACCTGCAAATGCAGTGGCAGATCAGTTCTGAAAGACTTTCCGTTAAGTGTGTGCTTGTGTGCTGGATTTTTATTGTCTCATGCAAAGATTTGTGTATGTACTTAATACACTACTAATAGTTGTTTTGACTGTTAATACAATGTATACTTATGCAGCATGCTATAGCTATTTATATTCTGGTTATGCTGACAACACTAGGAAAGCTCAGAATGACAAGACTGAAATATCAGCCAGTGGCTTTTGTCCCATGGTCATCCAGTGGAAAGGCTATTGTAATCTAAATTATTGCCATAAACTAGAAGGAAGTTGTGTATCTCTTAGGTTTAAAGCAGAAACTGAGAAACCAGAATCCTGATAGAGCAGCTGTGGAAATATTTTTTTTGTATTATTCAGTAAACTATCCATTTTTGCTTAAGGAAGAAATAAGATTATTTGGGGAAAGAGAGCCTGTAAGCCACCTGTCTACCTCTGCCCTTGTGTGGGGATCTCAGCATTAAAAAATGTAATGCAATTTCAGGGACTGCAGAGAAAAAACTAGCACCATGGCTGATTTACAGGATCTATATGTTTAAAACTTGGCCAACTGACAGAGAGTAAAGAACATAACTGTTAATAACTATTTCAGAAGGACAAACATTAACCAATCAGAATAATTTTGCTGCTTGCAAAAGGATGACAGTTTGTAACTTGGAATAATGTATTGTCACTGACAAAGGAGAAACTTAGGCTGAACATCAAGAAAAGTTTCCTGACAGGAAGTTTTATTAGATAGTGGAAATGAATCTCGAGAGAAGAGATAGGAACCTGCTAGGTTCAGACATTTAAAAGAGACTGAGAAAAATGTCAGGAAAATGTACTCCAGGGAACAGTGTACAGCTATTGCACAATTGGATATTAACCTAATATGTCTCTTTCATTTCCACCTTTCAAAATTCCATGGTTCATTAGCCAGCACCCTCTTTCCTCTGCCCTCTGGTACCTGCAGGACAACTTTCAGGCAATTTGTAAAAACAAATTTCTTACAAAGCATGTTTAGCTTCTGTTCTGTGGCAGAACGCTATCCGGTAACCCTTCCTTATGAGGCCACTTGTCTACCCAGGGTGCTGGTGTTTCAGTTGTTTTTCTTTTATAAGGCTCTGACAAAGATGCAATCACTTTCAGTCCCATGAACACTGGTTACAAATATTTTTTCTTTCTCAAAATAAGGGGAAATCAACCCTGCTTCAAATAATCCTAAAATGGACTGAGTTAGGGTTTTCAGAAGAAAAATGTGTGTGTTCTTTCTGCGTTCAGGCATTTTAAGACCTAAGCTGTTTAGCAGATGACTTCTTTCATGAGAATGTTAAATAAAAGAAAAAGACCTGTAACCTCCGTCGAAAAAATCTGAAAAAGGGACGCTAATTCTTAGAAAAGATGCGTTTTAAAAAACGTTTTTATGAGTCCCTTGCTCAAAGACGAGTTGCCAGCAGAATTTATATGCTCAAAGACCGTTCAGCTTTATGGAACTCTTGTTCATTCGTTTTATAACGACAGTTAATTTGCAGCCTTGTCTGAGGTGTCAGGGCTGTCAGCTGTGAGAAGGAGGATTAGCAAGCAAGTCAGAAAGAACATTCTCCCCAGTGTGTCTTGTGTGTTGTCAGTGGCCTTTCAGCAGAGCTCCCTCCTGTACAGCTGCTGTGTGACATCATGGTGTGTGCTAGAAATCCCCGCAGACTTTTGCTGGGTAATTTGCTGGGAAATTGTTTAATCCAGCCTGGTGTCAGCTTTGCACTTTTAACTATTTTGTTGCTTTGAAGACTAGCAAACATTTGTTTAGAAATACGAAATATTTATTTAGTAGATGCAAAAAGCCTGTGATGAACAGGCTATGTAACATTTGCCGATGCTGCCCTATCAATGTACTATTTTATGTGCTCTTAAGTTACTGGTCAGTAGTTAACTATTGCTTCAATGTGGAATTTAAGGAAATCTGGAATAGAAAGAACACAGTTCTTTGCTAGGTGTTTTTCTTCTCTTCTGGAATGGGCAAGTTTGGATAATACAAGGCTTTCCACCTAAAAAGAGATCAGATTAAGGGTTATTCCCCTCTAACCTCAGTCACATCTATTTAATGAAGTGCTCTGATTGCAGGTTACCTTAAGAATGGGCTGAGGACTGAGGCTAACTTTCTGGCTTTTTCCCTGACCCTGTGGAGGTTGGTTGTTTGTTAGAACTAAGTATTTCTTTGTTGATCTGTATCTGAGACAGCCAACAAATGGGAGTCATAATGTCGATGTAGAAAATCACAGTTTAAAAACAACAAGCTCAACAAATTCCTTCATCTCCCCTAATCATTATTGAGATTAAAGTGTCAGATAAAATCCTTTGGATAGTTTGTTGTAGCTGAAATTTAAGAAAACATATAAGAATATCTTTTACTTTCAGGTTTTTCTCCTAGCTCTTTACAGATACACAGTTAGGAGAAACAAGTCACTTACTAGAAATTAAAAATTAGGGCTTTCAAACAAAATTACCTTCTGTATGCAATGAACACGGTAACAATCTGACTAACATCTCATAGAAATCTGGATGCTCTGTGGGCTGAATTATCTATAAAGGTTCTTACCTTTTATAGTTCCCCTGCTAAAAAAAGTTAGTATAAACAATTTCAAATTTATAATTATGATCATATGCTAATTCTAATCATTATCTGCCTCCATAGTATAATGGTAAATAAAAAGTGTGTAACACATTTTCTTGGTAATATGCACTATTGAGATGTGAAAATTACTATGTTGCCCAAATGAAAAGGCAAAACTCTTCTACACCCCCCCGCCCCCCGCACTTGTACCACTGAAATAAATGCAGAAGTTGAGTCAATCTGCCAGAAGATTTAGAAGTTGGGGAATAGTTTTTAAGATTTCTTTTAGACTTTGATTGTAACATTGAAGTTGCAAACTGTTTTAATGGCATTGCAAACACCTTGCCTTTGTGGTGTAGCTACAAGGGAGAGAGGGAAAAGGTGTCCCTGCAGGTAGCGGTCGTGCAAAGGGGAAGGACACAAAGGCCCCTGTGGTAAATACAAGACCAAAAAGGATCAGCTTAAAACCCCAGTGACAGACTGGTCTACTGAGGAAAAAAATGCAGATGGTGACTGTATATTTCATCAAAATGCTTCATGGACTCGAGAAAGTTCTGCTCTTGAAGACTGGAGTCTTTGTTCTCCTTGCTGGCCTGAGCAACTGTCCTTGGTATAGCTTTGTAAAAGGTTGCGGACTTCCAGTTCCTACAGGTGTTTCTTCAAATAGTTTGGATTTCTCTCTGGTTTGGTGGTAAATATTAATGAGAGTGGAATGCTCTCAAATTTCTGTGCTAGACTGCATGAGAAGTTAGAAATTAGTTTAGTGACTAGTGAGAGATAAACCTTTAAATTTCAACCTAAACCAAGTTATCTTTCATATCCAAGAAATTAATTAGTCTTTGACCAAAGACAGAGCTTTTACCTTGGCTATGAGCTGTATTTTAACCATGGCATCCCTCTGGAAATACAGAAGAATGACTCTTCCCTGATGTCCTCTTCCCGCATTTTTCATAATTCCTGTTTTATGAGAAAGATAAGGCAATCTAGACCTTTGGCCCCATGCTTTACAATGCACCTGAGACATTCATTAATGGTCCAGAAATTATTTGTGTGTCATGCCTTATTGGTTAAATATCACTTGCTTATTTATGGCTTTGTGCTTCTCTCTAGGGCTTTAGACATTTACATGAACAGCCAAGGGGATGCTTAGAACAAGATTATTCAGACAAATCAGCTTTATAGCAAAGTTAGAGCTTGCTAGTGGCAGTCTTTCTCTTCCCTACAACTGTTTCCTTTTTTAAATGTTATTACTTCAGCCAACTGGATTGATTTTTTGTAATTATTTTAAATGACTGTTTTTTTCCATCCATACGTGTTAAAGGACCCACTAGTGTTGTCAATTTCTACTGGTTTTCGCCTCCATATGTGGAAGAAGATTTGTATTTTGTAAACTGAGATGGGAGCATGATGGTTTAATGATAAGTCATTTTGCAGTGGCTCTGATAGTGATCATCTCGAGTTCTCTTCGGGAGATGAGACATTAACCACCAGTTGCCCTCTGCAACTCACTGATAAGGGACCAGGCGCACACATTTAAAACTAGCTTTACACCCTAATGCAGGTGCTTGTAAGTGCTGTTCATACTCATTAATAGGTATAGTATTAATTTATAGTAGAGGACACTAAGAAGAACACTTCTGTTTTGGACTGGAAGAGATTGATTTATGCATATATGCTCCATTTGGAAAAACAGTCTGATAAAAGTCTCTAAGCTGTGTGCTGTGCCATCACTGGATTTGGACAGGGAGCTGCCAGATTTTTTTCAGAACTTTTTAAGAATTTATGAAGAAATTTATTTCTTCTATTACTTTTACCAAACATTGCACTGGTGCAGTCACACTTGGGGCAGTACTGCTGTAAGTTACACAGTGGGGTTTGTCTGCACTTCTAAACTTTGTTTTAATGAAAATGTTCCTGACTTTTCAAAACCAGCTCTACCCAAGAGGTGAAGTTGCTCCTGAGAGTTCATTTTAAGTCTGTTTTGCCCCATCTTTTTCTTTTGAGAAGCAAAAATCACTTTTCCTAAAACTAACGAATAGGCAAGCAGTTTTTCTTCCTTCACAGTATAAAAATAGAAAGCATGATATTGCAATAAGCAAAGATTAAGATTTAACTAAAAATACATTTTGAACTGTTCTGCTAAATTTGACCTTTAATACTTCATCCAGATTTAGCTGTTTCATTTTTTAAAGAAAGGTTTCTTTCACCATTTTGCTCCTAATCTGCTTTGTTAAGTAGTTTCCTCTTTGAATGTGTGTTACTTTTCACAGTAAATATTGAAGTTATCAATGAATCTTTGTCATTCTGAACTGTTTCTGCAGCAGTTGCTTTGATTAAACTTACTGGTTGCTAGTAGTTTTAATTGCATAACGTTGAATGTTAAGTTAGTTTTGATTTTTTAAGAAATTAATTTAAATTTAATTGTTAATTTTTTTGCTGATCCATTTTTGAGAAAGGATTTCCTCCCCCCGATATCTTTTAATATTGCCTCATTTAGTCACAGTTGTTTAAAAAAGAAAAACAGCGTGTGTCTGGTTGTATATATGAACATGATGGTGTTGAGTGTGATTTTAAATTAGTTCAGTCTCTGTTACTGATTTTGGTGCTTCAGTAGGAAGAACAGTTGATTGTATATGGTCTTCACTGCATTTTTGTAACCCAGCAGAGGATTTGCTTTGAAATTTGTTATTGACATTGACATATGTGCAAAGCATTAGCCAAAGGAATGGTTAGGATTTCCATTTAAATTGAAGCAGCAATTTATGCCTCTGTCTCATTTCCCTGGGACAATACTTAGCCTCACGTGAGTGACTAAATAGTTAATCTGTTAAGCTTTATCCTAAAGTAACTTCACTGCATACTTATTTTACTGCTGTTTTTTGAGTAGCCTGCAAGTCATTGAGACTGGCTCTGTTTTCCATTCCATCTGTACCATATATATTTGCAAAGTCTCTTCTCAGGCTTTTAGGAGAATCACAGGAAAAGATAAAATCTTAGCCATCTGAAGTCCCAGACGATGAACTTCAAGTCTGCACGTAGTATGCATTTGTTCACATATATATTATGTTCTCACTGTGCACTTTCTGTGTCCTATCACTCTATTTTAGTGTAAAGCATTTTCATTTTTTACTGGTGTGAGAAAGAAGTATCAATAATTTACATTATATGCACATTATATTTGAAAAAGTGCAATTAAAAAACTTAGCCTGTGTTTGTGGCACTGTGGAGCAACCTCCCTGGAAAGGCACAAGTCTTCTAAAGATCCAGGAGCAGGGGCCATATCCTTGTCATTTACATTACTTCCCTGACTTCTGAGCTGTGCCTGCTCCTACCTAACTTGCTGAGTTTGTATCTTCCTCTGGCCACCAGCTGTTCACCAGTTCCCCAGTTTAGAGCAAGTCTCTAAATCCTTCCAGTCCCTTCCTTGACTAATATAGTCACCTTGGAAGATGGAAAACAGTGAATATTCTCACTAGGGATTTCATTATTTCTTTCAATGTTACAGGGAGGGTGCATGGAAACTGTAAAGCAATGTGAAAATCAATCTAGGGAGGAGAAAAATGGGCTCCTCTTACTGCCCATCGGATTGTATTTAATTTTGTAGTCATTTTTCCTTTATGATGCCGATGAGGCATAAAATATCATGAGTTATAAAAGGAAAATCTGTTATCTAATGTCTGCAGAGAACAGTCTGCAGGATGAAGTTGTCTTTTGTTGAAAACAAAGCTTCCTGTTCCTTTTGTTTTCATGGAAGGATCAATTTTTGTTTATAGAAAACACAGGTTTTGCCCTCCTGAATCAACTTATTGGTCTGTTCATTGGCAGTATTTGGGAATGTGTGCTTTAAAGCAGGTCAGCAGAATTAATCTGTAATCAAATGCTCAGAAAAAAAGTATTTCCAAAGGTCAGAGTACATTCAAGAAAGCGATAATAATTTGTTTTAAACAAAAGCTGCTCTTGTAGGTGAAAGGGAAGGATGGTTACATATCTGAATAAACAGCCTTTGGATTTTATTGAAGGGACTTCTAGGAGTTTGTCAAAATCTTGGCTTTTCATGCCCATTTACTGACTGTGACAGGGCAAACTGCTTGACATATAGATGAACTTTGCACACATTTGATCTAGTAATTACGTGTGCAGCTTGTTTTGAATTAAAAAAAAAAAACCAAACCCACCCACAACCCAAACAGCAAACCAAAATAAAAACCAAACCCCAAACAGTTTTACAAACTGCAAATATGAAACCGAATACAAATCTTACACCTGTGATACCTATTTGAGCTAGAGGTGGTCAGGGAAGTTGTTATTAGACAGTTAGCCTGCATGTCCCGGTGGTCATAGTGGAAGAATGAAAAATTTTGCTTGCTTTTCAAATCAATGTCAGTACCTGGCTGTTGGATGTGGGTAAAAATTCTTAGTCTAAATACATGATGAAGTTGCCTTTGTCATCCACCTTAACGGGTACAAGCATGCACTTTGCTGAAAAGACAATTTTTTTTTGTTACTGGGAAGGGAAAAATGTCGCTCCTTAGGTTGGCATTACTTTCATGCCTCGGTCCCTGTGAAAGTTCTGCAGCAACTTTGCAATTAACAACCACAGGCACTGTTTTGAAGGCCCAGTTCAGTGTCAGTGATGGGCTATCAGCTACCATGTGTCCTACCTTACTGGTTTTCTTTTTTTGGCGCTTCCCTGGGAGATGAGAAAAGCTGGGGAGAGGGGGCAGAAGCAGGCTGAAGAATATCATTCACCACACTTGTAATAAGAAGCCTATTAAACAGCTACTAGCGGCTGTTTTCGTTCCTGCTACAGCATCACAGAGCGCCAAGAGGCTCCTACTGATCGATGATTTTGAGTTTGGCCTTCAGAGGAGTCCATATACGCGGTGACAAGCTGGCACAGCATGCTCCCACCGCGGTAGGAAGTCAGCGGCAAGAGCCAGGTCGCTGTGTGCTGGACAGAGGTGAGTGATGCTGTAGTTCTGCATGGCTGGGTTTACGGTAGGTTTCTCGAGAAAGAGGAACCCTGTTATTAATATTTTGCTTTACTAACTGGCAAGTCTTATTTAAGGAAAAAAACCCACAACCCTGAACTTTTTAAGTTGTGCATTTTAATTACATTCACTACAGCACTGGATAATGCTCTACTTGAAGTCACAAACATGAAAGTTCCCATAAAATGTGTATAAAAAGCCTTCCAATAGAAACCTTAGCATACTGGCATTCTCACCACATCAGAGATTATCCAAAAAGAAATTCAGTAATGAAAACCCTGGGCCAAAACTGAATTGATACTGAATGACTACCATACAGTCAGCTGGCAGCTCAACTGAGTAAAAATTAGCCAAGTAGCTCAATGTTTCATCCAGTAATATCAACCAAAACAACCAGTTATTACGGCATTTTCTCTTCCAGAAAGCATGAAGGCACTGAAATGCCTTAAACCCACATCTTGGTCCCGTGTCCATCATCTGCTCACACTGAATGCTCTGGCGAGGTGACTGTTCCTTTGCTTAGACTTTGCCCAGTTTATAATGGCTGGTTCCATGACTGGACCCCCACATGCTGCAGTAACTCAAATAAGTTTTAAGTATCTCTTTAAATGGTCATGTTTCTTATGTTTTTTTTCCTTGGAAATTGGATATGTTATTCAGCTCTAACTGTATCAGCCATCCTAATTTCAATAATGCTCTGTGCTGTTTTTTCTTCTTCCAGTTTATTTTTTCAGATTCTTTTCTTTAAATGTCTCCAGAATTTGCAGTGTTAAATCTGTTGAAAAGCAGGAACGTATGCAGTTGTATCCCAGTAAAACTTTCCTCATAATGTCCTATAGCTGTATTTTTGAATTGTCATTTGTTAAGAATTGGAATTTCTCAAATTTTGCGATATTGTGTCTTCTCTGAATAAAACCAGCAAGAATCTATTGTTATTCTGAATCAAAGCAGCAAAAATCTGACGTGCTCAGAAACACTTCAGAAAAGTTGAAGTGCTGAATTCATAAACAAGTGAAGTAGAACATTGTTGATGTGTAAAAAGATGTCCCTAAGAAGAAGACTATGTATTAGTTAAAATGTATAAGGGCTCCCTTCACATCCCCTCTGGTTTTGGTGGAAGAAACATTCAGTCTTGTCCACCAGTTTGTTTCTGTTCATTAAAGTTTTAAAGAATATGAGAAGTTACAGAATAAATTTATCTTTTCTTTTTCTTTTAAAACATATTTAATTAATTATTTACATTACTATCTCTACTTGGCATTTTTTCAGTAGGACTGCTAAAATTTAATGCTTTATTACTTTCCATCCAAAGCACACCATATTCTCAGATAAATTTGAGTAAATTTTCTGCCAAACAGTGTGTTTTCTGTAATTTTTTTTTGTTGTTTTGCAGAAATCTTGACTAATTCCCATATCCATATTGGTCAGTTGGCACTTCTAAGTTGAGCTCATTAAAATCTCAGAAGTCTTCTCAGAAAGTCAGTTGGTGACAGGGTGTTGATTAAATTTGTTAACTGTAGAAGGAAATTGAGTCAGCTTTGGGTTAAGTGAACTACAGCTGAGCTTATAGAACTCATTTTCATTCCATTTCACTCTAGGAAAAGATTTTGCCTGTTTCCTGCTTCACAGTAGATGTGGTTACTGAACATTCACATTTCCAGACAGGCATCTCAAACAGTCAAAAGGTGAATGTCTCAAATAAAAGATATCTATAGATTTTTTTTAATATATAATTTATATTTTTTGTGCATGACTGAACTTTTGGGGTTTTTTTGCTACATTTTTGTGTGTGTGTCGATGTTTCCCCTGGCTTGTAAGTGGAAGAGTGGAAAGAAACACTATGCACCATAGGAAACATATATCACCTTCTTGTATTAGCATATATCAACTAATTCTTATTACTGGCTTCTAAATACCTTTTTTGTGGCTTCTCAGTATTCTGTTCTATCTAGTCCTGGGAACCTGTGCCTTCATATATACTGGCATAATCTTTGATAATACCAGCTGTTTCACTATCAATAGTGCTATGACGTGATTTTTTTGTTACATGGGAATCCAAATAACCTGCTGAAATGGTTTAAGTTGCAACATGATGGGAGACGTGTAACTGTCACAGACAAATTCTAAAATGATAATTTGCATAGATAAGAGGGCTAGCACACTTTAACTGGCAATATATGTACAAATAAGAAAGGGTTTAATACTTCAGAGTGTACTTTTTCTTATCCCATTTAAAAGGTAATGAAGGTGTTTCTTTTTGTTTTTGTGAATGAAGATCCAAGAGAACCAGTGGGTCAACAGATCATATGTGGTCCCTATATTTGTTTATTTCAATCTGTATATACTTAACGTTCATCTGAAAGACATGAAGCTTCTATTAATTTGGTAGAGTTGCTGGAAAAAAATAAAGAAAAAACACTACAGTAGCCGGGTACAGAATTTTTATATTAACAGCATTTTTCTTGTTAAGAGGACAGTGCGGGCAGTACAGTGCAAATTATACTCTCATCTCTCTCCATATGCGTCTGTAGAAAATATTATGTCTCTTATTCCTCTTGTGTGCAGAACGCTATCAATCCAAAATGCATAACATGAATAAACATGCACTAGCAACTAGGATGAGTCTGCCAAAACTTGTGTTTTTCTAAGGCCTGGGACTCCAAAATGGAGACATGTTTTTAATTAGCCATGTGATGACAAGATTAAGAAGGCAGGCACTTATTTTTACTTACCATAGTTCCACAGCTGTTATGGGCAAAAGTGTAAAACTAGCTTTTGGGGAAGGAAAAAAAAAAAAAAGTGAGGCTAATAATTTGAATTGAATTCCTCTACTTACAGCTGAATGGGTGCATCAGAATACTTAAGACACATCATTTGCAGGAGTAAATTGCTATAGATCCATTAAGTTAATTGAAATTAAGATAATTTAAACTTGTTGAGAATCTAAGTCCTACAGTGAAAAACACAAGGGAAGGCCAATATGATTTTTTGCTACTTATTTCACTGGGGAAGGAATGACACCTTAGGGTCTTTCTTCTGTTTGCCACGTGACAGGGCAAATATGTGACTATTTCCAGGCCTATAAAATAACTTCCATTTAGGGATGGACTAACTTTATAAAATAGTCCCTTTACTGACTTTGAAGAATTAACCTTGGTCTGCAACAGGTGTATGCCATACGTCAAGACCTTGGGTATCGCTGAGTGAAAGGTGGTATGGAGATACAGATGATTTTACATGAATATAAATATTAATAAATTATCAGTTGTTTGTTCTTGATGTCAAATTTTAGATCTTGAATATCCTTTTTCATGAAACTGTATAGTATAAAAATGTCTACCTCTTTTTTTCCCTGGATAACTGTCTTTGGAACACCCACTGAAATATCTAATTATGTGCTGACTACCCTGAAGTTCAGTTTGTTAGTGTTGTGCAAGCACCCTTTTTTCTTCCTCTGTGCTGGGAAACTGTTGTAAATGATTTTCTTTGGCTAGGTCAGGAAGTATTTTTCCATTTGGCTACTCTTTATTCCTGCTTTTCATTTACAGAGTAATTTCATAGTTAGGCACTAGGCAGCTGCTCTTCTAATGTGTGGACTGGCTTAGCAAATAATTTTATTATGTCTACAGTGCACCAGGTTGCATTATAAAGTTTCAGAGAAGGCTATCTCCTTCCTTTCTCATTCATAGCTTTTAGCTGTGCCTATGCAATTCAGTGGGGGTAGCTGACTCTTTGCACATCTTGATAGATACAAAGAAGAATAGACTGTTTGGGTATTAAGGTATTGTTTCAAGATTAGTTTAAGTCTATCTAATTGCAGGCTGCTCCTGTTGACCCTCATTGTCTCTGTTTCTCCTCCTCCCCAGCTAATTTGCAGCTGAATCTGTTCCCTGAACCCAGTTCTTGGCGTGGCTACATGTGTGTGCCAATGATGGCAAAAGGAAAAAGTAAGAATGAATAGAAGGGAGGAGGAAAGGACAGGCGTAGTCAGGACTCAGATCATGCCAAGTCAGGACCAGAATGGGGCCCTCAGCAGTGCATCCTCACCAGGCTGAACAGCTGGATTTCTTTTCACTTGTGAAGGTGACTTTTGTGAGCACTCTTGTCTCCTCAGTTCTGCTCTAGTAGCACACTGTACATTAATGGCAAGTGTTCTACATTTTTCCAGATGTTGAATCTTGTAAGATTCTGTAAAATTTAGAAGGCCTGTTCTAAGGTACAGGACATGAGTATAGGTTTTTATTTTTATGAATTGCATGTTTATGTTGAAGACAGATCAAGGTGTTCAGTCTGAGATACAGTAGGTAATTTTTAGCAAGTAGTAGAGCAAATGTATTTTGTGATACTGCTTTTGCTTTTGCGAATAGTATAGATTTAGGACATAGTGGTACAAAGACAAGACAAAAAGTTGTATTTCATGGCAGATTTTGCCTTGAGTTTAGGAAGGCCAGCATCTGCTTTTCTTAGTGGCAGAGCTATTTCGACTTAACATAGTCATTTAGACAAAACAAATAAGCTTTAATTCTGCTTAACAGATATCAGACTGAGGCCCATCACATGTAAAGGAGCCAATTTCCATCTCCTTAGCATGAAAAGAAAGCATTTTAGGCACATGTTCAGAGAATGCATGTTCCTAATCTTAGAGCTAATAGGAAACACCAGTCAATGATTTTTTGACTTATTTGCAAGTGTATGAATGCCTTTTAGCGACCCACTGGAAGGGATCCTCACTAAACACTAGTGGGCAATGTTTGGGACTAAACTCTGGAATCTGGCTGTTCTTTTTCTATCACTGTCTTCAGCAGGACTCCCATAACTGCACATATTTCTAAGACATCTATTAATGTAGGATTTGGGGAACATATATACTATTACTTTTAGAAGAATGACCAGTTCTGGCATATGTAACCTCAGCAAAATAAAATTTCCACTAAAAGGAGCCAGAAAGCAATTTTAATAGCAGTGTATTTGCAAAGCTGATACTCTCCATACCAAAGTGACAAATTCTGGCTTTGCGAGGCTGATAATCGCAGAAAAAGGTTGGCTATAGTGTAAGTCAGGAGCTTATGAGAAGCTGTTGCCATGTAGAAAAGTATTCCCTTTTTGCTCTTTATATGAAAGAGCTATAAGTAGTTGGTATGTGTAAAAATGGGGCTTGCTACAGAAAGTCCTTTGCTGCGGTAGTTCGCTTGCATAGCTGCTGTACCTGTTCACTGTAGGTTTGTGGATACCCTTTCTGTAGTGCCATTAACAAAACATGCTTAACCCAATTAATTTCATCTATTTCCATCTGGAAAGTAAGCAGATACTATGTGGAGGGGAATGAACTTTTATCAAGGCATAACTGAGAAATGCATTAATCATCCTTGCCTAGCCAATTCCTCTCTGTAATTCTTATATCTATTTGAAAAGACTGGTTTTGCCTTTTTTTTTTTTTTTTTTTTTTTCCCCTCTGATAGGAAGAGAAGTCTTTGTCTCTGTAGATTTCAGAATTTCATGTATGCTGGAGCATATTCTGTTCAGCAGAACCTTTTTAACGGTGCTGTTTGTCTGATTGTAGCCTTGAAGATCAGATGCCCAGGCTGAGGTTGTACAGCAAGCTCCACTTGGAGTAATTCTGCAGTGTTGTTGGAAGGGACAGTCCCACCCTCCCTCCCTACCACTGCCAGCTGCTCCCCCTGTTCCTCCCATGTGCTTGTGTAAGTGTCTGAGTGATCATGCCCTGAACCTAGACCGAGGGACCTGACCCAGCCTGATAACCAGACCTTTCTACTTGGTAAGTTTTTGGTTGAATCAGGTTCCTGATCCAGTGCATGTTACAGTAGCACAGTGGTTAGTGTCAGCCCAAAGAACTGGGGACAGAAGATAGGGCCACATTTCACATGGCAGCTTGTAATGTTGATTAAGATGATTTTATAATTAACTTCCTAATTATTACTTTTATGCTTTAGTTACAAACGAACCATGTTGAGTACTGTAAGATGTCATTTTGCTTGTATTTCACAAAAGCCTTTTATCATAATTGTGTTAATGTGCATTTAATTAAAAGTAACAATGGTGCAGATGATTGCTGTGAAAGTTCCCAACAAGAATGGATATATGATCTGGTTTACTGGAGTCATACGTTTCCCCCGTGCTCTTTTCTTGCACTAGTGAGACTGGTTACTTCTGTTGCCTAAATCCACGTATTCAGAAGGGTCTATTGCTCTCTTATTTATTTATTTTTATTTTATTCAATTGAAGTTGTTTATATGTTTGTTTGGAGGCTATAGCTGAAATTACTGAATTTTTCCTTTAAGAGTTCCAGTGCTCCGCTGCAATTCCCTCAAAGGGAGTGGGGATGGGCTGCCTCTCTTTGGAACATACTGCTTGGTTTTAATACATTTTTCCCTGAGCGCCTTCCCTGTGATTCCATACAGCAACTCTCCAGCATTGGGCTGAGATGCAATTTCATATTTTCTAGCATTTCTCTGGCAGTACTACCTTGGAATCTGACTAATGCTAACCAGTGTAATTATCTGTGGCTTTCCTCCGATGCTTTCTATTTCCAGTCAATCCACAGAATGGTATTCTCCAATCCACAGCAATTATGAGTATGATATATGAGATAGCAGGAAAATGGTATTGAGGATAAAAATAAAAGAGATGGTGAACTAAAGAACCCCTGCTAAATCAAACGCATAACAGGTCTGAACTTAGACTATTTTCAAAACTCCTATTAAAATAACTGAGGATTCTGCTCCTACACTTGCATGTCCAGTGCTTTGATCTATGTTTTCGGAAGTCTGTGTTTGAACTTATCTTGGTCTGTTAAGGTATTTGAAACACCCAGCGCTGAATTGTCTTTGCTTTTCTGCATGTGAGAACCAAGGCCAGCCTGTTTTTTTCCAAAAAGATGGAAACAAAGCCCATGTTTATGTAGACATGTGGAGAACCATGTGAAGATTCTTGTGTGAGTATTTCCTAAAATAACAACATGCACATTAGATAATGTTCATATCGATAGTAGGGATATAGGATATATGGAGTAGTGCATTTCTGCCCGAGCCTCAGAAAACAGGGGTGTGTGCTTCTGAAAGAAAGGTCAAGAGCCCAGGTTAGTTGGAAGAGCCTTGTGATGCTGTTTGCTAGATGTAAAAGGTGCTGGTAAGCATCTTCTGCAGGTCCCCCTCAGCTCTGGCTGTTTCTAGCAAGCGATGCACAGATCCCAGAGGGTTAGTTAGCAATCTCAGACGGCACTCTTTCTTAATTGCTTTAGTGCAGAATTTCAAGATTTTTCTTATCTATTTAATAGGAAAATACGTATGAGAGATTCCTCAGTTTCTGTTGTTGGATTCTGACCTTTGCTTTTGCTGCTACCTCCTTGTGGCTACTGATGTGGAGGAATCCACAGACAGATGGCAACACAACTCAGGCAGACAGGCATGTTTTCTGAAGAGACTACATACATACTGTGTGTACCAAAAAGATGTGGTGTAGAATCTGATGATTTTATAGAAACACTGGAAATATGAGTATAGGGTATGCATACTGAAAGAATAGTGGCAAATCATGGAGAAAACAAGTCATGCAAAGGACATTGTTTATCAAAATAAATATAATCTGCATTATTATTCAGATATTTCTGTTGCTGTGGGAAATGAACGGGAAAAATTGTCTCAAGACAAATGTCCTTTTTTGCATATTGAATAGTTAAGCATGTAGGTTTCTCTTTTTTTTTTTTCTCATGCACAGCTTTAAATTTTTATCATCTTATTTGTTTCTTTTACCGTTTTTGCTGTGTTACACAGGATATAGATGCAGTCATTTCGTTGTTACTAATCCCTTAATTAAGCAACCTCATAGTGAATTTAGCTGCCTATCTTCCTGATCCAGGAGTACAAAATATCTGCCTGAAAAACTTCTCTGTATTTTTGTCTGTTAAGGTAAGTGCATTTTTTTTCAGAATTATTAGGTATGCTCTGTCGTCTTAAAAAAAAAAATCTTAGAAGAAAAAATTACATTTGAAAAGAGTAAACCTACAAACTCTTTATAGTTAAGATATATATCTTAAAAATAAAGCATATCTTAAAATATGAGCTAAAGTAACTTGTGGAAAGACCTGGAGCTGGTCAAAACATTCCAAAGAAATGAGGTTGGTGTCCTGAAAAAAAAAAAAAAAAAAAAAAATCTCTTTTGCAGTATATGGGGGTGTGTGTGTGTGATTTTGCCATTTAAATAGCAAAATTATATGGCACCTAGTGTCAATGGCATTATTTCATATAATGTTCCAAGCAACATGAAAATATACTTGAGAGAAACTGTAATCTTTTTGTATTTCTGTTCTCTGTTCCATTTATAAATAATAAAAAGATTAGACTACTTACATTTTCATGTAAAATACAGGTTCCATTTCTTGAACGTTTTTATATTGAATTTTATTCCCCACTCCAAGTCTGCAAGTAATATCTGCTACTGCAGCACCTGCCAGTTTGGATTACTTTCTAAAGTCTGCTGCCAGAGGATCAAGTTTTTGGGAAACATTTATAAATAATAATGTGTAGTTTCCATGTGCTTAAACTGTGATGGGCTGTGATCATCTTCTTAAATAGCTACTTTTTAATTTACTGGACACCATCAGTCACTTTTGTGATTCAAAGGAGATTTAAGTATGCTTGTAGCGAGGCCAAATGCTGTAATCAGAGCCATACTGTCTTCCTTTGATAAACCTTGTGATACAACATACGAGCAATATCGATACTTTAACTACTGCAAGCTCCCCTGCCTCCAGCCCCCTGTGCATGTGTGTGCGCGCACACACACACACACACACACACGTGTGCGCATTTCACCTCTAACACTGAAAATGTGCCTCCAGTCACAGTGAATAAAGACATTACTTGAGAGCTGGTGATGCAGTGAACACAAATGAGCTGCTGAATGGGGCTAGAGTCAGAGGGTGCCTATTCACAGTTTTCCAGAAGGCTATTGGTTTTGGTTGCCTGCAAAAACAAGAAGATTGCACAATGTTTAATCATCTTCTGAAAGTTGTTTTGCAAATGTTAAACCGTAGGAACTGAAATTCTGCTGTTTCACTTGTGATGTAAGGAATTAAGTGTTAGTGAGCTGCAAAAAATCTCCTCTTGATCATTTGTAGCTTGTGGGGCTCAGAGACAGTATCAGAGTGTAGCAGCAATCAAATAAAACTCTATGTTTGAGTTTTGGAGAGACAAAGTACCTACTGTGTTATAGTCCTGCTTCAGACCTACGCCTCAGCTCTACTTTTTAGCACCCCGCAACTTAGAAGAGTGCTGTCTGTTCCACGGAAAATGAAAGTAACAGAAGATTCCTGAAAAATTTTGTGTTTTTTACACTGACTTAATATAGGGTACACAGAAAGTTAGAGTATGCAAAATTCTACTCTTCATTTTACTCCACGAAGAAATCAGAATCTTTGCAAAGAAATGAAAAAAAAATAATGATACAGCACCTTATTTAGTTACCCCATTTTTTTTGTGGGGAGAAAAAAAGTAATCGAATAATTTTATGCCAATTATCAACCTATTAACCTTTGCTTTTTCCTGAATCATGTTGGCTAATGTCGGCTTTTGATTTTGTTTTCTGATTTCATTTGTTTATTTATTTATTTCCAGGCTGGAAATATTATCCTGTTGCACTGTAAACAACCACTGAATCTTCTGAAGAGATTTCTCATCTGGGCTGTTTTGCTGGTGAGTTGCTTGAAGCCTGATGCTATAAAGATAATAGAATTAGCAGACCTAGCAGGCCTCATTATTTTTAATTACTATTACTGCTGCTCACACACTACATGTAATTCAGTAAAGCTGGAGTGGAGTGAGGGGGGGGACCCAACAACTCTGCATTTCAAAATGGGCTATCGTGGAAGCGGCTGTTGTCAAAACCCTTCTCTGAATGATGTGTTTTTCAGATTTATCATTCTAACAATCTTCTGGACAAATCTCAGAAACTCAACAAAGCACAGAAGAAAAGGGAATGTGGGCCATAAATAGGTCAAAATCTAAGTACCTTCAGCTCACATTTTGGCTCATTTATCAAAGCAAAATCAATTGTTATTATTAGCCTATTATCATCATCCTTCCAGTGAGCTGGCTTCATTTTAATCAATATTTCTAATTAGACTACATCAAATACAGTTTTAAATTGTAGCAACCCAGCTCTGTGTAGGCTAAATTTATATGCAGATCTGTATCCATTCTTTTCCTTCCATCTTTATTAAAAAGGTATTTCTTTACAAATAAGCAGTAAGCAGCTATGTTTCAAGCTTTGAAGCACTTGTACCTCACAGTTGATAATGACCACCTACTATGTTGAAATGCTATTTGTCTTTTATTTGTATGAAAACCATCATTGAATTTTCAGGTCATAATGCAGAGAGACTGAGGATCAGTGCTCTGTGCCGTGGATTCCATTGGCTCTTTTTGACTTGTAAACAAAGTGTTCATGGAAGTGGACCCAAATAGTCCATCTCCCGTTCCTTGGTAGTTTCTTTTCATGCCATAAGTATCTGCTCTGCTCCTTCAGGGTTTGCCTGATAGCTACCTAGCTCTGTGTGTCTCCATCGTTCTGATATACCTCTGTGAAGGTGGCATTGCTGCTTTATGCATGCAGTGCTAAAAGCAAAAGCAGAATTACTCCATACTTAGACTGCCTTGCTCTCATGTCTTAACAGTGTCCAAAGCAGGGATTTCACAGCTTCTAAGAGAGCAACAAAAATGTGCTTGTTCATATTGTTGGCATATTTTTTTATTGAGGCTGCCTATTAGAAGGCTCTGCAGTGGTCCTCTTCTTCCCACCCATTAATACAGATAGATGAATTCTGCTATGGTTAAGGATAGTTGTTTTTCCTTTCTGCAGGGATTTGGGAACTGGTTAATCACCCAGTAGCAGTTTCCATAGGATGCACTTTCCAGGATGATAACATGGTTCTAGTTCAAACATTCATGACTCAGGAGTACTCAAGATCTCTATATCTGTTCTAATTTATGACAGCAATAGAAGGCTTACCTCCACTATATTTTTCCTAAGCACATGTGTTTGTGAGTGGATGTTTGCCCACATGTTTATGTGTGTGTGTGTTTGTATATATAAATCAGAAGCCTTTCTTTGGGAGCAAAGAAAAGATGAGATTAGTGGGAGAAGTCTAATTCTGCTAATTCTGTTGCCTGTGTATGGAAGTAATTTTGACCAGCGAGGTCAGTAAGGGCACGCTCTGTACTGCATCTTTCCAAAGAATTCTGTTGTAGTTTAATTGATGTGACCCTAGGGCCATATTTTGCATTTAAAAATAATTCTAATCCTTAGCCCATTTACTTGTGTATTGTAACTAGTCATCCAAACATTCCTTTTAGCAATGGGCATATAAACTAACAACCAAACCTAGCCTGACTCTGGTCTCCTAACATGTAGGTTCTGTGTTTTTCACTCTGACAGGCTATTTTGTCTGATTCGAGTCCCATTCCTCCTCCAGCGTATACTCTGAAGTCAGCTGCAGTTGTCAGTAATACTTTTATCATTAGGGATATTTAAAAGCATAAAACCAAAATGACCATTACCCTAACGGGAACTGAAGTGCAAGTAACTATATCAAAATGTTGTTATGCTTAGTTCTGTGCCAGTCCTATGTGTGGTCAGTATACATGTGTGGAGTGCAAAGGAGAAAGTAGTTTTAGAACTGAAAAAAGCAGAATCTCTAAATGTTTCAAAGCACATTCAATTCTTTCTTCACAGAGTTTCTCCATTCCCTTTCTTCCTAGGAGACTGTAGAACCTAACATACCCACGGCCTAAATTAGGCAGGTCTTGTGGAAGAAAATGTATGGAAAAGCCATATAATTAAAGAGTGGCGCACAATATATTTCTACACAGAACCAAATCTGAGTTACAAGTCACAAAAGTTCTGGCATTTCCTAACTTTTTAACACACAACTCGGCATATTTGTATTTTTTTTCTGGGTTTTGTATGTCTAACTGTGACTAGCTGTCATTTATATGGAATATATGTACTGTATGTGTATATAAGGGCACAGCAATGTAAGTTTTCTGTACGTGGATAGAGAGAGTACTTGACTGCTAATGAGCGCTTTGCAGGCAGCTCTTCAGTTTGAAGCAGACTGCTGCTCGTGGGAGATCAGCAACATGACCAGCTTCACCTCTCTGGTGTCTCTTTGTGTGCCTCTTCTACCATTTCCCATGGCCAAGACGAGAAACATTTGAGAGATATATTGTGTTTTCATTAGCAAAAGTGAGCTTCATATCCTAATGGGCTGAACTCCTTTAGACACCGGTGAAATGCACTAGGGAGATAATAATCTTTTGTAGTAGATTTCTAAATATATGCTGAAATAGATCTATTAGAGTTAAGAATAATTTTATTCACATATGTATTCAAATACGTGTACTTTTTCATCCAACTGTGTTATACTCTTCCTAGGATAAAACGTGGAAGTCAATATTGAATATTAATTCTGTCACACGAGTCTTGTGAGTCTCAGAACTAAATTATTCTGCAGATGGTGAAACTGATGCCATGGAATATTATGGTTGAGACTTTTGAAATGTAAAGAAGTGAGATGCTCTTTTGTCAGAGAATTTCACTGGAATTTCCCTGTGGAATTCCTTTAGGCTCTGTTACAAATCCCATCTCAATAATAGGCCAATGATGACAGAAAACTTAATGGAGAAGCTGGAAGCAGAATCAGGTGTCTTTCCATCCAGATATCTTAATCTGAGATATAATTACTTGATAAGTTAATCTGAGGATATAACAAGCTTCACAAGCTGAAGTCAGGCAGATGGATAGTATGCACGGTAAAGCATGTGAAAACTTTTCACATTATATTTGAAGGTACCTGATTCTGTGCCTACCACCACCACTTGTTTTAAAGGCTTTATGAGGTTATCAATTAAGAGTGCTTCTCTATGTGTTATAAAACATTCCTTGCAATAACTTCTGTTTAGGAGTGGCTACATTTACTCTGGTATCGTAAATGTTGCAGACATTTAAGACTGAGGTCTGTGATAAGAGTTTTAGTATTGTATGAGTTTCAGAGCATTTTCTTCATCCATAGACATGAAATATGGCACTTTCTCATGTGGTAGTACTCTGTAATTTTGAAAATTATAGTTAGTTGGGTGTGAATTAATCTTAACACTCAGTACTCTAAACTGAGAATAAAGTGCTAAGCTAAACATCTCCTCTGTAAAAGTCGATCATGATTTTCTCTAAGTCATGTAAACACTATTCTGCATATTTCCAACATATTCCTTGTACTGTTCTGTGTATATTAACTGAGCAGTTGTTGATTTATTGTGTACACACGAGAAGTGATCAAAACCTATCAAGATCCCCCCAGTATTTTGTCCTCTGTGAGGACTGAATGAGTGTATTCCACATAATTGAAGAGATAATGGGTACCAGAGTGCTCAAGCTTTAACCTCTTAATCCTGATATCGATATTATTGCACAGACTTGAACTCCCCCTTGCTTGTTCCTCCCAACTACTCTGCTGATGTGATGTGAGAAGACTTTGATGACAGAGGAAAGCTATGAGGTTTCTGATAAGTGTAACAACAGTGTCTTCTCTGTAGTGATATCCTAGTAGAGTAGCACATTGCTTGTAGGTCAAAAACAGCGTGGCAGCTGGTAGTGTTTTCTGCCACAGCTTATCCCTTTGACTCTTGGCCCTCCGTCCGGGGGGTCCTTAGCCCATATAATACAGGTCACTGAATCAAATGCAGTCAACATAAAAGGTAGTATTTACCCACTGGTTTTCTTTCTTCTTTTTTTTTTTTTTTTTTTTTTCATGAGAAGCTGTTTGTATTGTAGCTGTGCAAGATAAATCCTTATTTTTATTTTTTAAAAAGTATACGGATATTAAAGCACACTCAGAAGAAGAGTCGATATAACTTCCTGACATAGCTGCAGAGGTCATGGCATTGGGCAGATGTGGCGATGAAGACAGCAGTATAAGCACCTTTAAACAGTAGGTTTAGCATAGGACAAAAGACATTTGGTGAATCAATCTTTGTTCAGTTAAGCATGTGCTAAATCTGGTGGCCTGTTGATGTACTTGTCACAGTATTCAAGAATAGATATGTCATTAGCTGTCACACACTTCACAGTGCACAGGCATGCTACTGTGGGCACAATTGAAATCCTGCATTTGTAAGAAAGCTTGGTGATACGTAATATGGACCGGAGTTCATTTACATGGTAGAGGGAGAAATAGGGAGAGCAGATGAAGTTTTAGTGCCTCGTGTGACACACATTTCTGGGAAAATAGCATTGTAGTCAGTTCTGTAGCATTCCCATGTCATGTCACAGCTGAATACAACCGAGCCAAGGTGGGTGAAGTTTTATAAAGTTTCATTCTGTATTGTAACTTGAATAATGCTGGAACCAGCATAAAGACAGAAATATAATGTATACTATTCAGAAAAAAGTTGCTGCAGTACGTGAACATTCACTCATTCCTTTGTTTCTGCAGTACTTCTTCCAGGCTTTGGGATGTTGGGGCAATTTTAAGAGCATCTTTATTTCAGAAGAAAGCGATATAAATACAGTTTTACATGTTTATTTGTGGCTTGGGTTAATTAAAGGTCAGTATTTTGGGAGGGATTAAGCAATACATGTCGTTTCCATGGGGTAAACCTCAAAAAGATTTCAGTGATGTATCCATTCATGTGCATTTGTGTGTGCATACAAGGTATGGTGCTTAAATGTCTATTACAGAAAACAGCACGCTGGGGATTTGGGTAATAGATCATTTTAATGTATGAATAGGTTACATTCCTAACTACTAGTTGGGAAGGGTTAGCTCGTATGGGAAGGGGAATAAAGTAAATGGACAAGAAAATTTATAGTGTTACAATTCAACAAAAATATTGATTAGAAGATGAGGAACTCCATTTTTATAAACTTAATCAACACTGATTGTTTGATATTCAGCTAGTAGTCTGTCAGGGAGAAATAAGAGCTATGAGCCTAAAGCGGGGGCAGGGGAGTGGTGGTGTGGGGAGGAAAGCAAGCTGGAAATATTTTAGGAAAGAACCTAACCATACAAAAAAACCCAAATCTAAACACACTAATGTATTTTTCCAGCAGATCCAAATGTTAAATATGCAAAAAGGAATAGAGACTGCCTATGTTTTGTTTTGTTTGTATTGCTATATAGTTGCCTGACTGGAAAGTATATTTCCAGAAGGAACTGCTGTATTTATTGGTTTATATTGTATTATGCTAATATTCTGCTAGTGTCCTGTATATTTCCATAGTAATCATCTAATAATACATTTCACAAAATAGTAGGTTGCTGAGATGCATTGAGAGCCGTGAGCGCCATGGCTAAAGGTCAGTGCTGGGGGAGCTGTGCCCCGCGGTGTGCAGGTGCCGCTTGCGTCACAGCCATTAAGCATGAACCTAAAATCAATTTTGCTGCATCTTTGCAAGCTGGCAAACGTAGTAGTCACCTCAGCAGAAAAAAAGACTCGCACACACGGTGTGCCCTTATAAAGAGCTGGGCAGAGTCTGAAAGACGTTTTCAAGAGCCTGTAAGTGGTTGTATCTCTAAACCCAGCTGTTGTGTTGTCTCTGCTGCCACCATTCAGGACCTTGCTGCTGCATTTGTGTGCCGTACCTTCAGTGACTTGCCGGTGACAGTCTGTTTGATAGATTAGCTTAATGCAGTAAGGTTTACAGTGGTGTCAGGGACAAAGTGTTTTAGACTGTGGACTCTTATTCTGGATTTAAAATTACCAATTGTGGCTGTTCCTCAGTATGTAATCCATCATGAATACATGCTTCCAGGTATTTGCATGCTAGAGATTTTGCTCCACCTCCTCTTTTGGAAAATTGCCTTTCCTTCTCTCATTGATGTCACAAAGAAGATGAACTCCTGAAAGCTTTTCCTCTTGAACTTGAGATGATTCATCAGAAGGAAAGTGATGACAATGTCTTTCAGGTCATTTAGTGAAAGGACACCCAAATAATTTATGTACCAATTTTAAAAAATCAGTTGAATGCCAATCAGTTGCCATGACAGTCTTGGTTACTTTAAAGTCAAAGTCTAATTCATGGTGAATTGAACAAAAGGGAAAAAAATCCTAAACGTGTTTGGCCCATGAGTGCAGTTCAGGTTAGAGGTATATGATATAGTTTTATTCGGTTCTTTATATGAGCTGTTTTTTATTTATTTCTTCAGAGTTTGTACCTTATTTTATCCTTATTTCTTTTATTTATCGGTGATTTGCACACATGGTGGTATAAGGCACTGAAGCACCAGTGACAAGGAGCCACCTACCTGGGTTATGTCACACATGTTACAAGTACTCATCTTTTACCTCAAAGCCTCATGCGCTTTCAGGATCCCAGTCCGAGGCTTCCTGCTTCGGCACAGCTATCTGGAGCAAGAAAGAAGCTGTAATTTTCCCCCGAGATCCTCTCAGTTTAAATAATCTTTGGGTTGGGGAGTGATCCGTGGCTCCAAGGAGGGGTGAGGTGTTGCTCCTGTGGTGCACCTCATAGGACCTGAGCTCTGTAGGATGCATGTTGGCTGCTGGGAAAGCGTTCCTCTTTTCTCTCAGGTGCTTGCTGGGTTATGGATTGACCGCTGGATCACTTTGGTTTCTAGTTCCTTCTGTCAAACCGGTTTTGGGCAAGATGGCCTCTACCGAGTTCTCTTAATTTGGCATTTTCTTTAGAAGCTATCAGCATCCCTGGAAATAACATCTGTCAGGGAAGCGGCAAGCTGGGAATTGGGTGCCTGCCCAGCCATAGCATCACAAGACTGCAGGGCACAATTGACTAGAGTGAACAGGAAAATTTCTGAGCTATTGATCCACAAGCTCACATAATGTGTGAAATTGAAAAAGTAGCCTGTCAGAGGAAGCTAGCCATGTATTTTTAGATTATCTTCCAAAAAATTACCCTTAACCATTGTTAAATTGAAAGCATTCTTTGTTTTTTTGCTGGGTACTGTTTTGTATTTGAGATTTATTTTTTTTAAAAAAAAAACATATTTCCTACTGGTGAAGGGTAGTTTTACCTTTTAAAATAATTTTAGTAGTTTCTCTTTCGTGTCATGCAGTGCTATGTGTGAGCATGTATACATATGCAGTTGTTTACATAAATGCTTTTCAGAGGCTAGCACCAAGAAGTATTTTGCATTATAATTCTGGATGGTAGAAATGAACACTTGGCAAGACAAGAAAGAGCGCCGAGACCTATTTAACGTGCATTGTTACCAAGATAAAGGAACATGCAACTACATCCTTAGGAGAAGTCTAATGCTCTCCCCATTTACTTTTATATTATGCTTATAAATATCAATTGACTTCATAGCACATACATGAAACAGCCCCAGAGACTGTCATATATTGCTCTTTCGTCATTCTTCCCTCTTTTTGAAGGGTATTCCTGTGCTAGTATTATATTTCCTACTGGGAGGTTTCCTAGTGGCTCTGACCAGTTTGTCAGAGCCTGCAGCATGACTGCTTGAAGTAGTTTCTCCTCCTCTGACTGGATTATTCTGCCTCATTTGCCACAAGAATGTATGAAATAAGGCGGCTGGGCTGGGACAGCACAACCTTTCAGCACAGCTACCTTCTTGTTTAGTCCATCCGCTCCTGCTGAGCACTAGCAATGAACTCTTGCATGAAGCTTCTTGTCTTGAGTATGAAGCGAACATTAGCCGTTCAGAAAGGGTGATATTACCATCTCTGCTTACAGAGGGGGAAGTGATGGCTTGTTGGACGCTGACTGCATTTTTATGTTTGCAATCCTCTTTAATTTTGGGAGATTGTCTTTTGTACTACACACCGGTCTTCTACCAAAACCTTTTAGCATACGAAGTTCAGCATTTTTGTTCTTTTTCAGCATAAAATTGAATTAAAAAATCTTAATGATAGGTTTTCTTTTTTAAGCTATACATATTTTGAGAAATAGATGTTTCGATAGGTATAGATATGTACATACATTTCACAGACTGCTATTTAGTGGTGTCTGTCTCTCAAGGAAAATAAAACAGGTTTACTACATGTTTAGTGTTAGTAATGGTTATTACACAGGATATTTAAAATGAGAGGTTTTCTATCAACCTCACTAAAGATATCGCAGATCATTCCTGTTAACTTTTACACAGATTTGAGAATAAAGAACAGTTAAAGACTTTACAGTTGCCTCTGAGACTATGAGAAACAAACTAGAACTCTAACTTACCTGGTGGTTTGAAGAGTCTGTTGATGTAGAAGGAAACTAATTAACTGTGGTGTTATTTTGGTAAGAATTAAACAGTGAATCAGACCATAATAAGCACACATGGCTTTTCCTACCGTCTCTTATGAATTCCCCTACTTTTGAATACTTGAGCACATGTGTTTTGAAACTGTTAGTCCTGTAAATATTCTGCATTCTCAGCAGCAATTACCTAGAAAAATCTAGAAATTCTTTAAAACTTTTTTTTAAACTTTTTTTAATATGCAACTAAACTGAAACTTATCTGTGCATATCTCTACCCTATAGCCTTCAGTGCTTCTAAAAAGATTAGTTTTATTATTGTCTCAGTGTTTCCAATATTGCTGGTTCACATAGAAATTTATGCTATTTATAAATGACATAATTTTTGTTATTGCAGTGTCACATAGATAAGTAGATTTGCTGGATTTTAAAATGTTCAAATTTTGCTTGAGAAGTTAAGAAATGATACTAATTGTTATTATTTACCCGTTTTCCAGGACTTTATTGGTCATTTTGCAGATGCAGAAGAAAACTGCTTCTTGCCTCAAATATTTTGTAACTTAGGAAACTTTATTTTCAGGTGTAAGCTTTTCAGAAAATGTTGAAATTGTTTTCTGAAATAAAGCATTTTAAACTTGTATTGCAAATTCAGCTAAGGTCGTTCTCAGAGCTAGCTGCTTTCCAAAAGAAGAATTATTGCTAGCAGGAGTTCAAAGAAATGGAGAGGCACAGGACCATATGCAAGTTTTTTTGCCTGTTTTTAGGTTTTATCATATTATCCATCCAGGTAGCACTTCTATTCACGTGGCCAACAGGGCCAGCTGAGCCTTTGCTGATGGTTGACTACATGTGTTTAGTGTATCATCCTTGTGTTCCCTATGTTACTGCCTTGAAGGGCAGAGAGAGTCAAATTCCAGCAGTATTTACATGAAGACCATCTAATGTATGTGAGAAGTCAGCTAGAGGAGAGAGGCGTGTGGACTCTAAGATACTCATTTTTTGTTGTTGTAATGATTCATGGATCTGTCTGATCTCGCCCTTTTAGAGTACATGTCGTTAATGAACACTGTCATGACACAAAATCAAAACTAATTTCATTTTGTAAGGGACACCCACAGCTGTGACTCTTGCTGTAAATATGATCATGTTGTTTTTCTGTCATAATGATGAGTAGACGTATGTAATGTTAATAAGATAGTGTTTCTAGCAATGATAGGTGAGGAGTTCAAGCTGTATTGTGTAAAGCTTAGAGCACTTATGTATATATATATCTCTACTCATCGTATTAAGACAGTTCACGAATCCGATGCAGTGTTCTTTGCTTAATTCATAACTGTTGGATTAGGTATTTAAAAACCCTAAAATCAATATTATGAATGATGACAGAAGCCTACTATAAAGCTTTCCTACACCAGAGTAGGAGGGCTGCTCTGGAACAAGAGCAACGCACAGGATTTATCAGTTCACTGTGGTTATTTTTTCAGTACTCTTGTAAAATGAAGACACAGTGCTCTATGATTACCAGGTGTCACAATGGCAGCATAAGCAACTGAAAGGTTTAGAGGAAAAGATCTTGTATCACCTACTGATCTTGGATAAAATCACCATTGAAACATGATAAAAGGAATTTATCCCCCCTGTTCTCTAGGTAGTTTATCCATTTCTGAAATCTGCTGTCATCGATGGATGTATTATTATGTCGTAGTATAGACTAGAGAGGGACAGAAAGTTAAAAATGAGCAACTGCTCCTGGGATCCTACAGTCACAGCTGGCCGTGAATTTTTCTTTTTCTTTTTTTTTTTTCCTGTGATAAATCTACATGGGAAAGTAATGTTTTTTGTGTGCAAAACTTTCTCTCACATGCTGAATGGCAGTTGTTAACAACATAATTTAGAGATTACTATAACCCAGACAGTCAAATCTGAATCTCCTTGTTCTTTCACTGGTGCTTTTTGAGGACTAGTCTTGACCATATACCTAAGTTAGGCTGCTTGGACTCATCTCTAATGGCAGCACATCTATTTTTGCTGCTTTTTTTTTTTTTTTTTTCCTTTTCTTGAAGGTGATGACTTTATTAATCATATGTGGTATTATTTTTATTGTTCTTTTGGGTTTTATTATTATGATCTCTACTTCTGACCCCACAAATCAATGTGAAATGGCTTGGCACATAGATAGGTCAGCTATTAACTGCGTTGTTTTGAATGTGCGTGCATTGTTGGCATATCCACACAGCACTCACCCGAGTCAGATTATTTTTTTTTGCTTCACTCAAGCACCTTAAGGCTTTGTGCCATGATACTGTAATTTATTGAATAACAATATCAGCACACGCTGAGCTATTCCATATTGTGTCTCCAGAGTAATGTAGTCTGTACCAATGGTGTGATCTCAAGTTTAATTTTAGGAGGCCAAGATCAGAAGTCTGCTCTGTATTTAAATATTTAATTTTTTAACCAAATTGTGAGCTGGACACTAAGAGCATATTGCATTGAGGACCACATTTGACCTATTTGAATATTATATGCTTGTACTAAGAATAAGGGTATTTTGAAAAAGTTGCGGGGTTTTTCCAAACACATAATCAACATTTTAATTGACATTTTAAAATAGAGAATAGTAGAAAAAACCAGCCAAAACCCCCAAAACAAAACAAACTCCTCCACACCATGCCTAAAACCCCCCATCCTAAACCCAACCCAACAGCAACAAAACCCCACTTCATTAAATTCGTCACCTCCTTAGTCCATGCCTGTGTGCCTTCCTACTCGCTGGTTAGTGGCTGAAAAGGAGAACTCTTGGAAACAACTGTTTCTGTTCATTCTCTAATTACAGAACATCTGTCCTCTTCCCTCTCAGTCATACCTCACCCCAAAGGTTTCATTTCAAAACCTTTGTAATCACTCTCAGAACATGAAAGTGTATTATTTCAACACGTCGGTGTGAATCATTTCAATCACAACCCTTATTTTCATGTTGTTGCTTCAAATAAAAACTAGCATTAGTCTCCACTCCCCATTAAAAAAAAAAAAAAAAAAAGACCAGAAAGGAAATTTGTTATTGCATTTTTCAAAACAGATACAGATTAAAATTCTCTTATAGAAGCAATTACTAAAGTCTTTTATCTAGACCACATAACAGATGGTTTTGTTAAGCAGATTCACTTTCTCTTGAATGTACTGTGATCTTCGCAAATGGGATGTTGACTACCACAACTAAAGAGAAACAAAATAACTATTCACCTTCCAATACAAATAGGTTGCAATTATCTAGCAGGTTTATGAGATCTGAAAATTAAAGTCAAAGCAAATGTTCTAGATCTGGGGTTTGTAGTTCTGAGGTTGTAATGTTAGTGTTAGTTAAAATTCATTCTTATCTTTAAGAGCTGAAGCATTGGTTTTATAAGTCTAAGATTTCAAACATGCCTAACAAATAACAGAGAAGGAAGAAAGGATGATAAGCTAATGAGTGGCAGGTATAAGGATGTACAGAATCTTTAATCTTTCAGAATTAACTTTAAAAGTATGGTAGATGATGAAATGTGAAGGTAGAGTAACATCACATAACTTTTTCACCTCTGTACTGACCCTGTTTTATGAGGCCGGCTTCTGGAAACTCTTAAATTTTAATAGTGGCTCTGATTGTAATTAGTGTTCACCTCAGGACAGATGCATAACCTCTCTTTGCATGTTTCTGTCTATAAACAGAGGACGCAGACTGGGAAACTGGGAGGCACAGTATAGTTTCTGTGGTCAGGTACCTCGGAAAAAGAAATGCCCGTCTCTCCTTGCTGCAGCCTGAGCTCTGTCCATGCATACCATGCCATCAAGCAGTGCTCTCAGTAAAATGAGCGGGTTTCTTTGTCTTTTATTGTCTTTAGTTGTTTGTGTTTGCACAGATACTCGTGAGAACATTTAATATGTTACCACTGTTAATCCTCATTTCTAAGGGCAGCTTTAAGTGAGAAGTGGAGATGAGTCCCAATCTTCTAGAGCCTCAGCCTGTACTCTGCAGGAATCATTCCCGTTTGTCAGAGCATGGCACCTAGATATGGGCGTTTTCCAGATTCCCTAGTTCTCCTTTTCCTCCTGACTGATATTTTGGATGTTACCTTTCAATGCTTATCAGAGCTTGATGCTGATTTTGAGGGAGAATTGAAAAAAAAACCCACAAACTCAAGCCCAGCAAAGTGTGTGTGGAAGGATTTGTGTTGCCTTTGGTACGCTTTTTTGGGTGAGACAAGAAGTTGCTGCAAACCAACCCTGTTTGATTCTTCAGCATTACTGTCCCTCCCAGGCCAGGGAGCAGCATCCACACTGGTTTCCCATGTGGAGGACAATGCACATCGCTCTGCGTTGTGCCATTTTTTCCCCCTGGGAATCTGAAAATAGACCAAGAGCTGCCTATCACCCACCCGTTCTCCCACCTCACTGTCATGACTTAAAGAATGAAGCGCAGAGCAAAGCAGCTCTGGCAGTTTCCAGCAAGCTGCCAGGGCTACTGCGAGCAGTACTGTGTGCAGTAAATCCCTTGCACAGGCTCCTGCTCCCGGGAGCCTGGCTGGCAGCTTCACCTTATGCACAGCTATAAATTGTGCCAGAAACGATTTCCAAGCCCCTTCCATTTCCATTTGCGACATACTTGACTATTCAAAATGATTTTTATTTAGTATTTTCCGTTCCTCCTTGTTCACTTTGTGTGGTGTAAAGTTGAATTAAAACATTTCAGTTCTAGCTAGCCTTAAAGCATGTAGTTTTCTGTTTGGGGCGCCACCTGTGCTGAGCCAAATCCAAATTGCTTGTTCGTACTGAAGCCTGAACTTCAGAGGATACAATTTCCCTTATTAAAAGAACTCTGTTTAATGTACAATGCATAATGAGAGGACAACAGGGAGGATCATTTAACTTCTTAATGGACTACATTTACACTTAAAGCCAACTTTTGTCCTCACTTCCACCAGTGTAACACAGGTGTTAGTGAACGAAATGTGAAAGGTACAAGTTCTGCAGCTGCTTTGTTTTCATGGAAGGTTTCCTGACAGTGAAGTACTGTACAAGAAGCAGCTGCAGAATCAGGCCCTTTGTACACATGTGCTTGTAGTAATCTTAAAAGAAATAGAATGGGACCAGCAAAATGGCACTTCAGCTCAAAGAAAAATCCAGTGTCTTCCATCTGCTCCCTGCTCTTGCAGCTGCAGTGAATTATGATGTGCTGTCACATTTATAGGGTGATTTCATCAACTGATTTATTTAATTAATTTAGCTTTAACATTGTACAAAGGGTATGTGATAAAGTGGTGTAACTCTTTCCTCAGCCACCGCACCAGGCAAGATTTATCTTAAGTATCCTCTGCCTCACTGTGTCCTCCCTTGTTCTTTTCAAGCAGCAGCCAAGAGAAAGTTCAAAATAGCTGATCGGATCTAAAGCTGCTTAACTAACAGTGCTGCCATGGAGCAGAACTGGCAACTTCAAATTTGTGTTATGATTCTAGAGTTAAAACAGCCATACATTCTCTCCACCAAAAAAAAATATCTGTCACACTGATACAACCCTAGTAACTCCTGAATCTACGTGATGTTTCATGTAGAAGTATGGATGCACCTGTGGTCAGATTGTTACTTAGGGTGTTAACAATTGTAAGAATATGCTTCTTGAATGCTGCCTTGGAGATAGGATCTTGAAAGAGCATACACCACCCTCTTATTTTGTTTGCATGGAACAATGAAGTCTATGGGTGCTAACAGATAAAATCAGTAGCAATACAAATTGATGCTTGTCTTGAGATTTGGTTGCAAAAATAAGAGACTCTTTCCTTGTGATGGTTTCAATAATAATAGTGCATTTATATTATGCCAATATATAATGCATGATTTTTGGCAGCAGCCATATGCAGGCATAAGAAGCCATGATTCCTGTGCTGAAAAAGTTCATATCAAATAGATAAAGCAAGTTAATAGAAGCATTTTAAATTGAATATATTCTAATATACATATATATGTGTTTGTGCATGAGAAAAAAGGCAAGAGAGATGTGTAATTATGCTTTTTGGCTTGGTGGACATAACTGAGAACCCAGAGGAAGTCGCAGTTTCAAAATCTTTTCACTTAATGTTTCTCCAGTGCTTGCTTAAAATGGGGGCAAGGGTTATGCGGAGTATATTCCAGTAAAATACCAAGCATAGTTTAACTAAGTCAATGTAAAATGTCTACATTTATGACGCTTATATTGTATTATTGATCAAGCTGCAGTTATGAACCATAAGAATTTGGTGATTCTCATTTATGATGAAATAAAAACTGTTTACATGGAAGAGAGAATGCAAGCAGTCAAAAAGGACTGAATATTTACTATAATGTGTACGTAGAAGTGGTCTCAGCGTCTTCTGTGTGCCTCTGAATAATGGACTAGGCTTTATGAAGCCAGAGACAGTAGAAATATTTTCCTTGTTTCATTTGTCTTGCAGTGTTTTTCATAGTCCTGAAAAGTATTCAATCTTCTGAACTGCATTTTATTGTTTATTTTTCCATAAATGAATATTTACTAAAAAGTTAGCTTATTTCTATGGGGTGACACCACAGAAATACAAGGTTTTTCACTAGTAGCAAAACTGTAAAATAAAAGCTCTGTTAAAAATGTGTGTGCTTCATCTGAAACGCTTCAGTGCTCTTAATTGTTGGCAGTTCTGATTTCACAATATTGGATAAAATCAGTACAAAGGGAAAAAATGTTATTACAGAAACTAGGCTTGTTTCCACAGTGATAGAATTATGATTGTGACCCTAGAATTCTAGGCAAAATTAAAAAAATAAAATTGAAGCAAGCCCAAATAATTTAATGTGTGAGGTAATCATAAAAGGAGTCATCACGTGGTAGTTTGGAAAAAACATGAGTCAAAAAAAGTGAAGGAACTGTATCTTCATTTCAAAGTGACCTGTGTAATTTTAAGCTGAGAATGTCCTTGAGATACAGGGTCTCTTGGATTTTTGGAAGTTTATTAAGTTCATAATCAAAAGGTAGAGATGAGAGGGGAAAACAGCATAAGACTGTTCAGTGTACAGAATCATGAGCTAAGATTAAATTACCCAGAAGATCTATTTTTGTAATAATACCCATTTCTAAATAATTTTTACCTAATATCTAAAGCTAAATTTATGTATTTGTGCCACAATCAAATTAGGTTTGCTTTCTACATCAGTGTAGTTTGTTTATCTGAGTTAATAGAACTCCCCCCCCCCCCCAAAAGAGTATCTGTAATTTTCATGTTGCAACAGAACCATGCCTAAAATCAGACTTAGTTCCCTGTCACTGCTGTATAGATTAACTGCTGTTCTTACTGAGCAATTCACCTTTTGATTATCCAGTCAATAAGAACACTTACAGCTTGGTATGGATGCTGATGCCTACTGTCTTCTTTACTATTTTCTGTGATTTCTACACTAGATATTGCTTGTCATGGACCCGTGTCCTGGTAGTTCTGGCTAAAGGGATTATTTTGGCTGCCCTAGCTGAGTGCATGCAAAGTCAAGGATTCATTCTTGTAAAAAAAGTAGTCACTGGTAAGTGCTTTCAAATCCAAAGCAACATGCACACGAGTTGGTAGTTACGGGGAATATAGTAGAAAATATTATGTTTAGAAATTAGTGTTGAATGGGGGGTTGCCTTTTATGATCATATCATGTTTGGCATATGCCTTCAGGGCTCTGTTTAGTCTTTTTTTTTTTTTTTTCCAGTTTTACTTGCTTTTTCTTTTTCTCTTCTTTCTGCTAATGTTGAAGTTGAAAACTAGCACCACCCACATCACTTCCAGAGCAAACTCTGGTTCGCCTAGAAAGTGAAAAACAAAATGCTTCTGGGTCAGAAGTCTGATCTCCAGATGGATTCTCTCCACATTACTAAGAAGTTAACAAAGAATTATACCCTGCTGACAAACTTGGAACGTTTGACTTGCATATCCACCTTTAAACAGAGAAACATTTATGAACCTGTGAGATCAAACAATTCATAGAAATTAAGCTAATCCATTAAAGTCTAACAAAACAACCTTTAAAAATAACCTCAATACTATCTTTTAGTCCTTAACAAACATTATATTATTATTACTTTTATTTATGTGCTTTTACTAGTAGCAATAGTAGTCATCTGAGATGTCTTCATCAAACCAGACATGATTTGGCTAATGAAGTAATGGTGGGAAATACATTATTGCCCCTACTTAACAGAAGAGAGAAGTAGCTAAGAAAAAACGGATTGGTTTGTCTTTACTTATACTATGCAAAGCGACCATGAGACTTTTTGTGGACAAATCAAAATGTTCTCTATTAGACATGTTTACAGATTCCCAGTTTTTTACACTAAAATATTGGAGGAGCTTATAGAGAAAAAACTGCTTCAAAGATTTATCTATAAGGTTTGCTACTTTGAGGGAAAAGGAATAGTAAATTGCTTCCACTTTGAAACAGGATATTAGTGTAGCTATTCCAGCAGAAGACTAGACATAAACATAGCTGAGAAAAATATCTAGTATCACTGCAGTGAATATTACTGAGAATCAGAAAATATTTGAAACCATTGCTCATTCATGAGAGCTAGCATCTAATTAGTTGGCACATTAAGACCTTGGTCACAGTATAAGATCTAAGTTGATGTAAATGACACTATGTGCGCATACTATGCAACTTCTTGCCAGCCACCTCTAAAGTACATGTTGAAGACAAGATTCTTGTGGATCACCCTTTGAGCCTTCTAGTTTGCCTTTTCCAGCAGTACTTATCTCTTCACAATCATCAGCTGTGATGATCCTCACCACCCTGATTAGACTCCTTTTTCTACTCCTAGAGTTTTCCTGCCTCATGTACTCTTTATGGCTGTCTTCCTACTCCTCCTGCATTTTATGCCCCATAGCTTTTCTCTTCAGTGTTTGCCTCCACAATGTGTGATCACTCCATTCTCTTTCTGCCCTCAAAAATCTCATCTCCCGTGTCATGCATTTTAATTCCATGGCTGGTTATACATCAGTGGTGAAGGGGCCTGGGAAAAGTGCAGCTTTAATGCTCTGTAGCTATCTGAAATAGTAATACCCTTCTGTGCGCTTGCCTAGGCTGTAAGCACGCTGCACTTAAGCAAAAGGAATCTGTGCATCGCATTGATAACAGAAGCATGCAGTGACTGTTTAGGTCATTTGAAGCAGATGAACAGGAGACCGTGAGCAAAAATACCCTTTAACCAAAATCAAAAGTAAATGCTGTGAAAATTGCAAACTGCATAGTATTGGCAACTCTTGAGCATTCCAGCTGTGTAAATCCTTCTCCTGTTTGTCAGGAAAAGCAAAAATGCCACTTTGTGTCCAGACATTCATGCGGTCTTTTGTCTCTTTTTACTTTCCCTGGCCTTCCTTTGACTTTCATGTTAAAACCTTCGGAAGAGTACAGAATAAAAGTCATCCAAAATTGCTAAGATTTGCCTGGTTTCACAGTAAATGATACAAAGCCTCTGAGTTTCAGCATCATTTCTACCCAAAAAATCATAAATCTGCTCACAGTCACTCAGCCTGGGATCATGGAGAAAGTTTTTAAAGGGCCCAAATGTAGGTTCCATAATAAAACCTGTCAGCAGCTTTGGATTTCATTACAAACAAATTGTACAGTTCTTTTTCAGAAGCATGCAAGAAACTGAAAAACTAGCCAAAAGAGAAATCACAACAGAATCATGCAGTCACCAGAATATAGGACCTTAATTTTGCCCGCTGATGATGGGAAAAAAATGCTAGTAACATTCACCACTGGTCTTTTTTTGGATAGAGCTAGTCACCTTGTGGTGCTCAAGATTAGAATTTTGGCAGTTTATCTAGTCTTCCAACAGAAACAAGCAACCAGATTAAAAGCTTTCAGAAAGTTACCAAACACAGCGCGTATCCTATAATGTGAAAAGGTGTCTAGTATACCAGAAGGTAATAAATGCGCTGTAAGATATCAAATCAGGAGCAGTTGTCCCATAACTGAAAAAAGACAGTAGCTTAATGTCGTATGCTGGAAAAATGCCCACCTACAGAATTCTCAGAAGCCATAAAGACTGGAGTTCCTCTGTCTGAACGTTCATGTCTTTTTGATCAGTTTTGAGATGAGCATTAAAAGAAAGCGTAATTCTAGATATTTCTGTCTGCTAAGAGCCATGCTGCCATTTTTAAAAATTAACTTTTTAATAAATCGACAGCACTCTGAAGGCCAAAATAGCTGATATCTTATAAAAATGGGGAAATTATTAAACCCATGAATAGAATTTGAGAAATTGTCATGAAACTACAGCATACTTGCAGACATATCTTCCATGCTCAAGATATATGACAGGACTCTGGGCACCTATGTGTAATATATCTTAGATGGCTTGCTAGAAAGGTCTTGCTAAAAATACTGCTGTCTGTCTTCATAATTGAATGGTTCTAATATGTGCCTTTTAAAATGCTTGTGTCCAGAAATTGTAGTAAGGCTACTGTACTTCTACAAGTTCCTTAAATGTGAAAAAAAAAAAAAAAATCAACTATTTTTATGTGTTATTGATTAAAGTGTGATATATTAATTCACAATGTCCTGAATTTTTATTCCTTTAACGAATGAAGGGGATTTCGTTTAAGATACTGGTTTTGTTTTATATTCTTCATGAAACACGAGGAAATGTATTTCTCTTAATGAAGAATTAACTAGTCTTAAGACTATGAGTTTCTTTGAAAAACTACATACTGTCTTCCAGTCCTCTTCATTGGGTGTTGAAGAAAAATATTGGAAGAAGCCATGATGCTTTTAAAGGAGAAGCAAAAATCAATAGGCGGCTACTTAGAGTATTGCAGTATGCAGATAAGCAGCTTTGCTAAGTCTGAACTTTGCACAGCAACATCAATACAACTTGTAGAACAATGAACTTCAATACAAATGCTGTGGAGGGAAAGAGGAAAAATGCCTCTTATAAACGAAGCAGTAAAAGGTGTTAATGCATGTTGACAAGAGCCTGCTTGAGTTATTTACTGTGTTCAAATACTTTGCAAACGAATTCTTAGCAATAACTGCTTCAGAGAAAAAGGCATGGAACTGATGTGGCCTGTTTGTGTGAAATGCAACCTGCTACCAAAACAAAACTAACATGTTAAGAAAGGCTTCATTTCCACAGGGTGTATCAAGAGAATAATACACTTTTTTGTATCTGTGTAGAATTTAAATGCCTGTATAGAGAGAAGTATTTTATATGTGATAAACAATATTTCAGTGTAACAGATTTGAAATATTTTGTGCATCATAGCTTCTTAAGTGCATTCAATAAGTATTATATTGGCATGTGTCCTGGATAACTGCATTACACTTATGAGTGCTGAAGGCATGAATGAGTTATTGGTTATACTGAAGAAGGGATGTGGTGAGGTGTAAGAGTTTTAAGCACCCACTCTCTATGCCTCAAGAAAATAATTCATTGCATACCTGGCTATTTATTCAGCTTCCTAAAACGGAGTAGGGATAATGATGTAGCTTTCAGACTTTCCAAGCACCGAGTGGGGCTGAAATAGTAATTCCAGATGCAAAAGATAAATGCTTCTGTAAAAATGCTAGCTTTGCTGGGAAGGGTGGTTTCTAGGAAGTTCTTGGGCAATCCTTTGGAGAAGTTCAAGTGTTTATCTATCCTCATGCAAGGGTCTGGAAGGCCTAAGAGTTTGCTAAACTTCTGGATTCTTATTTTTGGGAAGCATTTGATGTCTGAGTTTTTCCTGTCTCTTAATATGTAAGGATAAGAATAATGCTGGAGACTGGTTTGGGTCAATCAACACAGTTGTTAAAATGACTGCTGCCCCCTGAACTAGTTGTTAGAAATCGCCATCAGAAAGCTCTTAAGGTCTTTGTAGCTGCTGCCCCGCTTCTCCATAACTTCATCTGCATGTATGTTGAGGTGAGCAATTGCTCTTTCCCTGCCATTGCACCCCAAAGCCTTTGAACCTTGGTCCCATGGATCCCACCCCATGCTGGAACTGGTCTGGACAGCACTCCAGGAGCTGGTGGTTTGACCTTCCCTAAGGCGTACATTAAGGATTTTTAAAAATTAGTTTGTTTGTTTATGTTTTAGTAAAAACTGCCTACAAAAGTTTAGGTCCAGAAACTGAATTATCTCTGAATAACAAGATTTGTCCTTGTCCTCCAGTTCTCCCGCTGCTTTATAATATATGAGTAAACACTAGTGCTTCCCTACTCTTCAAGTCCACTGTCAAAATTAGATGAGAAATCAGCCACTGCTTAACATGCCATAAAATTCATTTGCATCACAGGAAGTCTTGGAGGTTTTGGTAATTACAGCATTTAAGTTTAAAATGGATAGCTAGAAAATCCAAGGAAAAAGGTTAGAATTAGAGTCATTAAACAAACAGTATAAGCATGGGAATCAGTGATCTGGAGACTACGTATCTTGGTTTGATTCCCAAAGTATTACAGATCCTAACAGAGAAAATGTACCTTCTCCCCCTGTTACCTAGATCAATTATAAGCAGAGAAACTAAATGTGTTTACTTTTATGAAAACGTAACAGCTAACGTTTCTACAGTAAATCTATTTTTACGTTTTAAAACTGTGAAGATTGCGGCAGCGGGGAAAAAAGTGGAATCGAATGCTGTTCTAATTAAAAACAATGAAAAGTGACACTTCATTATGGAACAAGCAATTTCAGCTGCTCTCATTTAAATGTTCAGAACAATTTAATCTAATATCTCATTTTTATAGAATTGTAACTTTCTAAAGATTGCAGGATTTCACACATTGATCTTGACCCAGAAAAGAAAAAAATAAATCTTTTAGCAAGCAGTCTTCAGTGCACGAGGGAAAGCAAAGGGCTGTGTTGCTGTAAGACGCCTGAGATCAGATCCAGGGATACACCTTGGCACCTTTGTCAGTCTTGCGGATCCCTTAATGCCCGTGGCCTCGGAGAGCACTACAGGCTGAAGTCTTTCTGTCCTGATGCCTTCTGAATGTCAGCCAAAAGCTGTGCTTTCTCCACAGTACTTTTATTATGTAAGACCCGATCCAAAATGTTGTTGGGTCTTTTTTATTGCTCAGAACAATTAAGCATAAAACATTTAAGGTAAAATGACAGTATTACAAAATGGCCAGCTACAATTTCAGGTACGTATTTTTGGAAATGATTCTGATACTGCAATACTTCTGAATCAAACATTAATTCTGCGTGAAAGTCAGTAAGAATCAAACTGTTCTTGCTGTCCTGCCTTTGCTGGATACCCAAGTCTATTCAAACTTTAATGCATTGAAGCTTTCATTGTTTTGTGAGTCTGTATAATATTGTAAGATGTTTTTTGAAACTTTCTTGGAACACTTTCTATCGCTTTCTTTCAGAAATCTGAATTAAGCACTTTAGGATTATTTAAAAATGTTTTTCTGCTTCTAGTAGTGTGAATTAGTTTTGCTCATGGTGTCCCTGTTAGCATGGAATATTTTTAACTCCTGTTGTCTGGTGACAATCAGCTACAAACCTGCTGTTTTCACCTAGCTGCCTGATTTTTGGAACTTACACTTGCCTCACACGTAAGAAAGCTTGACTGGCCTTTGTTAATGGCGTATGTTAAAGCTAGCTGCATCTTTTCCTAAAGCTGAGGTATTCAGCTCCAAGGACAACTCCTTAGCAAGCCTGAAGACAACACAACTCTATCTGCTTAACCGCAGCAATGCTGTGGTACAGCCACTTGAAGGTCCAGGTCCGTGGATTTTGCTGATCATCTTAATGCCAATGCAGCAAGATACTGCTACCGTGTGCTTTGTTTTCTACACTTTTCTCTCCTGTAGCGGGAAAAGTAAATCTAAATGTTCACTGTAAATGGTGGTGGCTTATCAGCATTCCCTGCTATCAATCTGATGGGGTCTTTTTGTCTGTCACATCTCAACCCTCTGTGACTACAGTCATTTGTTTCTTGTCTGTCCTTCTGAGACTAATGTTCTGTGATGCTGATTTGGAAAACTGGTAGAGTGGCCAGCCTTTCATTTATCTGGGGGAGGATGCTGGAACTAAATCATCACTTTTTTGGTCAAGTAAAGGAATTATGCAGGAGCTGCTCAGCAGTGAGGACGTTAAGCTTGTTCTCAGGCCAGACTGGCCTACTGAAAAAATTACTGCTGTGTGAGTAACACCCCTGTTCCTCATCTAGTATGCCACAGTATCCATATAAATAAGTGAAAAGGCTGTTCTTTGATGTATTTTAAGTGTTGTTAACATGAACCACTTAGAAAATAGTGTGTGTATTTCCAAGGGAAGTCAGAGACAAATCACTCATCATTTTTGCTTAATCCAAAATCTCCTCTGAACTCATTTGGAAAAACTCTACTTAATTGTATATTTGTTCAGGGATGCCAATTTGTAACGTATGAAGTTGTGATGCCAAATGTACTATTTCTGCAGTAGGTCATAATTCAACACTCCAAGCACACAGCAGCTTACTGCTGGTGCTCAGCCCCCAGGAGAGGGGGTGGGCAAAACATTTGATAATCTGCTTTCCAGGACTGATTTCAGTAAAGAGAAATTTAAATAATCTATCAGTTTTCATGTCTTTCACAAGAATTGCTTCCCTTTAAACTCCTGTTTTCCTATATGGGAAGTGGGGCTTTATCTACAAATTGCTGCATGCCATGATTCGTGTTTCAGTTTCTGAAGATTCTTTTTTTTTCTTTCAGATTTTTCATCTATGGTGTTTCTACATGCTGTATTATTTAACCCTAAGGAAGAGCAAGTGGTTGATTTTCATAGTTACAAGGTACGAACGCTGTTATTTCAGGGCATCTATTTCCTTTTTGAAATTTCCAAACTTTACGTGCTTGGCTCCTCTTTCCCAACCTACTGGGCACATCTCTGTCAGATGTAGTTATATTTTGAAGAACTACTTCTTCCTATAGAGGGACAGGTACAAACTGCGAAACAGGCAGTTCCTTCTCTGTTTGAGGAAAAACTTTGTTACTCCAAGGGTGACGGAGCCCTGGAACAGGCTGCCCAGAGAGGCTGTGGGGTCTCCTTCTCTGGAGACACTCAAACCCGCCTGGACACCACCCTGTGCAGCCTGCTCCAGGTGAGCCTGCTTTGGCAGGGGGGTGGGCTAGATGATCTCCAGAGGTCCCTTCCAACCCTGACCATGCTGTGATCCTGTGAGAGATTAAACAGCAAACACCCAATGGTTCATTTTGCCTCTTAGGCTTCAGTGTTTGAAAACATTTGTTATATGGAAATAATGACTCAGGAAATGTCACGGAATTATTAATGGGTTATGGATGATATTCAGCTCTTTTTATTCTATATTAATAAGAAATCAAATGACCTATGAGGCCTTTAACAAACGTATAAGAACACATTTAATGCTCTGAACTTTGTGGGAGTGGTCATTCGCATTTAACATATGAGGAAAACATTGAAATTGAGGTTTCCAGTTTCAGAAGATTAAAAATACTGCTTTAAATAATGGAATATTTCCTCAGCTCTTTGGAAAATAGAAATGTAAACATGTTAAACATCTTTAAAAGGTGTGGTTCATGTGTTTAAAAAACGTGGCACACAAAATGTTATAATGAAATGCAAACCTAATAGACAGGCTTGGTTCACCATTATTGGTTTTTGCATGCATCAACAAGCTGAGTCAGATTTTGGAGAGATTTAACTCATATATATGCTTTCTCGTTTGAGGTTATGATGGTAGGTTTGGGGGAAAGAGTCAGAATATACTATCTGTTTATTCTTTTAAGATGTGGTCTGAATACTTTAATTTTTTTAGGACATGGAGCAAGTAATTTTAATTTTACTGTCCAGGTTGCACTAAATAGCCTTTTCCATGCTGTATTTGCTAAGCAAATTGTATCTGTGATGAATGTAAGCAATGCGGAATGGAAAAATGCTCAGAATTTGAAACTTGTTCTGCAATGATATCCCACCTAATCACCATTATGGGGTTTTTTTGAGAACTGTCTCTGAAATGGAACTCCCTATACAGACAGTCGCTGACATGCATTACTAACTCATACGTTACTCAGTTTCTGCGATTTTCCCAAGATAAGCAATTGGGGCAGGGACATTGCTGTTTGAATTTTATTTAAATTAATCAATCAGGACAGAAAATGAAGGCATTATTAACATTCAAACTGCATTTTTCACTTCCCACAAAAATGTTTTTTATTATTATGGCTAACTGTGTCAGCAGTCAGACTAGACATAAACTCATTGCCAATTAATATAAAAATTCCTTTCTTTGATTTACTAGGAGAGGCTGAGGGGACAGAATTGTTTTATTTTATTTCATACATTTCCTTTCCCCAGGCTTCACCTGATTGAGGTATTGGCTCTCTGTGGGTCAGTGTACTTTAAAGTTATTAATTACTTCACTTCAATCTATAATACTTAATTAAAGCTTAAAACAGAAATAAATTGGTTATGTTTGGTGAAAATGTTGTTAGCCAGATGGGATTGTAGCAACATAATAGAGCCGATAGGTTTGTTTTGTTTATAGCGATACTGGATGACCTTGAAGTGTTCATCTGGCCAATGTGGACTCTTTAAGATAAGAATGCAATTTCTTTTCTTCTCTTTACCTGTGTTAGGATTAACAGTTTGCATTATCAAAAGGATATTAGTACATGACAAGCCTACAGATATTTCTTACGTTATTTTTCTCACTGTCACTAGGATCCATCGTGAAGGCACTGTCAGCAGAACTGTACATGTTTGACTGCAGCTCTGGCTGTACAGAGAAGAAGGTAGCTTTAATATTCACCCTCCAAGATCTGCTATTGCATTTCATAGTCTCGTTTTGTGACTGACTAAAAGAACACTTCTTTTGTTGCCTGAGAGGCAAAATTTAGAAATGGAAAAGTTATTAGATTGAAATAGCCATTTCCCTGCATCCTTAGAACAGAGAGAAACTAGATTAAGAATTAGGCATTAAACTCTTCCAAGCTTACTCTCCTTTGCTGGAATGATTAAAGTCCAAAGGACTTTGTAGTCGGTATCATCTAAAACCTGCTGGACAAGAAAAACCTTTTCAAAATGCCACAAAATATTCTTCCTTATTCTAGCCATCAGTGATAACTGCTTTGCCATTTCTATACTTTTCCGTTGCCAGTCAGGACTAGGAGCACACATTCTTTCCATAATCAAAACAAAAAACCTTTTCAGCAATTAACTCCATTAAACTCTTACATTTTTATCCCAAATTCTACATATATGCAACATACCGTGACGCCCCAGTTTACATTGAGCTCTTTCTTTAAGGTTAATTCTCTGTGAAAAGAACTTGCTTTTGATATCCAAGAGAGCTGTATAGCTTTTAAATAACACAGGAGCTCTGTTTTCTTTTGGATAACAACTATGGCCCTGTGAGGTGCTTCCATCTTCCTCCCTTCTGTAGTACAAATGCACTCCTTTAAAGGCAGCACCTGGACTGAAGTTTTCTCCCGCTTAAATAATGCCAATTGTTTAAAATGAATTTTAAAAAGGTCATTGTACGGGCTACGAGTGGCAATCTGATGTAGATGTTACTCAAAACTGAACACAAGCAAATGCCCTTTTTGGCTAAGATCAAATTTCTCTCTGGTTCGATATCTGGTATATCTTGTATCTAGCATTTGCAAGGGTCACGTTTTTAAAAAACTGTATGTAATTTCCACTAACCTTGTTTTGGTATTGTATACTTTTAAAGATCGAGGATCCAGCTTTTGAAATGTCTTTAGGCACACAGATCCACTGTAAATTGAACACTTTTACAATACCTTGAAAATTTTGGCCCCCAACTACTCTGTCAACAATTGCGTGGTAATATAGGTTGCTATCCTGCTGATCCTGAAAGACAAACCTTCTCCCTCTACCCTGCTATTTTCAGTGTGTATAATCTTCACAGTCAGAACGCTGTGAGGATTTGGATTGTCAATATGTACCTTGCTGGTCGGAAAATGTCCTGCCTCCTGGGACTGCTAACACTCAGGAAGCAGGCTGAGCTGAGGTGCTAACAGACACAGAGGAAATAAAAGGGAGTAACAGGAGTTTGAAGAGGAAACGTACAGAGAGACAGAAAAGGCATGAAAATCTCTTCTCACCCTCCAAGTTGTATGTTTCTGTTATGTGGAGCCTTTGCTGCACGGATTTGGAAGGCCTTTAGTGGAACCCGTAGCTATCTGGCAAGAGTAGAGGCGTAACCTCGATTTATCTGAGTCAGAAAAAAAGAGCCAGAGTTTACTGAAGCGTGAATTTGCAGTGTACCTTAAAGGGGAGGCGTGGATATACAAGCAGAATTTCGTGTTTATATTCCCATTGCATAAGACAGATTTTCATCGAGATTTTCTTTGCAAACAGTATCGCATTCAACAGATTCCTAACACTAAAAAGGTTTGCACAAGGTATGCAAGTCCATGCCTTCCTTGAATACCCGGCTAAGTTACTGAATATTAAATCTCGTGTGCATACAAGGAAGCACTGAGGTGAGATGTGCAGAGGAACATACACCTAGGTATGTTTTATACATCTGCAAATATTTCTTTGGGGCTGAGCACGCAGTCAGCTTCATTTTTCTAAAAAATACAAAGTTGGGAAATAATATAAACATCATACACAAGTGAAAGGCAAGCAGCATGCAGCCAGCCCAGAAAAATGAACCTCCTGACTGTGGTCATTTTTTAAAATTATGAGGTATTTGTGGTGGTTTAACCTGTACAAAATAGATCAATAAATTGAAAAAATGTGGTTCAGAGAAAACTTAATCAGTTCAGGTTTGCAGTTGTCTTTGACTCAGTAATTACGTAACTCTGGATCCTTTGTACCTGTTGCATCCCCTCACAATTACTTTATTTCCCTTTTGTGTCATCATGTCGTATCTTAAATTAGTTGCTATTGACATTGGTAGGGTCCTATCTTGCATTTTATGACCTGTTACCAATTTTGCATCTCAAGTGTGGACCTCATGGTACTGTGCAATGTTAATATATTCACTTTGAATTTAGAATCTGTAGCTGTTTAACACTTGGCTCAGATAAAAGAGGAATTGCTGATCTGTTGGTTGTTTATGGGTTTCATAATCTGAGTCATCAGATAACGGTAAAAAGGATACTGAGGCTGTAAAGAATTCGCTATTGTTAAACATCTTAGGCACCACAGAGTTTTGTTTTGTTTTTTTTTTAATTTAATGCAAGATCTTTCTGACAGCTTACTTGAAAATGCACATAGGTACACTTTCTCAGTTGTGTTTGGTTTCCCCAAGTCTAAGCAGACAGTGCTTTAACTTTCACAGACTCCTAACGGGGGAAGGAGTGATCAGCTCGGGAAGAATAATATCCTCAGCCCATCTGAGAGAGTCACGTGTGGAGGGCCTCAGTTATTTTAAGCCGATACTTTTGTCTAGAAATAGCAAACCTACCATGAGGAAGTTGATTACTAAAGCAACTGGATGGCGGCAGAGCGGACAGCAGTGTGGGTAAAGGTGTTAGCAGAGCTCCGTGCGTGGTCAGTTATGTCCTGCATGTCCAGAGCCTGGCAGCAGCACTGCACCTCACCAAAGGCTCAGGATAACGCTCCGATGTTACTCATATCGTGGTTCCTGGCGTTATTATTCACACTGTACTGACAGAGGGGTCAGTCCTCTGGAGGTCTTGTCGTACGATAGGGGATGCTGACATTACCGGTGGTCCCCTAGCAGAAGGCACTACATGGGTGTGAAGTAGGCTTAGAGAACATAAGCTCTGTACAAACATCGTGCTCTTTCTGCAGGTTAATCAGGTCTTTTATGAAAGACCAAGGAAATGTCAGCAGTCTGAGCAAATAAACCAGAATTGTAACTGCATGTTCATTCAAACAAAGAAATATAAACCCCTTTTTTATTAATGTTCTTCACACAGAGAGGAAATGGTTTAGAATTATAATAAGAAAAGATGTATTTTCTAAATATTATCTATGAGCTTCAGTACATACTTGAATATGCATTACACATTAATCTTACAGACGTGATCACACTTTAAGGCCTGCAGTCCAGAAGTTTTTAATGAATAATGTTGCTTGGTAAATAGATTCAATAAATGGAATAATTAACTAATTAAGCAACCCTTTGTATTGGATTAATTAAGAGATGATAACGATAGGACGAGGAAAAAAGTATTTTTTGTATTAAGGCAAAAAGCCAATCATGTTATCTTTTTGGTCAGAAATATAAAGTGCTTTTTAGCCAACCTTTTCTTGCAGGTAGTGGTGAAATACAGCTATCCATGGAAATATATTTTTCTGAACACTGGATGATGAGATTTAAGGGTGACTAATAATACCTGCTTTAAAATATCCTGTTATTGCACCTTGAATCCTAAATTAGATATAACCTGTTATCTCTCTATGTAGTATTATTCATGTGATATTTTTCGGGGGGGGTGGGGGTGGGGGGGTGGTTCATGTGTGTTGTGGGGTTTTTCTTAAAATATGAAAACTGGCTGACAAGTTGGTTTGCTTGCTTGCTCTTCTTGTAACACTTCTCTCTCCACTCTTAAAATGTCATCATGAAGTTTTTTCTGGTTTGCTTACCTGCAAAATAAGGTTGAAATAATGACAGATCTCCTAATCAGTGGGATGTAGATACAAAGACAGGAAAAAAAAATATATATGTTTTTTTGTCCACAGCAGATAGGTGGGAATACAGTTGCTAAAGCAAGATAGATTAAATTTTAACAAGGGAAATTTACGTTTGGTACAAGGAAAAACATTTCCTATCCTTTAATATTGAGGATATGAAGCATTGGAACAGAAAGCCTAGGCAGGCTCTGTAATTTCTATTTCTACAATAAATCGTTAGACAAATATTAGTTAGGAATGACAGTCATGTCTGATCTTTCTCTGGAACAGGGGATAGACTGTATAACCTTTGTAGAAGAATGAGTGTGGAAGGAATTGTACATGATCTATCTAAAAAGACTGATGACAAAGTCAGTATGCACCTCATCATTTTTTACTTTATGGAATGGTTTCTGCTTTTTTTTTTTTTTTTTCTTTTTACTTTACCCCACCCCCCCACCCCCACCCCCCGCCGCCGCCACCCCCCGCCGCCTTTCTTTTCATTGTTTCCAGGTGAAATGGAACAGGTTTTTCTAAAAGCATGCCACGGACCTTGCCAAAGTTGATCACACCTGCAGAACCATAAGCACAGCCTCTGGATCCTCCCCATACTCTCAGATTTGCCTCTATTTGCATTGCCTGGCTAGAGAGAAGTTATAAATGAAGATTTATACTTAGTGATGCAAGGTAAGTTCTAACTGACATTTAGTTTGGTGCGAGGTTTCTCCTCTTTTATATGCTAAGCTCTGAGCTCTGGTTTTGGGCAGGTTTTGGCACAAGTGTGGTGTAGTGCCATCATGTGGATTCCGGGTGGGTGGAGACAGGAGATAGGGCTGAAAGATAAAAGCAGATGTGGGGCAGGTGTGCAGGTAGTTTGAATCACCATAGCCAAAGAAACGAAGGTGTTACTCCAGATTATCAGGTTCTGAATAGCCAGTCCTCCAAGATTTCTTGGATGCTGAGCATCATTTAATCAAGGAAATTGCAGAAGCAATAAAAATATTTAATTGTAATCCAGAATTTGTCTGTCACAAGCAAAACAATAGATAAGAATACTTTGACAGTGTTCTCCTCTCACAGACGCCTTTTTTTTCTTGCATCTCTACCATGCTTATTGCAAATGTCAGTGCAAGTTGGTCTACTTGCAAGAAATTTTTGGTCTAGCCATGACAGTCAGCTGACTAAGCTCAGTAGCTTAAACCGTGGACGCCAGGACAGTGGAATCCAGAATGGGACATTAAAAAGAGATACTACACAGAACAGTCTGTAGTATAAATACGGCTATGGCTGTGGGACTATAAACTGTTGTATAAACGGAAGCAGCTAAGGCTGGAATGGGGCTTTTCAAGGAGTCCACCAAATCAGACCATATTCTGGAGTCGCTGCTAAAGAGAAATACATAGATGAGATCACCAGATGGGATGTGGTTTAAAATATAATATAATGCATTATGTTGCAATTGCCCATGGAAGACAAATGCTTTATTGTTTGTTATGTAGAAAATAGTAGTGCATATTTTGAAACTTCGTAATGAGTTACAATAATAATCTGGAATTCATGCAATAACAGTTTAAAATCTTGTAATGGCTACATTGCCAGATGGGTGTTCTGCTACTGCGAAGCCGACCTAGCTTACTGATTTTAGACCAAAGCTTGTTGAGCAGCGTAAGAAAGTTTTCATCATCATTAATCTTTGCAGAAAGGTGTCTGAGTGTCTGACAGAGTTCCTGCTGGGTACTGTCCCTGTCGCTGAACATACTATCCAGACATTGATGTTGATAGCTTTGCCAGTGTGTTTATGAGAAAGGCCAAAATCTGAAGAGGTACAGACTAAACTAAATCCTTCTTTCCTTCCTTCCTTGTCAAGGCCGTGATACTGTACGTGGATAAGAAACCCAATATTACCTCTGCAGTGCCTGCCTCGTGGATTAATAGCAGAATTTAGTCTCTCTGCATGTTAACATGCACTACTCTCTCAGCAGCAATAAATTCACACAAAAGTAGCAGCAGTTCACCAAAAACATTGAGTCCTGTGCTCTTTTGATTCACCTCAGGTGCACTATGCCTGAGATTTCATATGAGTAAGTCCGCTTGATGACTAGTGCCTGAGAAGAGCCATATTACTGCTTTAATTACTTATAATGAAGGATCATGGGATGGTGATGTCATCATTTTAAGACTTGCTATGTCTAAGTGCACTGCCAGGAAGAGGAAAGATGAATGATGATTTATGTACCTTGGACAAAATTCAGATAAAAACCACTTCAAAAATGTTAATTATTTGAGGTCATTTTCTATTACATAGGATCTGTTCTTTAGCATTTCCTACAGGTTAATAGAGATGATTCAGGACTGTTCAGCCTGGGTTGGTTTGACAAGAAAAAGAAGCAACTATGTGGGGGAGGGAAAAGAAAGAGACAAAGGGTGTGATTTATCGATGTGCACTTTGCTATTTGTGACTAACAAAGAGATGGTTCACAAATGTCTCGGACTCAAAGCTGTGATCTGTCAGAACTGCTGAGCTGGGGAAATACTACCACTAAGGTGAAACAGATTGGTCAGCAGTTGCAGACTTATCTGGAAGCAGGTCATCCCGTGCTATCTATGTGTGCAGCAGGCAGATCATTGCGCTGGGTTAGGAGCAAGATAACTTTGTTGCAGTGTTTTTTGTTGTCAATCAATGGTTTTAATTAGTTACATGATTGACTAATAAAAGTCCATACTGATTAACTGATTTTTTTTGATCTGGCTAACGCTTCATTATGAGGTGATTTCTCATTTGAACTAAATACTTTATTATCAAAATGCAGAGGTTTTTTATCGTGTCTGAAGGAGTGAAGGAGTAAAAGGGTGCAGAGGGGAAGGAATACTGACATCTGCCAGGCAAAAAGATTTTAAAAGTACTATTGATCAGTGTTAATCTGATAAAAATTATTTGGAGGCTCCTCTGTGAAAGAGTTGTGAGGGTCCATGCCTTTTTTTTTGAATCTACTGCTATTTGCCACAAATCAACCTTTTTGTAATGATGAAAGGGTTACAGTTTAATATTTATAACACTTCTCCTATGCTCTGTAATAATGCTGATTGCATCATCATCTGTAAATTGCATTTACTAAACAATAAACCAAAGGCTTGTTTACAGTTTTCTTAGCACCTCAACTCAAACACCATTACATATATATACACACACATCCATTCTCTCTGCCTTGAATAGGCAAACTGTTATCACGGGTAGTTATGTGCATGTGAATTTGCTCATCATAAATCTGAGGCAGGCGTTGCTGCAGTTAGCAGGACCCATCACAGTAAACAAGTGATGACATTGACTTGGCTCATAAGATCTTGGTTCTCCACATATGTATGTCGTTATATCTTGTGGTAGTATCTATGGAGTGGCAAATATGTTATGTATATCCCAGAAACAAGTTTTCAGACTGCCTGGAAATACTGAGAGAGCAACAACCTATCTTGCATGGAGCAGTTAAGCTGCCATTTAGATTAACAGTCTAAATGCATACTTGGAGAGTAAGCTGTTAAACTGTGCCTTCCAGGGGGAATGGGCTGAGCTATATGACTTCTAAGGTTGTAGCACTTTTGGATGCTAAACTTTAAAGCGTGAGCCTTGAATAAAACAGAGCCTAAGTACATCAGATAAGCAAAGCAATTTCTCCTGGCCTATGGACTGACCAGGACTCATTTTTCTTTATTATTCATCTCAGTGGCTTATACTGTTCTAGCGTTGGGTACCTTTTTATGTCATGTTCCAGTGTCTGTCACTGACTACATTGGCTGTTCCTCTTGATTGAGAAAATGTTCACTGTTACTTGTTTCTGTCTTGAGACATGCATTTTATTAGTGACCCAGAACATTAACACAGTAATGTGGTTGAAGTCCTCCAAAGACTATCATGAGTTCATCCACAGACCTAGCAATCTGACTAACCCCTGGCAGGATCAGAACGAATTACATCTTTATGTTTTTCAAGGGAAGGAGGCTCAGAGAGAAAACATCAAAGTGACTCAAGATGAAGCAGCCCAGCAACTGATTTTCAACCGTGTCAAGTAGTGGGTGCTTTGTGAGGACCATAAGTCACAGGGAATGAGGAATGTACACAACTAAGCTTACCTGGGGATCTCTGCCAACTTCCAGCAGTCAGATGAAACTTCTTGTCTCCTCCTGCCTGCAAAATACTGTCGTCCACTGAACAGGTCTGTAGATGTTGACTGTGAGCTCTGCTCCCAGCTATGTTACTGACTTTGGGCAACTCACTTTACATCACAATCCACCTTTGCGGTCTCTAATAGTAAATGTATTTTTTACTGAATCCCTTCTGAGATGGGAAATATAATTCTGGAAAACAGAGAGCACGTTAATGCTTACGCAACACTAAAAGCAACGGATATGTGACTTATTTCCATGAACAATATTGTATTTGTACTACAGAAAGAAAAATTATAGGCTTTTTCACATAGTAGCAACAAAAGCAAAATGCATTGTTCCAATACTTGTAGTGAGCTCTGTTTCTGGCACCTAGACAGGAAGTAGTAGTAATGTTCTTGCCAGAGCAGCTATGTAAATGAGAAATACTCCACCCCTGCTAAGGCATGGTAGCTCTGCTCTTTGCTACCTGATGGTTTAAATGCCTATCATTAGCTGTAGTTTCTCAAGCCATTCAGCTATTTTGGGTAGCTAATGAATGATCTGCTTTCTGCAAATGAGGAGTATTACCATAATTACTTTGCATTTGTAATATTTCCAGCTACAAGTATTTGCTAAGCTTTAGATCACCCTTACGCAAGAGCAGTGAAGCAGAAGATGTGCAAAAGGGAAAACTGTCACTGGCAGATCCAGCATTTCAGAGCATGTCCACTCAGAGTGGAGACGCAGCGCAGCTGCCTCTGCCAGGCTCTGGGGCACAGCTGCCTGGTGACAGCCTCGCAGGGTTTATTCACTGGCACCCAGCATGGCCAGTGAAGCCCTCCTGTTCCTGCCTGTGGAGTAATCTCGGTACTGTGCTGGGGGATAAACATTTGAGCAGGTGAAATGTTCTGTTTGGGAAAGAAATTTCCTGATTCTGTTCCCTTTGCCTTTCAGCTCAGTCATCCCTCCTGTCCCAGACACTGCAGGCTCTAACACCGGGGCTAGCTTTAGATGCTGCATAGACTGCAGGCTGATGTGAACCATGTGTGAGCTGCTTGCCTACTTGTACTGGGTCATGGGTGGTGGCAGAACCACTTTCCCAGGCTTGCTGAGCAGCTTGGAGCAGCCAGGCTACTCTCGTGGGCTCTATCAGCAGGCTCTGGGCCACTCTGTCACCAGTCTGTGACTTGCAGCTGGTCTGTAGCCACCTGGTGCTGAGGTCTAGGAGGCAACTGGGACCCGGACTTCAGCAGGAAGCTGATCCTGGTGGGCCCTGTGCAGGTAAGAAGACTTAAGTCAGTCCTGATGTTTCACTCACCATTGGCACTGGGAAGGTGGCTGTTGGACAGGACATCGACAGTGACTGAGCTTGTCCTTCCTGAGGGTGTCCTGCTGGATGGCATTCACTGCTCCATCATGCAATAATGCATGTCCTTAGTTCAAGTCCCTTCACTGTGCCTCATGTTAGCCTCACTGGTTTTCTGTCTGTATTATACAGTCTTCAGGGAAGCACTTGAATGGTCGTTAGCAGAAGACTTGTATAGTGAAGAAAGCAATTATATAGACAAGCAGAAAGAGTAGCTTAAAATTCAGGGAGGAAGGTGGAAGTACAAAAAAGATGATTTCAGAGGACAAATTTTTGGTGTGATCACATAGTGGAGATATTTTGAATTCCTATTCATGTAGGATTCTGTAGCGACATTAAGTCATCCTGTCTAAACTAAGCTCTAAATCATCTTTATGAAGTCACTGCAGATTTCTTATGGCAATAATCAATAGAAACTTCTTTTCAGTCCTATTTCAAGCATTTCCTGGAGGTAAAACTGTTTTCAGGAGTTCTACCTCATGGGTACTCACAGTGACTTTAAAGGGACAGACATGCTGCTGGTCCAGGCACAGTGGCACTTCAGGATGTATTTAGAAAGACTGGAGTGGACATAATGAATGCGCAGAGGGAGTTAACTTTGTCTGAAAACATCCAGCAAATAGATTTATTCGTATTCTAGAGCAAGACTTCTAAGCTAACACCAACCAATTCAGGACCCGTGGGACGCTGTGAGGTGATGTTAAAGCCCTAAAGTCCAAGATGGAAGATGTTGAAGGCAGTAGGTATTTTACGATTATTTCTGGGTTGCAATTTGGAGTTTTTATTTAATAGCTTAGAAGCTATTAAACAGAAACTCATCAGCACTGAATATTACCAACTTCATGCTCTGATGGTGTGGTTACAGTTGGTTTGTGTTAGAACTCTTGTCATCTTCTATTTAAAATTCTTCAAGTCCCCAGTGACTTGGAAATCAGTTCCGGCAGAGCAGGCATTCTTGATTTTGATCTTCTGCTGAACAAGACGTCAGCAGGTGACAACCAGTGTTTCCTCAGTGTAGTTAACAAGGTTAAAGAGTCTTAATCTACGGCCCTATTCTCTTACTATTCTGACCCTGTTTCCCACCAGCCTCTTAGGTGGTGGGTATTGAGCACTGTCAGCTTAATGTCTAACATTGTACTTCAATGCAAGCTGCTTAATTTCATGTCCTTTTATCTGTAGAATTGTGTTAAAAATTGTTGCGTTAGGCATGCAAAATAACAGAAGCCGATTCACCAAAGGCAGTTTCCCATCTAGTTTCTTAGGAGACTCTACCAAGCCACTCTCAGGTACACTTAGTCAGCATTTTTCTGTTTTCTGGCTAGTGGCATGGAAAGATATGTATGCTTTGCTTCAGACAGGTAATTTTTTGTGTGCCATCAACATTTTTTTTTGTTTGATTTCATTTGACATTAAACATCTTTTAAATGTAGACATACAACACCCCTTGAAAAAAGCAGGTACAACACCTCTACAATATTTTCCCAATAGCACTGGGACTGTGGTCAAGTGCAGCTAAAATTCCCTCTAAAGTAATATATAAATTATTACTATTACATGGAGTCAAACTGTATGTACAGGGAATCTTTATCAGTTCCGGCTGCTTCTGTGACCTCACCACAACTCGGGGCACCTTCAGGAGAACCAGCCTGCCAGTGTGGCAGGGGAGTGCATTCCCTGGCTGCAGAAGTTAATGTCCTGCATGTCAACATCCCTGCAATTCCCTGCTCTAGGATTTCTTACAGCCTCCACCATCAGTAGTTAAAGGGATTGCAGCTTTTTTTGTAAACCAGACATCCCTTTCATTCAGAGATGCCTTATGCGAAGCATTTGGTGAGGAACCAACATAAAAAACTTAAGACAAAACAACCTTCCCCATGGGAGCATTTTCTCACTACATGTTGATGAAACATGTCAAGACTCTCTAAATTGACTTCTTAGGTTCACTGCGCGGTTTCTCTTTCAATCACAATCTTTTGTCCTGTCTGTGCCTTAGTTGTATATATTTTGTTACTCCTTCAACGGTTGATTTATTGGTGGAGAGACCATCTGTGCCTAGTTTACATGAGATGTATTGTAGGAGGGCTAAAAAGGTCTGGTTTAACTTAGAAATATTGCATCTGTAAAAATGCTGATTGCAAGTTGATAGAGGACTGATTTACCTGATTTCTGTTTACCTGGATCAGTCAAATCAGCTTCTCCCAGGTGGTACTTGAGCTGTTTCAGTGTAGTAAGTGTAATGGAAAAAAAAAAAAAAAGATAATTTCAGATCGTATCTCGTGAATTTTGTTTGTCAGAGTCTAAGGGACACTAGCCAATATCCCAAAATTTTCTCTTCCAGTTAATGGGTGGCATGCCTGCTCCACAACTATTGCCCTGCATGAAACACCACCTGTGTGGCCTTGCTTGTACTCACTGGGCTCTCAGCTTTAGTTAAATGTTGCCGGACCTGTTAACAGAACTGAAACAGCTGTGTTGAATCGCTCTGAGTTACCAAGTGGTTGAGAGTTAAAACCAAGAAACTGTTTGCTTCATAGATGCTGCTTCAGAGAAATTCCGAGCGAGACAAATTTCTCTGAGCTAAAATACAGGGTGCTCCACAGCCCAAACAAATAGAAACAGACTTTCGGTAGCTGAACTGACTGCGCTGACTCAAAAGAGACACTGCCTAGCATCGAGTAACAGGAGATGTCTATACGACTGTCATCTTGTCTCGTTATATGCATAAATTAAAAATATGACTGTAACCTACTTTTGGTTATCTGCTTTAGGCATTTAAAGTTCTTCTTGTCTTTCTCTCCTGGGCTCTGATTCCTACTTTCAGTTCATGGAAGTCAAGACACAAAGGAATAGCAGAATGAACTTCTAAAGGTTTATATTATTCCTTTGCATGAGTGTAAAGGTAGGTGTATTTTCACTAAAACAGAAATATTTCCTTTTATCTGAAAAGAGAAAAAATAAATATAAAAGTGTCCTTGGTGATTTGATTTGCAGTAGTGATATATATATAATATTTTGTAATATGTGTATTACAGGCAGAGTCTAGATTAAAGTTATCTCATGCTCTTGTTGCTGTTTGTACTAGAGAAAACTGCAGTCAGAGCCTTGTTGTGCTACATAATGGGTAGCTGCTACAGAGACTCCGTCTTTTCTCCCCCAAATACACCTTATACAATATTTTACACTTTTATATAGGTAAGTGTGCCTTTTCTAGAAGGAATGATGAGAAATACTCTGTCAGTGTATAATTTGAAATGCTGTCATGACCTGGCATTTTGAACAGGGACCTAAGAGTCCCACATCCTTGAAAATCAACCCACATCTGCCTGAGTGTTAAACTTCTAACTAAAGGAACTTGCACACTCGGCACTTTCTGAAGACTTCCTGCTAAAATCCCGGAGTGGTCCATTTGTCAGTAATGTGTTCTCCACTCTGCAGAGCCTCAGGGCCACGCAGGATGTCAGAGGGTCAGGGACCTCCTGCCTCGGGGGGAGTCTCCTCTGGGTTGGCCAAGGCTTAGCATCCATTTCTCCTTTTGCTGGTCATGATAATTTTGAGAACTTTCTCATCCTTTTAAAGTTAAAATTATGATCAAATTCTGAAGTTAAGGGGCAGATGAGTCATGGCACTTAATTGTTTGAGTTTTGTTGTTATTATTTTGGGGTTTGTTTTTTGTCTTGTGTTTTTTAATGAAAACCATGTTACACTAATATGCTTGGTATCTTGTATATGTCTACCTACAGTAACTAGTCCAACAGACTGCTATTTTCCTTTGAAATAGTGCTTTCAGCCATTTAAACTCCTGTGGTAACTTGTGCAGCACTCAGTGAGGCTCCATATGGTGCAATTCTGGAATCTTGATTTAAAAAAAGGTTTTAGGAAATGACGTACTGGAAAAGCCTATATTCAAGGACAGTATTATAGTATTAGGCACTCAAAACAGGAACAAAGTCTACCTTTCTGATCTGAACTCACCCCCTTTGTTCAGAGTTTTTGTATACGTAACTGTATATTCTTGCATTTACAGGACTCTGGGCTTGCTCAATGCACAAGGAAGAACAAAGCAGAGCCCCCTGTTAGTCTCAGGTATGTTACTCAGAGGTTACACCTTTGGGCTGGACCTCAGGAATTTACAGTTGCTTCTGGTGTTAGTTCTGACACTGTCTTCTAGCTGTTCCTGAATGAAACTTGTAAGGCATATTAGCGATCAAATAAAAAATGTATGGGGCAATCTCCCTTCTCACGTTTCCTCACAGGCAAGCTCTTGAGTTCATTTTAATGTAATGTTCTTTAAATGTAGAGACTGTGTGCATGTGTAATAGAAAAACACATCCTGTTAGATCGATGGAACACAGGGGCGAACGTGCCTCTATAAACCATGGTGCGAAAGAAGATGTGTGACCTGACTATCTGAGTGCCTTCCTTTATGACCATGATACCATATATTTAAAGATACATTTTAGTATGAATCCAGATCTCTTGAGTTAGCCTAGGATCGTATTTCCTGGTTTCTAATGATTACAATTTAGTAACATATGGTGCTGAAAGTAAATCAGATTATGTAGATCATTTAACCCAATACAGGTTAACTTAGAGGTGAAGTCCCTTGTAAGTCCTGAATCTGATACTTTTATACTAATTCCTATAGTGACAAAATTAATTGTTATTCCATTGAATATGATCTTCTCTTCATTAACTTTAGTGTGCCTTCATGCTTATGTTAATAACTGAATAATGGTTGTGATTTTGCCAGTTTTTCCCATGCAGAATTTGACCTGATGATTCAGGAGACTGAAAACTATCAGGTCACTGTTTCCCCACATGGTATTGGGGAAAATCCCCAAGTAGCATAAGTTATTGTAACTCTGTTGTGAACCTATGAAAGTTTACAACAACCGAGGACCTTGCCTGCTATTACCATAAAGCTGCTGTGTTATAATGAAGATATAGGAGCTGTGCCTTTTTTCCTTTCTCTTTCTTTCCTCTGGTACTAGATCATACATAGGAGCAGCGGGGCGCAGCACTTCTGCTGCCAGTGGCTTCTTTTGTGGAGGACAGCATGATGTGGGAGTTGATGCCTCGCACCCTTGCCCCTGGGCTCTGCAGAAGCTCTGTCGTGGATTTTGTTCCATTTGTATGGGAGCCCTGTAAGATGGTGAGTCAGCAACTCCATGCCTTTCCAACCACCTGGTTCCCACCGCGGCATCCCGTCAGGACTGCAGACTGCTGACTGTGGCAGAACCACATCTGCAGTTGCGGGTGACGTTGCCAATGGCACTGTGGCACGTACGGAACCTAATAGTGGGTTGCAGGAACTGGCAGGAGGAGTAGCGTGGCTGGAGGGTCTCTTAGCTTTCCCACACAGAGATGCCTGTGCAAGGAGAGTGAAGCCTCTTCTTAGGAGCAGTGTGGGAAAGGTAAAGCTGAAAAGATTTTAGAGCTTAGTTGTTGAACTTAAAGCAAATCAGATTTTATACCACTCAAGGAAGACATGGTTTTGCCAATCCAATTTAACTATGTTTCATATTGAACCCCAAGGGTTTGTGTATTTTGAATTAGTTTCTCTACGTTATTAGTTATTTTAAAAATTATCATATTTAAAACTCCTTAGATTTGCTTTTCAGGTTTGAAACCCCTAGGGTATGCTCCGGTCATGTTTTCAAGTTCTCTGCAGCCAAGTGTACTATTTAATGAAGAAATACAGCAAAATCTGAGATTCACAAATATTTACCAGGCATTTAGAAAGTATCGCAGCTTTATCTGGCTGTTACTATCTTTATTCGAGTTGGTAATGGAATATTTTTTAGGCTCATCTACAAACTTCAGAAACGGTTTTGGTGAGCTGTAAAACACGCTGGGTATATCTGACTGTGCCTTGAGCAGAATCACTCTGTAAGGTGCTCACCTCCGCCAGGTGCCTGGAGGAGTACTTTAGCTGGATGGGGGGAAGGAAGGTTGCCTCGGCCATAATCCAAGCTCTCAGTTCTTTAGGAATAAGGTGGGAATTGCAGTTTCACATCTCTCAGGTGGGTTATTATATTTGACACCAAATTCTAAGAAACAAGGATGAAAATGACCTTTTTATTGTTATGATCGTAGTAGTACATTATCTACTGGAAACGGACCTGGAGAAGAGTCAACAAAGGATGTTTTATATTTTGTTAGCTGGTTTTAATTTATCAGCTGCCAGTTTCAATATATTTCTCTAACTAGTTGTACTGTAACTTCTGGAAAAATACCTACCCCCCACCATTCAAATTCTGATGGGGGATGTGTGAATGTACTTGTGCGTGTTCATAATGTTTCCAGGCAGATTCAAAATGTTTGTTTAAAAGCTAGAAAAATCCGGTCTTCAAAGTTCGGAAGAACTTTACTTCTCATACTGTTGTGGAGAGATTTATCATACTAATGTTTGTTAATACCTCAGGGAATGCCTCTTGAGTAATGGAATAAACGTTGAGCCTCAATGCCAAGGTGCCTGTGGGTTACAACTGCTGGGATTATGTTATAGTATGGTTCCAGGCAAAAAAGATTGTCTGTGCAAATGAGATAATGATGAGTCATCAGCCCTGTTGCAGTCCCTGATACTGCTGGGGGATATTCCTGTGGCGGTGGAATGGCAGCTGCTGGTGCAGCTCGGCTGGATGCCCTGCAACGTGCTCATCAGCCTTGCGACGTTATGGGCGCTCTCATGTGGGGCAGTGCGCATCATCGCAGTAAGAGGTTTACATCCTGTTTTAATCACGCTCCTGTAATCCTGCTGGTCCACAATAGTATACAAAATGTAGACCCGCACTTGACTCCGAGTTTTGAAACTTATGCTATTGAAAATAGAACAGTTGAGTGTCAGTGTGCATCACGGTGAACACGCACTCCATACACCTTTTCATGGTGCTGCCAGGACTATCCTTAGAATGATGGTAGGGAAACTGAGCTATAGCTTTCTGTAGTAACCAGCGAGGTGTAAGACAACATGAGATTCTTTGTGGAAATGAAAGAAGAAAACACTTGTTGGTTCACAGGTATTGGGAGAACTTGTTTTCTCTTTGCATTGAAAGAAAATAAATTTGCAAGAAAAACATTCTGGCATAGTCATCCTGTGCTTCACATAAACCTGCAGCAATAAAGTCAAGCAGGCGAAAATCTCAGATAAAACAACGGTTTGAGAACTATTTTTTTACTGACTTCTGATGGCATCAGACGTTGAGGTCTGTTTTGCCCAAGAAAACAGATGGCTATGATTTACAATTTCACAATGCTTTTCATAGTTAAGTTAATGCTTCGGTGAAAAAATCTGATGGGCAGAAACTGGGCATTGTTGTGGATTACTGTATTTTTAAAAGCTCTATTTTATATTCACAGTGACACAAAATAGCTACCTTTTGTTGGAGGAACTTACAATCCTACTGCCAAGAAGCAGCAGTGGGATCTGATAAGGGCAGTCCCTGTGGTAGCCAGCTCATGGGAGGGACAGTTTTGTCAGGTCACCAAAGGATTTTGGTTCTTCCTGGTCTAGTCCAGGCTTATGACCTGCTGTTCTGCTTTCCCCTTGCACAGCATCTTCACTTGTGCCAGTCCCTTGTCACTATTTTCACAAGGTTCCCAGTTTTGCTGTGAAATCTCTGTATCGGACAACGCTGAGCCCTTGCTTAAACTCCTTGTGATCAGGGCAGTTGGTGGTATTCTTTCTCCACAAGGATGATTTCTTTCTTCCTAGATTGAAAGAAGTATCTTCTTGGTTCCCTTCTCCCAGTGCTGTGATGGAGACACCCCTTAGTATAAGTGTTCTGATTTCTCATGGTAATGGGTGTTTCTGATCATTTCATAGCAGTTTTGGATGAGAACACCAGGAAAACATGCTGCTCTTAGCTCTTTGAGCGATCACAAATGGACAAAAATTAAATAGCTGGTGTGGATATTGCACAGTTTAAATGTTAGCTGTGCGTAACAGGTAGAGGAGAATGGACTAGACAGAAGGGTAAGAAAATAAAGCCCAGGGATTGTGGAAAAACATGTATATAACAACTTGAATTAAGTATGCTATGCAGACAAATTATTTATCATTGTCAGGATCAAAATTTGCTCTGTCCTTTTACCATTAGATCTGCCTCAGGAAGAATATTTGTCCAGTGCCATCCTAGTTGCAACTGAATGAAAGACCTGATGGCTTGATCACAAAGTAGTGTTAAGTGTTAAGCAATTTTTATAATTTTAAAATATTTTTTTTTCCTAATATGATCAACAATAGTACTTCAGACTCTGAGACTCCACAACAACCAACCTCATAGCATGGGAACAAAAGTGTTTATCCTGAACTGACCAAGAACTGGATTTCAAACACAGTGTTCTAGGAGGAGTTTTGTCTATGAAAATGTTTGCTGTTCTTGCATGAATGTTTGGAAGGCGTGAAAAGGTGGAACAGTCCTCAAGCGTCCTGCCCTGACGCCAAATAAGCATGACCTAAGACTTCTGACGAAACCAAGAAACAGTTATCAATTACCATCAGTTTCAGGAAGCATTATCATATCAAGACATCTCAGGGTGCCTTTATAAAAGAAAAAAATACAATAATTTAATAGCTCAGTCTGCTGTGCCAAATGAATGACTCAAAGCAGGAAAAAAAAAAAAAAAAGAAAGAGTATGAGCCATAGTTTCACAATTGTACCAGCATGCGGGAAAGCGTCCATTTATTTCCGAAGTATTTTTGCTAGGAGAGTCATGGGAGATGTCACTATACAGCTTGAGCTTGTCTGGAGAGTTAAGGACACACAGCTTTTTATTTCCCATTTACTAGCACTGATTTTCATTCAGTTTTCAAAAAGCCTTCAGACAAAGAAACCAAGTGAATGACACGAATGTGTATTTTATCCACATCAGAGTAGAAGTAAACCGTTGGAAGGAGATGGTTGTTGTAGGCTTGTGTTCCTCTAGCAAACTCAGGGGCAGATGCTTCACAGTCTGTGCTGGGCCTCTTTAGGGGTCTAGAAACAAGGCTGGGCAGGAAAGGTTTCCTTTTTTCCCCCCCGAAGTTTGAATTCTGAGTGAAAATTCAAAATGCCTCCATTTTGATAGGCTTTTGCAAGGTTTCATGAGTGGCGGCAGTTATTTTTGTCTCCCGTATGGTAGGCTATGTTTCCTGGATTAACTCTGTTTCCTCAATATACCATCATGTTTCCTTGTTGAAGGCTTGCAGTGTACTGGAGACCATGAAGGAGAACAGCTCCAGAACGGATGGTGGCTACATTAACATACAGTGACAATCCCAATCGCTGGAACACCGAAGACGCTAGTATTTGGCCCCTTTCTCATTCAAGTTGGCAACTTTTTCCCATGTGTGCTATGTGTAAACTGTGATCCTTGAAAACGTATAAATCTGCTTAACTTAAAAGCCTGGGAATCAAATGAAAAAATTATTCTGATGACCTTCCTTCTGCTCCTTGTATGACGAACACGATGGCATCTCAAACCAGTTTTAATACGCTGGAGCAGAGCCTGAAGTTGGCAGAAGAGTACAGCTTTGGCTTCAGTTGCCAAGATGCCAGAAGAGATTGGAAGTCCTTGAAATTCTTCCAAGAAGTCACTTTGTCCTGGATGGAAACTGGCATTTATCAGTGCAGATGATAGTGGTGTATTTTAGATGGCATCAATATTGATTTGTATACTGTGCGTGCTTTTAAATATGATTTAAGATAAAGCTCAGCTCAACGTAAAGACATTTCTCCACAAAGCATTGATTTAATGTTAATGTTTTATACGTTGCTTTCTTTGCTATAGCCTTTCCCTTGGTGTATGGAGACATCCCAAACACACTTCCCAGTTCCCCCTTGCGGGCATTTGTGAAAGCCCCACACACACTTGTGCACCTGAGTAAGTATTGGAAAGTTGCATTTATGCTGTTAGGTGGCTTCGAATGCGACCTATTTACGGTGGTCGCTAGCGTTGTTCTTGAATTCATTATTACCCCTTCAGGTGCTTGCACGTACTGTTTTCCCAAGCTTGATGGAGCCCATGGGAATGCCTGCTGGGAATCTAACAGGGCAGCTGAAATAGGCTGGTTCTGCTACCAGTTCTGCGGGGTGATTTTTGTATTTCGCCTCTTGCCACGCTGGTTGGTTGCAGCAGAGTCCTTGCTAGGCTCGAGAGAATTTCTCGTTTGATACATGTGTGAGTCCCCCGCAGCCGTCCTTGCTGGGCAGGTGAAATCGCAGCGCTGCCGCGCTGCTGTGCGGTGCGGGCTCGCCCCGGGGCGTGCGGAGCGGGGGCTGCCGAGCCGAGCCGGGACCCGCCGGGAGCAGCGCGGCGCTGCCGAGGCACCGGCGGCCATGGGGCGGGGGCGGGCAGCGCGTCCCCCGCGGGTGGCGGGTGCCCTGCGCGGAGAGGTGAAGGGCACGGGGCAGGGGTGCCCTCGGCCGACTGGCCGGGGCGGCCCCGGGGGGCGCGGAGCCGGCGCGGCGGGGCTGTGCGGGGGGCGGCGGGGCTCGCCCGGGGAGGGGGGGTGGGGGGGCTCGGGCAGCGGGGCGCGTTAGCGGCGGTTTTTGCGGGCTGCGCTTCCCAGCCAGCCCCACCTGCGTTGTTCAAGCGTATTTTTGGTTTGTCTCGGTGAGAGTATTTTCTTCCTGCGATGATGATGGTGATGCTGTTCTTCCCGCTGCTTGCGGTTTAAAAGTGGCGTTTGGCCGCCCGGCGGGGTGCGCGCCCGGGTACTTTGGGCGCCTGCCAGGCAGAGCGCATCGCTGAGAGCATCCTCCCCCGGCGGGGAGGCACTGCCTCCTCGCCCCAGGATCAATTATTCAACACGGTTAATGTGTTTGGGGGGGGAGGCGGCCACTTGGCTACACCCCGGTGCCGCAGCGCCTGTCCCTGCTTTGTCTCGCACCTGGTGTGTTTGCGCGGCTCGCGTGCTGCCCACACCCCCCCTCCCCCGGGCCGGGACCCCGCGCCGCCGACCCCGCCACCCCGGCCCCCCGCACCTTGCCCGCCGGGTGATGCTCGGGGCGGAGCCGCCGCCGCGGCCCCTCCGCTCCCCTCCGCGGCGGCTCCGCGGGCGGGGCGGGGGCTGCCCGCCGGGCGGGGCGGGAGCGCGGGGCGGCCGGGGGCGGCCCCGGGGAGCGCGGAGCGGCGGCCTCGGCCGGGCGCGGAGGAGGGGCCGGGGGCTGGCCCGAGCCGGGCGGTGCCGCCGCCCGGGCAGCGCGGGGGTCTCGGTGGCAGGCGCGGCGGAGCGGGGCTTCGCCGTGACTTCGGCTTCTCCCCGCAGAGCCCGAGAGGCGCCGGTAGCGCAGAGGGGACGCGAAGGCTCTTTCCCGGCCGGTGGCAGCGGGGCGGGACGCGGGAGGACCGAGGGAAGCGGCCGGCGGAGGCGCATCCCGGCACGGTCCCTCCCGTCCCTCGCCCGGCTCGGCGCGTCCCCCCCGCGGCTCGCCCGGAGCCATGGGCCGGCCCGACTGAGCCCGGCGCGGAGCGGCCCGGAGCGCGGCCGGCGGAGCCCCGGCGCGGGGGAAGATGCGCTCGGCGGGGCGGGCGGCCGCCGTCCTGCTGCTCTGCGGGGGTAAGTACCGAGCCCGGTCCGGCGGGGGCTGCGGGGCGGAGGGCAGCGATGCCACCGGGCTGGGTCCGGCTGCCACGGCCGTTCCCCGAACGCCAACGGTGTGTAAATAACCCCGATAGCTGGTCTTTGTTTTTTAAGCGGTAAGGCTAAGTTAGAACAGATGTGAGTTCCCTTGTTCTTAAAATTTATGATGTGAAAAGGCAGAATATTCAAGTGTATTCCTATTGTAAGTTTCTACAACATTAGTACTCCGTTGTCCCCCTCCCGGAGCTTTTGGCATCATCAATTTCAGTGGGGCTTGGATTGATAAATAGAAAGGACCGAAATATGAAAAGTTACTGGGTTGTAACTTAGATGATGCTGTCCACAGATGTCAAGTTTCTAAAACGGAGGAGCCATTATATCTCTCTTTCTTCCATATGGCTTTGTTTGCTAGTGCATTTCTGATGTTTACACAAATAAATCAAAGTTGTTGTGCGCCAGAGAATGCAGGACAACCTTGCACACCAAAAGTGCGTTTATGAAAAAAAGCAAACCCTGAACCAGCCCAGCAGTTTGTTAGCTGGTATAACAGAGAGTAAAGTGCAGCATTAATTTTATACTTGTGATTCTCTGTAAAATGTGCAACTTGTTCCTTCTCATTATTGTTTCAAATTGATTGTGTTAGTTCACACCACCTTAAACTACTTTCTGTAACTTGCAGAGATTATAAAGCCTGTTTTATTTGATTTTTCTTTTTAGTATGCTAAGATGCCTCAAGTTGCTCATATTCTTTATTTTCCTAGTACTTTATTGTTAAGGCCTGATCTTCATAACTCGCTGGTGCTCAGACCTAGGATGTCTGGGAATAAAATGTGATATATGGGATATATGTCTAAACACTTACTGGCAAAAAAAAAAAAAAAAAAAAAAAAAAAAAAAGAACCCAAGCAAAACAACGAGTTCTATCCCAAGTCATTTCACTGTCAGGAAGAATTAGCCTTACTTGTATTGCTAATGGATGATCTATCATGCCTACTTTGCTTTTCTCTTTGGCAAATCCATTTTCTTTAATGTTTTTGGCAGAATTAGGAGAAATGTAATTTACTGAAGCTCTTCAGTTTGAGGGGTACAGTTTCATTAGCCAAAATGAGTCACATGCATTTGCTTGAAAATGATTTTCAGTGCTTGCTGTTTAAGCTGGACAGATGAACTTGCTGCTGTTGATGCTGTGATGCCCTAGAATATTGCACGTACTGAACTGGTGCTTGGAACTCCCTAGGTGCTTTCTTGTGTGGTGGTTTTTGTTGGGTTTTTTTTCCCCTTCATTGTTTTTGTTTCAGTTGGACCGTTATTTGAGTTTACTTTTACTTGTATAACTTTATATGTATTTCACTCTGAAATTCACGGGTGGGAAAAGGAGTTGGGTTTGTGTCTTCTGGGTCTTCTACCCACTCAGGAAAGATATGTAAATGTTTCTTCTTTAAGTATTGGACCTAAGCAATTGGAAATCATTTTGAAAGATTTTTTATTATTAAATGTGACCATAAATTGCTAACTCTTGGATCTGTTCATAGCTTGGAGGAATATTATAGGAGTCAATTTATTTGAGTAGAATAGACGGCCAAGTAGACTTTTTTTTTCCATACCACTTGCTTATAATTTCAAATAGTCATTTTGTTTATGCTCTCCTCTTTGACTGCTGAGGCTTAATACTTGATTCCCCTTGATTTTTACTAAAACTATGGGGAAGAAAACTTGTATACATTTAGGATCACACTTTAGGGTAATTGTATTCATAGTTATTTCAAGAAGTCTAACATGTTAGCAGTGTCACATGGGTGTCTGTTGCTGGAGAAGCAGTGTTTCACATTGTTTAGATGTGTGACACTAATTCCTATTTATATAATAAAAGCCGACTTGAAAACAGGGGTAAGGTGAGTAGTTATGTCTCAGAGGTGTTAGCAAAACCCCTGCGTGCATAGAGTTCCAGTTTAGAAACGGAGCTACCTGGTGTGATGCTGTGGTCCCCTGGCAGGAGGAGGAACACAGAGGAACTTCAGTGGGCTCCGTCCTAGGGGAACGCCAGAGATTCTTCAATGGTAACTATGTTGTGCTCTTGCCAGGTGTTGTGATGGAATCTCTCTCGCCTGGGCAAGACTCTGTCATAGAGGATTCCCTCCCAAAGTCAGCACGCAGCGATACTCTTGCACTTGCCTCCTGTTCGTACATCTTCAGTTTGTTTAACCCATGGGGTTTTGGAAAGCCTAATCTCGTAGTTCTTGAAACACGTGCTCCCAACTAACCCAAAGGTTTTCTCTAACTTGGAATGAGTTTGCATTTTACCAAGTGAGCTGGATTAATCCATCTGGTGAGCGTGCCGTTAGTTGAAAGGATTAGATCTGGTTCTTTTGTATTGGTGGGCTTCAAAAAAGCACACGGGGCTGTTTCTTCCGAAGCAGAAGGGCTGCTGCCTTGCTGCTTTCACACCGTAAGCAATGTGTGAGTCTCTTGTGGGCACTGGTATTAACAAGCGGCAGCCTCGAAAACAGAGAAAATAAAAGGAACGATTCTTTTCAAATTAAGACTTCTGTCCCTTTCAGCGGTATCAATTGAAAGAAATGCAGATTTGTATTATGGAGTGTGCGCATGCGTATTTCAAAAGTTTTATGTCTTGTCAGTTGTAGGCTTCAGGGTGTTTACTTGCACAGCATGCTGCATGGCTGCTTGGCACTGGAGTTTTGATTCCTTTCTGGAAGCTCATTGATGAAGGAGAAGGACCTTGTCCAGTTAAGGGTAGAGAAGAGTACCTGTGGGAAAAACTTGGTAGGATTGACTTGTCTGTCATTTATGTTATTAAAGGGAATACTTTTGAAGAGATAATCTATTTTCAGTGAATAAAACAAAGTCTGTAAGCATTACAGTATGCATGCTTTGTGAAATTGGAAGGGAAACCTGCTTCGATGTGGAAATGACAGAGGTGCTACTTCAGCAAATGTGCTCTTGAATACAGGTTATTCAAACTATTTTATTGACTGCGATATGAAACTGCTGATGAATGTGTTGGTTCTGATACTCATTTAAGCACTGTATGGGATCGATGCTGCTAGGGTTACTGTTAATGTTTTATTTTAACTGGTTACAATTTACAAGTCCTGGCTCAACTCATGCATCCAGATCAAGGACAGACCTTAGAAACCAACAGTGCAAATATTGACATTCTTCTCCCCAAAGTTTAGCTGTTTTGTGTAATATTTATATTTAATGATAGAAAACAGATGTTTTCCCTAGGAAAAGAGCACCTATGTGATTCTTAAAAAAAAAAATAAAAATCACCTGTGCACTAACATTTTCAGGTGAAAACAGTGCTAACCAGATTAAACCATGGAGCACAGATCATTGACTTGAGTTAGGGACCAGGCTAAAGACCGCCATAAATTTGTTTGTGTGCCTGTCATTTTGGCAGTGATCTGGTCAGACAGACACCACTGTAGGGTGTGGGCAAAGGGAATCTGTGGCGAAAAGTGAGAGGCACTTCATTAGATCTTACATGTCTTATTTGGAGAGGGTCTGAGAGTTACGAAGAAATTTCAAACCTTGTTGTTGGAGGGAAAAAAGAGTATTAGTTATACACTTCGGTTCTTTACTCCTTTGGTTATTTTTCTCTGCCCAGATGTTCAGCATCTTATGCACTGGCTCTTCCCCAGGTGCCTTGCTGCTGGTGGTGCCGGTGCTTCCCCTCACTCCAGTCGCCTGCTTCCACCTGCATGGACTGCGAAACTGCTGCTTCACTGCACAGGACTGATTGCAGGGTTCATCCCAGAGCTCCTGCTAATTCGCAGGGAAGGTGCCTGGGCCCTCTGTGGCCCTCTAGGCTTAGTATCTCTCCTCACTTTAATGCTATTCCCAGGTCCTTCACTTTCCAGTTCCTCCACAAACAAAATTCTGCACTGAAGTTCACAATCAACAGCATTTTCCATAAAAAAAGAATGTTGGGTTTTTTTAATTAATGCTAGTAGGATCCATGTTTGCATTGTATTTAATGCCCTTCACTTCTCATTGTTATTTTTGCTATACCTTCTGTCCCGTGTTTTCCTATCTGCCTGTCTCCTCAGGGTGCATGTCAGGGCAACATGCAGTATTGGCTTGATCAGTTGTGCCAATCAGTTTGTTGGAGTCTTGGTCTTTGGCTTCATTCATGAATTTTGTTACTATCATAAAGGCAGTATAAAGGAGACTAATGTGAAGATTACAAAAAGCCAGCATTTTAATGTTAAAACCCTCATTCGTTAGGTTTTGACTAACAAAGATTTCTTGTATTAACGTAAGCTGTTTGTTTGTATGGCAGCGTTGGTTCAGCACCTGAATACAAGATGCACATTCAGTAGCATGCCCATGTTCAGTTTTCCATCCCTATGTCATATTATAGACCTTTAAATTATTTTTTTTTTCTTCTACTGAGAGGACAGACGTGACTGGTGAGAAAACATGTATTTTGTTAATCTCTGTTGCTTCCCTTCTCCCTCACTTTGGCCCCTGGCAGAAGGGAAAGGATTTGTTCGCTTGTTGCTGTACTTGCATTCTTGGCACCGCTGCTCAGGCTGGTAACGAGGCGAGTACTAATTCTAGTCTTTTTAGATTTGAACTGAGGTCACTGGTTAGAGGGAAACTGAGTAGTAGATCTCTCCTCAGCACCTCATTTAGCAACTGTACTGTTTTATGCATAGTGCATATTTAAAGGAGACATACTATCAGTAAATGAGAATTCATTGCTCGTGTTCCTCCTGGGCTGTTATCTCCCCTATCATGCAAACTAGCAAACACAAATATGCTATAGGTTGGAAAAAATCCATAGCATAGGCGTGTGCTGTGTTCTAGAGAGCCTTTTTGCGTAAAGGTCGCTTAGAGTCCATCTGCGGTGAGGAGAGGCTTTGCTTTATTCATACGTTGGCATCCCTCAGCTTTCCGTCAGGACCAAACGTGGTGCCAGTTGGTGGTTGACTGGAAATATCTCTCGGTTTTGAAATGCAGCAGATTGCCCAACACTGCTTATTGGATGCAAATGTTTGTATTAATAAAGTTGCAAAACTTACTTTAAGGCAGGTGGTGACTCTCTGCATGAACAAGGTGTATGCTAAGAGCATGCTCTTTCAGGACTGAGGCACGCTCATGGTGCTGAGGCTGTTACAAGCCCTTACTTTCTACTTTACTTTGGTTTGGCAGAAGCAGAAATTCTTAAAAATTCACCAGATTATTCAGAGGAAACTTTGGAATTGTTTATTCTTCAGATGATTATTTTTTTTAAAAAAACTTTCTATTACATTTTGGAAAGCAAATAACTGAAGCATTGCAAGGATAAATAAAGCAATTACTGTAGAAGGATAGATTTGAGGTTTGCATATTAGTTTGGTTAGATCAGGATTCCAGTTCCATTAACAGCTGTGCTACAGATTTACTCGTTGTCTCACACTCTCTCTTCATTTTTTGTCAAATACAAAATCAGTAACATTTTCCTTTGCATGTCATATGCATTGATGATTGCCTGTCGCATAACCCCATACTGGAGCTGACATAAAGTGGGGGAAAAACTTTAGAGAATCTCTAGAGTGTTAATGCATCAACAAATAACAATATCAGAGAAGCTGTAGGTAGCTGTAGAATAAAATCTGTTCAGAGGCTTTATTTTTACAGTTGGATCTTGTCTTTTGTTAGTGGGATACATTGGTCGCTTTCAGAACGTTAGTCTTTTGACAAGTTTTCATGTAGATATGTTGCTTGTTAATAAGGTTATTAAGAAGGTTTTTGTTAATAAAATAGTAAGTCAGCTGAGGTGTGAATAGACAGGTGGATTTTGCTCCTTTTGGAACTTAGTTTTTTTAAAAAAGGTATCTAAAGCTATCTTTTTCTTCAGATGTTTTGTCTCCACAACTTCCCCCCCCCCCCCCCCCCCACACACACAGAAGGAGAACATAAAACTGGTTTTCTTGAAGATTACTTCATTAAAATAGCTGAATAGTTTCAGACTTCTGGATCTTGACATGGGACTATAAACATACCAGATGTATTTTTACCTGAAAGAGATGCTCTGTAAATCACCTGAAATGAAGATGATCTTCAGTGCTATAGAGCTTGAGGAAAAATTACAGTGATTACAGCCGAAAAAGGGAATTGGAAACTTTACTGGCATAATAGTGCCAAAAATGTTTTTTGACTGAATTACTTCAGAAATTTGGCTAACTAAATCAGGTGATTGTAAAAAGAAAATGGATATATTACTCCTAATGGCTGTCTAATGGCTTTTCAGCGTATGCATTTAGAAAACGAATTAAACAATATATTTAACTGATATAACAAAGTTACTTGTGTTGCTGTAATGGTTGTTTTTTTTCCTGTCCATTATGGCTTTCTTCTAAGTAAGACAAATTTCAGTCTCGGATAATAAAATTAAATCTAGGTTTTTCCCCTAATTCAGAGTTTCCCCAAACAGCAAGTTTTCTGATAGGAACAATTCCGTTATCTGTTCTTTTCATGTGAATAATGGCAAAACTCATGTAGACATCAGCAGACCAGAATTTCACGTATCTCTGAAGCCCCCGAAAGAGTAGTGTTGCATTGAATTAGAGCTGGCATCCAGGAGCCTGGTCAGTGCCATTCCAAAGCTGGCTTGGAGATGAGACTTAAATCTCCCAGTGGCTTAAAGGCACAGAGGAAGTTTCTCTGTTTTTTTGTGAGGAGTAGATATGTAATTATGGATAGTTCTTTACACACCTTTCCTACATCAAGAGCTGAGACTTTCAGATGGGTCCCTAACAAGGATGTTGCAGAGCAGCTCCCTTTGACTCCCATAGAGGATGTTTCTATACTGACTGGCTTCTGGAGGTTTTTGCCATATCCTATTATCAATCAGTAGACATTGAAAAGCATTTCTGTGCAAAGAAAAATGAGAGTGTAAGAAATATGAATGGCTTACAAGATGTTGGCGAGAGTGGATTTGATTCATCTTCTCCATCCCCTGCCACTGTGTTCCTCAAAAATTACCTATCAGGTTGAAAGCAGCTTTTTGTGTTGCTGCTGTGTGTTTGGGAAGAAGATAGCAGCGTGCCTGCTGTTTTGCACGGGGGGGTGAGTGGGGTGGGGAAGAAAGAATTCAGATTAATACAAATAAAATGGAACATAAAGTCAAAGAAAAAATGTGGCTTACTGAAATTTAGCCCGTAACAGTCATCTATGGCTTTAAACAGCTGATTTTTATTTACATATTTATATATTAATATGCACGTGTAATATATATTAACTATATTAATATATATTATACATGTATATTAATATATATTATACATGTATATTAATATATAAATATATAAATAAATAAATCATGTCTACTTAGATGCAAATACCCAGTATAGAATGATTAATACATACATTCATGGCAGTCATCTCAAAGTAGGAGAGGGTTTGAAATGTGCATGTGCTCTAGGGCTGCAATCAGGCTTTCTTTTACGAAGAATAAAAATAGATGCTGGCAAGTTATATGAAAGTATTTCTAAATTATATTGCCATTGCTTTGCGGTCTGTAAGGCTGTAAGGCAAAAGGGTGCTGTTTGTGAAATCCAAATAACAGCGAGGGGAAAGGAGAGAGGATACAGAAACTCATCAGGAAAAGGCTTAAAGTTTTTATTTTACTAGGAAAAGGGGAAGTTTATTTTCCAGGAAAAAAAAATATTAAAAATTCAAGTTGGGAGTCGGGAAATGGGAGTGTATTTGGGTAGAGCGCGTTGGCTGTTTTGATACCGTCATGTGAAATGGCAACGTGATAACTGGGAAGTTCTGACAGGACCTTTGGAGAAAGTATCTGATGCTCATTAACAACCTAGTGCTGCTTTGGCACCTCCAGCATGAAAAATGTCATTTTGTAAAGCACTTTAATGGAGCCTCCTTATATCTCTGAAGCACTTAGGCATATGCTTAGGTTTACCCCATATTAGCAAAGCATGGCAGACGGGACTGCTGAATCAAAGCGCTGTGAGGAATGGCACAGGAGTTCCCAGAGTTAAAACTGTGGCCGTGCATTCAGGTGCCAAATGTGCCTTTGCTACCCTTTGATGTAAAGTTCCCCTTTCCTAGTGTGTGCCTCTGAAAAGCAGGCTTTCCTGTTGTGTGAGTACTTGCAAGTAAGTGTAACAACTCAAACTTCTGTTGCTGCCTGCAGAACACCATGATGCAGCTGGTCTGCAAGCAGCATGTGCTGTTACTGCTCAGGAGCGTCGGGGAGGGTAGCTCGCACTGAGCTCCCTGTTGCCTTAGTTCACAGTATCTAGGCTGGCATGTTTGGAGCTAATTTGGATTCTCTCTCCTGCCTTGTCACCTGGAGACCAGATACAATGCTCCTGGCCACCTTCTCCATGTGGCTAAGGTACTCATTTGAGATACTTTTCACTGAAGGCATGAACAAAGTTCTATGTGTGTACGTATAATTATTTACGTATTTATTTAAGAGAGTTTTACTGGGTAGCCCTTTTAATTGTGTAACTAACTTCCCTGAGTTAGACCAGGTGAGATCTGCCCTTAATCCTTTCTGTAGGCCTGTTGTTTCTTGGAGCTGTTGATGTTTGGCGACAGTTCCTGGTGCTCCGCTACCCTGGATCACTTGTGCTGCTGCTGTTGAACTGCGAGTTCTGTACTAGGTACCCACTTGTGTTTTGAATAGTCACAGTGTCTTTGGAAAGAAATACAGAAACAAATACGAAGAAATGAGGATAATTGCCTTTCCTGCTTTTGAGCAATTCAGGGTAGAGGTTTCTCTAGCTGAGCCCATGGAGGTCATTGAAGTAAAAAGGAATGAGGGAGATGATTCCTGTTCAATGGCTCATCCCGATCCCAGTTATGAAACAAAAAATGCAGTGGGTGTGTTTGAATTTTGGGTTTGACCGTAGAGGTTTTAAAGTAATGAGGGGGAACAATATGGCTGTAATATAAATTTTATTGCACATTTCAGTGCAGCATTGCTGACATGCTCTGAATGAGAAACATTTTGAACAGTTTTATTGCTTTGATAAACTTTTGCCTTTGTGAAGATCAGAAGAGTTGTCCTAAATGGCTTTGCTAAGGATTTTTTGGATAGTGAGAGCTTATAATATACAGTTTCCAGATTCTCTGGTATTTAAAAAAGAGAGAGAGAGAGAGAGAAAATAAGCCAAACATTTGAAAAGTTAGTTGCTGCAACTTCAACAGCAAGCAGGATCATCTTAAGAGACTGTGGCAGATATCTATAAAACTGTGTGAAAAATGGAAACATTTATAAATAATTTTTTTCCTTGCAATATTGAGGCATTTAAATGACCCTGTTATTGTTGGGGAAAGGGTCTTTATTTAACTCTTTCTCTTCTTAGATTTTAGTCTAATAAAAGTTGAAATGAAAATTGGGCAAAAGTTTCAGGGCAGTAAATGCCTAAAGAAAAGAAGCAAGAACAGAAAGCCCAAGGTTTTTCTTCTTGCCCTCTCCCCCATTCTTCTTTAAATCTGGTTGCCACAGGCCCTATTTTTGTTTGTATTCTTATAATTTCTGCAATAATTTATTGAAGTTTTGTCTCCTGGCGTCATGCAGCTGGGTGGCAATTTTTCACTTTATCAAAAAAATTCTGTCCACCTCTGCACAGGACATCCTGGCATTGTGACACAGACATCCGAAGTACCTGACAGTTAGAAAGCAAATTAGAAGACTCTGTGCACGTCTCGGCTTCAGCCTTTCAGAATTTTTTGTCCACAACATAACTTCTAGGAGACAGTAAGGGAGATTATTTAAGTATTTAGGTTGGTAACACAAACTCATTTCAGCTTGGGTATAATAGTTGCATATGTCAGAGTAATAAGGAGACTGGTAACAGGGATGTTTTACTTATTTTTTTAGAATACTCTGTTGTTAAAAAATCTGTCTGATAAAAGATTCCTCCCACCCCCTCCCGCTGTTAAACCTTGGTGGTGGTGATAGTGTATTACCATGTGGAGTGACGTAGCCCGTTTCCTGAGGATGGCTGGCAGTACCCAGGTTTGAATGGTGTATTCTGGCCTTTGTGCTGCTTGGAATGCAAAAGATAATAACAGGAAGTTTAGGAAATGCTGTATTTGAAGAAAACCAGGAATGACTGGCAATATTTATTCTCAAAGATAAGACAACTGAGAAAACACAGAGTCAAAATTTTTCAGTTTATGCAGTAGGCAGATGTAATGGTGAAAATGGAGTAATGGTTGAAACACGTAGGGCTTATATATCATAGCAAAGCGGATTCAGGGAGCTACAGGAATCAGTTGTCTGCAGTCACTGTGGGATTTCTGTTACTGGGAGCATCTTAAGAACAGGTGGGACAGCAGCATCTATGTGGGTTGTGTATAATTGGTCCTACCTTGGGTGAGTTAAATGACTTCTGTTGGAAACGATTGACTTCACCTTCTTATGGTTTTGTGCTTAGGGTGTAAGAAATAGGGCAAATGCAGCCTTTGTAAGTCTGCTGAATTTTAATGCCTGGTATTTGCTCTGTCAGGGCTCTTCAAGAAAGTGTGATAACTTGAGTCTGTGGTCAATGCCAGTTTGAAAGTTGATATCAAAATACTTATCTTGTTAATCATTAACAGCTGAATAGACAGGAGCTAGACGTCTTTGATGTCAAGATGAGCTTCTGGAGTTTCTGGTTTCCAGAAAATCCCCAGGGATAAATTTGATATGTAGTGGTCTTTGTCATTTTAAAAATCGAGTTCTAACACCATGCTCAGCGTTCCCATATTCAAGACAATGAGTGGGAGACCTCCCATGGGCACTGAGAATTTCCAGTTAGGGCCTGGAAAAAGGCTCTATGTGTCTGGCCTAGCCTTGTCACCCAGAAGGCTAGGGAGTGTGCGGTCTTCTTCGGACAGACAGGGAAATGCATTGGAGTGCTAACTGTTGAAGTAGACTCAGGATTTGAAGATCTATTTTTTTAAGAGTTAAACACATTTTATGGTTTGGTAGATGTTTTGTATTAAATGAGAATTTAATGATTGCAGAACAACCATGAAAAAAATCAGTATTATACCTCTACTGTCAGTATTTTCCACCCTGAATCCTACATTGCTATTGCCAGGACCATGTGTCTGCCTGTGACTTCTGCTGCTGAGAACTCGCCTCTAGTTTTGCCTTTATCAGTGCAATGCTTTGCTAATTTGAATTTTTGAAGAACTGCAGCTTGTATTTTCCCGTTGTTGGTTGTGTTTCACAGTTAATATCTTTTGCAGCAATAATGCATTCATTGTAAATCCACAACATTTTCCAATTAAGTGTTTCTGTTTAGATGTGCTTATTTTAAAATGGGGTTTGGGGCACGAGTCGCTTAACTGCTGTTGGCTGGCAGTACCGGTCTCGTGGAAGGAATTGATAAGGTGTTTTACAAAATAAATCTACAGAGGAATACGGTGCAATCCTGTAATGTTATCCTATTTCCCATACTGAGAAGATTTTCATGTACCCTAGATGTGCCAGCAGAATGCAAGGTAAAGGCAGGAAATCATGATGAAGAAGAGAGAGACTATTATTCCTCTTTTCCAAGGAGTGAATTCAATCCTAGTTAGTCTTGATTTAAAGCAGAATTGTTACCTTGTCGCCTTTTCTGGCATTTGGACAGAAACCTACAAATGTGTGGAACTGCCGTTGAAAATGAAATTGCACTGGGCTACGTGAATACCTTTCCAAATGTCCTGGTAAAGAGTGCAGACACTGTCACAGCACCTGTGATTTTTTAGACATATGATTTTCTCTGGGAAAAATGTTTTGTTTGGATTTACACCCCCCCCCCCCCACACACACACCCCCCCCACACACACTCACCCCATCTAGCTTTCGAGCTTCTGAGAACCATCGGTCTTGAAACAGAATGAAAACCTTGAGCCTTAGTTCTTTTTTCATTAAATAAAAAAACCTAGAAAGGAGCATTATTGTCACCGAGTTGACTTGGAGAAGCTGTCAAACACCTCATCTTTCCCTTTCCACAATGGAAACCTCATTGTAACAACTTTAATTACCACTGCCCTTAGATATCACTAGATAACAGATGCAGATACACCTGTGTATCATGGAGTACGTTGCCTAAACTGTGAACAAGATGGATGTTTTTGTGCAGAGACCTGCCTGTACCTTTTTTTTTTTTTTTTTGTTAGAAGCCAATATGTAGTTAGGGTTGACCAGAGCCCCAAAGTTTAGCCCTGCTTAGAAAGAATGAGCTTACAAACACGTTGTCAATGAGAGAAGAAACTAAACATTAAGAAAACCACAACAAATTAATTCAGGTACTACACTTCAGCCCTTACCTTACTTGCTTGGGAAGTTCCAGCAAAGTTAGTGTTAAAATGCATGTTTCTTTTCCGTTGCTAATGTCAGATCCGCTTAAGGAGGGGAAACAGACTGAAGTGTAGGGAAATGGGGAAACGGTCAATGCAGAAAGTACTGTCAAAAGCAGGATGGGCAAGATTTTCCTACAGTAGTTCGCTAGTGCGTTTAATGGGGTCATAGTCTTTTTTAGCCTCACTTAACAAAGATTTCTTTTTTCCCCTAGATTTCAGGTAGCCTGTAGACTGTAAAGTAATTAAAAGAAGAATGAAATTGCCACTGTTATTAATAGCGGTTTGGGTTTCTTTTTTTCTTCTAAATATGCTATACTTGTTCTGGAGACCACGCTGAGACCAGTTTCCATTTCCTCTGCCACAGTAACTTTTCCCAGCATTAAGTAATGAAAACCAAATTTGGTGGCATCTTCCAGAGTTTGCAAATTTGGGATAAAAGTTGTAAAAGGGAGGGATTGGTCCATTTATCTCAATGAGACATTAAGGCTGAAATCTTAAAAAGTCATTTAAATGTGGTCATTGGCAACTCTCTCATTGCTGATTGTTTTAGTAGAGCTGTCTGGATAAACAAGTTACGCATTTGGATTGTATGGGAAACGAATGGCCAGTGATGGGCATCATGATCACTGCCAGAGTTAAATGAATATTTACCAGGGTCTTCAAGCCCTTGGCAAAGACCATCTAGCAATCCTACCAGTGGAGTGTGACACAGAAATTTTGCAGTGGCTCTCTATTTTAAATATCTATGGTAGTTTTTCAATACCAAGATGCTGTAGAGTAATATATAAAGTGGGAGGTTGCAGACGGTCATAAAAATGAGTATAGTACAAAATTAAATATGCCACATGGACTGTTTTGCAGATTTTTATCCCACTAAGTAATGTTACTGTTATTTTGAAAATGCTGGAGGAGAATCAGGTGCATTTAGGGTGCTTTGTGTCTGCAGGAGTCTGGATTTCTCATCATAAAATTAAGAGTCAACTTGTCACATACACAGATAAATATGTGGAGTTTTATTTGGTTTTACTCTCTCTGGAGTGGTGGTGCTTAAATTGTGGTTTAGTTCAGTACACGATCCAGAGATGCTGGTGGTCTTTCTCTCGATGTCAGCATTTCTGTATCGTGCCTTGGGCAGCTGAATATTCATTGGGAAATGTGTTACGTGTTGATCAGTGGTTCTTGAACTGTGGGCTTCCTGCTACTGACAGTCTGTCAACTGTAGTAAAGATGCAAGAAGCCATATTAAACAACTATTTCAGTAGTGCTTGCAATTAAAATCTTAATGATAAACATGCATATTGTCATAAAAGAGAGGATGAGGACTGAGGGACATATAGTGATACAAAATGCTGGGAACCCCTGTTGTAGGTTATTAGATTCCATAGCAAAATTTTTGTTTAACAATTTCGAATATGCAGCTGCACCTCCTTCTTTTTTTTGGGGGGGTGTGTGTGTGTGCAGGGGAGGGGGTTGGTTTTGTGTGGAAAAAACTGAAGTGTACGTATTTAATGGTGTAAGAATAACAAGCCAATCCAAGAAAAGAGTTGAAGCAAATAAAAACTTCTGACTGCCAAATGACCTGGGGGCATTGTTTGCTGCTGTTCTTAAGGCACACAACAAGGACTGTAAAGTGACTTTATGAAACAATGGACACATTCATTGTAGGAGGCTTAAAAATATGTTTAGAAATTAATTTAGAATGAAGTCTTCTCCCAAATACTAGAGATTGGTCTGGTCTGTCTGCAGCTGTCAGGTTACTTGGTTTGTTTAAATAAGAAGTCTGTAAAGTAGGGATTAATCTACTTGATCTGTAAGGTAAGGATTTCTTCTTTGCACACGTTGGCCTGTCAGATCTGGTCCAGGATAGTTCTGGGCACTGATGCCATAGTTTATATATTATATTTTAGCAACAGTTGATTAACGCCTATTCCTGTCAGCAAAGCTGGATACATTGGTCGAGTGAGAAAGTGAGAAACTACCGTTTCTCATCATACTGTCACATCTCCCAGCAGCTGTGGTATTCAGCCCTGCTTCCCTCGCACTCAGTATGCAGAATGAGTGAGGCTGCTTTAGCATGACTTCTGTTTTTATAGTTAACTGAGCTTTGAAATTGTCTCCTAAATCATCCTTGCCAATAGCATTAACTACCCCTTTGCTGGTAGTCAGAGATTGTTCTACAGTAAGTTAAAGGGTAACTCATCTTCTTTTGTGATGACAGGGAACATGGAGGGATGTAAAAGATAATGGCTAATTCAAAGCAGATCACTCCACTCTGCTTCTGGAAATCCATCAACTCCGTTCAAACACAGGTCTGAAATTTTGCAACAAACTTTGAAAGCTCTTTCCCTTTCGCTGCTTCAGTAAATTGTTATGTGGGGGAGGACGATGCTGATGCCCTTGAATTACGGTGCCTTTCATTACGAAGGGGTGAATTGCACATTAGCCTGGCATTCCGGAGCCCGAAGGGTTCAACCACTGTGATTTTGCTGCTTCAAAAAAGGTAAAGAGGAGATGCAAAATAGATAAATGATGTTGTATTAAAGAGAGGTCTTTATCCTTCCTTCTCCTTTTGCAGAAACAAACCCCTGAAAATACATCATTTAAGAATGCAGAGATGAGTCATCCTGCTGTACGGCTGGCCCAGGTAGTGGGGAGACAGGGGCAGGTGGAGCAGCAGAACAGCAGGTGAATTGATCCTTGAGTAAACACCTGTGTTTGCTTTTGTAAATTTTCTCTTTTGAAGACAGCTGCAGCAAAGGAACAAGAAAATCTAATGTAATAACAAGCCATAGAAGGGTACTTCAGAGAGGTAATCTTTTTTAGAAACAAGCTGTATCCAGCTTTCTTCATATGGCAGTTTCATCCATACTTCCATGCTCATCGCCTGGGGTTGCTTCTGATACGCAAAAGCGAAAGCTCGTTGTTTTGTTTGACAGCCGGATTGTTGCTGCTGTTGTTAGCTGCTTCAGAGAAATTACATTCCTGCTAAGTTTCCCTCAGTCTAGATCGAGAGCATTGCCCCTTGGTATACTGCGTTCTTCTGGAGCAAGGCATCTTTGAAGACCTCAAGCAAAGCACGTAAAAATTCAGGATCAGGCTGCTTGCTCCTGGGGAAACTGGACAGTGAAAGGACCAGTTTGAGACTGGAGCAACCCACTCTTTAAGCACTCCAAAAGCTTTTGGAAAACACTGTGTCCAAGACAAATTTAAAGACAGCCACCTGTTCTGAGAGGCTTTCCTTGAAGACAGGGCCAAAGACTAGATTCTTCTGTTACAGCCACTTTGAGTATAGAAGTAATTTATTTAGGTCTGCATTTAGGTCTGACAGTGACAAACACCATAAAAAATTATGAAGTAGATTGTTTTTGCTAGGCCATGATTATAATTACTCACTACTCTAGATATGTATCGTGCACCGTGAACCATTTTTAATTTCCTGAGAAAATGCAGCTTAAGATATCTTTCTTCATCATGTGGTTTGATTTATTAGAAAACTGCTATACCTATGTATCAAAAACTCTGTTAATGATCGTTGTGTGTCATTCCTACTGTGAAAAAGTGAGGAACAGAGTAGCTTGGGGGTGTTAGAATGTGAACATACATTTTACCATGATGTACTTCTCTCTCTGTAAGCTCTCTCCAAGATAAAGTAAATATTCAGTGCTGTCCCTCTGCAGTCATTGTAAAACAGAGTAGGAATTACCTGATTAAAGTGGTATTTCTTCCTAAGGTACTACATGTGAGAAATGTAGTGAAAATAGAAGAAAAAAACACTAATGAAACAAACAGATTTACAGTGAAAACCATTATCACGACATAGCTATACTGTTTAATAAACACCATGTTGAAAACAATACAACATCCCAGCAAGGCTGCTTTTATTTTCCAGTGTTTCTTTAGAAGCTAATCGACAGTGTGCTGGATAAAATTAATCTTGTTATGATAGATGTATTTCCATTAGAAGTAAATTTTATTAAATGAATTAATTAGTTTCACTTATTCCTAACAAAGTCAATATGTTACTTGAGAATCAAGCAGTTCTTTGGTGCCACTATGTTAAATGATTAAGGAACAGCAAAAAAGAAGTAAATAAATAAATGAATTAGTAGGAAAGAAGATAACCATCCACTGAAAAGAGTTTAAGTTTTGTTCGAACATTATGACAAGCTCTGCTTCCTTCAGAGGGCTTGGATCAATCATTATGACTCACGCTGTTAAAAAAAATAATCAAAAAATCCCCGAATGTTTGCATCCACAAACTTACTAGCCATGGTAAATAAGGGGAGGATATTTTTGCACAAAGTTGGCTATTGTCTGAAAAGTTTATAGCTGTTTAAGAAAACAAGTAATCAGTATAATTGTGTTGCAAGATTGTACTTGTTTCTTCCAGATAGTACACTTGCATGCTTCTGCCCTGTAGTATGGTTCCGGCATTTTCTTATTGGCAGCTTTCATGATTTGTGGCTTGCTGAGTGACATTTTATTTCCTATTCAAGGTAGTAACAGCTCAGATTCCTCAATTAATCACTTTTGTAAGTAAAACTGATGCACTGGATATTTATAGAGCAATTTCCAGGCCAGGGTCTTTGAGATACTCAGATTTCCAAGAGAACCATGTGGACAAAACACAACCTGGTGCATGCAGATATATGTGAGTCAGAGAAGATTAAAGGAGGAGGCTGAAGCTCTAATGTCTAGACTAGCATTTGTGACTTCTAATACACTGCTAATGTGGGTCTGTTTTTTCAGACAGAGGTGTTCAAAGGGAGCTTAAGGTCTATTATAAATGTTGCCCTTGTGATAGAAGTGAAATAACTTTAGATAGGATCAAGCCTTGTGGATTTTGGCTGCAAAACTCTCATTAAGTTCAATTTCACCTTTTGTGTTGGTTTTGAGACCCTGTCAGAATTTCATTTGGCGCAGAGCGAGCGGGAAGTTCCTCGAGGCAACACAGAGTTGTAGGAACCATGATGGTTTCCTAGCCCTGTGGTATGCAGCCTGGCAGGACAGGTGTCGGTGCCCAAAGATGCTGGAGTTCATATCCCGGTTGTTCATGATTAGATTAATTTCTTAGTAAAAACATTGTGTGGTGTGGTTTAGGGAAAACACTGTGGTGTCAGATGATTAGTGGTAGGATGAAAAGACGTGCTCTTACTGGAAATCGAGTGCTTTCCTCTGATTGTGAGGAGTACAATGATGAATATGATGCTGCTAATGTGCATTTTTCACTCAGCCTTAGAAGTAGAGGAACACTTAAGAGCCTCGCGAATATAAATGCCTTAGAAAGAAAACCAGTGTCGGTATCTGAAGGGAGGTTTCTTCACCGTTTGGAAAATAAGAACTTAAATGAACAGGTTATTGTCAGAGGTTTTGCATACCGGGATCCTTTATGTGGAAAAGAGTAACCTACGCGATCGCATGGGATTCTGGCTGCTGAGAGGGCATCACACTGGCTTGTTAAGCAGTGCTTGACAGACTGCAGAGGACAAAATGTCAGATGAGGAGTTAGGAAAAATGGTTTCCTTGTCATTTCAGTTCTTGGCCAAATCTCTCCCATTTCACCCTTTATTTCCTCCTCCAATTTATGGTGATAGAGATCCAATATTGTAAAAGCTCTTTGTGGTCTGTGAATGGAAAAGAACTCTTAGTTCTAGTAACTAAATATTACAGTTTTCTTGTTTGCTATTTTTGAGCATTGCTGTAAATTTTTAACCATTTCAGTATACAGCTTAGTGGAAAAACCTGTCTTTTTTGTTTCTCTTAGAGATATTTCTTACCAGTTTCATCAGGCGAGACATTGCAACATTGTTGGGAAAGATGAATGCTGTTAATTCACTCTTTTGTTGGTTTAAGCAGGATTCTCTCTTGGGTATTTCTTCCATTTGGAAGAATCAGGCGGTACTTATGCCTGTTGTAATACGGTGTTTGCTTAAAGGCAGAATTCCAAATACATTTGTTGGCTTTTCTCCTGAAACATGACTGTAACAGGGACATGGATACCTTAGAGAGCTAAATATCCTGCAGTCTGGTTTGCTACTGATGCACATGCATAATTTCCACTGACAGTAATGGGAGTTACATGTGTACAGAAAGCAAAACAGACCCTTAAAAAATGTTGGTCAAGTAATAAAAGCTAGTCTAAGGAGAGGGTGGAAGTAGAGAGTGGGAGAGTGATTTTTTTTTTTTTTTTAACTTGCCTTCTCTTTAACTTATCCTCACTCCACTAATGTTAGCTTAATATTATTTTTATGGATTCACTCCTGATTTATTATGGCATGAGTGGTAAGATGAGATCCATGTGGAATAGGTAAGCAGAAGATGACTTTAAAATATAGTTACTCTGAGAGAGAAAACTAAAAGAGTCTGGAAAAGGTTTCCCCTTCCCTGCTCCCAAAAGAATTAGAAGAGAAGTTTTCCCATGTAGTGGTTGTACAGTGGAAGAGTCTGCCATACCGATGTGCTGCTCGACATCCTCTGCACAGTAGCAAAGAGCAGTGCTGAGGCCGTACTGCCAAGGCTCCGTGTGCAGCCACCCTGGCTGAGCACTGGTGCATGGAGTCCCCGTGTAACCCAGTTACTGGTACCAGCGTATGGCACATTGGCTGCAGGGATGGAGCTCAAGCATCCTTAGCCATTGCCATGCCTGGGGACTGGGCTCTGTGCCTTGCTCCAGGCCAGGGTGCTGCTTGGCCTGTGTAAAGTCACAAATGAAAACGTAAAAGATTCTCTTCAGCAAAACAAACCGGCACTCCTGCATCCCAGTAGCATCCAGTATCCGAAATGTAAAACTGTATATCCCAGTGTATTTGTTGGGAACTTTACTGTCCTTCGCACGGTGTGGGTCATTTTGACCTCTGACAACAGGAAACACAACTGCTTTGGATGCTGTCAGGATTTTGAGTGTTTTCCTCGAGCTCTCAGTGAGAAGGGAGAAGCAAATTCCTGGGTAGTTAGACCTGGCGTTCTGTAGTCTATGCCCTAATTAAATTTTCTGTAACCAGTGTGTTTTCATTGTTAATCAATGGACACTTGTTCTCAGAAGAAACTAACTCTGGGAAGTGTAAGAAAGGATAAAACTATTGAGAAAGCTAAATGTTACGCAAAAGGCATAAAAACCAAATTGTCCTTTTTCAAAACAGCTGAACGTCATGGTATCTTAATAAAGGGAGTGCTAGAGTATGCTCTCCTAATAAACCTCAGTAAAACCTCTAAAAATAACTACACAGATATATTCTAAGTTGATTAGCAGTAATTGAACTGACTTAATGTAGTTGGATGATGTCATGTATAATATTCCTCTAAAGTAATTTCTGTAGACAAGCCATTTGAAGTCCTCTTGCAGCCAGCATAAACATCTTCGTGTTGCTAAACTGAGCACTCAGACTGAAGCACTCAGCAGGAGAGCTCTTGACATCTGTTTCATCTTGTTTCTTTGAGCTACTGTGGCTTGCCTGTTAGAAGCATCCTTGCAATGACAAATCTCATCCTTGTTTTAGTGAAAATGTGGAAACTATATAATTGTATAACAATTTAGACCTGTTAGTTGTAGAATAAGAATAGAATAGTAAATGTTAAAGGTGGAAAAGACCTTTGAAAGTTTCTAGTTTCAGAATTTCCCTGCAGTATGCATTTCCAGTGTTCTGTCCAACTTGGTTCAGCCTGCACAAGCATCGGGCCTGATCCATCTCAGTAGAAGGAAGCTTGGAAAACAATTTTCCTAGGTTTTGGGCTTTTTTTTTTTTTTTTTTTTAACCTCTGCTTATGCATTGCCTTGTATATCTGCTCTTCTGTTTTTACAACCCTTAAAAGCTTGTAGTTGGTTAATGCAGGTGGTGTTGTCTTCCAAAATTTTTGCAGTTTGGATTGTTGCTTTTGTGGAAATGGCTGTGTAGGGTTGTATGAGGTTGGGTTTTTTTGTTTGTCTTGATTTGTTCTTTGAGGGCCAAGACAACCATAACTGATTTAAGTATTCAGAGTGTGGTACAGGGTGTAAATGTGGTTTCTACGGAAAGAAATTGCTGAGTCCTTGCTGTGAGGTTTTTCCATTTACCGACCTAGATTTCTTTAATTTAGAAGCGCCTCTAAGCTTTTCTTGATCAGCTCTCTCTGTTATTGACTCTTTCTTCCTTTGTGCCATGGGGTACTGGGGTATCAGTCATTCTTGGGCCGTATTTGATTGGGGTACCAGTATATCAATTACTAAATATTCATTTTGCTGATACAGTTGAGAAATTCAGCTGTCTAAGATTTGCAGCTGCTGCCGTGCTCTTTACCACATCTACAGGTCAGGAGCAATACCTTGTGAGAAAATGTCATAATTTTGCTGATTTATTTCTGAAACCACAGGAATTTTTAATTATTTTTTTTTTGAGGGGGGGTGGGGAGGGGGGTAGAATGGTTGGTCAGTGATTCAGTAAAGCACTGATGTGCAAATCCGGTCAGAAATTTGCACTAACCTCCTGAAACTGACAAAGTGCCAAAGGCACTGTTGGTTACAATGCTGCCCTTAATCGAGAGGCCTGGCGAGGCCAGGACTGTAGCTTCTGTTTCTGTATTATTAAATATCAACAGCTAATAGCATGCTTAGTTAGTACTAGTTGATTCTTTAAATGATAGCTTATGGGGGGAGGACACATCCTGTGGACCAGGGGAAGGGTCATTAGCTTCCTCTTGAATAATGACATTTAGGAGCAGGCCTCGACATGCCCGTGTTTTGCTCCTTTCCCTGCTAGACTTTGAGGGGGTTTCCTCTTTTTCTCATGTGTGGCGTTGCCAACTGTCGTGGGTTGCCTGCCCAGGGCACTTAGCTGTCCAGTTTTCCCAGAGGGGTTGCGATGTGTTGTTCTGGCTCCTGCTGGAGCAGGGACCTAGCAGGCTGAACGGGTATCCTTTATCAAACCTCTGTTCTCTGTGCACTTAACTGACATGTCAGTTGTGACTTTTGTGGAATCAGATGCGTGTCTTGTAGGTTTGAGAGTTGCTGGTGAGTGCTATTGTCTTCTGAGGAGTGGAATGCCAGCAGGACAAGGACTGACAGATTTTGGAGTCTTTCTGTCTCTTAAAGACAAGTTTTAGTCATTCAAATCAGGATTGAACCTATAGTGTTTTCCGAGAGGCTGACAATGCCATTTTTATGTGCAACAGTGCGCTCTCTATTCATCAAGGAAATGACCGCAGAAATGTGTACCCAGCTGTCTCCATATCAGTAGCATCTATGCATAGCAGCTGCTGATGTTTGCAATGATCATTTCCTATCAGGCCCTTCTTATTTTGGTGGATAAGCATCAAAAAAATTAGTTAAAATCTTGGAACTCAAGGACACCTAAGAGCTAAAGCCAGAACTATTTCAGTTACGCTGCTGTTGCATTGCCTTAATCCATTAAATGTAAGCCAACATGGGATGATGTTCTCTACACAACAGGGGGCTGGGCAGTGTGCTCAGCAGTCCTTGCCCTTGGGTATGCCCTGCTGCAGCCCTCGTCTCAGGTCACTGAGACCTGAGGAGCCTCTGGGACCCCGCAGCACCCTGCAGACCCTAGGTTACTTCCACAGGCTGCGTGGGAGCAGTGTGCTCTCATTGCCCCTGGCTGCTCGGGAGATGCCTGCAGGGCTCACTGCGGAGTGCCTTGGCCACTAGCAGATACCATCTGAGCAAAGTCCTGCTCTGATGCTTTGATTTTTTCACTGTTATTTTTAAATCTTTGTATCTGCTTTCATAAAGAGATTTTTTTTTTTTGAAAGTCCTTTTGGTACAATTTTACAAGAATCGCAGCAAGAGAAGAGATGATATCGCGGCCAGGGCTTTAATCTATTATTTATGAGACCCCAGTTAAATGAGGTGCCTGTGACAAAGCAGGGTGTGTGGTTTTGGTTAAACCCCTGGGCTCACGGGTATGCAGTGTATTAGGACTGTCAGTGCAAAGCACTCCTGGAGAGAAACTTTGTATTCGGACCATAACCCCCCTGACTACTTCCAGCTCCGCTTTGCAAAGGAAATGATAACCTTAAAGGCACAGATTGTAGATGGATTAAGTCTGTACTGAAGACACATCTGTGTTAGGGATTTTACCTGATGGACGTAGTTTTGCCAGCAAAACCCACTTAGATATGGTCCTTAACTTTTCTGTGCCCCAGTTTTCCAGATGTAAACCGGGGATAAGATTCTTGACAACTCCAGGAGAAAGTGGGAATATGTTAAAACACGTTGAGGCTGCGTAGTACTACAGTGACAGGGAGGTATTCTGTAAAGAGAGGATATAATTTCACATTTATGTTTTTAAGGGCTTGGGAACGCTAATCCACACAGGGACCACGCTATGTAATTTGTGTCCATTATTCTGTGATAACCTTTAGCATCTTAGAATAGCTTATAGCTGTTGTAGAACTGCACATTCAAACTTTCCTGTGCTTTTCTGATTGAGTGAATGAATATGTATCAACCTAGTGTTGGAAATGCTTTTTATTGTCTTTAAGTCATATGCTGTGAGAAGAGCATAAGGTCTGTGAAAAAGGATGGAAGAAATATGCTGCCGATTTAAAAAAAATTGTTTACACTACCAAACAAATATGCATGCATAAACCAACGTGACTACTTTTTTTTTTTTTTTTTTCCTTACTGTTTATATGTTACTAGACCATAGGAGTAATTCATCCAGTCAGCATGAAAAGTATTCAATCATTTTATGCTGTTGGGGTTCAGGCAGGAAGAAATGTGGACTGGGAGACCCTGGACTGTGAGATTCTTTGTGGATATCTTGGTCTTCAAAGTGGTAGTACCCCATCAGAAACCTTATTTTTTCAGTAACCGGAAAGGCAGGTTTCAATGAATGTTACTTCTTTGAGAACAGAAGTAACATACTGAATGCTTACAGGGGATTCTTGGGGCACGAACAACATTTAAGCTCAAATTTGCCTTTTTTCCAACCACCTGACAATGTACACAACCAAAGGAAACTGCAGTGATCTAGCTGACGGTGGGGGATGATCCGGCAGGCCACTCTGAGCAGGTGTTTTTTGAACCAGTTGTTAGAGCTCCAGGTCCCGGCTTTGCTTCCCGAGCTACTGAAGCCTTTCTTCTCTGTTAGATCAGTGACCTGGAACAGTGATCAGTGCAGCAGGCTTCTTGGTTGCGCGGTTTCCTGACAGGAGGTAGACTTCCTTTATTTATAAGTGCCGATAAAATCAGGCGTCAATTGCTAGGCTCCCAGCTGATATCCGTGTCAGCAATGTATTGGTAGAACACCTTCATTTTCCAAGGTTTGGGTTGACATTAGAACGTCACCAGCGCACAGCTCGCCTATCTTCTTGACCGTAATTCTATTAAATTATTCATTTACTTTGACCCTTTTTTATCCCGTTAATAAAATCTAACCAATAGCAACAAACTGTCATCTTAATACTTCAGTTTCATGGTTGGTTTTGTGGTTTTGCTTTGTTGGTTTCCCCTCTGGTTCTGTAAACAGCTGTAGTAGTTGCCCTTCCATGGAAAACTGGCAAATTTGTAGTTGCTGCAAGTTTTTAGCCTCTACAAATTTAGTTCAGAAATCAAAACCTAAAAATGGGGAAGAGTTCAGCAGTATGTTTCTCATGTTTTTAAGAACATTCAGGAAAATACAGAGAGAGCAATTGGGGAGCAGTGATGCTGAAGTAGTATACACTGACTGGACACAGAGACGCTTTTCTGTTTAGGTGTACTAATTGATGATTTGTACTTGTAGCCACCTAACTATACAACAGTATCTTTTGTATGATACCCTGCTAAAACTGTAAGCTTTGCAATCACCTCAAATTTTTAAGAAAAATAAAGAACAAATTCACTGAGTAGAATAGCACACAGAATATGGTGCTTGCCTGCTCAGTCTGGTGTTGTGGTATCAATGAAGATGGATTTAATGGTATTTTCTTCCTAAGAAGTGTTCAGGAAAGCAATTTCCCGTTTTTTCCTAGTACATTGTCCAGGAAAACAGAGTTGGAATGAATTCTGTTAAAGTTATTGGAAAAATCATGGCTGCTGTCCTCCTGGAAGGAATAATGGCAACTTTCACTGGGACAGCTGTATGATTATTTGGAAGAAAAAAAAAGAAAAAAAAAAAAAAAAAAAGAGTTGGCATGAGGTTAACTTGATTTTTTTGAGAATGGTTATTTAAAATATTATTTGATTGAAAATCAATATTTGGTATTTTAATTAAAAGTACATCCAATGCTTTTCTGGGTGCACATGTTTATACACATGCAAGGTAATAAAAGGTCATTGTTGTCTTACTTAGCTGCTCCTTTGTGACACAGTTTTATTCCATTCATGGGAGAACAGAGAAAATGTAATAATAAATCAAACTTTATTGTGGTTAATGCCTTAAACATTGGAAATCATCTGGAATCTGTGATCAAATTACCAACCCACTATTATCATTATTTTAAGTACCCATTTGCTGTTTCCATGTAAATAATGATGAGCAACAGGGAACCGCTACATTACTTAACATGTTTGTTAGTGTTTTTCCTTTTGCTGGGACTTAAAAAAAAAAAAAATTAAAAAAAAAAAAAAAGGAGGGGAGGAGGAGCAGAGTGTGTGAAGGTAATGCTGACTTGGATTAACTTAATAATGCTATTTCCATTTGGAATGTTCCATGTATGAATGAAGTACAGACCCAAATTAAACTCTATGTAAATTCACCCTTTTTTAAGGCTGAAGCAAAAGAGGCGTTAAGATTTTTCATGTGTCTCTCTTGAATTGTGGTAATTTCATGAAATTACTCTGCAGCTGATCTGGGCAGGAAACCAAACCTCTCTGAAGTCTGATCCAGATCTGTAACTCTGAGAGTAAATTTGGATACATAGACCTCAGTATCACCTCTTCACTCATTCAAAAAAATTTTTAATTAAGACATCATTTGTAGCTTATTTGTAATTTCAGAAGCTTATTCCCACTAGTTTGCTAATCTGCCCTCTCTTGCCTTTACCAGATTTATGTAGCGAATTGTGCTCAATATAAAAAAAATACATCCATTAAATCATTTGAAGTATTATAAATGTCATGTTCTGATCCACCAGAATAATTCTGAGATGCTTAGAACATGTTTTCAAAAACTACTTCACAAAAGTAACCCAACAATCTCCAAACTGACGATATGTTGGAGGAGACGGTCTCTGTATTTTGTGGAGCCAATGTTAGCAGGCTGCGATGCAGATAAGAAATTGGAAACTGTAAGAGTGCAGTCAACCTACTGGAATATTCGCTGAATTCCTCCTTAGATGTTTGCTGAACACTTCTACTTCAAGGTGAGAAAAGCATGCGGTAGCTGTGTAGCCTGATTTCTGAACAGCCTGTGGCTGCCGTTCCCCTGAATGAGTTTCTGCTTTTCAAGGTCTTCTGTCCTGGTGGAGTTAGTTTTAGAAGAACAACTAGTTTAGATGTTAAAAAAGTCATGATGGAGAATCTACATTATATCCAGATCAGGTTTTCCATTGTTATCTTCATGCTACAAATGTTACTCCTGTTTCCCTAGCTGTGTGCACCTAGTTGTTGGATGGGCTTAATCTTGGTTTTCTAGTTAAAAGTATCTTGTTTTGTCTGGTAGCTTCGGATGGCTTCTGAGTTGTTCATTAACACATCTTTGACATAAAAGCACATTCATAGATTTTCAGTGCAACCGCTCCATGAAATACTGCGTTTCCTCCATGTGCTATTTTGTAGGTATCCAAACGGACTGTGCGGGTGTGTTGTCTGTTGTTTGAAGTGCAAGAGCTGTTGTTCGTTCTTTAGGAGCATGAGGCTCAGGGTTGCAGATTAACCAGCTGCACTGCCTGCATTCATGTGGTCACAACCTTCCAAATTTACCCCATCATGAGAGGAAGAATTAATTATAGTCCTAATTGACTGTTTCCTTGGATATAAGCAGGAAGGAACTGCTAGGAGGCAAAGTGATTAATCAGTTAAGCCAGTTACATCAATCAAATGTGTGAGAAAGTTCATCATCCCAAAGGCAGAGTAAAGTAATGTCAAAATACAAAAGCCATCGACTCTTTCATTGGGGTTTTGCTGTGTTTCTTTTGTCAGTTCTCAGAGGAACCGCAAAAAAACCCCAAAAATAAAAATGCGTGCGACTGACCCAGCCCGTGCTTGGCAATCTGTCTGGGTTAGCATGGAAGAGGTAACACAGCAATCTGTTCTCTTACCAGACGTTGCATGTAGTCCTCACTAAAAGACCTTAGCATACGTTTTTCATGCAGATGGACAAGTCACACGTTACCTCCCAAATAACTCAGTGCTGCTATTTCACCACTCCTGTCAGTTGTGTCAGTGAACTTTCAGCCCCTTGGTTGCAGCCTGGGTGAAGCCCTACCCAGAGAGCTGGGTCTAGTGAAACCGTAAAGCTTTAACTCGCAGCTGGCAGTGCCTCATAGCGTTCCCCCTGCTACTCCCAGCTGCTGGTCCCCAGCCCCTCTGCTCCCAGGGAACACGTGGTGCTTTGAGGGCAAGTGAAAAACTCCTGGAAAATCCCCTTGAACCGCGATCATCTTCAATGCAGGGTATTTTGTAATGGACTGGATTGTAAACGGCAGCTTTAAGTTCTCCTAGCTTTGGCTGGCAACCTCTGTCAGAAGGGAGAAGAGAAAGGATGGGTGACCACTCCTCTCGCTTGCACTGGAGTGCCTTTGCATGGGGCTAGGCACCCCAGGTCCGGGCAGGGCTGGCTTAAAACCAGCTTGCTCCTCGAGGCACCCACGGCTTTGCAATGCATCAGCACAGCTGAGGTGGCGGTGCAGGAGGGGGAGTGAGAAATGTGGCTGAGAACTGCTTTTGCTGGTATTGCCAACAATGGCAAAGGTCTGTGGCACCAAGGTCCCAGAGCCTCGAGGCACAAGCTCAACACTGAGCATATGAGTAACTTCCTTTGCTTTAGGGGAACCGCTCGTGTGCTTATATTTAGCGGCATGAACCGTGTTTCCAGGGCTGGAAACACTGTTTCAGGGCATTATTTTAGGAAACAATCCAGTTTCACTCGCTTTTATCTGTCGATACCCAGAAGCCCAGTTCAGATGGAGATAGAAGGCTTTCTGTCTGCTGAGCTCTGGAGCGCTGCGGGTGCCAGTCTTGTGACAGTTCAAAGGAGAAAACTTGGGAAATAAAGCTGCGCAGGAGGTTAGGAAGGGTGTGAAGCTACAGGAATAATAAGGCTTCTATAAAGTGAACATCGGAAAAAACTAATTATGACTTTATAAGGTCCACTGGATGTGGTCATGTATTCAGATATAAGATCTGTATACACTGAATACTATCGAGAAAAAAAGCGTATGAACAGTTATGCTAAACAGTTCTTGATTACAGCTAAAAGATTAGGGTTCAAAGTCTGTGTGTATCAATGTTACTACTTTTGTTTGATTTTCCCAGATGTGTATTCATGCTCATGAATGAGCATGTACTAGTGCATAGTCTACTCTGTGGGTAACCAATATGAAATCTAAGTGTTGAGGTGTAAATTGTTTGAAAAAAAATAGAAATGGGAGAAGTGTTAATCTTGTCCTTGCTTTGTTTCCATATTTTAAACATTGGACCCTCCAATGATTGATGTGCTGGATGTTAGCTAGTAGGTTTACTTATGAGCTTTCCAGGCTAAATTAATCGTTTTAGAAAATGGTATTCTGTATGCTTAAGAAGAGAGGTTTAATCCAAATCAGTCCAGAAAAAAATATTATTACAGTTTAAAAAAGCAATTTTTGTTTTTCCTGATTATAATTAAAATCTATGCAGTCCTGTTTGTATTAGCATATATATATTTATTAAGTGTAGATTTTATTTATATGTGCTTACGTTTATAAATATCAAACCTAGAGCTGCATTCAGAAGTTGTTACTTCCAGTCTTCTGGCATGATGCTACATCTTTGGCAGATGGTTCTCATTTTGTAAAATGAAACATTTCTGGGAAGGTCATCTTTCACTTGAGTATAACTTTTTTAATTTTCTTGAATCAAAGGTAAAATCTAGGAAATATTACTGGGATGGGAAATGCCTCTGTGTGATCAAAGTGTCTTTTGCCTAGCATTCTTCTGGGCTCAGTGTAAGAGACGTTATCTCAAGTAATAGGGCAAGTGGCTCTAGTTGGCCTTCTTTGAGTTTGGGGCGTTGGACCAGATGATCTCCAGAGGTCCCTGGCAACCTCAAGCATTCTGTGATGTGCTGTTCTTAAAAAATCCATAGCAGAAGACAGCGGGTTCAGAGCAAGTGCCATCTGTTTGTGCCTTCTCTGCTTTCCTTTGGGAGTGGAAAAGATGGTGATAACTGGATGTGATAACCGTGGCTAGGATAATGCTGAGGAAACAGAAATAGTCTGCAGGTGAGCAAGGCACTTTACTCTGGATCTGAGCCATACAGCCACGGAGGTTGCCCATTCTATTTTGGACCTCAACCTTATGGCCACGAAGGTCAGTTGTATAGCTCTACTCTCTGTCTCTTGCTCCAGAAGAGTTATATTTTGCTCATACAGCTGTATAAGTTGATTTACTCCGCCTTTATTCAGAGAAAAGTGAATTAAACCCATAATGAATAAATCTAATTTTAAAATTACATTGTTGATCATCACTGCAGCAACATGCGAGATCCTTTCTGAGGTTCCCCAATCAAATGTATAAAGTACAATACAAAGATAAAATATATGCAGCTATGCATTCCCGTTTTGAGTCAGATCAAGGTGATCTTTCTAAAAAGTGCAATTTTAGCAAGACTGGGTCAGCCAAAGAGCTTGAAGTTGAGTAGGTCCACAAAGTGCTTATGGTGTCCAATAAAAAATAGTGGGTTTAATGATACATAGACCGACTGACTCCACTGGGCTTTTTGGTAAAGTAGTGTTCATTCAAATGGATGGGGATCGCTGAAGAATTACAATCGATCTGCTACGTTAATTTTGGTTTAAAAGGGAATATTGTCCAACCTTAAAACCAAAATATTACTGAATTACAGATACAGAAAAACACATTAAGCTCAGAATAGTGCTAATAATTCATTTTGAACCTAAATTCTGGACAAAGATGTTTAAAACAACATATATCGTAACGCATAGAGTGGGACTTGAGACTTTTATATATGTTTTCCTTAGCATAAATTCTTAAAACGTGGCACTTACTCATACTTTTTGACTAAACGTTTTTATGCAACAGCCCCCAAGCGTACCACTTTCCCTCCTTAGGTGTAACCCATACTCTCACACACTTTTGTCATTGCTGATATGCTATAAATTTTCTTGTTGTCCTGTCTGCAAGTATTTACAAATTGTTGCCTGTAGCCTCAAACTTGGTGAAGCCTATAGAGTTCTTGACCTCAGCAAGTTTGGATGAGGCAAGTGATTGTATTAAAAATAGATATTTTTGTAGGGTGTGCCTGCACTGTCAGTTGTGTCTGCGGTCTGGTACAGGCTCAGCGTTTTTTACACAGCAGCGTGAGCTCCCGTGTGCATTTAACCTGCAGTCTCTGGGGAGGAGAGCCGGAGTGCCGCATGGCCAGGGCTCCTTTGCGAGGGCTGAGCAGGCTTGGCACAGCAGTGCCAGCTGTGAGATCTCCCAGCCAAGCAGCCTGTACCTTCCACCCAGCTCTTCTCAAATCATTTCCAATCTAAGAGCCAAAACTGCTGCTGATCCTTAGAAACTTGAAGCATTTAAGGAAACTTTTGAGCTCACTGTGCTTCCTTTAATAAGACATAGTTGTCAGTCTGTGGTTTTCCAAGATTCTTCTCTTCCAGTGAGACCAGCGAGATGGTGAGCTTGAAAATTAGTCAAAGGTGTCGGCAAATAGGAGGTCTGCTCCTGGGAATTTTACCCTTATACATTGCTACTCGAATTTCCATTATCAGTTTAGTGCTAACTATAATGCATGTAACTAAGCATCTGATGCCTGTTAGCTGTTTTCCTTCTGTTCCTGAAGCATTCAGTTTTATATGCGTGCATAGAAGCACACGTGGAAGGCCCCACGGCCAGTAAGGGATGTATACTGGTTTTGCATCTCAGGAAACGGGGCTGCAGGCCGAGTGCTTCCAGTGCTCTTAACACTTTTATGTAGTACAGAAATATTGTATGTGTGATGCTATCTCTAAAAGTGTTAGTGAGGAGGATGCCTTTGGAGCAGATCAGATAGCGTTCATCTAAATTGCTTCCCAACGCGTCTCATCTCTCAGAGGACCACTGTATGTGCAGCATGAGATGGGACTGGTACGCTGTGGCGCTCGGAGACAGACGGACATGGAGTACCTCCAGAGGAGCGGGCACAGCGGTGTGAGGGTGCCAGGCTTCACTGGAGCGGTGTGAGGGTGCCAGGGTTCACTTGTGCCAGGAACCAAGGCGGGGTTTAACTCCACATTGTGTTCCAAGTGCACAAATCGATTGGGTTAGCTAGCTGAGCAGAGTCTCTGGTGCATGGAAAAATATGGGAGGTCAGACCCTTTCTAGTAACATAAAAACTAGGAACACCCACTGGAATCAGCGGTGCCTTCGGCCTGAATCATGCAAGCCTAAAGCCGGACTCTTATCTCTTTCCCTGAAATCAATGTTTATTAAATTGGCGATTGCTTTAAATGGGGAGAAATATGCGAGGGACTGACACTTATTTTCCTTCCGACCGCTTTCGTCTTTGCCAGCCAGTGTGTGGGAACTCCCAGCCAGTGCCAGCTGAACTTGTCAATGTTCATTCCAGAGCAGAGCAACAGGAAGGCCACAAAATACTTTTAAGCAACTCTGCTGTCACTGTTCTCACTCTGAAGTCTCATTAGAAGAGTGAGCAGCTGTCCAGGACATTTTACCATCCTTCACCCAGAAAAATACTAGCGCATCAACAAAAGAAATGTGCACCAAATATACGTAAAAACTGTCACCTGTGGGTGCTTAATGCTCTGGGAAATGGCGTTGGTGCTCATCAGTCAACCTCTGGGACGTGAAGATTGATTTATACACTGGATCTTTTATTCTGCAGCCTGAAAATAGGAGAATATTATTCGAGGCAGTTCCCAGGTACCTGGCTCAGTCGGCTGCAGTACGCCTCTTGCATCGTACCCGTAAGCAGCAGTGTTTAGAGCCACTGCAGGGTCACGTTAAAACTGAAACTGAGTTTCTTATTTTCAGTAAAGCCTGGGTTACCAGACATGCTTTACGGCGCTTCTTTGGTTTTCCAGAGGAGTCATCTCTGGAGTCCTGTTCAAGTTTTGAATACAAAGACACACAGATAACATTTTGGTACGGACATTTCATTATGTTACGGAGATCACATTGCAGTTCCTTCTTCTTTCCTTTCACCATTTTTTTTTTTTTAATTGCAACTGCAAATTGGAACTTTGCTTGAAATTTCCTAATCCAGCATTTTTTTAGGCCTGTGCAGCGTGAGTACCCCAGGAGTTTAGCCCAGCAGGTTAGGCTTTTTTTCATTTCTTTTCTTTCTGTCACACTGAATTAAAAAATTTTAGGAAGGTTTAGCTTCAGTCTTGAGTCCTGAAGCTGTCAGCAGGGAAGATTTATGAAAGGAAGAGCACATCCTACTGCAAGCATTTTATCGGTAGCTGTAGCGTAGAAAGAAATCTGAAAGTTATAAAGGTTTGTCTGTTGTGGTCTCTTTTGGGTGTGAAATGTAACAATGATCATTATTGATAAAATGGGAAAAAATAAGTGTATGCCTTAAGTTTAAGCTTTAATTTTTTATTTTTTTTTTCCAAAAAAAAACCCCCTTCAAGCCAGGCAGTTATCTATTCCTGATCTAGGGGTGCTCTGGTTCACGAAAAGTGTTAATGGAAAAGTCAATGCTCTTGAGTCAGCCATGACATAAACCCCTGCTTGGTCTATAGATACCAGTTGGTTTGTGGTGGTGGGTGGTTGTTGGATTTTTTTTGTGTGTGTGTGTGGCTTTTTTGTTTTCTTTTCTTTTTCTTTTTTTTTTTTTTTTAAAGGCACAGGTAAGTGTATCTGAGCAGAGAGACTGCAATTTTGAGTTTACATTTCTGTGGTATTCTGTTGAAATCTGAACTTCTCTTTTCATTATGCATTACAGTCTTTTAGCCTGGGAATATTACTGCTTCGGTAAGGAAAGAGGGGAAGCAGAGGAAATGAGTTTTTTTGCTGACACTTAAATTTAAAACATGAGCTCTTGATGAAATGATGCAGCAAGCACCTTTGCAGAGGAGTTGAAAAATCAAAATGCCTTGATAAAATGTGTGTGGAGAAGACCTGATTATTTCTTTGTGACTGGAGATGCCGCTGGAAGTGTTTTCAGCTCACAAACAGAGCCAAAAGCATCGATTTCACCATCTGAGCAAAATGTAAATGTATAAACTTTGTGCTTCAATATCCTTTTGGGTCGGGTTGCCCAGGGGCCAGTTGCTGAATGACAGCAGTACTTGTTTGGCTCTGGGACTGTCACTTGCATTTTGTTTATACATCAGAAACGTGTGAGCAGGGTGACTACCCTGGTAGTCTTACAGTTTGGAGTAAATGTCACCATGGAGGACTGTCTGTGTGTCAGTGCCACCCAGGACTCGGTACAGACCTCGATGTAGTGGGAACTGCTAATAATTAAAGACAGTAAGCAATCAGGAGTTACACAACAACGGTTCTGCTGCTCTCTTGTTGGTGAAACGCCAAAAGTGACTGCATGAGAGAGACAAAGGAGTTGTCATCTTTTCGGTTGGCAGCGGAGGATGTAAACATGAGGCAAAGATTTAACTTTGTAGTAAAAAAGTCTTTGAAGTAAAAAAGGTATTGCAATAGTTATGAGCTATGTGAAGCAAATTCAGTCTTTCATAGTCAGAGGAGGATTGTTTTGTGTCCATGATGGTTTGGCACGCCCTCTGGCAAGGGACTGGGCTGCAACCCAGAGGTTGACTTAAAGGAAAATAAAGCTTTCGTACACTCCTGTAAAGGCCCCCGCTAGTCCAGCTTTGCTGCTGCTTTTATTACTGTTTCTTCTAAACTTCTCTAGTTCATTCCTGTAACTTCACAGGAATACCGTGTAGTCCATGTCTGTCTTAAAGCCGGTTGAACAGAACTGTCTGGAAAAGCTGTCGGTGTCCAACACGTGCCATGAGTGTTCTGTCGGCCCCATTCCAAACCTTGTCAATACCATTTGTGCCCTCTTGCTGACAACAGCTATGCTTTAAGACAACAGCATAATGACTAGCTACTGTGCGGTAATGACTAAAAATCCCCAGAGGAAAAATTCTTTTGTTTTATTAAACAGCGAGGTTCACAGGTTTCTTGTCTTTTTGTTTTTTTTTGGTTTTGGGTTTTTGTTTTGTTTTGTTTTTTTTCAATGATGGCGTTTAGGTATAATATAGATTTTTATGAAACTATTTTAAAAGCAGGTCTGTATTGTGAAAGCACTCAAGAAAATGTATTCTCTGCCACGGTGTCTTAAGGAATTAGAGGTTCAAATGCAGATGTGTCATAAAAGTATTTTAGGTCTTCTCATATATTTTTTTTGAATCATATATGCATATTTCTTAAAGGAGATAATATAAATTAAAGATTAAAAAATAACAAAATTATCACACCTTATCTTCTGTGTTTCATAGGTCACTTAAGATGTAATAATTTACACCTAAAATGTAATAATCTAAATGCTTGTTAATTCACGACAAAACTTTAAATAAATAAATAAGCTCACAGTTATACTGAGATTTTACTTCCTGGATTTGAAAAATTGAATTGCAGGCTCACAGCTCCCTTGAGTGTTTGGAAGGAGAATAGCAGCTCTCAATAACAGAGCACTTTCCTGGGAGAGGCAGACGTTTGTGCCATTACCATTTTTTCTGGCAGATTTTCAGCCACCGGCAGCAAAAGTTCTCATTGATTGCCTCCTACTGTAAGGCAGTAGTGATAACTGCTGTTGCGTTCTTTCATGAACTGCAGGAATTGGAGAAAATGAGGGAAGCTAGAGATACCAGATATGGATAAAACACAGTTCAGGCTTTGTCACTCCATGGGGTCTCACAGGCTAATTTTTGCACGTCTGCACTAAATACAGGAAATAGGATTTCCAGTGCAACAGTGGAGAATCTGAAGTGAAAATCGATCAAGATGCTAGGAAGTCATCCACTCCCTAGCAAATGAGAAAGTGTCACATATGCCTGTGCTCTGAAAATCAGACCCCTCTTGCCGTGGCTTAGTAGAGAGGCCACTGCTGTTGATCAAGAAGCGTTAGGCATTGTGCAATTACCCCAAACCAGTACCGATACCGTTTCGCTATTGTTGTGATCCAGTGATGGGGGGTGGGGGGAAATGCTATTTGTGAGAAACATTGGTACATGTTTCACTGGAGTGGGTTTGCCTTACAAAGATGGCTTAGGCGTTGGAAATAGATGGAGGTGTTTGTGGTCGTTAGCATCAGAATTGCACTGAGCTGTCAGAAAGTGATCCCTAGTGTCTGACTCGTCTATTTTTAATTGACAGGAAGACTCGCCTTGATTTTGACGATGCAGAATCAAGTGCAGCTGGAGGAAAGGAAATGGGGAAACTTGAGCTAAAGTAGTAATGGAACACAGGGGTTTGTGCATATACAAATCTTTGTCATAAATCAACAGTTAATTGGTTTTCGTTCATTTTCATGACTTGGGATTTTGAAAATATAGTGTTTTATTAAGCTGCACAGTGGTCTAAACCTGTATCTCAGTGTAGGAAATGCATTATGATACTGATGTCCTTTTGACTATGATAATGGATTTAAGCTTATTTGTCTGTACGGATCCTTTGATCTTATCAAGTATGCGGAACAATTTCTGCAGATAAGAGCGTCTTGTGCTTTATTTTGTATTTTTTTTTGTGAAACAAATATATTTAGTTGTCCATACCTTGTTCTCCAAATCAGTACTATAATGTTTGCCTTGCATATGAGCTCAGCACTGTTGGAGTAAATACATGTGAAAGCTAATTAAAGTATAACAAGAGTTGTATGTCACTACATTATTAACTGAGGATTTTATGGCTTGGAGATTTACAACTAGTGTGTCAGTTCTAGCACAGAACAGTGATACATACATTGCTGATTTTCTCTAGGTTCTCATTATCACTGTCTCTGCATATACATAATACGTGACCACATTCTAGAAGGCACATAGAGAGTGCACACAGAGAGTGAATAGAAAAACAGGTTTTTATTCTTAAAATCAGAAATAAAACAGGAGACTGAGTCCACCTCCTCGTCTTGGCATCTCTTGCAATATAATGCAGAATAATTCCATTTGCCAGAAGTAAGAGCAACATGAATGAACCTTGAAGGTGTTGAGTTGTCAGGGTTCACTGAAACTAATGAAAGCAAAAGAAACACTAAAAAGAAGTGGTAGGTTAGGGTGACCCAGCGGTTGCAGAGCTTGTGTAGGACAGAGCTGGGACTTTAGTAAAGCTGGTATTGCAATGCATACTCTTCAGTTTTGCCTTTCTTTTTGATAATCTCATCCCCTTTCTACAAACCGATATGATGCAGAAAAGAGAGGTCTGTTTAAAATGTAAAATTGACCTTTGATTGCTTGAATCTCTTATGTTCATGTCTTCAGCAGTGCTAGATTATTCCTTAGTCCTATCCAGCTCCTGCTGGGGAGGAATATGTGGAGAGAATGCATGTCGTGAGCCATTATTATTCCAATTTTTAAAAAAAGGTACATAGATTTGTACAAGATGTTTCCAGCCATAGGGAAGTAGTTATAGCAATGTCAGTGGAGAGCCTTCCTGGGTTTTGATTGTGAAAGTGTCAAAACTTTTGTCTGTGTTCAATGATTGAGCTATTATGTTTTTAAATTAATTTATCTTACCCTTACTGTTCCTTTTGCTTTAGACAGATTCATACTAAATAAGGTTTCATTTAGTTACAAAAATGTGATTTACATTATCTCATGCAAAGATGAAAAATCATTGTTTGAGATATTTCAGATTACCCTTCCATAATAAAGTTGGAAAAGGCTGCATAGTTTATGTATGGGGGCACAATTTGAGCTTATCATTAAACCTATTTCTTTTGTTTGTGTAACTGTTAGAAATGCTTGTATAGATGCTACATCAGGATCAGGTAATACAAGAAATAATGTCTTGACATCATGGGTTTGTGGATCAGTATTTCTTTTCTGTTTACAACCATGGGCTTTGTGGTCTCACAGATGACTGTTAGAGTTAGATGTATAGAAAGTTTCTTATATAGACATTGGAGTGTAACTTTTTCCCTTTGCCTCTGTATAAACAGACTCAGTCACCTCCAGGTTGTCCTGATGGTTATTCTTGCTGAAGGATTTAAAGAAAAGGTTGAAAATGTGTCTCTGTGTGCTTACACATGTATGTTTTCACAAATTCTTAATCCAATTAAGTTTTTTAGCCTCTTGTATGAATCCTGATACGTACATAGCTATGTGCGTACACATGCTCTACCTTCACATGTTTCAAGTGAAGAATTGTACCTGTCACCTGCCACAAGTAAGCCCAAACAAACCCTCCAGCTTTGCAGCTTTTAGCACAGGCTGTCTTTGTGAGGTCATTTCTCTTGTGCTTTTAAACTCAGGATTAGCTGTCAAAGCAAAATACAGAGAGGGCGTTTGGAATACAGAACTATGGAACATGATAAATTGTGTCTGTATAGAGCTGAACTGGAGCGGTATAAAAATGAAGCATTGTCATCTTCGTTTTTTTATTCTGCCTTGTAAACACCCTAAATTTGACCCTGATGTAAATAAGTTATATTAAATATTTATTCACATAATTTGTGCTGCAATACAATAATCCGTCTTGTCTTACATTTAAGAAATTTAAAAGTTTCCTTGTCTTACATTTCAGCCCTGTACTCATACAGAGCAAAATTATATCCAGCTCTTCTCAAGGAATTAAGCCATACTTTAAAAAAAAGAAGGCGCATTTAATCACGCAAATAAGGAGCAGTGACAGAATCAGGATCTGATGACTTTTCAGAAACCCCCGCAACCTCTTAGAGAAGCTTTCTGTGCATGTTAATTTCTGTGAGGGATGGTTTAAGTTTTAGTAACACTGGTATTTAGGACAGTGCGGCATCAAAAGCATGCCTTCTTGCTAAAGTAAAAAAAAAACCCAACCAACAAGCTGTAAGAAAGCAAGACAAAGGCAGCTTCTAGCCTCCTTTGTATTCACAGAAGTTCAGAAGTGAGTCTCTAAGTCACCTACAAGTTACAGGCTGAGAAAGGAGAGTGTAGGGCATAGCTTTGACCTCAGGCTGAACTGGGCATCAGTGAACTTGTGAGTAGAGTTTTAGCAGAAGCATTGTCCCATCCGCCGGTAGATACAGCGCTGCACTGATTTGCCATTCTTGACTTGAGATGAAAATGCAAATCTTGACAGTTCTCACAAGTCCATTTGAAATTCTCTCTTGTTGACAAATTCAGGGTCTGTCTTTGATCTTCACGTTTTTAAAATTTATGTCCAAAATACCTGGTACGGGAAGCAAAATTTCTTTTTGTTTGAGCCATCTTTTGGCTTTACCAGATCTATCTTACTAATGTCTTGTAGAATTTATTCCCATTTTCCTTGCTAGCAGGTTAATACAGGTTGACTGAGCTATTTTTATGTAATATTTCTATCTGCTTAATTTCTATGTTTTCAGTCTAAAATTCAGGGTTGTTTTCTATATGAGCATGGAAATCTGGTGAGGAAAATCACAAGAGAGGCAATTAGCATGGAGCAGACCAGTTTAACAGGTCTGGAATATATTCTAGTTAACTATTGTTTCTGCTTACTGTCACTTTGTAAGGACTTGTTCCCTCTGGAAGTGTCATATTCTGCAAAACACATGTATTTCACTGGTACTGCTGCTATTTAAATCCATTCTATCATTCTCTAACAGTCGTGCTACCATTAAATGTACACACAGGTGAAACTTAGCAATTATCCAGCTCCGTGAAGTTTGAGCATACTTTCAGAAAATTCTGTATGAAGCTCTGCAGTGATCTTTCCCCAATCCACTCTAACCTAGGGCCCAGACCAGCAGCTTTATAAAAAAAAAGGTATTAATTTCATTTTGACTTTAATACAGTTTCTTATGTTCTCTGGTTCACATTGCATCTGTTACAATTTCTGTAGTGCTCAGCTTAAAAATAAATAAACATCATGCTGCTGAGCTGCATTAATGGCTTGCTAGTTAATTAAGTGTGTGCTAGTTCTGTTCGTCATTATTCTAGCAGCTCCCGGGTGCACTAGGGGTTATACCTGGGCACTGGTGCTGCAGCCTGGACTCAGTGAGCTGATGGCAGAATTTGGCGGGACTTCTCCCTGTGAAACCAGGAGAAATTTTTAGTAATGGTGCAAGAAGCCGTCTCGCCCGAGCAGTGGTTTGACACCTAGTGCGGTCGGGGAGGCTGGCTCACCCTGGTGCCGCAGCGAGGGGAGCACGGCGGATCTGGGGTCCCTCCACCACCGGTGCCGTGTCCCTGGCTGGCACAGGCTGTCTCCTGCCGTGACTGCGTGGTCAGCCGAGAGGCAAGGGGTGACTCGGGCTCTTCCCCAGCCTGCGGTTTCTGGCACTGAGACTCTCACCCTGGCTTAAAAAAGGGAACTGCCAGCTGGTGGGGTGCCATGAACTGCCTGTGCGAGCCGAGCTCCAGGGCTGCTCGTTGGTGGTGGGTCCCTTTCGGGGATGTGCACCAGCTTTTGAGGGTGCGTGCTTTAAGCCATAGTTACGTTTTGCCCTGGTGAGTATTAGTTCTCCGAGTGGCGCTCTCAGGTGATGTGCAGCCAGGTCTATTGGAAACAGCTTCTCCTGTGATCACCTTGTAAATGAGTCCCAGGGTAATGATGGATAGGGCAGTGAGGAGTTCCTTATTTAAAATCCTGCTGCTGAATGGAAGGATGGGTGATTCCCTGTGTAATGTGGAGATTGTTCTTGCCTTTTAAACCGTCCCTGACTGAAGAAAAATTCTTCTAAATGCTGGCAAAAACATTTTCTTCTTATGGGATGGATCAACCTGTGTGAAGTGGTGGATACTGTCTTGAATAGCTGGCAGGGTGTTCAATTCACACAGTGTTGTTTTCAGCTGTGCTGTTTCATGCTACCTTTCCATTAAGTGTCAGGGCTTTTTTCTAAATTACCGACTTTTTGAGGTTTATGAGGGCAAGTTTACTTCTTAATTCTGTAGGGGCTAGATGGGCATTAATTGGCCAAGTCCTTTAATTTAAAATATGCAAGTGCATTGCTGCTCTTGTTCTCTGATGAATCAAATATTGGGTGTATTAATACTAGTAATGGAACATAATGGTTACTTACCAAAAGTAAAGATAATTATTTCAGGAACACAAAAGTAACCTTGCCAGATAATTGCTTGTTGAAATCTGATGCTATGCAACAAATGGGTGTTTATTAACAGCATACTGCCATGTTCATCTGTTATGTCATTAATTCCTGTATGTTACAATGATAGGGCTATCATTGCATTAAAAGCATACCCCATTTCTTGGAGAGGCATGTCAGTTCTCAGTGAAGGATTTTGATTGAGTGGGGGTTGTTCTATTCTTAATAAATTGTTGTGTTGTCCTCTAAAATGCTGGGGAGCTCTGGGTGAATTTTGTCAGATGTGGGTTATACAGGTGTATTTTACTTTCTGAATGGAAAACAACTGTTGTTCCATTTCCATTTTGCTGAATTTTTAATGTGTTTTTTTAAAAATGTTTTCTTCATAACACAAAGCAGTCCTTGTGTTATTAAATGCATGTTCATCCAACAGGGACCATGAGATCTGTGAAGATATTAATCTCCTAGAAAAAAGTGTAACTTATGACATGAACTGGTGAAAAGGTGGAAGGTAGCAAATACTCAGGCTAGAAACAGAAAGTTCAGATTACATGAGTAATGAAACCCAAAATAACGCTGAAGAGATATGGTAGGTTTCAGTCATTTGAAGTCTTTAAATCAAGAGCGAGCCTCTTGTTTGGATACATGGTGTAACTTAAGCCAAGCAGCAGTCATTTAAGCTTTGAATTTTCACTATGGGCTATGTAAGACACCTGCTTACTTAGCTTCGGGCAAATGGTTTGGCTAAGTGGAGAGCCTTGCACAGTGCACTGTTTCCACCGTTTCTGTGGCTTTAGCTCTCAGGTTCTCAGTCCCAGGTTCAAGAGCAAGCTAGCTGATGTGGGGTGCTGGCTGGCACTTCGCTGGCTGCTACAGCCTTCACCCACTTCTCTTCCAAAGAGGATGTTGTGGATCAGTCTTTTGTCTTGTGGACCAGGGATGCTCCTGACTAGTGACCTTGCCGTGTGCTGGTTGTCCTCTCTTCTCACTATCTCCAGGGTGCTTTGAGACTCCACAAGTGATGCACACAGACCTGAGATGGTTTTCCATTTCCTTAAGCGTGTCCCTTCCCAGAGCAAATCTTGTGACTGGGATAATTGTCCTCAAAACAGGTTTTCTGAAGTCTGTAGTTGTACTTCGAAAGATGGCTACAAACTACTAGTAAAGTCTTCCTCTACGCTAGTAAAAATTTGCACGCCACTTCATTTTGAAACTTGAAAAGTGAAACTTTTGCCATCATCACAGTTGACGGTAAGAGTATAATGTTGCTGCGGTCTGTTTAACAGTTTTCATCAAGTGTAGTCCACCAGTGCTACTCAAGGCTATAGTGGCAAGCATAAAAAGCATTAAAAACATGTGAAGTTTTCTACAACAAATTTTATACAGAAAAAAATAAATCAATTTGTATCTAAAAAGGCATTATTTACCTGATCGTTCATGACTGGAAGAAGCCACATGAAAAATTGCTTTATTTCAAAAGGCAATCATGAAGGCTTCCAAGTATTATATAATCTCGTTTCTCCACTCTCATGTTATCTGCTTTCTCTCCCTGAACTGGAAAACTGCGGGCCTATCTATTTCCTATAGGAGCTATTAGTCAGTAGCATTACATCCGCTTAAGCATGATGGCTTTTCTCTTTCGTAGGTTCCTGCCATGCTATTATCGCGTAATATTGCTCATCCATCAGTTTGCTGTGTTTTCTGCACTGATTGTAGAATAGAGAGCTGAAGGCATCCTCCTCCAAAAAAAAAAAAAAAAAAGTGCAGATTCCAAAATATTACAATAACTCTGTCTGTCTGTTACTTATGTATGTTACTGAGCACAACCTTCTTGTGATGTATTTCAAGGTTGTGACGTGAAATGTTTTTCTGCTTTTAATTCCTAAGCAAAAGCACTTTAACCATCAGTTTTGAGCGTGACCATCTCAATTCCTCTTTATTTAAATGGCAGATTCAATAAAAACTCCATCTGGCTTCCATAGGAAGCTTGCACAAGTCCTTGGAAATTGATTATTATTTTTTTTTCAGGACACAGGGAACTGGCCAGGATTAGAACCTCTTCCTCCTGCAGCATACTTGCCAGATGGCAAGTTTATTGAATCTGGTTTTAACTTACTAGGGCTTAAAGGAATGAATGCAGCTCAGAGAAGTGGATGCTGTGTTTCTACTTCAAAGGTCTCCTTCAAAATCAGTCTCCAAAGATTTATATGCAGAGTGTGGTTGTGACCTGGGCAGTCCGATGCATACCTCTCATCTCTTTCAGTGCTTGAAATGGAGTTAGGGAGCAACACAAACCAATTCTTACAAAATCCCAGTAATTTCCAGATCAGCAGGGCTGGGTGAATCTTGTTGCATGGCTAAATCAAATTTATATATTATTTTTATTTATTTTACCATCTACGTTTCTAGTGTTATAAAGTCTGTCCACTTGAAATACTTGTTTCTGAGTAAAGCATGGAAGTGTGTCGTATTGCTGGGGTCACGTAGAACTATCCTTAGGCGTTCTCCTTAATGTAGCAGTGTGCTCTGTACAAAAACTTAAGAGTTTTGATAGACAGAATTTAGTTTCATCAGCTTTTAGCTTAGAATCGAAGAGAAAAAGTTCATGGTTCCCCTTAAACGTCTTACAGCAGCTTTTCCTAATTTCTTAAAGTGGCTTTTATGTTTGTGAAAAACATTTCTGGTTAATTAGTGATGCAAATTCTTACGTTATAAAGGAATCCTCCTCTTCTCAAAATACAAAGCATTGTCTCAAAATACAAAGCGTTAGTCTGCAGCCTAAATACTAACTTTTTCTTTCGAATGCAGAGCAGTCAGGATGCTGACCTGTGCTGAGGGGTAGTTGCATGCACAGGTTCAGACGTTTAAGTGGCAGTGTCTCTCATAATTAGTCATGTGCTTTGCTAATCACAACTGTGTACATACTGGCATGCAGTGTGGGCCCAGCTTTATAGAGCAAAGCATATAAAGATTAATGTGCTGGTTTAAGACAAGAAAATAAATAATTACAACTCAAAATGTCCATTTTTCTCTTTTCCAATTTCACACTTGACACATCCATACTGTTTATATATACTCTACTTTCTGTATGCTCATTTTACTGGAGGTAACTTCACGTCTGTGCTGTGGTGCTGGTTCTTGCACAACGTGATGTGTCTGTGATGCTGAGCACCCCACACTGCTCACGTTAGAACTGTTCACCCCCTCTTAGAAATAAGGAAATTGGTAAATACTCTTCTGTCCTGTAGCTAATGTTGTGTGAGACTCACTTGTATGCTTTAGTGGGTTAAAAGTAATTTTTTAGTTTTAAGCAGTGAATTTTATGTGTTGAATTTCTCATGGGGAAGTTTTCAGAATTCTAGAATCGAGTTTTTGTAGAAAATACCTCAAGGAAATCAATTTGAGTTCACTAGAATTGGGTTTGCTATTTGGATATCACCTTACGCCTCTTGTTAACGAACCAGTTTGTTAGGACTTCTAGCAGTGCATATTCAGCAGGTTTTCCTGCACTTCAAAAATACAGACAGACGACTGGAAAAATATTATGAATGTTCAGAAATCTAACTTACAAAGAAGATGGTGACAGCACCAGAATCGGAGCCGTTTTCTTCCAGCCAGGGGACATCAGGAGTTAATGTTTTTCTACAGCTCTCAAAAAGATTATTGTTGGCTTCCCTTTGCATGAATTACTCTGGAGCAAACTCACCTACTAATTACTTTACCACTTTATTCGTATATTGCAAAGTGTGTGTAGAAAAAGTAAGGGGCCTCTGTACATCTAGGGATGTAATTGCATCCAGGGATACTGACGATGTCATGAATCATTGCAAGGTACAGCGGTTTCCGTGGTATTTCCAAATGAAATTAAAGGTCTCTTGTTTACAGTTTGCTTGCGGTCCTCTCCATTCAGTAGAGAGTGTATGGATTCAATAATAATAAAACATAAATACATGCTACAGCCTGATGCTGTTTTGAAGATGTTTTGGCATTATATCCCTCTAATTTTACCACTGTGTTACCATCATTTCCAGTTTATCTGGCTTAATTAAACTAAGATAGTCTTGTGTTGGTAACATATGGAAATTGTTATTATTTTCATTTGTTCAACAGATGTGTGATCCTTTTATACGTCTCGCTTGTTATCAAATAAGATTAAATGATGTAAAATTCTGCAATGTGCAAGTATCGTTTGTATGGGAGCAAGTACTGACTGTCGGTGCAGGTGAAGTACAAGAGTGACAGTTCCAGTACTTCAGGCACATGAGTGCAACGAGCATCGCTTTGTGCCTTCCTTGGTTGTCAAGCATTCCGCTGTGGTCGTATTTGTGAGCAGTAGAGTTGGAAGGGAAGCGCTGGAAAAGGGTAGAGAGACCATTGCAAAGTGACCTGGTAAGATGAAATCAGCTGAAGAAACAGGCACCAAGCCCTACTGAATGGAAATGTCTGCAGCGTCAGAGGGGGAAAACTGGAGAAGAACAATGGCTTTGTCACAGCCTTTGTATTAAAAATAAATGTACGTTGCCCTCTCCACTTCAGGCAAGTCAGTTCTCAGCTTTCCATTCTCTCATATTTAAAATACTTGTAAGACTTTCACATCAATTTTATTTAAACAGCTCCCATTTTCCATACTGAAAGCATCACGCTGGCCTGTTTAGAAAGGGAAGGAGCCGCAAAAGGATTTGTGTGTAAGACAGGTTTTATATAACCCAAGGAAAAGTGTGTGAGACATTGATCCATTTCTGTGTTTGCTCTTGATGGAAAGTGTGTTTAGGCTTTTAAAGTGTGTGATTTTATCAAAGTTTTTTCCTTCTTTTGAATATCATCTGTGAGATAATGGAATTACAGCTGAGAGCTCCAGATATGAACTTAAGTAAAATTTGGCAAGCAGAGCTTCATTAAGCGTTCTGCTTAAAGTAGGCCTTGTTTACAGCAAAGCAATTTTGCTTTCAAAAAGCAGATGATTTTGTAACTTGAATGTAAACTATAGGCCAAATTTTTGGTGGCTGTGTCCGTGGCTTGAGCACAGTAAAACTGTATTTATTTACAGCAGATGAGGATCTGCCTTTTCCCACATCTTTTTTTAATGTTTCTTTAATCCTTACAGAATGAAGCCTTTGGTTCTTTGGAAATTCATCTTGTAAGAAAATGCCAGTACAAAAAAACCTAACTTGGAGCACCTCTCGTGTGCTTTCTTTTGCAGCTGCCTTTGGTCTCTACTTCCCCAGGAAAGAGTACTCAGAAAATGTCTACCTTGATCAGCCAGCAGGCACGCCACTCCTGCGCATCCATGCCTTGAGGGATTCACATGGGGAAGTGGCCCACTTTCATCTGTGCCAGAATCTCATTGTTTCTCGAGCAAGATCCCATGAAAATCATTGGTTTCAAATCAGAGAAAAGACGGGCCTTCTCTATCTCAGCAAAAGCCTGGATAGAGAAGACTTCAACATGCTGTGTAAGTATGAGGAGGCTAGCTCTTCTTGCTGAAGTATCTGTTGTTAAAGTGTATTCAGGTTATGAGATTTATCTATTGGCATATGAGCATCAAACCGGGAAAAAACCACACCTGCCTTTTTACAATGAGGAACCAGACCCAGGGAAACACATGCCAAGGCAAGCGCTGACCTGGGGCAGGTCCAGTTGCTCACACTGTGGGAAAGTTGCGTTACTTGACGTACTTTTTTCTGCATTTCAGACCTGTGTAAGTCACAGCTTTGCACATATTTATGGTTGGTTCATCCACTGATGCACGTTAAGTGGATCACAGCCTGACTGCACTAACACTGGGCACTTAGGGCCCGGACCAATGCAGTTTGGTGAGTTCAAACTCTTTTATAAAAATGGTACTTGAATTCTGGTAACATGGATCGACAAAGTGCATCTGCATGTAATGCCAACCAGCTCTTGGAAGAAATGGTTAAGCGTACCTCTCTCCCCCTCTGGGGATATGGCTTTGTTAGTGAAGCTCGCTGTTGAACTGCAGAAATGAATTATCTCAGTTTTTTTCTCCTTCTTTTATGCTCTAGCAGTAAATTGGTTTTGGTGATTTTGATCTATGAGGAAATTAGTTATCATTAGATGGTGGAGGAGGAAATGGGTGAGGAGTTAATGGCATACCACTGCGATCAGTTGCAGAAATTCTGCTGTTGGAGCGAGTCTGTAGTAACTGTCTTGAGTTTGTAGGAGCCATATATCAACGCTGCCCTTTGACTTGGGTGCCTTGATGTTGAAATGTTCAACTTCATACGCTTACTGCTTTATTTTTTAAGTGCCGAGTGTTTGATATGTTGCCCATTTCTGCTGCCTTTTTAGTACTTGGTGTTCATGAATATCAGATAGCTATTTGTAACTGAACAAAGGAAGAACAGCTATCCAGAACTTTAGAGCCTTGTTTTGTTCATACAGATCAAAGTGACCTAGAGCATCTTTTCAAGTGAATTAGATCTGTTACAGAGATACTGTCATTCTGTCTGTAGTCAAACCAAGGCAATCAAAATAATTAAGGCTTGAGGGTGTATTAGCAGATGCCACAGGTTGACGTTAACTTCTGTGTTATCTTTTGACCAGCTTTTTACATTTCAAAATGATGAAGCAATTTGTTCTCTAAACATAAACAGCTTGGCTCCTATCCTCAACTGGTCTAAACTGTCAGGAAGCTGTGACTTAGATGATGATAGTTACGAGTCTGTCCTGAATACCTGTTGCCGTTTCATGCACTCTCTTTCCCTGCTTCCACCCCACCCTCCTCTAGTCCCTCCAACACAGTCCTATCGTAAAGCTGGTTACTAGTAGTGACCTGTTTTATGTCAGTGTCTCACAGACAGAATGCTGCTATCATTCTGTGAGGTTCTATAATGTAAAATTGGTGCTAACACCTATGCTTTTTTGGTTTACTGGGGTTATTGAGATTAAGATTTAAGGTCTTCCCACCAGCAGATAAGGTACTGAAGAATTATTTCATTACTTAACAGGGCTATATGGTTGTTTGTGGAATAACGGGCTAGAGTACAAAATGAGTAAAAGAAATGTGGGCTTGTCTTATGTAAAATATTTTTTCTGGTGTGTTTGGTTTTGTTTTGGGTTTTTTTTCTGTAGCTGTAGGAAACTGGATGCCGTTATCAAAGGTGATGCTGTATGTTTTCCTTTCGTCCCACCCTTTCGAAGAGAAGGAATGTGACTCTGCTACACGCACCACAGTTTTCTTCTCCTTGATCAATGCTACTGCACCAACTTGCAGTTCCCTGACAGCAAGGCAGCATTGCTTCACAGAAATGGATCTCTCCTTTCACATCAAGGAGAATAAACCACCCGGCACATTTCATCAGCTCCAGTTACCCTCAGTTCATCATCTGTGTCAGAATCTCAGCATTTCCTACAAACTGCTGGCAGGTAAAACTGGAAATGAGCTGCTTGTGTACCAGCAATAGATGTAAACAGCTGCACTGTTAAGATATCTTTTGTAGTAGATCCTCTAGGTTGATTCTGTGAAGGAATTTCTGTTGCAGACATTAACTGAGCCTAAAGATTTTGCCTTTGAGATATACAGAGGGGATGGGAAGGACTGTCCCGTTCCCTATGGAAATGATTTGTTTTAGAAGTTTGCACCTGCTAAAAGCAGTCTGGGAATATCTTGAGCTTTTAATTGTGCTCCTTCTAGACCGTAGGACCTTCCCATCTATTCCATGTTTTCTGCCTACCCTAATATAAGCCTGCAATTTTCTTCTGTTTCACTTCTGAGTATGCCTTTTATCACGCAGTCATGATGTCCAAATGGATTTACGGGATTGCAAAAGAGTATTAAGGAAGCAAATGATCAGATTCCGACAATGGGAAAGTGTTTGTCCCTGTTTATGCTGTGGCTGTGTTTTTCAGCTGAAGGCATGCCCTTTCGATACAATGAGAACACCACCAGCGTGAGTGTGACACAGCGCCTAGATCGGGAGGAGAGAGAAAGATATGAGCTGATCGCCAAATGTACTGTGAGAGAGGGCTCCAGGGAGATGCAGGTGGAGGTGCCCTTCTTGGTGAACGTGCTGGATGAAGATGACTCTCCTCCCTTCCTTCCCAGTGGCACTGATACTGCCGATGCTGTCGTGGAGTTCAACAGGAAAGAGGTAACGTTCTGCCTTACCGAGGCGCTGAAGCAGGAGCGAGGCGGTGGGGTCACAATTGCTGGGGAGCACCGTGCTCTGGGTGGTGGAACTCCGCAACGAGCACAGCATCATGCCGTGCTCTGCACCCTGTGACTGGAAAGTGCTGAGTCTCCAGGATTCCTCCCCCCGAGTTTTAGGTTCTTCAGACCACAAAGAAAGATGCGTTAAAGTTAGAAACGGCGTAAAGACGTGCAAGCAGTTCCTGAGGTGGGGAAGGACCGTTGTGGAGACCGTGGTCAGGATCTCTGTATCTCCCCATCCTGAGCTCTGCTCTGTATTTGTTACAGGGTTGCCTCCCCAGGTGACTAAAACTGAGTGTTGTTAAAGCCAGTGTATGTGTGTACCCTTCCCATATGTGCAAATCTACAGAAGATACCAGAACTACCCGTAGAACACTTATTAGGGTGCTGTACCAGTGACACAAAGCGTGAAGAAGCGGTTGCCTTCTGCGGACAGACATGGCACCTGCAAAGCTGTTAAAACGTTTCCAGCATCAGGCTGGTGAGAGCTCCAGGACCTGGGTTTACCGCTGCCCTCCCACGCGTCCTGCACTGCAGCGGGGTGCCCCTCCAAGCACCCTGAACCCCCTGGGCACCCCAGGCACGCGTACACCCCTTGCTTCGGTAGACAAGTATACGGGTGGGCAATTCGTCTCTTCCACCAGAAGAATCTTTTGTAAGTCAGTGGTATACTGAAGGCACTTTTGGGGCCGAAATGATGCCTTTTCCACGAGAGGACATCTGTTTCATAACATCGGTTTTTTTAGTCCGATTTCCCTTCGAAGTCCGTTTTGCTCATACCGGTGTCTGGACGGGAGAAGAATGATTTTGGGAGGTTGCTGCCACCTCCCGACTGGAGTGGGTGTTGGCAAGATGCCTGGGAACATCACTTCTGCCAGGGTAGAAAGCAATTCCTTTTTCTTTTGAAAATGTGGGGAGTGGAGGGTTTCATTTAGCTCTGGACGATACAAAGTGGAGGTGCCATAAACATTCCATAAAGTAAAATATCCTCTTTGAAATTACACGCCTGCAAAGTGTTCAGAACTTAGTGAATTTTACTGGCATTTTGCAGTAGGGAAAAAAAGAAAAGCCTTGTATTTGGAAACTTTCAATCTTTTCTAGTAACGAAACGAACTTGAAGCAACAGGATTGCTGTTAAAAATCTTTATGGCCTTGTGGCTTCAGTGTGCAGGTAGAGAACAGCAGCCTAGCAGGCTAAGGAGCAGACAGGCAACCCAGGCCACTTTGCTGGGAAACATTTGGGAGATTACTTTGATCTGTCTGAACGTATTTCATGTCTTTTAAATGTGCCTGTTCCTCTACCTGTCTTTTTTTAGCGGTGTTGTAGAATAACATACGTATATATTTTTTTTTAATGAAAAAGTCAAGAGCTGTGCATGTGCACTCATTTCCTACCTGAAAAGTTTTGCACTGTATTTAGACGTAGATTAAAGTGATTATATGACAAGTTCTTTCTCATTGCCATCTTCTTTTGAGCTTTTAACTCAGATCCAAATAGGTGTGAAATAGTGGTAACCTGAAACTTAAAATGAATTTGAATGGAAGTGGGCTTGAGTGAAAGTTGTAAGATTTATTTCAATCTCCCAAGGACATACCAGAGGAAGAAAACTCCGGGTCATTCAGCAATGTCATTTCTGATTTGCTTCTAGGGAACCGTTCTTGCAGTGCTAGCTGTATATGATGCAGACACCACACCTATTTATCCCCTTGAAAGCAGCAGAAAGAAATACACCGGAACCATCATTACCGACGATTCCTGGATAGGTGAAACGTTTCGGGTAGAGCACATCTTTGATGAAATCCACTTCAGCCCAAATGGCAGCCAAGTGCGGGGAACTCGGCATGAGTACAGTAAGGTCCCCTTCTTCAAATAAAGCGGTTGCTTGTTAGTAATTGACCAATAAGCCCTGGAACTTTTCCAGACATTTTGTAAATATTGAGCCAAGGAAAGCTGAGAAATTTCAAATTAAGCAAATGCTGAGCTTTAAACATGTAGTGAAAAAATGGAGTTTGTGCATGTCTGGGATAGGGAGCGTTCTGGGATGATGCTGTGTATGCTGATAAGCAAGAGGTTCCAATTGTAGAAGTGAAAGAGGACCTCTCCAAACATCTGGAATGCACAGAGCATAATTCCTTAGGAGTATGTTTTTATATTTAACTCACCTTCCGATCCCTGTTATAATAACGTTGGTACGTATAATTTTGATACGCATAATTTTGTTGGGATTGCAGTATCACACATTTGCAGATAACGTGGCTCGCTAATAGACTAATCTTTCCTTTGCAGAACTGGTACTGAATAAAAGCATTTCAGTCACAGAGCATCGCTCCTTTCAGTTGGATGTGTTGGTGAATGACACAGAATTTCATGGCCCAGAAAGATCGGTGATGCTTCATTTCAATGTCTCCATCCTCCCTGTCAGCATTCAGTTTCCAAACGTGACTTACCAGTTCACAGTGAACAGAAACGCTGAACGTTTTGCACAGGTAAGGACTGTGTTAATTACATTTTCATTGTCTCTTAGAGCCTAGTAGATAGATCACTGGGGCAAGACACATTAAAGCTTTGGCTTTAGCTGTTTTTCAGTAGAATCAATGAAAAATGTGTCATCAGTATGACTGTTGCTGGATGCAGTGGATGGCAGGTAGACTGGACACTGGCTCTCCCATCACATAATAACAGAAAGGAGGCCTACACATGGAATTATTAATAGAGAGAAATAAAGTATTGTAGGTGGGAGGTCTTGCGACCATGAGTGGCTTAGCCATAAATAACTGGAAAAATATCAAGGGCACAGAAAGAAATTTGTCCCAGCTCTACATATTCCAGTATGTTAATGGATTTTCTCTAGATAATGGCTAGTTAGTAATTAATGTGTTTCCTAATTTAACCCTCATTTTTGCTTAATCACCACCATTGCCATTAATAATGCCTTCCTGAAACACTTTTGAACAGGTTGACATTAATCAGGTGAATATTACAATGTAATTCCTACAGAGCATGTATATTAATAAGGAACTAGTTCAATATAAGTAATGTTATGAAAGTGAATATTAAAAACATCAGTCATGAGCCATTTCGAGAGAGCTACTGGAAAGCAATACCTCATAACTTAATAAAACTATAAAACCGCTGCTGTATTTGTAGCAGAGAGGAGGACTGAGGCTAAAAGATAATCACCCAGAGAAAACCAATTCATTAGAAGACTTCTCGGGAAGAATTCAGTTTTATTAATCTTTAAGCCTCTGGCTAATTGTAAAAAGAAAGAAACCCAAAGGCAGATAAATGTAAGACCACACAATATAATCTGATGAAATGCGCTGTGGCCTGGTAGGTCTGCAGAGTACAGAACAGCCCTTACACAAGCAATAGAAACGGTACTGCTGCGCCAAGGGACATTTTACCTGTAGTCTGCACTGAATATCCTCAGTAAGAGAAGGATACCATGTGTGCTTACATAGTGGGCTCCCTCCAAAAAGCTACTCCTTTATGACATTTTGCGACGCCTTGTGGCTGCACCTTCTAAATTCGCAGTCTGTTGGAAACTTCAGAGCATATCCTGGCCTGTGTTTTTTGTGCAGATCACAGTAGTTTTGGTGTTAGGTTTGGGGGTTTTGTAGCAGCAGATTGTGAAAGCTTTAATCTGAGCAGTGTGAAATGCTCTTGCCTGGAGACAGGTGAAATCAGTGGGTTTCCTCCTAAAAGGCATAACAGCAAGGTGTGTAAGACACTCGCAGTCTAACTCTTAGCATCTAGAAATGGGCTCCAACTGTATGTACGTGTGTCATGACATTGTAATTGTAAAATATGTGGAAACTTAGCTGTTAGGTATGTATGAGTAGAGATTCATTAACTGATTTGTGTGTGTGTATATATGTATACATATATACACAGATTTTATGTATAGGTGCATGCATACAACAATATTATGGATGAATGAGTTCCAAATTAAGTTTGGTTAAACCATGATTATCTATGCATATCTTAGATTGTTTGAACACATTCGTTTGAAGTGTGGGAATATACAGAACACAAAACTGAAAAAAGCCCTGGTTATACTTTTAAAGCTGCTGGGTTTGCAGGACAGTCAAGCATCCTAAGGGGAATTTCAGGGTTTCTGGAAACAGTGGTGCTTCCCAGTAACTGTGCAGTTTCACTGGGTGGCAGCAGCAGCAGGGAAAACTGTTCCTGGCAAGAACTCCCAAGTCTGTGGGAAGAGATCTTTCTTTGTGCTGCCTAAACACAAGTTCACAAAGAGATTTTGTTCCCATTCTCGACCAGAAAAGTGCAAAACTCATCCTGGCTCTGGAGATGGTGTTCTCAGTTAGTGTCATCTGCTTACTACATACCGAGGCTGGGGTTGAATTTACGGTGTGCTTGGCTTGGAGCACAAGTCCGTGTAAGCAGCTTAGTCCCCAGCGCTTCCCATTATTAAAGTCATCTGCATAATTAGCCATGATGTGCCAGAGCAGTGAGGAAAAGTACTGGGCCAAATCAATATGAAGGCTGAACTGTCTCTTGCCCTAAGGAGAAAACACAAGAGCGTGAAGAAATGATTAACTGCTGGGCTGATGCCATTTGTCTATTTGAGCAGCTAAATGAATTGAGTAACAGAGGCATGGCCTGACAGTACAGGCTTGCCCAGTGGCATTTAACTTATCAAAGGACTTGAAGCTCTATTGACATTTACTGAGAAAAATGATGAATAAAATCAGCTGAGATTTTTAGAGAGGCTATATATCCAAGTGTCCCTGAAATTCAGTGAAAAAGAACATTATAATTATAATTTTCCAGACTTTATTAAACTCTGGAGCTCAAAAGATGGATTTTTCGGTTCCTACTTCTGATAATGGTATTTCTGTGTTAACTGTTGAGAGTTTTACAAAATGCACCTTTGTATGTGCCTCCTTTGTTATATTGATGTTAATCCTGATTACCAGCGCCAATTTTTCTACCCTTAGGAGAAAGAGGAACGGGCTGGCCCTGGCTCCTTCCCCTGGGCTGTGCTTTGCTGCACCTGAGCACCCTGCCAGCTCCGGAACCTGCAGTGCACAGCCAAGTTACAAGCTTGGGCTTTCCCTATGGAATCAGGCAAAACCAGCCCGTCTGTCTTATAGAAATTTCAGTGTGCGTGTGTGCATTTTTAACTTCTCACATTGTACAGAGAAAGCAAAACTGTCCCATGCACTACTCTAAGGATAATCTGCTCTTCAGGGACCCTGACTTTATGGGGTCTTCTCCATCCCCTCTGCAGGAAATGGCTGTTAATCAAAGAGATGCCTGGAAAAAGCAGTTATGACAGAGGAGGCAGAAAGGACAGTTTAATTTAGTCTATATAAAGGTTAATACCATGGAACATCATTACATTCTCCTGCTGCCTCAAAGAAACACCATCTAAGCAGCTGCAAATCACTGCCAGTTGCAACGCAGCACCACAGCTAAGATGACGTGGTTCTGGAAGGGACATGTCTAGACCTTCTGTCTAGACAGTTTATGAACTGTTGAAGTCTTGCCTTTACTTCTCGTTCTTCCTGCCAGTCTCAGCATGCTGTGGAGAGGAGGCAGCATGGAAGAAAAAATGGCCTAGCTTCTGATTGCTTTAATAGTCTGCGTGTGTTATCCTGCCACCAAAAAACCCAACAAAAACGGTGCCAAGTGTCCAGTGATGTGAATGGGAATACGTTAGGTGGAGTGGGACTATCCTGTAACAAAGTATGCTCCTAGGACTACAAAAGCCTTTGCTCTGACTTTAAATAGTGCAGGTTCTTAGGAAGGGGTCTTCATACAAAAAAAAAAAAAAATAAAAAAAATTTACATTCTTTAATGAGAATGGTAAACCCAAGATGTACAGATATGCTTTTACCAGCAGTGGTGTTACATGAAAACACATCTTAACTGCAGCATTTGAAAAAAATCCATCACCAAGTTCCCTTCAATAACACCCCACCCTTCACATTGTGGTTTTCCCTACAAGGAAAGCCAATGCCTCTGGGCCTGATCCGAATCCCGCTCTTGTAAATGGAAAAACCAAAGTGAGCTTTGGATGGGTTCCTATAGGAGCTGGACAGAAAACAGGGCTTTACATTCCTGGGCTGCTCAAATGAATTGTTTCAGACTGAAGAGTGCTCTAGCATAGATATTCTGGCAGGCACAAGTTTAAATATGGCAAACCAACATATTTTCATTTTTAGATGAAAATGTTTTAAAAATTGCAAATGGGGAACGATGAGGTTCTTATTCCTTTTAAGGCTTTCAGACAACTTGGCTGGCTAGAAACTTTTTGACTTTTAATATTATGAAAAATATGCATTAGCAATTTCTATCTTATTTTAAAAGAACCTCAGCTTTGTTCACGCTGAGCTCTTTGCTTTCCCAAGCAAGACCAACATTTTTCTCGCTGATCAGCCTGGGACAGAGCAAGGACTGAAGTCAGGCTTTCCCAGATCACGGGGTCTTGTTCTCACTGCGTGCTGCTGACCATCAGTAGGCACTGAATACCGCTGAGCCTCTGGGTCAAGGCTTTTTGCGGTTCCACTGCTAGCCTGAAGACAATGGTAATGCTTTGCCTCCCGTTTTCATTAAGAATAAATCACATTTGAAGAACTCGTGTACGGCATTGGTAGTAAAATATAAACTCCATAAACCCAAGATAAATGTTGAACTCTGCAAGGTTGCATATGCTCAGTTTTCTTTCAGACATTTCTGGGCAGCACAGAATATTTTTAATGTATAGTGTTGTTTCCGCTGCCTGTGATTTCTTTGTTGGTGTTTGAGCCTAGATAGGAAAAATCTGCATTGAAAATTGTATGAAATTCCGTGGGGTGAACATCACCTACAAGTTACTGTCCCCCAACGTAAGCTGCTATCCTGTCAACATACTTCAAGGCCGAGAAGAAAAATACGGAAGCCTTTACGTGAACGATTCCTCTGTGCTGCGCAGACCCGAATGCAAGGAAATACAGTACACTATTCAAGCTACAGACAAGCAGAGCAGGAAACATACCAAAACCCTCTTCACCGTTGTATTGGAAGGAAATCGTAAGTACCTGAGTCAATGGGATCTACATATTCACAAGTGTTAGCAGTGTTAGGTGATGCATTAGTAGGGTGAGCTATAAACCAAGGGAATTAACAATAAAAATGAGTCTAAGCTACAAGGTATAGATCGCGTTTGGAGTTCTCATTCAGACCTGCCTGGAGCAGATACTTGTGTGAAGAATTAATGCACAGAAGGGTGGTGTATCTTATGCAATTCCTAATGATCATGATTGCATTTCGTTTAGAAGAATATTTTTTGTGTGTCTCTGTGACCTTTATTTTGTATTTCTGTATTCCACATATTCCTATGGAAGAAAAAAAATGCGCGCGCGCGCGTGTGTGTGTGTGTATATATATATATATATATGAAACCACAATTCTCTGGCCTAACTATATTTATTCAGTCATCTTTCTCCCCACTTCTCACTCCAGGTTTTCCTTTTTTAAGAGAGATTTTTGCTTAACATTCCTGTAGCAATTGCACTGACTTCGTTTTACTGAAAAATTCATAAGGGCAGAATGTTAGAAATATTCTGTAACAGCCAGAGCAGAGGAGGATACATACACTGGAAGCATACTTATTTCTTTCCAAACCATATTGCACTTTATGCAAAACCTTAGAATTCTACCTGATAATTGCCTCCATTCCCTTGTGTCACATCAGAACTCGTATGCCAAGAGTGAATGGGCTGAAGAAGAAGAAACAACAGCTTGCAGTGGACTTTTCTTTTTTTCAAGAGCCTTGTGCTGTCTGAAATCACACCTTTCTAGCTGGTGCTCTTTGGACTGCTACTGCATTAGCCCAAGAACTAAGTGTTTTCCCTTAATTAAAAGTTTTGTATGAAGCTGTAAGTACTTACGGTCTCCGTTTTTCTGTTATCAGTATGTTAGCACATTCCTACAGTTCTAGGCATTGACAGTGTGCTAGCAAGCAAAGATAACCATGCCATCATGGTCTTGCTGTATATCTTGTATTTCATAGAAAAGGAACACCTTGACTTTTCTTTATTATCTAAGTTTATGGATAGTCGGGTCAGTCAGTGTTCAGTCTTCCAGTCCTTTCTTTCCTTCCTGGCTGCCCTTAGGGGCAGAGGTTTCCTTCTGATCTGAGCTGACTTGCTTGTGTATTCACCACCCTTGTCCTGACCTGACAGCACGCACTTTTCCCAACAGTTTTAAAAAAAGAGGAGGACTGCCCTGACTCTTGTGCCGTGAGTAAGCACCGTGCTGAATGCGAAGAGTGTGGTGGCCTGGGAGTGCTAACAGGGAGATGCCAGTGGAGACAGGGCAGTGGAAAAGGTAATTTCTGTTGTGTGAAGCTTCTGTTTAGTTGTAGTTGTGCACTTGACTTCCATAGATATAAACTGATTTATTCTAGCTGGACAATGTGGTATAGTAAACTACACAGAGGCTGGGGCTAAAAAAATGAATTGTATTACCCAAATGAAATATGCACTGGGAAGGAAAATGAGGTTAAGCTGGAATGGTCGTTCTTGATGTTGCCTGCTGTGATGTCGAACGTGATACATAAAACGCCAGGTAGTGAGTTGGGTTTGCAGCAGTGTAACTGGGATGGCTAACTTATGGGTTGCAAGATAATCTCTGCAACCACGAATTGAGTTTGGAAGATAGCAGTGAGCCTCTGAGCAGGTTATGTGCCACAGACAGTGGGTGAGCGCAGGAGCAGTGTTTCTGGTGTCACTGGTTTCTGTGGGCTGGCACACAGATCTGACAGGTGACTCTTGCCTCTTCCAGAACAATGCTTCTGTGCTGATGCTTTACCCCTTCAAACCTCACGAGTGTCACAAATTCCCTTCGACTGCTTGTACCCTTCATGTTCAAGTATGTGTGAAATTGAGTAGAGACATCCTCAGCTGCGAAAGCCACTTTTCAGTCTCAAAATGGTCAGCTAGCTCGTTTTCAAGTAATACTGTAACTGCAAGTGACATGCCCGAAGGGCTGTCAGAATCAGAAAATATAGTGGAAAATAAGTTTCTTCCACTTGCTTTTGCCTGTTACTTTAGCAGATGATATTTATGTTCATAGATCTTTCCTTTAAAAAGAAAAGCAGCCTGTGCTTTGGTGTGTTAGCGTGCACTGAAGAGATGCAATAAGTTTTGCTACAAAGCCTGGTGGTATTTGTGCAGCTGCCTATTTCTGTGTTAACAGGGATCACCACAAACTATTCCACGTGCACCCCCAGCATCAAGACTTGTCCGGACGGCGTCTGTGATGTGATTGAGAGCAAAGACCCGGCCGTGTGCCCCCAAGACTGCACAAGTATGGAAATGTTTTAGGGTGGGCTTTTCCGTGTCGCCGCTGATTGCCGTTCAGTTTCCACTTTCTTGATCCCAGATACTTTTACAAATACTTCATGTATGTAGCATCTTTGCGTTGTCATACCTGCATTTGAGTCATACAAGAGTGTTAAGGCTACAGGGACCTGTTCTTTTTTGAAGCCAGTCAGCCAACATCTATTGTCTGGCAGTGATGGAAAGATGAATTTCTCTCAGTAATTCCCGTTTTGCCCCGCCGTTAATTGGCAGGTAGTGCTTTTCAGTGGAGGTATTTGCTGCAACAGGTATAGATTTTAGGCAAGTTAATGCCCGATTTCCAGACTTTAGCGCAGTAGGGTAGAATCCATGCCTATTTGAACTCCAATTTAAATAAGCACGAAGAAACACATTTCAATTTAAAATAAACGTGCTTATGGAGGATCATCTGGGGAAATGCACCTGGCCTTTTTTGACAGGTGGCAATCAAAATGATCCAATGCCTTATCTATTTGAGGGTACAAGCAGCGATTCATATGAACAGCATCTACGAAGGAAAAACTGAAACGCGTTTGTGTTTTTTTCTTGAATACATCTTTCGTCATTCCACTCGTGTAACTGCCCATACCTGCGAGTTCATAAATCACCCTGAAGATGTAAAGGTTAGAAAAACAGTGTATGGCACTTGAGCAATTTCAGTCTTCCACGAGATGATAATTTTTAAGTGGATCTTTTAATCTATCAGTATCTAATTCGGGAATAAAGCATAGATGTTTCTTGAATAATTCTTCTGGCTCTGACTTTGTGTACTCCAAGTTTACATTTTAAATTGGAGTCTTAGAGGAGCTAGCATTTTCTTACAGAGCAGGATTTATATTATTCTGTAAATCGAATAAATAAAGAGGCATCTTTGTATTTCTTACTTGCAAGAATGGGGTTTTGTATTGTAAATGACTTAGAAAAATAATTATTTCATTAAAGTGCATAAAAACAATCCTCAATGTGGCAGAAATGCTTGAAGTGAATGCAAGTAACTTATCTAATCATCTGAAAAGAATTCTTTACTGGTAGTAACCACAATCAGTTGTCGTGCTAAAAGTAGAAATATTTATGCCAGAGGCTGCAATGCTAAAACATGTAATCTGCAACATATGCAGCATCAGATGTTTTGCTCAACAGAAGCCTGAAAGAAATACTGTTTTATTAGGTAATAGAAGCAGGCAAGTAAGACAAGCTTTCAAGATGTTATGTATGCCTTTTTAATGCCTGAGTTGGATAATTTTATACATAATTTGATGCAATTCAGAACCTGGGCTGGTACCCAAAAGCAGTATGTTTACAGACAAAGAAATGAGTGTGTTTTGGAAGTTCAGAGATGCAGGAGTACCATTAATAAATCAGCTTTTACTGGCAGGGGACATTTCCTTGGGAATGGCAAGCAATAAATAGAAAGTCCTAGATGTGTTAAGATCAAGGATACTCTTTAAGTACAGACAGTTGCTAAAATACTTCTTTTTTTTTTTTTTTTAATTCATCTATCATTATGATGGCTATGTACTTAAGTCCCAAAATTGCTTTCTCAAACTAACACTATGAATATTACATTGAAGGGCACTCAGCTGCAACAACTGGTGCTCTGGCAGTGCCTATCAAATAGAAGCAACCTAGCAGCATCCTAAGCAAGAGGCTTTCTTGTAGTAACTGCTTCAGGGCTGGTTGCAGTGTGTGGATCTGGCTAAACAAACAATTATAAATAATCTGACCTTTGTAGGTTCCTTTGAACTTTGGCTTTCTGATAATGGAAAAAAAAAAATACAGCACTTAGGCTTCTGCCTTACTTTGTACATGTTTGTCTTCAGTGATAGCGAGACATCATCTTTGGTTTTGTCCAACACTCGATGATTTTGCTGTCTGAATTTCTGGAGCTTCTACACAGTGTGGTATAGGGCCATGTTTTTTCCTTTTTTCAGCTGACCTTGGAGCAGGGAAAGCTCTTTCCCACTACAGGGCAATGGAAACAGATGATGATTTAAAACAGCAGCATCTGAAGCACTATGCATTTCAAAACAACATTGATAACTCTTGGAATTTTCCTACCAGCAGCATGTTGGTGAAAAATATACTTTTGGGTCTCTGGAATGCATATAGGATGCTCCATGTTTCCACTGTACACCTGCAATGACAATGTACTGCCCCTTTCCCTGCTGTATAAACCCCCTTTGTCTCCAAGTCTCTTGCGCAAGAACAGTTTCACTAGGACCTGTTCATCCCCTGCTTCCCCCTTCTTCCAGGTCCTCAAACATTGGCGGCTATAGCTAAATACATATGACTTTTGTGAGGCTATTGGAAACTATTTCACCACCTCTTCAGAATAAAGTTGGCTGGTGGGGGAATAATGGAGAATTTTTAGGAACGTCAACACTTCTTTGAACAAGAGTCAGCTCAGAGAGCAGTGATGCAGCACAGGCTCTCCCAAAATTAACCAGCTGAGCTGCACAGTTTAGTAGATGTGGCCTCTCTAGAAAGATTGCCAAAATCTCTTTTACTTAGATACTCAAGTCCCTGTCTCACTTCTGAAAAAGAATGTTTACCTTTATGTTGCCAAAAAATACCCTCTGCCTCAATTTGCATTACACATACAGAGTAATGTAAAAGAAACAGTCATTTGCTGTACTGTCAACTTAGATGGGATAGAGGAAAATGAGCTGAAATAAAGAGTATATTGAAGTCAACTTTGTAATCTTGTGAATCCCTGTCTGATTTAGTGTTTTTTTTCTGGAAGGCAGCTAGATTTGCAGAGCTTGGTTGGCTTCTGTGTATACAATGCTGCTTGTGATTAAAGGCAGTTTATACGTTAAAAATGTCACAACTGATGGTCATTTTTGTAATACAGGCAGAAAAAAAGTTACTTACTTGGAAATACAGTTGCAATTACTCTGCACGAAGAACCCCTGCTTGAAATCAAGGGTAGTTCTGTACGAGTTTTTGCACTTTTTCCTTAATATTAAAAAATGCAGTTTTAGATAAGGCAAAATTCATTTTTTGTCACTTACACTCGGTGCTTACTCTTAGTGCTTTCACTAGACTGTCCCATGGCATTTTACAGATGTGATTAAGTAACGTTACCTCCACTTGACAGTGGAATAAATGATTTCTAGAACAGTATGCTGACTTTTCCAAGGTAAGAGGAAATTGGCATCAGAACCAGGAACAGAACTCAAGTCTGTGGACCACTGGTCTGTACCACTGGACTGTACATCAACTCATGAGTGAAAAAATACCTAAACCAATGGTGGAGATAAACTAAAATAAGTGGACTAGAGAAGGTATTTTAGGGAGAATTTTAAAATGTAAGATGACCTCACTGCTACAGAACCGTAATGCTTTGTTGAGGACACTTAGGACAGCCATGAGATGATCATTTGAGGTAGATACTTGGCATTAAATAATGGGATTCTAAACAAAGTTTAAGAGGGTACTTGAAATTAGGTAAGTATCCCAACTATGTAATGCAAAGATAATGATTATGTTTTTATTATAGATAAATTTTAATGTGGAGTCTTCCATAATGGAAATAACTGCTAATCAGGTCTAATGCTGAAGCAGTCCAAGGTCCCCTCATTTCAGGATGTCAGACATTTCAGAATTTAGACTCTCCCCTAATTCCCAGGAATTGCTGTCATTAGCGCTGCACCGTTCGATTTCATATACATACCAGGATAAACCCATGGAAAACTTTGAGCTTTTTTTTTTTTTTTTCCATTTAACTACATGTGAGATTCTTAGCTTGTGTCTGTATTTGATTAGGTGGAAACATTATTGGTGGTCATGGGAAAGGCACTGGAAATCTTGGAATTAAGTCAGGACATGGAATTTGTTACTGCTTCCCAAGACAGAACTGTTACTGTGAGAAAGATGATATCAAGGGTAAGTCTAAACATTATCTGCTGTTCTCATATGAATCTATTTCTCTGTTTGTATCTACCATCTGTATATATACAGCGATCTAAACTTGTGGGCATGTTAATAAGCAGTATCTTTGGTCAGAGACTGCTAATATAAAATTAATTAAGAACTGGCACCTTGACTTCTACTATAGAGTCTGAAAACTTCCAGAGGGGATTATTTCTAGCCTTGGCTAAAGATTCCTTTTTACCCATTACTACATGACAAACAGGTTGGTCGTCCTTTGATTTCCAGTAGCATTTGCATTTCAGTGAGACTCACCTGATATTTGCAAAGACAGCTAGGAGAATTAGAATAACGACTTCTGTTATTTTCAGGTAATTCCAGCTTCCTAATCACCTCCTGAAAATCTTGGCTTCAAAATGTCAGAGATAGCCAGCACCCCTTGTGTTAGGCAGAGGAGTGGATTACTTTTCTCACTGACCTTTGTTTAGACAGAAAATCTCTACGCAGTTGTCTGAAACGGATTGATTTAATTGGTGGGGGTTTTTACAATTTAAAATCAATTTTATTATTGCTAATAATAAACACAACATGAAATATTTTGCATCTCTAAACCAGAATTGTTTAGAATTTATCTTAGTTTGCTCTTTTCAGTAATTTTTCTATTGACATAAGAAAAAAAGGAAGCGTAAAGTTCTTGCTTTTATCCTTTTTTTTCCTTCTTTTTTCCACACCCCCACCCCCACCCCCACCACCCCACCCCCCTTCTACAAAGGTATTGTGCTGTTGCCACTTCTGAGGTGCAGCTTGCAGGTGTAGCTAGATTCACTATTTATCTGAAGTCAGGATTGTCTGATGGACAGCAGTACAAAGACACTATTTTGGATCTTGGAGTTTTTTCATTAAATGACCGCCTAGGATGTGGTCTAGGGGTGTTTAGACTTCAGGAAACTTCGTTTCCGCAGTAAGACACTAAAAGTGGTTCTCCAAAAGGGGAAGGAGTAAATGGAGAGGAAAAAACCATATTACTTCAGAAGCAGTTGCAGCATTAGGCAACGTTTTCAGAAACAATTATTTAGTTAAATAAAAAGCAGAAATATTCAAGGTCTCCTTATAATCTAAAAAGGTGAAGAGAAATATTCTTTAATATCTAACAGTTGACATAATGAATTAAATACATATGTGAAGAAGATTTTGTTTGATGGGTTGCATGGCTCCAACATAAACTGTTTTCCCCAAGCAAAATTCAGTTAGAGGTCTCCAGGGAGACAAGTGGTATCAGATCAATATATGGTAGGCTGGGTCTAAAGAAATGTGTCAGAAGTAGCCTACATCTATCAGGATAAGGAACAGGGGGTCAAGCTAGCTATCCTTACATTTACAGAGGCAGTTAGGCAGACAATTACCTGATGGTGTCCAAAAAAAAAAAAAAAAAGAATTGGTAGGTGCAGTGGGTGTATTTGCAAGTTCTCAAATTTCACTCAGAATTAGCTTATAAAGTCTTCTAAATTATTTTAAGTTCTGTTTCTGTTTGCACCTGTGTGCGTGACATGCACTGCTAAATCAGGAGACAACAAGCAAAGTTCTAAGGAGCTCTTCTCGGTCCACAGAGCAACTATGTGATGACGTATGCAAGACTGTGATAGCAGGGGCAGTGCTGCTGTCCTTCATCATCTCCGTGCTGCTTTCCTCCTATTTCATCCATCGTTACCACAAGAACTCTCCAAAGGCCCCTATCGCCTCTGCAGAAATGACGTTCCGGCGCCCAGCCCAGTCCTACCCCATCAGTTATTCTTCCACTAATGTCCGCCGGCCTTCTTTAGATTCCATGGAGAACCAGGTGTCTGTAGACACCTTTAAAATACCAGTAAGACTGATGTCATTTTGCACGCTCTTTTCTAATGTCTGTCTTGTTCCAAAAGAATGTTGTTTATGCATGCAGGAAATGTTACAAAAATGCAATTATTCATAGAAATATCCAACTCAAGTAACTAAATTGGAAATCAAGTGTACTGGCCAGGAACTGAATATATTTAATGAGTAATTGGATAAACAGTATAATTTATAAGGCCAGTATATTTTTCCACTTTTGTTATGTTTTAATATACTGTAACATCATATTTCTGATTTGAGCGGATGTTTTTTTCTAAATGTAACTGTGCATTTGACAGTAGTGTTGTTTTACTGTAATATCATGAAAATAATACTAACAATCAGCAGGTTTGTAGTCTGTGATGAGCCATAGTACTACTACAAAACAAAACCAAACCCCTGCTAAGATCTGTCCCTGATCTCTGATATACAGACTGTAGGTGTCAGTTGGAGTGGGAGTTTTATCCACATTTTACGGATTTTTGTCCAGGCATGCTGTCTTACCTTTCTTCTGTGTTGAATTGTACACTACCCAGATGCTTGCCAGCTGGTATGTTTTCACAGACCAACACGGTAGAGCTGCCACTTTGGATGACATATGTGGCAGCATCGGAGCTATTTGAATGTTAGATATCAAGGTCTTCACAGACCTTGTGCTCTATTCGCTTTAATTTCTTGTCTGGTTTGTACATCTGTCATCCTTTTGTATCCTTAAGACTTAATAACACTAATTTCATAAGAGGAGGATTGTTGTCTTTGATGAATTCTTAAGGGAAAGCCTTATGCTGTGAGGAAAACTGAGTTACTTCTCTGTGAAGTCCAAGGTCACGTAATCTTAGTTATTCTGAAAGCAAGCATTTGCCCTGTGTCACTTCATTTTTCGTTTATACCCAGTTTCCCAGACCCGTAAATAAAATCCATTATCCATAGACTACATGTATAGTGTGTTTTGAAGGAGTTGTTTTTAAGGTAATGGAAGAAACACTTGCAAAATGCCTAGAGATTCAGAAGATTTTATAGGAATACACTGATATTGATAAAAAGAGCAATCAAACGTTTTACGCTGAAGTGTACCTCTTCCTGAAAAATGCTCTCCTATTGAACATTAATGCTTCGGGTGTAGCTATTCACTCTTTTTCTCTCATGCAGGAAGATCCAAAGTGGGAATTCCCTCGGAAGAACCTAGTTCTGGGCAAGACTCTTGGAGAAGGAGAATTTGGAAAGGTCGTCAAGGCAACAGCATTCCGACTCAAGGGAAGGGCTGGCTATACCACTGTAGCGGTGAAAATGTTAAAAGGTACATTCCCATCGGGGTCTGAAACGATCTGAAAACTATTTGTTATAAACTCTAAATGGATGTTAAGAGGGGTAGCGTGAAAGTGAAAGGCCAGCTAAAGCCAGCCGGTGCTGCAGCCTCCATTTCTTCCAGCATTCTGTCGTATTCTGACAGCTTTTTGGCTTTAGGAGCTAGCATCACATTGATCCAAGAAAGTAATTTCCACAAACCTAGTTAACAATGTGCAAGGAGCCTGTGTCTTAACATAGCAAATCTATTATGTTTTGTTCGGAATTGATGGAAGTATTGCAAGGCTTTGTTAAAGCTTTCTGATATTTTTTTCCCCTCTACCCAGTTTTCTTTGACAGAGCTTTTAAAATAAATCCTGTTATAATCATGTCAAAAGACAGCACAGGCCTATTAAGTTACTTTTCTGATTGAGAATTCCATCTACTTTTATACTTTGTGATCTGCTTTTCAATTACTAGGAGCTCTGCCAAGCTGGCTTGAGTAGCCCAGTGCTGTCTCCTGGCGTCTTCAGTTTTTCCTATGTTAAAGCTGGGGAAAACAAAGTATGCCTAGATAATGTTAAGATGATAAAGCGAGACCTTGAGCTCAACCATTCACTGCTTGCTTATAAGTAAAACCATGGCATTATAGAAAAAATTTATAGTCATTACTACCATTTCTATTATGTGCAAGTATTTTTTTTAACTGCTTGAGTGGGAAGATGCTGCATCTCTCATCATTATACCAAAGAAATAAATGCGTTATGAAGTGCATGCCTGCGCTGGGAGAGCTTCAGTGGAGAATGGGTCATATGGAGGAAGTCTAGGAACTTTTTTCGGAAGGGAAGAGTAGTTAACCATTACCTGTAAAACTCAAGTAACGACCTGTATATCATTATCAATAGAATAGTCTCAGTTATTGGTTTACTTCACATTTATTAGTGCACTTAGCGTCACTGCTTTTTCTAGCACGTTTTCATCAACAGCGTGTGACTGAGTTAAGATTCCGAGACTTAGCGGTGAAAAAAGTTGCTTTTACTTGCAGGTAATTTAACATTCAGCTTTCCCCAGCTATTAAGAAGGAAAGAATTGACAGAATTGATAATGTGAAGGTGTAACCCTTTATTTTAAGCACCTTATTTTAATAAATTGATCTGACATTTACAGTAATACTTCAGGCTCTAATGAGTCCCCTTGTAATGTAAATGACATTGCAGACAGTCACCTAAAATTCCATTTTCCAACCTGACTGTGGAGAGAATTTGTCATTCTGCAAATATTTGTCTGTTGTTATGGGTTTAATAACTTCATTGTTAACAGGACAACTCCCAAGTACAAGAAATATTGCAGTAGTCCACTGTGGTCTTCATGATGCTGTCAGAAGTATATAAAGGACAGACAGTTTGGATTCAGGCCAGCCAACATCACCCATTTTTTCCCTGTAACAGAGGCAAAAGTGGGTAATTTTTCCAAGTATTAGGGACTCTGTGCTGCCTGATCTTTACAAGGGAGGTGTGTATACCAGTATGTTAATGGAGAAAGCCTCTTGCTCGTTGCTTAAAAGATACCTCCTGCCCGGGCTGTGCAGCTGGGCACAACCTGTGGTTAAGAGCATACCAGGCAGGACCTGCTAGGTCAGCTTGGTGTTATGTGCTGAGGAGGGAACAAGGAGCAGTAAGTAGCTGAGCCAAAGCAGTTTTGGAGCTATGGATGGAGATTTAAAGGAACAGAGGGATGATTTTTTCAGCCCGTTATTACCACTTTTCTCATATGAATTAAATCTGACCTCCTGCATGATAGGAATGGCCTCATTACAACAAAACTGAAGGGGGAAACACCCACCGACGTGTAAATAGCCATTGTTTGCAATCTGTAAAAACAAGGGGCATAAAACTTCAGAGCTAATTGTCTCCATTTGTGTGCTATTGAAGCTAGTTTTTCTGGCAAACAGGCATGGTACATGGGGAACACTGTTCTGTTCTTGCACATACCACACAGTTCCAGAGCTAGAAAAAAAGGACTTTCTCACAGGCATTAAGGTGATGATGTTCGTTTTTGGTTTACATAAACATTTTTTTTGTAGTCCCTCTCAGCAGTGAGAGACTATCCGATATTGCGCTCCCTGGGGCAGAAGACTCTGAAGTCTGAGTGAAGGTTCAGACTATAACATAATATGACAACAGCAGAGCTGTTCCCCATATATGAATCAATATTATTGATTTATAATTCTTATAAATTGGAAATCAAGTGTACTGGCCAGGAACTGAATATATTTAATGAGTAATTGGATAAACAGTATAATTTATAAGGCCAGTATATTCTTCCACTTTTGTTATGTTTTAATATACTGTAACATCATATTTCTGATTTGAGCGGATGTTGCGGGGAGATTATAAGAATATATCAGAATAAATGTTCCTGGCAGATACAAACATATAGTAGAACAGCATAACAAAATTATCATGACCAGGGCCAACTATTAGCATGTGTGTTTTAAATGTATAGATAAATATATCTTTTGTGCTTACAGCCTTTATGGGAAAACAAACAGTACGACACCAACGAGCAAAAGCTAAGCTTGTTTTTTATTAGCTGTAAGTAAAGGTGATTACACACTTGTCAACTGCCCCGTAATGATGCTTTGTTGGAACTATCCAGGCAGGTTCTGTGTGTCAGAGAGATTAAGGATGAGGCAGCAAAAGGGTTATCTCTGACCTATGGTATATTTATGACTAGGGGTTACCTTCAAGCCCCAGTGCGTTCAAAGAGGAAGTTTGTTAGTCAGAATTCTGCAAAAACAAAATGCTTGAAAGGCTAACAACACCTCTAGGGACTATATATTGTCACATGATTCCCACTGACATCAGCAAAGTCAACATAGTTGTCTGGCAGTAAAATCTATCCGAACTGGACTTTGAGCTGCTAAACTCCAAATCTGGATGTGTACTACAAGTGTAAGCCAGTAGACTAGTGGATTTTTAGTCCATCAAAAAAGGTATTTAGGAGGAGGGCTACATCATGGGAGCTAACTGAGCAGTCTTTTTGTTTGTTTGTTTGATCAACATAAAATCTTGGCTTTCCTACGCTTCTGAAGCTTTTTTTTGCACTGATTCACCCTAAAAAGTTGCTTTAGAAAACTAGAAAATGTCTGTAATAATTTCATGGCATCTGCAAGACATTACAGACTCTGGTCCTGATTCTTGGCTGACCTACACTTTCTGTAGTCATCTGCATCAGGGCAGGGTGATGATTAGAGCAAGTTACCTAGCTAGAACAGCAGCAGTCCCATTCCGTTGGTTCTGACGTGAATGACTGCAGGACCCTGCAGATGGGGAGATTTCTCTCCTGTGGGGAAGTATGGAGTTTTTCAACCTTGTGCTGATTTCAGGAGAAATTGTTGATCTCATACTTCAGACAGTATGTGGAGTTCTTGAGTAATGCTTTCCTAACCGCAGCTGTGTGTTTGGACTCTTTCTGCAGAAAATGCTTCCCAGAGTGAGCTGCGAGATCTGCTTTCAGAGTTCAACCTTCTGAAACAGGTGAACCATCCTCATGTCATCAAACTTTATGGAGCCTGCAGTCAAGATGGTAAATATTAGAAGCTCGTTATTAAGATGAAAACACGTCAAGCAAGGAAATAAAGAGCAGTTTTTTGACAGATCATTGCTTGGCAATCACCGAGCACCTCTTAAATTCGTCGCTGGCTGAAAAAATTAGGGACGTGTAAGAAAAGCAATGTTTGAAGGGAAGGGGAAATGCTAATTCGTGTAACTAAGCATGCTTCCTGTGTTTTTCTTCAGTACATGATTTTATTCTGAAGCTATTTTAAATGTCACGAACCTACTACCAATTCTTTTCCAATCAATACAGATTTTTATATTATGTTGATGCCTAGTGTCTTCAAATGTGGATTATATTTAAAGTTTAATGGAGTTGTTATTATTCATAGTAAAACAATGCTTTGAGGCCTGATCCAGGGAGTTGAGATCTCCCTTTGAGGAAAAAAACCCATGAAACCAAACAAAAAAAAGACAACTACAGATCCTTTCATTAAAATATAGCTTGATAGTTAGATTGTTAATCAGTTTTCTTCCTCTTTCACAAAACTATTGTCACCTTCTTGTTGTGAAATAGTTGTTAAAAGCCACAATGATTGAAAGGTATATTTCAAGGGGGGAAATTTCACACACATGTATTATATACTGCCAGTGAAGCAAATTTTCATTGTTGTGCATAGGAACTGATCTGAATAATTTCTGCTTGTTTTAAATGAGGTTGCGTGGCAACACCCTCTTCCTTTTGCCATCTGTAATTATGCAGCCTAAAATCACGGTATGCATGTTGCAACCTTGGGCAGGGGCCTGCTGCCTTTGCCCACCCTGTTCCGTTGCAAGTGGCACTTTTAATTGTAGGCAGAGAATATAATTCAGGGCTGAGTCATCTCTGAGTCTTAGTAAGGTAATGAACCAGCAGGGTGGGATATTTTTTTTTTCTTTTCATTACAATGTATTTTTTTCATCCCAAAGGGAGTTAATTGTTTCTGAGTCATAGGCTTTTAATAAATATCAAGTTAATTCATTAGCATATGAGGTGGGAGGGCTTTGATACAGTGGACAAATGTATTTAGCATTAAAGCACTGAGTGTATATTATTCATGTGGCTAATGAGGAGGAGAAACTAATGGATTGAAATGTCAGAATGCTTCTAAGTGCTCTGAAAAGGCACCTTAAATACAATACTCGAATTAGCTGATGATTTGTGAGCTCAGTATCTCATGCTCCAGAAAAAATTTGATCTTTTTTTTTAAGTTTTTCTAAGTTAGCCTGTTTCACAGATCAGATTTGTAAGAAGATTGTCTCTTTTCTAGTCTCAGATTATCTGGATGAGGGAATATGGGCAAGAGCCTGAATTATGCTTGATTTAGGCTGAAACCCACTCACTTTGCATAGAGGATGTAAACTAAAAATATTCTGTGATTCCACGGCTGACTAAGTGCCTTTCACGTAAAGGTCAGAGATGTCTGGAGCCTCTGACTCTGTTCAGAACCATGTGTTGATTAGCAGAGACATTTTTGGGGAGGAAAAAACCCAACCAAAACCAAAAAAACCCCACCCCAAAACCAAAAGAAACCCCAAAATGGTTACCTGGTAATTGTTTACTGATCAGTGTGTTTGTTTATTTCAGGCCCACTGTATTTAATTGTGGAATATGCTAAATACGGCTCCTTGCGCAGTTTTCTCAGGGAGAGTCGCAAGGTAGGACCAAGCTACGTGGGCAGCGATGGCAACAGAAATTCAAGTTATTTGGATAACCCTGACGAGAGAGCCTTGACAATGGGAGATCTGATTTCCTTTGCGTGGCAGATATCACGAGGAATGCAGTACCTTGCAGAAATGAAGGTAGGGCAGTGCAACAGTGATCAGAGCGTGTCCTTGCGATAGATGGACATGTCAGCGGTTGGTTCCTCACAAGTAGTATAAACACTGTTGTTGGTTTCTTCCAAAAGCTTGTCCATCGTGATTTAGCAGCGAGAAATGTATTGGTGGCAGAAGGACGCAAAATGAAGATTTCTGATTTTGGCCTCTCCCGTGATGTATATGAAGAAGATTCATATGTCAAGAGGAGCAAGGTACAGTGCACATGTAGTGGGAATTATTACCTCATCAAGAGAATGAATTTACGCTGCAGGACTTGAGCACAGAAGAAAAAAATAACAGCTATTTTTATTAACATGTTTAGAAACATGTTTAGAAACATTCCCTATTTTAAAGAAATAACAATGAAGATGAAGCAAAATTATGGGGTTTACCAGTGGGTCAGTAACATACGTGTGTAAAAGATGTGTCATATTTAAGTCACCGTTACCTCCTCCACCTCTTTGTTGACTCATCAACAAAAGCATTTTGTTTCTAATGCGTAAGAGTTAATAAAAGTAGAAGAAGGGTCGCTATTATGACTAAGGCCTTGGAGCATAGGTGCAAGGAGAGGCTGGTAGAGCTGGGTTTGTTCAGCCTGAAGCAAAGAGGTCCCAGGGGGATGTTACTGCTGTGTATAATGCCTGAGGGGAGGGAATAAAGCCAGCACAGCCAGGCTCTTCTCCTTGTGGTCCGCTCCAGTGACAGAACAAGAGGCAATGGGAGCTATTTGAAATACAAGAAATACTATTTAAAGACAAGAAAAAAACTTTACTGTAACAGTGATTGAACACCGCAACAGGCTGCCCAGGGAATCTTCATCCCTGGAGATACTCAAACCTGGCTGGAAAGGGTCTCAAGAAGCCTGCTGTGGCGGGGCCTGGCTGAGCAGGGGGGTGAGCTCCCTGCCCACCGCAGCAGTTCTGTGATGCTGTGAAAAGCTGCAAGAAAATATGTAAAGAGCAGGGTGAGATCTGCTAGTTTTTAAAAGCAGGGTGTCAAATAGACTGTAATAAATTATTTCTTTTTCTTGAGGCTAGAGTGTTCACACAGGATGCTTAAAAATAGCGTGTGTTTTGTTAACGTAAGTACAGAGGAATGACACCTTTTTGTCATTGCAGGAACTTTTAACTGTGAAGCTTTTTGCAGGTAGAGGGCAGTCCATCTGTAAATGAGGTGGGCCCTCTCATTTATCCAGTTCCTTACCACACTGCTTGAAAACACAAGCAAAAACCACCCTAATTTTTGTCTGTTTCTTTTCTATTCATAATTAAAAATATAAACAAAAAAATCCTAAGGAGCTGAAAAAGATGCAGACAGTTTCTATAAATAACCTTATTCCAGGAGTTTACCACATCTATGTGGAGGACTTGAAGCAAAGCCCTCCTACAAATACTTCTAAATGTATGAAAGATACCAAATCTTAATCAAAATGGTAGATCAGAGGTCGGGGTAGATCAGGAGTTAATAAGTGCCAGAGGTTATTTAAAACGATTGTATTTTGCCTGCCACAGTAAATTGTTGCCAGGTGCCCAGGTACAGGTCCGTCTGCTCGCAATGCCCGCGGCAGGATTCAGCGTAGGCAACGTTTCACCTGGAGGACAGTGCAAAATAAATGCGATGGGAAGACGAGCTGTTGAGTCACATCACTGCTGCCCTGAAAAGAAATGCTTGAGCATAATCACTTTGAGACTAAGATGATAAATTGAGGCTTGTCATTTATTTGTTCTTGTAAGAAATACTGTCAAACACAGCAAATCCTGCTTTCTGCTGGTTTGCATCCGCCTGTCATTGACAGCAGAACTTTTACACATCAGTCCCAGGCCAGGCCGTGACGTTCACTAACACTACTTTCTGTTGACTCTTTCTAACATGAGTAGTGTTGGTTCAGTTCCCTCTATGACTTCATATGAAAGAGTTAACAACGGAATTTTTGTGTGTGTGAAATTTTTTTATTTTTATGAAATCTGTGAATTTTTTATGACAAATACTGTGAATTTTCAGCTCAGCTTTCCCTGTTTTTTCAGGCCAGTTTGTGTGAATGTTTCATAAGTCAAAACAAGCTGCAAAGAAAAAAAAATCCCACCTTTTGAGAGACGTGATCATATGTAAAAGGGCTTTGCTATGTTCATTTAGCTATCTTCTGGTGTATGTGTTTCACACTGATCTGTACCAGTTGCTCTGTATTTTAAGAGTGATGCATTTACATAAAGGCAGTTTCATTTTATTTGGTGGGGTGTTGATGTACTGAATGGATATTTTCTCTTTACTTCTGAGAAGCTCGCTGCTGTAGTATTATTCAGAGCCTAGCAAGCATCTGTCTGCTTGCATGGGGAAACAGGGAAAAGAAAAAAATTTAGAGGAAGGAAGGATAAGTTTCAAATCCTACTGGAACAGTTGTTGCGCATATATATATATGTGTGTATATATATATATATATGAATCTCATGAGAACAAGTAAGGCAGATGAATGCTAGTGATATTGTGAAGGTTATGAAACATCTTGGAAATTTTGCAAAGCTGGGTTTTCATTAATATCTGGAGCAGATTTCTCAGATTTTATGAGTCAATTTCTGCCAGTGGGAGGTAGCAACTTGTAGATTCAATTTAGTAACCAGTAATCAAATATGACTGTGCGGGTACAGTTCTGAAACCAAAGGTATGTTAACATCTAGGCGCTTCTATTTATGCATCATACATAAATGAGTTAGCTCTTCCTCTTTGATCCCCATGCCCCACCAGTTTTGCATTTGCACATTTCCCAAAAGCAATGGGAAGACAGACATTCATGTTTGAAGAATATAAATAACTATTTGGATGAAACTCTTTGTTAAGAGGAGAGTTGAGTTTATCTGACTTACACTGATGACCATCTGGAGAAAAAAAAAAGCACCCCACCTTATCGCATGTAATTAGATTACTGAAGTATGTGGAATGACATGAATGAGTGATTTTACAAACTCTTAGAATTGTTCTCTTCACTGTTTTTCTTATGAAATTCCAAATTGTTCAGCCCATTGGAAAATAGTAGAGTATGGTTAGGGTACCTGGTACAGGTTTGAAAATAAATACCTTGGTTTTCCACTTGGAAACTTAATTTTCTGACCAGTAATTGCAGTGTTGCTTCTCTTCCTCCCAGGGTCGGATACCTGTTAAATGGATGGCCATAGAGTCCCTATTTGATCATATCTATACAACACAGAGTGATGTGTAAGTGTAAATTCTTGCATTATTTATGGTTTCTGTACTTGTTTAAGGAGATGAGGGAGGAAGCACAACAAGGTACATAGTAGCTAAAGCTGTTGTTCTTACAAAGAGACGTGAAGAACACCAGCTGGCAACAATACATATGATTTCTGCTGTTGAACTAAATCTGAAGAAAATATTATCAGGTATTTAGGCACATAATTACTGTTGAAATCAACGAGGGTTGGATGTGTTCATGTGACAAGGTCGGCTTTGAATATACAGACAAAAATCATTAGTCTTTGCTAAAGGTAATGGTCATACCCAAACATCCCGATTCCTGTTAATCACTTGTCTGTAACACTTGCTGGTAAGTAAGGGATGGGGTGGGAAGAAAGGAAGAAGAATTTAATGCCTGGCCTCACTCCTATTGAGATCAATGACAAAACAGCAATTAATTTTAAGGACAGCCAGCCCAAACCTTAGGGGAACAGTCTGGCTCCGGTGCCAAGATGCAAGTTCATTTGCATGATTAGGGACACAGAGATCCTGAAGATGGATATGCGCTTGTCTCCACCTGTGATGATTAGGTGGCAAAGCAACCACAGCTGAGCTGTTTTCATGTCTGATAAGCAAGGAGCTAGGCAGAGGAGTGTGTATACACTTAACTCGGGATCAGATACTTTCATTTTTTTCCTCTCTGGGATGAGTGCTTCTTGTGACTACTCACCAGGCAGACACTAAACCTAAGTATTATTTATTTAGGAGAAAAAAAGTCTAAAGCACTACAAAAGCAGCAGTACTTATGTCTGATTTGCTGCTAGGTAGCATTTGGATACCTTCCAAATTTCCTGTGACTCAGAATCTGACTAGTATTTATTTACATTAAACTCAGCTGGTGTAAAACATACCGGTCACAGTGACATTCCGCTTTTGGGGAAAACACTTTGATAATAGCAGCATGTGCAAATAGGAACCTTTTGATTTGTACTTCTAAAATTATTTACATTCACTTTTTACTTTTCTCTCTGCAGGTCAGAGCAGTTTTAGTGACATAAAATATTTTGCTTGCCTTGGAAATTCCTTACAATATGAATTTCCAAAATATTTTCATTTACTTTGTTTCGCTTGGAGTAAGAAAAGAGAAAACATGGGGGTGATTCTCAGAAGAGTGTCAGTTCCACTTAGGTCTGCTTACAGTTTTTTCTGGGTCTTTTTTTATCCTCCTCACAATATCTGTTGTGCTGACCTGCTTCTCTACAGTGACTTTTCCCAGAGAATTGATAAAATTCTTTTAAAGACTTCTTAGCGTATTTTTAATTTCATCATTTTCTGCAAAACAGATTTGTCACTATGGTTTGGGGCCAGAACAGATTGTGTTGTCATGTAACTGCGTCTTCTTTGATTGTTGATTGATCTTCTGGATCCAGTGCCATTCCTCCCCGTTTGTTTGCCTGATGGGCTGCTATTAAGCCCAGGAGCCCATCTCTTATACACGTAATACAAAGCCATGCAGAGATTGCCCAGCTGGCATCGAGCAAGCTAGCTCAGAGCCCTGGGCAGCACGCTGGTGCTGCGTAGCTTTGCTGCTTCCCAGATCTGGATAAGCATCCCCGTGTAAAGACATGCTGATTTACCAGCTTTCTTGGAGATGCATCAGGTATGCTTAACAGAGCGCTGCGTTGCGCTTTGTATGTCCACTTCAATACGATGACATTAAAGGTCTAAATATCTTATGTGGTGCCTTTGGCTCACTGGTGAGGTCACCTTCACTATTCATGTCATTATACATGAAGTAATCTAAGAGTGCTGTATAGCAGCTCCTTCAGGTGCCTACAGCACAACACTGAGACACACGGAGAGAGCTGCAGCGCAAATCCTCTCCAGTGCCAGTTCCATCAGTGCCATTCCAACAGCAGCAAACCCATAACTTAACTACTTTTTTTGCAGCAGTGGTTGTTAATTTAGATAATTACATTCACTGAAAATACTGTTTTATGAATATTCTTTGTTGTTTGCGGTGATGGAATTATATTTTAGTTGAACATATATATATTAATATACTCAACAACGATTCCAATATGCTTTTTCCCCGATGGTCTGTGTTTATGTTTTCCAGCCTCTTCCTTCTAAAGCCTTTCTGTATAGTTAGTGGTTAGCAGTGCTTAATAGCAGTACCGTTTCCCAGCATTTGCAAAATCCCATTTTTGCTTCAGAGGTGTATGACATCAGTGGAAAGCTAGCCTACTGTCTTCCTTTTCACATACTTTTCTTTCCTGACCTTCTCTGATTGCATTTTTATTCAGCAATAAACATAGCACAATGGGAAATTTTTCATCCCCCGTTTATCTTCCCATAGTACTTAATTTGTATAATGACCTGAAATCATTGCAGCATTCTACAGCGTTCTATTCTAATATGCCCATTTACTAAATAACTTTTAATTAAGAAATTATGCGTCTGATCCCTCCTTCTGTATTTTGTAAAATTCCTCTTACGCAGAAGAGGTGGATTTTAAAAATAAAACCTGCCATGCTACAAAGTTTATTTGAATTAATCATGGACAGAATTATAAGCTGATGGCAGAGCATAATTGGCCTCAAAAAGGGTATATGAGGAGGTATAATAATAAAGTCTATGAAAATGCTATAAATATTCATTAGCTTTCAAGAATGTGCAGAGTGATTAAAAATTAATTCAGTGAATGGCATTAGGGAGAAAAATGGCAGCATATCACTTGGGGCTGCCTGAGACTTGCTTTGGCTTCTCTGCCCATTTTGGAAGTTTTATTGCTGTACATCCAGGGTTCCCGTTCTTTTAAGCACAGGTGAAATGTGGTCAGGCAGGAGGTGAGGTTTGTGGCTAACATTTTGAGATGGAATTTTCAAAGGGAGGTAGACATTGCCATTTGGTTTGGCATTAGGTGTGTAACGCTTCCTAAAATCTTCTTAAAAGCAGAGTTTTCACAGATATTACCCAATGATGAGAGCACAAAACCTAACATTTCTCATAAGCTGTATGTACTTTTGCTTCCAGATGCATCCTATTGAGTACCCCCTTTGAGTGAGACAGTGTTGGCTGGTTTCCTTCAGTTTGAAGATGCAAATTTTGGCAGCTCGGTCAGTTGAGCAGCTTCAGAGTAATTTCTAGCTGCTTTGTGTCTTGAAAAAAGCTTTCCACTAAGGAAAGAAAACCATTTTTGCCGCTCTTCTCCTGGCCTGCCCTCCAAAAATGGATTAATTTAATCTATCTAAATACTTCCAACTCATTGAGCAAGATCTTTTGGTTTGAGCTCATCAATAAAGTAGGTTAAAGAAGTCACCATTTCTTCTGTTCATTTCAGAAAACAGTTTCTTCTGTCTTCTGTTCTATGCTGAACTATTTTAGGCATTTGGTATTTCAGAAATAAATTCCTTCTGCTTCTTTCATCAACTCTAAGATGAAAATTAAGTCCTGAATCACTGAAATGACCCAACAGACCAGCTGAAATCAAAGGTGTTGCTTATGGTTGAAATAAATACATTGTGCACATGAAGAAACACAACCTCATAGTCAAGACAGCAAACCAGTCCCTTGGTAACTGGTTGAGCCAGCCTGTGTAAATCCAGACAGTTATTTCTGAATAGGCCTATAAGGGCTAACTGGGGAGGTTAGACTCCCTTTGTAGCCAAAGGAAAAAGGGAGGCATCTCCAGGAGCACCCTACAGAAGAGGAATAAGCCTTTGGGCTGGGCCACCGTGGGAAGGACTTTCTCTTTCTGCTGTCTAGAGATGATGTGCCTTCCCAGGATACAGTTAGCTTTTGTCAGTGGATACAAGAGGCATATCCCTTGTCTTTACTGTCTTGGTGGGTAACCTTTTTAATGAACGGTATTTGGGAACAAGATGGCCCTATACGCATCCGTACAGCCCCTCTGTCTTGGCAATGTCTTGGATTTCATTGGGCTTTCAGAACACTAGGAAGAGTTTTGTTGTGTGAAAGCCACACTAAGTTCTTGAAACCTACTGCTCGAAATAAAGTCTCATTTTCTCTTTTTCAGATGGTCATTTGGAGTTCTGCTATGGGAGATTGTAACTTTGGGAGGCAATCCCTACCCAGGTATTGCTCCTGAAAGACTCTTTAACCTCCTAAAAACAGGCTATAGAATGGAGAGACCAGAAAACTGCAGTGAGGAAATGTAAGTAGCTCTTGATCTTATTTAGATTCATAAAACATCTCTTGAATAAATAATTTTTAAAGGGTTTAAATAAATGCCACAGAAATACTATTCTGTATTATCTCAGAGGTATAATCAAAATATGCAGTCCTCAAAAGAATGTAACGAAGCTAGTGAACAGTAAAGTGTAGGAAAAGAATTGCCAACAGAATGCTTGCAGCCACATCCAAAATATTTGTAGGATATTGAGTAACACGCTTACCAAACAATTTAGAGAGTTTGAATGTTCAAAACTCCCGAGGGTGGGGGGAGGAGGAGAATTTCATAAAACATAGTGGTAGCTGGAATACTCAAGCAAATGTTTCAGTACTTTTCTGCAAATGAGACAGATGTTCCATCCACACTTATTGTCTATTAGTTGTCCTGGCATTACATAGGAGAAATGATACACTGACACAGGAATCTATGTCCTAGAAGACACAAATTTTCTGTGACTTGATAAGTCCAGATAAGCCCATGGCAATTTCTCTTCTACTTGGAGACAGTTCGTACTTTATTGGCTGATTTATTAAAACACTCTCAATGTGAAATATCTTCTCTCTGTGGTTCTTCCATGGTATTTGGAGATGAGGCACGATTTTATGTTCAGCCTGCAAATGTGGTCATGGTCAGGTTTTTTTTAGAAAGTTACCAGGCTACAATCACTACAACATCTCTTTTGACTGATTTTCAATATGAAGGATGCTTTGGCCACATCCGGGCTGAGAAAATACGGTATAAATAATAATAGTTTGTTGGGGTTTTTTAATACTATATAACAAGAAAAAACATTTAAGGGTTTCTGAACTTAGAGCAGGGTAGAAGTTTACAAGTGTCACTGGCAAATATACTCTAGCAAATACTTAATATTTAATTTTTTTCTTTGTGTCATCTCAACAGGGAATAAGACTTCATTCCTCAAACATATGTTGTATCATTGATAATTATTAGGTTAGGCAAGCTGATCATGTCTGAGTTTCTTTTTTCACTCAAGCCACATCGTGGTTTTCTGACTTCTTCAGATTTTTTCTGGTCTACTCAGAAATTTTTCTGAGAGCCTTTGAGAGCCCACCATGTTTCTTAAATTGTGTTCTTTGCTTTACCCAGTCAAGTAAGAGAGCGATCATAGATGAGGGCAAAAAACCTCAGTGCTTTCCAATAGCTTGCTGCAGTGTTTGTAGCCAACTGTTTCCACAATTAGAGAACTTTTTTGACTAGATCGCTTAGTCCTGAAAACACTTGAGCTAGAAAAACAACATGAAAGGCACAGGTTGGAGAGTTACACATCCCAGTGTCTGCCTGATAGTCATTCAGCTATAAAACTTTATTCCTGCTCCCTTTTGTTTCCACTCTGTATGCTACAAAAGACAGTTAAAGACAGAATAAGAACAGATATAATCAAAATAACAATGATAGAAGTAATCAAAAGAATGTTAGTTTCCACCAATAGTCTTAGGTTAGGCTTCACTTTGAAGAAAAGCTCACAGACACTTTTTAGGATTTCAACAAATGAAGAAAAAAATTCTACTTTCTGATGTAACAGCAGAGTTCTTCAGGTTGAGAGACTCACACCAGTCATATGCAAACAAAACCAATTAGAAATCTGGCATGCTGCCTACACATGAGGTGGCCCTTTGAGAAAGTGAAAATAAAGAAAGAAACCTAAGGCTACAGCCCTTCAAGGACAGCCAAGTGCATCGTTCTTTGAACTCATAAAGGCCCATGAAAGCAACAGCCCATCATTGTGAATGTCAGTTGTTGATTCAAAGGGATGTTTAAGAGAACATATCGTAAAGATTGATGTACTTGTGGATAGCTTTCGTGCCACGGTTCAGCTTCGGTGCTATACATTTTTTGAGCAGAAACACGACCCACTTCTAACGATTCTGTTGGGGTTTTTTTCACCTTGTGGTGGGTCACAGGTACAACTTGATGTTGCGCTGTTGGAAGCAAGAGCCTGATAAAAGACCAACATTTGCTGAGATCAGCAAGGAGCTAGAGAAAATGATGGTGAAGAGTAGGGTAAGTGTGGGAAAGTATGAGTTTTTGAAAGTTTTTGTGATCATCTGACTTTGAATATACAGAAATAAGGATTATTTTTTTAAAAAAGAAAATTAGTTTACTTTTCATCAAATTCTGAAGCATTTACATATCTAGTTTCTTCAAAATGCACCCAGCTTTTTGAAAGCAGTGTTACTTCATTTAGTGGCTTTGGTGACTTCAACCCTAAATGCAGATGAGTTATCCTTAATCTTTCTAGCTTTCTTAAATTAAAAAAAAATAATAATGAAGTGTTAGTCCTAAACTGAAGTCATGAATAAATAACTCTAAGAAGCCTAGAACTAGAAGAATGCAGCATTTTCTTGAACCTGATTTAATTGTATGTTGACAGCAACAGAGGTACGAAAGCTGTATGATTCCACCATTCTCAGTTACTTCAAAACTATTATAATCCTGTATGGACTTTGTTTGAATGAATGGATGCTGAGGTCTAGAACTAAGTCCAAGTGGCATACATTTATAAAAGTGTATATGTACCTGCTTGTGCATAGATACATAATATAAAAAAAAAATAACCTGCTGGTTATGTGAAGGTGGGCAGTTACAAATGAAAAACAGAGGAAATAAAGCAACCACTGTCAGGCTTGAGAATGTGATGGCATTTACACTGGGTGCAAGAAGTAATAAATGGGAATGATTTTGTTCAGGATGTGGATGTCGAAGTAAGTTCTAAATTAAAAAGGGCAAAGTGAAAGGTCTAGGCTGTACATTAAATCACTCTGACTTGTCAATCATTAACTTATAGCTGCTGAGAATCAGTATGCGTATGGTCTGCGTGCTCAGTGACAGACTTGTAATACAGAGGCTGGCAAGTTTTCTGTAATTTTCATCATAATTAAAATCAAAGATAATCCAAAACAAAGCTCGACAAATTAGTTGTTAATCTTTCCGCCTTTCTGTCTGAAAAATTCTGAAGATTTTTCAATTTACTAAAACAGGTAACTTTACCTTTATGAAAATTTTCCAAAGGAAATTTCCAAAGGAAAAGCCACTTTGAAAGGAAAAAGTATATTTTAGATTAGTTGGAAATGCTTCACATTTGGTTTTTGCATCAAAAAAATTCATCAGTATAGATGAAAACCTAAGAATTATTACGGTTGACCTAAATACTTCATTTTAGAACAGCAGCAGCAGCAAAAACTTTATTTGGCACTATTTACATGGCTAATTTTATACATGATTATGTAATAGCTTTTGTAAAATGATTAGATGATCTGAGTACCTTCTCTTTAAGTGCACATATGTATCTCTCTATATTTTTTTTCAGGCATACATATGTATGAGGTAAAACAAAGTGAAGGTCAAACAAATCAGTTAGAACAGCCCTTTAACTTCTTGGTTACTTTACTGATGTACAGAATTAAGTAAGGGAAGTATTAATGTCTCTAGTGTGTTTAGTGTTCTGTCAACCTTGAATATGGTGTTCAGCTTCGTGCCCCTTGTGTCAAGAGGGACGCAGAGGGGCTGGAGCGTGTCCGGGGCTGGGGAGGGGGCTGGGGCACCCGTGGGATGGGGGGTGGCTGGGGGGGCTCAGCCTGGAGAGGAGGGGGCTCGGGGGGGCCCTTATCGCTCCCTGCAGCTGCCTGACAGGGGCTGTAGGCAGGGGGGGTCGGGCTCTGCTCCCAGGGAACAAGGGACAGGACAGGAGGGAACGGCCTCAGGTGGCACCAGGGGAGGGTTAGATTGGGTGTGAGGGGACATGTCTTCACCGAAAGGGTGGTCAGGCACTGGAACGGGCTGCCCGGGGAGGTGGTGGAGTCACCATTGCTGGGGGTGTTTAAAAACCTTGTAGATGTGGTGCTTGGGGACGTGGTTTAGTGGTGGGCTTGGCAGTGCTGGGTTAATGGTTGGACCTGATGTTCTCAAAGGTCTTTTCCAACCTAAATGCTTCTATGATTCCAAATTGGATACTACCAAAGATGCTATGGTCGCAGAAAGGGAAAGCCTGCTCAGGTGCCAGAGGTACTATCAAAAGAGAAATGCAGTGGGGTCTGTAGTTACTTGCTTTGAAGAAACCAGATGCACGTGAGGCCTTTATACCCAACCAGCAACACTGCCACCTATGTTAACCCAGCCTTTTCTGTGTTCACTCCTTAGGACTACTTAGATCTTGCAGCTTCCACACCGTCTGATTCCTTACTTTATGATGATGGGCTCTCAGAAGAGGAGACACCACTCGTGGACTGTAATAATGCTCCCCTCCCTCGAACCCTCCCTTCCACATGGATTGAAAACAAACTCTATGGTAGAATTTCACATGCATTTACTAGATTCTAGCAACACAAAAAAAATGATTTTTCTTCTGCACTGTTCTCAGACTCTGTAACCCCATTACAGTGTTTCTTGTCTGAATGAAGCCAATCAAAATTTGCTTGGAAGCTTTTTTTGGGTTTTTTTGTTTGTTTGTTTTTTCTTTTGGTAAATGTCAAAGTTTGCATCAGGATCATCCTTTAGTCATTTTGCAGCTGTGTTTAAAATAAACGTTTTTAAAAGGATGTGAAAATAAGTAATATGACTAGATATCATACAGTAAAAGAAAAAAAAAATCAGGGAAGTATTCTCAGGGGAAATATAAAATGCTAATGAGTAATTCAACTATCCTGTTGGGGAAAGCTAGGAACATTTAAAGTATGTTAGAATCTGCACCTCTAATTTAAGCAATAGACTTTTTTTTTTTATATATATATATACTGTTTCTTGCCATAGCTCAATGATAAGACCCATCTGCAACATTTTTCATTTATCAAGATGTATTTCTAAATTTCAGCTGCTGTTAATGCATTCTGGATCCATAAGCTGAAATGTCTATTTAATGTATCGTAGACTGAAACCCAAGTATTATATACAAAAGGTCAAAATACTGTATATAAGTATTATATACAGACTAAATCAACATGTAAAGTCTTTTGAAAATTGAAGTAACAGTGGGTATTTTCAAAATACACTCAGCTGTTTTCACGTCCTTTGATTTATTATGAAAATGTCAGTACTAAGCCTTGATTGAATGATGTAGCAAGTGTTTTTAAAAAGAACATATGCTTTCATATTGTGATGGTGAGATGGACAGTAAAAATGGTTCTTGCCAAAACTCCTACATTTTGTCTCCTGATTAAATATTCTACATGGTTTTAGATATTTACTAACATTACAGATACATTTTTTTCATCCTTCAAGCAGTATGACTTTTGAAAAGTTGGATCTTGTAGTTTAAAAGTTGCCATTAATACATGGCTTTGGGTCTTTTTTTTTTAATCTATACCCTAGCTATGATTTTCTTTAACAGGTTCCCCCAACTCAGGTTCACTTTGGGGCACTTAGCAGCCAGATTGTTCAAAGAATGCAGTAACACAAAAAGTTGCCACCGAGGCTGATGGCAGATGCTGAATGCTTATTAAGCAACAAAATCAGAATTCCATTTTGAAAATCTTGACCCTGGTACGATTCTCTGCTTGTGCAGCTGGATCAACATGGTGCTAAGCACTCTGCTTCCATTTTGGTGATCACTTGTGCCTAAACCGAGAAGCAGTTACTGGACTCAATACAAGTAATTGCATGCCTGAAATACACGTTTAAATGCTGAATCAAGACAAGAGTGCTCAGGACTTTGTTGGGCTTTACTCAGTTGTGCTCCTGGGATTTCCTGAAATTAAGCAGGGGATCCCTGGTGAGGGAGCGAGACTGTCCCCAAAACCTCACTGAAGCCAAAGGAAAGACGCCCATTTAAGTAAATGGAAATACTCTCAGTCATTGGCACGGACTTTGGATCCTGTCCCAAATAGGTTTATTAATTCTTGGAGCACTTCCTGTACAGCAAGAACTTCCTCTTGCAAAGCAATATACTGCTGCATGATTGTTGAAACCAAAAATTACGGAAAGTTGGAGGCTTATCAAATGATAAAAAAGCTATTAGCTTTTTATTACGCACACGTGCATACACACATGCGATTTTTTTATCAAGCAAGCACTTTATTTTTTCAGGGTTTTTGCCTACTTCTGAATTTGTGCTTCAAGGATTTCGAAACATCATTTATATGAATTGATTTGGGACAAAATCCAGTGGACTGGCTTAAAATACTGAAGGGAGTTTTGCCAAGGGCCTTACTGTCTGCACATGAAGTTATGGTTCTTCAGTGCAGAAAAAATTATCTGTTTTCATTTTTAGGCATGTCATACCCGAACTGGCCTGAGGAGAGCCCCGTTCCACTCACAAGATTCGATGGCACTAACTCTGTGTTTTCAAGATATGCAAATGATAGTGTATATGCTAACTGGATGGTTTCACACTCAGCGGCAAAATTTATGGACAAGTTTGATAGCTAAAATTTTCTTTGTGAAAGGTAATGGATTCCTGAGGGGAACAAAGATGCAAAGAATGGAAAGTCCATTGGCTCGTTCTTTGTACAATCAACAACTAACTTTTAAATTGGCAAACCCTTTTATTGGTAGTTTCTAAAGTGTGTTATTCATGCTGGACACTAGGATTTGTGATCTCCCCTTTCACATAACATATCAAGCTGGATAAGAGTTGTGGTTCCAGTACGTCTTTCTAGATTGCCATTTTGCATACGGTTCCATTTGGCGACTTCTTACTGCAAATGGCCTCGCAGTCTATTCTCGCTGTTTTTTAGACTAAACCTCCTGTGATGCAGCTTTTTTGGATGGGAAAATGTACTTGAACTGCTACTTTTATAGTGGCTGTTAGCGTATGACCACTTGATCTAAGCAGGAAGCACAAACAATATATGGAAGGGAGGGGGGAAACAGGCTCCCAAATTACTGAGCTTGCTATCAAATGAGAAGTGTTACGATGATGTTGGCACTAACGAAACCTGTGTCTTGGTTTGGAAGCAAACATTAAGTAACTCAATAGAGGACTTGAGATTCAACATTTCAAGTCTTGTAAAATGTATTGTCTTGTCTTAAGAGAATTTGTTTTATTAGTCTTAACTTCTCTTACCTTTAGCACAATGGAGATAAATTTGATACAAGATAAGCTGTATAGACTGATGGCAATCGAGAGTGTTCATCTGACATAATTTACTTTCCATCACCTACATCTTACTAATGTTAAATCTTGTACTATCATAATTCCTCTTATGAGTTCAAAATAGACCGTACAGGACTTTTTTAGATTGAATTCGACTGAAGAGATTTTGTTTGCATTCATATTCAGTGGGTTGGAGGAGTCCTCTCGGCTCCAAATTGGATACACTGCCATGCACAGGACACTGCCGTAATACCAAATAAACCTATTACCTTGAAAGTCATGTCTAAACAACACTTGCACAGCAAAATTGGTCTAAAACTCTACTGTTAATGAGACTATATCAAGGAAAATGTCATCGGAATTTGTTAAGGTGAAATATAAAAATGTGCTTACAACACTGACTTGATATTTGGGAGAACGATCAAACTGTGGGTTGTGTTCTATGTGGAAGAGGAAAAGTTCAGCACTACCTTTTTGTCTTTATTTGTAATCTAATATGGTTAAAGATAACTTTCTGTTTGATACAATTGTTGGGACGTAAATCCCGAGTGACTCGTTGTTAGCGTTGTGATGGTTATTCTAAATAATCCAGTTCTACCAAAGCTTGCTCCTGTCACTTACAATCCAATTTAGCTGTTTCCGGCTGTTGTTTTGTGTATCAGCTTTATGTTTCCATTAAAGTCTGTGATTTCAGAAACAAAGGAGTCAGACTGCCAAAACCCAAACACAGATTTTCATTTTACGAAAAAGTGGGATAGAAAGTGCTGTGTTGGAATTTAAATACCTGCACTGTTGGGTATCATACCGGATCCTGTCCTGGTTTCAGGCAAGCACCAAGCAGAGTGACTTTTTCTTTGTCCCAGTATTTGCTGTGTTGTGTAAATGCTAATGTAGAGTAAACAGATACAGCTATGTATCCAGGAGGGGTTCAGCTGCGATACAATGGTGGTCTTCCCTGGCACAACACAGCTCTCAGAATGCATACTTTTAAAATAAATGGCGCTGAAAATTAAGCCCGTTACATGGGCTTTTTTTCTATTGAGAGATCTATGAGAAAAGGAGAGAAAAATGGCACTTGTGGTAACTTTTTGCTTTGTCCGGTCCTTTTCCTATATTTTGTGTCTGTAAATGGGGATTCTTTATTTGCCACGAGCAATCAAGGCATCAAGATTTTTTTTTATTTTTATTTTTCCTTAAATTAAGAATTTCTTTTTATCAGCTATCTGCAGCAACAGTATTCGGCTGGGAGATGTGAAGTGTCCAGCTGCTAACCTGAAAAGCCCTGCAATACCACCACTGCTGTAAAGTAGGTGAGCGGGGTAGTAAGTGATGTTGAAATAACCGGCAGATGCAGAAAGTATCATGTATTTTAGACTTCCAGCATGAGTTAATGTTGTTTCAACCATTAATTCCTGTGAAAAATTTATTGTCACCTGTGTTATCGGCCATAGGTTCTGCATATACAATACATAAACAGCTCATCATTATACTTGCAGTGCACAATTACCTGCATTAATTAATGAAAAATTCTTAACAAGTGTTTCCTAATCCAACTAAATTTGACTCCCTACTCGTGAGTGTTGGTAAGAAATAGATTATTACTTTCAAGAATTCATTCGTATTATGAAAGCTTCTTATGTCTTCTGTGTACACTATTTTTGTAAATATTTCCCTTGAAGTGTTTCCTATTTGTTCTGTGTTGCCAACAGTCAGAATGGTGACAACCTTGTTTCAGTTCCCCATTAGAGAGTAAATGTACTTCCCATGTGGGAAAAAAAATGATACTGCAGATGATTATTCCATCGGTGCCAGAAATACTTAGGCACTTGGCTGCCCTGAGTAAAGTGAATTTGAAGGGAACAAATGACTCACCTAAATGCACAGGTTGGAGGGAATAACTTTCTAAAAATTTCTGCCAGCCTTTTCTAAATATCTGCAGAGATGACATGGTTTACCTCATCTGTGCTTTGAGTTGTGACAGATGGGGGAGAGGGTGAATCTCATGTGTCCTTCCAGTCGTTACTTACAGCAGCACAAGGCATTTATTGTAATATTCATTTCTACAAATTTTTCCAGAGGTATGATACTCAGGAAATCTACTGTGAGGTTGCAGATGTTAATCTGAAGACATTAGCCTGTTTCATATAATAGCAATTTAAAAAAACCTTGTCCTCTGAGTATGAGGTACATAATACTTAAATCATGTGGGTTTATCTACAATTTGTCATGCAAAATGTGTAAGAATCTCTACGGTTCGCTCAACTGGACCTAAGTAATTCTCAAAAACATACAGTGAAAAAACATAAGTTTCTATTCCTTGATATCTAATAATCAATTTTATATGAATAACACAAGCCTCAAAATATACCAAAAAAGGACATTGCTGCTGTAACTTTGAAAAGTTAAAAAAGAAACCACAAAGTTGTAATTTTGAAATGCTTTGTTTCAAAACTCAGCCCACCTATAAGCCCTGCGTCTCTCACTGCAGCTATGATGGTAAACTTACAACAAAATACTAGAGACGACGTTCAGCAGCACCAGCTCCTAGGTAGCGCCAAGCAACTCCCTCAGAAACAAGGTGCAGACTGTCCGTAGTGAGATAAATGGTTTGCCTTTTTCAGCCTGAGCTGTCTTTCTGAAAAAAGAACCCTATGATTCCCTAAAGATGTATAAAAGTATGCAAAATCTTCATAAGAAAACCTAAGCTGTTCAGGTCCCCTGCATCTATCTTCATCTAATTCAATTAGCCCCTCTGAAGTTAGTGGAATCATTCATGAATAAATCGGTCATAAACATTTGCTGGTCTAAAATCAAATATCCCAATAATCTGCTAGCAAAAGTACAATGGATATTAACAAAATATAACGTAGGAGTAGCCCAGGTCTACCCACCCCTAGCACAATGTTGTAACTCGTCTATCTAATAGTAGTATATAGAAGCAGGTACTAGACCCTAGAAGACAGGTAAGCACAAATGTCTCTCTAACGTATATCTAGAAGAGACAGTGAATGAAATGTTGTTCAGTATTAACTGCTTCAGTAAAGAGATGATGTAAGCTGCACTTCATATTTGTTTCTCATTTCTAATTCTTTGGGACAACACCTGTGTCTTCCAGTTATGATACAGAGAGATATAGACTCCTAATGCGTTTTGAGAAGGTGACTAGTTCCTCTCTTTTCATGGTGAATTTTTTGGTTTTACCTGATTTTGTAAAGTGTTGCATGGTATCTCAACACAACAGATTTCTTGCTAAAAATGTATTTCTTTGAGCTGTTATGAAAGTTAATTTTGCTGATAACGTTCTGAAACTAAGTAAAAAGGTTTTGCCTACCTGAGTACAGATAAGTACACCTCCTCTTAAGCTCATCTGAAATAATTGGCTCCTTCCTTTGGGCTAATAAGGTACATTTCATAAAAATCCAACTTCATCTCATCTGGGAGCTGTTTTGCATGGATTACAGGCCAATCCAAAATGGTATGAACAATCTGAGAGCATTGCAGTTGTACGTGTCAAGAAATAACTTTCCCAGTTTCTCTATTAGAGAAGAGAACGAACGAAAAGTGCGTTCATGTCCAAGGTAGTTAAAAAAATCAGTAACTTTTCAAATAACTGACAATGTAATGATTATTGTCATTAGGTACCAACTGAGAGTTCAATTTCTATCATTGCTGATATAAGAAAATGTGTATTAACATATAAGGTAACTGGTTCAAGTGCATTTTTACCTTGCCACAAGAAAAACTTTCCATTTAATCAGCTAAGCACAGACGTTTGTAGAAGTGCAAACCATTACACTGATAGCAAGTAATATGCATATTTTGAATAAATAGTGATGTTTACAATAGGTGTTTTGTTTGGTTCGGGTTTTTTTATTGGCTGCCAAATATAAAAATGGACTGGGTTTTCACAAAGCACTCAGCTTTGACCTAGGTCACCTCCCCTTATGTCCCCGATAAACCTCTGCTGCTTTTAATGGAGAGAAAGCATAGCCAACGGGCAAATCTTGACTCAAAATATCAATAAAAAAAGATAAAAGATGCTTATTTTATCACAATATCGATGCAGTGGAAAGAACTACTAGTTGCAATGGGCAGAATTACTGAATGTGGCTGCCCATACCGTATTTTAAAACGTGAGTAGGGTATGAGGGTAAAGGCGGTCACTGTAGCTGGCACACCTGTAGTTAAGGGGTAGGTCCCATCAGCCTGGCACCTGCAGAAGCTCCCATGGAAGTTAGGTTAGACCACTGTTCGGTATAAATTTCCTCTTGTATTTACAAGATGACATACAAATAAAGCATTAAGTTAAGACTTGCGGGGGAAGCTGATCTATAAGCTTCATTTTCTCACCCTCTCTGGAAGAGATTGTTATCAACAGAGCCATAAATTATTATTTCCTAAGTTCAGAAATGTGTTGGCATGTCCTGAAAGGGACATAGAGGTCCTTGGCTCAAAAGCATGTCTATTGTAGCGGGACTGGGGTTTTATGTATTGCATAATCTCCTCTACCTGGAGGACAGAAAAGAACGTAAGCCAACACGTCTTGGCCCTTAGTTTTAGAAATATGTTTGTGAAATAATTTAATATTGAATTCTGCAGACATGTAAGATTTTAATCTTTCACAACGCTGGTGCCAAAAGTAGTTGTGGAGTTACTACAGACCACACCAGCACTACATCTGCTGGACAGGAGTCAGCAGGTGAGACTGCAAAGACTAGGGGTGTGTTCTCTTTCTTCTCGGCTGTCACCCCACTGTTCCCTCACTCCCCATGTGATCCCATCTGGGCAGGAATGTGAATTTGCCCCCAGCAGACTTTTCCATATACCGAAGGGACAGAAGGATTTGAGACGGTGAAGAGACGGGGACCCCTTCTTCTATTCGTAGTCTTCTCACCACTGAAGCTTGTGAACGCACAGGCTACCGAGTGGGCAGAATCAGCAGAAACGTCATGTCTCCCAGGCACAGGCCAACGGACGGTGTCAGGGGAGGGCTCCAGGGAGGCGTGCTGGGAAGCACAGGTCTAGTCTTACACTCAGTTCTTAAACCTTGCCATGTAACAACAGCAATCTGAAGTTAAAAATGGAGGTTCGCTTTAAAAGTATAGTCCTGATCTGAACTGAGAAGTTGATGTACGTGGTAGGTTGGTACCTAATAAACAGCGTGGTTTGTGATTGTATATGCCCAGAGCTCTGAGGCTATTAAGAAAAGAGAAAGTTATTCTTACATCAAATCGTAGAATCGTTTAGGTTGGAAAAGACCTTTAAAATCGTCCCATGGGGTTGTAGCTAACACATCTCCTCCCACAGAAAGCTGTAGCTATTAAAACCCCTTGGTAGTTCCAACACTGGGCTCCCACTGTTAACCAATCTGTTTATATGATTCTCTCCAAATGTGCAATTATCACTAGCCAAAAACATTTAGATTTCCATTTTCAACAAATGCTTGGCAACAAAAGAAAGGTTTGGAAATGCCAAAACAAACCTTCTGCATCTTTAGGGGCTTCAGAGACGTGAACAGACCCAGTCTGGGTTCAGACGCAAATGAAGCTGGTTTGGTTGGAGCACATATGCATTTCCCTAAGTTTCTGCCTGATGTGTGCTGGTAGAAACCTCGTTCAGAACAACTACAGAAAGGTTGGACTGCCAAACTTCATTTTTTTAGCCCATGATACGGCCACAGATTTGAATTCCTGTAGAACCTCAGCCTAGATCTGGACATCGGTCAAACGTTGCAGTTTCCAGTCTGATATCTCTGCATTCTGCAGGTCACGTAAGTACTTGTTAAAGCCCTTATATAATTTTTCAGCTGTTCAGGGCTTTCCCTCCTGATGTGATACTAGCCAAAAGAGTTTGATGTCAGCACCAATTTTCATTTGCAACATCTGCCATTTTTCATAGCTCCCTGCCAATGCAATTTCCTGACTGAATTTACTATGCTTAAGGATGGAAGCGTTTTAAATTTTTTAAATAAAACTAAATCAAATGAACATGTATTATAAGAATTTGGTTTGCTAAGATTCTTGCTTGCCTTTATTTAGGTAAATTTTAAGGTTATTTTTGGGGAAAAAATAACAATCCCACTTCCTCTTTCAGATTTTTTAAGTAAGCCGCAGCCCAATGCAAAACAATAAAACAGTAGGATACACTGTTACTACTCGTTTACCAAATTGCTACCAATAATAAGAATAGTATCCATTTATTCAAGAGTATTTTACCAAAAAAAAAAAAAAAAAAAAAAAAAGGAATAAATTTGGAGTAACTTTATTACAACCTTCCAAGGAAAATATCAAAAGAGTGGAATCCCAAGTACACGGTGCCTAATATGACAGACGAGGAGGCTGCTTGAGAGGGCTGCTCTCATTTCTTGAGAAAGCTGGTAAAGATGATAGAAAAGTTTGGAAGAGCGTTGTGAAGACTGAAACGTGGGAAAAGCCTACGGAAATACCTAGGAGATAAATACCAGGTTTGTAGTATATTTTCATAAATGTGTATGCAGCTTCAAGAATCAGGCAGCAAGAAGCAAGTGGAGCTCATTGTTCTCCGAGATCATTTTTGTCTGGCCAGGCCTGCCAGTGATTGATCTGCCAGCAGAAGCCTAGACTGCTTCTTTCTGCTACAGGGTATAAATAATTGAGAGAGATTTTAGCCTTGAGTCAGGATATCATTCAAACACACGCTGAACTGGTTTTCCTGTGTAGAGAGGCTTTCTGAACAGTGGCCTGGTCCAGATGTAGCAAATAGAAAAGCATTAAGTTTATGCTGATTATAAGGATTTTTGTTTTAAAACGTGACTGCTGGAAGTCTCACCCAGTGCTGCTCTTCCAGGATCATTTGTTAAAGTGAACTGTGACGATTTGTTAAATACTGAGCAGAAACAGATGATGTGGGGTTTTGGAAAAACACTACTGAGAATATTTTCATTTATACTGAAAGATATTTATCACCATTTGCTATGCACAAAGATAAAGTAAGCAATCAAATTAGATTGCAGCAAGTTGTCATCAGAGACAACATTTTAACCAAACAGAAATAATGTTTCTTGAATCATTTTGACTTGCTTAACTGAGTCTCCATTTTGGTTTACGAATGTTACAAAATGTGAAATGAAGGTTTTGAAATGCCAGGCCTTAAACTAGAGATTACTTATAATAGTTACCATTTCCAACGATAATTGTGTATTTATTAGGCAACACAGAACACTATTTGTGGTATTAGACCTTGAAATGCAGCAATATGAGTAGCACATACTATCTTTATTGCTATAAAAGGCATCGGACATAAAGACCTTGTCCTACAGGATTGGAACATCACTCAGGGAAGCAGAGGGAAAGGTACTGTACTGTACCTTGCATATCGCCCCTAGAATCCACACTTCAAGAGAAAGCTCACAAAAATACTGCATCCCCCTCAGCAGTTAAACAGCACCTCCCTATGTGTCGCAGGTAAACACGAGTCCCTAAATTACTCTGTATACTGGAGTTAAATTAAACCCCGAGATTAGAGCTTTTAGCCTACTTGCTTATTCCATGCAGTCCCTCGGTGCTTCCTCATCCCCAGCGTCAGGTTCGCTGTGCTCTGACCTCCCTCTGCAGCGTGGAGGCTGCGGCGGGCCCGGGGGAGCTGGGACAGAAAGCTGTGCTGCTGCTGGCCGTTACCCATCTCGGGCAAGGGATGCCCAAGGACCCCTTCCTTTTGGCACCACCGCCTCCTCCCGGAACCCCAGCCCTGCTGGGGTTTCCCCGTGTAAATACCCCAAGTAAGTGTCATCCTAATTGCCTGTTCTGCTTCGTGGCTCGTTATTAGCTGGAGGGCTCGGGACATGCTGCTTGCCTTTAGCCCGGGTCTTACCAAACCTTAGAGCCAGCCTGTACCAGTGCCAGCTATGAAGCAGCAGGCTTGTGCCCAAGAGATCAATGTTGAAGATGTTCACCCCCCACAAACATACACAAAATTAGCAGCAGCCTGTTGGCATGCGCAGGTTAAGCAGGTGGGTTTTTTCACCTGCTATACACAGCCAAATTTTATAATTTGCATTTGTAATGTACATCCTCACGTTTTGGGTGTATGTCTAACTTTAACACAGCCTGCACACCGTTTCTAAGATGCTTGTGTTGCAGAAACAGACAATTTAAAAAAAACAACAACTTTTTATGTCTGTACTTATCCCGTCATAGATAAGATTTGTTTTGAAAAACAGTACAAGTCTAGCACAGTCACAGAACTGGTAACTGACATTCTTGAAATTTAAACTAGAAAGAGAAAAAAAATGGAATAGAAATGTCATTTATAACCATTCAATTCCATCTAGTAAATACTTCTGAACCTGATATTTCTTAATTTAAATGGGGCACAGCTGCCAGATCATGTCTTTCTCATTCTAGTTCTAAAAATAGGAGCAGGAAAGGAGAAGCAGGAACAAATTTTCCTTGCTCTTGAGAAGGAGTGGGAACAAACTGAAGTGAATTTCAAAGTGTTTTGCTATTCAGTTCTCCTATGATTGCATTTCTAATGTTAAATCTTGCTTCAAAATTAATTTGGAGTCCCATTTTACCGACGGATGTAAGCCGTTGCAAGATGCTCATTAGCAAAGCTTTTTCTTAACAAAGATAAAGATAAAACAGATAAGTAAAAAATTGGAGAGGAGCTTTTTTGACTGCTAGGAAGGTAGTGCAGTGACGTTTGATCCTGCCTTTGCAGATCAGTCCATCTTTACCAACTGGTTTTGTAATGATAATAGTGAAGTCTCAACAGCTGGCTTTAACACATTTAATGAGCCGCTGTTTTTATGCACCACAGGAACAGATGCTGATTTCCATGAAAATCTAAACATAGTATTTTCAGCTCCTCAGTTGAGGTATGGTATTTTCTTCTGGTTGTCTGTTGATATTCTGCGGTACCCAGGAGGGTCCCTCTTGATGAGGGACCAGCGTACATCTTACCTTTCTTTAGCCTTGCCTTACACTGTTTCAACATCGTAAGAATTTTCCAGCCATTGATAGTAAAGCACTACTAATAAAATCAGTCATAATGTGATTTTACTATTATTTCCAAGTTATTTTATGGGAGGAACAGTTTACAAATATGGAAAATGTTGCACCTAAAAACATTTTAATGATGTATAGGCAACAATGGGTGGCACCAGAAACGAGAGAAACAAACATAGCTTATTTTATGAACTGACTGGAGTTTGGACTCAAAGGAAGGGAGACGTTTTTTGGGCAGTGACAGACAAGCCTGGAGCTACCGCTGGCAAAAGATACTCCACTCCGGAGTGGAGTGGGTACGTATTGCCAGGAATGGGCCAGCACAGTACAGACAATGAATGCATGAGAAGTTTCTTTGTTTCTGGCCCAGTCTGTTGCACAAAGAAATGAACACCAGCTTTGTACTAACTGTTTGCTAATCTGTCAGCATGGGTGATCGTCTCTGTACTGTGCCTCCTTACAGCTTGGTCTTTATTTTGTGTGGAAGGTGGTGGTGGGTTTTTTGACTGGTGGACAGGCTCAGTGGGTACAACAGATCATGCAGCAAGGCATATTAAATACTGATATACTGAAAATTTTGTATGAAACATGAAGCATCTCAGATGAAGGAAGCACAAATATTTCCCTCTTATGAAGATACTGTATTTAATGTAGATATTGATCTGAATAGCTTGAGCTTTGGTGCACGAGGTTTTCAAGTACAAAAAAGAACCCAGCCAGATAACCAAGCAAACGCCTTGATAAATTATACTGTTATCTTCTTAGGCAAGGAATGCTCATGAAAGATTGCTTGGCTTAAATCTCATCTATAGAATGATCTAACGTATTTATCTTTCTGCATCTTAGACAGAGAAATCTATGGTTTAAAAAGTAATTTAATGGGACTGATTTTAAGTATATTACTTTATAGTTTCAAGAGGTTACTGTTCTGCTATACTGGAGAAGGAAAAAAAAAAAAAAAAGGAATGTGTCGGTTTTGGTATGCTTTGCATAATATTGAGTCCTCTAGTCAAAATCCTCCTAATGTGTTTTCCATTCTACGTACAGAATATATACAGCTGCCTGGACTTGTTTCAGGGATGCTTTATAGTCAACATATTTGTGTCAAAATTGTCTTCTCTTTTTAGATAAATGCCTAAAGTGCTTCTCGGTGTCATTAGACGAGAAGCTATACAGTAAAGGTGTCTTGGAATAGTCAGAAATAAACCCAAGCAGAATTCCAGCGCTACATATGTGGATTATTTTCCAGATGTGTCGTAACTGGTTAGTCTGCTGTGATACCCTAGTGCAGTTGCAAGTGAGCGGTGGAGCCCTGGGCATACAACCCATTGTGCCTGCCAGAAAAAATAAGGCCACGTGGCCAGGAAAAATGATCAGCTGCTGCTGCAGAATATTGCCTGCTGCTCTCAGGTGGAACAGGCAGCGGAGCCCAGGCACTTAACGCAGCTCCCTGCAATTCCCCTTCTGCATTCTCATTGCTCTGCAGCACAAACAAAAGTGACGCTCATACTTCTTGTACAGTAACGTTTCTGGGATCTGTTTGCTACCATCAAAAAGCTCAGAAAACACTTGTGGCTAACAGTGACTACATACTGATTTAAAAAAGAGGAAGTTATTTTAAGAGATTGTATCCAAGCAATTCTGATATATCCTTCCATACACTTTTCCAGATGCCAAGGCCATTAATTAAGTTAAATTATCACGATTCAAAGAAAAAGCTAGTGGACTATGGTAAGCATTTTTGTTACCAGCAGAAAGCTTTTTCAGATAATAGATAAAATTAAATCTTATTTACATTCACTTACAGCTGTGATTATATCAGTTAGCTTTTCTGATAGGGGATGTCTTTTGTTTTCAAGAATGAGTAGAATAAGTACTGAGCCTGCTTTAATTTATAGAAGGACTCTACATTAAACTTAAAGTCAGTTGATACTGTGGTTGGTACAGTCTGTACAGGCTGTTTTCTAACAGGAATTTCTGAAGGGAAGTGATTTAGCAAGCATGATCCCAAAACAGCAGGAAAAAACAATCTATAGCAGTTAATTTCCCAAGCATTATATAAATTATATGCTTCTGGGTCCAAACTTTAGTACACTATCATACCAAACAATTAGTATTTATTTGGTACAAAACCACTACATAAATAAATGTAGTCCTTCAGCATTCAAAGACGTAGAGGCCAAAAGTCTAAGCATTGCCAAAATCAAAATGTCGCTACGATGCAAAATAAAAGGGAACAGTAACAGTAAGTATAGGAAGATTACTGCATGGTAGAGTTCCTCTGGTGTTCTGGGACAAAGTAATGTTACATACACACCATGTCTCCTAAACCTATTGTAAGTCAAGAGATTATTTCAGCCCCTAAAGCAGTGAAGTAAAGTAGCCAGACCTTCCAAGCACCTTTAATACTCATCGTAGATGCCCCATGGTAACAATAAGACAGTAATGGTGTCCTTTTCACTTTGGGAGGCGCACACAAAGCGAGCCCCCAGTTAGCCTTTTGGTCACCTGGTTGACGACTACAGTGTTGTCAGCAGAACCTAAGGTCAAGGTTAGCATTCCCCAAGCCAGAAATAAGTTAATTCTACTGCAGCACACCACCTCTCCTATGACCCCTTATTTCATTGCCCATAGCAACAAGATGTATTTGGACAGGGCCAGTGACGAAAGGTTATGGAATATAAGTTAAAATAAAAGCTCAAAATGAGGATTTTAAGGGAAGAAAATATAAATCAAGATGATTAAAGTACTGTAGGATGGTTTATTTCAGTCTATGAAAAATTCTTTGTACTTGTGGCTGTGCTGTTCAGTATCTGTTATAAATAATCTTCAACAATTAAAACAAGGATAGAGAAAACGGCTTCACATGGAATCATGTTGGAACTGTGCCATCAGTAAGGCTGAGCTGTGGTATTTGACAAAGCGCCCTGTGTCAAGGCAAAGTAATGACTATTGTTTGGCAATTAAAGCTCTGAATTTTCAGGCAAAATAACAGATCATTTTTCTTATTCCGCATACACATTTCATTTCAGCTCGAGAGGATAAGAGAACAAAAATATCCACTGTTGAAGGATTGCTTTTTTTCCCTTTCTCCTTTGGTCTCATTTACGTTACTCCTTCACTTTGGCATCTTGTTCTCAGATCAGCTCCTCTCTTCCACACACCCTCCCCCATTGTTTCTTCCTCTCCAGCCCACACATACGCTTAAAAAAAAAAGGGGGCAAGAAAAGAAACCCAAAACCACTGGAGGCTGGAGCTAATGCTGTTCTAGAAAACTCTCCTTTCTCAAATAAGCTATCGCCAGCCACTTCCTTTCCCCTAACTGTACCAATTTAAGAACAGCGTTTACCATAGTTTAGCAAAACATTTTCCAAGTCTGTCTCGGTGTCTCTAAAATAATCATCCTATCATAATATTTTAATAGAATCCAAAGCTGTCACCTGTGTATATACATTTACTGATTTCAGATGCTAGGAGGTCTGCAAATACCTCTCTAAGAAGAATCCCCAGGCTGAAATAAATTGTATATTCAATCACAGGCATTTGCTAAATTTTTTATTGCCTGCTTTATTCACAAAAAAACCGGGAATTCCTCTGTAGGCCTGTAAGACTAACTCCAAATAGGAACTACAACATCTGTCAGCATAAATATAGGTCTGAGCTGTGAAGGAATGTCTGATCTTTGAATAGCTCATTCTGAGAGAAGTGTCAGGAAGTTATACACAACATAACTGCAAAAACATCGTTTTTCCTGTTGCGGTAGACCTCTTATACAGCGATGACCATGAATACCCAAATTGTTATTAGTGGAGTTTTAGAAACCTATCTTTCTTTCCTTCTCTCCATCTGAAAAAAATTAAAATAGTCTTTCTGGAAGTGAAGGAACTCTAGAGGAAAATGGCACTCAAAGAAGTAGTATTCTGTGTACAATCTCCTGTAAGGTGCTGCAGAGATCTCTCCGTGTAGTGGCAACCAGCTCTTGTGCAGAAAAGCGGTACCTGGGAAGCCGTAAGGATGGTATTCAGAGCCTGGTTGCTCTTTGTAGACTGACCAGTGGGTGATGCAGGGTTGTCACAGTTTGTTGGAGATCTATATTGTAGCGTTTGTTAATGAAGTCAGTAATTTCCATTCTGTTACCTTCTCGTACTTCCAAATACTAGTATGTCTACAGAACACTGCAGTCTCCAGTATCAGTGAAATAACACAGGTGTCGAGTAAACTCCTGCTGATTTACCTCAACACAGAAGCCACACAGGAGCTGATGGGTACTCAACAGTCATCTGTAATATGCAATACTGAAACTTCGCATGAGGTCAGGTTTAAAATAGTAGTATATTTACATACTGTTTAAAAAAAAAAGAATGAACCCATGTGCAGCTAGTTTCAGGAACAACTATGTGAAAATCTATAATCTTCCGGTAACTCCTCCATGAGCCCCTTCAAATATATTTTTGATGGGTACCTAACTTTGATGATCCAGTCCCATAACAAGCTTCAAAGGATAGGAAAGGGCGTGCATGGATGGCTGGGCACACCAGCCTCATGTGTGTTCCTGTTAATGGACCAGTACAGTGAAGTGGAACCTGACAACAAAGATTAAGAACAGGGTTCTCAGTTCACATGGGAAAACCCTGTCTATTCAAAATCACCGTTTATTTAAGGTATTCCTTGGAAAGACCTTTCTTGTCTAAGGGCTGGAAATCTAGACCTAACAGACCAGGCCCTTGGACACCCAGCCCCTTCCCAGGCTGTGCGGTGTCGCTATTTATGAACAGGTCCCCCCGTCTGCCTGAAGACAAAGGGCTGCTCTGTGCTAAATGGGGTGCAGACCTCAACAGAGCAGTAACGGGACAGGGGCGGCTGCCTCTGCTGCCGAGACCATCGCGTGCTCTGCTCTGGAGAGCACCGAGCGCCTGCCTTTCAGACAGGTGAGCAGTCGCAGGCAAACCAGCAGTGACGTCAAGTGGGGGGTTGCACGTCTTTACAGAATGAGCCTTTACTTGCTTTTGAGAAAGCAAGATCCTGTTTTTGATGAGTGGGGCCAGAAACATTTGATATATGGTTGTGAAAGAACTTTATTATAATCTCACTCGCCCCCTGAGCTGTTCTTGGCCTTAGCCTTTTAAGCTGTTACAGGCCACCCTTCACACAGGCAGCTGAACAGTGCATGAGATCCTAAGCCACGATTCCTTTCAAGTCGATCCCTGCAGAAAAATAAAAAAAAAATAATAATATAACAGAACGTTCTGGAAATAACAGAACTGTAAATAAATATTCAGGTAAGTAGAAAATAATTATCAGTGAATTCTGCATGTGGTAGGCCCTGCACCTCCAGCATGAAGGCCGCATCGCTGTTCTATGGTTTCGTTAGCGCTGCAAAACTCTGCATCGCTGAGCTGGTGCCGGACCCCTGTGGCTGGCACAGGACATGTGCCGCCCGAGCCCGCCGGTGCCTGGCTGTGCCCAGAGAAGGCACAGGCGCCGCAGGGCACAGGACACCACGCGGCCTGCAGAGCTGTGCGAGACGGGGTGGCAGGCCCAGCGCCACGCGGGTCCCCAGCACCACAGCGGCCTCCCCGTTACCGGTGTGCAGGGTGTGCCCAGGGCTGACACAGCGGCGAGGGGCCCGGTGCCAGCCTGGCAGCGCTGGCCGGGGGGCTGGGGGTCGGTGGGCCCTTCGTCCCCTCACGCCCCCGGCAACACGCCACGCCGCGGCCTGGGCCGCTGGGGTGATGCACAGTCGTGCCCAGGCCCGCGCTGCCCGGCAGACGAGGGTGAGGCGTTACCGGCCACACGCGGGTGCGAGTATGGCCCTGCCAGCGCTGCCGCCCGGCACCGGGCTGCGCCCCGCCCCGCCCCGCCGCCTCAGGCTGTGCGGGAGCCGCCGGGCCGGGCCGCCCCCCGCCCCCGCCGCCGCGCCCGGAGCAGCCCCGCCGCTGCGCCCCGGGCCGCCGCCACGTGTGGGGCGGGGGAAGGCGCTGCCACAGCGAGGCGGAGGTGGCTGCGGCGGGGTCCCGCCCCGGGGGCGGTCGGGGGCGGCCGGTGCCGGCCCCTTTAAGGGCCGCGGCGGAGGCGCCCCGCCCGCCCGTTTCCTAGCGCACAGGAAGTGGGGTCGCGGTTCCGCGGCGGGGCCCGAGCGGTGAGTACGGCCGCCCCGCGCCCCTCCGCCGCCCCGGCCCTCCCGCTCCCCCCGCTCCCCGCCGCGCTCCTCGCCCGGCTCCTCACCCGGCTCCTCACCCGGCTCCTCCTGCCCTCACCTGCCCCCGGCCCCGCCGCGGCCGCCTCCCTGCCGCCTCTCTGCTGCCGGCGCAGGGTGCCGGGCAGGCGCCCCGGGAGCCCGGCGGGTAACGGCATCGCGGCGGCGCCGGCCCCCGTCTGCCGGCCGGGAGCGGCTCCGGCGGCGCGGAGCGTGTGTCGGGGCTGAGCCCACCCGCGGCCGGGCTGAGGGGGGGCGGGTGCGCTCCCGGGCCGACCCGGGGCCCCGCTGCGCCGGGCGGGTGGCGGTCGGGGGTGTGGGCCGAGGCGAGGGGCCGCCGTACCCCGGGCGGCTCTTGGCGCTGTCTCTACAATAAAATGCATCTCTGCCCGCTGGCGGGCGCGTTTCCATTGTGTGAACTGGCCTTAAGCGCGCTGGGGAGCGCGGCTGCGGCGGTGCACGCGTGGGGGGGCCGGGGCGCCTCGGGGAGCGGGGCCGTGCCCCCCCCGGGCTAGCGGGGCTGCGGGGCCGCTCGCCCGAACCGCTGCGAGCCCCGGTGCCTTCCACCAGCGCAGCCCCGAGCCCCCCGAAACACGGGGCGTGAGAGGGCGCTGAATTCTTTCCAGTGGGATGTTTCAGACTTGCTTGACTGTGGCTTGTGTCTGCTGCTCTTTACCGGCCGGGTTCTCGCGCAGTGGATTCCGTGCTCTTGTAAACCCGCAGGGGTGGAACGTTTTGATAGGGAACATCAAAAAAATAAAACTGTGTCGCCGTTACCGGCCTGTTAATCCTGAAGCAAACTCGTTTGCGGGAGGAGCGCTCCAGCAGAAACGGGCTGTTGCGATCTGCAGGGCAATTTTTACAGCTGAGCATACAAAAAGCTAAACTTGATACTACATGTTTTCAGAGAAGTACTATCCAGATCTGCTTAAATAACATTTAGTTTATTCTGTGGCTTTGTAGTTTGTTTTTGGTTGGGTTTTTTTTTTACCCCCTTGTAAGTCCCTTAATCAGATGGAAACTGAGACACGGATCTCTTCTGCTGAGCTCGTAGATGATGGGTGAGTGCTGAGGGCAGCCTGCTGCTCTGCCGGGCCGCTCAGGAGAGCTGCGGAAAAGAGCCAGGTTATTTTAACAGAGTAAATATCCCTCAACCAGAGGTCATACGGTAAAAGACCTTTTTTTTGGTGACTGAATGCCAGGACCCACGGGTGAGACAATTTATTCTTTTCCAGCATGCACTAGCTGGAAGCTCCTATCCTGCTTTAGTGTGTTTGAAGGAAACTTCTGCCTTTCCTTTATTTATTAGCTAGACAGTGAGTCCTCAAACACTGTTAAAGACAGTGGCTTGGAAGTATTCCCAGTAGCTGTCCGTGGAGGGACATGCGTTTTGCGGACCTGGTGTTAGCTATGAGCCTCGATTATACCCTGAGGCTTTTATAGGAGACTCTCTGCCAGTAAGTCCTTGTCATAAATACCAGGGGACCCACATTGAGTGTTGCTACAGCACCGCTGTCTTCAGCTGTCAGGAGGCAGAGAATGGAAGGAAGAGCAATGATTTTTGAAGTACAGGACTGTATGGCACAAATAGAAATTGTTTAGCTTGTCTGTTCCTGGAGGAAACACATGAAAACTTCAGTGTGATTAAGATTAGATGATTGTGAATAGCTCTTTCCCTTCTTGATCCCATGACTTTGTTTCAGTCTCTTCCTCAGGCTTAAAAGGGGAAGAGAGGGAAAAAAAAAAAAAAGAAACAGAAAATCCCAAACCTGTCATTAGGGCTACTGCATCATGGTAGAAGTTGCACTAAATTATTTTTGATTTTAAATTCTTTGCTTTTAAGTTCCAGCCCTGGGATATGGGTCTTCCCAAGTCAGTGAGAAACATCATCTGAGAACATAGTTAAATGACGAGTAGCTGTGGTCTGTTGCCAAGAAAACCCACAAGCGTATCTGGCACAATAATTTGTACCCCTGCATCACAGTCTGCTGCTGTTCTGCTTGCCAGAAGTGTTCTGTGGACCTCTTTGTAAAAAGGATCACCAGAATGACCTGAACTTCTAAAAAAAGATAAAACTAAACATTGGGCAGGGAGGGTATGAGAAATATGAGGCCAGGTTTTTTAACTGCAGAAAAAGAATTGCACAACATTGTTCTTAACTCTGAAGCAGTTTGTCATTCTGAAGCAAGCTTCATGACTTGCAATATTTTTTCTTTAAATAATGCTGAGGCAGGATCACGGAGGTGGGATGAAACTCAGGCTTTGGGTAAGTGCTGGAACCAATAATGTGCTTGGCTTCCCGTTAGCTCATCTGACTTCTACTCTCTTAGAGGACCAGCCCTCCAGAATGAAAGTATGGGAAGAGACCATAGTAATCTTGCTTCTGGAAAAATAAAATAGCAAATACACAGGGATTTCAAAACACAAGACTTTCTTGAGGGGGGTGGGGGGGAAGTTTTTTTTTTAAAAAAAAGTACTCAAAGGGTGTAATGGAATGAAAATGCTTCAGGAGCATAATAGCTTTTGTAAAAAAGAAAAAAAAAATACTATGCTTTATCTATGCAGCTAATGATGTTCTTGCAAGCCTAGTACTGTAAGTGGGGAAAAAGAGATCATAACTCGCAAGGTGTTCATAAGGAAACATAATGCTTTTTTAAGGGAAATCTGAGTTACAGCCACAGCTTGTAAGAGGAATTTGTAGAAGAGCACTTCTCACTGTCTGCCAGAACAGTTTCATTCTGAATGATGATTAGAAAAGCCCAGCACATCCATTATTATTATTGCATATTAGAAAAATCTGGAAGTTTACAATGACTTTAATACTCTTAATTTCTTTTTTCTGAAGCTCTTCTGGGGAAAAAAACCAAAAAAACATTTCTGAAGGCAAGAAAAATTCTGGAAGTTGCAGCCCTCCTTGTCATGAGTGTCTTCTGGTGCGTAAGGAGTGAGCAGGATACTCTGAGGCCTTTTGCAGGTGTGTCTAGCTGCTGATTTCATCTAAGCCTGTTTAAAAATTTTTGTAGTAAGGTTCAGATATCTTCTGTATACCTAATAATGCAGATAGGTGGGTTAGAGCGCTTAATGGTTCTGGAGTATCTTGTTCCTTGTTGTGTGTCTAATCTAAATTGATGATTCTGATGGTCACTGCTAGCTGAGAAACTTCTTTTTAAAAAGAAAGAGTAACTAGGTAATCGTTGCAAGCTATATGTAGTCACTAAATAGTAGAGGTTCAAGGGGAAAGGAAAATGGCCTTTTTTCCTAATCCTGGAAGACTTTGCTGCATGTGAAGATATGGCACACTAAAGCCTATGTGAGAGGCTTCTGTGCTGGCACAGGCCGTCCACACTGCTGCTCCTGTGTGTATGGTAAGGCTGGCAGGAGACACTTGCTCCAGTTGTTTCAGAGTGGAGTACAGTGGGAAGAATATTTTGGAATGATCTCTGCTTTACCTTGCCTGTTTTTAAAGGCTTTTTCCATTCACAAACTAAATGCTCTGGAGCTCTGATTTGCAAGCTGGTAAAGCTGGCTAGCCATTCCAGGTGCTGCGAGTGCACATGTGAGTGCTGGGAAGAGTATCCATGGGATGAGTGTCAGTGTTGCAAAGCAAAGTTCAGAGCATCCAGATACATGACTTGAGGCGAGGAAACTATCATGTGAGGAAACCTTGCAGGTACTTTTTTTTAATCTAGCCATTTCCTGCCACTCTTAATCATCTCCAACTGTAACCAAAAATGACTGTAGTGGTTGGCCTGTGTACTCGTTAGTGTCTGCCTGCAGGACAGGTGCCTTCCAGCACCGTGCTGTTGGGTCTGGTCACTTCCTTTAGCCTTTAACATGGTCCTGGGAGATTCTTGGTGTGGATCCCGTCTGCCTCCCTGGCCGGCAGCGGGGGGTGAGCTTGTCTCCTCAGCACGTGTGTTGGAGGATCATGTTGGTGGGTGGCAGAAAGGACAGGTCTGACGGAGTTTTATTTTCACCTTCTTCCTCCTTTGTATTATTTTCACTGGCAGAGTGGGTGGATGATAAAGGGCAGGTCTGTCTCACTGTTTCTCTTGCCCTTTCTTCCTCGCCCGTACTGAACAGTGCTGTTTCACTGGTGAAGCAGCTTCTGGAAGAGATTCCTTCTACTTCATTGTGCTGGGCTTTCTGGTAGGGAGGTCACATAGGGCAGCTGTCTGGAAAGCCTGGATTGCCACCTGCCAGCCAGCATACGTGTCCTTCTGGTGTCAAAAGTGGGTCTTCCCATCAGCTTCTCCACTGTGGCCAGAAATGACCTTGAATTGTCTATGAATGCATTACTGCAGTAGTCAGAGGGGTACGCGTGTTTACCTGCAGGAGTTTGCCTGCAAGTACACAATAGGTGAGTGAAGAAAAAACACGCAGAGCTGGAGCAGCGCAGCTGACTGGGCAGCGTGGGGATGGCGGGGCTGATGCTGGGAGAGGGTCGGGTGGGCAGACACTTCTGGCGCTTGTTCTCCCAGAAGCTAAGGGAACTGAGTTTACTCTTCTCTGGCATACTGTGGCAAATATCTGTTAAAAGGAAACCAGTATTCCAGCTGTAAAATAGAAGTAAAATACTTTCATGGCTAACAAATTCTCTGCAGACGGGTCCTGCCACATACTTGGTGGCTGTCACTGGCAGCAGTCCTCTCGTTGAGCTGAACATAACTCAGGGCTGATTCTCAGGTGTTCAAAGGTAAAATAACGCAGAACAGCTAGGAGTTAAAGGTACACTTAGAAATACAATACTTGCACATACTAAATTATTCCAAGTAAAACTGCTGAACAGCTTAGGGTTTTTTATCCCTATGTAGATATCTGCTTCACGTATTTAACTTTGGTAAATGAATGTCGACCACAAAAGGAGGTTAATGTGTCTGTACTGTTAATCGTGCTTTTTTGTCAAGACAGTAGATCAGTGCTTGCGTCAAAGACCAAAATTGTAGGAGACCCGAGTTCTGCACAAAGCTGTACATGAAGCTAGGCTAGTTCTGTATTACTGTATCAGGATTTGGAAATCAAGGTGACTAGTCCCAGATAATCTTGTAAGGAAGAGTGCAGCTGGCATCTGAAAAAATTATTAGGGCCCGAGAAAGACATGGAAGGACAGTTTCTGGCTTGCTGGCATTTATTTGCAGGAAGCTGTGAGAGTTTAAGGCCGATGGCTGAGGTGCAGCTGTACATAGATGCTGCAAATAATTCTGTTTGTAGATGTTGTGGGTGCATCCTATGACATTTATCATGTGATAAATAATTCTAGCAAGGTAGGTAACCACACAGGTTTTCTGCTACTTCACTATGTGTATCTGGTCTTTGCTTATGTGTATCTTCCCCATAGAAACAGTAGAAATAAACAGTTCTTCTGGGTTGAGTTTGTGCTGCTGTTGCAAGGGCAGGCATTGAGCGGCGGTGCACAGGAAGCAACTGAAGCTCCTTGGGTGTGCTGCTGCGTTAAAGTAGTGGAAATGCATTGAAGCAGAGCAACGAGGTAAAGGAGCATGTGTCTTGAAGCACACTTGGAAAACAGAAAGTGCTAGCCTTGAGCCCAGTTTAGAGTCTCTGGAACTATATGGAGGGCAAAGTCATCCGTTTCTATGCAATAAAATCTGTCCTGGAAGAGTGTTTTGGGTGATAGCTTTCAGATGACTTGTTTTAGCACTTCTGCTGTCTCTTAAAGGTTTCCTCAAGCAGTGGTGTCAAAAATAAGACATTTGTCAGCACTGTTGCTACTACTCGCAGCCCCAGGGGCAGCAGGTGGCTTGCATGTCTTCCTAGTGCTCTGGCAGAGTGGAAATTAAGACTGCTGAGTGATGGTAGTTTTGTCCGTCTTTCATGTGATCTGGGAGCTTCTGATATGGGTAGGAGTCTTCTGAAGAAGAGATGTAGAATTTGCAAGGTAGGAGGATGAATATTGCTTGCAGCTGGTGCTGGCTGGACAGAGGCTGGTGTGACTGGTGTGCCAGCCTCTTCCCAGCACAGCCTGGAAGCAGGGCTCCAGTAAGATGTCTGTGCAGGGCAAACTGCCCCAGTGCTCCCAGTATTTGGAACAGAACTGAATTCTAACATGCAAAATGCTGTGTTATCTGCTATGAAATGCTAATAAATATGTTTAAGTTTTTGGTTTTTTTCTTCAGATTTCAGACATAATACAGTGACTTTGAATTTTTGCATTTCACCCTTCGGAGTTGCTGCTTTAGTTGTGTAAGATCCCGAGCTTCTATTAGCATTTTACCGAGCTAGATGGAGAGGTGGAAGTGTGATAGAGGTTTCAGTTGGCTGTCTAAAGGGACAAGAGGATAAGGTAACAAAACTTGAAAACAGGGTTCAAGTAACATAACAGAAGTTCCTGTCAGGTAGGACCCATGTGTCAAATGTGGTACTTTGAATAGTCTGTGACAAGTGTCTGTGGTACTGACCTGTATGTCCCTGCTGTGAAGCAAAACTAGCAAAAAAAGTGGAATACGAGCACAACAGAGGAATGGCACAAGGAACCTGCAAAAACTCAACAGAGGTTTATAAAAATTCCTGGCTTCTCTCCCCTCTGAGTCACGTTCATCTCTTCCTGAAGAGGAGGAAGGAGGGTCCAAGTGGTCCAAAGACTGACTTCAGGGACTTAATAAAGAAAACAGAGGGGAAGCAAGGTAATGTGAAGTGTTCAGTGTTTGGTGTTTGTTTTTCATACTGGTGTCTTTTTCAATGCAAGGCAACTTTAAAAAAAGAAAAGAATATCAAGATAGATGGTTCTGACAAGCTGTTAGCTTCTCTGCTTTCAGTGAAGCTCGGTGCTGCTAGTCCTTTAAGAGTAAGCTAATGCTTAGTTGTAATGTCAAATTGAAAAATTACAGATGACATAAGTGCATCTAGCTGTGCTTCTGGAACACACCAGATGTTTCTCAATTGTTTGGCTTCCAGCTTTCACTTCTGGTGACACATTCAGGCTGATATGTTTTGCTGAAAGCAGAACGTAAACTACTACACTGATTTTTAAGCCATTCTAAAAATATTTGTAGGTTGTGTTCCTCCTTCCATCTTAGTTTCATGGACCAAGCAATAGCAAAGTGATCCCCGTTTTAAATACCACATGTGAACTTAATCTAGCTGATTCAGTGTATTTAAGGGAAAACTTCAGGGTGATTGATTTTCAAGGCAGCATTTTCCTCAGGATTTCTCTATCAAATTGTATTTTAAATTGGTTTTAGGTATTTTAAAACTCTCAAGCCAAACTACCAGTGGGACAGAATGCACAGAAATGCCTTCCAGTGGTCACTTCAGGAGTTTTATTGCTCTTCAGACTTGCAGTGGAGAGACTTCTATGCAAATATTGCTTGGTCCGGAGTAACATCTACCCCCCCACACACACACCCTACCCTGCTCTGAATTTGGCAATAAATTTTAACTTTAATGAGAATGCTGCGGTGATAGTATTGGGTGCACAGTCACCCACTTAAACGTTTCTATGAAATTTAAATCAATTGCCTTTATACGTTTCTGCTTTTAAGGCCGGTATTAGTAGAAGTCTCCAGACTTTAAAAGAAATTTGGGTGCTCTTGAGAATTTAACTTTCACTAGTTTTGCTTCAGCTGCCATGGTGAAAACAGTACAGCTCTTACCATAGAAAAATGAGAGAAAATGGGAAGAAAAATAAAAGTATAATTCCTCCACAAGATTAAGTCTCTTAACTGTTTTTTAAAATCCTAGTTAATTAGCTGTGCAACTGTTAGAACAGCCTGGTTAAGAACAACTCTTTTCCATTTCGTCTTTTCATAGGGTAAAAAAAGAAAACTGTATGTGATAACCACCTGTTAGGTACCTTTGGGAGCCTCAGAGGGAATCTGGTTTGCTCTTCAGCGTTTTCATATTTGCTTTACAAGTGTAAGGGAACTGGATGCGTGACCTCGCTTCTTGCCTCCCATTTGGTTTGCAAGGTAGCTACTTCTGCTTTTGTTGCCATTTCTAGGTTGAGCTTTAGCAACAACCAACAGGGTAGGCAAAGTAAGTGTAGTCATGTAGTACTGCTCTTCCTTTAATTCCCTTACAATAAGGGGAAGACTTGCTTCTCTAATTTTGGAGTTTGTGGGTTTTTTGCTGAATTTAAAAAGAGGAATAGTGCCTACAGCCATGCAAAACCCGCAAGCTAAATAATATGAGCTATAGGAGAAGGTGTGTAAAATAGAAAAGTTATTTATCTTATGGAAGCTGGAGGTAGTGAGTCAGGATAGCTGTTCAAGAGTAATATTAAAACAAGCAAGCAAGCAAAAAAGCCTCCTTCAGCTAGTCTTCCCTAGGACATTTTACCTAGCTTCTTTCTTGCCAAGCAGATGGGTCCCTTCATAAAAACAGTAAAGGGACTATGAGTTGACTTCTATTTCCTGGCCTTATCCAAAGTGGGATAATACTGACCAGTGTAATTAAGGTGTAGCTGGTTGGGTTTCAAGTTCCAATTTCAATTCAGCAGTTCCCAGACAAATGGGCTTGCTCTGGCTGCACTGAAGCCAAAGCAGGGCTCCTATTCATAAGCTCATTGCTTATTTTGGATTAGCAATAGAGTAAATAAAGTGAATAACATTGTTCTTTCATTTGTCTGCTTCACTATTTAATGGATTTAGTTTTGTGTAGGAACAGCAAATGCTGGAACAGTATGACAACTTGCTTGCCTCTCTAACTTAGAGGATATAAAACTGCTTCAGCAAAAGGCTGTTATTTTATTTTTTTACTTGTAATTTCTCAGTAGATTATGTAAGAATTGCATTTAAACTCTTTCAGGGAAGTCAGTGTTTCCTTCGTTTGAGGATGACAGCATGACTGCTTTTTCCAGGGACTGTTGTGGCAAAGATTTCTAGCAAATTTCTTTGTAGCAAAAGTTTCTGTGGCAAAACCATTTCTAGGTTGCTGGATACCACCTTCTGCTTGCTTTTTCTGAGAACGGAGATGCTAAACCCCGTATTATTTTCTATTCTGTGGGCTTGGCATGCTGATTTATCTTTTGGTCAAGTACGTGGGGTGAGAAGGAATATGTGGTGCAGGGGCATGATGGGTGTTATGCACAGCCCTGATGGTCTCTGTTGCTGTTGTGAAAACAAATGCCGGTGAGCTTGTGGGAGATGGGGCAGAAATTGCAAGAGTGTTTGGAAAGGCTGTAAAGAGCAAGACCTACTTGGTCGTTATTCATAAGCTGAGCCTATGTAGGCTCAGTCTCATGATGGATGAACTCCACTATTAAAATGAAGCCCTGCTCTTTCCTGTTTTCTTCTTAAAGAAAGTTAGGATAAAGCATGCTGCTTCAGTTGCATCTCCTGAAAAGATGCAATTAATAAACAGCATCTGATCCTGGCAAAAGGCAGAATATGTTATCGATAAGAATTTGTTATCGATAAAATCTCTCTCTAGCGTTGAGAGCGAGTTGATCTATTGCATGCAACAAGGGAGATAAGAAACCCCGAGTATCTTCGCTGTGTACTGAAGTCTCAAATGTGACAGCGGAAACTTGTGGAGGGCTAGTCGTAATTTTATTTTGGAGCACAGCATTTCTGCTGGCAAAAACACAATGTTGCTTTTGTAAAATAAACCATTTGCATAGGGAATATTTTTTTTGAGTAATAAATCCTGTGATTGTTGTTACCTGTCACTGCAGTAACTCCCGTGCCTGAACTGTTCCTGGTGTACTGTGGAGTACTACCATGATCCTTGTGCCAAAGGCAGGATTTTTTTTCCCTTCCCATTTAGAACTAAACAAATGTCTGAAGTTACCTATTGCAGATACGCTCCAGCACTTTATAATTCATCACAGGCTGTCCCTAATGTATACAGTAGTTCTTGTGTTGACTGTGTGGTGGTTTGTTCCCCCCCTGCCCCCCCCCCCCCCATGTCTTGAACTGAAAATGAAGACACTCGGTGATCAGTATGCAGTCATCGTTGTCCCCCCGCTGCCCCGTGGGACTCTGGTTTGGCAGTGTTTACCAGTGGGAGTTTATAACAAAGGAAGCAGAGGGAGACAAAAAGCCCCAGACCTGTGAGTGCGTAGGAGCAGAGCTGAGCGGGCGGGTCAGCGTTCTCCTGGGCTGTTTGCTGTGAGCAGCCAGGGCAGGCTGGCCGCAGTAACGCGGGTGGCTGCATGGCTGGTACTGCTTGGCGGCTGCAGCGTGTCCGGTGGCCATGAGCCTCATGCAGCCGTTTTTCTTATTTATCAGCCAAATGGAGCTGATAAGCTTACAAGAATCACAGATTTTTTGGGTAGTTAGGTCTGCTGGAGAGCTGATTCTGTCACCTACTCTCCCGAGGCAGATGTCTTGTTTTGGGTTTTTTAACTCTTGGGCTTCTGATGTAGATCCACAATGTCTGCAGAAGTAGCTTTCTGCAGGAATGGCTCTGTCCTGCTGAGAAGCGCTGGTGTGTGCTCCTGCAGGTTCGGTCCTATCCAGTATTGCCCACGTGAGCTCACCAAGGCAGTGTGCCGTGTGGTGGGAATGCCGGGAAGGTACAGAGGACGACATGAGGAAATTTTAATGAAAATCTTAAGAGGTAGCCAGAAGAAAAATTCACTTTAGTGTGTTCTTGGATAATGTTATTACAAATCAAATGTGAATGTTGGGATGGATTGGAACGGTGCATTATGCTCTAAGTTTTCAAAAAGTTGAAAATAAGCTGCAGCTTGTGCCCGATGCAGTTGCTTTACAGCGGGCAGTGGTTGCAATGTGTATAGGCAGAACTTCCAAATTCCTCAGGATTGATTATTAAACTGGTAAGGTCTAAAATACTTTTTGGTTTTGTTTTTACTTTCCTCCTGTTTTTCTTGAATGTAGATCTTCTTTCCATAAATTGATAGTGGCTTTCAACTGCTCTCCTGTCTAGCAGTGTGTATGTGTGTGTACGCACGTGTGCTTGGGAGGCAGAACTGTGGCTGAAAGCAAATCACATGGTGAAATTGTGGTAAAAACATGTTAGGTAAGTCAGTCCAGCGAGGGTGAGATACTAGACAGAAGATTATTTTTCTGTGGGAAGTGAGAACCACGGCCCTTAACTGTTCTCGTGGTTATTTTTTTTTTCTTCTTTGCTTTTCCCTTTCTATTAACCTTCCCAACAGCTGAAAAATCTGACTTTGGTACTCATTTGACTAGAATTGTATAATAAAGCCCTGAACAAATTTCTTTGTGTCTTTTCTGAGGCTATAGCTCAGGGGACTGCCTAAGCAGAGGTGATGATGTGTTTCTGTGTACTTAAGGTGTAGTTTGAGGTTTCTGACTCTAGGGCTTATGCAAAGATTGTCTGTGACAGCACAGACGGCTGGCTTGCCTCGTGTTCGTTTCAGCAAGTGAGAAAATAGCTGCCTGCACGGTGTTTCTCTATGTTCACAAGGAATTTTGTCAGAATAAGAAGGAATATTCAAGGGATGATATTGGGCCTTAGGTTTTCATCGTGTAACTCTCCAAGGAGAGGAGCATGTGTGTGTGGAGGGGGTTTAAGACAGTGAATATCCGTGGCATCTGGGTGAAACGATGAACAATAAAATAACTATGAAAATCAGCTGGAATTTCATAAGCAGCTAAACTATGACCATCTAGGGCAAGCTGAAGGAAAAGGAGATGCTGGAAGCAGAACATGCTAAAATGAGGAATGTCTGTAGTCTGGCATGGAGCCAGGTGCATACTGAATTAGGTCACTGCTTTAAGTGTGAATGTTTCCCCTCTTTAGAAAGATGTACTCATCCTTTGCAACAAAGAACCAAAACAGAATGCTAATACAATAAAAACAAATTTAAAAGCATTTTCAATTAGCATGCTGGTCTATTCCTGTGTGCTTAGAGAATCAATGAGCTCTTTTGTAAGGAGCAGAAACATTTCCATAGTTGAATATACATAAGGCCCTGGAAATGCAGAAAGAATAACAACCAGTTGCTTCTGGAAAACTTGCAAATCTTTGTAAGCATTGTATAAGTCTGAGAAGTCTTGTTCTTTGGAGGTCATAGGGAATGTTGCAAATAGACTCGTTTCGAAGGATTAAAATAAAGTGAAATACCAGTATATGCAATTTAAAGGTTTGGAACTTGATCTTTAAACACTAAAACGCTGATCCCAGGGACTTCGGTGTGATTACTTATTGCCAGGTAATCTTATTGTTCTTTTTTATAAACTGCAGAACGTATCATGTGAAACTGAATTGATTTTCTTATTGTGATTCCTGGGATCCTGTGTGCTTTTGCTAATTCTGGGGTTTCACAGCCTGCTTTCTCTTGTCATCTTCTACAGCCTGGGAGTATTTACTAGAATTCCTAAAATAGTGCTGTGCCAGACCTAATTCATATAACATTTGGGTTGCAAATATGCAAAACTAGTGCTTTTCTGAAAAGGGAGGCTACTGAAATAGAGGGCTCGTAAACCCTTCTTTTCTGATAGCATGAGAATTAAGGTTTTTAATTGCTTCACTCACTCCTTGAAGGATGCGAGATTAAATCTGTGTCTGACTCCTTTATGATGACTCTTCTCAGCAGAAATAATGCTGGTGGGGGAAAAAAAAAGTCTAAATGGACTCAGTCGCCGCTGCTTTACCAAAGTAACTTACCCCTTCAGCCCTCTGTGTGCAATTTATAATTTTAACATTGTGTAACGGAGCTGGTTGCACGAACACCCCTTGCCTTTAAGGGCCCCAAGGAAGCTGTAGTGAGAGAAATGACTGTTCTTTACGGTGTCGCTCAAAAACTGCCAAGCAGGCAAGGCCTATCTCTGTGCAGAAAGGCTGTCTTGTTAATAAGGTTGTCACTAGCTCACTAGAAAAGGGTTTCAACTAATGAGGGAATAATTAGAGCCTAGTAGGAAAAGCACCAGGAGCTCTCTACAGCCCACCACGTGTAGTTTCCATTGCTTCAGAAGCGGCTTATTGTTCCTGTTCCCTAAGCACCCCTTGAAGGCAGTGCTCCACAAAACAGCCTGCTGGTGTAAATAGGTGAAGTGCCAGTAGGAAGGCTCAGAAATCTGCAGTTATTCATAAATCTGTTGTTCTTGCCTTGGTGATGCAGTGCGAGCGGCGAGTCCCTGCGGAGGCATGCTGACTTTCTTAATCCGTGCTTACCATGGCGATGTACATTTGGCCACGGTTAAGAAAGTTATTAGGAACAGAGTTGTTCTTTCATTGCCCCCTGCTATTGTCTGGGGGAATCTTAATCTCCCTGTACATTGTGTCCTCTTGACACCACATTAGGAAATCTGTTGTCACTTGCTTCTAAGACGTGAATGAGACCTAAAGCAACTTAGTGACTCATCAAAGTTGAACACAGGGCGATTTATTGGTAGAGCGAGGATTGAATCAAGGCTTGCTAGGCTAATGTCCCAGCTTCGGGGGTGTCTGTTTGTCACTTAACAACAGTTACTGATTGTGTAAAGCCCATGGTGGTAGGAGGTTGTGTGACGTAGTCGCCTTTAAGTTACAGGTTCAGTGGGAACCAAATCTGGCCGTGGTTTACAGCTGCTTGCACTGCCCGTTACAAACTGTACCATGGTAGCCCAAATAATCTCTTAAGACAGTCTTAACTAGAATTATTAACTCCTGCTTTCTAGTTCATGCTTCATTTTCTTTCTCTATCCTGCAACAGGGGGGAGAAAGGTAAAGGAAAACCACAAAGCTCTCTTCCTTGTGCCCTGCTGAGCTGTAAGGCTTAGCCGTGTTCCCTGCCCTGTCCCCGGTACCATTCCTGCCCTGTCCTCTGTACCAAAAGCATCTCATCAAAACTTGAAAGGCTGATTTCTGTAGTGGTACAGTAGCTGTGTTTGTGTATGCAGCAATGCAAAAGTGCTGCTGTTCTTGACAGCAGTAGTAAGATGTGAAATAAGGAGTGAAAAATAGATGGGACTGGATTTATCAATATTTTATACAAGTCAGGTAGTTTGATCATTTTTCAATATGCCTTGACTGATCTAAGATGTGCCAGCATTCTGCAAGGAATGGCTTTAGTACACTCTAGCATTTGTCTAAGTTTAAAGAAACGTATGGTTCTTTACGTTATTAATTGTGGCTTAACCTCTTGCGGTCTTAACAGAACAAGAAATCAGGAAGCAATGTGAAAAAACATTGGGCAACTTTGTTCTAAAGAAAGCTGGGGGTGGCATTACATCATTTCTGTGAACTGGTTTTATCCTCTACATTGTTTTTTCTTCTGTCTCCCTTGATTCACCACATCTGGACCCTGGTCAATAGTCTGAGAATACATCTGGTGTTGATCGCTCTTCGTAGGCATTTAACTTGCATTTATATAATGTGTTTGTGCAGTGAGGAGTGACTAACTGCTGTCTTATTTGGGCTTAAAAAGATGTCCTCTAGAATTCAGTTGATAAAACTGTTACTCATTTTGTACCAAAGTGTCTGGTAGCTTTATGTGAGTTTGAAAAGCCTGAGTTTTGGGTAACTTATTGCCTTTAAGCTGCATATATATCTAATTTATTTGGTAACTGGGTCATAGGCAGGGACTTCAGCACTAGGAGTACTAGTAACTGCTTCAGGCAGTCCTGTAGACTTCAGCTGGACAACTCCAAGGTGTGCAGCTCTTGCAAAACTTAGTGTGCATGACTTGCGTGCAAGCTTCGGATCAGCGATCGCAGGCTCTGGTGTTGGTGAATAAATTACATTGTCTTTCAGGCCTCGTAATTGGAGCTTTTTTGCAAATGAGGATGCTGAATGTTATGATACCACTGATACGTGCTACCTGGTTCTTATTAAAGCAAAATCCCGATGCTGGAAGCCAAATGGGAAAGGAGAAATGCCCCAAGGACATAGGGGAGAAACACTGCAAGGTGTTTGTAAACATGTGGAGTGCATCGTGGCACTGTGACTTGTTTGCAAGGAACAGGGGAAGATGGGGTTTGGGGCTGCTGGCAATGTTGGATAACAATCTTTCCCAGCATATATGAAGAGTATCGAAGTGGGCAGTTTTTTTTCTAATCTCCTAAGCATACTGGAACTAAATTGAAGCTACTCGGGTCCCACAACTTCCCCTGGACAATAATGACACAACACAGTCAAGATGGATGTAGAGATAGTACATCCCTGGATTGGATAAATGTTAATGAGCTTTGCTTGTTTTAGACAACCAAGTTTTAAAGAGAAATATTTTATTAATGTTTGAAAGTGGCCTAGCATGCATTGAGCTTATCTCTTAGCTCTTTTTGCTGTCATTGAAGAGGGCCGCTAGCAATTTAGTGGGCTCATTGCTGGGTAGGATTGCTGCTGTCCCCCATCTCACGGAACTGTGGCCTTTTTCCCTGGGCTTTTCCTCGGAGCCGGTTTGGCCAGCGGTGTGAGAGGGTGAGCCGTGCAGACGGGCTTCGCCTCTTCACGCTAGCCCAACCAAACCAAGACGTGGAAATGTTAGTGAATGGCTAGTCTGAGGCTCCCTTTCATCAGTTGCAAATTGGGATTTGAATTTAAATTTCTGTTGAATTTGACCTATTCTGAAATGCTGTTCCTGTGAACTTTAAATCTGCAATACTTTATTTGTGCGTGAATAATTATTGCCTAAAAGATATTTACTTAAAGCAAATGGAAACGCAAGCTGCTGCTGCTTCAGAGTGGTTCTTGGAATATTTTTTTTTTAGTTCAGAGGAGTAGGAAGGGCATGGGTTTTGTTGGTGTGTTTTTCCTCCCACAGAGGAAAACAAAACAAAACAAAAAAAACCCCAAGAAGGAATGGGGGAGTTAAAGCAAATAAAACTTGATGAGGCTAGAAGAGCCCTTACTGCTTTAGCTAGCGATGTGAAAAATGGATTTCATTAGACTGTCCATATTGCTATTTTCCAGACACTGTATCAAAGGGAATCACTGGTGGGTAATGCAATGGAAAGGAACAATGTTTTCTCTTTCTCATTTCCCACCCCTTCCCCCAGAAGTCTTTTGCATCCATGTGTTATGACTTTGTTCCTGTATTTTCCAAATGACTGGCTGCTTTGTAGTTCTAATGTGCACCTTTCTTTTAATTTTAGGTTCTGTCTTCATTTTGCTGACTCAAACCGCAGATTCCAAGGAAAGGAGGGGAAGTGGAATAAAATACTCAAGTGCCAAAGGAGAAGCCAGACTAGTCGATGAAAGTTACTGTTACTAAGCTGTAGACTGCTCTCACTTACACATAGCGGGGGGAAAAAAATTGCTGTTGGTTCAAAGCTTATAAAATTACTTTTGCAGACTTTCCTCACTGAACTTCAAACAGGCAAAACCCCTTCAACTGGGGCTGAATTAGGAAATGGAAATATGACTCCTTCCTGGTGTCTTCCATCTTCCTCTCCCTCTGCAGGGTTTTTTGTTTGGGGTAGGAAATCCTGAACAAATTGTATGGCGTCAACCAAACTTGTAGTTGATGGTTATGGATGACCTAGGAACTTCAGATTTGTGTCTCTGCAATGACACCCGAGTAAGGCAAAGGTTGAAAACTGCTCATCAGCTACTTTATCAAAACCTGTAGTAACTATTACAGTCATGCTTTCGCGCTCTTTCTAACTTTTGAACTCTGGGGTGATGCTCCCTGGAAGGGATGTGCAGATAAGTCACCTTTTTGGGTTGGAAACAGCAGTAATTTGAGAATGCCCAGAAGAGGCTTAGTAATTCAAGCCAGGACTCGTTGGCTCTTAGTGGGCCTTGCTTTACTATTCAGTTTAGTCTTGCTCATGTATTTGCTTGAGTGTGCTCCACAAACAGATGGTAATGGATCTCTACCGGGTGTCGTAGGAGAAAACATGGGTAAAGAATACTATCAAGCTCTCTTGCAGGAACAAGAAGAGCACTATCAAAATCGAGCTACTAGTCTGAAACGTCAGATTGCCCAGTTAAAGCAAGAACTTCAGGAAATGAGTGACAAATTGAAATCCCTGCAGGAAAAAAAGAGCCCCAAGGTCAATGGTATGAACTACCAGGGCACCAAAGAACAAGCACCCAATGATCTCCTAGAGTTTCTTCATTCCCAGATTGACAAAGCTGAGGTGAGCATGGGGGCCAAACTGCCTAGTGAATATGGCGTCATTCCTTTTGAAAGCTTTACGTCCATGAAAGTATTCCAGCTGGAGATGGGGCTCACTCGGCATCCGGAAGAGAAACCCGTTAGAAAAGATAAGCGCGATGAATTGGTGGAAGTTATTGAGGCTGGCCTAGAAGTTATCAATAATCCAGATGAAGAAGATGGACAAGATGAAGATGATGGAGTAGGAGAGAGGCAGCTGTATAGTGAAAATGATTTCATAGAAGGTATGTGTATTACGTGCTTTCCAGCCCATTAACGGAATGTCACAGCAGGCATTTAATGATGTTTGTATTTTTAGGAGTTTTACCTACTTGAATATAGCCTTGAACAGTAATTACACAGTAAGAACTTTTGTTTCTAATGATGAGAATATTACTGTTTCATTATTTTACGTTTTGAGTGAGGAGCAAGAAATCCATTTCAGAAGAAGGGCTTAGCAAAAGAAGTGTACGGGGGAAGCTGTATCCGCTTAAAATGCTGAGGCATTCATAATTGATTGTAGCTGAATTCAGTGTGACACAACTGCTTGTGGTACTAAATAACTGAAAGACTTCCAGTGGAACTGGTGGCAGCGGGAGGCAGAAATCGATTCATGCCTCTTGTTCCAGTGTGGTTAAGCTATTCAGTATGAAGCTACAGGGTTTTTCTTCACTCATTTCTATGCCACTTTTAGTTCATATTCAGGCTTTTGACTCTTTTTTTTTTAAGAGTTGGCATGCTCAAGTCAGAGGGAGAGCGTTGGTAGGCTAACGTGTTCTGGTCACATCAGCTGAAGAACTTGGTGTCCTGAATAGACCCTTCGTGGTGTATTAGTTATGGGGTCCTCTAAGCTGTGTGACCTTGAACTGTTCTCTTGTTCTCTCTCAGTGCGTGTAAGTCGAATAGCAGAACACAGATTACTATAAAAGCAAATATAGCAGTTACGCTTTCAGCACTTAGTGACACCCTTAGAAGATGCATTAGTGACAATTCCTATAGAAGCTGGCTTTCAAGGTAGAGCGTAATGCTGATGGAGATAAGTATTATAAAAAATGGCTCTAGTACCTCTCTTGTGTTTACAGTATTAAAAACAGTTCATGCTGCCATAAAAACCCAACCAAACAAACCAAAAAACCACCGCAAACAAACCCCAACAAAACAAAACAAAAGTTGGACCGTATTATAAGAACATTACTGTAAAAGGGATCCTGGATCTCAGCAGTACTGATGTCTGCACTATTAAGCAAACATGCTGGAGAGAGGTACTGTTGGCCTTGAAATAATCCGTTCTTTCAGTCTAAGATGATGTCATTGGTCTGTAGTGCAAAAAGTCTCCGCTTTTAACAGCTACTGTGTTTAAAGTTTAATGCAGGGACTCTTCTTCCTTCCAGAAGGTGGGGTGGGGAATCCACTCAGCAGTGTCTGTGTAACACAGTCAGCGCAGTGTTAGGCTGTTCCTGCAGTTTTCACGTAAAACTATCCTGTTTTATCTGGAGGTGGTCATTCTTGCAGTCCTCTTACTGATTTCTTTGTATATTAATTGTGCAGCTGCTTTTCCTTTGTTTTAGGTACTGCTTTACGCTGTAGTGGATTTTTACCATTACTAAAATAGCAGTTTATTGTTCTTAGTGGATTGCCTGTAATGACTGAACACCCCCAAGAAAGCAGGCACATTTGGGACTGTAGGACTGTACTTTGTAACTCTGCCTCTATTCACACCCAGTATATTGATAATTATTTTTGGAAATCAAACTCATTTCCTGTTGCTGTAAAGGCAGTCTCTTCAAGCATACGGTTACAGGAACTATAGAAAAAGTATTTTTATGCTGGTGCTTGTATGGGTATGTTAGCAGGAACCATACATAACCACCATAACATGGTATGTTAGCCATGGTGACACACATCAGTATCTTTTTTCAAACAGTTTGTGGGTTGTGTGGGTATTCTCTGTGTTTGTATGTGTGAATACTACTGGCTAACTTAAACACTAGGCTGGAAAAAAAAAAAGGTTGCTTCTGAATATTAACACCTTTCTCCCCTGCCCCCCCCCCCCCTTGTTCCAAAACTCAAGAGGTGAGCAATGGCACCACTGGTGGTAGTACCTGCAGGTCACTTGCCCTACAGCACTGCGACTCTAGCACGCTGCCGCCATTGTCACTTTGTGCATCCTTGTTTTGATAGAAGTCCAGTTGGAAAGCTGAGGCGTTCCTATTTGGGAAATACTACTCCCTTAAGCTGTCATAAACTGGTGGATTCAGTTTCACAGTGGATTTGGTGTATCTATCGAAGCCCCAACAGGTCCTGCTACTGTCCTAAGAGCACAACTAAATTGTTTCAGATTAGCATTGCTCACTTAGAGAAACAGTTTGTTAAAGCTGGCTTGAGTTAAAGCAAATAGTTGAAGTTCTGTATCCTCTTCAATTGCTGATATTTTGTAATATGTGATTTAGGACTAAGAGTAGAGTTTTCTGCCGTTTGAAACAGGAGGCTGAGAAACTTGGTGTGTGGATTATTTTTGTGGGTTCTAGGGCAAAAGAGAAAACATGATAATTAATATGTAACCATCATGTTTTACGCTTAATATAAACTGGCTTTGCTTTTGTTCTGACTTGCAGGAATTTTTTTCTCAAAACTAACGCATACCAATCTACAAAAAAACCACAAAACTGTGCCACAAGTACAAGCTAAACTAGAAAAAGGCATTTTTATTCTAGAAGTGTTCTAGCTTCCTACCTCAGCAGGCTAAATTTTCATGTAGGTGAATCACAGCACGGTCAGGGCTGGAAGGGACCTCTGGAGATCATCTAGCCCACCCCCCTGCCAAAGCAGGCTCACCTGGAGCAGGCTGCACAGGGTGGTGTCCAGGCGGGTTTGAGTGTCTCCAGAGAAGGAGACCCCACAGCCTCTCTGGGCAGCCTGTTCCAGGGCTCCGTCACCCTCAGGGGAAAGAAGTTCTTCCCCATACTCAGAAGGAACCGCCTGTGTTGGAAGATGTCTGGTTCTGGGAATTATGTCAGGTTTTTTTCCTAGACTTGTGAAGTGCTAGGCTAAACCTTGAGCTATCTAATCTTTCGTGGTATGTACTTCCAGGTGTATTGGGAAATCCTTAGAGAATTTGGAGTCCGTAGTAAGTTTAGAATCTCTTTTCATATAGGCAGTTTTACCTAATGGTATCTCTTCATGTCCACAGTTCTTCCCCAGCATTTATGTTGCTTCTGATGCCCATCAGTGAAATAGCACTGTTTTGTTCTGTAAAAGCATCATTGTGTTTTAGGATTTACCTGTATTGGAGTCACTTGTGACAACAAAGACTAAAAACATGAATTAAAAATTAATCTGCCTTCTGCCTATTTAAATTTGTTTTATAAATAGAAATCCGCTGAATAAACTTTTCTGAAAAAGTGCACTTAATTACACAATAATACATGGTAGTCTCATTCTACTGATTTATTTTTTTTTATTACTCTAGCACTGCCTAGGACCAAAGAACTTCAAAATACGTGCTGATGGATGCTAACTCCCTTGTTGCTGCTTTGTTTTTTTGGTCTGTGCCCTCAATTTAACTGTTCGTGCAGCTCCTTCACTGCACGCTCAGCCTCTGTGGTCTCTACATGAAGGAAGTCTGACTTCTCCCAGTGGTGCAAGGAAGCTGTAACCTGTTCAAGTGTTATCCAAACTGATGTCGTTTTTTTTAGTGTGGCAAGACAAAGTGATGATGCAAATCTGTTTTGGAATTGTCATTAGGCAGAGCTGCCACAGCCACACTGTGGCTATTGGCAGGTTTCAGGGAACAACACCAAGTAAAAAAAGTTAAAAAAAGAATTTGCAATGTAACTACAAGGATACTTTCTGAAAGCTCCACATTATTTTTCACAAGGCTCGTTTGGCTTGCCCTGCTGATGAAGAGAAAATCAGCAAGTTTCTCAGCTCTGTGGGGCTCTTTGCTGCATTGTTACCTTTCCTTGTTTTGCTGCAACCCAGAACGAAATTTCCAGAATTCTAATATTAACAGAACAAAAATCTGACCTTAAAAAGTCTTGTTCTGCAGTTGTTGTTTGAGAAGCACTTTGAAGTTTTTTTCTTAATATTTCCATTTGATCTAAGTGTATGAGAAACAGGAGTATGCTGTTCCCCTTGGATGAAAAATATCCCTGGAGAAGATAAAAGTTGCAATATTACATATTTTCACAAATGAAGGGGCCTAGGACTACAAACAATTAATCTAATTGCTGAATTGGGCATTCTAAAATAGCCCTGGATTAAAAATAGATCTCTTTGGGATCAGTGTTTGGTAATATAGAGAAAAAGAGGATAAGTAAGGTGGGAAGAATATAGTAGTATTGCCTCTGTCCGTCCTCTTTCTTCAGAAGCCTGTGATACAAAGTCTTGAATAGTGATGCAAAACTGCCTAAGGAGCCTTCATGGACATCTGTCTGTATGTTTCTATCAGTGTAACTGGTTTATTTGGGTTATGTTTATCAGTGTAATGGGTTCATTTTGTCAAGAGATTAAAAGTTCTTCCATTGGGTAGATATTTAACCTTTAGAAAACAGAGGCTTCCACATATTTTCAGCAGTTAATTATCAATTAGCTAATGAAAGTCTCATTATTGAATGTCTACCAGAATTCAAGTGCTGCTGTCTTGGGTCCATTTCTCCTGCTTCTGTGTTTCCGGTTGGAACTGGGCAAAGGCCAGAAACTATGTTTTGGTCTGAATCTCAAGGGAAGACTCCCCATCCATCCTTGGCGTGTTAAAATAGATTATCCCAATGCTGCGAGCTCAAACTCTTCGTGAGTCCTTGCCATCCACAGAACAGTGGGGGCTGTTTGGTATGCGATCAGCCCCTTTCAGATGTCCTGCATAATACAAACTGGTCAGTGTCCCAGGAACTTCAACAGGATTTTAATACACAAAAAAAATTAAAAAAAATATGGACATAGTCTTAAATTCCTTGGACACTTTATGGGTAGCTTTCTTGGTAGTTGTAAACAAGGTAAAAATATTTGAGTATAGGAGAACAGCTTTTTTGGCTTTGATAGCAATTGATCCCCAGTATTCCTAGATTTAATTTGCTTGGTGAGAAACAGAACTTCTGTGGGGGGAGTAAAGCTTCATGGACCAGGAGTAACAGCTGTTAAATTATTTCTGCTCCTTTTTACCTCCTTGCTTATAGAGCTCTGTTTTGGATGGCAGCCAGTGTATGCTAGCTGGAAGGTGAGATAGCAGCTTTTATTACGTGAGTCAGTCCCAAGTGTTAAAAACCTGAATACATGAAAAAGTAACGCAGATGTGGGTTCTTTTTCTGGCTGTTCTCAATTCTGGCTTCTGTGTATAGAAGCTTTAATCCTATAAAAGTGTTCAGATTAGTAGATTACCTATGGAGGTTAGCTCATAGCAAGGAGAATGATTTGAGGAGCACATACTTAGTATTTTAAATAAGTGTGGTGCTGGTAGGATGTTGAGATTCAAGTTAGGAATCTTCTATTCCAGCAATTGAATGTTGGCAAGGCACTACTCAAATTTGGACTTGCATGTTAAGGCCTTTATGAAGCTACAGCAGTGTTTTTTTGTGTGGTTTTTTTTTTTTTTTAAAGTTACTTTAATCTAGAAATCTTGGTTCTATACTGCAACTTTCTGTTGTAGACTGACGTCTAAGCTTATCCTTTGATTAAAGATCAGCTATTGCCAACTATGACATGCTTTTTTGAAACTTCACTTGCATTATAAATGGTGTTTTTTGTCTGTAAACAGCTTTTGGATCCTAGATAAAGGGGTACAGTATGCAATACTGAATGTTACTTTACGCGGGAGTGCCGGTACCGGGTATTTGCTGTGCATTGCGTGCGAGTCGTCAGCTGCTGCCGTGACGCAAGAAGCTGTTTTCAGGCTGCAGCTCTGGACTGCGCAGCGCAAAGGCTCGGAGCGGGAAAGGACTGAGAGGGATTTTGGATCTTTTTCTGCTTCTAACAGGCCATGCTGCGGTCTTCCATTGTTGGAAATGCCCTTTTCATATGTGTAATTAATACTGATTAGAGACTGTTGTGCTTTTCCTGAGCATTAAAATGTGGTGCGTCTCTTACGCAGCTCTGTGCTCGCAAAGGAATAGATGTGGATTTCTCTCTCTTAAAGGAGTGCACCGCAGAACTTTGTTCTAAGGATAAAAAGCATTCCAGCTGGAAGGTTAGATTCAGTCACTGTTAACTTCCAGCGTGCCGGCACCAGGCTGGTGTGCTGCACCCCATCTCCCAGAGACCCCACATGGGAGTGGGTCCCCATGCGTGGCTCGCCCCGGGGACAGTGCCTGCTGGGGGGGTGGGAGCTCCCAGTGCCGGGGGCTGTGGGGCGGGAGGAGGGGGAACACCAGTGAACACAACTGGGTTTGGTTTGGAGATGGAGGCTGCGGCAGAGGGATGCGGAGGGTGTTGGGTAGATTTAGGGAAAAGGAGGCTTTGTAAAGGGAGCCTGGGGTGGGCAGGGGAAAAGTTGGGGCAAGGTGGTGTGTGCATCATGTTCCTTCTTGTGTTGGATGGGAGGGAGGGAGCACGGAGGAGTATTTGCCTGGAGATAGGGAGAGAAGCAAAGCTGTAAGATCACTTCTTTCTAGTTCCTGAGATAGAGCAGCTTGGGTTTGTTTGTCCAAGTTTGAGGGCTGCTCCCTTCACGTATCTTGGCCCCCCTCGATTTCAGCTGTGAAAAAGACAACAGCAACAAGAAGGTCACTGTCAACAGTGGGCACAAAAGACAGTGCCTTGTGTCGGCAGAGCAGTGCTGCTGTGCTGAGCTCTGCTGCCTTGCTGGGTGGGAGGCTGGCAAGGATTTCGGCAGCTCTGGTGGCTGGCTGGCAGGAGCAGAGGCAGGTCAGGTGCCTGGGAACGTGCTGGGAGCATGGTGCGCGGGCAGGGGTGTTCCTTGCCCTTGGGGATCCAGCTGTTCATAGCTCTCCCAGTAGCCTGCCTGGCCAGCTCCACTGGGAGCTGTTCAGTTGACAGCCTAGTTACGTTTCTTCTGTAGAATATTCCCTTTCCTTGTGGCTGAGAGAGGAGAGCAGAGGTGGGATGAGTATAGGGCAGTTCTGTGGGAGGAATTTTCCTGTCATCACTTCATCCTCTCAGGTTAGCGTGGATAGGGGATGAACAGGGCAGAGCTCTGTTCAGTCGAAGCTATGGATGAGCCTTGGTCTTTTCCTTCGTGGTGTAAAATTAGAGAGGCTGTTGGCTCAACTTGCTTCCTTAACAGTCCTCAAAATCAAGGGACTGTGTTCTGAATGGGTTGGATTTTCCTACCTGTTAGGAGTGAAATCTCTCTAAACAGGTAATCCTATTTACAGAGATCTGATACTGTTTTCTCAAAGTGCTACATCTATGTAGAAATGTCCTTAGAGGACGACAGCTGTAGTAAAACACCACTGTCTGTATTTATTGAATAGAAAGCACTGTAGCTAGTAGTCAGCAGTGTAAACAATGTTAAAGCATTCCAGCATTTATCACACATGGTATTTTTTTTAGATATCACATTTCAGATTTTGCAGGCTTTGTCAAGCGAGTTATTGTGTCGTTTGTTCTGCCCACAGCTTGTGTTGTGTTGATTGCTGGCCGGATGATCTCGGCTTGTACTGTGGGCTAGCTCACGGGAAGATGCTTACCGAAGGGCTTGACAGCAGGCAATATTAGATTTCAGCCATCCTTTTCCATAGCAAATACTTGGATTCCCTTTTTGTTGGGAAGACCCAACTCTTAATTCGGCCTCAGAAGTTGATGTAGGACCATAAAACCTGTTGTCGTCTCTAAGAAGCAGGGGAAGCTGGAGTTTGTTTGAGATGGTTTCTCAGGTCTGGTGTAAGAGGGTAGGAGGATGATTGTGATTGCTAATGGTTTGTGGATTTTTATTTATTTGTTTTTGAAAAAACCCAGAAGCTTTGCCCCCAAAGCTTTATTTTTCCCTTCTTTGTAGTTCTTAGGAAAAACAGTGTTTCTGAAATACAATTGCTGGGATCTTTGACTTTACGAATTACTTGTGTGACTTATTCTTCAGGTTACTATCGTACAGAAAGAGATAAGGGGACACAGTATGAGCTGTTTTATAAGAAGATGGATGGCATGGAATACAGACATGTCACCTTGTTCCGACCTTTTGGACCCCTCATGAAAGTGAAGAGTGAAACGGTCGATATTTCTAGATCAATCATTAACATTATTGTCCCTCTTGCTGGAAGAACTGAGGCATTTGCACAGTTTATGCAAAACTTTAGGTAGGTGCATGAGATTATATAGCGAGCTATGTTGCTGACTTTCAGTGTTTTGTTTCCTTTTTGAAATTAATTCCTGTTCTGGTGGATTTGCTACAGAACTAATGATTCCAACATTGTGTGCAACTGCCTTGGGATGTTTGCAATTGAACCTATTGTATGGAGAAAACATTCCTTCTAAAAGGATTTAAGAGGTTCTCAGTTTGCACCAAAACCCCTTTTAGACCAAATGCCAGGGGTGTTGTGAACCTGGACACAGATGATCTTGGACATAATTTTTGTATTTACATCAGCTTTTGAGCTCCTTCCTATAAAATAAGGTGTTGGAATGAGACACACAGTATTGGAACCTTCCAATTCAAACAGGATAGCTGTGGAAAGAAGAGGGAAAACATCTTTCCTTGTTTTCCTGAGAAGCTAGTTGAAGTCTGTCCAGAGTACTTAAATCTTCTAGTACTTTTAAATGCGATAGCTTTTAAGTACCTGAAGCTTCTGTTGTGTTGCAAGTAATTTTTTAATGTCAGCTTCTCTTTGTGCTTATAGGGATGTGTGTATTCATCAGGATAAGCGTGTTCACCTCACAGTGGTGTATTTTGGACAAGATGGGCTATCAGAAGTAAAAAGCATCCTAGAATCTGTAGCTAGGTAAGTGTCGATACAAGCAATATTAATTGGCATTTAAAATGGATTTAAAAAAGAATGAAATAACAGGAATTAACTTTATAGTCCATTGCAGGTTAACAGGAAAAGTAAACTTTATTCACAGTACGCTATTTTTTGGTTGGCATTTTGCAGCTTAAGTTGCTAAAGTCTGACAGAAGACTGCTGAAAATCAAGCTATAGGCCAAAAAAAGACTAATAGCAGTGGCTTTGAGGTTTCTATATGACAGTCCAAAAAAACAACAGGCGTGAGTTTTGCAGCGATTATTCAGTCTTGCTAACAGATTGATCAGAATTGAAGTTCTTTGAAACTGGGATGCGCATTTTGATAGTTCTTTCACTGGAGAATCAATTTTATTTAGTGAAAAGGAAGAGAATCCTGGTCAAAGTAGGCTGGTAGGCTGCTGAGTCTGAGAAGTTGAGCTTTGCCCTCTGTCCTCTAGGTAACTGGGCCGAAACTTGCCCTCTGCTGTAAAATGGCTTTAAATGCTTTTTCATCGTGGCGCGCTCAGCAGCAAATAGCATGACAGTAGTACGGGTGTGACATTCCCAGATGTTGCTTTTTTTTGCTCCAGAAGAACGGGACAGGTAATAGTACCTATAACCGTGTAGCAAGGGGACTCCTTCTGTGCCTGAGCTCCCCAGCTCGCCCCCGCGCTGGGAGCTGGTTCCCATTAGCCGGGAATAGGCTGGGCTCCCACCGGATCCCTGCCTCGCAGCGCTGCCCGAGGCTCTGCTCGGCGAGACGTATCAGGCAGAGGCTGTTGTGTCACTGGCTTAAAATGGGACGACGCGTGGGCCTGGCGTGTGTAGCATCTTGTAGGAAAGGAGGCGTGCTTCTGCTTCCTCCCGCAAAGCCTCCCAGCCCCAAGTTTCTGAGGCCGCCCTGCCGCGCTCCCTGCGGGATGCCCCTTCTCGTGGTGCTGTGAACCCACTGGGCTTTTGTCTGGCTCTTTATCTTCCTAGTGGTGCTGCTGCCCAGTGTCTTCGCTCTGTTCTCTGCAAGCATTGCCCTCTGAAGCATCTCCAAAGTAGATGCTTAACTTTGCTTGAAGATATTCCCTGGGTGCGTTTCCAGTCTCCCTTTGCTGCTCCTTCCCTCTTCTTCAGCAGGCGCGGGCATCTGTGCTGCCGTATGAAACAGCGAGGCGAAGCAAACCAACGGGGATGCGGTGGCATCCATGAGTTCCGTGATGCCGGATCTCTGGCTCTCCGTTTGCTCTCCCCTCTGACCTAGTGAAGACAGAGATACTGCTCTGGATTTCTTACAAGTCAGGACTTCTTTGTGGGGACAAATCTGAGATGGCATTGTAAATTCAGACAACACGGTAGTTCGTGTCAGTTGCCAAAAGGCCTTTTTAATCTGAACTATTAAATGCTAAGTGAAGTTATAAGATAAAAGACTGAGGTCCATCTTTTTACAGTGTCTCAATGTTTAAAATAGACAGCTAAGCGGAACAGGTATTTTTTTCTCATCCTCATGATGCAACTGCCTTTGAAAAAAAATTTCCGGAGTGAAGTTACTGTAAAATGCTGGAAAAGTATAAATGGTACCTTCTGCCCCCTCCACGGATTTATTTTGGGTTTGGCTCTGCTTTTCTTCTAGAGAAACTAACTTCCACAATTACACGCTTGTCTCTCTGAATGAGGAATTTAACCGAGGCAGAGGACTTGACATGGGCGCCAGAGCCTGGGAAAAAGGCGAGGTCCTGATGTTCTTCTGTGATGTTGATGTTTATTTCACAGCAGAGTTCCTCAACAGCTGTCGCTTAAATGCTGAGCCCGGTATGTTCCTTTACAGTTGCTGTAACAGAGTCTTGTGGTCTTGTTTGGCTTAAACTGACCTGTGTTGAGTATATAGACAACTATCTTGAGTGGTAGAGCTAATGCAACACCATGCACGTAGGAAAATGAAAAATACTCTGTGCACAAAACACCGTACTATTTAGACTGAGAAATAACTTTTGCCTTAGCATAGCATGTTTTAATAACACATTGTCTTTTTTTTGTACAGTAAGTACAGTTTTCACACTTTCTTAAGATCTGGCTGTCTAAAGGAAAGCTGGACAGTTTAATTGCTTTAACAATTAGAATGTATGTAAATTTGTCTAACAGAACTCAATGTAGCACTTAGGGTGGAAGATGACTTTTGTTACACTGCAATCTCTTGACAAGTTTGGTTTATGTCTTCTCGTGCTTGGGTAGCCAAGACACATCACATACGAATGGTTTCAGTAGAACTGCACACTGTGCTCCTTACAGAGACTGAGCTAATGTTCCACGTTTACATCCCAAGCTCTGAAATTTTCTGACCGTTTTTCTCAAGTTTGTATGAAGCTTGCCGGTTCTACAAGCTTCTGCCAGAAAGGATAAAGCTTTCTTCAGTTAACAAGTGTGCTAGTTAAGATCTTCTCCTGTCAAACATTTGTTTGGGTTCTTTTTTTAATGCTTACTCTTATTCCAAATTTGTTGCAGCCAGAAACCATTTCCTCCAAATGTCAATTTGGAATGAATAGATACTTTTTCTTCACATAATAAACAGGCAAGAAAATCTGCTATAAGCCAGATATTTGGGTTCTGTTTCTTGGCTTTTTCTTCCATTTTTGCCTGTCTCTGCACTTCGTGAAATGAAGTATGGAGTATTTATACGTTCATGAAATGAACGTATAAATAATTGGAAGAACTTTGGAGAGGAGGGCCGTGTGAGCTTTCACAAGGAAGGTAGTTTGAGAGGCTGCTTGATGATTCACACTAAGTTTATCACCTTTGCTTCAAGTGAGATCTGAAAATGCTTCTTGCACGTTCAAGTGTTCATGCCCAAATCAGGGTAGTGAGTATTCTCGTAGATTGTCGTCAGTCCCTTTGCAGCACTGGCAGTGCAAGAGATCCTTGAAAAATGCTTGTCTTGTTTCTGTAATAGGTATAGACCTAGTGTCACAGCATGATCAGGGGATTTGTGATGCTTGATGCCCTTGCAGGACAATCCTGGATGTACACGCTTTTAAATCCTTGTGGAAAGAGGGAAGCCCATAAAACTGAAGCTTTGCAAGGTGTTACGTGGACGTGGTTATTTTTTAGCTTTATACCATTATTGCAAGGATTTGTCACTGTCGTCTTATGTGATACTGTGATATGTAATGTATATAAAAAAATTTTATATGTAAGTATCTATAACTATATATAAATATGTACCTATAACGTATGTATTAAGTGTGTGTACATATATTGTTTTTAATCCTGTGGGCTCTGCCCTACTAGATATTATGGGAAATCCTAGCAGTTAGACCTTATGTTTGTTTATTTTCGCTAGATGGCTAATAGCTAATATTTTACATAAAGAGAATATTTCAAGTTTCCTGTTGCCTTCAGAAAGTATACCCACAGTGAGTAACAATTACCTTTTGATTTTCAGGGAAAAAGGTTTTTTATCCTGTGGTATTCAGCCTTTATAATCCTGCTATTGTCTATGCCAACCAAGATATACCACCCCCTGTGGAGCAACAATTGGTAAGCAGTGTGATTTATTCTGGATAGAATTAGTTGTGCTTTGTATTAAAACAAAATTAAGTGTAACTTAATCATCTGTTTGGGACATCTTACAACTTTGGCAGTGCGCATCTAAACACTTTTCTCCCTTATGGGCAAAGCACTTGGAAGAAAAGCTTATTAAACAGTACAAAATTCATCCTTAGATAAACTTGCAGTTCTACTTCCATTTTTATTTTTTTTTTTTTTTAAAAGAATGCTATTAATCAAATGAAGTTGGTAGTTCTGATCTGTTGCTCAATTCTGGCTTGGAAAGCCAGTATTTTAGGATAGTGGCATAACATGGCAGCAGCTTTTGTCTTATGTTCCAGCAAACAAAGAAGCGGTGAAAGGCAAAAAACTGAACGGTGCTCGATAAGCTTCCCTCGTTATCAACTCTTTTTGCTAACTACCAAATGGTAGCTGCAGGAGGTGTGCTGTGTAACTCCAGGTGTGCTCAGGTGCTCAGTCTGTTCCTTTTTCATGCTGTGGACAGCTGTGCTGTGTGTCTTAACCTTTGCCATCCAGCATCTGCCAGAACCCTTGGCTGTTCCACTGCTAATTTCATCTTCATTTTGGAATGAGAAACATTGCTTCTAGGGAAGCTTGCAGTCAAAATAATAAGCAAATAAATCCCACCAAGAGAATAGTTTTAACGATAATTTGGGGCTCAGCAGAAGGAAGTGAGTACTGAATTTCTGGGGCTTTGTTGCCTGAAGATGGAATGGCCGCAGTCGGTGTCCAGCCTGACTCTCTTTCAAGAGACTGTGTAAATTAAAATTGTTTTTGCAGCTGGGACTTGCGAGGTAGGCAGGTTTGGAGGAGAGAAAGGAGCCACAGCCCTACTACAAGAAAAGCATAATAACCCTCACCCCCTACGCTGCTAGCAAGAGCCTGCTGAAATTAGGAGGGAAGTTTCTGCCTGTGGCCTCAGGTGGTCACAGCTGAGGGAGGAGAGAGCTCCTGCCTGACGGCTCTGCTCTTGGCTTTTTTGAATCAAACAACTTGACGGTTGCTGACTTCAATCACAAAACTTACTTTTCTTGTCATATCAGAACAAGAAGAGTCTAATGTCACCTTAGAAGCTGGGTAGGAATTAGAGTATTGGGAGCAGATGATTTGGTAATAAACTAAAAAAAAAATTACTGCTTGGTCTGAGCAGGTAGATAGGAAATAGAGGTGATGTGGCGGAAAGGTAAAAGTGGAAACGTGAGCGTGAGCATTTGGCATCGGATGGCAAAGGGTGAAGTGAACAGCAGGTAATTAGGAAGCTCACATCTGTGCGTGACACAGAAATACTAGAAGTGTTATATGATGCACCCTGCACCGAGCAAACGATCGGAGGAGTTTAGCTTTCTACACCACCAAGTGCAATGGATCTCCTTCAATGTATTTTGCACTTCAAAATAATCCTGTTTTAAAATTGCAGGTACACAAGAAGGATTCTGGTTTCTGGCGGGATTTTGGCTTTGGGATGACTTGTCAATATCGGACAGACTTTCTGACTGTTGGTAAGATGAATCTCTAGAAAAAAATAATAATTGTGTGTTTAAAAAATGATTCTCTGTTCTTATCTAATGACAGAGAAGTAATGCATTTATTTCTATTATTTTCCCATGCCTAGCAGTCAGACTTGCTTGACCAGTTTGACCAATGAGATAAATAATTTTTTCTGGATTTTGATGTCCCATTTGATGAGGGAGTCACAGTATTTTTTTCATAGCAACATTCCGTTCTAGAACTTCTACAAATCTTTCATTTTTTTGTGTGCTTTGTGACTGTCTGAAGCAAGTTAGTCGTGTTAAAGAAATGTGCCCCTCAAGTAAGCAACTAACGTAGACAAGAAGCATTAAAGTTTGTTCTTGTAAATAACCTTGAGTAGTTGAATGTAGTTGTTCGAGGCTTTAGAAGTCTGCTTTGGCACCCTCTCGTGGCACGCTGTTAGAACGAAGAGCAGCTCGGGGCGCTGGAATGTGGAAGACTTGAGCGATGGTCTGCCAGAAGGTGTGGTGATACAGCCCCGTGTGCTGCCCGGTGGCTTGAATACAGGCTGGCTTCTGAGAGCAGTCATTCTGCCGTGTGTGCGCTATACGCTAAATGAAGCCTTCATCATTCTAAAGTCTTGAAATTGCGCATGAGTCTGGGTCAGTATCCACTGTGGTCCTGGAAAGGCGAGAGAACTCCAAGTGGTGGAAAAGGTTCCTTTCCTTAATCTGGCTCTTTGAGCTGTGACCTGTGGAGTAATTGCTGGCATTTTTAGAGAGGGCTTTTCATATGGTGCATGACAGCTTCATTTTCCAGCTGCTAAAATCCATTATGATTGCTAAGAATAACCCACAAGCATAGCCAGTGAGGTTTGCCTGCAGTCTTCTGCAGCTGTCACATGGGATGTCATGCATAATACGATTTGGAGACGCTCTTCTAAGAGACTTTCTGACACCAACAATGCATGATCTGTGCCCTGGGCAGTTTCCACTGCAATGGATGTGGAATGCTTGAAGCTCCTCTCCCTCAGTTTGGCACGTTTTGGCATGGAAAACTTAAAAGTGAATTGCTCCAGAATTTCTGGTATGTCGTACCAGATCGGGTAATGCATGACACAGGGACCGTCGTTCTTTGTGCCTTCCACCGAGCCTGCGTGCCGAAGTAACGTTTTTCTGATGTTGTCTTTATAGGGGGTTTTGACTTGGAAGTGAAAGGCTGGGGCGGTGAGGATGTTCACCTTTACAGAAAGTACTTGCACGGTGACCTTATTGTGATCAGGACACCGGTCCCTGGTCTCTTTCACCTCTGGCATGAGAAACATTGTGCAGACGAGCTCACTCCAGAGCAGTACCGCATGTGTATCCAGTCCAAAGCCATGAACGAGGCCTCTCACTCGCACCTTGGGATGCTGGTCTTCAGGGAGGAGATCGAGACTCACCTCCGTAAGCAGGCTTACAGGACTAACAGCGAAGCAGTGGGTTAAAATGTCAACCCCGTGACATTCGATGACTTCAAATTCACAGTGAACCAGCATCATTTTACAGCCTTAATTCAGCTTAAAAATGCAGTGCCTCTCTTTTTTCAGTGAAGAAGAGTTTAGAGGGTTTTTGGTTCTTGTATTTGTTTTCCGAGTAATTCTTTGACTGATACGCTATGACCTACATATCTTGCGAGTTCAAGCACCTCAAATAAATTGGAAAGCGTATGTATTTTGAGGAAAGTGTCTTCAGTATCAATTGGAAAAATCAGTGGAATGTACAACTCAACACTCTTCCACATGGTACATTTCCATTCTTATATTTGCATTATTTTAAAAATTAAATTAAGTAATCTTTTGTGTCTTGAGTATTTTCAGTCTGTATGGCTCACTGCACTGTGACTTGAAGGATACTACACTTACACCCCATTGTAGAAACAAGAGAAAGGTGTGAAAAAGACTCTCACCGTGGAAGGGATGCGGGGCGTGCTGGCTGGTGTGCCAGCTGTTCAGGTTGCTGATTGCACAGCAAGGGCTTGGCGCTGTGTTTCCTGTATTAACTGACATTTACATGGTTGAATATAGAATAAGTCATGGGGGGTGGGGGGGGAATGAAAATCTTTTAAAGTGGAATTTTAGAGCATGTAATGTAATTTCACACTGCAAAAGAGACACCACCTTCTTATCTCAGTGGTGGTATCAGACAAGTTGGGAATGTTCCAGCTGGGTGTTTCTGGGTCGAGTCTTTTCCCACAGTAGATGCAACATCACAGAATCCCTTCTATAAACTGAGCAATGCTATTGAACTCATTCATGTAAAGATTTTTGCACCCCCCCCCTCCCCCCCCCCCCCCCCCTTATTCAGAAGCCCTGCCTGTACATCTCATCCTTTACATTGAGGAGCCATCTTTTCATTCCCATATAAATTTACAAGCAGCCCATTTGCTATTATGCCAGTATTGTCCTTTTGGTTTCTTCTTCTCTTTCTGGCATTTTCCTGACATTTTTGGAAGGCAGTCATATATACTCTTAGCTGTTGTAGTGACTGAAAAAGCAAGTGCTATTACAGTCTTTCTTCATACAATGTCTCTGTTCCACTGATGATCCTAGTAGCCTTATTCTTCTTCACACTTTTTCAGTTTGAGGATGTTTTAGGGGGTTTGGGTTGTTGGTTGGGGGTTTTTTTTTGGTGTTTTTTTGTTTGCTTGTCCGTTTGTTTTTTTGAGCATGCATAAGCAGAATTATGCTGTGGTCTCATTAGTGCCTTGTACAATGGCACTACTACTTCGCTACTTCCCTTTTGGGTATTTTGGAATGCATAAACAGTTTAAATGCAGGCAGGTCATTTTTCTCCATGTTGTCTTATATGCTACCATATGGCATGCCTCATTTTTAATACATTTCTTTATAGAATGAATGCTGAGAATGCTAATTCAGGGGTTAAGCCATTTGCATGGTCTCCACTGAATTTAGAAATTAGTTGAAAACCCTTCTTAAACCAGGTAATTAAGATCTGTTTATAAATCCAGTTTGCTTCAAGAATTCTGAAGGCAACTTAAGAATTAAATGGTGGATTTCTGAATAGCAGATACGCTGTGCAAATAGTTCTGGGCACTGATCCTTTTTATATGTATATAAAATTTGCCTTTATTGTAACTTATTGTGGAGAACAGTGTACTGTATTGTACTTAGAGTGAAGAGAATGCATTGCAAGACTTCTTGCAATTCTTATTCTCAATATAATAAATGGAATTTCTGCATTTCAGAAATTGTTTTAAGCTGTTTTTTTGAAATAAGTTTTTACAATAATATTTTGCAGTTTTTACGATAATATTTTTCAAGGCAGACGATGTGCCAGATTCAAGGAAGAGTATTTGCAGCAAGAAGTACAACCAGCTCATTTTTGCCTCTCAAGTGGGTATCTAGCCAGACCAGGTATGAAAGTGCAGAGTTAGTACCCTGGACAACTTAAACTTACACCAGATGTTACCTTAGGGTAAGGTATCTTGGTGGTTCCTAACAAAAATGTACCAGTGAGGAAAAGAGTAGCTACGTAGGTGTGGTGATTTGGGGTAAAGATGTAAGTGGGACCTTCTACTGAGACTCCAGCCCTTAAAACTTCAGCCTCTACTGCTCTGCTGCACAAGAATAAGCATCAAAAATGCCTCTGACTGCCACCGCTGCTGCTTGGCACAGGCTGCAGAGGATGCTGGGGTAGTGCGGAGGTGCTGAGTATTGCTGCAGCTCAGCTCTTGCCACTCAGCCGCTACCCCAGAAGGATCCAGTTGTCCCAGTTTCTGTGTTTTGGAAATGCAACAGACTACTGGTACTGGTAGCAGAAGGTGAGAGATCTGGCTGTTTGGGTGGTTGGGCTTATGGTCAGCAGCAAGGAAGGAGAACCATGTCAACTGTCTGCAACTGCGTGATCAAAAGCGGTTTGCGTTGTCGATGGTGGAAGGCATCCGCCTGGATGGAAATCTGGAGCTGAACTCAGTCAACAGGAACCACTTTTGAAAACTTATTTTCCATTCGTCATCCCCAAATGTGGAAGTGAATGCATTGGGGTTAAAAGGAAGTCAGGGCTCTTGGAAATAGTTACTGGCAGGGTTGGGTATTGACACGAGCGGTCTGAATGACTGATTCTTTGATGACTGAGTTTTCAGGGGCCCTTGGAGACCTGGTCTTTCTCTTGCTGCAGCTCAGCTCCCTGCGATAACTGCCTGCGTAAGAGCACGTTGCTGTGGCACACGTCGGCTGGGCCGCCTGGGGGTGTGTGGGCAGCCATCGCCTGTTGCAGCTGTCACCGAAGCCAGAACCTGGTACAGGCTGTGCGCTGTGGTAAGTCAGTGCAAGGTACTCGCAGCCCAGTGGCTGGAAGAACAAGAAGAATAATTTTAAGCATGCAATCTCCTGGGATATATTTTGCTGCCGTGTGGTACTGGATTCGGTACACGCGCCTCGCTGCGTGCGTCTGCAGCGGAGATGGTTTTACCACCAACAGCCTGTAGAAAGTTTACAGCAGGAAAATGCTCAGCTCTAATAGTACTTTACAGGTGGTGGGGCAGCTTGTTAGAAACTTTGACATCGGAAATGAAGCGTTCCTTTAATTAAAAGCTGTTATTCACGGTGTAAAATTTTGCACTTCCAGGGAATTATTACTCATGATGTACAGTTCGTGTTCCCTGATGATTTATCATTTTACCTACTCATTTGTTTCTAAATTATGATTTAATTGGTTGAGAAATTACAAACAACTATCTTAAATTTACAGCTTTTAATTCAGTCTTAAAATAGCTTTTATTATAACTCTCACGCATTTTTACTTTTGCTTTTGGGCTAGGCTATGAGCTTTGACTGTTTAGTTAAAAAAAGATATCTAAAATCATTACTTTAGATGATGATTGTCCCTTAATGGATTAATAAGTATTTTTTCTCAAAATAAGGTGCAGTGTTTTCCTGTAAGCAAGGCCTTCACTGAGCTAACTGATGAATATTACATGGGTGGATTATTTTGTCTATTTCAACAGGGATTCCCCAGAAGAGTACAGGATGCCTTGTATATTCCTAGTAATCCCAAAACAGACACAGAAAAGGCTGACGCCTGCGCATCACAGAGTATGATTCTGTTCAGTGTACTGCTCCGAAAGTTACTCGGATTTATGCAAATACATCATGAGATCACTGCGGGGTGACTGCTTTCCTGGTCTGTTCTACTTTTCATCATTCTTTGGGAGTTTTTCAGGCAAAAAGTCCTCTGGAAGCGCTTCACTTTTTCTTGCTTCTCCACCACGGTCTCAGGGAAAGGCAGGGGTAGAGCCCATTTCAGGACTCCAGTTTTGCAGTTGTTAGCAGTTACTGCTGCATTACCCCAAGTGAACTGATTGAGTGTTTTCTGTGGGGCTGTGGGTGGCACTGACACTTAATTGTGCTCCTGAGCAGGGAACACAAAGCCGAGTCTCTGGCCCTGCATCAGACAGAAAAAAATTATCAATTTTTTTTTTTTATCACGTTTGCTTTGCCCAAGTCCTTAGCATACCTGAAAGAAGTTACATGAGCTGTATAAATAGATTATACCCTGAAGACTGCTATGGCTCTTTTCTTCACCGCTTTAAATCTCACATCGTGTTACTTGTACTGTGTTTCTTCTCCCTGCGTGTGCTGCCCTCCTTACTAACCCAGCCTGGTTTTCTTTTGATACGGCCTCTCTCTTATTTCTTCCAACTCTGTGCCTTAAAGCCTTCAGCCCCTTATCAGCTCCAGCCGCAGAGCTCCGGGAGGCAGGAGCTGGTGGGGCTGGGTGGGGATGCCCGGCAAGGGGATGCCCCAAAGGAAAACCCAGCGGCCGGACCCCGCAGCGGGATGGGAGCTGCCGGCCTCGGCAGGAGCTGCTCTCTGCTCTTTACCACTTCTGAGAAGTGGCTTCAAACCACAAAGTTTATGAACTCCGTGCTACGGATCAGGCTTATTCTTTTTATTTCTGTATTTGTCGTAATGTGTCAACGAAGTTCTTGGCAAAAAGCAGCAATTCAGAACGGTTCCCCATACCCAGTGTTTGATTGCACACCACTGCTTCTGCTCTCTCATGGAACTGGAACAGAAATAATGGATATGCCTTTATTATAAAGTGAGTTTACAAGTGACTTGCGTTCCTGGAGTATACTGACCCCCTCGGTGTGTTTTGGCACAGAGCGTGCGTGGTCGTATAGCCGCATGGCTGGTTTCTGCCTGCTGCCATGTGCTGTAACACTGGGAAGGTTTGCTCCTCCCCGGTAAAACTTGTAACTCTTCCTTGGGGGTGTTTCCTAACCTCATCCAAGAAAGGGAGGAGATTAGTCACGTTTCAAATACAAAAATCCTCTCTCTTGATTAATAAAATCTACTCTGCATGTTGCTTTAGGCATAGATCTGGCTAAATGGCTGGAAAATGTTGGTGAAGGGTCTGGTCCCAGGCTGGCGGCTGCGGGTGGTGCAGAGCTACAGCCACACGTCACCCCATGTCCAGGGTGCCAGAAACGGGTGTTTGCCACGCACAGACCATCGCTGGCTCGCCGGTGGAGACCTGCTCTCTGCTTTCCCAGGGCGTCCTCTGCCTGCAGAGGGACGATGCAGCCCGCACTGCTCAGCTGGGGCTGCTGCCGCTGGGGCTCTGCAAAGATAAATGAAGATATTACGCTTTGGAGTTGGAACCAACCATCTGCCCAGGGTCGGCGCTGGGGTTACGTGGCCAAGTGTTGGGCCACGGCTTTGTGTTTTGACAGATGCTGTTTCTATAATGCACTGTTCCCCTTTTATAAGCTGTGGGCCAAGTGTAAGAAGCCAGCTGTGTTTTCCTGGAGGAGTCACGGAGTTTTAGCATTAGAGTAGTAAATATAGTAACATCTGTTTAAATAGGAGCATGTTCTACTGAATTAGAGAAGTAATTATTATGTTTTTTTCAGCTGTTGCGTGCTAGCTGCATTAATTGTAGCTTTTCCTAAGGAACTTGCAGTCTGCCTAGGGAAGGGGAAGCATTCTTGATTAAGGGAAGTTAAAATGAGATTAGTTCAGGACCCCCTTTCACGTTAGACCCTTTACAGGAATGGATTCAGGTTGTACTTTTGAAATCACAAACCTGATTTGGTTTAAAAATATGTCATTCGATGGAGCTAGCTGATATGGGTGGGGACAATCAGAAAACACAGATCAAAAGGTGGAAGAAGTACAAGGCAATACTTAGCTCTGGGTCCACTGCATCAAGAAGAAAATAGTGGCTTTTTTTTCCAGTTTCGTAAAGGCTTGTGAAATACACACACCTATGAAACTCAAAACTTCTTTGTAAAATGGATTTAAGACTGGAGAGTTGCGTAAGGAGGGGAAGAGAAGTGGTGGGTAAGCCCCTAACTACTTGTGTCTGAGCGCGGATGTATATTTAAATTGCAGTTTTTAGTGTATGCCAAAATATAAACTTCTCAATAAAATAAAACAACTTTTTGCTTTGTCACATTGGTCCATAAAAGGAAAAGAACTTCCAACAGCCTTAAAATGGTGATTCAGCATAAATGCGGTAACTTGTGGAGTGCTGCATCGGTGGAAGGATAAAAGCTTTCTGTGCAGCCCAGGTGGGTTTCGCTTCCGTTTCCCTGAGCTGCCCTTGCTGTGTGAGAGATCCCCAGCTACATCTGGGAGACGTGAGTCATTCTGGTTTTACTCGGCTGTGAAGTTAGGACAAGGAGCATGGGGCTATGGCTAAAGTCAAGCAGCGTTTGCTTCATGGCCCCATGATGCTTGTCTCCTTGTCCGGTCTGGCTGCTGGCAAACAGAAGGGCTCCACCGCTGTCTTCACTGGAAAAGCTTTACGGCAAAGGGTACTAGGATAAAATGCTGCTTTTTACACTTTTGTGGTTGCACCGGCTCTGCAGACCTCTGCTTTTATTGTTAGAGCATCAGTTTTTCTTAATGTGCCCTGGCAAGAGGTGCAGGGGAGCTGGGTGGCCGTTGCAGCCATCAGGGCGCACCTGGGAGTGGGCTGGTGCAAGCACCCCTCTGCCAGCACCCCCCAGCGGGCCGGTGCGAGCACCCCCAGCTGGTTTCCGTTCCAGCATCATGATTGCCTCGGCCCCTTGCAAATTCGCTTCAGCTGGGCGGCGGGTCCCACAGCTCCTGTAGGATCCTGGGGGGCAGGGCTGTCCCCCAGGCTGGAAGGGAGCTCCTTGGCTCACCCCCTGCCACCGCCGAGCGGGGCTACCTTGGCCACAGCTGGTGCTGTTTGTGGTAGTGATGGCAGCTGTGTGCTTAATTAGGCCTTGTGGAGTAATTGGCCTCTCTCATTTGGCCCCCAAAGCTGGCAGAGAAAGGTTCTACTTCTTCCCCAAGTGACATGGTATCTCTCCTGGCTTAGAATAAGGTAAATGTTTTATTGATTTTTTCTGGGCTATGCTTCTCCGGGCTTGCACCAAGAAGGGAATGGCTTCCTTCTTTTTTTATTGGGATGCCTTGTGCGCTTCTTGCTGTGCAGGGTGTGAAGAGCAGCCGTCGTGGCTGGGAGCCGTACGGCAGTACCGTGCAGCAGCAGCACTTCTGGACTGAAGGGGGGATGTTAAATCCCTCTTACGCTGAAGCCTCAAAGTTTGTATAAGGCTGCATTAAAGTGCAGCCCTGTTTTGCTTAGCGTGGTCCTGGGGTAGGTGAAATAAGCCCCTCTGAACTTGAAATGCGGTGCCTAGACAGGCGCCTGGGGTGGTGTAGCTGGTTTGTTGGAGCTGCTGTAAGTTTGTACCTGGTGTGGTGAATTTTTCAGGAGTGTTTTTAACCCTGACAGTTTCGAGGCTGCCTTGTAGCCGCAGGACTTGTGCGTCTTGTGTGACTTGAGCCTCTTGGTCTGTATCCTCTCATCTTTTGCTCCAACTGCTGCAAAATCTTGCTGATGCAAGTTAACTTAGTTAAAGCCTGTTTGTAATCTCCTACCGTAGGCAGGATGCTTTGCAGTCAACTTGAATTGTGCATAAAAGCAGGTCTTAACTCATTGCTGCTGTGTGCCATGCTGGTGGCTTACCGAGCTCCTTTCGAGATGATCTTGTGTTTATGATTGTGGTGGTGTCTGATCTTAAAAATTCCAGCAACTAATTCTTTTTTTTTATTATTTTTTGCAATTGCTTTGGCATTTACGTGTCCGTGGGGGGCGCACGTGCTCTTTGCCGGCACCTGAGCGTTCTCAGACTCCTGCTGGAAGTGCTCTTTTAAAAAGAAATATATCTATCTCCGGAGTAAAATAAAATTTAACGTCGAGGCTATAAAACAGCCTTCGCAGATGTGGTGTACAGCCCGGCTGGCTCCCGCTGAAGGCGAGTGTGCTCGGGCAGCCGAGTTTCTCCTGCCAGCGGCAGCGGTGCGGGTTTGCGCAGCGTGGTGAAGGTGGGGGAGATGGGTGGTGGGAGCGGGAGCTGCTGGGGTCGACAGCGAGGGCTGTGGGACTGGGAGCTGCCGAGTGGTGGGAATGGTGGGACTGGGAGCTACTAGGCGGTGGGAGTGGTGGGACCAGGAGCTGCTGAGTGCAGTGGTGGCTTTGCCCCCTGGAGAGCCTGAGGTCTTGCCTGGCTTTCCTGTGGCTTTCTCAGACTACTTCGTTATGAGCCGTGGGGAAAATGATCATATTTAAGGGATAGCTTGAAGAAAAAAAAACCAACCAAAAAACACAACCCTTTGCAGTTTCTGGGTGCTCAGGTATGCTCTGGAGAGGAGCTTGGAGGTGGGTGGCAGCTCAGGCTGCCCCAGCGTGTGGGTCCGGGCCGTGCGGTCATCGGGGTCGGCTGGGATGGCGTTCAGTCTACCTGGTGCAGCCTGTGTAGAGCAGCTGTCGAGGGTTTTTTCTGTGTTTGTTTGCTTTTAAAATCTTGTCAAAGTGACTTTTTGGTTGCTGGGTTCTTGTGAAATTCTTCTTGGGGTACTGGGATGGTGTGAAATTTCTGAGAAGTAACATGAGATGAAGTGTCTAGGAAAAAAAATCAGATTTCCTTGGATTTATGGATTTACTCGTTACTTGGATTTTATGTTTTTGAAGCGTTTTAGGAGTGTGTGTGTTTGGTTTAAATTGAGATGAGTTCTTCAGCAGTGAACTGTAATGTCCGCAGGCTCAAATAGTTCGACGTTCCATTAAATCCCGCTAGTGCCGTAAGCGATGGGGACGTCGGTCAAACCAATCCCGTAGAGGTGTGCTGGCCCAGCGCCGGGGCACGCTCCTGCTGCAGCTGGTGATACATTGCACTCCTCTGTTCTAACGGATATTTGGGGAGGTGGGGTGTCGTCAGTAATATCTTATTTAAATTGAACGTAGACAACTGGATATTGTTCAAATATTTAAAAGGAAACTTCCAGTGTCGACGCTGATGGATAGCAGGATTCTTGGAATTCAAATGCCCTCAGAATTAGGAGAGGCCTTTAATTGAGACAGTGATTTAAAAGATATTAAGGACTTTTCTGTCTGTGTAATGAGATTCTGTTGCATCTCATTGGACCTCTGCCTCCAAGCAGAATTAATTAACGTTAATACCTGCTTAATCTGAAGAAGCTAGATAAGATTAGAAGTATCGGAAGCAAATTTCTGCGAAATTTAAAGCTACCTCTTCCTTGACGCGGCTCAGGTGGGGATGTGTGATGCTGGTGCTCGCGCTCGGCTCGCTTTCAAACCTGTGAAGCGCTTCCCGTGCCTTGTGTCGAGGTTGGGGTTTGACAGAAATCCCCTGCATGGCAACAGCCCTGGGTCTTGCGGGGGTTTTGTTTGCGTTTTGAGGGGGGGTTGGTAGTTTGTGGATTTTTTTGGTTTGGTTTTGTTCCCTTCTGGTAGGTGTTACGATCGGTTTCAAGTAACTGTATACTGGTTTTGCCAAATGCAAACTTGCAGAACTTTTTATATAGAAGTGCTATTTATTATTAGTTGTTAGAAGCCTAAGTATTCTTAATATAAACTAAGCATCCTAGTAGATTAGAAACAGTGTATTTATTGGCTTAGTATTTTTAATTAATGTTACATTTTCTGATGGTTTGAATTTCTTCCTCATCACACCTCTTGAGCAGAAGACAGAGTACCTGTCTGAGACTGTCAGTGCTCCCTGTGTGACATAGGTCTTGACTGCTTTTTAGTATTTCATTATGGAAATAAACTAATATCCCACCGTTATTTTGTACCAGTCTTAACTGCATCCATTTTCTGTGCCAAAGCTGAATGTGGTATCAAGAAGCCACAAAAACGCGGGTGTTAGAAATTGCTTGTAACGTTGGAAATATTGGAAACATTTAAATTCTTTGCCATTGTGAGTAGCATTACAGAACTGGTTACACTTTAGATTCTACCTGCAAACTACTGCAGAAATACACCCTCAAATGTCATTTCTGTGCTCCAAGGCCCGCTCTGGGGGCCAGTGGAGGAAGGCGAGCCTCTGTCGGAGGCTTGTGGGTATGTGCTGAGTCCCCAAAGCACACCTGGATCCCTCTGCCTCTCCAGGGACCAGCAAGGGAGGGAGAATTTGAAAGCAACTATTGCTAATACTTGCATGCTCACTGGCCTGGAAAATTCCTCGATAGCAGGCACTAAGGGTTTTTGATTAAGTCTTTCTGCAATGTGATTTTTTTGTTTAATTCAATTAAATTTTAATTATTTTTTTAAAAAAATAATAAATATTTGGTGTCTGCACAGCCCTATTTAAATGGCTGCAGAGAACTGTAGGACAAAACTGTGCTTCTGTATGCTTTTTGCAGGCTTCTCTGGTTAGTCAGGAAGCTGGGGTTGCCCTGATAAAACTATAAACGTTGCAGACTAAAGAGAGAAGATCTGTCTGCATGTCCTCAGAATTACTGATTTATCTCCAAAAGATGTGCTAATATCAATTGTCAGCTGGCTAGTCAGCTGAATTTTGCTACATGAATTATTTAGTGGAAGCCAGCTGTTTCTTGGGAACTATTAACTTGATAAATCAAGTTGCTGCTACTATAACTAAAGATATCTTACTGGCACTGAGTTACTGCTCTAATGGCAGTAAAGTGCCTGGAAAGCAATTTTATTGTTTACTCCGATTCCTCTGTAAATAGCTAATTTATCTTAATGACTGGATGGGACATAATTGGAAGTGAGTTTTCAAGGGTGTAATATGCATATTAATTATGAGTGTGAACTGGCCATCAGGAAGATTCTTGTCTGCTTGATCCTCTTAATGCTGGTAAACATCATTATCTTTTCTAATGAGCCATGATGACTGAAAGTAGCAGGGTTCTGCTCTGGGAGTCTGTTGTGGATGTCTGGCTACCAAAACAATTTGCCTGGAGAGTTTTTGACAGATTAGAGATGCTTTTGGGACCTGCAGAGCTCCAGCACTAATGGCTTTTTTAAGGCTTATATCCCTGAGAGGGGAGGTAGCGTGGGTAGCACCGGGGCAGCGCGTTAGGAAAGCTGGATTTTCCTCACAGCCCTGTGCTTGTCTAGTCCCTGTGTGACCTTGGAGAAGTGGCCCTGCTTCTGTAAAGTCAGGCATGAGAAAGGGTAGTGGTCGCAACCAAAAGTCTGGGAGCGTTGAAATGTCAACGGAGTCTTGCTACAGGAAAGCCTGTGGTGTGCTGCTGCCAGCAAATGTCTCTGTGCTTGCTTCTTAACAGGGATAAGTATGTGCAAGGATAAATATGTGCAAAAAAAAAAAAAAAAGAAACAAAAAAACCTCTTGGGACACACAAAATATTTCTACACAGTGAAACTGTTAATCGCTTTCACTGCGAAAATAAAAATACGCTGTAGCAGAGACCCGGTATCAAATACAAAAAATACTGTTACAGAGAGCACGTTAGAAGTGGCAGCATGTTGTTGGCTTAGTGTTGCTCTTACTTTATGAAATATTTAACGGTCTTCCAACAAAGGCATCTTTCTAAGTCAGTAACAAGTTGGCTCACTGGGACTATAGCTTAGTTGCTGCTGGTTTGTGGCTTGATCAGTATGCAAGTGCAAAATAACCATGGAAAAAGTTAAGCCAGTTATTTTCTTTTTTTTTTTTTTTTTATTAATGCAAGCACATCCAGTCAAACACGGAATATCCTGCTTTATGGTACAGCTTTATATTTAGCATTTCAGCTCAGAATAGCAAAACACAGTATTTAAGGAATGTATCAAACTGAGGGAGGAAAAAGAAAAGGAACCAATGTGGATACTGCATTGATTTCAAGTATATACGAGGACTGATTGACTGGTGAAGTGCACATTCATGTGAAAGCTTTTCTATACATTTACAGAAAGTGTTCTAAAATTGCATTTCAAATATATATTTTTTCTTAAATTTTAAGCATCCCTTTTAAATTTCAATTACATAAACAAAGCTGATATACAATCCTTCTTATAGTGTCCGACAATGTTACTAGCTAGAACATCTCTGAAAGTGCAAAACACTGTAATAATACAGTATAAATATTCTTACTCTAATCCATGGCTGAAGGTCAGTACTTCAGCACAGGAAAAATAGCAGCAGATCATAAGAATTATTCCTTCCCCCTTTCTGGGCTGTTTTTGTTAACAGTTAGTATTCTTCTGCTTCCTCCTTTGTGGCGTAACTTGCTTTTTCTCTTTGACGTCAATGCTATGGGAATAGCAAAATGTTGATTTTTCTCCCTCCCTTACCCCAACTTACTCTTCTAATTTTAAGTATTTGGCAAGGGGGGGAATGGAACAGGGAGAGAGGGAAGGCTCTTTAATTTTTCACCATACTGCAGGGCAAATACAATAAATAATATCTACTAAGTGATCGCAGATGCTACATGAAACGGTGGCACTGCTCTTGGTTGTAGGCACTCAGCGAGAAGAGTCTACTGGACTGGAATAAAGCAGACCCTCGGTCCAGCAAGTCTTGCCCCTTCTTCAACAGAAGGCAGAATAAGAAAAAAACCCACCATCTAACTTAAAGTTGATAATTTTTAAAGAAGCTTGTGCAGAGGTCCTCTGCAAGGCTCTAGAAGGGAGGCTGTAACCTCTGTAAACTCAAGGGCCTTGTATAAAAAGTAAAATACTAAAAAAAATAATTATCTAACTGTCTGGCTCAAGTCATATCTTTACAAATATCCAGTCCTCAACCCTGAAGAGAACAGCAACTGGAAAGGACAGCAGATATTCACGGGTAATAATTTGTTCATTAGATGAAAGAGGTTTTAATCCAAGTCTATTTTTTTTTTTTTTCATTCTTACTTTCTCACCTGATCTCTGCAATAAGTCTTGAAGTATGGTTTGGGGTGGTTTTTTTTTTCCTGGAAATGAATACCTTGAGTCTTAACAGAAGCTCCTCAGGTGCTCGTTTGGATAGCCAAATTAGGTATGAACTCTAAGACTAAAAGGAGAAATTAGAAATGGTAAGCACCAGCAGGTTTACAGATCACCTCTAATTTTGGTACTGACCTGGGTTCAAAGGTTTGACCAATTTCTTCTGGTGTTTTCCCCTTAGATTTCAATGGGTTCTGGCCCAGACAGTTAACCGTGGCTTGCAAAATACTAGAAGAAGCTTGCATCACCAGTTGGTCTTTGCTTTAATTGTCTGTAAGTGCAGACTAGCGTTTTCAAAGGAACCAAGAGAATTAAATGACCAGTTCAGTTGTAATGAACTCTTCTTAAGCTTCCTCAGAAGTCTTAGCCTTAACTTCAAATCGGACATCTGAGTTTACTTCCCTCTCCCTAGCTCAAATATGATTTTTATTTTCCAAAAAAACATATTGAGCCTGTTTTGCAGAGATAATCTAGGTTAGACATCCTTCTCTTAAACAAAACAACAAAAAAAATCCCTGATTTTAAGAAAGGAAAACACAAACTACTCTGACAGCCAGAATTTAAAGGATAGTTCCCAGAAGTATTAAAACTTAGACATGTGTGCATCTTCACACGTGCACGCACACATACTCACACACAAACGCACATCCCCCAGCAGTTACCCCATCTTACCTCTTCAAATCGTGTAACAAAAATATGTTTGCTGCACCATCAATGTTACAGGCAGGTATACTCTACTTCATGTGCCATATTCTCCGTTTTATTTAAAAAGTACATTGTAGCTGGTTTTGAGACATCCATATTTTTATTTTCTTTACTTCCAGTCCAGCGTAATAGAAGGTACACTAAACGGTATCAGTACCTTGTAAGGCACTATTTTCTGATGTAGGAGAGGAACGCGCTTACTGCAGCTGTCTAAGGCCTTGACTCTACAAACACTCGCTAACACGTGTGGGTGGCATCGCCGATTTGAAGGAGACCCTTCGCTTCAAAGCTAGAGAGACAAGTTGAGTGTTCTGTAGGATACTGGTCCAATGGAGTATTTAACCTGAACACTGGCTTTAGTTGGGATGTGTGTTTTAATTTTTATTTTGGTGGAAGTAATAAAAAATTAAAAATGTGGATGCTGATAGAATAAGATTTCCCCAGGGATACCATCTCCCGCAACACATTTCATCTCTGAGAACAGGGCCCTGCCCTTATATTTAAAATAAAAAACCAAAACCCTTCACTTAAGTGCCTTAAGGTTGACATGTGAAATATTTACCACATTTTATTTCATAAAAGTTACTGTATATACAAAACAGACCTCAGCCAGTGAGGTCTTTCTTAGCTCAGTCCAAGTCTTTCAGGTTGTAAAAACGTGTTCATTCAATGTGCTTCAAAGTCTGCGGATCAGATCCAAAATCCTCAGGCTCTATTAAGCAGAGTTGTCCTAGAATAAGAATTAATAAAATAATTATCTCTTCTATTGTAATAAAAAAAGTTTTACAGTTTTGGTGGAGGTTGGCAGTAGATCTCTCTCGCATTGTTAGCTGGAAGCCTTGCTTCAGGGATAGGTTTTTCAGCCGCTATAAACTGGGATGCATCTACAAATTCCAATAAAGATGCTGACTTAAAATGAAAATTCAATTTTTGTAACACTACTTCAGGTACTTAAGGTGTGCTGAAGCAAATTAATGTGTGTTTCTCTGTCACCCTAAACTATTGCTTGCTGAATAGCCTAGGATTTAACACAAGGTACATTGATGGTTGTTACAAGCCAAAAGCTTACGTGGGCTTCCTAAAAGTCATTGGGTTCACTGGGAAACGGCGTCCCATCAGGGACAATACAGTCATAATGTAGCTCAGCTGCAGCTCAGGACACATAGGCTTCATTCACTCTTTTATCTGGTAAAGATATGGCAAATCTAAGTGTTTAACGTGATTTACAAAGGTCTAAATCTCTCTTTCTGCAGCGGCCTCAGTATTAGAAGAAATCCCAGTTGAATTAATCGATCTCATCATGTACATGGAAGAGGTGCTCCCCCCTCTCGGAGGGAGGAGGAGTCACTGAGACTTTCTCCCTTAAGAGCAGGCTGAAAATTAAGAATATTGGTATAAACTTTCATCCTTTTATAAGATTTGGAAGTGCATAGGTATAATAAATGATAGCGCCTTCTTAGTATATCTATATATTTGTTTTCCTGAGAAAAGTGTGTCTGAAAACTGTCTAGGCTATCAAATAACAGTAAAAGAATCTACGTCTGTAGCAAAGCATATTCCCTTTCGTAGTCCCAGCAGTAGTCTCACAGCCTGAACTGATCTGGCTGGAAAAGCTGTATCAAAATCCAAGCCCTACTGAATGTTTTTCAAATTTGGATTTTGAAGAAGAAAAATTGATTCTATTTGGGCCAAAATGGACCTAAGCAAGTATGCAAAGAGGAGGGAGGAAGCTACTGATCACGTGCCTGCGTAGGTCTGCAAAAAGAGTCATGTTCTGAGGAAGCTTCGTACCTGAGTGTTTTCCAGCTGTCTTTTTCCATGTGGTTTTCTGGACCTTCACTCTCAAAGGATGCAATGAACAGAGCTAGTAAATAAAATTAGAACAATTAGATACATGGGTTCTTTAACTGGAAAAAAATAAAGTGCAATATAGCAGCTGTAACTTAGCAGACTTATAATGAAGTTTATTCTTATCAGAAGCCGATACAGAAGCAATACTTATAAATATTTTTTTTTTGCTTTTTTTTCCATCTGCATATTCTGTCTGCATTTCAACAAGAAGACTCGCTAGAACGTTCAATAAAGGATTTTACCTTCTTCACTATAAATGGGTGCTGTGAGTAGATAGCTCTGGATCTTTTTGTCTTTTTCAAAAGGGCACTCAACCTGCTTCCATGTCAGGAAATCATGAATCTGTCTTGAAATTTCCCAGAATTTCTGCATGAGGTAATTAAAGGAATATTATTAAAGTCATATTTGCCTTCTTTCAAATATGATGTTTTTTTCAATTTCTAAGCCTCTCGTTCTTGTTCGTATTCGTGCTGCTTCTCTTAATATCCCTTACGTAGCCTTCGTCCTTGTTAGCCTTTCTTCTTACTGCTCCTTCATCTCCCGTTTTTGCTCCTAGTTCCTCATCTGTTAGTCTCTTTCCCTGATTTCTTCTGAACATAAGGCAGGGTGCAGGGCTAAGGAGTAGCAAATTTTTTGTCTGCCATCATACCTGGTACACTAAAATTCTTATGCTGCTTAATTTCAAGTTCTTTACTTTAAATGTTGGATGAGTACAATGTTCCTTAAAAAAATTCCCATTCCAATTAGCTAACAGTGGACTATCTCTGTATTACTTAACTAATTTTTAATGCTGGGGGTTTGGCTTCTGAAATTTTTTATTATCTTCTCAATCTTTTCATGCATCGGTTTTGGTAACAAATTAACGTTACTCCAATGAGTTCTGCTTATCTGAGTTTTATGTTTTTTTAGAGCATCTGTCCCATGAAAAAATATAAAAAATAACCTCTGTTTCAGTAGACTTTATAAATAACCGTCTAACTGAAGGCAATTACATTCCAGAAGTTTTATGTGATTCTTTTCTGTATATGCAGTTGTGGATTTGCTGGATATGTAATATAAAGATGGCGATGGCAAACACTAGCTTTCACAGAAATGGGTGACATCATTTCCCCTGGATAATGATACCTCTTTCTGTCTAAATCAGAACCGGCAAATGTTTGTAATGTTCAATGTTTAACTAGCATCACAATTTCTGTAATAGCAAAGTCCTACCTTGAAGTTTATCTGCCCGTTGGGCAAGCGGTTCGTGTGTATTTTGTGCAGAAAGTAGATGTCTTTAATAAACAGGTTGAAGACTGGGATGACTATTTTCTCTCGATTGCTGTTGGCAGTCTGAGATCGCTGTGCAGCTCCTTGCAGGGCTGTGCGGTAATTACAAAAGTTGCTGGATGGATCCATGTGATGCTGTTTTTATGACCGGGGGGGGGAAAAAAGGCAGTCAAGTAATATGTTTTCCTAAAAACAGAAAGCTTTGATCTAACTATCAGAGAGTTCATTCTTTATGAATCCATTGGGCCTCTTTTAGAACTTCCAAGACGGAGCACCTTACACTGATCAGGTCTTGTTTGAGAGGAGGGTTCTGTACTGGCTTTACATCTGTGCTTTGCTTCAATGGTTAATTGAAGACTGAAAGGAAATAATAAATGACTGTTGCAACCCCCCCAACATTCTAACTTGCTGTCACCAATCTTTCTGATGACTATTCCGATGAAGTTTTGTTTTCATTCAGGTCTCCGCTAGATGGAGTACTCCAATTAGTTTTAGGGTAGCAAAACAGCATTTGCTTGGGTGAAAACTACCTTGATGTTGAATGGAAAAAATACATTAGAAAGAAACAACCTAAAGAAAACTTGCATCCACTTTTCTTTGCAGGCAAGTAGGGAGATTGAGATTCAGGAAATACTCTCCCTAATGTTTATATGTTGGTGACTGCTAACAGAGTCGCCTCTCTGGTCTCTGATATTGTCACAGCAAAGGTTTGGATAAAACTGTTTGGGGGACTCCTATATAAGGTCTAAAATTTATACATACCTCTAAAACATCAAATTTGGCTGTTTTGACCTTGGACCAAGTTTTCTTTAGCCGTGCCACAGGACTCAGATTCATGCCAGCTGAACGGAGGGTGAAGAGACAAAGAAAGAAATAACTGAGTTGAAAAAAAATGTAGGGCTACGTAACTCTGTGTGTGTTCCTGAGCACTATGCATCTCGGAAGGCAGTTCAGCCCGACAGACAAAAGTTGTAGATAACATTCACCCGCGCGCACGTTAATCTGTTGCTGGTATGTTCTGCCCCGGTAGAAGCGTGTGTGCTGGTGTGGTCGGCCAATTTCGGGCAAGTATGAGTCTTGCCTGTCAGGTTGTGAAATGGAGTGTCTTCTGTCATCTGTGTTAAGGATACTCACAGATAATAGCCATCATTGAGTTGAAGTTTCCAATATTGAAGCATTCTCTTGCCACATCAATGAAGAACTCCACCATTCTTGTACGCTGCTTTTTCTTTACAACCTGAAAAAAACCCAAACTCGTGATCTGTTAAGACGGAGGGGATGGCCTGAATTTTTGTATGGGATGTTCTGTGAAAGGCATTGTAACAGATTGATTGACTAGATGTTTTAAGACTCTTATCCAGCTAAATCTCATGATGATACAGGCCTTGGGATATTCTGTTAAGATTAATTTTTAATAAAATAACAGAAGTATTTGGGGCTACTACTATCAATTATTTGTCTAGTTGTGGGGAAACATACATTTTTGTTTATACGTGACGTTCAATGTCTTAGGGAATCTTGTATAAACAAGCGGGATGCTTTCAGCAATTTCCTCTTACTGGAAGAGGGAGATAACATGAAGGAAGAATATATGCAAAAAATGTCAACCTCTGAAGAAGGGAGGAAAGACTTAAGACCAGGGGCATGTACCCTGAATGCGAGAATGAGAAGATCAAGACTGGCAATTGTTCTTTTTACTGTGTATATTCTGAAATGACCTCTTGAGAGCAGGTAGTGCTGATCAACTATACAGATTCCCACCCATGCAAACGTGAAGGATCTAGCAAGTGATGCTGAACATCCGCTTTGCAGATTCCTTTAAAAATGGAAATGCAAAATTAATATCCAGCACTGTCTCCAGACTTTGTTTCTAAAAACCATCAATCTTTCTCCCCCTCTCTCTCTATATATATATATTTTTTTTTTTTCCCCCTAGATTACATTCATTCACCAAAATCTTCCCCATATTTAGATCTTTGGTCTGGCTTATCCAAAAATGGCTTCTGAGGGGTGACTGCAGACTACTTCACAAGGGAGTGCCCTTTTTCTTTTTCTTTTAAAAAAAAAAACAACAAACCAAACAAACATCTCTTACCTAAATACTTCAGTTTGTGTCATATCAAAAGAAAATGGTCCAGTAGTCAATGGCCTGGCTTAGCTCTTTTGTTTGGCTAGTTTACTAAATGTATTAGCCATACCAGACAGCTCTGGAAGATGTCTTGGTGTGTTTTTGTAATAAGTTTCTGTGAGAGCAGGAAATCTTAAAGAGATTAGGACTGATATATCTGACTTCATGAAAGTGCAGGAGGCATCTGGATTTCCACAGAAGGACTACTGACCAAAAAGAAATAGAGAGAAAATTTCCTACTTGCTAGAATTGGTGCATGTGAATAGGAAACTAGAAGGATTGACATATGCATGAAAAAAGAAAAAAAAAAAAAAAGAAAAAAAGTTTCTGGGGCAGTATAACTTCAATTTCTTTATTTATTATATTATAGAAGTTATTTTAATTTCTAATCAGGCTGTTCTCCCTCTTTTTTTTTTTTTTAAAAAAAAAACCTCTCCAGTAGTCTACTTTCTTTCCACACTTCTGAAGAAAGTTTATTTCTGATTTTTCTACAACAAAACCAAATAGGTGACAGTGCTAACAATCTCTAAATGCAGTGGAAGGACAGCTGCTTATTGGTAAATCTTTGCTCAAAGATGAGTCTCTTTTGAGAATTTACGGATTTTAAAACAAAAGAAACATCCAAAAGAGCTCATAACTCAAACTCCATACAAGTTCCATTTATTGTATGACTAATGCTGCTAGGGAAGCTGCACAGGATTCGACAATATATGCAAAGCCAAACGCAGCCATGAACTCTTAATCATACAAGCATGCAAATAATGTAATGCTTGAGTAATGCCATTATCTTTAATTGCAGTGCTAATGTTTAAATCTCTACCGGACCACTGCCTGCCTTTTGTTCTTAAGGCCAGGATCACTTTGCTGTCTGGTTTCCTGTGAGTACTTACCCGACAAATCTCTGTAGCCACCAGCATGCTGAGACAATTGAACCAGTTGTCATAGGCCTCCAAGTTATAGGTTTTGGTCACATCGCCTCGGCACTGTAAGGGAACCGGCCACATGTTAATCCTATCCTGTGTCGTGATAAAGTCAGCATAACAAAGGATTAAGTTTATTTTCATGTCTTGATAAAATCTTGTTGGGCCTTTTTTAAGGCAAGAGCTTAAACAAGGTTAGAAAATGTCAGCCTTTTTTGCACAGGGTATACTCGAATTATGGAGGTTCTTTACCCTGGTTATTCTTTTTATTTCTTTTTCCCTCCGTACCCCTTCTTGTACCTTGTGATTATCCATGGAGTCCATGTGGCTGACAATCTGCATCAGATCCTCTGGGTAAATGTTGCTCACTCTTTCCTGTGTTTGGAGAGATGAGAGATTGTCACTGTGCAGACGAACAGGGATGTCAATGAAAAACACATCAATAAAGCCAAAGTTAGGAGAATGTTTTGGTAACTTTCATCTTCCGACAGTGTAGGTGCGTGAGGTGTTTTTAATCGCTGTGTCTAATTGGTCTTGTTTGTTACTTTGGTTGTTATTTGGTTAAAACATTGGAGGCTTTCAGTGAAGCCGTGGCAATATTCATGTTGGTAAGTATATTAATATTTAATAAATGGAAAATAATTAACACAAACTAGCATCTCACCAGTTCGATATAGGTCAGCTGCTGTGCCAGGATCAGAGGGTCACAGCACACGCTCAGGATGTCCTTCTGAGTTGACTGTGGCTTGGTTTTGAGGATGGTGCCTTTGTCGGTAACAGGTTGCCGGAATTTCTCTCTGATTTCCTGGTACTGGCTCCGTGTGGAGAGGGCCATCAGGAGATTCTGTGTCATCTGGCTAATGATCTTTTTCACTGTTCCATTTTCCTAAGCAAAAAGCAGAAACAATGACCTCTAGCTCTCGCAGACACAGATTGCTAAAGAATTTCTGACTGGGAAAAATAAATGCCTATTACTCATTTTCTTTTGTCTTATCTGAGCTGACCATCCCGTGACAAACGAACTTGTCCTGACTGCCCGCACAGCTCCCTGATGGCATCATTAGGGCAGCCTGCCTTCCCGGCTCTGTTCCACTTGCCTGGCTGGTCTGCTCCTTGCAGCATTTTTTGGCTAGTACCCCTTTCAAAGGCACCCATGTGAGCGGCTTAAAAGCGGATATACCGAAAGGTGGTTGAGTTGCTTGTCCAAGGCTTCTTGGATCCATGTGTACCAAGTGCCAAAATGCTCTCTTCTCATTCTGATCAGACTCGCTGATGATCTAGCCCAGGCAGAATCCAGGAAATTCACATTATGTCCAGGAATATACCTTGGCTTGACTTTGAACAACTACAGCATCCAAAGACTTCGGTAAAAGCCCAGTATACTTCGTGTTCTTGGACAAGTAAAATGCATTTCTGTTCATCAGATGCAGATTTTAAACATAGGATCTGTAAGGATACGTACTGGTAAAGCTAAGAAATATAATTCATCTGCTCAGTGTTTTGACAACTACAGCAAGCTGAATTCTTTCTGCCATTGATTGATTGTGTCCTATAGGCATTGCACTATGAGATCAACCCTGAAGTGCGAACTTGATTGCTTTCCTACTTCTCCATCCCTCCTGTTACTTCTTGAAATGACCCAGGTTCTCTGAGCATCTTCTTCATGCTGCTGAAAAAAACAACTCTACCAAAGACAGTCAGTCCATCTCCTCTTTCCTACACAACTATTATCTTGCTTTCATGCAAATTATTTCGCGTGAAGTTAGACACAAGGTGAACAGTTAAGTTTACAACCTGCTGTGCTGGTTTCTGCCAGCCAACTGGATGAACTAGAAAGAACTGCAATGAATCTATGATTGTTCAAACCACTAATATGCAGTGACTGAAATTCCATAGCAATGTGAGACACAATGACTACCAAATACTTGTATATTGCCCGCTGTAATTAAGCAATAATAGTGTCAGGATGTTGCTTTACAAGGCAATGATCTGACTCCCAGGAGAAATCAAATAAAAAGCTGAGGGCAGTGTAGCTCATCTTGAGGCAAGTGGGTTACTGCTGAACAGTAGCTGGCTGGAGCCATTTCTGATACTGTGCTACAAATATTCAGAAATGGCAAGGGTGAGTGGACTAATATAAAATGCTAATTTTGCTCTCTGGTACACTGAACTTGCAATTAGAAATTGTTTGACTTCAGCTGCTATGCCCAGTTTACTCGTGTGTCTGGGAGGAAACCGAGTTTCTAGATACGGGTCAGAGAGAACCAAACTTGAAGGCAGGTGGGAGTGTTGCAGGTATTATGTGACAGTGAACAAAGAAACTGCAGTGATGTCAAAACCTATGGCTTGCTTCAGCTACTGTGAATTTATTAGAGACTTAATACAAATGCCCTTAGAATTTTGGCAGCTTCCTTTCTTTCTTAGTCTTACCTTAAATTTTCTTGTCAGAAAATAAGTTAATGAGTGTACAATAATTTGTCCTTGTTTGAGTTTAAACAAGACATTTGTACTCCGCTTGGGGACAGTCCTGGTTGTAGCTATAGCTATTTGGCGTGCTGTCCGGTGCTACTAGGACAAGCACCTAACTGCTTTGTGAGAGTTCTCATTTGACTTTCTCTATCTTATTTATGGAGAGTAGTGTCCAAAGGGGATTTAGAAAAGCTTTTAAAATACGAAATAACCCCCCAAACCATTACAGTAATCCCTAGCTGAAGCACAGTATGGGTAATTTCTTGTGGTAACAAATACTGAGAGCAAGAGCTGCTTTCTGTCAGTGTCAAATCAGGTTTCCTAGGGGTCAGATGTGGCATAGCTCTTCACGGATCAAACTTGACTCTTAGCCTTGTTAAGGGGAGAAAGACAGTGATGCTGTAATTAACGGATGCCATCAGATTTCTCGGACACAAGAGCACTAAGCCATTTCATGAAGATGTGTTTTTCTCAAACGACAATATATTCATACATAACAGAGTGGGAGGGAAGGGGAAGAGAAAGTAAGGCCACGACTTTGTTCTAGTTCAAAGTAACAGACAAATTAAATACTAAGATACAGATGCCAAATACAACCTCTGCTGAGTCTGCCTTCGCAGTAGTATCTCTGCCAACATACACGTCTTTGCCCTTGTCTAACAAAGGGAATAGAAGGCATGTTATGATCCCGTTTCCTTTTCCCCTCCTACTAAGGCACTGACATTTTCATAGTAGCATCCAGGTAAACAGCTTCGCTGATGCAACAAGTGACATACTTCCTTTTGACAACTCAGTAACACCTAATTGTATTGTGTCCTATCACCGATTCATGCAGTGCCGTCAAACCTGTTGTTCTTCATTTTTCTTAGACCTGAATCAACAAAAACACATAATAAAGTTGTCTTCCCACTTCCTGCTAATTGTTCTCAGAAAACATCTTGAAGTTGTGGGTTTAAAAACGAGGAGAAGCTTCTACTTCTGTAGAAGTAAGCCTTCACATTCATACAAATGCTTTACAATTAATTCCCTTGCAGTTCTTGATTACCAGCGGACAGAAGGAAGCCTATAGTTGCAGTCACTTTCTCCATGAGGAAAAAAGGGTAGGGTTTCAGTTCAGAGGAAAAAAACCCAAACAAACCAGTAACGCACAAAACAAAAACCAAACAGAAAACTAACAGCCCTTGTTTTATTTGAATTTGCTTTATCCGTTTGCTTTAGAAAAGTCTTTTTGAGGTCTAGTTTTCTTCATATGCTAGAAACTCAGAGCTGTAAGACTGGTGATTGACTAGCTAGCAGAGCTAGCCCCTTCTGCACCCCATCCATTTTTCATATCGTCATGACTGCTTTGTCTCTTCCTCTTGCACTTGATGATTGCACGTAGGCAGTTTCTGTTAATGCACCATTAAGTTCATCACTCAGCCCATGTCCTGCAGTTACACTGACAGCTTAGCAACAGCTGCTGTAGTCCATTTAGAAAATACTGCGTGCGGGAGCAAGGGTCGGTATACAATATGATAAACTATATATAAAGGCTGACAAATACTGCTTTACTACTAAATGTTTTTTCTCCCCCCCTTCCCCGACCCCTACCTCATCACATTGGGTGATCCTGTGAGCAATCTCCTTCAACTCTTTCATGGATTTCTCATCTTGGAAATCATAGGGGAAAGTTTCAGTCCATTCCTTCAGGAGCTGAATGATTTTGGCAGCGAAGGATTTTAGCTTTGCCTAGAAAGAAACAACGAGTTGATTACGGACCACAGATCTTCCTGACTGCAGAGTAAATTAGCTGATGAGGGCTCACATAAAACTAGAGACACCCTTGAAAACACTTTGCATTAGTAGTAGGTGAAGGGGATAAAAAAGAACGTATTTAGCTGTGAGCCAGCTTCCCAAATAGTATGATTTAGCTTCCTTTTGTGATAGCTTGGTAATGTCTCTTACCAAACACTTTGAAGATATTTTCAAGGTTAGTGGTATAAAGCCAGGAAGACGACAGAATAGTTTAAGTGACTTATTTGATTGAAGTCAATGGGACTTAAGCTGACTTATGCCACCTGAGGCAGCAGTACCTTATCGTTTGAATTCAAATGCATACAAACTGCAGCACTCTACCAAGCATCTTTCATGAGAAGTGTTCACAAAGATATTTTTTTTCTATAGAATTTATCGGGCCCTCCAGATTGAGCTGTGTTATTAAAATAAAAGAATAACAGGGAAGATGTGTGTGTTCTCTCTATGGCATCTAAATCAAAACAGATTTCAAAAATAAAAAGTATTGGCTCTTTCTCAAAAAGCTATCAACCACAGAAAGGGGAGGGAGAGCTATTGTCAAAGTTCTCCTGTCACCTGTGAATCTTCTAAGGCTTATCATCAGTTAGACCTGAACTGGATTCCCATTACTCCACTGATAGCAACAGGCAGCGGCATCAGTAAGTCCAAGGGAGCACACTTGTAAAATTGGGAGTGTGAGTGCTAAGAACACTTTTAATGAACAAGGAGACTCAAAACTTAACTCAGGTTATATCTACCTTCCCACCCAACTTGTGACGAGTGGAGGAAGAAGAGGAAGTTTTCATTTGTGTTTACCTCCCCGCCTGTGTAAGCTACAGCAGTTCCTGCTCCCCACAGACAGCATGCTTTCTGCACCGCACTCCCCGTCAGCATCTTAGGGGTTACAGAAGGTGACTTAGCATGTGGCTTCGCCACAGGAAATCAGTGTATTTTCTTTTAAGACAAAAAGAGAAGGTCTTCCAAGAATTGGTAGGAACTCCTGACAAAACATCCTCTGATCATAGTGTGTCCCCGTTTGGTTGACTTTTTTTGGTTTTGATTAAATAAACTAAGCTTCCCCCGCAACCCTTCCCCCCCCCTTTTTTTTAACATCTCACTGGTATGTAGCCAGTGGAAGTATTAATAAGGATTATTAATAAAAACTTTGAAGTTAAACCATGCACCCTTGAATCCTCAGTCTGAAAATGAGCCGGTGCTCCTTGTAAGTCTGAAGGGAACATTTTGCTTTTCTTTCAGAGCTGCAAACCTCACTCTGCTAGCTTGCTTCTCCTAGCTGTTTTTTATTGACAGCATTTAACTGATCCTGCTACTGAGACAAGCACAGAATAATTGGATGGTGAGGGCAAAAAGAAAACATCCCCGTTCTCTTTGCCAGTAGTAGGCGTTCCTGCAAAGCGATCTCTGCTAGTGCCACTGCGGAGCCCAACTTCAATGTATTTCTAGACAGTGTAGGACAGAGCTCCAGATTTGCAGTTGTCTGTCCTCCAAACTCCTTTTGTCATCTGCCTTGGGGAAAAGACAATTTATGCTGCTTTGCTAGGAAATGCATGGAGCCTGACATTATTAAAAGAATAATCTGTAGGTGGTGATAGAAAATTAATTAGCCAGCTGGTGCCCTTCCGTTCAATTAAACTTAACAGGTACGTGCCTACTCCTGTAGCACCTTGTGGTAAACAAAACTGGTTGGTTTTTTAAATTATTATTTGTATTAATTATCCTGACTATCCTTTCTTAACTTTTGAAGCTGGAAAAGGAGGGATGGGGGCAGGAAACGTTCCAAAAATCTTTCCTTAGGCCATGGCAGCATCTCCATATGGACACTGACTTCTCATCTCATGTATCTACTCAAGTTGTTAGGGTTTGCTTCCTTCATGACTGAAAGCTAGGCATCTGTTGCAAGACAAACTGCAAACCACATCACTCTTCATGTAATTACTCTTCAGGTGTAAAAGAGCTTAGTGTTTTGTCAGAGGCTTCTAATGCTCATGGAAATAAGGTATGCCTCCTAAGAACAACGCTAAAAACCAGCGATACAGTGAACATGAGATTCCTGTTTCATGAGCACCTTGATGAAACCCAAAGCGGTGTGACAGGCTTGATGCACATAATTTGTGACAACCTAGATAGAAATCACACATGTAGGTGGGTAGCAGCACACATTTTCCTTTTTGTCATGGCTGCAATAAACCTACCGACCTACCGTAGTCCTACTCCAGATGTAAACCTGCCCTTGTGAGGCCTGACACGGAGTTCTCTGGAGTTTATGGCAATGCTTCTCCCATAAATATTTCTTTGAGAAGAAAAATATCTCTATTAATTTAAGTACTGTGGATCAGTCCTGTTCTGCATGAGACAAGACAGGCAGGACTGAGAAACAGCTACCAAGCAGGACGGAGGCAATAGCAGTATGTGCTTGCAGGAAAGGGAAAAGCAGTAAGTGCTTGTAGGAAAAATGACAGCGACCTGGTTAAGGGTATTGTGATTTTTGGTTTTAAAAAGGAGAACTTACTGGTGACAAAAACCAAAGAGAACTCATTATTTTTGAAGCGACTTACGCATTCCAAGACAGACAAGACAAGCTTAACAGAAATGAACTTATCTTTATTAATTTTTAAACTCTTGATTTAAAAAACACCCCCAAGCTGCAGAAATAACGCACCACAATTTTAACAACAGTTTTTTCCACTGAATAATACTATACAAGTGGTTTTTTTTCTGTGACAATCTTGTTTGGGTCTTTCAAATCACTAATGCACTTACAGAGAGTTAAATCTTATCCTTTATGGTCAAGCTTAAATACTGCCCTGTATATTATAATTGATGTATTAAACTCTGCAGCCCGCCCTTTTGTGAGTGTCCAAAAGGACTCTGAGCAGGCTTCAAGGCGTCCCTGACTGTTTCGCTTTTTAATCCACTTTTCTCTGCGTTGTTTGCTATAGGAGTTTTTGGCTAGCCAGCTAGCCAGTAATGTCAAAAACAAAGAAATGATAAGTATTGTGGTGTGTAACCTCAAAACCTGGCTCCTTGCCACTTTTTCGGCTCGCACGCTATTCAGGCAACAAGTCAGCCAGCTTCTCGTCTTAAAAGATTTGCATAAGCAAACTATCAGAAATGATCAGAGCTGCTTTAACTGCTTTTGCCAGCTATTTCTCGCTACGGAGCCGCTTAATTAGAAGGTGTTGGTACCTGATGATACGTTAATGGGTTATGACTGTGAATACACAGTGTCTTGAGTTGAGAATTCCTATGCTGCGTGTGAATTGAGTTTTTATTTGTGGCCAGATAGAAAAACAAATGCTAGTGGCCAAACTGTTCTGTAAAACGTTCAGGTGCTTGCAGTAGAGGCCTGTAGAGTAGAGTCATTTGTTGAGAGGGATGTCAAAAGTTTGTGGTGTTTTCCAACAATTTTGTGTTTAGTGGGTGGGGAAAAAATTACAGTTTATATTAAGGGGGTAGGCAGGGATCAAGGGGCATAGTAGGAAAAGCAACCAGCAAAGCATGTACGTTAAAGCAGCCTCCCAAACACTCATGTTTTATTGTCACCCTGCTGCTTGTTGGTTTACCTGTAGGCCCGTTTCCAAACTGTCAGCACAAGGTGTGAGAGCGTGGGTGTTTAGAATATGAGCTTCTATATTTTATATCCTGTTGTTAGGATGTAATGCTATTTCATTTCAGTGTGGAAGCCACGATATCATCTTTTTTAACACATATGCTGAAAAGCCAGAATAATGCTACTTTAGAGCGAATATCTCGTGTTTTAACAGCCAGATGATTTAGTCCCCAGGTACTGTTTTCATTTAAAAATCTCCTAAGTGTATTGTTATCCACAAAAGTTACATCGTATATTTTTACATCTTATTTTTAAATCCAAGTATTTCATGCATGTATTTTGACACTAGCTACTGACAGCAGTCGTTGTCTTCATACGTCTATAGATCAGCTTTACTCAATCCATGTTGTGGGTGGTCCCAGCATCTCTTACAAGCCCCTACCTCTGTTGTTCAGTTAGGTGTTGCTGAGGAACCACTGCGATTTACAGAGCACCGGTTTGAGGTTGCTCAGTCACAAGCTAGTTCAGCAGTGGCCGTGGGAATGGTTATCACCTCTGTGTGTAAAGCTGGATGCAGCAGTTCTTGCACCTGCTTTCCCTGACCCCTTGAACTCCCCAGCACCTACAGGATGAGTTGTATAGCTATTTGGTGAGTAGACTGGGGGACTGACCTGGATGAAAGTAATTTTGCACCAAGTGGTTAGTTTTTCCTGGGGAGTCATTTTGTGCTATAATAAGAGACTGCACCCCAGGAACAGTACAGGAGAAAGAAGCCCTTAGGGGTCAGCATTGCTGTCAAAACCCCTGTATTACCAAACCACAGGGTTACCTTTTGTGCTCCCCACTTGAGTCCTGATGCAACAAAGAGAAAGCGAGATGGGACTATCAACATGCTGAGATTAGGAATGTAAGTAACTCCTCACCATAGAAGAACGGATCCAAAACGTGCCCAGGATCTGAACAATTTAGGTCTTTAAATACTTGCTGATTTCATCCTTGTTTCTGATGTTCTTATTTGCATCCCAGCTTGGACTATTCTGGTACTTGAATTTCAGTCAAAAGTCCTTCAATACCACTTTCCACAATGGTAAGACTTAGATGGATTCAAGTGCAGATCACAAACTGACTCAGTTTGGCTTAATTGTTTGTTGTAAAACCACGTGGTCACATGTGTCAGTCAGCACAGGCTACCATTTTCAGTAGTGCACCCCTTAATTTTTGTGAGAGAGAACGTCCTGATTTGCTGTTACACCCCACCGGTAACCTACAGCAAAGCACTCAACCCTAATAGGATGGGGATGGTAAGGGTGACTGGAGAAAGGGGAATCGGATTCAAGGATGACCTAACTTGATGAAAGCCTGAAAGCGCAAAGCGACTTGCTGGGCAGGTTTCATGGCAGATCCGCATTGCTCCGGTGCACCGCACTGAGCTGCAGCTCATAAGCAAAGTTTTATTTCCAGCCGCTGTATCTGACTGGTAAGGTAGTACATACCCTGTGTCTGTGGCTAGCACAGCAGCAATGGTACTTCAAGGGAAAAGACCCAAATAAGAGAGCATCCAGTAACACATGCCAATTACAACTTCAATTTATTCTTTATCAATCTATTTAGACTTACAATGGGAAGGAGGAAGTGGGAAATAAATGGCAGTAGCGCAGCTAGTTGAAGGACATAATGGTTCATTTACCTTTTCTGCCTCAGTCCCCGCTTCTAGCTGCTGCTTCTGTTTAATGCAGATCTGCCCCACTTTAGCCAGGAGCTCGTGTGGGTGAATGAAGACTCGAGAGCTCAACAGGAAAGTGAAGATGTAAGTCCTCTGTGGAAATAGAGAGAGAAGAAAAAAAAAAAAGTGAATAACTTTAGGGAAAAAAAAAAAAAAGTCTTCCTTTTGAAAAAACTATTCCATAAACCACAAATGTAACTTCTATTCACTTAAGACATTTTATAATTTTTCCTGTCTCCAGAGACGTGGTGGTCTTTTCTAGCTGTGTTAAAAGGAAATGCTGTAGGTTTCAAGGCTGTTAATGTGGTGTTTTCACATTGCCAAATCACTTCCCTTTAAAATGCCAAACTTAATATGCTAAACTAGTCATCACTCACCAAAAAGACAAATGAAATATGCCCAATGCAGGGCGTCACGCCTCTCCAGCACTACTATTTCTGCTGCTTTGTTTCTTTAAGAGTGATTGTTTTTCACTGAGCTGCAGAAAACCACTTCATGTGTATTCCAAACCACAGCTGTAATTTCTTTATGTACAGGGTTTTTTTGTTCCTTTTTCCCACAATCACTGACACAAGCTTTAGCTTAGATTGGGGCCATATGACAATAATTTAGTTTTAAGCTCGACTTTACTTATTTGGGGCCTGTTTCACAGTCTTGTGAGTAAAAACACTGCTAATAAATGCCAACAATTATTATTTCTCACAAGAAATAGCCTCTCCGTTTGTATTTTAAAAGCTGTAATGCATCCCATTCTGAATCGTACTCTGGACAGTTTAGTCGAGGTGAGAATGCCTTCATGTCTTAGTCTTGGTTCAGTGTTTGAAACTTGCCTTCTGCGTTTGAATGTGATTGCTGCAGTAATGACAGTAGCATCTCATAAGCACTTCTGTTTTTCCTCTAGGCTTTGTGACAAAATATGGAGTTAGGAAATAGCAGGGGATCTTCCTGACAATGGATTTCAATTAACCTTTGTTACGTTTGCAGTGTGCACTGTTACTTCACACTGTGGTTTTAGAAATGCGATGTGGTAGGCCATAGCCAAGTGTGCATATAAACAGTCAATGTGCGCATCTACCGCTTTGGACAGGGCAAGTAAATTGAGACATCTAAAAACCTGAGACCAGTTGTCTAAAATGTGGCATCTCTAGTATCAGCTATATCTGGCTAATCTACCGAATTCTGCTGCTTGCAGTCTCTAACAAACGCCCATCGTAAAATAATAATGGTATCTTTAGGACTCCAAAAAAGGTTATGGGGTTTATCTCTCTAATCACAACAAAACGTGCTATTAATGAAAAATGTTTCTACTTCTAAAGTACTCAGTGTGCTCTACAATATAAATTTAGCACTAAACTCCACTAAATATCAGAAGGGTAAAAAGGAATGTGGTTTTTGGTGGTTCTTTTTTTTTAAAAAAACCAAATTAACTAGAAGTCACAGGGTTCTGGAAGTGAGTGTAATAGATTAAGGATATATATATATATCTACTTAGCATCCAACTCTGTCCTGAGCTAATGAAAGAACAGAGTGAAGTGTGACACAGCACAGATATTTGAAATGCTCATTCTGATTTGAAGCTCTTATTAGCACGGTGGTTCATGTATTAAATTAGCAATAGCACTAATTCTGTACAATCAAACCTGGGGATAATCCATAGTCTTTGCCTTGCCTGTTGTTTATGAATAGAAGAAGAGAGGAGAAGGGTTAACTGGATGGACAGTTTGGGTCAGGTTCTTGAGTGGTGCTTCCACTGATGCCTACAGAAGATGGACAGCTGGGGCCACCTAACAATTGGGCTCTTGGTGACTTTGAGCAGGTGGCCAGGGCAGCGGCGGGATACCGACAGTGTGGCTTCTCTTCTTGATGGCATGGTTGCAAACATCCCACACAAGTGAACACTGGGAAAACTTAAGAAAATGGGCTTCTGTTTGGTATTTTGTTTATGTATGTCTCCAGAATTTCAGCATTTATATTTACATTTACAATGACAAAAAACTTGAAGTTCATTAATTTAAAAAAGATATTCAATGCAGCTCTTACACCTGCATCTGGAAACGGTTGATGACATAGTGTCAGCTTTGGAGAAGCCTTATAAAAATCTATAGTAGTGTGTGCGGTGTGTTATGGGCACTAGAACGAGGCTGAAGAGCTAACCTGATTCACAAAAGGGGACTTGGTTGTGTTATGGGAAAACACATCAGATCTTTTATTCTTACGTATGTGAGCACGATCCCTAAACTGGCACACTCCTCATTCAGAATGAAAGCAAAAGAATAGTGTTGGGTTGTGAGATTATTTTGTTTGTGTTTTAAACTATGGCTGGTTATGCCCTGTTACTTTTTGGAGACAGCTTCTGTGTTCATGTCTATCAGTGTTGTCCCTGAACTTAAAACTATGAGTCTGGATTATGAGGGAAAGGAATTTAGCTGCTGCGTATGTCAGCTGTCACTGGATTGTGTGAAAATTTCTGTTCTGGAAACATGAAGCACCTCTCACATCCCTTCGCCACGTTTTTTGGGGGGAGTTAAGTAATTGACTAGCAGGGAACCACAACTTGAGCCACACTGCCCTGCCAGTGACCTTTCCTCTGATAAGCTGGAACACATTTTTTTAAGGAAAGGTGTAATTTTGCTTCTCGTACTAATTCCAGCGTTGGTCTCCTTGGTGGAAGTTTGTGTGGTGTGGGACAGTGTTTTATCCAGAGTGACTCTGAGAAAGGCCCACTCAGAGTATTGTTTCCCTATTGTTATACTGTAAGAAAAGTGTGACCTGGATGACCTGTGCTTTTATTTGGTTTCTTTGATAGTGTTTTATGTGATGTTCAGAAAAGTGCCAGACTGGCAAAATGCAGGAAGATACATGACCATAAAAGTACATACTCGCAGTTTCAGGCTTGCTGATGTGCCTCTGTAATCAGTAGTATCTGTACTGGACCAATGCAATGCTTTTCCAGGCAACACTGGACTACTAGGTTTTAGAAACAAATGACTGTTACTTCTGGAACCCATCTGCTGCATTGTTATTCTGTTTATTTGTTTGTTTTCAAAGTCACTTAACTGGAACTAGGTTCAGTACTTTGGAAAACGAAATTGTTCCATTATGGTCAATCAAGATACGCTGGTTTACGAGATACTGGTATCTAATTGGGGGGCGGTGTGGTGTGTTTTGATGCTTTTATTGCTTATAAACAAGGAATAATGCAATTAAGAACCAAATTAAAAATGATAGGTCTGACAGTAGTGTTGACCCCCCCCATCTCCTTGCCTCTCTGCTAACAGCCGCTCCCTATCCAATAAAGAAAATTGTGGCTGAATGAAGCCATACATTTCAGCTTAGCAGTAAGTCTCAGGGGTTAGCAACACAGTTGTTTTGGATAAGAAATATTGCATACTAATGTCACATGCCTTATCTAAATCAAGGATTTCTGTGACTTATTGCACCTGTACTGCGATACACATACATGCTAAATGTTATAACTGTAAAAAATCTACACTGTCGCATAGGCCGTCCCCTAATCATGCAGACGATGGTTTGGAGAAGGAAATTTAGCTATGAAGCTAGCTGGTTTGACAAGGAACGATTAAAATATGCTTTCATAAGCTATGAGATTGAAAGTTAAGCTCCATTTATCCTACAAAAGTGACAGGTATTTGGGAGGGGAGGAGGAAAAAAAAAATCCTTTCTGCACTTGGAACAACGTAAGCTGACACAAAAGGGGCTTGTGCTTACAAGAGAATAAGAAGCCAGATTCCTTTAATGCCTAAAGTTGTTGCTAAGAGATGAGCTGAATTATATTTAAGAAAAAAAAAAAAGTTGCAAGTGCACAAGACTAAAGAAGGAATTGTTACTCTCTGACCCAAGAATGCACTGATGTCTTCTCAAGGAGGGGGGAAAAAAAAATATTTTCTTTGTGTGCTTACTGCTCATTCTGTAACTTCTTGTTTATGAAATATTTTCTTGAAACATTTTCTTGCTTGGGCACAAGGGTTGCAGACTGGTACATTCCATTCCTAACCTTCCGAACTCCTCCGTCTCATGAGTATACATTTTCCTATGTGCTGAACAAGTCCCTGTACACAAACAAGCCTCAAAAGAGCAGTGCACAAACGTAGGCCCTTATCTTCCCTGTCCTCCCTTGCCTGTCTCATGTTCTGCCAACATGGCAAATTTGCCTTTGCAACCAGCACAGAAAGATACTCTGTGTTTGCTTTCTCCCCCACCCTCTTTTTCTTTCTTTTTTTTTTTCTTCTTCCCTGTCCAGAAGGTTGCTGTGATCTTTAGCTTAATGTCCACACAGACAGAAAGGCCTTCTAAGTGTTGTTGTCACATCCAAATGTTTGGATTAGTACTGCGACTTATAGATAGATCACTGAAACTAAGGTTATCTCTGCTAATGTTACCGATCGCTTCTCTTGGTGCCAATTAAGTGGTGATGCCTTACTCCCCTTCTTTGCATGTACAGGCAGAGTCCCAAGACTGAGAGGTGTTTATACCTTTCTCTTGGACATAGTGTTGGTGACTCTTCTGACAGGATATCAGTGTAAATGGTTATCACTCTAACCCTCTGTGTCAATCTTCCTAAAAATAGAAATGAGCATGAAATAAAGTATAAACACACAACTGAACCGCAATAGAAAACTCTGATCTGAAGATGACTCAAATCCAGTTCATTCTTTGTTGTTCAAAGCTTACTTATCTACTTATTTTATAATTAATCCTTTCAGCTAAATTGGGTGATCTGATTTAACTGAAAGAACGTGTCCTGCTGTAGAGGAGATGAATTTGATTTAATGCTGTTTTCCATCTCTTTTTCCCTGGAGTTCCCTTGATTGTTTCTGTTGCATAGCTCTCAGCTGTCAGCTCACTGTCTACTTAAACTGCAGCTTCCCAGGGCAGGGTCCATGACCGCTCGGTTTGTAGTGCTCCCTCGCACGGGGTATAGGATGGCGCCGTGGAAACTAGCAGCTAGTTCCGAAGCAAGCTGTAGACCCCTTAATTTATGCTCACTTTATGGAACCATTTTCAGAGTAGCTGTGTTATAAACAAAATAGCAGGTTACAAGTTACAATAAGGGATGTGTGATGTGTGTTAGCAGCTACTGCAAAAAATTAGCTATAGTTCAGCAATCCAGGCAGCAAGTAACTATATTCTAGTGTCACACAAAAGCCAAGGAAATGACTCCGTGGAAGCCTTAACTACAGTAGCCTAAAGCTATTCCACTGGTACGCCGCAACAGCCCTACCTGCTGCTTTCCTCTGCGCGTCTGTACTACAAGGTGTATTTGGGGGCAGGGAGCAGAGCTTTAATGTCTAATGATGGTTATCCCTGTGCCTTATAAAGGACTTGGTACTAAACATCTGTCAAAGGTAGTGCAGTTGTATGTTAGCTGTACTTCAATGCAAGGTTTAGGATTACTTTTGAACTAGAATATTAAAACATCCTGGGTTTGCTTTTCTTGATCTTCCACTGATGATCGTTGGCAATTCTGCTGCTTCTACCCACTGAACTGTCATATGGGGAGTCCCTTTTTTGTGCATGGCGATCATGAAGATGGGTGGTGTATGCGTGGGAGCTCGGAGCAACTTTATCATGACTGATGTGAAACCACAGTAAGAAGTTCCACATGAATTAGTGGGAAACATACAGCAAGATACAGCACAGCCCACTACTGCAAACATTAAGTTCAAGATACAAGTTAATAGCAATTGCAATTTCCCACCCCGTTGCTAGTCTTCACAAAGACCTGGGATGTTTCTGCCATAGCTGCCACTTTTTCAGAGCTCAGACAGAATATAGTATACAGCCTCTCTGATCTTTGGCAACTTGTTTAAATAACATCTTTCATTAATGGGTACAAGGGGTAATTTCAAGTGATAAAGTGATCTCTTAATAATATCCTAGGTTCAGAATCTTATTGCATGCCCTGGAGTTACAAGTAGTATTTACTTCAGAGGACTACACTGAGGATGTTTAATCAGTTGCAAAATCATTTTCAGGCTTGAGAACATATATTATTACAGTACTGGCCCATTAAAATGTCTTGAGAAAGAAAGCATTTTAATTAAAATCTATTTTTGGGGCTTTTTTTTTCCTTTTTTTTTTTCTGATGGCCTAACTAGGAGATGCATAGAAAATTAAGGGGAAAAAATAATAATACTAGAGCTGATTTTGGGTCTGCTTCCCTAGGTAGAAGCTGGTTAGTAGTTAATCTTGGCTGCATTAGAGCTAAAGCAGCTTAAGAGGGATTGAAAATTCTGTGGCGAATGCTGCTTTTAATTGGTTCTTAAGGCACCCGTTTGGGTTCAACAGGGCTTCACCTTTCTAACAAGTGTTCTCGTTTGAAAACAGAAAGGAGAGCACCCCCATCGAGCAACATCTTCAGTGAATGAATATTGCAAGCAAAATGAATGCATGTTTCATTCCTGAATCAGATGGAAGTAGAATTTCTTGAGGAAGCACCAATCCAGATACTAATGCAGGAAAACCACCATGGGAAGAAAAAACCAACCCTTCAGTGGCTACTTACATCTGGATAATAGTCCATAGTGGGCACCAGGCGCTCTATCAAGGCCTCCAGTGATCCAGAAACAAGGTTCCCATCCTGATAAACAGGGTCCACACACCTTTCTCCCATATCTGGCTGCACTTGCCCACTACAACTGGAACCAAGCATGCTGGAAAATATTGGCGTCTGGGGCATAGTTTCCTGTAGAAGTGGAGAGAAAATAAAAGTAAAGAAAAAAAAAAAAAAAAAGAGAGGGTTAAGCTTTCTTTCAGGATGTCTTATGTGTGGGTTTTACAGAGGCATACATTAAACACAATTACATATTTGACTGAACGCAGCTTGGGTATTTGAACTGAGTTCTGAACCCGAGCAGTCACACATCTGTAAGCTGGCTTGGGGTTTGAAGTGCACTTTAAGCTATGTCACCAAGGCTGTAGATGCAGAAGCTGAAAGAATTTTCTTCGCTGTACTTGATTTCTCCTTTCTCGTCCGTTTTCCCCTGGCTTTTAATGCATAAAATCATACCAGGATGAAAATGCAAAATGCTCTCTGAGATAGTGAAGCAGTGCTTTACTGAACAAGCAAACAAATACTGTGCTGTAATGTCCCTCTTTTTACTCTTTTTGAAGTCAGATCTTTGGCTAAAATACTTCACTTGTGATGATAAATCCTTTACTGCTTCTGTAGCTAGACGTAATCCAGGTCTCGATAGAAGTGCATCTCCTGCACACAGATGCCACTGCTAACAGTGGGGGACATACCATCTGAACAAAACCGCCTTTTTTTTGGTACACAAAACCATGAACTGGGTGGAACCGAATGCTGTGACATATAATATACAACGCCAATAACAGTCTCTTTGGAGATTTTTGCTTAAGAAACAAACCTGGTCTAGCAACACAAAAACCACGCAAAGGTTTGGGGTTTCCACCTCCCTTCCCTTGGCCACAAGCTCTCAGTAATACCCTAGTTACCAACTGTGAGTAAACTGTGGGGGTGGGTTGGTTGTTTTAAACTGGCTACAGTTTAAATATATGCAGAAGGCTAAACAAAACAATTTACTACTGCTTGCAAAGGTTGAAAATACTATTCTGCATCAGTATCAAAACAGTCCCCCCTTGCTGCTGAAACAGTTAAGACTGCTCAGAAGGTGCAGGGAAGAGAAGGCAGCCGTGATGCTTTAGCTGCTGTCTCACCCTCTATGCAACAAACATTGTCGTGCTCTGGAACGCACTTGTGTAGATGAAAACAGATTAGGCCGGTACCACTACCTTTAAACTTGACAGCTGGTCCTATCAGCACGCATGTCTTACACAAAAGTCCTTTCTTTCTGTTCAGTAATTTTCCAAAAACTAGTTTAAGAACTGAAAATCTTAAATGCTGTAAGGGGTTTTGTAGGTTTGGGGTTTTTTGGTGGTTTTTTTTTTTTTTAAATATTTTTAGGCAGCACTTGAAACAATTGCAGAACAAACCGGTACTTCGTCTTCTTTTAACACAAGGCACGTCTTCCTCTCAAAGTTGCAAAAGTCATTGTTCATGTTTACAACCTGGGATACACATTTTTTTTCTGGTTTTAAGCTCAGATGAATCCTAGGTGTGCTGGTACGGAAAAAATGCCAGCATTAACAGTACTTGCTCATCAAGGTGACAGGCTTAGTTACACGTCAGGCTGGTAAACAGAACTGCTTGTGGCTTTAACCAGCAGAACTTTGTGTTAGTATGTTATACAGATACAAGGGAAGCGTAATTCCCTGTTAAGTTAAATTGTATCAGCTGTTTCACGGTGACCAAGGAGGCTGTTCTGAGGAGCAGAGTTCAGTTTCAGAAGTTCATGACATAGAGTCACGTAAAACAGAAAACGCAGGATCTAATAGTGTATCAAAAGCAATGAAAAATGGCAATGCCGCACGAACTGGCGTGGAGGCTACTCCGTACCTCACAGACCTATCTGTCAGGCCTGAGCTGCGCGGCGCCGTGACGAGCCGCTGGCGCACACGAAGCCGCCAGCTTTGCTATGCACACTATGTAACTCGCCAGTAATTTGGGGTTTTTTTCCCTTTTAAGGGCCATAGCGATAAAGCCGCTTCCCGGGCTGGACGGGCTGTGACGGGCGCTCCCGGCTCCTAACGGGGAGCTGCGCCGGGCTCTCGGGGAGGACAGCGGCCGGCGGAGCCCCCGCTGAAACGGTGCTTCACCCCGCCGGGGCCGCCGAGTGTTTGAACTCCTGTGAGCGGCTCACGGGCGCACCGGGTCTCCTTTCAAGACCCTGCTGGGAGCAGCCGCAGCGCTCCCCGCCGGTGCCGACCCCCCCCGTTGCCCCCGGGTCCCCCCCGCGCCGGGGATGCGCAGCCCCCCGGGGGTGGGCGCTCAGCACCGCCGGCGGCAGCCGCAGCGCTCCGGCCCCTGCGAACCCCCGCGTGTCTTGGGGACCCTCCGCACCGGCAGAGACCCCGGCTACTCGGCGGCGGCGCCCTCAGGCAGCACCTGCCCCCCCCCCCGGCGGCGGTGCCCAGCCGTGCCCGCGGCGCCGGGCATCCCCCGCCGGCCGCTCCCCGGCCCCGCCGCAGGGAAGTTGTGAGGCGAGCCCGCCCGTCCTTCGGACCGCGACGGGGGCTCCCCCGCACCGCCCCGCACCGCCGCCACCCCGGGGCTCTGCCCCGCCGCGCGCTCCCCGTGTCCGTGTTCCCCCCCCCCCCCCCGCGGTGCCTGCGCACGCCGGGTGGGGTGCGCGTGTGTCGCGGCGGCAGCGACCGACCGACCCCCCGCGCTTACCCTCATTTTCCTGGGCGACGTGTACATGCGCGTGGGCAGGGCGGCAGCGCCGGCGGCCCCGCGGCTGTGACAGCTCTGCCCGCCCGTGCCCGCGCTGCCGCCCGCCGGCCCGCCCCGCGCCCGCCGCCCGTGACGTCACGGCCCAGCGCGGCGCCCCGTTGGCTGCGCGCGAGCGTGGCCGGTTCAAACGGAGCCGGGGCAACGGCGCGGGGGGCGCGTGCCTGCGGGGGGCGTCCCCGCCGGGGCGAGGGGAGCGGGGCCAGCGCTGCTCCGGGGGCTGCTGCTTGTAGCAAGGGCGGCTTGTTATTTTTAAAACACTTGATATTTCAGGGGGGGTTGGTTGGTTTTGGTTGGTTTGTTTGTTTATTTTTTATTTGTATTGTTTCTGTTTGCTTGGGTTTTGGTTTGGGTTTTTTTTGTTTGGTTGGTTTGTTTTTTGTTTTTTTTTTTTTTTCCTTTGGTTTGTTTTTGGTTTTTTTTTTTTTTTTTTTCTGAAGTGGCCAGCCTGCTCGCTTTTTATGCCCCAAGCGCTCCGTGAATTTCCAAAAGCTCCTCGCCTGTGTGCGCTGTTCCACCTGCCGTGGGGCCCCCCCTGCCATGCCGGAGGGACCCGGGCAGCGTGCCGTGGGGCAGGCAGCCGTGGGGCAGGCCGCCGTGGGGCAGGCAGCCAGCGGGTCCTGAGGGCCACGCTCCTCATGCGGCATGGCCTCGTGTGAGGCTGGGTGGGAGACGTGGCCCAAGAGGTTCGGGACACGATTCACCCTGTTAAACTGTTTGTGCCGGCACCCGTGGCAGCACCCGCTGTAATTACTGAGGGATGCCGCCCAGCCCTCCCTGCTAATAATTGTTTATATTCTTCTTTCTGCTGGAGTTGTTTCTCTTTTCAAATAGCCCGAGCACAGTCATCTGGGCTGGTCCTGGACCCTGGGGCTGGCGCTGGACCAGCCCTGTTGTCCCACATGCAGGCTCAGGTGTGTATCTAGAGCCTGGTCTCCCATGGAAACGCCCGGTGGGTACATCTGCGTGTCCCACAAACCCCCTCGCATTTGCAGCCTTCCTGCATATTTTTCTCATTTTACTTCAATTGTTATGTTTTAGTATTTGCCCTGCTGTCTCCAGGCATTCATTAATTTTATTTTTTTATTAAACTTATTGATTAAATGGCTCTGAATATGCAGCAGAAGGCTTTGCTGGTTTCCATGGTGATTAATGTGGGAAAAGCCTTTTTGGAAGTAAATATGCCAGTCTAGGTAGGTGGGCAGGGCAAACCAATTTGGGAACGTGCACATACTCTAGAGCATAAGAAGAAATACATTTGTATTTGCTCACCGTGTGAAGACAAGCACTGTCATCCATCCTAAACACGCAGTAATTTTAAAAAGATTTGTAGCTACTCATAATCTTTACTGTTTGCCTACTAAATTCCTTCATCATTTCTTGATCATCTTGACAGATCAGCTAGAGAGTTTATTTTCCTGATCTTAAGTGAGCTTTTTCTCTTAAATGACAGCTCAAAAAGTCGGTCCTTTTCATCCCTGCTAAATCTGCTTTGCTCTTAATCTCACTCCCATATCTCAGCTGTGCACTACAACCTTTCGAGCGTGCAGGTGTTGTAGCAGATCTGATACCTGTTTACTCTGAGGCTCTCCACAGTTAGAGCACGCTGCCTGCCTTGGGTACCAAGGAAGTCCCAGGAGGCATGAGCTCTGAATCCAGCCGTGGTCCGACCTGCTGCAGTACCCTATTGGGACGTTAGTGTGTAACGCTAGGGGAGCGTGAGGGACAAGTTTTGTTGAGTCTTGTTCAGACATCTTTAAGATCTTTGTAGGGTTATCGAAAGCAGGAGGTAGGAATTCACGGCCTAACACTGTATAATAAATATAATAATATTCCTTTCTCAAGGCTACAAACACCTCTTAATAACTCATCTAACGTTTGCTGCTAAGAACACCACCAGCAAGCCTACAGATTAAGTGTGCATGAAAAACAAGTATCAGATCTCATTCTGTTTCTGTACTAATCTGTTTTCCCACCTTACTCAAACATTTGCTGAGACTTGTAGAAGTGTATGTCCATTAATCTTAGCAAAACATACATAGGTAATTGAGCTCTAGCCACAGATCCAATCTGTTGTAAAAACAATCCCTGATCTTTTTGTTTGTTTGGGTTTTTGTTTTTTTTGATGTCAGTAATTAGATCTATCCTGTTACTGGAACTAAGAAACCTAGGACTTCAGAAACATTCTAATAGAATTAAGGAAAACTATAATAGTTAGGGATGCTTTCCACCCAGAGCCATATACCTGCACTCTGCTCTGTATGTAAAGGCCTGTTATACCACTGCACAATAAGCACCGTGAGGAGATCTAGGGTTTCGACCAAGGTTTGAAATAGCTGATGGACTGTACTTCTTCCTCAGAATACAGATGGCATAGGAACTGATTCTTGCCATAGTTGGATTAAAAAACCCAAAGTAATCTACGCAGAGGCAAATGGCTGAGACTTACCCTGTTCTCTACAGTTCCTTATGTTGTGCTTATTGGCACCATATCAAAGTGTTTTCCATAGTTCTTCATTCTGCAGTCCAGCATGTTCTATTTAGATTTTTTTTTTGTATGCATGTATAAGCAGAGGGGTATGCATATATATCGTTTATATACATACCTACGTATGTATATATAAATGATGGGGTGTGCATTAAAGAATGCAAATTCAGGGAAATGGATTTCTTTTCTTTTCTAGCATACATGATGCTTAGTTTTGGGTTTGCTGTATTTAATAGTGTTGCAATTTTGTTGGAAAGGCAACTTTTTGCCTTTTTTGACTTTAAAAGTCAAAGAAGCTAAAAACCTGAATTCAGTTGCTATAACAGATGAATCATGTTACCCTTTTATTTCCATTTCTCTTTCTGTAGAGTGTGGATGATGACATTTAGCTATCTATATTTCGAGTGTTGAAATCTGTTGATACAGAAACTCTTTAAGGTCCAATTGTTTTTGCAGTTATGTAAGTTCTCTTCCTCAACAAATTGCTTGCACTTTGGAGAGGTTTTCATTAGCCATTGCCACATTTACTGGTGGGTGGACCCTAGAGCAAGTTTAATCGGCAGAGCTTGTACTTGTTCTGTAGCTTTCTTTTGAGGCAACACTGCTGTGGTTCAATCAAGCTGGTCAGAGGAGGATCTTGCTGCAGAGTGAGTCAGCAGCAGTCACGTCATGACTGTCTCAGTCTTGAAGGTTGCTTCAGCCTCTCTTATACTGGCTATACATCAGTATAACATGTTCTGTTATCTTACGATTAATGAATTGGATTGGCTTTTGCAGTGTCTGGGTTCTATTCCTGCCTGCGCTACAGACTTGCTGGACAAATTGTTTAATCCCACTGTGCCTCAGTATTCATCTGTGAGATGTTGATAAGGATGTTTTCATGCTTTTGCACTTACTGTGTATGTTTTTATATTTGGACAGTAAGTTTTTGCTTTACTGTGTTTGAATTTAATTTCCTCATACATTTACATCTCCTCTTAAGTGGAAAGTTGCTGGCCAAAAACTTGGTAAAACTAAGGAATATTAGCAAAGAAAAATGGATGAAAGTGGAGGAGAAATCAATTTGAGAGAGATGTAAGAGTCAGGGAGGAAGAAATGAGATTTTTCCACTGGTCTTAGAAAACAACGTTTTGGATACAACTTACTCAAATGTGCTTGTGTGTATGTTTTGAATTGTAACTGTACTTAAGAAAAGCAAGTAATTACAGATGTCATCAATGCTGACCTGATGCTAAAAACTGCAAGTATAAAGGAACTCTCCTAAAAATGCTGTCTTAGGAGCTTTCGTTGTCAAGCTACTCAAATCACTTGTTGATCACCTTCCACATAGACCTGGTTATTATTAACATTTGGTTTCATTTAACAGAGTATGTCAACATGATTTAAAGTCCCAGTATCCGCAGCAAAGAGGGAGAAAAGCAGAGGAGTCAGCTTGGAAAGTGAACTTGATTGTGTTTGGCATTCCTCATAGTGTTGATTATATAACAAAATGGGAATTAAAATTGCAAATTATATTCATGGATTTTATTGATTGATGGCCTTGGTTACAGACCGGGCTATTATTATCTGGACCTGAAATAAATAATTTGTCCAGGAAATGCCATTTAACTCCACAAATAGTAACAACAGTGGCCTCAGATGAAGCTTTTGCATGGACACAAGCTAGTATGGACCATTTGTAAGAATTTCTAATTTAAGGAGTAGAATGTAGAGCTTTAAAGCCTCAGAGAAATATCTTTAGGGGATGTTAGGTTTTTGGTTTTATTTGTAGGGCTGCACAGATGTTCAAGGCTTCCTTGTTGCATACAAATTTTAAGATTTGAAAGCTGTTCTCAAACCACTTTCAGATTACTATGAAGATTTCTAAATTTCAGAGATTCATGCCACAGAATAACATGGTGGCACATTAATAACTTGTCAGCAGATGGGAGTGGGAGAAAAGAGTTTCAAATCGTGGTTCTGAACTGAGTAAAGCTTTTTAAGCTTGAGACTTGAAGTAAGGTTAAATGCACTAATCATCAGTCTGTGTTTATTATTGACCATGCCTTTGCTGCTGTCTCTGACCTGGGACACGATAGATCTTTCCACTTAATAGTTATGTCAGAGCCAATGAATGTTGTAGTTTGAAAATGGCATTTTCCATTTTTAAAATGTTTTGCTGATGAGGTCTTGACCAGGTCTACCACTGAGATATCCAGCAATTTTCAGAGCAAACCAAGCTGAAAATACAAGAACGACTTAAGATGTGGTTCACCACTATGTCTGTTTTCAGTTCTACCTGAAAGGGAGAATTACTTGTGAAAATTCCGTTACGTATCTCTGGAGCAAGCTATGTTTTCACTGGCATGTGGTCAGCCCTCTGACACCACTGATGATAACTGCTGAGCAGTGTGAAACTGATTTTTCACTGATGTTCAGTACTGTAGCTCCCCCTTGGATTGAAGGGAAAGCCCTTCCCCAGGATTTAGAGAGGATGTGGTGCTAATCCTCAGGTTTTTGTGTCTTTGCCAAAATAAGAGATTTAGCATAATCTGACACAAGTTGCCTATGATACTGGTGTGTGGCTGTTAGTTAGCGACTGAGATTTTAATGGTTTTTTTTTGGCACAGCTGCCTGAAGTTCACTTGTAGTCAGATTTGTTCCTGATTTTCATGGATAATTTGGTCACAGAATTCTGTAATTTTTAGGAGTGATGTTGCCTAGTAATTAAGATTTAAGGTAATCCAGTTGGGAAACAGCACTGCAGTAGACTGTGGATGTCCTTATTATATTCTCTATTGTTGTGGACAAATTAGCTTTGGGTGTTGTGTGTCTGGGTTGGTTTTTTTTGGTTTTTTTTTTTATTATTATTTAAAAAAAAACGAAATAAAAAGGGTACTCCTCATTTGAATCAATGATGTAACATCTTACAGGGGTCTGAGGACCTCAGATCATTTAAATGTGTAGGAGAGCTAGTCAGAGTGAATGAAATGAAAAGATCTTGGGAAGAGATCACTGGCTTAGCCTGTTCTGCTTAAAGGAACTGCTACAACTTGTCATGCATAAATGACAATTCAGGCAATCAGGCTGTAGTTAAACAGCTGCTTCTACTATAGTTTTAGATTCATTCCATTCTTATACGTGTTATATGTTTCTGGAGATGGAGTCTGCTCACTGTTTCTCATGTCCTGTTTTCCAAAAAAAGGGCAGAAAAAAAATCATTGAAAAGCTAGTTTCAATGTTTGTGATTCAGTCTGATTTTGAATATAATGTGGAAGAACAGAGGTATGTTAATGTAATATGCAGTCATTTTGTTAATTTTATTTAGGGTCTTTTTAAGCTGAATATTTAAAAGGAACCGATACTCTTTTAAATTGGGTTCAAGCCTGGGTTCAAGATGAAGGGGTTCTGGTCTTATCCCCGCTAGTGTGTCCTTCACTTGCATATTCGTGCTTGCTTTGACACCAGCTATTCCAAGAATATGCCACCTTGCAGAAAGTGAAAATCAATTATGCCAAGAAGGGAGCATGTACATACATCAGCAATTTGGTGCCCAGGGGAAGAAAAATCTGCGTGTCTGCTGATGTCAATCTTCTTGATATGGTATTTTTGTAAATGCACGTGGGTTGCTATTTCTTTTAACCAGCTCAACAAAAAATAGGTTTATTTTCAGTGTTATAAGCCTCAGGGCATCACAATTAGCAGATCAAAATTGCCAGTCTGACTGGTCAACCTTTTTGCTTTAGCAGAAACTATGACAACAACATTGTTAAGCATTCCCACAGGTATTTTTGAAGATACATTAAGGTCAGTGATGGAATCCATTTCTTTCTTTCTTTCTTTTTTTTCCTTTTTTTTTTTTCCTCCTTGTTTTCAATCTCTTTGGTTTTACAAATGTTATTTTACAGCTGATGGTGAGAAATGCTGAGCTCATTTGCAGTAACTCACTTGCAGCTGCACTAGTATACAAACAAATTTGTTAAACCTGTGATGTGTCTGTCTTACCTGAATTACTGCAAGTAATTCAGTTCCTGTACACATCTATTGCTTGGATTCTTTTTGCTGACACAGCCAAGTTCAGCAGCAATTATTAAGAAAGTTTTATAGCAGGCTAAAATCTGCTCGGTTTACAGGGCAGTTAACAGCTGGTTGGTTTAATTCTACTGACTGTATTTGGAATAGAAATCAAGATATGATAGCCTTAATATCTTGAGCGAAAAATATGGAGGAATGTTGAGAAAATGAAGTTAAATATGGTTTAATTTTAGCAAGGAGTCACCAAATTAAGTATTCAAAAATTGATGTATTTTTTAAAGCATTTTGATGAATAACAAGAGGTAGTGAGCAGAGGGATGATAAGCCTCCAAGCCTACTTCGAAATGTGCGTGTAGATGAGACCATCAGCTACAATGTTTCAGCATAGTTTGAGCTACTTGGGAAGGACTTGCACCATTGTATCACAGAGTGAATAAACAAATGTATATTGTATATACATTTATATTGAAAATATATACAGTTATATATACATTTGTATGCCTACATCTACAGTATATAAGTGTATATACATTATACAACATACACGTACTGTATATATACACGTATGTCTATAATTGTATAAATAATACAATATATGAATATATATACACAAATGTAAACGTATATTGAGTTGATGCTGAGTAGGACAGAATATAGGATGATGTCTGATGTGTATTTGTTTTATCTTATATCCTAGGACACAGCCTCAGATTACCAAGCATAAACTGTTGAACGTGAAACACTAAATATTATGACTCTATATGTATATAGCCAACTTTGCACTGGATTAAGCTGAGGACTAATCTGCAGGTGAACAAACTCCCTGCTATATACGCATAAATGGTGACAGTAACAACAACAAGTCAGTGAGTTACCTGTATGTTTCTGAAACTAACTGAAAAATTAATTAGTTTTCTGCTTTGCTAAAGCAAAACATAAATCAGTCAAAGGATTAACATGATTGAGCTACTTTAGCCCAGCCCTTTATGACAATATCTGTATAAGGAAATAAATGTAAGTGAACTACAAATAAAAAAGAATTTAGTGTCCTCTGGAGCTTTCATGTTCCCTGTGCTCTGTATTGATCAAGTCACAATTCAAATAACTGATGATGGAGAAAACAGTGTACCTTGAACATCTTTGGCTTTGCCATTTAGGACTGGCACTCATCTGAAACCTAGCTATATCACAGGATACCACGTTTCAATAATTTCTATTTGAATTTTTTTTTTTTTTTTTGGAACTTGGTTATTTTGATGTCGGTAGGATAATAAATATTGAATTTGTTGTCCTTTTCTCTGCCTTTTTCAAGTTAATTGCACTAATATTAATGATCATTTAGGAGGTTATTTTTATTTTACTTAACCATTACAATTCATATTCTTCCCTTTCCCACCTGAAGAAGAATCAAACAGTATAAAACAAATATAGTGAATTCAAGAGCTGGGTATGTTCTGATGTGTCTGGGTTTTCAACTTTACCACTGCTGTTTGCTTTGCTCTAGTGGCATGAAACAGATGTCACCTGAGCTAGGAAATTTGAAGGGGATTCCCCAGGCACCAACGTGTGGGAAATGTGAAGCTGATACTGTTTCCCCAGGGGAAGCTTGTTCCTTCTGGTGCTCACTTGTGTTTCCCCTTAGACTACCTTCTTGGGTGCAGAAAAGCTGTGCCTACAATGAGCAGAGCCAGTTTTACTCGTAGCTCAGGTTTGGAGACTTTTTTTAAAGCTTATCTCTGTTTACCTTTTTTATAAAAATTATTTTCGTTTGTGTGGGAATGCCAAAGCTTCCTAAAATAAAAAGTTATGTTGGTAAAGGATTTTTGAAACTAGAGCTCAGGAGTCTGTAATCTCTGCAGAATTCAGAGTGCTCCTGTAGTTGAATCTATTTTCCCTTTCCTATTTCCTGCTTTCCTAACTACCTTTTTCCTCCGGAGCTAGACAGCACAGAAATGGGTCCAGATGTAGGTATATTTGAGGAGAGAAGCTATAGAGACATATAGGATGGGTTTGTAAAATGGATAGTCATCTGTAAAAAAGGCTGCGATAAAAATTAACGAAGAATTATTAAGTGCTGTTCAGAAGAGTGGCCTTCGCTTGTCCAGGAAAATATAGCCAACTCTGTTATTTAGTTTTCTCTCTGTAAACTTTCGAAACAAACTGGCATGATTATGCATGCTCATGCTTATTTATATATACACACACATATTACATATAAATTAAAACACATAACAAAAATAATTCAATTACTTTGGATAGCAAGAGTGAAAGTGAATGTCTTCCCCCTGCCCAGTGCTGGTATATATCCTGAACACAGTTACCTACTGTCTGAGATTTGAACTGGTGGTTTAAAAGTAAAAGCTTTCTCCTATGTCATGGCAGATTTCCCGGGCAGCCTATTCATAATGCCCTTAACTTTCCTAATTATATAGGAGTTTTGATCAGGTACTACTCTTATATTTTTATAACATCTACATGCAGGAAAATAACTTCAAAGCGCCTTGCCTCAAATGCAGCCATTTAATAGTAATGGCTTAATAATATTGTAGTATTGATGGATAATTTTGAGAAGGTTCACTTTTTTTTCTTGTGTAGGAGACCAATTCTTTATGAGCATTACATAAGTTCCTTTTTTGTCATTAGCAGCTCCCACGGAACATGTGCACAGCAAAGAGGAGCTAGAAATCCTAAATTTACAAGGCATCCCACGGGGAGTTAGTTGTGCTATAGATTTAACTGAAAGGAAATCAGGCTGGCTAATCCTGAAGTAAAAAAAAATACAGCTTGGTTGACATGAAGTGTTGCAAATGCATTAAGCTATTTAAATAACTATCTTTCAAATTCATTAATGAAGTCTAGCATAATTTAAATCTGTGAGATCTAAAAATGCTTTATTGTGTGTTTTCAACGTAAATGTTTTATAGACGTACATTAACCAGGAGAGTTCTCTACCTAACTGGAGACACTATATTCTATCATTTTATGTTGTTCCAATAATGAGCATAATATTAAACATTACAGACAAAATTATCCTGTGATTACACACCAGTCTGCATTGCATCGCTAAGTAGGCTGAGAAATGTCTTACTATGTTCTACTTTGTGCAAGACTAGTCTAGAAAAGGAGAAAAATCACAAGGTACCTACTGCCCTGTTTCTTATGGGATCTGCTGTTTCACTGGCATAAAAATTGGGTGATGCAGGAGAAATTTGAGATTACAGAGGTACTCAAGTGTTGGGATTTCAGATGTCTCTGTTGCAAATTGAGCAAAATCCTGCTGTATGCCCCTGGTAGATGAAGTCAAATGCCTATCCCCCCTACACCCATGTTTTTTCAAGTAAATAGGGGTTTGTTCAAATGAAGCAGTTGGTTCTAGGAAATGGAATTTAATTTTAAAGCAAGAAATGAAAAGCATAATATATGCTAATGCTTTTTATTGGTAGTTATTTTCTAAAGTAAATGAAAGCCTGGAATTGCCTTAGCATTGCATGACATAAAAGATAATAATTCATAATAGCTAGTACATTAATTAACTTCTATAACATATGTTCTGTGTATTTGTTGAAATATGTGCTCTATTGTTTTGTAGTTCCTAGTGAGTCTATTGAGTGAGACAATTTTTTGTTGCTGCTGAAGCTTGTTTACTGCTACTAGAAGTCTAGAGAGTATTGTTTAATGTAGTCACTTCATTTTTATGGTTTGCAAAATACTAGCAAACTTCAACGGAAGTCAGTGAAGGAAGGCAGAACAGGATTTTGGCAACGGCATCTGTAAATAACAATACAAATAACTTCACGCACAAACCATGAAAAATAATTTCTGGCCTGCTGTCAGTTACCCTTGTCAAAACTGTCAATAACAAGGCACTGAGCCCTGAGCGCCAGCCATTGCTTAACCAGAAAGGTTTACTTCAGGTTGCACACAGTGGCAAAGGGCTGGGAAGATATTGGGTATGTAACGGAAAACAGGTCTCCGAAAAGAGTGCAAAAAAAATCTTAAGAAGTAGAAGCAGCCTTATGTATCTTCTTGTTCTTATGATCTGCACTATCATGATCATCTTCTGAGATCAGTTTGGTGGTTTGTTTTTTTTTTTTTTTCCCCACAAAATCCACAAAGTAAAGTAGAATTGCAGGAATATAAGGCAATATAACCCACTGGACATCTTTCTCTGGAATGTAACATAGACATCCAAGCAAGAACAGCTTACCCAACTAGAAGCATGACTACCTGCAAGTCGTTTATTCCTTAATTCAAATGCTATATTTTCAGGAAATTGGAAAGCTTTTTGAAATGAATGGACACAGATTGCTTGATTGCTTAGCACCCTTTGAGGATCTGAGCTAGTGTGTTGGCTAATGAACCTTCCAAGATACATCTTTTGACCAGGAACCAAGTCCTAGGCTACTATGGCAAATGACAATGGTTTTGACACGGTTATTTCTCCTAAAAAGCTTCACGTTGAAGTTAGAGGAAATTTCACCAAAAACTTGGGCTTCCTATATTATCCTGAAAACATCATAACTGCATCTAAAGGCCAATTTATAGTCTGTCACAAAACTGTTTTGACATATGTTTTGTTAATTGAACTTTGGAGGATGTGCAATTCCAGCTTGTCTGTTTAAGGAAGCAGTGTTGCTTACCTGTTTCAGGTATCCACAGCTAAGCTAAACTCTCATCTTTATTCTGCTCAGCATTGCTGTTTCTATTAAAATCTAATACCTTATTCATAACTGTTTCTAATTTTGGCCTAACTTTGAACTGGAGATATTTGGAATGTCTCCAATTGTCTTATATGTTCACACATCAAAGAGCATCAAATCAGCACTCAGCATTGTTCTTGTGGTATATGTATGCAGGTGTTTTAAAGAGTGGGGAGATACTGTTTTGCTATTGATAATGTGATATTCCCCATTTTTCTTTCAAAAGTAAATGATGATAAATTCATAATGGTCTTGCAGAAGGTCTTTCATAAGTTATCATGTCCAATGCCACAGATCTGGGTCTTAGAACAAAACTTATTGGAGGCAACAGTACTTGTCTGAGTGACTTCAGCAAGTTTTAGGTAAAGTGCTGAAAGACCGTTATGCAGAAATCATCACTTCCAGGTAGCCTAGGTACCCTTGATTTTCTTTTCTTCTACTCGTACCTTTTTCCTCTTTTCCCCCTCCAAACTCAACCCAAATTCAGGTGGCACTGGTGAGGAGTGCAGGAAAAGTCAGAAGATGCTTGTTCTTCAGGTAGTGGGGTTTGCTGGGTAGGTTTGAGTACTGCTTGGGAGGATGCAGTGTGCAAGGTCCTGCTTTGCGGAATTGGCCTTTGGTGCACAACAAGCTTATGGCTTGAAATGACGCCTGTTTCTTGAGAAACAGAATGTAGTAAGACACGTGGGTTGTTCTGCAGGAATAGGAGAGTTGCTGAGTATCTGAGACTTTGATGAAGATGAGGAGAGCAGGGGTTAGATCGGTTAAAGCATGCTGCAGGAGCTGCTTTGCATTTCAGCTGGTTTGAATCTGATCACATCAAATGAAGGAAACTTGCACAGGTTCAAGTACATCATGTGCCTAATTCCTGCATGAAATTTTGCAACTATCTCATGATACCTACAGTTGTTTAAACCTTCATGCAACCTCACAAATGTTACAGTGCCTTTTTCTCCCTGCAAGCTAGATGCAATTACAAACAGCCTTTCACTAGCTTATGTTTATAGAGATTTGCAGTGTATAAAATGATGAAAACTATTTTTTTTGGATTAACATGTTAAGCACTGAAGTTCTTTACTGTATAATTTGCAATAAGCCATATTGCCTTTTTCTACAATCACAAGTCACTGTTTTCATTACTGATCTAAATCGCCTCATCTGTTTTTATTACTGTTTTTCCTTATAATCCTTTCCTCCTTATTGTGATGATACACTTGACTTTCAAAGTCAGATTGTGCATGTGTATTGTGTTTTAAACACAGATAGAAGTTGTCTCATTAACATGCCTAGCAAGAGCAAAACCCAAAAGATTTTGTTAATGTTTTTTCTTAAGTCTGGTTATACTATCTCCATCAAAGTGACTATTAATATTCTACACACCTAGGAGCTCCACCAGATTGAGATTGTAGCACTCCAAATGTTACAGCAGTGAAGTTACGCACCAAGTCAATACGCGTAGGTAGTACTTAGATTTATCTTGAAGATGCTCTTTCAGTTTCCTACCAAAATTTCTACTCAGTTTAGAAGATAACCAAAGTTCTTACAGACTGCAAATGGTTGATCTATCTATCCTGGCAACAGGTAAAAACTAGCAAAATACAGTTCGGACTGGATTCAGGCATCCATAGACAAAAGCAAGAGTAGTACCTATAATGGAAAAGCTAGTCTCTTGCTTTATAAATAGATAGCAGTTGTTTTCTGTGCCTTTCAATTTTCCTTTTCATATTGTTGATAAATAAATGGTAGTGATGTTGATTAAAAAACAATAAATAAATTCTCCCTCCCAAAGAATGATTTATACCGTGCCTGTTGGGCAGCCAGGTAGTTTTAGAAAGTAATTATTAGGTGGGTTTGTTTATTCCTTTTTAGTACTTTGATTTTATATTTTGACCAAAATGAGTTCTTTTGCAATTGATTTCCGAAACAATGAAGTATTTAAAACCGAAAAGGAAAGATGTTTAACAAGTACATTACGCTCAAATGCTCCCAAGCATAGTTTTGAGGGCGATAGCTCTAATTTTTCTGTGATGTTGTTTGCATTTGCATAAATTAGGTGTCATCTTGGGTTTTATCAGACTTTGGGCTGTATCCTGAACACGCATGCATCTGTATGGCCAGAGAGTTCTGGTAATTAATAGTTTGGATTTTATGTGAAAGTCTTGTCTGAGAGGATGCTGCAAGTCAGTGTGCTGCTGTGTGCTAACTGGGGAGGTTACAGGTAAATTCATGCCTGATTTTTCAGAATACAAATGAAATTGTACCCTCAGTTGGGTGTGTGAACTCTGGTCTGAGAATCTGTATGGAATGTCACAGTAGAATAAAAGAATCTGAGTTTGCCTTTGAGGAACAAAATAGCCGTTCCCAGAAGTTACAGCTGTGGATTGTTCCAAACAGTGAAACAGATAAAGCCTTCTTGCTTCAGCAAATTTGGCTACAAGGAACGAGTTTAAAGTATTTGCTGTAACTACATTGTTTTTGAAAGATTTAGATACTAATTCAACTACTAATAATAGTCTGTCTTTTAAAACCATCAATCAAGTCTTTCAAATTTGGTATTTTACAATTGACTTTACAAAGGAAGTGCACTTACTCTGCTGCTATAATAATTATAATGATATTTCACATTTTAAAAGTTTTTTTTATGCTTAAATATCTTCAAATTCAGTAAAGGCTCTAATATCCAGATTGTTTGAACAGAAGTTTAGATTCTGTCCCTTTAAAGTACGTGCCAAGTCTTAGACACACTGTTGCTGTGTTGCCCTTTACCTACAAGCAGGTACTTATCATGGGCATTTGCAATTTGTGGATTTCTTTCAAGTGTATTTTTCATCTGGGTTGTGGTTGGGTTGTTGTTGTTGTTGTTGTTTTTTGGTGATTTTTTTTTTTTAATAGAAAAAGTTAAGCTTTAACAGAAACAGCTAGCTGGCAATACAGTCCTCAAACCCGAGCTAAGTAATCTGTTCACACTTCTGATCACTTTGAGGAGTGTTCCTATATAGTTATGGCAAATGTCCCAACATCATCTTTCATATGCTTTTAGTGATCATCTGTGTTCAGCTTTCAGCCACAAAGGGCTAAAAGAACATTTCAAGCCCACACAGAGGCCGACGAGAGCTCATGGCTGTGTACAATTTGCAACAACAAGCTGCGTGTTCCCTGTTGCAGCAGTGAAGATGATTGGGATTTTATTTTTAAATATTTTTAGCATTATTCAAATACTACCAATAACCACCAGAAAAAAAAATTGGAAATCAGCAATTTTTTTAGTTCCAGGCTAGTAGAATAAATGATTTGGTAAGTCTATGAGAAAGTAGGAGGGTAATGGTGGACTGAAGATGCAGAGTTTTATTCTTAACATATTGGTGAACAACAAGGAAAGAAAAGTCAGCCCATGAAAGGCATGGCTTACCTTGTAAGCTTTTAATCTTTTCCCAAAGGCATGTCCTGCAAATCCCTTGAAGTCTGACATTCAGTGTTTTTTGCTACCCCATCTTTTCCTTCCCCTCCTCCAGCCATCTTCTTCCCCCTTCCCCCAACTTCCTATTAAAAGGAAAGCTACCAAGAGCTCGTAAGTAACAGGCTCATGCTTTCAATCAAAGGAGAGAGCTGAATAGCCTTCCACTCGAAGTGAGTTCAGCGGATCTAGAGTCAGGGCCCCTTCATTAATGAGAAAGGAATCTGTTCACCTTCTGAAATCTTTCAGCGCTGCCTGAACCACACAACTTGCATTTCTCAAATTTCTCGGCTGCACCCACACTTCCATTTCTCTCTTTCTTTCCGTCATCTCTTGAAAACCAAACATGCAAAGGTAATTTTCCTGCTCTTGCACGAGTAGATCCTGAGGTTCCTGAGCTTTATTTGCTCATTAGGAGATGCCATTTCAAATTAATTCCCTTCTTTCCCTGGACCCCAAAACCTTGGTTTCAGTGAAAAAAATTAGTTGGGCTTAGAATTATATGTGAGGAAAACTAGCATTTGTGTCAGGCTTGCAGGCGTGTGTTAAGTGCAGGTCCAAACATTGGTTTTGATTCTTAGGCTCAGAGGTTTCCACTCGGTTTTTTCACTCAAACCTCTTGTTTCGGTTCACACCAGCTGAGTTTTGTTTTGAGTTTGTAGGGGTTAGAACGAGCCCTGGAAACTCAAATGCAAAGCTCCGCTGAACAGCTGCTGTTCTCTCTCTTTGTCCGAACTATGTTATCACCTAAAATGCTAAAATAATCATCCTTACCTCCTGAAACTTAGCTTGGGTTTGGTGAAAACCTCATTAACCTAGCATGATACCTGCTTGGTTTGGGAGATTTTATTAGCTTTTTTTTTTAAAAAAAAAAAAACAACCACCCAAAACCTAAATTCTATATCATAAATATTAATATCACCTCAACACCCCACCACATCAAGTATTGTATATTTTCATACCACATGTTGTCAGAAATAGAAAGGCATTCTTTGTCATTATTTCAAAAATGAACATTTTTATTGTCTGTATCTGTGCTATGTCTATAATGGTAAAGGAATTGTTACTGTCAATGGAGAGTATAAACCAGTGAAGAAAGACATCATATATGACTTCTACTGGATGGCTCCCAAGCTGGCACAGAATAAGTATCCAGTTGTTATTCTATGGATGGTGTCACATGTAATACTTTGGTCTAGGGACCGATGTTTGGTAGCACTCCTGCTACGATCACATATGTAAATATAAATGACTTTGCTTGTTACAAGTATAGGGGGAAAATGTTTTGTGTGTGGGAATGTGAATTGAAAAGGAATAGGAATTGATAAGAAATTCATGCTTTATAGATTCAATGTAGCTGAGCACTGGTTTTGGTTTTGATAGTATCTTTGACACCAGGCAGTTTCAGTTCTCATTAAAATATGCAACGGTTATTGTCAAAATTCAGACTAAATTGGTCAAATTTAGACTTCTGTTGGTCTTTAGATCCATTCCGCTTCAGGAGTTACCTTTTTCTACTAAGGCATAACTGACAGTGAAAAAATTTCTGTTAATTTCCCTGGTGGAATTGGGAGAAAAAGTCATAATACATAAGAAAGAGGAAATAATTTTTTGGTGTTTGAGCTGTTTATTATTTTATGTTTATAGTACGTACACCTTGAGGATATAGTGACTAAATGAAACTGAAAATCTGAGTGAAAAGTACCTAGAATTCTTGAATAAAAAAGACATAACTTGTCAAAACAAGCCCTGTGCAATAAAGATTTCTATGGGAGAAAAGAATGACTAGAGAATGCACAACTGGAGTGCCGTGTATGTGATGTTAATTGCTGTGGGTGCTGATTGCTTGCTAATTTAAATAGATATTGTGAGTGCTCAAAACCAGGGTATGAAGTGCTGGCAGTAGCTTTCTCTCCCTGGCAATCATGTAAAAGAATGCTTTGTGATTAGAATCACAGATACAGCTGTAAGATTGTAGGCATGACCAACTATGTTTCCATCTTCTCCCTTTCCAGTGTTGGGTTTTTTTCCCCCATGCCTAAAGTAACTTAATTGAGAGTTGAAAATAATTGGATCAGAATATAGAGATGAAGTGGAGGTCAGTAGTAATGTAGCAGTAAATTCAGATGCTGGTGCATTGCAAAGCACGTCACTGCAGCAAGCGACTATAAAATCTACCAGCGTGCCAGTTTGTTGTGACTCAGTCACTGGCACACGAACAGCCGATCAATTGTGCCTGGTGTCAGTGGTGAATATCCTTAAGGCTACATATTTGTGCTCCTGCCTGTGCCTACTCTTCCAGCTGTTCAGCGGCAGTGCCTGCTGGCACGTTCCGTAGCTGCCTATGCAGCAGAGGGGAAGTATTTGCTTTTGCTCTCGGGGCTTGTTTTTGTGCTAGCGAACATTTCTTGCCTCGCCATCATTTCTAACCAGGGAAGGGAGCGGAGCTGCTGCTTGCCAGGACTGTGCTCAGGGTGTGCCCCCCGACTGCTCCTGTAACCAGGCTCCTGGGGTGGCTGGTGTGCTCCTCTTGCCTGCCTGGGGAGCTCAGCCTCCCTGCCCAGCCTTGCGCCACAGCGCTTCCCAGCCAGCTGTGCAGCATCGCAGTCCTGCTTGCTACTCCCTGCCCTTTGAAAAATTAAGAAATCAAAGCTTTTAAAGCACAAACCTCCTCCTTTCTCGTTGCTTGGCTCTAGCATTGCTTTGAAATGTAGCTAGTGTTCCCTTGTACTTCAAACAAGCACTGAAACTCTGGGTTAATTCTCACAACACGCCTATCACCAACTGATTTGTGTGCGTGCACGTGCACTTGCAGGAGTACCTTGAGGCCCCATCGTGCAGCTGTGCCAAAGCAAGGCAGCAGAGAGGCATCAGGGCGGCAGTCCCTGGCCTCCCGGTGTTGCGGTGTTGCATGTGGAGAAGCTGAGCAAGGCAGACGTGGAAGTAGCTGGCCTGGGTCACGCACTAGATGAATCGTGGGGCTGGAAGGAGAGCTGGGGTGGCCTGGACCTTTCACCAGTTGCCACCTTCTTCCCAAGCCCCAGGTTTCATCTGAGCATTTGACTTCCAGTTTGCAGCCTTGTTTGATCTTCCCCCTCTGTAAAGCACAGCAATCGTTCAAGCCCCTGTGGTGCAATGACCTTCTTTTTTTTCAGGGTTTTTCCAGTTAGGCTCACTGTGAAAAACAAAACTCCTAGGCATAGCTGAAGCTCCTTGCAGTGATTAAAACTGTGCTGCACCCACGGCAAATGGCATGAGAATATTTCAAGGACTGCTGATCATGAACTGTTCTCTGCAGCTGTGCCCAGAAGAAGTTTATTTAAAACTTGTGCTCCTATTTCAGTTTTCTGAGAGGAGTGTTCAAGCTCTTTTAAATTCTGCCCAATAGAAACTAAATTAAATCATACTGTCATCTATCTTCTATATCCTTACTGTTTTAGAATCGATTAAAAGCTTGTTTACTGTTACGTGGGTTGCTCTGGATTTTCAGGTAGGCAAAGAATGTGGTCCTCTGAATTATTTAAGGTTGTGTTGGAACAGTTACCTATTTACTTTTATATTGCTACTAGATTTCAGAAAAGGCTAAAGAGGGTAAAGAAGGCCTGTGTTTATTCACACAAACAACTCTGCAAATCCAGCGTTGCCACACAGGAAGGTCTGTCCTTAAACCAATTTAAAATTTGGGGCTGTGTGAGCCTTTGCCTTCTGTTTTGTTATTGCTGAGGTTAATGAGTCAAGGGTCAGGGCATTAATCGGTGACTATGGTGCAGAAAAGAGTTGCTAAACTTGTGGTGAAATAGGAGCTTGCTGTCATGGGAACAGAATGGGAAAGGCAGCCTTTGGGAAGAGCCAGTCGTACCAAGCCTGGGTGAGGGGGAGAGCCTGGAGAGGGCATCTCCGCCTGGAGCACTGATCTAGTGCTGATTCGCATCCACGCGCGTGTGTAGTCTGTATTTAGCCTTCATTTTTATGGAATTTTCTGGATCCTTTAACAAGGCAGTAGCTTGCTAGAGTCTGTTCCCTTAAAATCAAGGTCAGCCGTCAAATGCTTGATTATTGTTGCTTGGTCTGAATGGTGAGAAAGTACCAAGGAGTTAGGGTGAACTCGCAACCCCAACAGCATCTGAGGTGTTGTCTTTGCCCAGCAGTGACTGAAGCTCTAAATCCTGCTTTACTCAGTCTGCTGACAAGTTTGCTTTAGCACAAATAGCCTTTAAGAAAGGAGCTGTTAGCAGTGTGTACAACTCCTACAGCACAGGTCTGAGTGACGATACTGGAAGGTGCTGAGCAGTTGTAATGCCCGTCAATTTGTTGTTATTAATTGCAAGCGAGGACTGCTTCATGCAGGTTCTCCCCTTTCATGCACTCAGCCTGACTTCTTTATTTCCTTTTTTCTTGTTTAATATGTGATCAAAACAGGAAGATGATGATGCTTTTGTAAAGAGATCTATCTAAATTAAGAGATTATTATTTATTATTCTAGAATACGCAAATCAAATTTCATGTTCTCATTCAAAGCAGAGACTCTTTTCTCCTGAGTATCACCAGTCTACAGGGAAAGCTATTGCACTTTAATATAATTCCTGAACCATTAATCACACTGACTGTAGTTCTGCAAGAGGCAAAGCTTTTAGTTGCTTACAGTCCATTCTTTAAACTTAAGCTATTTATTTTCTCTGCACCCTCAGTCCTCCCTTAAGACCTTCAGAAATGAAAAATGTAAGGGGATACCAGTTCCTTCTCTCATTTAAGTATGCAAACACTGTTTTCAAAGCTTTTTTTTTTTTTTTTTTTTTTTTTTTCTGTGGCAAAAGCAAGGTCAAAAGATGTGGCAGAAGGTAATATAAAATAATGTGTCCAAACTAGATTCTGGTTAGAATGTAGAAGCTTTCACTATGCCATCTGTTTTGTAGTCCTGAAACACATACAGATGCCCCGTAGCACAAGTCAGAGAAACTGGACAATTGCTCTAATTTGTCCATAGTCTCTGTGGCTCCCAGGGACCTGGGCACAATCAGAGATAAATGGGGTCTGGTTGTACCCCACCTCAGCTTTGGCTGCTGCTTTGCTGTCCTAACTTGCCCATCTCCCTTCTCTACAGGTCCTTCTCTACAGGTAGTGCAGACTTACTCTTCTCATTTCAAATGATATCAAAGCTAGCAGCAGATGTTATTCAGTGTTACCTCTGCAGACATCATCTGCACATGAGGTAAATAATGCTACACCTCAAGGTGTTAACGGCTGTTCTAGTTTATTCTCAAAAATCCAGTTTGGCTAAAACGGTTGTGTGTATTACTGAGCAGCTTACAGTACCAGCTTTAGGATTCAGTTACTCTGTGTTGTAAGACAGTCTATGACTTGGATTAAAAAAAAAAAAAAGAAGTAACATTCCTTTCTGTTATTGCTTGGTGGCAAAAGCTGTAATGGGATGCCTATTGCTGATGATAAACATGTACAGTCCCTGAAAGCAAATGAAATTTTGGCCAGACTATTCCTAGCCTGTATTTTCCTAACTTTTTGCCCTTTGGTGGCTAAATTGTATCGGTGTTGCTTCTGCAGGTTATTTCTTTGTAAGAACTGTTTCTCATTTTAAAAAAAAAGAATTACAACTTCTACCAGAAAATCAGACTTATTTTCAATCTGTTATTTTTCACTGTCAGTTTCCTAACCTATTTCCTTCCTCAAGGGACTTAAATATATTTAACTCCTAAATACAGAGATAGGCAGTTTTTCTTCTGTTTCTTTCCAGGATTTTTTTTTTTGTAGTGGTGTTTTTTTCATGGGTTTTTTGTTTGTTTGTTTGTTTTTGTGGTTTTTTTTTGTTTGTTTGTTTGGTTGGTTGGTTTTTTTAGTGCCTGTGAGGCTGGAGCCCTGGAGATTTCAAACTTCTTTCATCCTCCAAAATGTCAGAAATTTCAAAGAAGTGGGTTCCTGTACACCTCTTTTTACCTGCTCTACAGTACTCTTCAAATTTGTCTGGCAAGCTCTTTCTCTGCGGGTGAGAAGGGAGTGCAGGCAGGGGACACATTTATACCTTAGGCTCTGGCTGAAAGAGTCACTGGGGAGAGGAAAGCACCCCAGCACAAGCAAGCAATGCGTAATCCAAAAGAATGAGATTGCTTTTTGCATTGCCACCTTCTTTTTGTGACCTCCTTCTGAAGTTTGCAAAGTACCAAACTCATGCAGCTGAGAGCCAGCGTTAGGATGCCTTAGCTTTCTGCTGTTGTAGTGGAAAGAGACATTAGAAACCATCAAACAAAATCAGCTATGTCAAGTCTGTTTCTGTTGCAATCTGTGATCTATCTAGTACAAGAACTCTTAACCTTCAGCCAATGTTTCTTCTTTCTGAGTTACAAACCACCAGGTGACAGAGCTGGAGATTCTTGAAGGCTTGTGTGTGTGGGTCTAACATGTCTCTTTGTTTAGACCAGAAGATGATGGGGGGGTGAAGGGAAGCAGGGAATGGGAATAAATCCTACTCCTGGTAATGAAACCCAGCAGTGGTAATGAAGAGGCCAGCAATTGATAGGAGAGGAATGTAATTAAGAATGCTACAAAGGACAGCTGGGCCACATCACCAGATTAGTACGGAGAAGGGAACAAGGCAGAGAGCAGGTATGTGCTGGGGGGACAGTGGGAGATGTGGATGAGCTGGGAAAGTTAGTACCTGGAAGGGGGAATGCAGAGAAGAGGATGAAGAGATAGAAACAAAGTAGTGGGGCAAGACCGAGTAAGGTGTGCAGTAATCTTTGACCTTAAAGCATTAAAGCTATTTAAAACTTGTCAAAAGTTATTTTCTCCACAAGTGGGTACTGCATATTACTTTCTTAGAGGAAGAAGGAAAGGTTCATGTTAATATGAACACAGAGTTCCAAGGCAAATGTCCTTCTAGATTTGTGCGATCTATTCTGGTTGAAAATAAATGGCTGTGTTTAAAACCAAAATATTTGTGTGCAACTAAATTGCTTATTTAATTTTTCAGTTGAACATTATATTGAGGAACAATAATTTTTTTCCCTTTTGGCCTGTGCTCAGGATTTTCTTATTTTATAATGTGTTGAGGGGTGCAGCTCTTGTACCACTTTTATTTTAATGTTGCTATGAGCAAGGGCATGGATGTAACCCACTAGAGAATATTGTTTGAAATCCAGGAAAGGACCTTTTAGATATTTTTCTCTGGGAGACGATGTCTACCATTCCAAGGAAAAGATCTTCTAATTCTGGCTGAAACCTCCCCCTGCAGATTTTTCAGCCCTTAGAGTATAAAAAACCCCAATCTCCTATTCTTGAGCAATCCTAAGATCATCAGCTCTTTCACGTTCTCAAGGTGCAAACCATAGGTTTTGGGTGTAAAGGCTGTTATTCAATCTTAATTGAAGTCTGCAGGGTAATAACCTACAGAAGAGATTCTGTAAAGCATGAAGGTACATTGTTTGAGCTTCTTGAAGCTTGGAGTAATCTTTATCGCTATAGATAGGTGAATCTCTTTCAACGTAAGTATCCTAGAGTGTATTTAAGGCAAGTTTAATAAAACTGACTCCATAATCAGTTATTGTTCTTCCCTTGCTCCCCTTTCATTTTTAAAGTCTTTTTCAATGGAATGTTAATTACCCTGTTGAATCTTGCAGTAATATACAATAAGTTTCTTAAAAACCAAAACCAAAACTCTAGGATTATATTAAAAGAAATTCTACTCCTTTTTTTCTGTGTGAAAAGAAGCGTGACTTATTTAAGAACAAGGTGAAAGGAGCTCTTGGACTTAATTTTGAAGAAAAGTTCAGCAGTTGTGAAAAGGATCAAAGTGTAGCAACTTGGAATATGTATTTTCATAGTTACATATAGGTAATGTGATAAACGCAGTCATGATTCATGTCAAAAATAGAATGTACTGTGATAGGTGTAATTGTTGTACCCTGTGTAAATCTGGGACCTGTATCACAGTTGTGGTGAGTGGGCATGTGTGGTTCTCCTTTAAGACAATGTGATGGCTTCCCCTTCCCCTGAGGCAATCGAGGCTTGGAAAAGCCCTCCAAAGGAGATAAGGAAAGCGAAACCACACCAGGGAAGGCCCGAAACCATGCCGGAGAAGGCCCGCCAAAGGAGACAAAGACCTTGAGATTTGAAAAAGCACGCCAAAGGAGAGCCAATAGGAGGAGAAGGCGTACCCTAACGACCCAGTGGGGAAAGAGCAGGACGAACGTCCGGCTAGAAGAGATTGGTCAAGATCCAGGGATAAAAGATGCTGCTTTTAGGACTCAGGTGTGCGTGTGGTGGAACTAATTGAGTTCTCCGCCCACCCAGCGCTGTTTGTGCTTATTGTTTCTCAACCTAAATTGATTGAACCCCAAATACAATTGTTTTAATTGTTATCGTTTATAACAGTAATAACATTTATATAGAAGAAAATCCTAGGTTTCTTTTTTCTTTCTTTTTTTTTTCTTGATACATTTTTTTCTACTCCCAGTGAAATAAAGTAAATACAGGATCTAGTGCTCTATTATGCCAAACTGGAATGAAATACACAATTCTTGTTCTGCTTCATGTTGCTGTATCCTTGAAAACATGCAAAAAAACTAATGTGGAAGCTCATGTTTTATGAGAGCTTGTGGTTCCTAGGCTATCACAGAGTGTGTCATCTTGTCTCAGGTGGTGTTACTGAGTGTGACAGATGTAGTACAATTTCCCTATGGCAAATAGGAATGTTTATTTTACTTATAGGATGCTAATTGCGTAGCTGTTGTATTTTCCAAAGCTGTGTGAAGATAAGGAGGAGGAGGGAATGCTTGGCAGAAAGGAAGAATCAAACTATAGTTTTGGTACTGTCAGAGGAGTGGGAGTTGTATGTGGGAGGTAAAGGCGTACGGAAAATGAGTGACATTACTGAACTTATTGCTCAGGCTCCTTGTAGATCAAATGTGCCTGCTGATGGTATTTGTAGAGTAGCCCATGTGTGAAAGAAAAAAAAAAAAATGACCTTATACTTAAAATGGGTGGGTGGGGAATTTCTAGCCTCCATTCTGTCTAAAAAAACGCATACTTAGAAACTCAGAGTAATCCTTTGTGCCTTCAGAACTGTCAGTTCTGTGACACAGAAAAGCTGCACCAGTGAAGGGCATGTATTACGGCAGAAGTGTTTAATGCCAATAAGTAAAGCCTGTTGAAAGTGTAAGAACAGGTATAGGGGTCTTTAGCTATTGAATGCTACAATTAGCTGAATGCCATACAGCTCAGTTACACAGTTCTCTGAATTGTAACATCATCAGCTATTCTGCATGAGTGTAATATCTAAACCCAAACATACCGCAGAAGACAATTGATAGAGGCTCCACAAGGAGCAAACCTACCCGCTTTTTTATTTACTCTAAATTTTTGGTGGGTAAGATGGGCTAGGTGGTACTTTGACCATGCTGTTACTTACTCCAGTGAAACAAATAAAAGTATTTGATGTGTTATTTTCGTGTTACGAAGCTCCTAAAGGCTAACTACTGTGAAGAAGATAATATAATATTTAGTTGTCAAGTTTGGGATTAATGGATTAGGATGCATAGTTAGCAAAAATCAGCACTTGTCACATCTATGTGAGTCCCATGAGCTATAACCATCTTGAACACCTCTATTGTGCCAGTCATTTTCAATTTTGTTTCCTACTCTGCAGAATTTCCCAGGAGATGTGATGGGTCGGTAGCAGGCCAAAGAAGGGCTTCAGACCTAATCTAATCAATATTGTGACAAACGTAACCTAAGAGGATATGTCACCTTGGAATCCCAGAACATTTTATCAGCTGTGCTCCTAATGGGATGTGACAGTGAGTTTGAGCTGTCTACTTAGGATAGAAGAGAAGTTGTGCAAGGGCTTGTGCAAGGTTAGCTGTGTGACGAAGAGTAATCTAACTCCATGGCAATTGCAGTTAAAGGTTGAAACTAGAGGTCCTTACTTATACATCAAACAGAGTTACTTTAATAACCTTCATTTTCAAGTGAACCGTTTATGCACTTTGTTACATTTTTCGGCTCCTCTAATGTCATCTATATTAAAAGAGATGGTACCTTTTTCTGTTAGAGTGGGAAGATTCTGAAACCGGTTTCAGAAGCTGGAAAGCAGTAGTCACTGGCTTTAGATGTTATTCCAAGCAAAGCACTTTCACTTCAGTCCTCTGTAATGGTTCTGTATTTTATTTTGAATTGCCACTTTTTGCAATCACATATAACTAGATCACCTGTTTCACCAGTACATGACATTCCTATGAGACTAAAATAAATGACTTTTACTTCTTCTGTCCTGTACTTTGCTCCTTTAGTACTTGGTCCTAAATTTAGCTGCTATCTTGGTAGTCTTCACTGTTCCATTCTGGTGTGCAATCTCAAATTTTTGTGCTATACTAGTTTTGAGATGGCAGCTTTGCTAAAGATTATTTTTATGATAACTTCATCTTCTGCGCTCAGGATTGCAGATATCATTACCAAACTCAACAGTCTCTGTGCTTAGTTCTAATCACTCTAGTTTCTCTCCCCAGCTGAGATCATTGAGACCATTCATGTTTTGACTTATCTGTTGTCTTTATAGTTTCTCTCTTCTGAAGTGTTCTCCACATACCGAGATGCTACCTCTACCAGGTTACTCTCAAGGCATTTGCTTGCTCTGCCGCTTTAGCCTTTACTTTCCACATCAGGATGAGTGGCAATTACTATCAAAATGTTTTCGTGCATAGAAATCCTCACTATCATTTCAATACTGGAAACTTGCAGAGATGTTACTATCCTAACTATCAACGTTGGTCAAGAAGCTCTTGTATCTTACTCCTTCTCCTTGGGGAGATAACCTTTACATTATCTTGTGAAAAATTACCAGTTTCTTCTCTACTCATAATATTTTAATATAAAAAATTATATTGCTTGTAATTTAAGAGCAATTTTTTTCTGAATTTCATTTTCAATTCTTAAAGTTTTATTTATGAGGATTTCCATAAATTGCCTTGATATGTAAATAGCGGGGCAAAGATGCCTTATACTTTTTGTTAATCCTGCAATTACATTCTGTAGGGCCTTTTTACTTTCCTTAATATGAAACTAAACCCTCCTCTCACCTACTCCTTTACATAACCAATGCAGTAAGAATTATGAACCTGACAGCTAAATCCAACTTTTAAATCCCAGGCATAGTGGCTATGTGCTGTTGCTGCTCACTGTTTCTTTCTAATAAGCTGTAAGCAGTGCAATATCTTATTAGTTAATTTGAAAATTGTTTCTCAAGGGATTGCATGGCTTATGTGCATCAGGTCCCTAACAATCTACTTAAAGCTTAAATTCACCAGACTGAGAAATTCAGTGTGGGATTGGATCTTATTTGCTGCAGCAAAAACATTAATTTCTCTGTAAAGTACCAGGACAGCTTTTTTGATCTAGCAGAAGCTGTACTGAAAACACACCTGAACCACATTTCCTGGAGATGGCAAATCCCATGTTTCTGAAAACAAGAATTCTCACATTGTAATTGTTTTTATTTGTAATATACCAGATCCTGCTGTTTTATCAAGCTTACAGAAAACATTTTTTTATTCTGTTGAGTAAGCTAACAGAAGGTGTATGTTGCAATTCAAATGCCCTGTTGCTCTGGACATTTCAGTGTTCTTACTCTTTGCTTGTTTAATTAACTTGGAGGAAAGGGGACCGAGAACAAAATCTTTGAGACAAAATACTGACCTTTGACTCAAATATCTGCAACATGATTATTGATGTCGAGGGGAGCACCACCTGAGTCTGGGATGGGCTGACCCCAAATTCAAACATCCCTGGAGAGTTAACTGTGTTTAGGGCTTCTTGGTGTACTGCAATCACTTTAAACCTGACTGCACAATACTGAAACCAACTTACGTGGTGAATATTCATTCAAATCGATGTGTGTCTCTTCTAGTATTCCATCCAAGAGGAAAAAAAAAAATGTGTACCAAAATAACATGAAATATCAGCCTGTTTCCATTTCTCCACAACAGCATTATATAAAGCCACCACCACGTAATCTTCTTTGTGAATGGTACCAATTCATTATATACGATCCAAGTATGACATAAAACATGGAATAAACAGTGAATTTATAAACTGCATCATACTTTTAGATGTGCTTTCTCTGTAATGTAGTATTAAATTACTTTGACTGAACCATGCATGGCTAGATGTCTCTTGATGGCTGAACTGTGCCATCACTGCAGTAGCAATACCTAGCAGAGAGATGCTCTCGCTGTAGTTTGCCCAGAGGCATATATGCCTCCTAAACCACAAGTAGCGCATGGGAACAGGGCACAGCACTGTGCAGAACTTACCGAGGTCTCAAGGATCATGTCTTCTCACAGCTGGGGCACCCTGCACGCTGGAGTGCGTCCCTGCTTTGTGCTGCTGTGGAAGCGAAGAGCTGCTTCACACCTCCTCTTACACGTCTACGTTCAGGCGAAGCGTGCTGTGGACTGTGGTGAGCCCTGTGTTTTCCGCTACAATTATACCCCAGAAAAACTGAAAGTACTGCGGAAGGTAGTGCACAAGAGGAAATTCTGAGTCTCAGCCTTCCACTACGTAGGTGTCATGTGCTGAGCTGCCGGGTGGGGACTGGGAACTTCCACTCCTTGAGCTACAGCGAAACCAAGGCTGTTTTGCTGTTTTCTCTACATATAGGGTTATAGGAATTGACATGCTAGTTAAGACCAGTGTACAGATATTGCAAAGGAAAGGAAGTAGGTTTTGGACATTTCTAACTGGCTAAAGCTTTTAGCATTTTTTAATAATCTTTTTAAATCTTTTATATCTTTAATAATCTTTTTTAGCATTTAGCACTGCTGCTAAAATTTCTCCAAAATTCTGGTTTTGATTTGGTATGATTTTTAGACGAGCATCTCTCAAATGTCTTAATTTGATTATATATATATATATATATATATTTAATATAAAATTCCTACAAAGTCACCTGGAAATTGTTTACAATGTTTTCTATGAAAATCTGACAGCAAGGAACCAACATGCTGGAATTTAGCTTGTAACTTCTTTTTTTTAAAGGTCAGTTTTCATTAAACCATTCTTTGTACTTGTTTTTTGCACAGTAATGTCCACAGTATACCAAACATTCTTCAGAAGCTCAGTTAAATCATACAGCAAAAATACTAGACGTATTCTGGTTGGAAACCTGAATTGGTTTCCCAAGTGGTATTATATCCTCAATAAATAAAATAATAAGGAAGAAAGAATTCTCTCTATTCCATATATGTCTACAGTGTGAAATCTTCTAAGAGAGGCAAATAAGGAAAAAGCAAAAGGAATTTTCCATGTAGGTAATGTTAGTTTGTAGTTAATGAAGACAGCGTGGCAGTGGTGAGGTGATTTTTATATTGGGTTTTCTATAAAAATACAGAAATTTAAATAAGGATGTAGAAAAAGGAGACTAGGGAAACTAGGCAATTGGCAAAGGTAATGAAGAAAAGCATAAAGGGGGTTGCAAAAAGCAATCGCGTATGTTTATGGAAATGGAGCTGGCATTTTCAGAGCGGAAATGTGGAGGAATAGTTTAGAAAAGGAAGGTAACACGACATGGATGTGATTATCCGCTAGTAAAATACATTTGGAAGAGGTTAGTGGAATACATCTAATTTGTTCTTGCATGGGGCATGGCACCCAAAATGAACAATAGTAAAGGATAGGAAGGACTTGGCTTTTATAAGTGATGTGTCTTTTTAGGTGAGGTCTGAGAAGTAGATGACTGAGGAGCACATAATGAGCTCTTTAATCAGAGATTTCTCTGAAGTAATGGAGGGAAAGGATGGTGTGTGTTTTTTTTGGGGGGGGGGGGAGAGTAAGAGGGTTTTGAAAGCAAATATCAAAAATATTGAATTTTAAGATGAACTGTTGCCACTGTTCATTGTCTTTTCCTGCATTTCCACACGTGCTTACAGAGTCTTCTAATGTCTGAACTAAGTTTTATTCAAGTCTAAGGCTGCTCAGTATGATTTCTGAACAATGTAAATCTCTAACTATAAATTATCCTACATCAGTGCTTTCAAATAAAAAAGAAACTTTCCCATAAGAATCATAAAAAGTAAAATAATACTTACTTTGCATTTCTTTACAGCAGCATTACCCAGTGGTTCTGCCATCCAGCCTTTCCCAGTGGGTGGACTTCCAGCTATTTCACTCTATGATTTTTGTCATGTGTCTTGCCTCCTTCCCCTTAAAATGAGGGGTGCAATGGATTACTATTCAGAACACACTGTTGTTTTCCACTGAAAATGCATTATAGTATCAGAATAAAATTTGACGTGCATAGTTTTAGAGAGGGGAGGGTCATAAGAAGGCAAAAATAGCACAAACTACAGTATTATAAAAAGGGGAAAAAGGCAGAATTTTAAATACTAGGTACAAGGGCAATGGGAAAGGAGTTGGAAAGGTTAAGCACCCCACCCCAGTCCCCCAATGACAGTAGTTTTGTAAAAGTCATTAAGAAGCAATATCTAGGTAAGATATCAACATTTTTTGCGTTGCTAAATTGACTGGGTATTAAACTGCGTGCTGAAAACAGTTTAACAAAAGCCTTGGAATTTAGAATTTTTTTTCCTTAGTGCAGTTATGGTGATAAAAGAATAATACATTTTCTTTTCTTCTTGAGAGTATTATGGTAGTATAAAGGAAAGTGACAGCACATTTATATCTCACCCAAATGATGGATAAATCATTAAACTTATATGTTTAATACCTACTAAACTGTCTTAAATGTGACATAAAAATAAAGAATATAGAGAAACTGGCAACCATTCTGTTGACACCTAAGATAAAAAGTGTTGAAGAGGATCCAGGTTTGAGCTGTTTCAAGACACACTGTAGTTATGATTAATACAGAGATAATTCACCACAGACCTTCAAAACACTCTCACAGGCTTTTAGTAGTCCTTGGGGTTTTTCATTATTTTTTTTTTTCCGACAGAAAATTTACTGTTGCTGCATTACTAAGCTGAACTTTATGTTGCGATTAGTGCCACTGAGTTGGGTGCAGGTGTTCGTAATTTCAAGGCTTCTTTTTTCCCCTAAATATGAAATTAAAAGAGAGCTATGAGTGTGCTGGCTGGTGCCAGCCCCACAGTTCTGTTATAGCTGAAGCTCTTTTCCTTCAGTGATGGCACTAACCTGAGTCGTTCTTCTCTGAGCAGGTATTTCTTTAGCACCAAAACCTCTACCTTTTTCAGATTTGAATTCCTCACTGGAATTAAATATTGGAGGAGCTTGACAGACAAGTGGAATAAGCACACAAAGCTTGTTTCCCTTGAAAATCAGACTAAAAAATAACTCCTATTTGCACAAGAAATTGGTATGTGGCTAAATGTATAAATATTTTGTAATAGTTTACACCAAGCAGGTTAACAGTCAGTTATGAGGGCGATAATAACTTCCTGGCCATAAGGATTTAAGGACTAAAATCTTCATATGCTTGTACCTTCAAGTCTGAACTTTCCAAAGGGATTCAATGTCATCAATGAATCTGTTTTTCAGTTAGTGCTTGGTCAGTCTCTTGGTTTAAACCAACTTTTAAAAATCTTCTAGGGCTCCTGTGGTCTCAATTAACCTATGGGTTACTTTAAATCAAAGTAACTGTCTATTTTCAAAGCAAAATATAATTTCTTTGATTTTCATTATAGAAACAGAAGGAAACAGAAGAGGTAAGAAGAAACGTGAAAAGCAGTTTTGAGTTGGATGTACGCTGTTACTTTTATAGGACAGAAAGTTTTTCCATGTTAATATCAGTGAAGAAATGCTGCTTCACTTCCATGCTAACAGCTGCAGATTTTGCATGGAACTGAAGTGAAAATATTGTTTTGTTTGAAGGTGGTGTTATTTGGACTTTTGAGTGGTTGTTTGCTTTTTTTGTTTGTTTTTAAAATCAATAACCGTGTTCATGATTTAGGAGAGCTTCTCCAATGACTTTGAGGGTGAAGATGACTTTTCTATTTATAATTCAAAGACCTTCTGGCAGGCCTTCCAAGCTCTGTTGCAGATGCCATCAGAACGTAACACAGTAGAGGCATATAATTGTATTTAGATGGTATTATTGGTAAACACGGTTACTGGGAAGCCAGCTATGTTTATGCAGCTTTTTTGTAAGGATTTCTTCTTTGCAGTAAAGCCTAAAGTGCTCTAATGCCAAAGGTACAGATTTCCCATTGTAGGGCATCTCCTTTTGCTTCTCTGCCTACTTGTGAGGATGGCAAATAAGTCTACAGTGGGACACACATCATCTCTCCTGAGAATCAGAGAAAGCCTTTTAGTGCCATAGCCTAAATGTGATCCACGTGCAGTTACCCGGCAGTTTGTCTTGACCTTCAGCATTAGCAAGATGTGACCTTTTGTAGCTGCTGCACTATGGGTTAGGCATACGCATGGGTGCAATCAACACTTACTCCGTCACTTTTTATTCTGCTTCTTGTAACCACATGTCACACTTGAAAAGACTGAATGGGCTTGGTGGTGGCGGAAGGTGGATGTGCCCATATAGGGCTAGGCTAGGCTGTGACTTCAGAAAACCTGCAGGCAGCCAGCTTCCCTTTTTGTAAAAGGAGCAGCTTCCTGCTAGCGCTGCTGCTGCAATCTACCACTCTGTATGTGAAGTGGAAACCCCCATCCCCCTCAACATTTTATGTAGTGGAACCTACAGAAAGTGTAAAAACATAATAGGATGTTTATTTTTGGAGAAGTGGGGAAACTACTGTGGGACTAAAAACTTCTCATGTGTGGTTTTTTTTTTTTTCCCATCATCAACCCAATTACTTGTATACAGTGGTTTAGAGGAAAAAACCCAAAAAGATAATAAAATCCCAAAGAAATCACTGAATTTTGTGGGGTAGTTTTGCAGAATTTGGTATTGGAGAATATATACTTGGCATTAGAGAATACAGCAGTGATGTGTCTTCTGCTGCATCTTGCTTGTGGAGATATTATGATAATACTAACATAATTCCCCCACTATAGTTTTTAAGTGTTAAGTGCTGTTTATTGTTGGACAGTAAGTTGAATAATACTGTTGAATAAGACAGTTGGTTTTTTTTCCTAATATAAACCCCCTATATATGCTGCAGGCTTAGAATTAGAAGCACTAATTTCTTAGTTTAATTTCTTTCCTTCCCAAGAAAGCCGTAAGAGCACTGTTGAACAAAAGACATGTCTTATGTGGGTGGATTGTGATTAATATTTTTAATTGTGAACGCAGACATAGTCGTCTTCTGTCATTGGAAGTCTCTGACTTTGGAAGGAGACAGTTTTCCTGCTCTATTTTTCATATGTGAAGATTGGTTCCAGCTGTTTGGCAGCAGAATCCATTTCTGAATGTTATTACTGCAGCTTAGCTTTGATGGAGTGTTACATCTAAGCAGTGCTAACGCTGCTGCAACACGTGAATATAGATTTAGATTTAATTTTAATTTTTTGCACCTGCATAGCAGCTTTTTTTTTTGACTTGCACTTCATTACGGTTCTAGAAGTTGTCTTGATGTCTCCCCTTGTGTGGTATGCTTTGTTATTATCATTCATCGGTGCCATTGATTGTGCTGCTAATGAGATGGAACTTTAGAAGAGGACAATGGGATATCCAGAGAGTTTAACAGTTTATCTCCAGTGAGTTGAGGACCTTGAGCAGTCGGACAGCAAAAGATATATTGTTTGCCAGGTAGGAAGTTGTCATAGTATGAATTCTTGGAAGTCCAGCAGGTTGGCTGGCATCTGAGGTCGAGTAGTCATGGAAAATAGTGCTGAGACCTTTTCAGCTGGCTGCCTCTCGGGGCTACCTGCTGCGTTTCAGTCCTGGGCCACAGGCGAGTAACCTCAGTGGTGTCAGCACTGTGGTGCTGATGGAGAAATTAGGCTTGTCTGGCACCTGGCTGCATCTGTGGCATTTTTGAGGCACTGGGGACTCTGCTGTAGTGACTGTTACGGGACCCTCTGGCAGAGCCATGGACAGTGACTGCTTTGGGGAAATAATGGCCTGGAACAGGAGCCATTACTGGATTTTCATTGTTTTGCCAAAGGGGAGAAGACGCTAGTCACGAGAGAAAATGCTGGGTGGTGTGGTCTGGTATGAGTTGGGTAGCTACTTGGTCTGGAAAAGGTGGTTATTAATCCACTATTCTATTACTCTAGGAAGGGATTTGCAAGCATTGCAGGGACTAAGCGTTTTTTTGATGTTGAAACTTATATTTTGAATATCAACTTGGAATAGTTAAAATGAAAGCGAAAAAGTGCAGTCATGATTTTTCAATATGCAAGAATTTTTACATTTTTTTATTTTAGGTCATTTATCGAGTAGTGAAGACTTTGAGGAAGTAGCTTTTTGAACTATTTCCTCATCTACTGTGAATAAAACTGTGTTCTCTTACAGTTTTATTTAAAGTAGGAAAGAGGAAGCGCTCTAAGAAAAGACCCAGAATATCATTGCATGATGCCTGATTTGTGGCTTTCTGAAGTTTGTCTTTGATTGCCCAATACAACTTGTTGTTGTTTAAGAGAGTGTTGGTGAGAAAGAGAAACTTGGTGCTTGAAACCAGCTTCCCTATTTGAAAGAAAGCCTCTTCATTTTTTCTGATAATCATGACAACAGGACGGAAGCTAGATTTGATTATGTTTTGTTTGCCAGTTAAACTTTGGAAATACAATAGACTTGGAAGTATGTCAGGAAAACATATAGATTATGACTGATACTATCTTCGATTTTTCCTTTAAAATGGAGATGAATTTCCCTTTAGCTATCCCTCACGTACCAGGCATTATGAATTATGACTTCTTTTGCCAGCCTTACAAGTCTTTAAGAGCATGCCTTCGCTGCGCAGTGGAGAATCAGGCAGATACACCCCAGGCTGTGCTGCCTTGGGTCGCTGCCGCATGTGGTGCAGATCAATGCTGTCAGAAGCGTGCGCTTACGTATGGCAGCAGTGCAGCGGCATTAGCCCAATACTGTGGCAAGGCTTTGCACCAGAGAGTGGGGCTTAGGTCTGTAGAGCTAATTGCAATGTTTAGACCCTTAGAAAATGGGCAGAACATACTGGACAAAACTCACTTCGTCGGTTATTTTATACGCATGTATCCTGCTTCTTTTGATGGTGCTTTGGAAAGTCATCCTGGGTTATTTTATTTTTAACCCCTGGGTTTACCCATAACTCTCGTTTCATGCAAAAAGCTGCTCGTAGACTCCCAGCCCTTGTTCCTCCCTGTGATACCGCTTCAATTACATACAGAATTTTTAATAAACATGGAGAGACACAGACCATAATAAAATGTTTGCTTCTGTATTGGTTTCACTGTGAGCAATTTTCTTTTGTTGTTAAGCAAAGACACTGTGTCAAGTCCATTCCCATAGCTTTTTCTGCAATCTGAAGAGATTCTTGTCGTACTGATGTAGATGGTATTAAATGGCTTTATTACAGTGAGAATACTTCTCAGAAGTACATCGTGTAAAATAAAGACGCAGACCTTAGGGCACAATCTGCATGGTCCCATCTCTGCCAGGGCCCAACAGGTATGAACCAAGCACAGCCATGCTACAAATAACTAGAGAGGTGCTATTTGTGAGGAGCTTTCAGGGTAACAATAAATGTTTTTGCCATCTGTGTAGGGAACAACGGTGTGCTACCTATGACAGAGTTTTACCCATATTGGCAGTGCTGTAAAGGCTACAGTCCCCTGTTCTCGAACTGTTGCAACAGATGACAGCAGAACGTTGGTCCTTTACAAAGAAATTCAGTGTTTTGCTACCCATTATATTTATAGAACGTGCAGTAAGAATATATGCACGCTGACAGTTTAGCTATATACCGGTACTATAATCCTGATTAAACCAATGTAGTATTTGGAGTGCCTGAAGACACACAAGTTAGGACAAAGTCCATTTGCTGGTTCTGCTGTAGATTGCTTTGTGAGCAAGTGTGTTAGCTCCCTTGTCTCCGTTTGATAATGACATGGCTATGTTGGTGTTGACTCTTGTTTTTCTGAAGCATTCTTGGAGAAGTGGAGGATCAAATATATATTTTTCCATTTCTTAATTCAAGTTTCATCTCCGTGTCCTAATGAACACTTTTACTTCAGTAACTCAAACTGGAAATGGGCAACTAGTTGGCAAAGGTTGCACTATGCCTTACTGTTTCATTGTGTAGAACTTTTTATGATGCTGAATGCAGGGCTTAAAGTACTTGTACTAACTCTGCTGCTTTTTTTGTTTAAGAGCATTTCTATTTGCAAGTCAGAAGGGGAACTTCTGGCTGTAGAATTGCTGCATGCTTTTCAGAAAATACGCTATTTACTGGGGATTTCCTTGGTGAAGCAGATTGCTTGGCATGGGCTCAAAACTTGCAAGTTATGAGCCAAAATTTCAGTGGCCTGTCTCCATTCCTGGACCCTTATCTCCATTTTTGATCATCTTTCTTAGCACAAATATTTATACTCAGATACTCACTGGAACATTGATTTCCTGTAAAAATAAGTGGATCACTTCATATTTGCATTAATGATGAACCATCCTTTGTCTCTAGTTACTGAACGCTCTCTGGTTGAAAAGTTGTGTTAAGATGTAGGGGGGTGGTGTTTGTTTTCTCTTGCTGTGGGGGCTGTGTTTTGCTTGCTTTATGTTCAAGTGGTTCTTCTTAGCTAGAACATTCAAGGAGAGCAATCAGTGTATGAGTTGATGCTTTCAGTTATTAACTGTTGCCACAGTCTTGTGTTTTCTGGCATCCCCCAGTGCATGTCCCAGAATAGAATGAGGATCCTCGGAAGAGTGTGAGGCCTCAGACAGTCACCACATGTGACCAAAGCAGAAGTTGTGGAAAAAGCAACTATTCTTAATTCTGAAAGGAAAAACCCAGTAGCTCATGTGGAAAAAAATCCAGCCTGGAAAGCACCAAACAGTTTCTCATATAAATCTTCAGCATTTTTCTTGTTTACAGGCAACTCCAAACTCTTTGATCTCAAAATGGATCATACAGTCACAATATGAAAATTTTTATAAAAGGTGTTTGAAAGTGATAATGTGGAAGAAGGTGGACAGGTTTGAGAAACAGGCTTTATTCCAAGAAAAAGGCAGTAAGAAAGAGGGTGCCAGAACACTTCTGGAAAGAAGGGGGGCTGGGGTTGCAGCCAGGATGTGTTTCGTTAGATTGAATTGAAAAAGAAGTGAAGAAAAACTTGGACTTTGCATACATTATGTAGCCATGAAAAGCCGGATATACATTAAGGGTTTGAAGTTCTCTGCTAATAAAATATTGCTATTATGGTAATGCAGGCTTACAAAATGAGTGTGGACACTTCAGGATCTGGGCTGAGGGCCAGCAGACAATGAACTCTGCTTCTAGCATGAATCACTATGTTGTTGTTTTTCTCAGTGACATGTTGTTTTCCTGGTGATGCAAAAGGCCACTCTATGGAAGATTGACTTGAATGAATAACTAAAGCTTGCTGTGACAAATGAGACACACAAAAAAAAAAAAAAAAAAAAAAAAAAAAAAAAAAAAAAAAAAAAAAGCAAGCCACATCTTGGTCACCATTCCACAGCACTCTACACAAAATGCACCACGAAAGCCTCAGCCAGCTAATTCCGATCTTATGGCTGTGTGCTACGTACAGAAGAAAGAGCACGATTCTCATATGTCAGGAGAAGGTAGTAAAAGAAAATGTAAGGCACATGGCTTCACAGTACTAAGGGGTTCATTTGGTTGGTCATATCACATTGAGCATTTGCTTGAGCATATTTTGCATGCATGTGCCTTGGCGTTCCTTTGTCACATAATTCTGGTAAAATCATCCCCTGCACATCCTCTGCCTCTTACAATTTATGTGTCTGGATAGAGTTTTCTTTGCTAAAGCTCAGGCAACATCTCCTTCTTTGGATTGTTTTAGTATCCCGCACTGTATTGCTGTGCTTTTATCTATCTGTGTACGTATTTATTTCAAACAAGTGAGTGGCAGGCTAAGCTCTAGCACTTTGGGAGCAAAACATCACACAGAGTGAAAAACGAGAGAATTAGAAACTCTGTGACCCACCATATTACATCTCTCATTTAGCTGGATAAAAGTATGGAAAAAGCATTGGAAACATGCTGTGCTGAGCATAGCCTGCAACTCATGAGAACTACATCACGTAGTGTAAAATCACTGATCATGTGCAGCTAATTCAGGGTAGTGAGAGGTTACTGATTCCTACTCATTGGACAACGTCTTCTGACAATCAACACCTTGCCTTCAAATTAGTTTAATGTTGGCTTTTTTTTTTTTTTCCTACTGTTTAAAAGTATAATGGATACTGTCACAGGTTTCTATAAGCAGCTTAGGGATTTTATTGACAAAATTTAAAAAAAAAGTTTTAAAAATTATCTTCAAAAAAACCCAAACAAAAAATAGTCACCTTCCCTTCAAGCAGCTCTGCACCTCTTTACTCTCCTTTTCTCATAACCAGTGGGTGACAGAGTAGCATGTGATTTGATGCTGACTTTCTCGCAACACAAACGTCTTCATTCTAGTTTACAGTTTGAAAAACTGTCAGCATATATTTCTATTTCTTGGAAAACCTTCTTATTAGCACTATGTTCTTGCTGTTATAAGGAAAACACAACCAAGAAAGACACCCTTGATAATTACAGAAATGAGACAGTCATCACCACAAAGAGACACAGCAAAAAATCACTGTTGGGTGCTGGAAATTATTAAGACCTGTACTTCCGAGTCTCTCCTCTATTGTAGCAATTACCTTCTGCACCAGTCACCTGTGCTTATTAGCAGTTTTTTGCATTTAGTTTTTCCTGTCCTACAAGGTTTTGGGTTTTTGTTTGTTTGGTTTTGCTTTGTTCCTTTTTCTTTCATTTTCTTTTCTTTTTAGACATATTTTCCCTGCCGCTGATGATGTGGGAGGTGCATTCAGGTGTGGTGAGCACTTGGGTGCCCAGGGATGCTTCTCCCAACAACAGCAACAGAAGGAAAAGGCTCCTCAGAGCTAGGCCAACTTGCAGCACTGTGGACCACCTCCGTGCTGGTACATCCCTCTTGCCCTTCCATTCTTCAGTTTTCTACCTTGCTCAAGAGAATCGGCCTCGATCTGGCAGTAGCATGGTGAAGTTCAGAGACAAACAGGCACCCCAGTAGGTGTCACTGAGCTTGTTTAACGGAGCATAATATCTAGTCGTTGACATATGTTCATCTATGCTTCAGGGGAAAGACGTGTAGGCGTGACATGAGCAAATACAAGTTGAACTGATCAGGAATAAAGGTGAGAAATGCAATTTCTTTCCCACTTGATTTTTTTAGGTGTTTATTTTCATAAGTCTGTGTGTTGGTTTACGCTTGGTATTTTAGCATGAGGTTTATGACAATGGTCTGTGTGTTCTGATCACACTGCTTCGAAAGCCAGTGTTGGTATTTAGCAGGAATTTAACCTGATCAGCTGCTTTTGGTGGCCATGATGAGCTGGCCACCAAAAATGCATCACTTGATTGATTTATTAATGCATGAGCTGATGTACCAGGTATATAATGTAGTTCAGGCCACTACTGTAGTCCCTGGAAAGTATCAGAGCCTAAAGCGTATCTAAATGCCAACTTTTGTAAGAGTAAACTTCAAAGTCACCATTAGAGATGACATTTCATTTTTAACTTTCAGGTCCAGAAGGTGACAATGTGCAAGATTCTCAGCCAAATTAATTGTTAATTCCATTAAAATCATTGTGTTGGCTGAAAATGAGGCTGAAAATACACTTTGACGTATGTAAATAGATGATGTCAGAGCCGTGTCCCACACTTTCGCCTGCCAGAAACCTGCAGCCTGAATCTCACTCAGGCACTGTCAATGTGTCCCCATGGAAGGGCACAGAGGAATTTGCTCTCTGTCAGCAGTCTGACTTGGTAATTCATGGAAAGTCCAGCCTGAGAGCCCTAGAGGTATTCTGATCTACCATTGTGCCCACAGAGTGACAGTTACATAGGCCAAGCATCATGTTCTAACGTTTTTGATCTGCAGATCCCAGGAGGCAGCTGCCATATACCCAGCTGGCTAAGAGACACTTGGCTTATCCTGCCCTGCTCACAGAGATACATGCTGTTTTTAATCCCCCGCCTCCGTCATATCCTCAGGGACTTGACCAATCCTTCTGTTTGTGTACATTCACCATTTTTCTTACGTGCCAAAACACGAGTTTTGTGTAAGTCCTTTTGTTTTTGAAATCAGTGTTAACTGTTTGTGAGACGTTTTTTGCCTAAGGACTCTAAAATGTTCTACAGACAACCACCAGCTGGTCTTTACTGTGGGGAGCTGGACTTTATTTTTGAGCAGCTAGGTTTGCTGACTACCAGGTGTTGAATGAGTTACTTAAAATAGGGTGCAAAGATGGAGGAGTGCCCCTTGCCTCTCAGGATAACAGTAATTTAGTACTCTTCCTTCACAGACGTCATTCAAAAAACATAAGCAGTACCGCTAACTTTATTTTTCCAATAAGGCAGTGGGTCCTCTGCTTAGTGATTTTTGTCTGGTGCCATTCTGAGTTAATGGCACAGCCAGGTAAACAATCCAGCTCCCATGACAGCCGGTCCTGTGACCCATTCATCTCATTTATTGGTACAAAACCCACAAAGAAACCCATAGCAATACTGTCTCTCTTTCTTTGACCTTTCATCATTCCTTTGTAGGTACGAGGGAGAATTCTTTTTCATGCAAATTTCCAGTAGAGATAATGCATAGTTTGTACAACTGAAGTAATTTCAAGCACCTCTTAGCTTTCCCTGAACTGAAAAGAGATTTCATTAAAAAAAAGTTTTGTAAAGCTTATTCATAATTAATCATAGCCTATGAAAGTGAGTTGCAATTTCTTATAGATAGTTAATGTAGGCGTATGATCTCCTGTGGAAAGCCCAATTAGTCTGCATTTAACACGCCTAATACAATTCCATCCACTGAGGTCAATGCCAGAGTGCCAAAATATTTTAAAATATTTTTTCTGAATCATCTTAAGTCCTTCCTTGTCATCATTATGTGATACTAAAGCACATCTTACTGATTTAGAAGAGAAGTATTATTACCCTTTTTATTTTCTCTGTGGCTGAAAAATGAGGTTTTCCTCAATTATGGGATGTTAAATCTCTGAACTAGAGTAAATTCTTCCCCCTCACCCCCCTTCTTTTTCCTTTTTTCCCGTTTCTCTGATTACTGTAGCATGTAGGGACACTAGGAGTGATTTCTCTCTTAACGTAAAGTTCTCTGATTTTTTTTTAAATTTATTTATTTTATGGTGCATGCTTCTCTTGAGAAGAATGTTAATACAGTTTAATTTTAGATTGGGTACAGATTAAGTAGGTTTTTCATTTCTTCTTAATTATATGGATTATCTCATTAAGTAGTTACCATTTGCAAGTTCATTGTGTAAACCTTTCTGCTTTTACATCTATTTTATCCAATGAAGACTTTCAGTGGTGGGGTTTGTTTTATCTTGTTGGAAATATTTCAGGAAGAACATCAGAGAAATGGGGCCTGGAACTGACCTGAGATATCACATAAATTCCACCCAAGATAAGGTGCGCAGTATTCTTGGCACATGGCTTTGAAATGTCTTTTTAAAGGTTTTAATGAAAGGTTTAGTTGTGTGTGTTGTGAACAAAGCAATTGCAGCCTTTTCCTGTAGGATATTTGCCATTATTTTTCATCTTTCTTGCTTTTCCCTGGGTGCTTCCTGGGTTTTTAAAGTTTGGAGCTCAAATTTGGCCACTATATTCCAGCTGGAGAGACACCAGCTTTGAAAAGAGTGGAACAGTTACTACCACTGCTTGTGTATAACATTTTTCTCGTCTCTTAAAATTATTTCTTAGCAGTCATACTGAGTTATATTATTGGCTCATATTGTGATCGGCTTCACCTCCTGCTTACTGAGTTCCTCTGGTGTGTGAGTGCGTTTGCTAGCCGTTCCCCGGGCTCATTGTGCGCGTGCCTAATTTGAACTTTGTCCAGTTATTTTTAAATTCTAATTTGCCAGGAACACTCTGAATTTAAATGCTGTCTTCCCAAGTACATCTCCTCCCACTTTGGTAACGTTCCTAAATTGCTCACGTGTAATTTATGTCATTGCTGATGTTGTTAATAAAATACTGAGTAGACTGGGCAGAATACAGACCCTGTATAATCCCACCGGAGGCAGCTTGCTAACACAGTAGCAAGCCACTGGTAACTATGGCTCCATTATGATTATCCAGCTGATTGTGGATCCTGTTTATGCTGATTCCCTGTGGAGGAAACTCTTTTTAAGGCTGCATTTGAGAATGCCCTCTGTGACAGACTGAGTAGCTTGAGCGTAGTTAAGAGATGTCACTCCTACTGCTGTGTCCTAGTCGCTAGGCCAGTTAACTTCCATATAATTTTTTTGTGTGTGTCTATAGTGTCCTTCTACGTAATACAGCGAGTCCCTCCTGGGTCCGCCGTTTCAAATGCTGCATTTATCTTCCTTCACTAATCTAGCATCTCCCCTTCCATGCTCTCTGCTGGTTACAAATCAGAACGTTATGGAATTGGCACAAATATCGGGAAGCTAATTACATATCGATTCTCAGGAGCTTCTCATCTGAATACTGCAGCTATTAGAGGATTAAATAGCTTGAACAAGCATCAGATAGCATCAGATGTTTACAGCTAACTGATTTTTTGGCTTTACATCATGCAGAATACCAGTATGCTAAATTTGGTGTGATTTTTGCACGCAGACTTCAAAAACAAATCCTTGGTACAGTACAGTTAGTTTACAGGACAGCTTTTGCTGGTTTTATACCAACATACTAACTGCCATGCTATACTGCCCTGTTCCAAATATATACTTCAGCCTGCTCAACAGCCTCTGAAAGAAGCATGTCTGCAATCCACTTCAACAGCTGTTGCTCAAATACATCCAAAGATCTTTGATGAAAATGGCTAACAACAGAAACTGATGCTGATCTATTTGCATTTCTCAGACCTAAAGATGCACAAAAAATGGAGCAAAACAGGGGTGTAACTGAAATTTCAGAATCCAGGGCTTTATTCCTTTTCCATATTTGCATCATCTGTGCAAAGCCTACGTTGCTGCACTCCATGTCCTTTCTCAGGTTCTGCTTTATAAAGAATGCATATAACTATTTAAAATTTGTTGTTGTTTCATTCAAGTTGAAGAGTTTATTCCTGTCTTAGCAGTAAGCATACTTGCAAGCAGTTGCAGGAATGTGCTTCCAGGAAATCTGCTACATTTCTTGCAAGTGTTATCACAAATTCAACTGTCGGCTTTTGAAAGAGCCAAACCCTTTGAGTCTTTTTGCACCCCTTCATGGTATCCTGCGTCATGAACGGGTAGGTCCTCTGACTGCCTCCTATCTATCAGCTGTGTTCTTCAACCCTCTAAAATAAAAACCTTCATTTATCTTAGGACTAGAGATTATGATAAATGACCCCCTGACTGCTTTAGTTTTAGTAAAAATATTAAGATAAGATATTCCCTGGATGCAGACTTCTTGGGTTACATTTGTAGAAAGAATTCATCTGTGTCATTTAATGTCAGCTCTATTTTAGAATTTAATTTGTAGACAGTTGCTATCAGTTTTCTTCCTAGCCCTTTACAAGCCTGCTGTGAAAAAGCTTGTCCTGAATAAAGACAAGTACAATTCATCATTTAGAACTTGTATTTTTAGGAGGCTCTGTCAACCAAAGAGACAAGGTCTGTTGTTTCCAGAGCTGACTATAACAAAGCATGACAACAAAGCATCTCATTCAGAAATATTAGTGAGTTATTCTGAGCTTTTGTCTCTTGGGTTTGGATTTGGCTTTCCTGGATATGATCTCCTTTTGAAGTTGGTAGGAGGATTTCTTTTGATATCAAAGGACACTTCGTCAGGTCTCTCATGAACAGATCCTGTTAAAAGTCACAAATTTAGCAGTGGGCTAAAGACCACCTAAATGCCATCAGCCTACTATAAATGGGGCTTCTACTGTGATTTAATCACAGTCTGTCTTCTGTTGATGAGCATTTTCCTATGCAAGGATAACAACCAGAACCATTAATAATGTGTGTGATGACTTGTGTGCAGAGCTTTTATAGTATTATTCCAATTTCTAGAGAGCAGAGGATCACAATTAAGGAAGCTTACTAGGGTACTAATGTATTTTTCAGTGTTAATAGAAAAATGCAGATATTAATCAGACTGCTGTGAAAATAATGATGAGCATGCTAGGAAGCAAGAATACCGCTGTGCGTTATTCCCCCCCACATTTATGGGCTGGTGCTTCACGAAACGTTCAAGGTAGGGTCGCCTGTAGAAGCCTGCAGAACTTGCAGAGCTACTACTTAAAATATTGTGTGTAAAGAAAGGAATTTTGTCCTTGGTGTTAAAAATAAGATTTTGTCTTTTAGAGTGTAAATTCATATTTGCTGACCTTTTGGAGCATTGCTTCAATTCACACTCCATCAGTTCTAAGTACAATTTTCTATATGTCCACCTCTAGATTTATTTCTTTGTGCGACACAGATTTTTGTAATTATGTAGTTAAATGTCTTGGTTTTGGGTTTTTTTTTGGTCAGCTTAGAAAAGAAGCATTTTTTATTTGGATAGGCTTGCAATGTTTTTTACCTCCATTTATTTAAATGTTATTCTTTCTGAAAATCACCTTTATAATTTGTTTCAGAAAAGTTAATTTGACAGTTACGAGTTTTCAATTTGCTAAATCAGCTGTAAACCTTACTCCTTCTGTGCTATAGTAATGATGACCTTTAAAGGTAAAAGTGAATAGCTCATAAAGAGATTTTTAATTTATTTTTAATTTATTTTTAATTTATTTTTAATTAGCTGTCTGATTTGGCCCACCAAGACAGTTTTGAGTTGTTTGGTTTTGGTTTGTTGGTGGGAGTTTTTTGTGTGGTTTTTGTGTGTGTGTGGTTTATTTATTTATTTATTTATTTTAAACGTACGCATAATAGTATTTTTCTTGGTCACTCTCGGTAATTTTGTAGGTTTTGCATTGTTCAACCTGCTGAAGAAGTAATTGCTGAAACAGTTTGTACTTCAGAAAACAGAAGGTGACATGTACACGTCAATTCTCTCACTTAGGTCTCAGTTCACAAACTCATCTAAAGCACTGACATCCACTGAATTTAGGCATGTACTATTCTGAGCTGGGACAATAGGTTTATCTAAAATAATATGAAAACAGGTAATATATCTCAACTGGTAGTAAGAGTGCTGCGACAGCTTAGTGATACGGGATCTGAGAGTTAGAACTTTGAATTGGAAGCACTGTTGTAAAAGTACTATGTTCATGTGTTAAGCAAAATGTGCGGTATTTCAGTGCTTTGTTGTTAATATATATGCTTTTGGTAGAATAATAATTGAAAATAACACTGCTACAAACTAGTCTCTCCATCCATGTACCAGCAGCTGGTATCATCTTGATCCTGGCTTTACTATTCAACCAGAGGTTGCCCAGGCCACTGAATTGGGACGATGCCTTACTGTGTGCGATGGGTCGGTGTTAGAGTCTGGCTGGTGGTGTTATAATTGTGTGGATATTGATTTGTGTGTGTGTGTGTGCAAACACACACATATAATTGCATTATTTAGAAGGCTGCATAGTGCTTACCGTAATCTCAATTGTACTTCAGTGGTTTTACATGTGAAATGCTGATGGTGATCACAATAGAGGTGGAGAAAAGAGTAGGATGCGATAGCTACTGAAAAGTAGTTCGGATTGCCGTAGTCACTCAGAAATATAACTTGAGATGTATGTAATAACAATTGCTCAAATATCTGGTGATAAGTTAATCCTAAAGGACTATACAGAGTTTGAGCACTTGAAATAAACATCAGCTTTTTGTTGACTTGCTTTTTCCCCGCGGGCCTTTTACTGTTGTGAGGGAGGACAGGCTACAGACCTATCTTTCAGTCACAGCTGGTCTGTGGGAAGAAGTGCAGCAATGTTGCAGGCTAGGGTGTATGAAAAGTCACCGAACAGGGAAAGAGAAATGCCTTTGAAGCTGATCTTATTTGCCTTTTGAGGATTATCATACCATGGTGCTCTTAGCGGTCTCTGTAAGATTTCTGTCACGTTGATATGAAGTTGAATATATGAAATCTTTTTCTCTGCTACACATAGCAATGCGAAGGATCAATGAAGTCTCCAAATGGTATAGAGAAGAAATCTGCATCCAGAATTTGAGCTGGGGTAGTCAAGAACAGGGCTAATTATATTTGTGTTAAAGGAACGTTCTTTATTTATTCATTCATTCATTTATTTATTTTTCATTATCCCTATCTGACTTGGTAAACTCTTCCAGAAATGTGGAATTGGTTTCTAGAATGGTTGTTGTTTGTCCTTAAGTGCTGTTCTTTCTCTAGTTTTCCAAAGCAAAATTGATACTCTGTTTTTAGCATAGAGTACAAACTCAATCAGTTTGTTTTGTTAGGCTCTGTATTTCAATAATAAAGGTAAAAAACCCATGCTTTGGTCTTCCTATATATCAAGGAAGAGTGCTTTTTCTTTTTGTTGTGTGAGTATTTTGGTTCTTTAAAATGTATCACTAAAATATGTATTTTGATATTTTATAACAAATAACGAATGGCAGATATTGCTAAATGTGCATTGAGTTGCTCTTGGTTGCTGACTTGGGAAATATTTTATTTAATATTGTATGTAATATTTTTATGGTAAAAGCAGACTTAGTTCTGGGTTCATGTTCTGGGTAACGCCAAAAGAGAAACCTTCACTTCTAGGCTGCCTTCACACCTGACAAGATTCCTGTTACAGCTGCTTCTGAAAGTAAATACAATTTCTGCCTCTTTCCTCTGGTCCCTGCTGCTACTGGCTGGGCAGGAGAAAGGACATCCCCAGAAGCAATTCCAGCCCTTATTCCGGTCCCGTTCAGCATTCATAGTCATCACTAAGTGTTGTGAGAAAAGTATTTGCTTTTGGTAGTTTCATGAGATTCCTACTGACTTTGCACATTGAAATGGCTTGGTGAAAGATGCTGTCAATGGTGGGAATTGATGTGAAGGGAAGACCGAAAATATACCTGGCCAGGAGCGAATGGGTGCTGAGGCTGGGCTGGAGGGGCCAGCAATCAGGCAGGCTTGGGCTGCTGTGGAACTGCAGCCTCAGTGACTGCTGCAGGTATTCACCTCTCTGAAATTTGTTTTCCAAAATAAAACACCACCTTTGCTTCTTGTTCCTTAAATTCAGAGACCTCTACATGTTTTGGCCCAGGAGGCTCAATTAAAGTTGTACTGGAAAGCTGTAGAAGAATTGTAAGCATAAGTCTGTCTGTAAGCTGCAAGAGGTCTGCTGTGGCTTTCTTCCTGCTTTGCTCCCATTTACAAATTTCCAGAGGACTAGAAACAATCTGTCCCAGTTTTATTTTGTTTCTAGATGAGATTTTTTTTTTTTGTCTTCAGCTAGCAAAGAAATATTCTACAAGTTTTTTAATGAATATGCTAGCAACTAAGCATCTTGTGTAAAAGTGCTTTTTGACAAAGTGAATGCTGCAAGGTTTGCCAAAAAGTTTGGTATTCCTTAAAATTTGTCAGTTCAGTATGTGTCTGATAACCAACCATATTTAGGGGTCTTCCCTCAGCGTTATTTTTTGGCCATCATATGTCATGACTTGTGATAAAACAGTAATGGAATTTAACAATGAATCTCAAATTCCCAACTTGCCTAAATGTTCAGTACTGTTCCTGTTACATGTTCATCTAGATGTAGCTATAGGGGCGGTAAGACTGCAGTATAGAAATGCAGATAATGAATGTTGGTATTTCCAATTCTTTCCTAATGTTCCATTCATCTTTTAATCCTCAACAATTTTCTCTAGCTACTCTCAGTTATGCCTGTGTAATTCACCGGTATGTGTAATAATCCTAACAGATTATTGATTTCTTCTTACAGCTCCCTTTCTCACTTGTTAACTGTCACTGCAGTGATATTTTACTTGGAAACATATGAAAGTAAAACACCTGACTTTGCTGCTACTGATACCTGACTTTTGGGTGCCTAGTAGAACTGGCTGCAGTATTAATAGTTTTTCCTTCACATCAGCCTGATGAATGAGACATTATTACTTAGCATACTAAAAGAAGAAACTAAGAATTTTCGATTGATTTAAATTCATACAACTGTTTGCAAACAAAAAAAATTGTCTGGCTGCCATTTTGCATGAAACCAAAATAAAATATTGCATTGTTTTGCAGTGATGTGTTTTTGCATCCTGTGTTGGAAAGCCTGTTTGTCATCTGACGTGCGTTTCTACCCGCCTTTTCCATCTGAGCAGGTGGGGTTGGGGAGTAATGGATCCAGTCATCTGTGGGTGGAAATGTATCCCTGTCATAAAGAACAGAAGTAGAAGACCTTTGCTCATAGTCTTAGGGGAGAGGCCAAGGAGTAATTCTGCATAGGCTAGGATACCCTTTCAAATTTTCAGATCAGCAGGAGGGGCAGCATGTGTAAGGGAAACTTGTCCTTAGAATGCCTGTGCCATGTCTATCATTTAGATCAGGGGTCCTCAAACTACGGCCCACGGGCTGGATACGGCCCCCCCAGGGTCCTCAGTCCGGCCCCCGGTATTTACAGACCCCCCCGCCGGGGGTTGGGGGGGAAACCAAGCAGCCGCAGATGGCTGCCTGCCACTTCATCCGCGTGCTGGCCCCCTGGTTAAAAAGTTTGAGGACCCCTGATGTAGATAAACAGGCTGCTTTATTCACAGTAGCCATCATTTTGCTGTTTCCCATGCATCTTAAAATTCACCTTGAAATATAACCTTGATTTATAATATAATTCGTATCAGCTCTGGAAAAGCCCATAGGTGCAAAAGAAAGAAAAGTGCAAGAACAACTTATACATTATGCTTTTATTAAAGGATGTCATAGAATGACTTCTGATAATTTTAGGTATTGCATTTAATGAGAATTTCTAGTTAATGCGAAGTAAACTGACAAATTTATCCTTATGATAATTTTTGGTGCTCATTGCTCCACAAAGGCATTCCACAAGGTCATCTAAAAGGATTTTGTACAGAGCTGATAAGAACCTAGTCTGTAAACAGTCTCTTACTGAAAACATTATACTTAGCTTTTATTCATTATGAATTTCCCATAAACAACAGTATCTGTGGTTTTAATATTAAGCTCTGTGAAAAGAGCCGTAAAACTGATTGCACAATGATGGTGTGGGGACAGTTTAACCCCTTTTTCTTCCAGAGCTTTTAGAACCAGCAAAATTGGAAGATACTGCCAATTATTATAAATGATGTTTGCGATTTCAAGGAGTTGTGTTTTGGCAAGTTGTGTGAGTATGTACTGAAAACATAATGTGCTGGCTCAACCAAGCACTGCTCACTATATAATTTTAGCCTGGTGGATCATTGTGTTATGCTGAAAGCTTGCTACAATCTTATTGCTGTAAAGCATTAACACAATGTCTGTAGGCGTCCATCTCCATTAAGTCAAATTCCATTATAAACGCATCTCTAATGACATGTGTTCTGCTGTGGGCTAGTAAATGTTTTTTCCCCACCAAGCATTTCACTTCTACATGCAGGGCACTCTGTGGTAAATAAGGTTATGTGAATTAGTGAGATGTGCACGATACTTAAAAATCTATAACTGGATCTTCCCTCTTACTCCCGACACCGATGCTTTGATTGGAACCCTTACAGATTAATTCATTGAGTTTGGGAGCATATGGCAGTGACAAAGCCTAGCACATACCCTGCAAGTTGCACACGCAGCAGTAATTGGAAATGAGAGATAACGTGGAAGTCATAAATCTCGAAAACATAAACATGTGCTAAACCTCTACATAAAATGACTGTGTCCATATTCCAGGGTTCTGTTGTTTTCTCTCATATCATTTGTTCTTTTGAAAAGAAAATAAAAATGGAAAGGTGTAAAATATGTGTTAAAGCTAATACTGTTTGTTCAAGTAAATATGGAAAAGCTGCATGAAAACAGAAGCTCACAGACACTTTCTACAGAGTGATCTATTTAAAAATAGCTGCTGCAGAATAAAACAAGTACAGTAATACACAAGTGCTCGATACTGCATGTGATAAAAGATGCAGGTGAGAGAACTGTCAGTAGTATGTGCAGTTGTTATAATTTTTAGTGTCACAGTATATTAGAAAACTGTTTCAAACACCCACAGGAGGCAGCACATCAGTAGTAGTGAGCTGCCAAAAGTTGCACAAGGCTGCTCATAACAGGTACTCTCTGGTAGATCAAGCAGTAGCCTTATTCTTGGCATACTTGTTCTTCTCAGAGCTTCACTGAATCATTGCACAAGTTTTTCTGGGGAAAAAACCCCACCAGCCAAGGGATGCCACCCATTCGTTACCATTTCAGGAAGATGCGAGAGACAGTGATAGCTAAATTACCGGTACCACCTAGGGGTCCTGCATAGGAAATGAGGGAATGCCTCACATCCAGATTCACACTGTAAAGAGATTTGAAGTAGCGAAGGTGCAACTAGTTCCTTAAGAAGCTGAAGCAAACAACATTAATTAGCAGCCAGGAGCAAAAGCTCTGCTTCTCCAATTGCCCAGACCTTTAAAGACGTTAGACTGGAAGCCATCAAGGATCACTGAAATACTGGCCAGCAATTGCTTTGTTGAGGCGACAAGGTCATGGCTGTAGGCAATGAATTACTGTAATAATTACAAAGGGATTTGATTGGTATGGCTTTGAAATGCTGCACAGCATGAGACAGTCCTTAGGAAACACACCTGCCGGGAAACAGCTTACATGCAATCTATTTGGCATCTTCTGATATTTCTGTACTCAGAAGTTATTGGGAATTTGCAAAGACCCTAAATTTTTCTGCAAGCCCAGAATAAGCCAAAACACTAGAATAAGCCAAAACACTAGAATAAGCCAAAAAACTAGAATAAGCCAAAAAACTAGTTCGCTTTTGGTTTAAAATCCTTAGATCGTTGTTTTTGCTCAGGGTCAGGAGTAAAATTTAAGGCATACAAAAGACAAATATGTTAACCATAGTTGCTGCTTGACTGTCTTCTCTCTGAAATATTTATGTTTCAGAAGAAAACAAACCTAAATCCACATCAAGACCTTCATGTTACAGCAAGTTTCATTAGGAATTGAACCTCATTACTCTTTTCCTAATAATCTCAGTTAAAGCTGTGGTTTAGATACTATTATCCTATAAAAACTTGAAAATTAATTATTTCCTGCATCAAATAATAGAATAATAGGAAGGCTTCGTTCTCCTCAAGGGATTACCTAGTTCAGCACCCTATAGTGAGAGAGGATCAGATTTGTCTGAAGATTTCCCGGTGGATATTTTTTTCTGAACTATTTGCAAATATCAGGAAAGCACTGTACTAAGAAATATGTTAAATATTTTCATGTAACTAGGGGGTGTTTTCTGTAAGGAGCCTCTTCCCATTCCTCCATCCTCTTTCCCTTTTCATGGCCAGTGGAGGGTTCATTTCTGTATTCTGCAAAGCTTGCGCTTTTTTGTCAAACCATGACTCCATCAATACCCGCCCTGTTCAAGTGATTTGGTAAGAACAGATCAACACTTTCACAATATAGAACATCAGTGCTTCTTGCTGCAAACAGAGATCTTTTCTTTGTGGTCTGCTTTTTCCTCCCCTTCCTAAGCCCCAAGGTACATGCGGCCCTGGAGAACAATTAATGCTGTTCACTTTATGGCAGGTTTTTACTTATCGAAAAATAAAGTTTGGTACTCTTTAAATAAAACGATCCAGTTGTATTTCTCAGACTGTATTTTCATTTCTGCTTCTCTCTATATCCTTTCCACTGTGAAGAATTCCAGTTTAAGCTCAGTATCCTATTTGAACGGATTGACGAGAAAGGCATGATTACCTCTCCTATCTTGCGGATAGCATATAATATTCCTGTCATTACCTACCAGGGTGGTTTTTATTTTTTCTGCAGCGTTACATAATTGACTCAACTATGATTCATATCAGCACTCTGGTAGTTTTCAGCATTGCTGCAGTGTAGGCTGACAAGTTCTCCCCCTTCACATTTTCAAAAGTTTTATTCTGTTCTTTAATCCACTGGATTTACTTTGTGCTTTCTGCATCCCAAGTTATCCTTTGGAAAACTCAGGCATTAAAGGTGTGTCTAGTTGTACATGCTAGTCTTTCAAGAGAAACAATTTGTAAGTACTAATGCTGAAGTGGTTAGTTTTAAGCTGTGTTGTAAAAGGAACGCAACCCCTTTTGTTGCTCCTCAGGTCAATGGTATATGTGAATATGAGGTCAGCTGAGTTGTTCCAAAGAGCCAGTTGTGGCTGAGCAGTGAGTGACTTTTTTCGCATGCAAAGCACTTGCTTGTAAGCCAAGTATAGAAGTGACTCTTACTGCCATTAAATATGTTAATGGTTGCATCAACTCATTTGAAAGGTTAGGAGTTCCATAGATGAACAAAACTGTTGTCTTTATCATAAGATTAGGCAGAGGAGGCAAAGATTTTGTTGACATTGAAATGGGGTTCTGTTACTATTTACAAAGATGATCCATTTAAGCTCATTCGTATTTATGTAACAAAGTACCTCATGTATCTCAGCTGCTGCCCAAGTATGTCTGGTCTTCTGCTTTCTTTAGGGAATTGTCTTGTTAGTAGCAAAATTACTAAGCAGGTGTCCTTTTTCTTTCTGCTTTCATTTCCTATTTTTGAATGTACGGAGCTTCTGCTTCATTGGAATTGCAGAAAAAAAGGCCTATTAAGTTTTACAATTTTTTGCTTTGAGGTTTATAAGCTATTGCTAACGTGAGTATATTCCATTAGCAACCACTTGACTAATTTTGCTGCTGAAATTGCTATGAAAATTGGTCCTAATACGCTTCATCTTGTTGCTTGCTTTCTCTTGAAATACCCAGTAGCCCAAATGTTATATGGCGTAGTGTATCAGCAAGTGACTTTGTGTTACACTGTTTGTTTGAGAAATGTCCTCTTAAGCGTCCGTCTGCATTAGTAAAACATAATTTATCTTGATTAGAGTACTAGTATTTCCTGCCCAAGGGATAAAATCACTTGGATCTTTGTACACCAGAGAAATTCCTATCCTTTCACGATTTCAGCTATGTAAATATATCTCCTCGGAGCTTCCAATATCTAAATATTTGTAAAGAAGTTCTGTGATTGCAATAAACAAAGAAAAGAAATATGTAAATTGTGCTGCCTTAAAGACAACTAGGGGCACTCTAGGACCAGACAGAGACCTCCAAAGAATTGTTCTAGTCTGATGGACTGTTTCTATCTTAGCTATTTATTTCAAATGCTTTTTTGGCTCACATACAGATAATTTTGCTGCACTGGCTCTTGTGGTTTTGTTCTCTCTATAGTTGATGCATACTGAAGAAATAAAATAAAGATCTTAAGGTGCCAAATCATCCCCAAGACAAAAGTCAGCATCCAAGATCAGGGAAAACCTGGTTTAGGAAAACAGTCTGCTTATGTTGCTGTCCTAGTTCAGGAACATTAACACACACATAAACACTAAACCGTTATAATGTGTACTAGGCAAAGAGAAACCAATGCTTACTTAATTTCAGTAGTCATGTCACCTGGTTACAATCCAGTGCGAAACCATAATTGTTTGAACTAGTCACTTGCTTAAAAAGGTGGAATCCCAACCTCTTTTTTAAAAAGCATCAGACCAGGCATGTAGAGGTGTTTTGCCCAAACGTTTTCTCACTGAGAAATCCAGATTTGGATGAAACAAAATATTTCAGAAACTTACTTTCTTTTTTTTTTTTTTTTTCTGTGTTATTCACTTGAATGATATGACTTTATTTCCTTTAACAATGAATGAATACATAAATGAGCTATTTTTACAGTTATTTTGAGCTGATAGAAAAGTTAAGGCATGTTGCATGTGGTCATTGAAAAGCAGAGAGAGATGTCAAAAGGGGGAGTTTTGTGTTTCTCAAAGGGATTTTTCCTATTTTTTTTCTGTTTAGAAAGTTTTTTTCTTGTCCTTTTTATGTAATCATTCGACAGTGTCTGTAACAAAACTGCAAAAGAAAATATGCTGAGTAAGAACGCCTTTGCACTTCTGAGTTAGCTCTTGCATTCCTCTTAGTCTCTCAACAATCCTTTGGATGTTTGCGGCTCCACGGTGTAGCTTGGGTGTTTTGCTATAAAGAAGTCTCGCACAGTTCTTCGGTTTCTTTAATCTGGGAGTAACTTGTCAGTTTTGATTTTTTTTTTTTTTTTTGCCACAGGGAGCAGTTATTTCTAGCTTAAAAAAAATGCCAAAACCATTTGATTGAAACATTTGGCAAAAGAAGAAGTTTAAACTAGTGCCTTCAGGAGCTTATATAATGGGCTGATGTTTTGTTCCTTCCCTTGATTCTTGCTCCATTAAAAGCAATGTGGAAAATACAAAACATGACATAAAGTCTCAGAACGGAAGAGGAGAGCATAACAGCTGCTCAAAACCTATGGGGAAATTCAGAGATATACTACTGATTTTTCTCCCAAGACCCAACGTGGTCTTTTTAATTCCAACCCAGCAAGAAGAAAAGTAGCTTTGAAGAAAATGGCTAACATAGGAGGATTTTAAGAGAGAATCCTAGGATTTATTGGGTCATGCAAGTTCAGCATGATTTCAGTGTCTCTGGTTCTGCAAAATCTGTAAAGAGGGATGAAATTGATGCAGGACAGCATCAGTTAGAAACATGGTGTTTGGAAGGTGTTTTTGTTGGGTGCTACTAGTGTAACAGAAACAGGCTTGAGATTTTCTATGTTGGATCTCAAAGTTGCAATCCGAAGTTTGATGCTGAGTAACAAACTTCATAGATGCAAAGAGGAGCTACACTAGTGCCTCTACCATAGCAGGGTGTAGTAAAGACTTCTGGTGAAGCACTTGGATACTAAAATGATGGCCACCAAGGGAGAGATCTGTGGAAAGATTCCTGTCTTAAAGCGTTTTTTGGTTAGTATGTAATTTTTCATAATGTCTTATGTCAACAAACTGAACAGAGAGATAAAACAAAATTGTTATTTGATGTCTGATTCACTGACCGCTGCCAGTTGTGTACACCTAGCAAGCAGAGTACCAATATGTCACTTGAAAACTGGATCATAACACTCCAGTGGGTGAAGTCAAGATTATACACGCCTTTTTAATCACGACCTTCCCTAACTTTGCAATTCTTTATTTGTATGTGCAATGATTGCTACAACCATTTTGCAGCCTTAATAAGTCTCCTTATCACACTCTCTTGATTATGATTTTACATTCCATCTCTTCTTCACATGTAACATAGGAAGATACATGTTCCAGTTTTGCTCAGTAGCAATTTGTTCTGGATTTCCCAGTCTAATTAAATGAGAAAGAATAAGTGATCTAGGAACTATGACCCACAGTACACAAAAATTATTGTAGAAGGCTCCAGGTATGTGTATGTATTTTATGCTTCTGTGGTTCAGGTATGTATGCATGCATAAGTGATCAAGAAAGTACCTCTTTAATATGTATTATTTTTGCCTTGTAATTAGTCATCTGTATTCTCCTTTCTCTCTTCTCCCCCTTCCCCCAACAATTTTTTGATCACTATGGAATGAAAAATATCACTGAACCATATGTAAACTCTTGAAGCTATCAATGCAAATGCCTCACATTTTTCAGGGGAGGAGAGTTTTTTGATGCACCATCAGTTTATGCAGTATTTTTATATTCCATAATGCTGCAGTTTGTTTAATGGTTTGTGTTGTTTGGCATTGCCCACCACAAAAAAAGAAATGCACGATAACAGTCCTTACTGACGCAGTGTTACTCTTCCAGCAATTTAACACAGAGACTTTTAACATTAAGCCAATCACTGTACAAAATCTGCTGCAGTAACAGCTCGTCTGAACAGCTTGAAGGCTGGGATGCTGTAGCTGTCATGCTAAAGCATCGTAAATTTAATGTAAGATTGCAAGCTTAGCCTTACTGTTTCCTTCAGTTTCTGGTATCTGGATTGGAGCTTCTTTATTGACAGCTAACAGGAGATTATTTCACATGCAGTTAGGCGTATGTAGGTAGGGACTCAGTCGCCTGTGTGATGTTGTGAAAAAGCCATTTCTTTGGGGGACAAGTAATAATTGATTCTTTCTTTGGAGATGCAATGTGCTGCAATGAAATTCTATTTCTGATTTTCTTGGCTTTGTGTTCCATGAGGTACTAGGAAAATGTGTGAGAGGATGTAAGTATAGGAGAGGCTGGAGGCTTTCTTCACTGGCTACTGCTGTTTGTCTGTTGAGGACCACCACTGGAAAGGAGCTTCTTTTAAAAAAAGAGAGGAAAATAGTAGAGTATTATGCCCCTTAAAAATCCAGAGTTATGCAAGGGATGAGAGAAGCGTTCTAGTTCTTACTGCATAGTGTTGCAGTCAGAGCATTTTACAGATCAGAGGACTTATTAAGATCTGTGAATATATTCAAAGGTGTAGTTGCCACTGACGTAGCAGTAGCACGAAATATTTGATATATGGGCAGATATTTATGCAAGGAAATTGAGAAATATGTACATCAGCCCTGATCAGTACGTGTACAGACTGGCATCACGAGTGGTTGCTGCTGCCTGATTAGACTGGATCTGTACCCACTCCTTCCCTTCCTCACTCGCTGAGCAGCTACCCTATTTTCTCAGCAAGAGTTCTCTTAGAGCCACAAATGTTCCTGAATGATGTGGCAAAGTCTGAGCTTGAAATAGTAACTCAGCAGCAAGGTTGAGCTGGTTTTTAGTGTGAACTCAGAATGGCCCTGGCATGTGGCGTTCCTGCATTAGGTAGCAGGATCATTTCAGCATCAGCTTCAACATTTAATGCAGTACTGCGATGCGAAATCACTGAACTTTTATTTTGGATCAGACATTTCTTTTGTAGGAGCTGTTATTTAGAGTGGATCAGAATTTTAATTTCATAATTTAGAATCCACTCTGGTTGGTTCCCACCCTTTCTTGAGGCACTCTATCCATTAACTGCTCATTTTTCAGAGAATGGTATAATGCCTTTCCAGATTAAGATTACAAAGTCAGTCTTTTCCTCAGGTTTAACTACTGCTTGCACATAAGCCATCATCCAGCCTTTTTTCTACTAAACAAACAGTATTGTCATTAAATAAGTAGCAAGCCTGAAGTCAGTCATCTCAAAGTTAATGTCTTTGCCGACAATGCAGCTGAGGTGTTGTTATCCTGCTGAGGTGAAACACGAAGAGGAAAGCCGCAGATCAATGCTGCTTTCTGGTCTTACTAAAGAAAATAAGTTTAGCCTGGGAAATAAAGTTAAATTCCTTTGATTGGTGCCATATGCTTGAGTTTATAATAGGCTTTTGTGTTCATTCTTAGCTGGATCAGATTGAAAGTGGGATAATTATCAGTCGGGGTTAGAAATAAAATAACCAGTTTGCTATGTCAAAAGGTCTTCATTTTTATGTCAGTCGTACTGTCTTTCTGATAAAGTGAAAACCGACTCTGGGCTTAACAGCAACAACACAATAATCGAACTTCAATTCAACCCTTTCCTTGCAGTTGGTTGTGGAAGTCACCTGCCTGGTTTGCCATATGGACTGGGGAATAGGGCATACGTTTCTGTCTGTGGCTGGTATGCTGGTATTAAGGCTGAAAGGTTTGTACTGATAAAAATTATAAGCATACCTGCACCCTCAAATCAGAGAACAATCAGGGTGCAAATGTTCCTTTCTTCTATCTATTTCTTTCTAAATACATTTCAAATATACTTCACAGTTTGATCAGAACTGTTATTTCAATGTCAACTTTGAATGCTTAGAAGGAATAGGTTTAATTGACTTGAACAGTTGCATTTTTTTGAGAGAAATCAGTGAGTCTGCTTGGTATAGGACTAAAGATAGGTTTATTGACATTATACTGATGTAACAACATTTATATAAAGATATGTAAAAAGTACAAGCAAATAGTGCTACTGCACATCCTACTATGAGCCTATGCTTCACACCCACTGTGAAATTAAAAAAATAAACAAACCACCACAGTAATTTTACTGGTTTTGCAACAGCAAAAAATTTGCATTAGAATATTAGCAAAAGAGGTAAGAGCAAACGTTTGGTCTTGTAGCTCTGGTCATCTACGCCTTGTGACTTCATTAAGAGTCTGTCCAGTTGAGTTTGTCTCTGGAAATGTGTGCAAACATTGCGTGCGTCTGTGTCTAATTAAAGAGCTTCTACTTGCTTAAGAAATGTTACGACCTAAAGGCTCTTGTAAAACCAAGAATATTTAAGATACATAAAGGAGGCACTAAAGTCTGTATTGAGGTTGGGGGGTTTGTACTATATTTTATTATATAATTTTAAGCAAACCTCCAGCAGTCATGGGTGTTAGGAAAAGATAAGAGATGGTTTCTATAGATGACTTTTATTGCCATGGAAATATTGTTCTTCAGAAGTAATAAGCTTCCTTCCTTTTGTGCATTGTGGACTGCTAATAAAGCATATTAAAAAAAAAAAAGAAAAAGGAAAAAAGTAAATGAACTTACTGGAGAAATAGGTAATAAATGGTTTTCAGAATAATGAAACAAGATATTGGAATTGGATAGCAAAATTGCATATTTTTTTTATCATGGGCAGTAACACAATTATCAGATGATTAGTCTTTGAACATTTTCCAAAATCCAGTTGGTACAGAAGGGTAGAATTTGGTTTTGGTTTTCATAGAATTATAGAATCGTTTAGGTTGGAAAAGACCTTTGAGATCATCAAGTTCAACCGTTAACCCAGTGCTGCCAAGTCCCCACTAAACCATTGGCACATTGTGATTCATTTCATACAATCAGTGTGTGAGAAATCTGTTCTCATTACTGTCTGGCAGGGCTTCCCCCCGCTGGCCCAGATATTGATTGTGCAGATATTATCCCATTGGATAATATAATAACTGTTAGTAACTAAAGAATCTGTCATGGTTTGTATGGAAACAGGCTATTTGTTCTTCACTCTGGTTTTAGTTCACATAGGAGTAGATAACTGTTCTTCAGCAAAGGGATAGTAGAATCAATACAAGTGTGAAAGTGTTTGGGAAATGTTCATTAGTGGAAGTGTTCCTTATTTTTCGTTCTTGGAGATTTCATTTATTAATATTGGAGAATAAATTCCTTTCCCTGATTTTCTATCACACTACTCGGAAAACCTAAAAGGTATTTCTAGACAGTTCTTAAGAGTTTTATTTATTTATGGTTTGCTATGTTCCTTTTTTTTCATCTTAAAACACTGAAAGAAGAATGAGAGATGTGCTTTATCTTATTCTTTAGTCTGCTGGAGCCATTAAGACACTGTTGGTTGACTCTAGTTCATTTTGGACTTCCTCAAATGGGGAAAGAGATTTCAGTCTTCCCATTTTCTATGCTTTACAGTATGGGAATAAAAGGATATGAAAGAAAATATACATAAACCGTTGAGAGCAGAGAAATGTTACTATAGCTAACTGGTTGAAAGCGCTGTCATAAGAAATTACCTAAGGCAAGTAATACTTGTTTGAACAAAGATTAATTAGGGAGAGAATTCTGTTGCCTCAACATGGATAACAAGAGAAAGGCAAGACAGTTCTTGCTAATAGAGTGTAGTCTCTTTGTGGAAATCAGTCTGGTTTTGACAACTCTTTTTTAAAGAATTGTTGTTGAATCAGAGTATTTCTTCGTTACCATTGCACGTCTACTGATTGTGTCATGATCCCAACAGTCATGTAAAATTCTCAATGGCACAGAAATAATTTCAGCTTTTTTAGGAATGAGACAATCTCTTGCTTCATTGTGATTGGGATAAATGCTACAGACTTGATCCTGACTGGGGTTAAAGGACTCCTTCAGATATCAATTCCCTCCCTCTGCAGATACACAGTATTTTAGGTATGTTAATTTTCCCCAATATTTCTTTGTTTTCTTGTACAACTGAGGAAAGTTATCAGCTACTGGCATGCGGGTAAGATGTGCAGAAAGAAGCAGGATCCTAAACTTAGAGACTGACAAAACCAGACAAACCTAATGCATTAACGCATTTCCACAAATCCTCATATAACCTTTTATAAAAGACAAAGTGGGTTTTTTCTTCTGGTATTTTTTCCAACTCTTTTAGGAGTGCCCTGTAACTGTAAGAAAACAAGCTAGGGCCTGTTTTGCAGTCTTTGCCCTTTATTAGAATTCTGGACCTCTAAATGTATGAAGTGTAGATTAAATCCACATGCTTTTCTTAAAGCAGGCAGAAAAAATTGTGCTGTGTAAGTTTTGTTTTTCACCCAGTTTTTCTAAAAGAGTTTTAAAAATGCTGAATGCACTGTAAAAAAGAAACAAGTCAGACGTGCTGCAAACATTTTATCTACTGTGAGGCGCTGTCTTCCTCTGAAATACTTTGATACCCTGGTTGCCATGGCAAGAGAGAAAAAGAATAAAAAATTCCTGCAGCGAATACCTTTTTAACTCCAAAATCATCACTCAGCAGGGCTGTGTGCTTAATAACTTATAAAAAATACTGTGGATTTTTCAGAAGGCTGGGAGGGAATTTCTCCACTGATTTGTCTTGTTCTGTTCAGATGATTGCACATGCTGCTAAAGTGCAGAGGTGACCAGGAGGGGTAGCTACATGATGGTGTGATTTTTAGCTTTGACGTAGGCGTGAACATGTTCAAACCTTCAGGCGAAGAGAGCCTGGTTCCCTGGCACAGCACGGAGGAGGGTGGGATGGAGTGATGGAGCGGTGCTGCTCCATGAAGTGTGAGTGGCGTGGGAGGACAGGGAGGCTGCTAGCATCACTGGTGCTGCCGCCTCTGTGAGGAGGAGGAGGAGAGGAGACTGGGCAGCATGTTTTTCAGCCTGAGGATGATTTTGTTAGCTGACACGGTTGAAAGCTTATGCTTGTGCAGCCTCATGTTCAGTGAAGGGTCCCTGAACCCATGTGCCTTGTGGCTCCAAAGAAGACTGATGATGCCGCTTACATCTGTCAGTCGCCACCTTCTGCAGCCATGAGCTGTCCCCTCTGTGCCAGGCCCTGGCTCACTCCCCTTCTGGCATGCTAACAAGCTTGACTATCTCTGTGTTATGCCATGTACAAATACCCAATACTTCCAAAAGCTCTGGGCTTTGTGCTGGAAGTGGGGGAACATTTTTGTTCAGTGAATACAGGGTACAGATCTCCAGTGTCCTGGTTTTAAAAACATCCCAAGTCCTCCTAAGCCATAGGAATGTATTTTCTGAAGCTTTTCCAAAGCAGCCTGACCCTAGAGGCACTTGGTACCCAATAAATCATGTTATTACTTGGAGCATTTTGCAGAGTTTGGGTTGAGACCTGCAGTGGGGTGATGGCATTTTGAGACTTTCAGTGATAGATGAGAGTGCCCACAGTCATAACAACTTGATGCAGCATCCTACTGCTAGCACCATCTGCTGCAATTTTTAAATATAGAAAGGGATTTTTCTTAGTCAGCATGTTTCTGTCAGAACTAGCTCTTCATAGACCTAATCTGAATGCCTCCACAGAGCTTCAAACTTCATCAGCTTTCTAATGGAATAACACAAAACAGTTGAATCTTTTAAAAGTGTCTTTTCTTAGAAAATGGAATCAATTACTACTCTTCAGTGATTTCTGTGGCTGTGTCTGCACTTATGTCTAAAATGTTTCCTGTCTTTGTATTATCATTTGTATTTCTGTCAAGAATGATTTTGGGGTTTGAGAAGCCATCAACTGCTGAAATATTTGGAAAGTTGCCTTTTTGCTTGAATATTGCTACCTTAAAGTGAAATCTGTGATAACATCATCAAACAGCTACCTACCCTGCTTAGCTTCGGGTCAGTCCCAATTTTTATTCAAGGGATGCTTCAAAAATGCGTGCTAAAGCAATGCTAAATAGCCATGGCAACTGTATGCAGAATGCCAGATAACTTTTCTAAGACTGTTTAAGCATCTGTCAGCTAAGAATCGTGATGGTTAAGTATCTTTGTGAAGCGTTCTGAAAGCCACAGGTGAAAATACCTGTTTTTATGATATTGTTTGTTGGTAGTTAAGATAGTGCTGTGTGGGTACTGATCCCAGTGTTGCAGGTAGCTCACTATTTGCTTATTGTGCCAGCGAACCTTCTTGACAGGTACACTTTGTATTGCCGTCCAATACCTCTGTACTGTTCATCTGTATGGAGAATGTCCTCTTTCTGAACACAAGGACAAGGACACTTACGGTCAATAGCAGTACCTACTGCAGTAAAATCTTTTTCCTGAGCTGACGGAGGGCTTAAACCAATATAAGCCATCAACCAAACTAGTTCTATCCACTGGCAGTATTTCCACCTCCCTTCCCAGGAGACAAAACTGTTCTGTTCCCCACTGAAATGTTTTACATGCTGCTGTAGGCTCAGGCGATGGCCAGAGTGGGGTGCCATGCTTGTTGCTCATTCACCAATGTCGGTAAGACACAAGTGATCATTCAAAGAGTGTACAATGTTTCCTTACTTGCAGAGGCCTTTTTTTTTTTTTTTTTTTTTTTAGCTTCCCCGCCCCCCTCCCCCCCCCCCCATGTCCTTTGGACCCCAAGGAAGGTGTGACACAATAGAGATGTCCCACAGGGTTGACACTCACAAGCCACTTCTTCCTCTGATTGTTCCCCCACAGCTGTTCCGCAAACATTTCCTTCCCTTGTTGCCCCTGAATAGCAGCTCGAGAAACTAAACATACAAGGGATTGCTGGCTGTGTAAATAAAATAGAATTTTATATATGCATGTTGTGCTTGCACATTTTAGGACTTCAGCCTGGTCTATTTAAAAAAAAAATTACATTTAGCATGTGTTATGATCTTGCTAAGCAGCTGGTTATTCTGCTGAGATGGGTGCCTGTCTAGCTTCTCAAAATATTCTTTGACATGGTTATAATGTATTGACCTGAAACCCATCAATTATATGAATAGGTATACAAGTGACTTAGAAATGCATATTTATTTATGTAGCAGTCCATAATGCCCCCTTCTGACCTGTTAACTCATCCTGCAAATATATACTTCCTTTAGTTGCTGAACTGAGAATATGTGTATTAGTTAAAGATCCTCTTGAAAAATAGCTACAGTTATCAGTCTTCGTAGCTACATGCCATGTCTGACATATAAAATGGAAGAACAAAGTCACGACCTGATGCCTTGGACAGCAGATTAAATGTATGACTAATAAAACCTGAAAACCGAGACTGGTAACTGACATTATGATCATCCTGGCCAGTGTGAGTTTAAGAAGCCTGAGATTATTTTGCTTGAAAGGTCTTAATGAGAAAGAGAGCAAGAATCACTTGCTAGCAGAGCAACATGTGGCAGGTGCTCTTCGAAGCGGGGCTGTCAGCTCTTGAGGAGATTGTCACGTGAGTGTCGCTTCCTCTCTGAATAGCACAGTTGCAAAGTAGAAATAAGAGTTCCTGGTTTCCTGCATCTGCAGTTCATCAGATCCCCCTGTATATACTTTTTGTCATCTTTTTGCACTTGTGAAGTAGCACAGCAAGCTTCAGCCTTGACCGGCCTAAGTTAGTGCTGCAGTAGGATGCAAGTAAAACACTCCAAAAGAGGGGATAATACATGAAGGGTATCAGCAGCAAGCCTGAATGTCAGGGCTAATCCCTGAGATTTTTTTCTTATTTTGAAATTTGAATTCAGTATTGGTCTAATACAGTGTATGGCCAAGGAGAAGTAAGGCTCAGTACCATTTTATTTTCAGAAAAAGAAAGTCTGCTGTTAGGTTTCCCATAATGGCATTATACTTATGCACAGGATGAGTACAAAAGGCCAGAGGGCCGAAGACTAGCAATGATGGGTTCCTGGGGTTGTAGGATACTCATGATAAAAGAGGCCTCAGGAAGTCATGTAGTCCAGCCTCCTGCTCACTTGTTTTATTTCTTTGCCTTGCCAGAATTCTTGCCTGATTTTGTGTAGATGTGCTTTCTGTGGTCTTTTATATTTCAACAGAGGAATAATATAAGAGTATCAAATGCATAATCTGAATGGTAGACAACTTCATGAAGTCTTGTGACAGCTAAAATAAGCAATGCTTCTTTAAATCTGCATACTGTTGCTGATATATCTAAATCATATATGACACCAATTAGTTAAGTACTCAGAAACCATTTCTGTAAACCTACATGGTGATACCTACAGTTACTGACAAAAGCAGAGTATCTGACTCAAGTGGTCCACCTCACTTAAGATGATGATTCCAGTTTAAGAATTGTAGTAGTTAAGTGCTTAGATGACTTCATAAATACAAGGTACGTTTCAACTGTCTCTGAAACAGATTGCATTTCTGGTCTAACCTTCCTACTCACATTGTTAAATTTGGTAAGATACATTTACCTGATTTGAGAAATGTTGAGATCTGTTAAGGCTGCAACCAATGTTGAATTTTCAGGGAACCCACAGGTGATCTGAGAGCAGCCATGGGTTTTGTTGACTTCTGTATTAGCTCTCTGAATTCCAGAGCAGTTATTATGTAGCCTGTAATGATGTCTTCTGGGGTCTCCTTCAGTCTCGGACTACCTCAGGCAGCTGCAGCCCGGACAGGAGCTGCATTGCAGGAGTGAGTACTGGAGTCAAAGCTGACGCTGGCTGCTATGGATGATCAAGTGCAGGTGATAGACAGAACAAAATTTACAGTTCTGACTGCTGTGAAATGTTTTGGGGAAGCTGAAGTTCTCTAAACAACCTCAGGAAGGAAATATTTCTAAAGCTACAGAACTGATGGAGACATGATAAGATATTGGTTCCATAGAGCTCATATGAATAAATTATAGCTACATGCAAGTTGCTAGGAAGATAATGCTGGACACTGAAGTTTTCCTATTTTCGGAAGCTATTTTCACAAAACTGACAGCTAATGTGCCATCTGTCTTGATTGATTGATTCTCTTTTACTAGGTGGTACAAAGATAGATCCAAGGGGGAAAAAAACCTCTTATGCTTATGTATTGTTAGGCATCAGCAAATGGTCTTTGAATAGTGTGTGTTCTTAACTTCTGGAGAATTATAGAATCTATAATGCATCGCTCATGATTTCAGTTACTTCTGCATTCCTTTTTTTTTAGTTTTATATGTGTATGTTTTATTTTCCACCTACTGTCCATAATACACACATAAATGAGTTCAGTGATCTAGTTTCAGACACTGAATATATATCGTCTTCCTGTGTAGTGTTTTTAGATTCAAATCAAGGCTGCTAGAGTTGTTATAAATCACATGTAAAGTAAAAGGGGAAAGCTGATCCCTAAAAACTCTTACCTCCTTAGCACGTTTTAAACTCTGAAATCCCAGTGATTTATATCAATTTACTAAGAAGGCAAGTGATGACGAAAATTTTCAGGTGTTCAAATTTGATAATAACTGTGTACATTTATCTGGGGAAAGGCTCCAAAATGCAGATACTTCCCTAAAGTTTACACAAAATTTTCACCTACGCTTTTGACTAGAAGCCCTTTTGTTCCTGCCTTGATCAGAGAGCTTCTGGTTTTACTATTTGAGAGCAGACCAAAATCACTCTTCTTTCTTTCCCCAAGTTTGGCTTGTGCTCTGGGGTGGAAGCTTAAAGGAGTTCACAGTAGCGCATATTTGTTCTTTCTTAGCTGACGTGCCCATTTATTGTTAGGGTAATGGCTATTAGCAGAAGTAATTCTTATGCTGTAGATCTCTATACATTTGGAATTTTTTATAATAAAAACTTGTGGGACATTAAAAGTGTTGTCTTGGTTTTCCCCTGTGAACTCCAATAGAGTTGGATTAAGAGTACTTACTTTTTTTAGTCGGTTATTTGAAAGATATCAAGTCCATTCAGTAGACTTGTCTCCCAAAGCCACCAGGGTGATTGACAGATCATGCTCCCTTGGAACTCATCTGCACTTTACAGATCTGTTCATGAATGTTTATCTGTCCCCAACAGATATAATGTTTCTTCCCCCTGCTATTCAGGATCCTATTATTCATACTCACTTTCTTATGACCAGCAACATTAAAAGCAACATTTTCAGTGTACAATTTCTATACCCAGATAATCACAATATAATGAGGAAGCATCAAGCCTATAAATAGTGGATGATGGAAAATTTGTATTTTTCCCTTTTAAATGGCTGTTGAAAATGGACATAGAATAGAATCATAATTGGGTTCATGAAAATTTTCTTAATATAATTCAACTTATGATGACATCAAACCCTCAAAACTTGGCAAGGAGAGTTCTTAAAATTGGTTCTCTGCACACTTACTAAGGGGCAGTTTCTCAGCTTGTGATAGTTCTTATGGATACTGTTCATATGCGAGATGGTTAACCACACTGAATTACTAAAATTTATAGACACTTGCTATTACAAGTAGGGGTTTTATTTGTGGGTTGGGTTTTTTTGGCAGATTCCTTTGTTAATATTTTTGTAGGTTGTTTTGTTTTAATTTCAACTATTTCTGATAATAGATTCAGAAACAGAAATACAGGATTTTTCTTCTGCTAATATGTTCAAGTGGCCAGTTAGAATAATATTGGTGTACTTCATAGCAGGCCTTTATAATGCTGTAAGACCATTGTTGTTATATTTTTTTGTGGATTTGGCAGTCGGAAGTATTTGTGTCTGGGCTTCATAGCCTGTGCTCAGTGAGCTCATTAAACCCAGGGAGCACTGAGCTTACTAGGCAGGTGCTGCACAGGTAGCCTGAGTGACGGTGATCTTTGTGTGCCACAGTGGCTTTTTGGGAGCACAGTGCCACGTCCAGGTGGCTGCAGCTGGTCTGTGGGATGCACACAATCTTCAAAATCCTCCACTACTGCCTGGGCAAAATATTCAAATGGAGAAAATGTGTGTTGGGCATGTGCTAGTCCAAGTGATCCCTATACAATTCCACCCTATTTGGGGTCACATATGAACCCAGCTAAGTATATTTTATTCCCTAGAAAGGATGACAGCAGCTATAGCTGCCTTTGTCAGACAAAATGTGGTTTTTCATTAAAATCAAAAAGGTTTATTCACAGTTGGGTGTTTGGTTTGCTTTCTTTGATATAAATTGCAGTCTAAAAATGAACTTTAGAGAAAGAATTTTCATCTTACTGAAAGGCCTCCTGCAGATTTTCTTTCTTTCTTTCCTGCCCCATGCTCCCCCCTCATTATTGAATTAGAGGTTGTTGGAACTGATTTGTTTCTATGGAGTTTTACAATGTAAGTTATCAAAATTTTCAGCAAACCAGTTTGCTGCTGCTGACTCACACTGATTTCGCTATAGTATAAGATCCTAAAACTTCTGGGCTTTTTTCCATTTGTTCTTATGTACGAAAGGTGTATTTTACATATTATAAGACTTGCATTGTGAAATGTTAATAAGTTGAGATCTTCCATTTTGATGTTACCTTTATAGCTTAACAGCTTTTACAACTTCTGCTTCTTTTACATGTATATTATGTTTCACTCTTTAATTACTGTAGTGTGTTTTTTTCATGAGTTCTTTGATTCGTTTAACTATAACATAGCTCTCCTTTGAAAGCATGACTTTTGTGAAACTTCTGTATTATGTTATACAAATTTGGAGCGTTACCGTTTTGGACATGGAAATGCATGAAGAAATGCAGCCTTTTAAGCTGTTGAATGCTGTCTTGGAAAAACAGCCTTTCTTGCAGTCTTTATCACATAGATACTACCATAATATACGTATACAAAAGGACCAGATGAAAGTTCTGTAGGATTTGTTTTTTTGTTATTTGTTATGTATTATGTTCCACCTTCTGTTTGACTTGGCAACTTTAGTAAAGTTTTTGTAATGTGCTTTTCCCTGTTGTTCCATATAATGTATGACTGCCCTTATAAAAATATGTATTTCCTTCTCTCTTTTTTTTTTTGGTTTTTTTTTTTTGTTCCCACTCAAATATTGTTTACTATTTGCCTCAGTTACATTGAGGAAATTCCTTCATTTTGCAATAAATTTGGAGGATGAGAGCACGTGCTCTGGCAACATTCTTTTATTAACCTGAGTAGCTTATGTAACACTATCTCTCTCTGTTGTTTTTTTTTTTTTTTTTTTTTTGTGTGTTGGTTATTGCTTGCAAAATTTTCGGGAATGTTGATTTCTTCTGTGTGCTTTGTTCAAGCAGCTATGCAAATAATTCCCCTGAAAGTAAATGAAAATGGGAGGTTTTGTTGTGAGTGGGGGTAAGTTTATTTATTTATTTTTTTAAAAAAATGCATCTGTCTCAAAAGGCTTGATGTAAAATCTGCTGGAGCCTACATAGAGTGGAAGTAAATTCCTACAGGTCACTCAGGTCTTTGGGATGGTGCTGGTCTATGACAGACACGGTAGAGTCCTGTCCGCTACAAAATGTTCCAAACCCAACAATTCATTCTACAAAAGTCCAAGATTTTTAGTCTGGTTATGGTCTTAGAGCTTAGGGAGATTAATTCAGCTATGTTGAGATATATATGGATTCTTTCAGAATTACAATTTAAATTAACTTTTACACTAGAATTAGTCATTATGAATACGTAGGTGTGGTCTGACATACAAATGCCCCAAATAACAATGTTGAATGTTTCATATATATATCTCTGCCAGTAAACAAGTCCCCATCTCTCTTCTGCTATAGTGTTTCTTAGTAGCTGCTGCATTTCTCTTAGAGCTAGTGTTTCCTTGACAATGCTCATGGCACATTGTACATGTATATGAAGGCATTTCATTCAGAGGGCTTTACAGTCCAAGAATGTGTTTGTAAAGTGTCCTTGAAATGCAGCTGTGTTTGGCAAAAAAGTAAGCAGGCACAGCGCTCTCACATGATTTGGTAGAAGGAATGGAAGAATAAGATACAGGAGTTTGGGTTAATCGTGACAGGGATCCCTTTAGATGTAACAGAGAAAGTTGATGGCTAAACCTCACATTTTCTGCCTTCAAGTTAGCAAGGTGTCACTTAGACTGGTGAAGGAAAGCAGATGAATAGCCTACCTTGTCAAGGCATCATTTGAGCAGAACAGTGAAGTTCAGCTACCTGCTTTGTTCCTGGAGAATGTTACAAACCGCTAGTCCTGTGATCTAAATCACTTCACATACTGTGTTGAAATTATTAAACCCCTTCCCTACACCCTGTCTTCACCCCATGTGTCCAAGACTCCAGGTTTCTGCTCTGTTAAATAGCTGGACCTCTCTGTGGCAAGCTGTCTAACTAGCTGTCTAACTGCATATCTCTCATTGGCCTTGTCAGCTCCTGCATCATGAGTAAGCAGCTGCTATATTCTGGCTGTCTGTGATTTGGTTTTAAAACACAGACAAGGTGCCAGCTTTCCTGAGATCAAAATATATCAGTACGAATCTTGTATTTAGGGGATCTCACCAGGCAAGGTCTTTAAATCTCTGTATTTCTGTATTCTAATATTAAGAAGTTGATATTCTTGCTGTTACCTGAGGATCTGGTTAAAGATTTGAAACCATTTCCCAATTCAGGCAAGGCAGAATTTTTATTTAGGGTAACTACCAGGTCCAGACAGAGAAATGTTATTTTTTTTCAGCTCCCCAGTTATGATTCTTCATTAATATATTCTATCTAGTTTCCCAGACAGTCTGTTCTCAGGAGGCAGTAAAAGACATGAACTCTCAGATGCTTTAATTGTATATTTCTTTCCATTTTTCACATTTGTAGCTTTTGTTGCTCTCCATTTCCATTGTCTCATTTAATTTTGTGAGCAGAAGGAATCTGGAAGCTTAAGGCTCTTGGTCTGGAACTGCTCATCAGCTAAACAAATTTGTCATGGATTGTGATTTAACATTTTGCTTCATATATTTTCTTCAGAGGATGATTGCTCTTTAATGTTATTTTGCATTCCAAGTAGTTGTAGATTCCCTGTCTGTTATCAGATCATAAGACTTCTATCTGAGCTCTCAAAAAGTCGTTCAGTAGCTCTCAAAACTCCTGTCATTTGGAATGCTAAAAAGCAGGTTGAAATTTCAATGGTAATTTGTTACAGAGAAATCCATGAAATTTGAATAAATCAGCAAATTCCTCTTTCCATCACCAGCCCATTTTAATAACATGAGTATTGTTTAAAGTTTAGTTTATGAATCTATTATTACTGATTGCAAGTCAGTTTGGCACACTACCCTAGAAATACTGACTTGAAATCAGTTCAAGAGCTGGAGAGAGGTGTGCAATGGAGATTTTAATGGAAAATTAAGTGACTGCAATTAGCTGTTACCTGATAAAGCTACATGAAATGGATTATCAGTTTGGGGCTGCATGCCATATATCTGCATTATTGAAATGTCTTTCCACCTTTGGGAAAACAAAACAATCAATAACCAAACCTAAGCCTAGCTGACATGCTGTAGAGTATCAGCTGAGAAGACAAAGCAAGGAAAGCAATTGCTTGGGGAATCACTGCTGGCTCAGAGGCATTGGCAGGGTGGGGAGAAAAGAGCTACCACAGCTGCTTCTGTAGTCTGCTCTCTGCTGACTTTTGTGCTGAACTGTTTCCACCCTGTGATTAATGGTGAAGTTTATCTTACAGAGCTGTCATTTTGGCATCTTTAGCACAGCAATCACTTGAAGGGGGGGAGGGAAAAAAATATCTTAAATTGGCCTCTTTATTTTTGTAATCAAGAACAGGATGCACCAGCTTCTAGCTGAAACCAGCCCATTATGTACACTTGAGAAATGACTCACACTCAGAACCTTTTAGAATAGGTTCTTGTTGGTGGGAAGACAGACAGACTCAAATTCCCAGATATGAACATGCTTCAATGTTTTTATATGGTGGTGAGATCCAAAGCAGCAAGGGAAGTACTTTGAAGTTCTTGGTTTAAAGTTCATAGATACGCTAAAGTGATGACAACTTTACTTGAGACATGTTTGTGGTGACATGGTGACACCGTTAGATGTGTCAATTAATGTCACATGTTGGGTGCTTAGCTACTGAGTAAAAGTAAAGATGTTGATTTTCAAGTCTCTAGTGCACTCCACCTACATTTTCAGCCTGTTCTTTTCAGAGCTTGATATTTTCACTCCACTCTTTTCCTCAGAAACGGTTATCTTTGTTTCATAAAGATATTATTGAATAACAGTGGTTCTGGTTTTGGAGCATGTTGAGTTTAATCAACTTACATTTTCTCTGTGTGTTAAGTCATAGACCAAAGCTCATGCCAAGGTTTCTGTCTCTGTATTTTCTTTCTGATTTCTCACTAATTCTGCATGCACACTGTATTTGAAATGTGCTACCTTCTGGAATGAGCACCTAAGTGTGGGCAGCCACAGGTTGGATAATGCAGGTCTTCCTGGTCCTGTTTATGACTGAGACTGCTGTTTTGTTTTGTGCTGTCCCCTGCCACTCAGCATGCTATTTCCATGGCTGAATACCTGCCTTCCTATCTAAAATTTCCACTTCTAAATAGAGGTTGCACCCTCCACTGAACAAAAACTGAATCTTTAGTTCAGTCAAACCACTGTCAATAGTGAGGTATAGGCTTTATTTGCCCACGTTGAATGGTTCTGACTGTGTAAAATTGAAAAGATGTGAAATTCAGTTCCCTAATTAAAATTTGCCTTCTCCATTTGCCCTTCTAGAATCAATTTTGATTCTGTTATTGAATCCCAGAAATATCTACCGAAAGAAGCTACTTATAGGAGCGAGTGTTCTGTCAGAGTTCTGCTCTCGTTGCTTTTGGTTTTCCAAAAGCAAAATGCTTCTTGGGTACAAATTTGACAGATGAATTATAAAGAACTTATTTCTGCTTTAGAGCAATCTGTTCTATTAGCTATGCAAAATACAGGGATTTCTGCCTCCTCCTGTTGTATACCAGAGTGACACTATCTTTTGCCACGTCACAATCATCTACAACCTGGGTAGGAAAAGAAGTGCGCTCCAAAGTATAACACCCCCCTTCCCCGACATGCTGTTACCGTTTTGGCTTCTTTTTGCCTTAAGCCTTGTATTTTAGTCAACTGAGTCAGTGGGATGATAAAGATTGTCATGTTTGTAGCATTTATTTTGAACTCGCAAGCAGATTCCAATTAGTTTCTAGCTAAGTTCTTATCCAAAAACATGGTCTTTTGGAAAGGATGGTCTCTGGGACAAAATATTTGCTAGAAGCTTTTTATAACTCAACTTTCTTATAGCTTATGATATCTGTCAAACTGGTGTTTCTGTGTGGCAGTGATTGGATGTGAAAGACACATACTTTTACATTTGTGCCTTGCTCCCCATCCTCAGTACCTTCAGAAACTTCAGAACCAGTCAGGATTTGATAATTTCATTTAAGTTGTGTTGTTTACTGCCGATAGTTTTTAATTAAGTGATAGCAAAATCAGGAGACATTTGATTCAATGAAGGACCAGATTTTGCTTCTGTTGTGGCATTTATTTGGGCATAATTCACTAAATCCTATATAACCCTTGAAGTGACCTGAAGCTTTCCTTCAGGGGCTCTTATACTGGTACCAGGTCTGGTCTGACTCATGCTTTTTTGGTTTTGCTCATATAATTTTTTTTTTTTTTTCTGTCCTGGGTTTTAGAGTTTCAGGTTTTTAATTGTTTGAAAACAGGCAAAATAGGCTTTCTAATCTTGGATACTGAAGGCTTGCATGAATGTGACTTGTTTGGCGGGATACTCAAACACAGAAGTACTTTTCAAAATTATCTTTTATTGCTGCCCTATGTTATGGATTCACCTGTAAAGAAATTTAGCAGAGCTAAATGTGCCTTCTGGCAATTTTTACTTGTGTATGTACTTTCCAACCTATTTACATAGTTTGGGGTTTTTTGGGTTGGGTTGTTATTTTTTTGTTGTTTTTAATGTACATCTATTTTTTAAAGTGCTCTGAAACTTACAGATCAAAACACAGTGTGCATAAAAGTGTTACTGTTATGAAGTCATTGGAACTAATTACTAAAGACATTCTGTCCAAGATGAAAAATTTATTCAAAGAAAACCATAACAGAAATTGTTTGCTCTTTTTGGTCAATATGAATGATGCTAGAGATTCTGGGACAGGAAAAGGCATTACAATGTCAATAGGTGATGAAGAAGAATGAACCAAAGGATTTTTTTGTCACTATACATGCGTTTGACAACTTGACTCTCTATCAAGAATAGCATTAGCAAAGATACTATCTTGCCTATTGTCAGTGTTAACTGGAGTAGAATAAGTCTGAACGTAGATTTTATACAAGAGAGGGACATGCAGTTAGAAGACTGGAAGCAGACTGACAAGAAGCTAGCCTATAATCTTAAATGTATGTAAAAGGAAACAAAACTGATTTTATGGAAGTTGACTGAAGGCTTAACATTTCATCAGCTGGTTTCACCAACAGATGTAGAAAAGAAACTCTAAATAAAAGAAGGAAAACTGTAATTAAATTCACCGTCCAGATGAGAATCAAGGGTGTGCTAATATCTAGAAAAGAGATAATGCTGAAGCACTCTTGAAGAGCTAAACAGTAAACTGAATATTAGGAAGCAATCTCTCTTGGTAAAAGGCATGCTGAATTTAGAGGACGTCTTAAATGGCAGCAGTGAGTACAAGATTCAGAAGAAGGAACCATAAAGCAAAACAAAAAGCACAGCAAAAAGCCACTTTTTTATACTCAAAGTATAAAAATATAAAGATACTCAAAGTGGTACCTTTAATGAACCCAAAGTATGATCTGACTGTTCTATTAGGAAGCACAGTTGGAATAAAACCACCTGGATAAACTGCAGCAGCCCAGTAGGGTTTACAAAAATAATGACGCTTGAGCCCTAATTCTGATTCCAACATTTATAGCTAAATATATTAGAGTACTGTTCTGTATGTTTTAGTGTTTTCTTTTGCATTGGTTATTATTTAGGGAACATTTTGACTGCTAGAGACATAGCAGATAAAAATCTTACTGACATGTAGATAAGGCTCTTCTTCCGCTCCCATTATCATGTAACTGTATCTTCAGTGCGATTGAAGAGCAGACAGGGAAATACGCCTGTATTTGCTAGATTGTTTGCAGTAAATAACGCTGCTACCTCTGCTAACTCTGCAACTCTGCCAAAATATTTCAGAATTCTACTGTGTTACCTTACATTAAAATTAATGCAGAACAGTGTGCATTGTTTCCTTGTGCTCCCTTTGTGAACAAATAAACCTTTTGATGAATGTTAAATCCAAGTATGTCTTTTCCTGCAGTAGGAAATTTTCAAAGCCTCACCTTGAGTTGAGTTGATTTGTTAAAGAATGTTATAACCCTGTATAAAATAACAAACCTTTTGGAAAAAAAATGTAGGTTACTATAATAATGAACCTTTGGGATTACATGTTTTAAGGACAAAAGATGATTGAAATAATAGCATAAAACTTGCTTTTAAATCTGATTTGAAGATTTTAGTCTTGGTCTAGAGGGTTAAAAGTTAATATGTAAAAGAGGTGTAGGTCTGAAGAGTTAAAACGCTTGTGAATCCTTGGTTCAGGTTTGCCCTTGTGAAAGCTCAGCTCAGACTCATCGTAGTCTTTGACTGAGGCTGAACCACCCAGTGCCTTTTTCTTTCTACTAACCCTGATCAGGTCCTTCATGTAATCGATGGCTGTACTGGGGCAGATAGCATGCTGTAACAGCATGTTAGATATAGCAATAAATAAATAATCCCTAGTGTTAGAAATACAAGTCAAGATGTCTTGAAATGTCAAGAAATAACTTCTGAGTTAGTTGACTCCAGATTATGTAAAGAACTAACTACAATAGTATTGCTGAAATGTTAGTGACCATTTTTGTGATGGAGGGTGGGTGGTATCCCAACCAACCAGAGTGTAAATGCAGTACTTGGGACATTTGAACAGGAGGAAATTATATAAATAAATCGGAAGTCTATTAGTCTGTTTTATGAGCTATAACTGTGGTGCTTGGGGGGGGAAAAACCCCAAACCAAATATGAGAGTAAAGGTTCCAGCAATCAGTTGGTAACGTCAGGCCCCTGGGGGTGCTCACAGGCCTCACTGGCCATGACCCCTCTCCCACGGGGTCTTGTGGCCCAGGACCCTGTGTCAGCCCAGCCCAGGGTCACTGGCTCCCCAAAGTGCTGCCCAGCCATGGGCCCCTCTGGGCTGGCCCATGGCTGCCCTGTTCCCTGGCTGGGGTGCCATGTTGGGGCCTGGCCCCAGACTCTGCCCTGCGTGGCCCTGGGGAGCCCCCCAGCCATCACCCTGCGAGCCAACAAGGAAGTGGCAGAAGGTTAATCCAGCAGTAAAACATAGATGATCTGGATTCATCAAGAACAAGTAAAACCAGGATTGTTTCATTTGCCTTCTTTAAGAGGACCCCTGGCCTGGTGAGGGAAAGGGAAGTGGCTGGGATTCTGCCACATTCCTGCCCATTCCACACAACGCTGAGGAAATGGCCTCCGACCAGCAGGTCTTGGCCTCATCTCAGCTCCTCTAAAAGCAAGAATTATTTTATGAGCTCCACCTCATATACTTACTCAAAATAGATAACAGGGATTACTTGTGACCAGGCAGAAAGTGGTTTATGATACTATTCAGGATAGCGACCTGTAGTTTGAAGAACAGTGGTATCAGCAAACTTGCTGTGAAGCGAGCTAACAAACGGCTGCAAAGCACTTCAAAATAGTTATCAAATAAAATTCATCACAGGGGAGATCATTTTATCTGATTTTCCAGAAGGGATTAATACGTTTCTGGATGTATTTGTACTTCTCGGCAGTTTAGGTAACGTAACTGGGATGAGGCAAATGCTGCCGGTGATGCCGGGCTGAGGGAGGGGAGCTGGGGAGCGGGGCTTGGTAAGTGGCGAGGCAGCTTCAGGCCAACAGGGCAATGGCAAAGTACCACGCCGAGATGCTAAGCCACAAAAGGGAACAACTGGCTAGCAGGAAAGAGTACGGAAGTTTATAGTGGACAACAAACTAAATGTGAGCCAGAGATGTGATGGTATTGAAAAACAGTAGAGCCTGTTCTGGGTAGAATTAGCCATGGCAGTGTGTGTAAACCATGGTAGGCAATGGTCCCCCTCTGGTCCCTGCCAGGGTGTGCAGGTGGTGAGGCTGGTGCCACTATGGGCGCTGCGCATAAGGGAAATGTAGAGCAATAGGAAAGAGTCCAAGGAACTGCAAAAAATTGACAGCTTTGGAGAATGTGATTTGTGAGGAAGGTTTTGAGGAACCGTTTGGCTGAATTTAGAGACAAGAGCTCTGTTTTCAAAATCTGAAAAATATTGTCATAAGGAGAAGAATATTCTCACCAAGGGCAAGACAAATGCTCTGTTGCTTAATTACAGCAAGGGAGATTTAGGTAACAAATTAAGAATGCAAGTTTTGTAGATTTAAGAAATAAACGATAGACCTGTCTCCTTAGGAGACTGCAAAAATAGCTTTTCTTGGTTGTGTTTAAAAATGGATTAGATGGATATCTGCAAGGATGTTAATTCAAAGTAGCAGTTAGCTTAGATCATCTCTTCACCTTTCCCTTCCAGCATGTTCATTGCTACATTTCTGTGATCTTTAGAAGAAATTCACTACATTATTTATTCTGACAGGAATGGCTCTCTTCTGTAAGTCCAAACAAAGCTACCTGAAATTGCAGTTTGGATTGCTAGTCTACCTGAAACAAAGCTTTTGATTTTATTGTTTGACAGCTAAAGTATAGCAGAAAATCCATGGGAAATCAATCTTGTAAATGACTAAGTTACTTGCCAGTATTTTGTGACAGCGAATACTGGAGAAACTCAAAGTATTAGTCAAGATTAATTACTCCTCGCTTTTTTTTACTGAACAAGTATTTACATCAGGAATAGCTTCTGTAAAAACATGTAATGCCCAATAACAAAAGTAAAGGATACTGTTTTGGGTTTGCGAATGGCCAGTATTTGCCATAAAATGGTTGTATGTGAAGTTCTGATTTCTACATTTAAAATGTAGAAAAAGGATACAAGTAAATTATTTTAAGAATTGCTAACCATACTATCATCTTCTCAAATGCTTAGACTGAACAAAACCAGGATTTCTTTAGTTGTGGCAGTTAAAGAAAGTGAGAATTCACGCTATACGTAATCACAGAATTGTAGAATGGTTTGGGTTGGAAGAGACCTTAAAGGTCATTTAGTTCCAACTCCCCAGCCGTGGGCAGGGACATCTTCCACTAGACTGGGTTGCCCAAAGCCCCATCTAACCTGGCCTTGAACATTTCCAGGGATCAGAAAAATGTTTTTATGTTTTTTTTCTAAATTTAGAATTTGGTGCACAGGATTGGATTTGCTTAAGTTTTAAACCTGTGCAGCATGGTCATATTGCACAGCAAGAGAAGGGGGGGCTTTTAGTTAAGTAGAAAAATTAAGCTTGTTCTTGAAGGGAAAAACCCAGTAACTCTCATCATGTGAAAGGATGCATCAGGGCCCTTGTATCTATTATGAAATGTCAGGAAAAGCCTCCATTGTTAGCAGAAAATCCTATCAGTGCCTGTTAATTTGGAATTTCCTAGAAATGTCCTGCTGGTTAGCTCCTGTTGATGGCCAAAGGTAATGCAACACTGATGCTGATTTAACAAAATCTGGATGCGTGACAGTCAAATGTTAAAGAAGGTGCATTGGTGGTGCCTCTAGAACTAAAATCAGCAGGGATCTATGGAAAAATGATTATAGGTGTCTGTCGTTCACTGATGGTTGTAAAGGATTGTTTTAAGACCTCAAATACAGCAATATTTTCTAGAGTGGCAATGGAAGTTAACCCCCATGAATATTTTCTTTCAAAGTTACTAATAATGCATAAACTAAACTAGGATCTTAGTCCTATAAGTTTTTGCTGTGTTGCTGTTCTTGGGAAAGCTTTTAGTAGTTTGCCCTGCTGCACAGTGATGCGGGAAAGCATCAAATGTAATAGATTAAAAATAGCTTTGCTATTATTTCCTTGTGCTACTACCTACTTTCTATCAAATTGGTTGTTTAGCATAATTAAGTAAATCTAAAAGTTTGATTGCAGCTGGTACTTAAAGTTGCTGCTTCAGTTTCAAACTGAGGGAGAACCTGTGGAGACAAAGCTTGTTTGTTTTTCCCGCCAATATCGGCTTGTCTAATTTGAAAAAAAAAAATTACACAAATTATATGGTGGCAAAAAATAGGTATTAATTGAGACAACCTTACGCCAACAAAGATTTTTCTTTATTACACCTACCTGAATTCTTTCAGGCATAATGATAAGAAGGACTTCTAATACAGCAGCAGACTGTTTACTTTAATCTGACTGAGATGAAGGAAATGCCCATTACAGACAGGTTTTTCAAATGCGTAATCATTTCCCTTTGTGGGTAACCACACTGAGATCCCTGATTCTCAGGAGTCAGAGGATTTGGCGTGGTATCATAGGGAGGCCTCTCCCTCTGAGCTGACATCTCAGGCTAGACTTGGGAAAAGAAGATTTTGCATTTGCTGTAATCTTTTTCCATACTCTGTGCTTCCATAAGTATGTGTCTACATTTTTTCAGAAAATTGATAATCACAGTACCCCATGAGGAATGCAAGGCTCACTCAGTTTACAATATAGTAAGTATTATGGTAGTGCCCTAGAGATCCCCAGCTTTAGGTCATTAAATGAAGATTGTTGAAAACAAATGTACAGTCAGAAATAAGTAGGAGTTAGTCAAGTATTAGTTTTGTCAGTTTTCCCCCACATATTTAATGACATAATTGTGAAACTGCTATTATCCTCATTAGGTTCCTATAATAATGAATATCGCTTTTATTTTTGGTCTTAAACACAGCTCTGCCATTCATGGATTAAAAAGACAAGCAAAAAACTTCCAAACAAACAAACAAAAAACCCCAAAACCCCTTAAAATACTAGGCATCTGACCTATGAGGTGCTACATTGTTGAGATGCCACTTGACTTGCAATAAAGTAGAAGGGGAACTTGTATAAATGCACACGGCAACCCTGCAAAATTACTTCAGTGACACTGGTAAAATTAGAAATATGTTTTTCCCTCATAGTATTATGGTAATTCAAGCAAAAAACCACAGCTTATTTCACCGATTGGCGGATGATGGTGTAATACCGTTTTGTTAAGCAAAACAGGGTTAGTGTCAGGGCTTTGAAGTAGGTGGATGAGAAATTGTGGAAGTGGGAAAAAGGTAAGATTTTTTGAAACGTTACATAACAGTTGGCCAAAGGATTTGAAATTACTGTATGAGTTGAGAACGTCAGTCTGGAGTGCCTGGTAGCCATTAATGTAAGACACTTTTGAGCGTGCTTAGGACTCTTGGACCTCTCCGAGGGCAGTGGGCTGCAGTGGCATTTTCACTCATTTTTCTGTTGTGGGTTAGAGGTGTAGTTGCAAACAGGTTTTTTTCTGAAGAACAAGAAGAAATTGTGAAGCATCTGTGCAAAATAACCATTTGTCTCACTGCACCTGCCCAATGCACAGAGACTTTGATTCTACAATTGTTATGAATTTTCTTTATTTGTGCACACTGGTCATTTGAAGTGCTTGTCTAAATTATTTTTTTATTTCTAATCTGGTACTAATTATTTAGCCTTTTTTTTTTTTTGGTCATTTCTACAAACTGTCACTGATAGACGACATTTTTCCCAGAAGCATTTTGCAGAGAATTTATCAAATACTTTCACCAGCTCATTAACAAGCAATTGTGAATATTAGTTGTAGGAAAACTGGCTGAATGTTCTGTCCTAGCTTGCATGGTCCTAGATCCTACACTGATTAGCAGGTGTTTTGTTAACTTACATATTGTTTTATTCCTTTGCATTATTTCTGTTGTTTCACTGGAGAAGCTCCTTGCTGAATTGGGTTTGGTGTGAATGCTCACAAGAAGTGAATTCTGTTTACATGAATTGTGCTGCCAGTAACTTCATTCATTTAGAAATGCTGCCAGTAAATAGACTATTCAGAGAAAATAAACACAGATGCTCAGACATACAATGGTAGATTAATTTAAAATTTCAGCTAGTATTCATAGAATTTTTTTTCCAGTATTTTTGCAGACCTATTTGCAGTAGTAAAGTAAAAAAAAATATTCTCCTTGTTCATGATACTACGACTGAGTACAATGTATGTTGTGTGCATGCTCTTTATCACTGTTAAAGAGTGACTAAGAAACGTCAGGGATTTATTTTCAGTATAACTTCCTAGGTTTTTGAGGAAAAGCTGAAATGCCAACTATTTTAGAAGATAGTTTTAAAATGGCACAAAAATCTTCAAACAGTTTGAGGCCCAAAAAGCACTGAAAAGAGGCATTTTAAAAAATCATTTAAAATGTGTCTGTGGCTGGGCATTTAGCTCTATCAGATATTTTCTTTGAGTTTTCAAAAAAAATAAGTTTCCTCTTCATGGGCATTTGGTGAAGCAATGATTATAAAATGGCTGCTATTATCTGATATGAGCTTTGTGCTGTAACTAAGCAGGCGTAGGAAATATGGTAGAAAAGAAATGAGGTGAAAATCATTCCAACATTGCTCTTTGTCTTTTGTACCCTGCTACATAAATTTTTTCCGTATAAAAAGTAACCTTAGTCATCTACATTTAAGACAAAGGAATAGTGCCTAAAACTGCAGATCACTTGAGACTTCTTTGGTGCTAATTAACTTACTTAGCTCAGTTGGTTGGCAGATTTTAATCACTATAAAAGCTCCTGTGGATATTTTAATTTGTTTTCATTTTAAAAGCAGAAACATATGGTTCTTTACAAGACATGTGGCTTTTTCTGTACTCATTTGAGAAATCATAATTAATGTTTTCATACGCAGACATACATTTAGTTTCATAATGACTCGTTTTCAGACTTAACTTGTTGGAAACACTGAGTTGTGCTGAGAACAGTCAGCCTATGGCTTGGTCTCCCGAAGACCACCTTGCCTTTTCAATCTTAATCAGAAAAAAAAAAAAAGGTGTTTTTCAGGTATTTCTACAAAGATGACCAAGGTATTAGCACAATCTCTTAAGCTTTCAAAATGTGTTGATAATTTTTTTGAAGTATAGGGTTTATCTCAATTAGACTTTCAATGTTTGTCTTTAATAATTAGAATAACAAAAGCTAGAGGCTAGTTGGTCTGCCTTCAGACATGCTGCTCCAGGTCTTGGCCTCTCTGTGTTATTCTTCAAATTTTACCCCATCTCATCTACATTAGAAATTGCATCTACATTAGAAATTGCCACCAAATCCAACTCTAAATGACTCCTCGTGTTCTCTAAAATTATTATAATTTTTTAGTTTAAATAGTTGATGTAGACCAACCCCAGTCTTATGAGACTGCAAGTCCAGGTATCATATATTCTCTTGTGAGCAGGTAAAAAAAGGCCACTGTGAGCCAAGCACGTGAAATCCTACCAGGAAAGATTTGGCTGTCCATTAGCCAAGCTATTAATGAACCGTTAATGAGTAATATAAAAAGCAATCTTAATATGCATGCTTTCTTAAAACAGGCATATGTAAAAGTGTTTATATTGCATATTCTGCATGCGGATCAGAGACTTAACAAATCGGAATGCTTATTTCCTAGTTATTCCATTGTTCCTCTGATTTCATTTCTAGCTTTGTCCTACAAGGTAAGACTGGGAGTCTGGAAGTTATGGTATTTTTCCCTATGAATTCTATGCAGTCAGGTTAATGGTAAATCATCAATCATCACGGATGATTCCAGAGTCACATCTTCGAGTTTACTAGCGCTAACATTCAAAATACTGCGTCCACATCTCATTTACCAAGCAGTATTAATTTATCAAGTGATAGTTCCAAGCTCAAAAGCTAGATTTAACAATGTTTTAATGCACTTGAGCTAGATTTTGAAATTTTATGATAAGAGCAAGTAAGGTGGGGTTTTAACACTGTGAGTGTAGTGTTTTGATTCACTTGACTCTCACTATTACTGTTCACTGTCACTGTTACCATTCAGTCTAGCTTTAACTTGGTGTAAATTGTTGAATGCAACAAGTCAAGGCTCATAGAAAATTTGTGAGTGCATTTAATGCACAAAATAAAATGTGGAGTGCATTTAATCCCATTCAATGTGTTGCTTGAAAATGAGTGTTTGGCAAAATACTTCATATTAATTAAAAGACATCTCCTCCTGCCCTTCCCAAGCCGCAAAACACTGCTGTAAGATAACCTGCAATGTTCTGCTCCAAATTAATTCCTTCACACAGTAGAAACAGTAGGAAGGGAACCTGCTCAGAACCCCTGCAATAGCACTGGGGTATACCCAGAAAATCTCTCTTGAAATTTGGCTGCAGCTGGGCTGAGGCTTTTTACTGCAGTGACTTTACAGTATCAGGTTGTGGTATATTTTCCACTTCTGCTAGAGGGATTGAGTTTTCCACGTGCTCTGCCAATATAACTTGGCTTGCTGATATGCTAGTCATTGTCATTTGGAGGAAGGAACATGTAGGGAGGAAATGGTACCTTGGTTGTGGTTGCTCTCTCTGGAGCAACCACATCTGTGCCTAGATACTGGGGAGAAAGGGAAGCAAGGATTTCCACCCATTGTGTCTAGGAAATGTCTTCACTGATTATGAAGGCTCTTAAGTAGAAGTCCTTTCCTGCACTTTTGGTTAAAATCTAGTTTTATTGCATTTCCTTTGGGGGATCATCTCAGTTAAGTCAGTATCAGCTCAGTATACATTCCTGTTACACTGAAATGAGCAGAAATCTGCTCTCCATCAGAAAATACAGTTATAGCTATGACCAAATGAGAATGTTGTGCCCCTTTCCATGACAAAATCAGTTTGGGTGTGACTGAAGAGAGTGAGTATATGTGAATGCACTGTTCATTCATTTGCATTTTACAAAATTGTCTTTGTTTGTGTTAGTTCCGTGCATAATACTGTCAACATATTAGCTGCATTTGCGCTGGATTTCCTTTTGTAGCAGTCTTCAAAACTGTTTCTGAGTTTAATCAGTATTACACACCTGGGAATAACTACTAATACAGTAGGATTCAAAATGACCTTTCTGGCTGATATTTAAAATATAAGAACTTCACACATCAGTAAAAAACATGTTGCCTGGAAAGGTATAGACTAAATATAACTAAAAGAAAAAAATGGCAAATGCAGCATACAGAGTATGTTTGTGCAGTATTGCCATATGAGGATGGCAGAGGACAAAGAAAGGTTGTTGTGCAGAGAAAAGCTGCATTGAGGCAGCCTTCTGCAGAGCCTAATTAGCCTTTAATTTTATCTTGGAGTGCCTGAACTAGTGAGATGTTGTTGCTTTAGAAAACCCAGGTCGAATACCTCTGGGAACAGGCTACTGTGAGTGCCAAGTGGACATCTCCATTTTTGCCTGTCCACCTCCCCTCTTCTGGGCTGTACTACAGGCTGCAGCGGCCTCTGTTGGAAAATTGCCATCTCCTCTGCCTGCCTTCAACCAGCACTGTCCACATTCTCATGGCACCTCCCTACTGCGTCTCCCTCCCCTCTTCTTGAGGCTTGCAAGGGGAGATTGTCCTTGTTCTTCAAGCACTTCCAGGCTGGAGCAATTCCCCTGGCTGGCTGGGCGCTTTCACCACTTCACACATTAACTGTGCAGTGCTTCTTCAGGAGTAAGGAAGCCTTTCCCTGGTTTTGATGCTGCACTAGTGCTGACAACAGTAATGCCATGCGGAAGACCAAGTATTAAAGGCAGCGCATTTTGGCTTTTTTGGATGTAAATTGATCCTCTCTGCAAAATGTTTCAAATGTATGGTGCAGCTGGGGAAGCTCGGTATTCAGCGTTATCTCTCAGAAGCAGTAAAAGTAAGGGCAGATTTTGGACTCGATTCAGGTCAAGATATCTTGGCTTGCCCTGTTTTTTGTGACATTCAAGTGATGTAACTGATACAGCGGCAACAGTATACAGAATGAATGCTCTATTAATAACTTCCTTTTAACAGCCACTTAACCCAGAACCTTAGCTTGGTTCTGAAACCTTCACTGATAGTGCTTTGCAGCAGTTGTACTGACGTGTCTTGAAAGTTAATGCCATGCCTAAGAACAAATGTTTGGCAAGACTGACGACTTCTAGAGGTTTATTTCAGGTACAGCTTGTCTTGGTGTAAGAGACTTGAAAAATCTGTCCCCAGTGTATTCTGGTTCTTTTTCATGCTTTCTCTGAGTTCTGTTCATGGAGTGATTTCTATACCAAATTTACAAAAGCGTTATTTGTTCCTTATTCTCTGTCTTCTGTAATAACTCTCTTCAGTTGTAACACTAGTAGAAAGCCAGTTAATTTTATATGCCTGTGTTATACATATATATGAATACAATATATTTACATTATTTACATTTATATTAGCTATATGGGGGGGGGGGGGGGGAGAAGCACATTGTCCTCGGTAACTTCTATTTCCCAATCTATAATTTCCTTTGTTTCTCTGTATTGAACAACAATGTGTAAATTAGTAGTGCTACAGTTGCAGTCTGTACCAAGGTTTTCTAAAAAACGATAATATGGACATAAAAATGTTATAAACCAACAATAAATACGTTTTAACAATCCCAAAATAAAATGGGGGCAAAAATTATGGTTTTGACCTTTGGGAATTTTAGTAATTTGCATCTTGTCTTCGTTACTTATTTTTCTTTATTGGTTGGTCAAGCCTTAATTAGACTTGGACATATGTTTTCCTGTATTTACACAACAGAGGAATGAGCGAAGAATGCATGAGACCAAATATTTAATTATCAAAAAGCATTCTGAGGTTATACATAGAGCATCCTGAACAATGAAAAGCTGTGGTAGGCTTTAAATGAATTTACTGGGATTAATACTAGCTAAACCTGGAAGATATCAAAGAATTTTAAAACTTGCTACAATAACTGTAATCATTTTTTATCTGGTCAAAAGACCTAATCATAGGGTTTTCTATAATATTTTCGAGCTACATTTTTTCTACTTTATAACGCTGTATGCAGTTTTTGCAACACGCATACATGTATATCTGGTTTTACCAGTTATATTGATCTGTGACATAGCTGACAGCCTTTTCTGTCATTTCATTCACAGGGCTCTGTAGTCTAAGAAGTCTTAGCATAAAGAAAGTTACTCTCATATAGAGCCCTGTTTCAGTTAAAGAAACTTGATGAGATTGAGGCTGGAATGAATCTTGCTACATTTTGAGCAACAGACCTGTAGCTTTCTCATAGATCTTATAATTTTTGAGATATTTTCTGAGATAAGTTATGTACAATATTTAAAAACCACCTACCATGTGAAGGAAATTTTGTGTATTCAGTTTTCATTTTGTTTATAGATATGACACATTACAGACATATTTATAGAAGTCTTTTATTTCATATATTGGGTCAGAGCGGTCACAAGGGTAATCCAACTGATCCTTTATGTTTGAAGCTTATCTAACTATCGAAAAGTAGGAAGAGATACAGCTAAGATCTGCGGAAAAATAATCAATATCCTGAAGAAATCTTATATAAGCAAGGGGCTCAAAAGATGGAGCTGAAAATGTGATGAATAACACTTTAACTGTGTGTGATGGGATGTATACCAATCTAAAATGAATGTACTTAATATACGTGAGGTAAAGGCAAATGCCCATTTATGTCTAGTTTGGAAGGAATTGTAATGTAGGGGGATTCAGGATTTTCTTACCATTCAGGACATCTCTGTCACACTACTTGTATTGTGGTATGACATTGGAATGGTTGCACAGTTGCTATGTTTTCCTTCCTCTGGAATGGGAAAAAGATGTGACCTTTCCTGTGAATGCTTCCAGATCCTTTTATGGTTTACCGTATGATTCTAGAATGACATGACTGAACGATGTATTTTTGACAAAATCTTTCCCTTTCCCTTTTATTAACAATTGCATTATTTTTTAATAGAATGTTACAGTAAGAGGGATTGAATCAGTTATTTGTACGTGGTTAGTATTTGCATGTGTCTTGTTCTAGCTCTGTATTCCTCAGGAGGAGAGAGAAATGAAAAATGCTGAAAGTCACTGATTTTTAGCAGCTAAAATAACAGATCAGTTGAGACCTGTACTATGTGCTGTATACTGGTGCACACAGTACTTCTGTGTTGTAATAGAAATCGGGAAAATAGTGCCACTACAATGATTTAATTTCAAAGTGTTTTGCCACAGTAGGCTTTGAACCCTTTATCTGGGCTTTTTCATACTGCATGCAAAATCACAGGTTTTGATTTTTCTTTGTAAGGGTATGGGTTGCCTTTGGTGCAAAAAAAGGTTGATACAAGCTTTCCTTGGTGCAGTGGATGAAAACTGAAGAGTTAAATGCAGATCTTCAGACGAAATGTCTAGTAACTCTTGAAACAGTGCAGACATCTGATGGTCTGGCTCTGACACTTCCAGTTCTGTGAGTATTTATGTGTGTCTAAACCACTTTAAATTCAGTGCAACTTAAGCATATACTTAATGTTAATTACATGCTTAAGTCCTTTGCACAACTGATGCTTTAAGTAATTCAGTATATCATATATATTGGAAGCAGCTCTTGCTTATCCTGCAGATGCTGTACTATGGTTTTATAGTCCTCAGGTTTTTGCAGTGCTATTGTGGAATTGAATTATAACCTAGTCACAGCCTGCAGTTTTATTCTTATCTTGGGATTTTTCCACCTTTTGTTTGCATTTGCTGTTACATAACCAGCATTTTAGTTCTTAAGTTTCCTAGGCTTTTTTCTCACCCCTTTACAGTTACACTCAGAAATAAAGTAGATGCCTGTGGGGAAAGGAAAAAGGAAGGGGGAGTGCGACAAGTAGAATGAATCATGCCTGTGCACGAACAGGGCTATGGTAGCTATTTATACCGTAGTATAAATACCAGATTATAGGATTTGAAGTGTTATTTCTCTGTAGGTCTTAAAAGGCATTATAAACTCTTAGGTTAGTTCTGCTTCACTACTTTCAAGGTAGACTTATTTAAGAAGAGAGATATTTGCTTTCATTTTAAAGAATATTCATAGCATATAGTGGTTTTCCTGGACTCTCAAAGCATTTCTCCACCCGCTGCTTGCTGTTTGAAAGAGGGGTTCTTTTAGGCTGGCCAAGGAGAGCTGCCCACTGATAACCTCACTCCTAATCTCAGCAGCTCTCAAATGATTCACTGCAGATTGGTAGACTCAACTCTTATAAATCCCTCACACATTTGGCAACCTGTCTGTGCTAGGCAGTCAGTACTGGGTATGGACTTGCCATTCTTTGAAGAGGAGGGTACTCCGCTTGTCCTGTTACCCTCAAACCACTTAGATTATTTGGGAAAAAAAAGTTTGTTATTTCTTGCTAAGTAAAAGAATAACTTTTTTTCTTGCAAATTTGGCACAAATTCCTGGAAGAACAGAAATAAAAGGTGTTGTTGAGATGTATTGAAATGTCTCTCTATAGTTCTGTGTAAAGGTCTTTCCTGTCAAAGCAAACAACACAATCCCAAAATGCACTATGCTGTTCTGAAAGTTGTTTCTTGTATGTAATCCCTTTTCCTTGGTCAATGTTACCAAGTGGCACACCTCATTTTTCAGGTAACTACTAAGTGCAAAATTAATTTATGAAGCAGCCTCTGGTGCAGAGCTGTCTTTTCTGATTATTTCTTGTAGACTTCTGGCTCTGCGTGGCAGTAAAAAATGCAAACGAGGCTTTTCTGGGTTTGTTTAAGACACGGCCAGTTCTGGTATATTGAGGGCACTATGCTATATATAAATTTATTTGCATATTATATCCTGGCCTAGGAAGCTTATAGTTCAATATATATTAGGTTTTTCTTGCAGATGTCTTAGAAAGAAAAAAATGTCTCTGTCTCTCCCAAAATTTTGGCATAAGATTCATCCTTCACTTGACATACTTTATCTGTTCTACATCAGACATTTTTTTGCCTTGATTTTCTTGCCTGTGAGGTGAGAGCTAAATGTCAGTCAGTGTGCATGACAAATTGCTTTCCTCTTGTGTAGACTACCCTGAAAACTAGAAAGGTGCAGTTGGCAGTAGAGTAGACTTACAACAGGGTTGAGGAGGGGATTCTTGTTTCAGAGGGTGAGAACTGACAGCAAGCTTTCTCCCGAGGGGAGGCTCACAAACCAGCCTAGACTATTCATGATGCATGCTGAGAGATGTTATAATTGTGGGAGGAAATGTTTCTTAGGGAAAATTAGTTGGAAAATGAGTAGGAAAGTAGTAAGTATTCTTTATAACTCACATAATATGTGCAACACTTATTATTGCCTTCTTATTTCAGCCAATTATTAAGGTCTGGAACCAGAAGCTGCTGCCTGTGTTGGAAGCTGGCTAGACTGAAGGCTGGTGGGCTTGAGGCAGCAATGTCCTCAGATTCATCTGAGGACAAATGTGGGGTTGATGTCATAGAATCATTTAGGTTGGAGAAGACCTTTAAGATTATCAAGTCTAACCACTAACCTGGCACTGCCAAGCCTACCACTAAACCCTGTCCCTAAGTGCCATATCTACATGGCTTTTAAATACCTCCAGGGATGGTGACTCAACCGCTTCCCTGGGCAGCCTGTTCCAGTACTTGACAGCCCTTTTGGTAAAGAAGATTTTCGTAATACCCAATCTAAACCTCTCCTGGCACAATTTAAGGCTGTTTCCTCTTGTCCTGTTGCTTGTTATCTGGGGGAAGACACCGACCCCCCCAGCCCACAGCCTCCTTCAGGTAGTTGTGCAGAGCAATAAAGTCCCCCCTGAACCTTCTCCTCTCCAGGCTGAACACCCCAGTTCCCTCAGCTGCCCCTCATAAGGCTTGTGCTTCAGCCCCTTCCCCAGACCTTCTCTTGACACACTCCAGCCATTGTTAAACCATCCCCTTGAAATAGATTGGGAGCTGGTGGTAATGCCAAGTGTTTTAATATCCTGATGAAAAGTTTATGAAATAGAGGAATCGGCAAGTAATGCTGTTAGGAAACCTATTGTCCCTGGGATAAAGGATGTTTTTCCATGTAGTTGCTGTAGTTGTCAGGTAAAGACATTAAATATATGTTGGAGCTGATCTTCTGATATGACAAGTCACTGGAATAGAGTAGTAAGGCTGGGGGCAACTGACTCTTTTGTTGGGCTAATTAGTGGTGAAACAAAACAATTATGTAGGGATTAGCTTTCTTGTAGAACTCATGTGCATCTAATAGGTGTTAAGTGCTTTGCTGCACAATGTTTTAAAGAATTCGTGCAAGTGTTTTTGTCTATGGGAACTTTGCACATTATCTTTTCTAGTCGTGGTATGATTCTAGCCACCTGTGAAAATCTGCAATTTATTTTGCTATAGTGCCATGGTTACTCTTAAAAGAAAAACAAAAAACAAGAATCACCACAGATATACTGGGATCCACACGTATTTAAAATATAGAAGGCTTAAAGATTGCCATTATAAAAAAAAATAGCAATAGTTTTGTTGGTTTTTTTTTTTTGAGTGGATGAGAGTATAATGAGACGAATGGTCTGATCTTTGTAGAGTTTAGTTTTGATTGGAGGTATCTGCAGAAATCTGCTAGTCTAGGGTTTGAAAGATAGGAATGTAATTCCTGACAGACTGTGAGCTCCTTGTGCTGTTTGCGGATGATTTAGAATGGGACTAATAATTCTGTAGCTCTCAGGGAATGAATATATGAAAATGGGGTGCTGATACCCCACTGAATGGAGTCACACACAGACAAAATGAATGTGAGTGAAGATCAATGAAGAGAATTACATATAGAAATTTATTCCTTTATTCTGCTTCCTCTTGCTCAGCAGTCAAAAAAGTGCTCTCCTTGACACACTGTGCGTGGAGAGGTAAGTATGAAATTCCTCTCCCTTTTTCAGCTAAACGTTAAGAACAGTAGATGAATGTTTTCAAATCAAAGTTGCTGCTCTACAGGGTTATTTTACTATGTGAGGTTCATGTTCAAGTGTGCATCATAATTTCACAGATTAAACCCACAGGCTCTCACTTTCCTGTGCCTAAAACACGACCTAAAAAGAGCTGAGTTTGCTTGGCCTGTTTAAAGATGCAAATCCATTTTCACCTTCCTTACTGGAGTGTGTATTTGAGATCTATATCATCAAAATTCATCTTCAGACTCAGTGTATTTGTAGGAGAAAAGGTGAAGAAATGGAAATCAATCAAACTGCATTCAGTCCAACTGGAAATTAAGCCAGTTTCAGTGATCTTCTCGTTAATATCTCAATCATAAAAAATATTGCCGGTTTCTAGAAGTATTGCCATAATCAAGTGAGAGATGTATTTTTTTGCAGGCCTTTTAAATTCACCAGCTGTAAATTATTATGTAATAAAAGAATTATATCAAATTAAGGAAAAAACAATGTCTCTGGAGACCAGGAATGGGACACCAGGGCTTTAATCTTTAAATCTCTGGTTCAACTCCAGCATGGGGCCATGCTGTCCCTTTCCTGGAAGGCTCTAACAAAGTCATGTGTTTCTGCCTGGATGGATGGCTATCACTGGAAAAGGCTGCCTGCTGGGGCTCTGGACTCTCATCCCTGGAGGTGTTCAAGCCTCAGCTACACAGATTCGTGGCTGACTTGATCTGATGTTGTTGACAGCCCTGCATTGAATGGGAGGTTAGATTTGATGACCACCAGTGGTCTTTTCCAAACATTTCTGTGGTTCTGTGATAAACCTTATTATTCAAAAGTGTTGCATTTACATGGTGGACAACTTGGAATAACTTTACTAATCTGCAGGGCTTGTGCTGTTACAGAGGAGCCAAGAATTTTGCCGTGCCCCGATCCTCCCCCCAGCTTTAATGACACTGATGGAAAACAGGTATCCTGCTATCAGTGCCATTTTCTGCCCTGCCTGGCTCTGGCAGGAGCCACATTTTCAGCCTCCTGCTGTTGTGGTATCCTTTCTAATTGCATGCTGGAATTCAGTTCTGAGCTGTCATCACTTAAGAAATTGACAGACAATGTTGTTTCATGGCAGAGAATTCCCTTTGGTAAAAATGTGAGATGTTCGTGTGTGCGCACATGTAGTATCCATGTGACTTAGTGGTCAGAATAGGGGTCTTGGCATAGGGTTCCAAGTTCACCAGCACTCATTTTCACTATAGTTATTCCTTCCTAGAGCAGACAAGTTGAAAGAAAATGCTGGTTACCTGAGAGAAATAAACCAAATGGTATCTGACTTGCTGGGGTCGCTACGCCCCCTCCCTAACTGTGTTCAACAGGTGGTCACTTTGCTGACTTGAGCTGTCTGATCCATGTTGTCTGTTAAGGAGCTACTTCTAAAACCGTAGAGCAACTTGTGAGGAACTCACTCACACGTGTGTGCTGCTGCATGCCGGTACGGGTGTACTCGTCACCTGCCCCAGGGCCACCTGGCAGCAAGGTTAGCTCAGGGCATGCAAATCCTAGGAATCATTTGGAGCAGGCAGTTTACGAGACTTGCAAATGCTTCTTTTGCATGTTTGTGTTTTCTTTACCCACTCCTAATTCACATGCACAATGATATTTTTTTGTTGCCTGGCAACCAGCGGGGGGCATATGGGACTGAAAGTGGGACTTAAGTGTGTGGATTTGGTTTTCTTTTCAGGCAGTGTCAGAGCAGGTGGTACTATGTTCAGATTGATTAACATTCAGTTTACATCACTATTTTTATTATTGATAAGGAATGATATTAACCACCTTAGCTGCTTGAGCAGGAAAGCAGCCCACTTGCTAGAGTCCCTGGTAGGCAGTCTCTGTGAAAGCCGCCCCCCAAGGAGCTCTGCCACTGCAGCTTTGTCCTATCCCAAGCACTCCTGTCCTGCCCCTGGGCACACACTAGCAGTAACCTGAAGCTGAGCGGTCTCTGCTTTGGGAATAAAAACAGCACACCTATTGAAAATGAACAGACAAAAAAAAGAAAATATCCTAAATGCTATGTTTCTCTTAGGATGGGGTTTTGGTTTCTTTCCTGCCTGTGAAAATGAAATAGCACTAGCTTTCTAACCAAGGGCTAGTCAGAACCAATATTTTGACAGTATAGGTTTCAGTTTTTTCAGTGTCAAATTCTTTCATTCAAATACCAAATAAAACACTTGAATCATGAAAATATAATCTGTATATAGCCATTGCCATTAATTTTTGTTGAAAATGAAAGAAAGATGAAATATTTCCAGTGTAATACCATTGGTAACTGATGTCTTTTCCGACACATCATATGGCGCTCTGCTACTGTGCAATGTAATTAAAGTGTCAATAATGTTTGAAACTCTTTTTTTTCTTAATCAAAGCAGAGAGGTAATTGATTTTGACTGTATGGTAAGGGAAGGTGTCTGAGAAACCTGATGCACTCTCACGTGACCTAAAAAGTAGTTCTGAATTGTCAGAATTTCCATGAAAAAAAAAATCAGTTTTAATATTGCCTCCAAATCTTAATTGTTTTAATTTTTGTCAAACACCTTGAGCAATTGATGTGATACCAACTGCCAGCAAGGTCAGTGAGGTTGCTTATGGTGTTTGCTTATTGCCCAGGGGTAGATAGGCTGCTAACCTTGCAGTTGTGCACTGACTGTGATTCTGTTTTCTGGAGTAAAGGCCAACTGTCAAAATGAATGTTTTTGTTACGTGCACAAATGGGTATCTGAATAAGATGATTAAGGGGTTTTGCTGTCAAACTTTTTTTTTTTTCTTCTGGAGAAATAAGCCAGTATTAGATGCAGACAAAGGCATTTTTTTTGCCATTTTCCTTCTCTTAAAATGTTCTTGTGCACTTCCAATTTGTGAAAATGCTTTTGGAGTCTAAGAAGTATAAAAATATGTCCACATAAATATGAGAAATAGGATGATAGTCAGTAAAAGACCCAGGGATTCGAAGCAGTAATTAGGATAGCATGTCAAGATGTGTCACTACTTCCTGAAGTCAATGTGATAATTACAGAGGTGGATCTTCAAGGATCCTTGGGGCTAGTACTGAAAGAGATATGAAGATCGGATTGCTATCTGTGAGATAGAATATAAAGTCTAGGCCTTTATACTGCTGATCTTTAATGCAGCGGATGGTGACCTACCAGATTTGCTGTCAGTCAACACTGCAGTGTAGGTGGGACAGCATATATGCTGCCTGACTAACAGCCAGCGCTTTGCAGCAGGGTCAGCTGCGTTTGTGGGTCAGCGCCAGTTGCACGTTGATACCTCGACTCTTTGATATACAGAGGCTCTACCGAGAGTTTGGCTGCCAAACACGTTGATGCCAATGTCAAGCTCAGTGGGGTCATCAAATAAAACCCTAGCCCTGGCAGGCTTTTTGCTTCACACGTATTCCACAGCGCTGGTAGGGCAAGGGAATACATGAGTGGGGATTGCAGTGTGCAAGCCAGTTTTACGTAGACTCCTTTGTAAGCAGTACTTGCCTACCTGCACTGTGACAGTCATTCTCCAACTTTTTTTTTTTTTTTCTAACTAGCTTTAGGGGTTTATAGCAATGCTGAAAGTGACTTCTACAACAGTGAGTTAACGTGTTTAAGCTGCATCCTACATTTATAACTCTCCCCCCTCCTTGTGTTTTTATTTGTGGCACGTATTTTGTTCTTGCATGTCCATGTTTTATTAATAAGAGAAAACTTTAATTTAGAAACACAAGTGGATAATTTTTAATTGATTTCTGTTCTGGTTGCTATTGGTTATTTCCATGCTGGTAAATAGGAATTATGTAGACTGCTAAATATCTTACAATGTAATGTTATGCCATATGCTCTGTGCTTGCAGATAAAGTTGCTGTAATCAGTGATAGCAAGTGTATTACTTTCTGTAACATCAATGTGAGTTATAATTGATGTTTGGCAGTTTGGAAACAGCTCTTATCAAGAACATACAAAGATTATAGCACAGTCATTGGTGGTTTAAATAGTGCTCACAGAGATTGTCTGATACCTATTGGGTATCTTTCTTTGACAGCTTGTAATATATGTAGGTTGACACTTTTGCTACAAAGCAAACTTTGGTTAGTTACTCTTTTAAAATGTGTTCAAAACCAATAAGTGTTTGCCTTCAGAACAATCAGGACCATGTCATTCATTCAGGGGCTTGTTAAAGGAATGGGAGCATTGAAAACAAGTAATTCATTCCTAAGACTGCTGCAGTTGCATGCTTGGTAGAAAAGGAATTGAATATTATTATTCTGTGTGAATGTTCCTGTTACCATATCTTCCATTTTTGCTGCCAGTGGCTCCTCATATCTGTATTTATTTAGTGTGTTATCATAATGATGTAGTGCATAAGCTCTTTGGTGTTTGTCTCTACTTCTGCCTGTTTTCTTTGTGTCTGGAATGTCGGGGTTGAACCTCATACTAACTCCTGAGAAATTTTTGGAGCTAAAATGGCTAATTGTTAACTGGATGTAACATGATTTCTTTTTTTCTTGCTTAATAAGAAGTGCTTTTAGAACATGTATTTCTGTTGCTTACATTATGAAGGACATAAAACTGTTAACATACTTTTTCCAGTAGAGTATGGCTATTCAGCAATATGTTAAGGCCAAATGCTTGTTCTGTTTTTATTCAGACTTTAGTGAGGCAGAATTGTCATTACGTCAGTCTAAGATTTTTAAATTTTTTTCTGATAAGCAATTTAGCTGATGACTTGGTCTAAATTACAGGTATTTGCCACTGCTTACCATGTTTGGGCTCTGTCCTCTCACTAGAGAACCTATCCTTTCAGAAAACCAAGCATTATCACTGCTGACTCTTCAAAGACAATTCAGCATCGTACAGTGCTGCTTCTCTACTAAAAGAAATTTAGTTTGACTGACACACACCTCTGCCATTCAAAATGGCACAATCAGCTGAGCAGCTGATGTGCTGCAGTCCTACATTTGTACTTATAATTTTTTTAATTTAGAGACTCTAGGCTGTGAAAAAATGACTTGGTTCCCTCTAAAACCTACTGGCTAATTAATCATGGTTGCAGAGTGCTGTTGCAGGCAGCTTCTTATAACATTTGATTAATAATAAGTGCTGATATGGGAAATGCATTACACTGAGCAGGATCACATCTGGCAGGTCATCATGGCTACTCGCTGCTCTGCACAGTAAGCGGTTTTCCCCAAAAAATGTGTTGACCTGATTCTGTGCTGTTAAATTCTCAAGATACAGTTACTATCTTGTAGTGTACATCATATGTCCAATTCCCAGTTTGAGACTACGGGAAGCAGACGTAAGCTGACATTGCTGTGCAGGCATTTAGATCTCTCAGATCACTGACTTTTTTTTTGGTTTTTAAGCAACATTTTTTAAGTATCAGATGGGCAAATTTGTCAGTGACTGCAAATTTTGACCACATCTAATAAGCAATGTGATTTATTTTTAAACAAACACTTCTAAATTTAAAAGAAGATTCTGGATTCTGAATTTTATGTTATTAAATATTTAAGAAAAAAGTTGAGCTAAAATAGTTCAATGAACTAGAGTGCCAGAACACTGCTCTCAGGGAAAATGCAGTCCCATTTTTTTTCTCAGCTGGGAGAGGCTTTCACAAGCAAGCAAGCCTTCTGTGAATTCATCTTCTTTTTATTTTACTAGACTTTCAGTCAAGCTCTCCTCTTTTGGTTCTCCCACACTTTTAATGTGTGAACCACTTCTTTCTATACATCACATAGCAAAACAAATTCTGGCAGAACATATACGTTCCTTAAAAAAAACCACCACAAACAAGCAAAAAAACCTCTACAAAACCACACCAAAATAACAAGGAAATCCACCTTTTTTTTTTTTTTTTTTTTCCCCCTAGTCCTTTCTACATCTACACTAAGGCAAAAATAGTAATGGCAAGTGACATGTGTTAAAGAAAAATATTTTAATTAATACCTGAAAGGTAGTTGAGTAACACTTGATTTTGTATTGTAATTTTCTGTGACATATCTAAGAATCTCATGAACCCCCTAAGCAAGGTCTAAATATATCATAATTCCAAGCATAAACGCTGTGAGATTATCTTTCAGGTGTTTAAAGATAGAAACTAGACCGTAGATCTTCTAGACTGCTTGGTGGATGTACCCTTGAAATATTAGAGGTTTTAATTCTTACCATAGATTGAAATGCTTGCAAAGTACGATCAAGTATGTCACAGATTTTTAAGGAGGGTGGGTTTGTTGTTTTGAGAGAGAAGATTGTACTTGATACCTCTGTCTGCCACAGTGTGTTAGTTCATTTTCAGTAGCTAAGTTTTAGCCTAATAAAAACTGGAGGGGAGGGGTCTTGGGTACCACAACAGCAGAATATCTGTTTGCATAATGTGCTGCGATAAGCTTTGAAATCTGTCACTATTTATGTATGTGCATATTAATTGTTAACATATACCAACATTCATGATGATAAACTTGTTATGCATTTTACCATCTGTGCTTCTTATTGTTTTCTTCTTCTATTCCACTCCCCCCCGCCCCCCCCAACATCATGACAATAAGGAAAACTTGACTTGGAGTTAACAGAAAAGAATTCGTACCACCTTTCTCTCTAAGCCATGGGGGGAAGGATTGGCATGATGTCAATATGAGTACTAGTAATCAATTGTGACTCTTTTCATGATATGTAATGAGAGTTTTCTTTGTCCTCAATTCAGAGCTATTTTCAATACTGACTCAGAATGGGCTAATGCCGAGATTTATAATCAGCTTTCATCCTTTCCTGTTGCTTCCATTGGGGTATATTCTCTTAACCATAAAAGCAGTAAAATAGTCATTAGTAAAAGCAAAGCTATCCTGGTAATCACGCGAATTGTTCTCATAACCCATGTCAATGGAAGGAAAACACGTGACTGAATAGTACTGCAGCATTGTAAAAATTTGGTCTCCAGCAAGATTAATAGGATGCTGATAGCAAAGTGGTGCCTTCCAGATGGGCCAGACCAAACAGCATTAAGATGTTTTATACTTGTTCTGTCTTGACAACACAATCCTGATAGCACTGAGGTTTAAAAATTTAATGAACACGAATGTTATTATCTATTGAAATATATAGTCTAAAATAGCTAAGGCTTTCTTAGCACCCCATGCTCCATGAACTGACACTTTCATGACTCAGATAAGTCTGTTTATATGGCATAACAGGACTCAGACCATATTTTGCTATGATAAAGAATAACTCTTAGGTAGAGACAACGTAAAGTCAAATATGCAAGTTGGGGTAGTATAGATATAGGTTTATATATATGTACTTCCTACACCTATAGGAAGAAGGGGTAAATAGTTCTTTATTTCAATAGAAAATTGTTTGAAAAGATACTGTAGCCTTTTTGGAGTGTCCTGTCTGTTCTTGAAACATAGCCCACCAAAGGTAGCTTTTAATTTCCTGAATTAGCCTAATAAGAACAGAGCAACAATGCAAAAGAAGCAAATTATATTAGCAGAACTCATGAAATCAGTACAATAAGTTTGTGTGGAAGCTATATGCATCTCTGCTACCTTATTCAGTATCTACTCATATCTGCAAATATTTCAAAGCTAAGATGCTCACAGAGAGAAACTGCTGGTCCTTAAAGGTGCAAGATGTAAAATCCCTGTTAGGGTTGAAAAGCATCCCTGGGATCAGGAACTGTAATCCGATCATGTAATAGGCTTGATATATATATAATCCTATTACTGAGCCGTGTGCTTGCATGTCAGAATGAGCAGTGAATAAAGGCTAGATGATGTTTAGGTCATGTTGCTCTTTCAAAACAGAAAATCAACGTGTACCATTCTAATATACAGTGATTTAAAAGGCAGATTTTGGTGTAGGCAACAAATTCATGCCATAAATTAATTTTTCTAAAGGTTTTGAGCTGTCAGTTGTTGGGATTTTTTCCCCTCTCTTTTCTCCACCAGCAATATCAAAAAGGAAGGCTGAAATGGTTTGTTTTTTAATAAACCTCGTTGCCCATGATAGATGCAAAACACCAAATGATACCCTATGAATTAAACCCCCATATAGTGTCAGTAGGGAGAAATCAGCTGTCTGTGAAGAATATACCATTGTATGCAGCTGATAAGAATAAAACTAAATGGCTCATGTCATGTAATTAGCACAGTTATAGTATATTAATCCCTTAACAACATAAAAGCCAGCAAGCATTTGTTGAAAGCCAAGTATATATGGTGATTGACCTGGATTGCTGAGTCTCTTGAATTGCAGTCATAAGCGGTTAGCAAATTAAGTGCCTTTGCCCTTTCATCACACATTAATCTTGCAAAGAAGACGCTGCAAATGTTTTATGCAAGTATCGCACCAAAGAAGTGCTGGCAGTAGCTTTTTTTGGCCCACTTGTCGTCATTCTTGAGGTAGGAGACACCCAAAAAGGAACTGCACTCCACACTTTTTCTAGTGTTGAAGCCTGAACCAAGCTAAAAGTATTACAGTAGGCCAATAAATTTCCTTTGGAAGTTTCATTTCTCAAAACACAGCAGGTATCAAATTCCTTCATGTACCTAATTTTGTTTCAGTAGTGCTAAATGTGTGTTTTTGAATAGAGTGTGATGTAGGAAGTTTTGTTCTGTCTGTCTATTTGGTATAACTATGGACTACGTGAACCGGATTTTGAATCATAGAACGGTTTGGGTTGGAAGGGACCTTAAAGACCATCCAGCTCCAAGCCTTCCACTAGCCCAGGTTGCTCCCAGCCCCATCCAGCCTGGCCTTGAGCACTGCCAGGGATGGGGCACCCCCAGCTGCTCTGGGCAGCCTGGGCCAGCGCCTCATTGCCCTCACTGGGAAGAATTTCCTCCTGCCCTTTCTCTTTCCTGCTTGCTGCAGCCTCCCCACTTATCCAGCAGACCCAGGGCACAAGGAAAGCAGAGCTTGCCCTTCAGGGCCTCCTCTGTGAGCACAGGGGGGATGGCTGAGCTCTGCCCAGGGCTGGGCAGTTTTGGTGAACAAACCCATAAACTATGCCATCATAAGTAAGCATGCACGCAAATATATTTATATGTCTAAATGCTGTTTTAATTATAAATATGTAGGAAGTGAGACTGAATTATCTGCTCAGCCCTTGACATGGTGTTTCCATTTCAGGGTCTGCCAAGCCTTGTGGGGAATCCTTGTGCTACTGCCACACACCAGATATCTCATTGCTTTCTTCAGGTGGCAATTTGTATTCTGAGTGGGGAAAAATTACCATCTCAGCAGCATATCGGTATCTGGTAAAGCAGCAGCCAAAAGAACTGTGAATAAATAAATCAATGTGAATGCTACTTGAACATCTAGAAGTGTATCAGTCTGTACTCTGTTGAGTTGAAAAGTTTTTTCCAGCGTTGGTCTAAGTGGGGAGATACTCTACAAGTACCTGAAAACTGGTAATGTTGAGGATGTGCATTAGTTATGTTGCTATCTAGCGTTATCTTGATTTCAGTATTTATATTCTTTACTTGGGAGATTTACTACAGTAGAAAGACAATCCTTTGTTAAGAAAGTTCAATAGTCCAAGCAGACAAAGGGTTTATATTCTTTCTAAAAGTACTATTAGGAAAAGAGGCAGAGAAAACCTTGGAATTTGGTCCATGTCTTTTGAATCCCAAACAAATGCTTATGTTCTCAAGACTCTGAAGTCCCTAGAATATTTAACTTAGTACAGTCACATTTTATACTTTCATCCTGAAGCAGCCTGTTTTGCATCGTTACGAGCTGGACATAGAGAAATTAATTTTGTGGGTGGGCTATCGGAATAAATGGTTGTCTGGTATCAGCGTGATTTATGTTAAAAGCTAATATTAGGTGAATGTGCAGTATTTCACAAATCTCACACCTTTTCTAAACCCAGTTGAAGAACTTGTGGTTTGTCCTCATCATTCTTGAATTATCCTCCGATATAAATATGTGATTTATCAGTGGTGACAGATGCTGCCTTGGCTTTGCAGTTCCTATTATGTTAATGGACTATAGTTTGCTGGAAAATGTCTTTTCTCAAATGGCCTGTCCTTGTTCAACAGCACTGAATTATTGTTTCACCAGGTTTAGTTTCTTCTTATAATTAACTTTCAAATGTGCTGTAGGAACATAAGGAGCAAACAAACTCATTTTACAGTAACCTGTAAATAAAACCATTTCCAAAACAAAACTGACAGTTAATACCAAGCAGTAATGCAGTTTGCTGCCACTAGAGAGAGTCACAAAATGAGTTACATATGGACATGAAATACTGATGAATAACTCAGACTGCTTTGCTTCATCTTTTTCATATATACTGTGCACAAAGGTGTCTAGAGCAAGGGCAGGAGAAGGGAACAGAACAGCTTTCAGAGTTTACTGACATTTACTTTCTTCTCTCCTTTAACTATTTTCTTGTGTTTTCTAATTAGTCACATAGGTTACTTACCAGCTCCTGATTACTGCTATTCTGTAGTTTACCAGTTTTGGGTGTGATCTACAATATGATCTGTTCTAATTCTTCTTCCAAAAATGACAGTGTTCAACATCTTTACACTTCTTATCCAAATCTTTGTAGACATTGCTAGTGGATGTCTGCATTATATGGTGCATCACAAAGCAGCTATCAAAAGGTTCATTTTTAAAGTAGCAGTGAGTGGTACTGGAAGAAAAAATGTTCCTATTAAGTTCCTTTTATAATCAAACAGTATGGATAACTATGATGTTGTACTGAACTCTATGCTTTCATTATATTCACTTGTGTTGCAAAATGTTCAGCCTTTAAGGCTTTAAGAAAATGTGTTTATGCAAGTCAGAGCTACAAAAACCTAACTGGTTTACTCCAGGTTTCTTTTGAGCATCTGTCTGTGTAAATGTGGCTAGATAATAGTTTTTTCCTACCAAGCAAAAATTGTTACTTTAATGGCTATTTTTTAAAAAATAGATCTTCAGGGTAAAGCTATTTCATAACCGTAATCTTTTTAGTCAAATGCTGATAGTGTATTTAAAATCAAAACCATGTATTTTGCAACATACAGGAAGCTATCATAATTTTGGTAGGTAAAATAGTATTTAGCTTATGCATACAGCTCTTGAAATCCATGCATTTATACATTTTCCTTTCTATTAAAACTGAGATGTCTGCGGCACACAGAAGGATGGCTTATTCCAGGTGGCCCATAAATACAGTGCCACAACTGAGAGACTCAGTGTGTTAGTGCATCTGTGATTTGAGTAGCAGAAATTTATCAGAAAAGGAAATCTGAAAAAATATAATTTTTTTATAAAGCTTATTGCTTCATTTTCCAGAACAATGAGCTTTATGATGCTCCCATGAAAGTCAAGGCACAGGGACAACTAGGGAAACCTTGATATCAGAGAGGACGGATGACAGGGCTTCTCACAGTAAAGAGCTGCAAAAATTTGTAGTGTGTTTTTTGAAGAAAAGTAGCAGAAAAACTATATAAGGACAGATCTTGCCTTAAAAGAAAATAACATACCCCACAAAAAAAAAAAAACCCCAACAAAAAACACCCAACCCAAAATATCCCAAAGCAAGCAAAAAAACCTCACAAGGCAGAAGGACCTGGGTTTTGCAAAGAAATCTTGGCCATATCAACAAGACAAGAAAAATGCTCTAAACCTTAGGAAGGACTTCAAAAATAACAAAAATGATCCTACAAGCATGTGGTATTTTTTTCTGATCATACAAACAATTTCTGTGTAATGCTAGTTTTCATTTTTTGGCAGCTACTGTTCACGAGGTTCAAGCAAGCAAGTACGGGTTTAAGAACAGCAATAAAAGAAGTGAGAAGAATATCAGTTTCCTAGATCAGGAGGAAGCAGATCTCAGTTTGATCAATTACTGTGTTAATTTCCCTGCATCAACAAGACTCAGCTTTTCACCACTGGAGAGGAACATGGTGTAAAACCGATGAAGGCAGTGCTGGATTATGGTTGCCATTACAGAATGGTGACTTGAGGGTTAGGTTTGAGGTTTTTCTTTTTCTTTGTTTTGGTTTAGTATTGCAAAGCAGGGAATTATTGGATTAGTGTTTCCTATTTTATTGATGTCAAGATGTTCTTTCTGTTCCAACAAGCTTTTATGTTTTAAGAAACCAGCAGGTCTGAAGGCTCTATTCCTTGAAGAAATTATGCTGAGGTTTTCCTCTACTGCCACTGATAGCAGTGGTTTAAAATATAGAAAAGCAAAAAGTCCTTTGACCAAATCAATACTTAGATAAGAGATATTTATGCACCTCTTCATTCAATTTACACAGGACCAGATTTATCTTCCCTGAGAAACCAATCCTATGGTTAGAGGAAGAAGGCCTACAAGCATACGGTGTGAAATATGTTAGAGACTCAGGATTTAACTTCATGTGTCAAAAATGTGTCAGTATAACTACAGGTCAGTTCTACAGAAAGTTGCATTGTAATTAATTTTTTTTAAAAAGTCAGGCCTACCTCAGTCCAAAGATTGATGATGATCATGATGTTTGAAAGATAAACCAGAAATGCTAAGCGTAATCTGTGCTCTAACTTAAATCCTACCCACTGCAACAGAAGGGAAAAGAGAAGGCTTTGCAGAAAAAGGGAGATGTTGCCTCACTATTTAGAAACAGATGTTTGGGTTGGTTTGTTGTAATTTTGTTAGACTGTCACAGTGTTGATTTTTTACCTATAAAGATCTGGAGGAAAAGTTAAGTCCTGCTAATGGGAACACAAATATAATCTGATAGCTAATGCAGTCACATTACCTGGAAATTGTTTCTCAAGCCATCTAATCAGAAGCTAATTTACACAAAAAAAGCAGTGATATACTGGGTCTGTGAATAGAGAAGAGCAAGGTCCTCCTTATCACTTCCTGCAGACTGTACTGGAGATAGGCTTATCTAAGGGTCTTGCAGGTGGAATCAGATTTGACTGTGGCTTTCACAAAACAGACTTTTTCCTCCGCTTCCACTTATAGAGCCGTTCTTAAAAAAATGAGACTAAAACAAACAGGGGCAGATTACTGACAAAAAATTTGTAAAGGAAAAAAATGTGTTGATTAATCTCAGTGATGTCCTTTTCCTTTTTATCTGCAGTGATGTTAACAATTGCAGTACTATTTTTCTACTGATGTGATGTACAGGGAAAAGCTAGTCTCCATAAAGCTGAGGCTTGACCCTTTGAGTTGCTGAATGTCCAAAACTCCATTGACAGTACTGAGAACGTTTCTGTCTAATCAACTTCAGTCATATGGAGGTCTCAGTAACTGCTGTGAATAACATTTTGTCTAACACTGATTTCAGCCAGGAGATTGCCTAAATTTACTCAACTTTTCCTTTTACTGAGGACTGTGCAGCAACCCCCCAGATCACTTTGTCTTAAAATGCTCTTTGAATGTAGATTATAGACCATGGGATTGTGAAACATAGAGAAAGACATAGGCCAAAGACAAACGGTTTGGGAACATTATTGGATTTTTTTTTAATTTATATATTTTTTTAAAATATGTATTTATTTAGTATTCCAGTATTCATCTGTACACACTGGAAGTTTAGGATTTGTTTTAGACTTCTTTTAAAATTTCATTTACTTTTACCTTTTTTCTTCTGTCGTTTTACAAAATACTTCCCTCTAGAACAGACTTTCTGCATCAAAGTGCTGAACTAGTTTCTCCACTAAATGCATAGAAACTATTAAATCCAGACTTCCTTACAGTATCTTAAAAATATCATGAAATAGCCATCTTCACAATATCTCCAGCTTTTGTCCAATTTGTTATGATTAAAATAGTGAACTCATCTGCATGAGAATCTTGGTGGATTTTTGCTTGTTATTTCAGCTAAGTTCTACACTCTGTGCTGACATAGGAACAGGTTGTTAGTACTGTAGTTGTAAGTATGCAGTCAAAAAAATAATTCCCCTTTATCTGTTTGATATCCCCACACAGACACTTAAAAGGTTAACACTCAGAGATTAATTGTTTAATACTTTGTGCGTGTCAATTTGACTAGATCATGGCAGGTGGAGTCATTTAGAAAAGTACTTGGTGAAAGCAATTTTTCAAACTTGCCACCGATCTCTGCAGGGTGAGATGTTTTCCAACTTAGATTGTAACATAACTAATTTGGAAACAATATGGGGTTTTTTTTGTTATCACCACAGCTAAAATAATAATAATAAAAAAGATAAACCTGTGCAATTAATTCACAGATAATCTACACAAAAGTAGAAATCACATCAATTGTAGCTGTTTTTTCTTCTCCCTTCCCTCTTCTCTCTCAGTTCCAAATCCCTCTTATCCATTATTCAGCCTAAATATCTACCTACCAAATCTTAGGGTAGTACTCCCAGTTCAGGTGATGGTTCTTTGCAGCTTTCCACTCAGTTTCTCTCTTCGGTTGTTATCTCACAGATTCACAAGCATTTAAAAAATAATAGCTGGTGAAATTCCTCTGAAATTCCCCAAGAATATTTAATAGAAATCATAGATACTTGACAACTAAAAACCCTCAGGCTGTTCCTTGTGCTGCTAGTGAAATCAGTATTTACTCAATACATACAAAATATAAGTAGTATGTTTGCTACATTTTTTTTAACGACAACGGAAGATGCTTTAAATTCTTTGGTTTGTTTCACACTCTTTCTGTTGGGTATTTCCAATGGGGATCGCATGCCTGCTTAGAGAATTATGTTGTACATGTAAAAACCAGCCCGATTTATTTCCAGAAAAGGTTCTGGAAAAATCAGATATAACAGGTAACTTTTGTTATAATAAGGAAAAGGTGGTTTCATACAGAAGCCTGGACCTGATAAGAATGTTACGTGCTGGTAGCTGAGCAGTTCTTGGGCATTCATGTATGTGGTACTGAAGGTGAAACAAATACTTGTGTTGAAGTAAACTTAATTCAATGACACAGTTAGGCATTCTCTGGGTTTTTTTTGAGACAATAGATGAAGAAAATGTTTTTTAATATGCAAACTAAAAGTATTTTTCCTGTATTTCAGCGATGTTTTTTGTGTACCTGAAGGGTTACAGGTTAAATTAAATACAGGTTAAATTAAATAAAAATTACAGAGTTAATCTGTTATCTTTTATTTGGGAAATCTAATTATGATTAATGAAAACTAAATGTCAAGACATACCTCCTGAAGAGGTATGACTGAACCCTCCATCAGCTGGCTACCAGAAGGCATGATGAGGTTTTGACATACCCGAATCATAATTAGTTGTAGTTCATGGAATTAAATCTGGATTTTCTACAGCTTTTGGTGTGCAGAACTCCATTTTAATGAACTGTTGGTAGTCCTTTGGAGTACCTCTGGAAAGTACGTATCACTGTGTTTACCTTCTGTCAAAACAAACTTCTCACTGGCTATATAGGTGTAATGGCACAACAATGCTTTGTGAGACTGTAAAGTGTGTGGTGTATTTGTCTTTGAGCCATTGCAGTTCATGCATATCATTGATAACACCACAGTTCTATGGGAATGTGAAATCACATATTAAGTGATGAAGTATTGGGCAATTCAGTGTACACTTAAGTAGACTTTAGACTGAGTTTATGTTTAGAATTTACAGCCAGTTACTGAGTAATTAAAAACTTTGCCTTCAAATGAAGCCTGCGTCTGGAAGTAGTTTCTGTTTTTTCTGGTTTCAGTTCAGGCACCTTTAACAAACAGGAAATTTTCTTTCCAGTTGATGTAAATTAGGGCAGAGTAACACCCATCTGTCATCTGTGGTGGTTTAACCAAAGTATGTTTTAGAGAGCAATACAGAGAAACCTTAATCATTGTATTACATGGCATCACAGTGGTGGTGTGTATGGTGACACGTTAACCAAGTTGTATTTGGTTCCACTTTGCTGCAGAGCAGGGATTTCAGGGATCTCTTTCTAGTAAGGAAAAAATAATATATAGTGTGCTGTTACTGTCATTATTTGGGACCCCGCTACAGGCAAAGTGGCCTTTGATTGGAGGATTCAGAAAAACAGGAATGATTTCGTGAAGTTTTCCAGTGATCTAAATGACATGAGTTAAGAAGAGTGGCAGACTGCAGAAGAATGAATCTTTAACTTTAGTTTTTCCATTGAAGCTGTTTTTCTCTATTAAATCTGACTCAAAATATATGAGATTAAACTCAACAGATGAAAGATGCTGTTGGGTTACTTAGTCTTTTGTCTCAAAATGGAAATTATTTTCAGAGCTGTGATGGAATCTTTTGCCAAAATAATTACAAAATTTTGAGAAAATGTCAGTGCCTTGTCTTAACACTTTACCATTTCATTAAGGTTTGTGTTTCATTTATGTCCGTCATCCACTTTGTCAGAATTATAAATATTTACACCACAGCCCCCACCCTGCTTCTGTAATTGCTGATAGGGAAGGAGTGATAATACCTAAACTGAATGTCAGAGATGCAGATTCAGGTCCCCATTTGCCCAATTTGAAGCAACAAGTAAACTTGGGAGGTCTGTCTCTGGTTGAGACAATATATTTAACCTTAATACCATTATATTAATAACTCATCTTCTGGATTTAAATTTTCATGAAACCTTTCCCATTGGTGCCCTGACTTCACTAAAGCTTGTTAAAATTTTTCAACACAACTTTTTCCCTTGCAGAAAACACTGATTTGATTTTCCAATAACAAAACCAGCCTACAGCAAAATTTCAAATTACCCTTCCCAATATCTTTAACTTGCTGAAACACTTTAAACTTTTTTTTCAGTTTAAAACGTTAATTTTTTTTCTGAATAAAATAATATGAAGTGTTTAGCACCTCTCACAGTAAATTCCTTGTGTAGGATTGTCTTGGATAGCTCTTCATAAGCACTGTGATTCTGCACTGCAGTTAATTGGACCTTTATGTAATGTCTGGGTGTTTTTCACTGCATTTTTTTTTACCTCAGTGCAATAATTCTACTGATACTTATTAAAAACAGAGCTTTTATGAGATACATAGGAAAATTAAGATGTTTTGGGACATAGATCAAAGGAATGCCACTAGCTTCTACCCAAGAAGGTTACAGAAGTTTTTACTTTTTCTAGAAAAGTGGTAACCAAATTACTGGATAAGACAACTCAGATGACAAGATGTTGAATAGCCGCTCTCCTGTCATAAAGGCTGCTTGCACTGTGCAGGGATGGCTTTATACTGCTCATCCAACTGTCTTTTGCTCGTCTGGATCTCGCCACAGCCATCATTCCCAAGGCAGTTAAAAACATATTTAGAGGATTGCTAAGGTGCCAAATAAGCCTTACAGTTAGTGCTGCTAAATATTCCCCCACGAATAAAAAAAAAAGTTATTTCCTTTTTTTCATGTTTTGGCTTTGGTTTTCACATTTAAAAAGGCAAACCTGGTTATGAAATGTGAGATATCCTTGTTCATCCAGTCTTGTGAAAAAGCTGCATTTACATTAGCTTTTGAATAAACTCAGTGTCTGCAGGTTCCTGTGAGAACACTCTGTGCTGCACTGCTGTGTAAGGAGATACTCTCAGAGCTCAGAATCTGACGGGAAATATGAAACAGTGGCAATACTAACATTTTCTCACAAGATTTTCTGCCAAGTTCTGCAAACTTGGAAAACTTGGAGAAACAACAGATTATTTTTTAATTTATTTTTTTTAATATTTATTCCAAACATCCCTCAACCCATGATCTGTTTAAGGTACTCCCATCGCCAATCTAAGCTCTTGGTGGTTAGCACATACACAGAGTCATCTAGTTTTCCTAACCAGAAGTCCCACCACGTAAAAAGATGGCAAACTCTGTCAGCCAAGCTGAAAGGTCACCTTTTTTCAATCAATATCAGTCCTGCAGTGTAAACAAAAACACTTAGTGCGTGAAATCTAGAATAGGACTCCTTGATACTGCTCCCAGTCATTGTGTGGGGGCAGACAGGTCAGTGGGGAATGGCTTGCATAGAACAGCCAGCAGGACTGATCTGTGAAGAATAGCTGACTTGGTGTAAATTTAGGTGTATTTGGTTATTTATGCAAGTACTGTTCTTGGACTGTTGCCGTGTGAGAGCGCAGAGACACAGGAAGGGTGGCTGGCGTGGTTGTGTTTTAGCCTGTTACAGAGGGATGTGCTGCAGCGTGCGTGTTGGAGCCCTTGCTATTTGGAAGCATGCTGCGAGGATGATGAAGCTGGTGCCTGGGTGCCTCGTAGCTGTTGCCTGCATGTACTATACAGCTCCTTCAGGTGTTGTCCCTGAACTAGGAGGATCTGGGCAATAACTTTCTGGTTATGCAATATTTTTGAGGCATTTCACAGCTGAATATTTGGATCTTTTACATTGTCGTGCTGACTTTCAAGTTATGCTCCCACCCATGTGCTTGGACCCCTGGCAAAAGCATCTTCCTGTAAGATTTTTCTCCCCATCCTGCAGCATTTAATGCACCGAGCAGAACAAAATCTGTCACATGGTGAATAAGCTATTTAAGAATGAAAAGAAAACAAACTCTCCAAGTGCATAACCTTAAAGAAATTTTAATTAATGTCAGCAGGGAAATCTCTGTGGGGAAAAAATGGAACTGTGTTTGCTCTGGTTTCACAAAGCCTTTCTGCCTCTCCCCTCCCCAGCTGGTTTCCTCCACAGATAAAAACCGCAGTCTCCAAATGCAGAGAGATAAATATTGGCAGCTCTCAGGTTTGCTTTTCATCCCATGCCTGATGGGAAAATGCCAGTCAGTTTTTAAGCTTTTCCAAGTGAGCCTTTAGGGGCTTATTCACCAGACTTTGAATTTCTGGTAAACTGTTCCCTGCAGCTTTGGTCGTGAGATACAAAATTCATTTCTATCCCATTTTCAGTTTCTGATTTGCTGCCTAAATTTATTATGAGTCGATTCTTAGAGGGCTGTTTTTTTTTGTTTTGGGGGTTGGTTTTGTTTGAGTTTTTTTAACTCTCCTGAGCTTTACTCCCATTATTGTAGGCAGTGTTTTTAAGGCATATCCTCCAACCTGGTTTTAGTTAGTGACAAACCTTATCTTTCTGCTTCCATAAAAATATCCAGGAAGGTTTCTAAAATGTTTGCTAATCAGAGGTGATTCTTGCTGTATTTGATGGACCATGCAATTTTATATCAGTGAATCACCATTCCTGCCAGGCCAAAAGGTTCATTACTTATTGCTAGTATGACTACAAAACAGCATAGGTGGAAGGATAGAGTACGAATAAACCCCAGAAAGACTCAGAGGAAATTTCAGCCAATGTTGTGTTTATAGCCAAAAATTTAGGTAATCTAAGTGGAGTGGTGGTTTTCAAGAGAGCTGTATAAGCATATTATTACTAAAGTAGGGCAGTTCCTGAAAGAAGAGCTGTTTTCATGATAGGGGAAGTTAAAATATTTAATAATAAGAAAAATAAGAAAAAAAGTAAGGAAATTAAGTTCTATCAACTTGATTTCACTGCACTACACATACCACATTTAGATAAGCCTATGGTAGGAACCATGCTGCATTTTCAACTAATTAACATCCCCCACACCATTTATTTATTTATTTATTCATTTATTCATTCATTTATTTATTCATTCATTCATTTATTTATTTATTTATTTATTTAGGGAAGCCTTTTGCTTCTGTCACCTTTTATCAGTTTTGGGTTTTTCTATCCATGTAATTCAGTGGGATAAAGTGCAGACAAGCAAATAAGTGACTGGAGTGAGTTGATACCTGATAGTTGGTTATGTATTTGGAATCTGAGTTAAATTAACTCTGTTTTACTAATGTCTGATCTGGTGTGGTTGGTTCTACTTTAGCTAAGAGGACTCACAGAGATCATTGCTGTTCACAGGTGTACGCTTGGTGACTGGGGGTAACTTGTTCCTGTCAGAGCTCTGAGTTATATGGGCTGCTGCTTTACCAGAGAAAAAAGATAACAGTGATTTTTAAATACTGATGTAATTCCAAGTGCTTTATAGTCTTCCTCAAGACTCTCTGTTGTTTTCTTTAATTGTAAAAACTGTTTTGTAGTCAGACATGACAAGAGTTGGATTTTTTCAACTCTTATAACTTATCTCCTTATTCTTATGTGAAGGGACTTATTCTTTACTAGTCTTGCAGAAACTATTAGGTAAGAAAGACAGATCTGTCTGTTTTGAAGGGGGATTATTTTTTTCATTTAAGATTCTGATTATACATAATATTGTTTACGTAGTACTGTGAAATACTCCTCTAAAGTAACAGAAAAAAAAATGAAGAATATTTATTCTCATGTTAGAATGAAGAAACCTCCTTAACATAGGCAAAGTTTTTTCAATTGTATATCACAGTCCTGTGGACTATTAGAAAGCTGGTGCTTTAAACAGGGCTAATGCTGTGTATTGGATGGGAAACAAGTGGATATGAACATACAGCAAGATCAGCACACAGAACTGCAGCCCAGTTTGCTCCTAATTTCTCCCTTTTCACTCTTTCCCTTTTCCCCCTTTTTGTTCTTAATTTTTCCATTTCCCTTTTATTTTAATAGGTGTTTTCAGCAGGTGACAGACTTGCAGCTAACTCCTAAACCTGTGCATGGTGAAAAGCCATTAATCTAATCCCTTTCTTCTTCATAATACCAGATCATAAGTACCCTGCTCCTGTTAGTCAACAAAACCCAAGTGAATGATGGTATCAAGCAGATGCAGGAACAAAACTGCATCTTTACTTACAGGTGACTCTCCTTCAAGGAATGACCTCCTAGCCCGATGGGCTAGGAGGCTCCTCCGCATGCTGCTTAGGTCCAGCTCCCTTATATTAGATTGACCTAAAGCCATTGATCCAGTGCACTAGTGTGTACTATATGGTACTTCTGATTTCATTATCATCACAATTTTATTTAAATTTAATTTAAGTTATTTAAATTTAAATCTTTAAATTCCAGATGTTTAAAATGAGAGGGTTGTAGGGCTGCTGGAGTCCTGATTTTGTCACCTGAAATTGAAGGTATACATTTTATGCCGCAGGGTGCAAGATTATGTAAAGTGTGCAAGGCTTAAAGGATGCACCTGGAGGACTGTACGGGTTAGAAAAAAGGAAAAGCTGGCCTGGTCTAGCCCATGCTTAAGGGAACTGGTACTATTCTTGTGAAGTGGTGGGAATTTTTGTGAGCTTGCAGCTATTAGAGGAAATACATTTCTGAGCTTAGTGACTAAGTTGGAATTTTGCTATTCCTCACGGGGGGTATTTTAGCCATTGTTACAAGGCTGTGTGGCTATTTAAAATGAACTATTCTGCAGGAACCTGAGTATTTTCACTTTTGAAAATCTCAACGTTTTTTTGGCATTAAAAATGATATAAGGATGAGGTGCGTTACAGATAACCTTGCAACACTGTACCAGAAGAAAACAGAGACACTGGCATCATAGCGGTGAATTCTGCACGTCACGGTTTCACAGTTTTGTGGTATTGTTAATGTCAACAGGCATTGATGTGGTGCTACAGAGGTCAGAATATATATCAATAGGTGCTATATAATTTCCTAAGACAGATAACATATTATCACATTTTTTAAAGAAATTATATTTTCCCTTATAACTGTGCTTTTCCGCTTTGATCAGAGGGAGATTCAAATTGCTTGAGAACACTGTAATCTCATTGCTGCACTAGTTTGGCTTGAAAACATGTTTTGTATCTTCTGCACACTTAAAGACATCATCGTAAAATGGCTGGCTATACTTTAGCGGGGCTAAAAGATGAATTTTGTCATTGGATGGTTAACTCCATCTAAGAAGAAAAGATGTGCTCTCTGAAATAATTGCATGTGAACAATCATGGATTAACTGAATTTAATCTGATAAAGACAACTCAATACCTAATTAGTCTCTTGTCTTTGTTGCATGTTTTGAAGCTTGAGGTTCATCATTAATGGAAGTAATTAAGCGAACAAGTATTTTATCACCAACAGCATTCTGAGAGAAGGGGACAAGTTGGCAGTGAAGGGATAGGACAAAGGCATGGGTGGATCAATAACATGCAGGTCTGCCTTTCCTAATGACAACTATTGTGCTTCCAATTCTAATTGCTTTGATAGTGCCCAGGGAATCTCTGTTGAAGTGTGCAGAGATAAATTGAGATGAAGGATTTACACAATAATCTTGTAAAGGTGACCGCTGTACTTTGAATTGCCACTTTTTTGTTGCTTAGAGGACTTATTAATCAGTTATGTAACTTATTAGAGCTTGTGCAAAGGACAGATTGAATAGGGTCTGCTTAGCAACTAATACTACTGTTATGATTTTCTCTTGACAGCCAAGGTTAAGTTGCAAATTTGTACTGCAACTCATTACTATTTGCAAAGGATTAGCCTTTATATTGTCATTCTTGCTTCATTATACTAAAAGGTCATTTGCCAATTGTCCATGTTACAAAATGAAGAGAATCTACACCTTAAAAAAACCCAAACCAATCAATTCTCAAGAAAATATGCTGATAAAGGCAAAACATTTGCCAAAGGCTCATAGTAAGATACTGTACTTACCTCTGTTGCATTTGCTAGTCAAAACACTTAGTAGATAGGATGAAAATAAGCAAAGGTATTTTGATATATATTACATTTTGAACATGGAACAGCTATAAGAAATTCTAAATTTCAGAGACCTGAAAATAAAAGAGGATTCTCTTGGGCAGATCCGTATGACAAGACTAAAATTCAATATTTAGCGTCCACTGAGCTTGGATCATGCAGAAATACCGGGAAATTGACAGTATATTAGATGAAGGAATACAAAAACTGTGTTTAGTTATGCAGAAACTTACTACATAGAAACACAAATAACTCCTAAATAGCACCTAGTAACTTATGCCCTAACAAAAGAATTAATTTGCATTGGTGGGATGATGAAAATAAATGGAGCTGCACACTGTTGCCTTACTGTTAATGTATGCAGTGAAAGTGTGTGATAGCTTCTCATGAAGGTTTGATTATAAACCCCATGTAGGAACTGTGAAGAGAAGGGAACACTTCAGAAAAAATCCTGGTCCTCTTTTAGATACCTGTTAGCATCAAAAGGTACTTGTGGAAAGGGGTTGCTTTTAGTCTAACAATTTATATTTGAAGCTGTGACTTCTACCAAATCTGTTTAGAGAGGAGAATAGAAAAGCAAAAAGAATAAAGATTAGTTCCATGGGGCAGGAGCTGTGAAGCTCAACTCAAGAGAGGAAATAATGAGAACAGGGGATACTTTGAGAATCCAGACATAATCGGGATATAATTTGCAATTGGGAGATAAACATTTGAGTCATTCCCAGCAAGCTGGAAACTCCCTGTGGTAGCTTGACTCAGAAATGAAGGCATTTGTATTTCCATGGCAATATGCTCCTCCACAATTTTTATTCATATCCTGCAGCAATTCACAACGTTCCTCAGAAAGGCAGGGGCTGTGGCAAAGAACAGGTAGTTTGTCAGCACCGTTACTAATGTCTGCAAAAACAGAAGCATTTGGTGTCAAAGAGACTTTTTTTTCCTTTTTTTGGGTACAGGTGCTTGATCACGTTGTCAGGAAGGCCTTGGCTTGGAAGCAAAGTGACCTTTCATATATTAGCTATAATGGCATTTTTTAAAAAAGCTGATGGAAGAGTTAGGAAGGGCATGTAAATAATTGGCAAGTAGAGAAGAACACATGATTGTCAAGATCATCTGTTAGAGCTGTTTTGGACCATGAATAAGTGGCATATCAGAGGATGGCATAGTATGGAATGAAAAGAAATAAAGCAAGAAAAGGAAAACATTAGCTTACAGCTGACTGAAAAATAAAGATGTTGCAGCCATGTGATTGTTATAGCTCATTGATCCTTAAACTATTTTTGACACTCCAGTGGCATATTGATTCAAAACATTGTTATGTGGAAAAGATGTATAGATTTACAGAATTGTTGGTAAATTGTTAACTAAAATAATTATCATGGGTTCATGGGATTTTGAGGGCTTCTAGCTACGTTGCTATGTTGTAAAATGAGATTATTTTACCAGAAAATTCTTGTTAAAACTTCTAGTTGGTATTGCCAAAATGTCTGGTCTGTCAGAGCAATTAGATGCCTGTGTAACGGTACCAGTAACTGATCATTGAGCTGAACTGTAGTTATCCTACATGTCAAAACACCTGACATGCCTGTGCTCTCTGGGGGAAAAGGGGACTGAAGCAAAGACACACAAAGAGGTTTTGGACCATTCCAGTAGGTGTACTGTTGTATGTACTGTCTCAGAAACAGATAGTATTCTCTCATCCTTCTTGCACTAATGATGTAGCAGAGAAACCAGATGTGCCTTTCTTTACCTCCCCTTTACCACCCGTTTAGCACACTGCTCATCACTAGGTGAAAAACATGAGTGTGTGTGTTTCTTGTTCTGAAAAGTTTTGGTGTTTCTGATAGCAAAGGATGGTAGCGGGGAGTCTGTAACATCTTGTGAACCATGAAGAATGAAAGTGAGGAGCAGAAATAGTTTTAGCTCATGGATGTCCCCGCAGTGTGGGGTTTGCAAAGGAAGGGAAACAAGGCACCAGCACGGCTCTGCAGAATACTCTGCAGGGAGGAATAAGGGTCCCTAAGCTTCATGTTTCGATTCTGTGAAGTTACTCTGACAAATCTAGCCCAGATTGTCTCAAATGGTCTCTTCAGAAAACATTATACAGTTAACATAAGGGACTTTTTTAAAGGTCCCAGCTGTTCTTTACAGATGGAAGTGTGGCTGGGCTCTGGGTGACACTGTCTGCGCCGGCTGTTGGCTGCCTTCAGAAAGGCTTCTGCAGTTCCTTACTGCGACCTCCCTATAATCTCTTCAGTGCTTCAAGTAAAAGATAAATAGGGAATTTATAGTAATTCTAGTGACAAGAAACCCATTCATGCTAACTGTAGTTATGACTACTAACATTTATGGCCCGTGCCTGGTCTGGAGAAAGTTAGCCTGCATTTAGTTAGAGCTGCATGGTTCAGTGGCAGTAAATTGGGTGTTATAAAGGTAAAATATGAAACACATATTTCTTAGTACACCAGTTGCCAAGTGAAGACTAGATACATATAAAATATATATTTACACGATTATATACATATAAAATCTATAGATTTTTTAATAACGCTTCATTTATAGTTGTCCATAAACATGGCCTTTTTATGTAGCTGTTAGTAAATTGTATTTTGAACCTGCACGTAGAAAAGGTCTTGTACTTGCTGTGTCTCTAGATTTCAGAAACTAAAAATCAGAACTTTCCATTATAAAGTCTAACATACCCTAAAATAAGGCTGACAGTATCAAGGTTTTTATGTGAAGGCTTTCAGCAGTAACAACTAGAAAGAATCAGGTTCAGCAGCAAGCAGAAGGGAATTCAGTCTGACAATTAGGTATCTGATGGTTTCATCACTAATGCAGGAAAAAGGAGGTGATTCTGTTAATGACATAATAAGAACATGTGACCTTGGTAGTTTAGAATGTTTGTAAATCTGATAATAGCTTGAATGTCCTCATAAAATATTACTAGAGGCAGTCTAGTCTTTTTTCCATGTACTTGTTAAAATTAACTTTGTTAAATAGTTGACAACATTGTAACTTTAACAATATCATAATAAAAGAATGTGAATGCAGACTTAACCATCAGCATAAGATAGTGAAACTGGTATCAGTTAGAAAGGTTGTACGATTTGGATACGTTAGGGAAGATCATGATGAAATGGAAGAGAGAGAGGAGGGAGCAGCTGATTCTCTAGGATGTTTCATGCATGTTAGAAAAGGTTTCTTCATACCCTTTCTGACTCCATTTTTGTAGTCTTGCACATGTTTGAATGTGTGGTTCTTAACCTGTATGCAGTCTGTGGAAAAGTTGAAAATCATACATTTAAATCCAGGAATCTTTGAAAAATAGCTGCAAGTAGCTACCAAATACACCTTGTTAAAACGCTTTAGTATTATGTCGAAGGATGTTATATTTTCTTTAATGTCTGTGAAAGAGGATATAAATTTGACCTTTTGTAAACACTTTCCCACCACTCCAAACTAATGAGTATTTGATATGCAAATTCTTATTACAGAATGAACTGTGGTTGATTTTCTTATAAAACCTTGCAACATGCTGAGAAAATCTTTGCCTTTTTTAGTTCCCAGAATAGGTTATATCAATGCAATACCTTGTTATATTTTGTCTGCCAGTTGGACCTCTTAATTTAATTGCAGTACAGCAGAATACTATCAGGGAAAACAATACAAATAAAATGAGCAACAGGTTTCTTCGATAACAGGAACAAATCCATTCCATTTCTGTTTTAGCATCCAATTAACTTCTGTAATTTTTATAACTAACTAACATCACTCTAAATCCACTACTGGGGCTGAAAGTGTGAAGATGCAGTAATTTAATGGCTTGCAATGCTCCATGTCTATAATTTATTTTGTTTAAAAGTTTATTTGACTTTTATATAAAAGGAGCAAAAAAGTACAGGTGTGCATTTACAATGGCAGCAATATGATGCACTGTATCTCTTAGTTAACCTCACTTTTGCCTCTGTTTGCAGTCTTATAAAATGGTGATAACATTTCTTCTATAAAACCTACTGTGAGAATGCAGATGTTGAGTTCTCAAAAATATACGCCTAAAATTACTGAAGTAGCTTAGAAGTAGCTTAGCACACAAGAAAATATGGATTATTGCAAAAAAATTGTAAATGCAATTGTGATATTTTGTAATATGATAATTTTGTCATATAATAATAGTAAGTACAATATATAAGGCTACAGTTTGATATATTCTCACTACATAAAGATAAAATAATATAAATAAAACAAAAAAAATATATAAGAAATTAGAGGTTTGGTATTTTGTTCTGTCTGCACTGTCACAGAGATTGGATATAATATAGAACTCGTAAGAAGAACTGAGTCTCAAATTTATAACGTCTTTTTAATGCACATACCTGTGGTAAATTTTATGTGGGTGGATTTTGTAGCATTTCTGCTGAAATAAGTTTCCTGTGATGTTTATTAAACAAAAGATAATAGCAACAGTATTTTAAAACAATTAGTAGAATTATTTTAATGGTTGCCCCAGAAGGGTACCTATGTTTTCAGACTGAAGAATATGTTTGCATTTGATAAAGACTGGTCACTAAAACAGACCGAAACATGTTTACTTGAATGTAATTTTTTGTATCAAAAAGGGCAGGTTAGAAAATCCAGCCCATCTAAAGGATGCTGGAAAGGAAAAAAGGCTCTCTTAAAGCCCTTTGGCTTCAGTAGGCTTTGGATTAACCCTGTGGGGTAAGCGCAAAGGAAAGGTGCATGCTGAGACAGCTCACAATGAATTAGGTAGCTGAAGACCATCAGACATCTGGATACTGACGTGTTATGGTGCTTAGCAAGAGAAGACACCTCTTTGAAATGAACTTACGTGACCTGAGAAATTTATTTATGAGAAGAACAAATGAATGTGAAGAATGAGGTCATTCTGATGCTGTCAGGGAAGCTAGAGCAGCTGTGAACCTGAAAGTAATGATGAACATAACTCATAAGGTTTTGTACAGATAAGCATTCAACTGACTAGAAAGCAATAAGAGCAGAAGTGCACTGAGATTTAATGGAACCTATTTCAAAGTTCAGAAATGCATTCAGGTTGTGCTGGAGCTGTTAAAAGCTCAAGACTGGTTAACATGAAAGAGTTGTTTCATCCTTCCCTATAAAGAAGGCATCTGATTTTGAATGCAATGCTACCCTACAAACTTGGAGGACTTAACTATGTGTTTAGATCTAACAAAAATAAAGGGGAATAACATGTATGCTTAAGAGCTCTGTTGAATACAATATAGTGACTATAGTGCAGCAGGAGAGTATTGACAGTAAGTCGGTCAATATACTTGTAAGGGCCCATCCGTGCACAAATATTTCTACCCTGTGCAGTTTGTCACCGGGAATTTGTTAAGATTTGCTTCTGTTGAGTGTTGTGGTACAACTTACAGATTCTTTGTGCCCCAATCTGAACTCCTAATCATGCACTAGTTGGTTGAAACTGGGCATGGTAAATGCAAGAGTTAATTAGCTGAGACAAGCTTTAGTCTTAAGGAGACCTTGTGCTAATACAGATGACTAGGCTTTATCTGGAGGAAAGAACAGGCTGGTCACCATGTTCTATATACTCTAACAAGAGGAATTTGCAGTGAGCATTTGTGCTGTTGTCTTGGTTACTGTCATGCTTTTGCCACAAACCATAAAGCTAGCATGATCTCATCTGCATATGTGGATTCTGATCTGAAAAGCACAGAAGACCCTTCTTTATTACTGCAGTTTTAGATTATACTGTGAATCTTGCATAGCCAGGTTTCAGTGTTAACATTGAAAAGTTGATGCTCTGTCATTTTGTTCTCTTTAGGCAGATTTATGCCCTTTAGTAAATGATTAAATCAGACTTTTAGTTCAAAGGGAAATTAAATATTTTGGTATTTAGTTAATATTCTCATTAATAGATCTCCCTGTCTATTGAGGAAAATATAATTTTCTGTGCAGGCAAGTGTGTATAAGACAATTATTGGGTTTCTGTTATCAGGATAAGCTGAGCGGCCCATACCATAACTGCAGTTATCTTCTGCATGCTTATGTTGTTTGCCTTGTCCCTGAATCATAGCCACATAGTCCCTATGGTGGCAGCAGGGTGTTGACTTGAGAGGCCCAGAACCTCAGTGTGTGACTCTGATGAGCTGTTTCCATCTTTAGAAAACTGGCACTACAATACTCATTCATCCTTGACCATTCTTCTTTGCTCTAAGAAGCTTGTTGCCATAGTGGTAGATGTAATGCTTTTTTCTAATTAATATTACTGGTGTGTGTCTGGGTTGTTTTTTGCTGTTATTGTTGGTTTTGGTTGTTCACATACACACATACGCACACTTTCTGCTACAGAAGTAAAAGCGTTAATTCAGTCCTGAAGGAGACCTGCATGAATGTGACAATGATTGTAACATAATTGAAGGTGCTGAATGAACAGCAAACTCTTGTAGAAGTGTACTTTTGTCCTCTATACCTTTATTGATGAACTAATCAGATTGGTCAGGCTCCAAATTCCCAGAACAGGCAAAGGAACTTTGAAAAGAATTAAACGTTGCCTGTGAACTCAGAGGAATGCACACTGATTAAATCAAGGTAAGACAAAGGCTTCTGGACCGACATTTCATCTGCGCCCAATTATGTTAGGTACTTGGAACAAGAGGACCTCCCAGATCTTGCAAGGAAAACTTGAATATAGGTCCTATGAACTTCGTTTTTACCCTTTTCCTCTTGTCTTATGTTTCCTTGAACAAACAGCTTTCTGTTTTGAAGGGTCACTTCATATTTCAATAGAAATCAGTATGAGAGATCAACATCCAGTTACTGACTGAGATAACAGGTGATAATTGGATGGTTGTGACCTTGGGACTCCATTTATATATGGGGTCATGCATAGGCATATGATGGTTGCATTATTATTTTTGTGTGCGGAAGTGTCCAGAGTACCCTGAGAGAGATGATTTCTACTTGGCAGTTGTAAGTACTAAAAATTTCGTGGGGAACGATTCCTAGATCTCCCAGCTAATTTAATGGACTCAGGGTTCTCAACTATGCTTTAACGGGTCAAGCCGACTTGTACTTTATAAGTTTGTCCTTTTTCATAATAGAATATAATTATGCTCATCGATCTACTAATTAAGATGAACTTACTTTTTCTAGTGGGGCATTTCATCCCCAGAGGCATACTAGTTGCTCTACTGAAGAAAGCCTTCCGCTGCGTTAAAGATTTGTTCATTGTTTTTTCTGAAGATTCCTCTTCCTTTGAATTTGCTACATTATAATCCTTATGCAACGCATAGAGGTGAAATGAGCAGCAAATTCAAAAACAATAATTATGGTCATTTGTCCTTTGCTATGAATGTGTCCAAACACATAACCTAGAATGTCATTAAAAGCCTAGATTTAATGTTGATGCATAGTGAAGGATGTGCACAGTTAGCTAATTACGTTAAATGCAATTACTCTCTGTAGATTGCCTGTATGTTCCATGTTTTTAAAGAGAAAGAAAATGTTGTCTCTCTTTGTAAGTGCATCCCTTTTGATGATATCTATTGAGGGTGTTGAAGATAAAAATGTTCTGTAGTGAAGAAACTTTTAGTAATTTTGATCTTCAAGGAGATGTCCTGATAATCAATAAGGGTAATATTTTCTATACAGCATGGAGGGAAGATATGCCTTGACTTTTGTAAGAAGAAAAAAAAAAATGTTTGGCTAGTATATTGCCATCTTGTCAGCACTGTGTGCTGCTGTATGGACTCTTCCAGTTTAAAATATTTTTCTTTTAATTTGATGGTCATAAAAATGCTTGACTGAAAGTTGTATATAATCTATCTTCTGTGTTCCTAGAGCTAAGGGAGAAATATTAGAGAAGTATTTCCTTTGAATACACATTTAGAATTTTAAATGAGGTTGCTTTGGTAAAGGACATACCCCTTTGAGGTTGGTTTAGCACAAACGTTTGTGTAATGAAGCATAAATGTTTGTACTTGTGGCTGTAATTTTTTTTCAGCATTCTTACTGGCAATGGTACAGAAAAATTGGAAAAGTTGGAATGCAGTGAGTAAAAGATGAATGAAAATAAATGCACCTTCATGAATGTTATGGTGCACTGCAGTTAGGGAATATCTAAATATTAACTAGACCAGCAATATGTGTGTCTGGGGATGTGACCCATAGATACTTCTCTCTGCTAACGCACGTCCTAGTTTATATTTGTGTCTGTTGCTGTAACTTTCCTTAAATCTATTTTCCTAAAACCATTTATTAAATAAAATTAGCGTTTCTCTACATATTGGAGAATTTTAGGAGTGCGCTATACACTAGTCTGTGGATGGTATCCAGCTTTTAATCACCATGGCATGTGGCCTTACTGTGAGGTGGGTTAGACAACTTGGTAGTTACGAGCATCTGCAGCCGTGTGGTGTTCTTCATCGGTCAGCATTCCCAATATTGCTGTTTCTGGTGGAGTACTGGTTGGTGTAAGCACTGCTGGGAAATTACAGGGCTTGACATAGGTTGGGAAGCAGCTTAAAAACCAAGTGTGGCTTTACTTGGGGAAGTATCCAATTTAGACAAAACTGGGTAAGAGAAAGGATAGAGGTAAACAAACTGCAGTCTAACCAGGACACTGTCTGATCTGAGGCTCCTGACCTACACTTGTGAAAATGTTCAGGGACTCTGATAACCAGGAGACACCATATTATTGATTCATTATCCTCTCAAATTACAATCTCCTTGAATATGGGAAGTGGCTTTCTGCTTCTTACTTAATGCCAAGGCAATTTTACCCTAGCTATGTTAAAAGTGTGACAGGATGAAAGCGCACTGTGGTATAGTTGCAGGCAGAAGCAGGTAAATTAGGGAACTGTATAAAAGTATAAAACCCTTGTAGGTTGGCTTTTTTTGGGACAGCACGCATTGCTGGAAACATGATGCACAATTCATTTTGCTGAATTTAATTGTGATGAAATTCAAGTGTTACTGGTAGTTTTAAGAGTCCTGGATTCATGCAGCCTTTTCTGACATCATAAATAACACCTGTTGGTATTTTTTGGAACAGCAAATATGCAGGTGTGAAGCCTTGGGCATACAAAATCTATTGTAGGCCCTTTGGTTTTGGATTTAAAAATATAAATTTACTACTTCTCTGTAAATGTATCTTTTCTACTTATTTTTCCATGTACAATTAACAGTATGCAGATGCATTTTTAATGCAGTATTATATGAATGACCCCCCTGATAAACATAAAGGAAATAATTTCTTGTCAAATATATTGTGTTGGAACACACTGCCAGCATTGAAATGCAGAGCTCAACATGTATGAAAAAGATTTTTACTTATTTTCATAATACATTTGACAGCTATAAAATAGGAGATAATGCTTCCATGGAAAGTCATTAAAATAGCAGTAATGAAAAGCTGGCAGTGCTCTGGCATCAGGTTACTCTTCATTAGTCAATACTGGAACATTTGGAGAAAAGCTGGGTGTAACACCTCTCTGTCAAAGGACTACTTGTGCATCTTCATCTGTATGTTATGTTCTTTCCAATAGCAGTTTAGTGTCTGTGCAAAGACGCTGCCTTTATTATTAAGCATTGCCTAAGATAAAACCCTACCTGCTAACAAATCTGAAATATTCTGGGCTTTATAGATCAGTTCTATCACAAATCAAAATATTTTTTTAAAAAAAGTTCAGCAGAAGAATTTGTATTTTTCCTTTTTTGAGGGGAAATAAAAGAAGAGATTGTAGGGGGGGTGTGTTCTCTCCAAGGTCTTCTCTTGGGCTGGCCATGTACACTTTCTTTGTCCTTTGTCATTGCTTGTTCTGTCTGTTAGCTACAGCTGCTCACAGGGCCAGCACAAGGAGGTGGATGGCCACAACTCAGTTTTATCCTATCTCTGTTACACAAAGCAGCAAAATGAAAGCTGCAAATGAGAAGGTTCTCTATGGTGCAGTCATGTCTGCTGTTAGTTGAGTGCAAATTTTTTTCCTCTGACGCTCTTTGGGTGGACTTGTTTAATGATGCCATACCTCTTTTTGGCTGCCCACAAGGACAGTGGCAAAGCAAGCTGAATCAGGTCTTTAACTTGGTTTCCTACTTTTGAGCAACTTCATTTTTGGTGGAAAACAACAGCTATCAATTTTAATGATTTGCAAATAGAGCCGGCTGGATAATGTCAAAGATTGCCACAAGAAGTTACCCAGCAGCCAACAGAAAAAATAATAATTTTGAAACCAATACCTAAAAGCTTAGTTGTCAAATGCTATTCCCAGACTTAGGTGAATAATGAAACTGTATGAAAAATGGACTATTCTGAGGATAAATGAAATTTCTGTCATTAATTCAATAGATTTTGCTTGCAGACTAGAGGAATACGCAAATAAGTTTTTCACCTGGTTTTAGTTCATGGAAGACTCTTCCTCTTCCGTGGGCAGTGCTCTGAGAAACCGTGTGCATTGATGGGTTAGGTTTCAAAGTCTAAGTAATGCATTTGATAGAAAATTACCCTATATTGTAATGATATCAGTCAGGAACTTATAGATGAGAGCTGTGCCGGCTTTCACTGGGGTAGAGTTAATTTGTGCTGGAACAGGGCTGACAGCGCAGGGCTGTTTGGTTACTGCTGCGCAGAGCCTGCCCGGAGCCGAGGCCCTTTCTGCTCCTCTCACCGCCCCACCAGCGAGGGGCTGGGGGGCACCAGGAGCTGGGAGGGGACACGGCCGGGACAGCTGACCCCCGCTGACCCAGGGGATGTCCCATACCCTCTGGCCTCATGCTCAGCTACAAAATTAGGGGGAAGGCTGGGTGAGGGGCCACTGCTCAGGGACTGGCTGGGCATCAGTTGGTGGGCGGTGAGCAACTGTTTTCATTAGTATCACTTGTCTGTCTAGGGTTTTCCTTCTCTCTCTCTGTTTAATTACAATAATTATAAATTATATTCTATTCTATTTCAATTATTAAACCATTCCTGTCTCAACCGACAAGTTTTCTCACTTTGACCCTTTTGATTCTCTTCCCCCACATCCTGCTGGGGGGCTTGGAGTAAGCACGCGGCTGCGTGGTACTTCGCTGCCGACTGGGGTTAAGCCATGAGAAGAGCACAGATGGGAGTCATTAGAGAAACGTGGTCTGCCAGGCTTTCATGAAAAAAGATACCAATTGAGAAGTTGTTTGTAGAAACATAATTTGTACTTTTTAATAGGAAATTTTTGTATGATTCCATTTGCACCTTTTCATTATATTTTCTTCCAATTACTAATTTAAGATGGTGTCCTGTTCTAGAATGTACACTGGATGATTAAAAACAACGGGCAAGTAAATGCCACATATTTTTTTAAAATGAAAATGCACAGTTTATCACTAGTGAAAAACTAGCAGTGGGAGAAAAATCCTGCACAGCAAAAGAAAAACAGATCTTAGAACACAGATCATATTTATGAAATTTCCAAGCAATAGTAGGAAATAACCAAGGCATTACTACACACATGGTTTGCATTTTGAAAAAGTATAGTAGTACTTTATAGCAAATTGCTGTTATAAGATGTTAATGTTTGAAACCTGGAACAGATTGCTAATTCCAGCTTTGAATTTGCAACCTTCTGCAGTTAAGTTACTCATGTTATGTGTTTATGTTTGTTTCTTTGCCACAGAGCTTATAGATTTGTGTGTGTGAAGGATCCAATTACTTTGCACAACTGTGCAATACAGGGATGTTGGATGTCAGAAACATGTCCTGAGGAAAAGTTTTCCAGTGTGCCTGTGGGACAGCAGGGTTATGTGTTCAGAAAACCACTTTTGCCACAAAGTTAATACAGCTTCAATGAATGAACATTTCTTAGAAAATTTCGTGGTTTAAGATCTTGTATGCCTTGGAAATAATGCTTCTGGATTGTGTGAACACAGGAGGGAAATACTAGGCTCTAATCCATATCTTTCTATCTTATGTGGCACACAGCTGAACAATAAAAATGGTGGATGTGACCTCAAAAATAAATTATTTCTGTAAAAGTAACTGGGGTTTTGCATCCCCTTTTACAAATAATTTTTTTCATTTGTTCTCTAAAGCCAGGATGGAGGGTGGTGACAAGTGTTCAAAGTGTGGTCAGCCAATTCAAAATCCCTTTCCCTCCCAAGTGCCACATCTTGTGTCAGTGAATTTCAAAGTCTAGATACGTTAAATGAAATACCTCTGTTTGTTTGTTTTTAACCCGCTACCTAATAATGTTGCACTGATAAACTCTACTTGTATTTTCACATAGAGAACAACACTAATGACTTTATTCTTCCTGTTGCTCATGGTTTTATAGACTCCTGTAAAAAGTCCCTTGGTCATATCGTATATCTCTAAACCACATGGTGCAATCTTAGGTCTACTTAGTTTTCCTTATATAAAAGATATTCTCTACCTTCCACTGGTTCCAAAAATATTTGGAGAAATATTTTTTTTTTTGCTTTTCATGATTTATTTAATGCTTGTAAAACTGCTGTCATAGCAGAGGTGCTTGTTTATACATAAAATATGTGATCCAAGGTTATGTCAATGCCAATAATGTTACATTCTGCCCTGCCCTTTTGGCTTACTTCCCTCTTGCAAGCTGTCAGTTCATATAGGCGTGGACAACATTAGCGCTACATATTTTTTCGATGCCACCTACCAAATGAATCAATCGCACACACAGATTTGGCAGTTCCATGTGAGTCCAGTAGCCTCAATGCACAACTTATATTTCTGCTTCAAACCAAGACATTTTGCTGGCAACCATTTTATTTCCTTAAATGTGGTGTTTGATTCTGAAGTGACTAGCTACTTGTCTGTTAAAATTTTGCTTCATTCATCATCAGTTCTGTATCTACTTGATAATTATCTGGGTTCTTACTATAACATTTATCTGGGTGCCATTGCATGCAATTACATTTCCAGAATGGGGAATATTTTTCTGTTACTTGTGATGGTAGAATTTTCATTGGATATTATAAATAAACCTTTTGACCTAAATTATTCTTCCCTTTGCACGTTGACCTTCTGTAATTTGTTTGTCTGAGTAGATTTAGTGTGAAAGCATGGAAAAAAAAAATCCATGTTTTTCTGAGACTACTCTTTCATTTGTGTCTTTTGTTGCTAAGATCAAAAGATTTATTACTAGGGATTGTACTGCAAGAAATTATCACTACATGTTTGAAAGGGGTTCTCTGCAGAATCATACTTATCATTTAAGTAGAGCTATTTCATTAGAAGTTATTGGATCTTTCAGTAAGGTCAAGTACATGCTTTTTATGCTGTTCATATAATGCTTATATTTTTATTCTTTCTTCTATCTGTTGTTATGCCATCACTTATTATTGCCTTGGTTTTTCTTACTGTACTCCCCAGTGTCCTTGCTCTGATCCTTCATTATCAACAATATCCACACTCTGAATTTCCCATGTTAACTTCTATAGAAGAGATAACTTTGTATCAACTGGGATTCTAACCTAACCCTGATTAATGAAACCATCCTTTCTCATTGTGTTTAATGCTAGATATTTTACTGCAGTAGGTGTGCGTTAGTGTTTATGCACATCTTTTACATGTTCATATTGTCCTGTGTTTAGTATAATTATCACTTTCTAGGCTAAAATGTTCTACTATGGGGTATCTATTTTATTTTTTATTTATTCTGAGCAAACGGTGCGTAAATTGATTAAAATGCATGATGTAGGTGTGGAGGGTGCAGTGAGCTAGGTTGCTGAGAAATTGTGTCATTGAAGAATGAGTGAATGAGTGGCATATAGGTAATATCTAAGCATAGGCTTCTAGAATTTGGGATTTATTTTAGGAAAATATTTATGAAGTCATAAAATATATTGCATTTACCTTGGTGCTACAGAGAGGCTGATACATATTAGCTGTAGGATTACAAGGGGAAATTTTGAACTGTTAATTTTCACAGACAGTTGCCCAAGAACTAAACAACTTGGTGAAAGTGAGAATTTCCTTTGCAAATTCATTATATATTCCTGTTACTTGTTTGCAGTTTTCACAGTTCTCATTGAGTTTGCTTCCTGGTGAGAACTAATGCTTTACAGAACTGATACCGTACAAGGAATTTAGTAGTAGTATTATCTGTGAAACCTTAGGGGCTCAGAAGGACCTACTCCATAAACCACACGCAGATCTTAATACTGCAATTTGAGCTAAACAAAGTTTTCTAATAGAATTAGCACGCAACACAAACACAGAGGAGGAAAGAATGAAATATTTTGATGTGCAGCTTGACCTCCAGGGTCCAGGAAGAGCTAATGTACAAAGATCTGTAAGTCCACCAGTGATAAGGAGTTACGAATGGGGAAATGGGGTGTAAACCACAGCATCTGTTTAAAATAGCAGAATGCTGCCAAACTGTTGAGGACAAATAACTTCCCTGCTCTAGTCTGGAATATATTGAACAGCTTGAGCCAAAGAACAATCAGCTTATTGGCAGGGGGTGGAAAACTCTACTTGGCTTTCCCGTTATATAAACAAATAGCTGAGAGGACTACAGTGACATGGATATAGAAAAACATACTAAAAACCTCCCCGTACTAAAAGATGCATTGATTTATATCCCGTGGGATTGAGAGTAGGTTAATCTCTCTGATATCTAACACTGTCTAAAAACGAGACAGATTCTGAGTATGCTTTTTTTAAAAAAAAATCTCTTTAAATCAGTTAGTTACATTTGCTACCCACACTTGAATGCAATGAAGAAATGAGAAATGATGGACACATGGCCACCCAGTGAAGATGCTAGAAAATTGCCAACTATGACATCAAGTGAGAGGAAGACGGTGATTAACACCACATGTCATACTAAAAGGGTTGTTTTGCATTCAAGATGAATCACAGGACAACAATGTGCAACTTGCCTTTTACCCACTGAGTGAGAAAGATGAAAAGAGTAAGAGAAAGTGAAGACAAGAACCAGTGAATATTGCAAGGACAGAGAAGAGTTACTAAAATTTTGAGGAGTGAAAAGGGCAGTTTTCCTAGTTTTTGGTCCTTGCTGACATAAAGCAAAGACTTCTAGTGTTCATTTAGTTTAGTCTTCAAACTTGTCAATTTTATCTGAAATAAATAATTAAAATAAATCATTGTTTCTTGAGAAAGAAGTAAAAAAGTCTTGGTAGTAAATCCATCATAAATACCATACTTTGTAAGGAGGTTATTGTACTAGGACAATTTTGATGAAAGAGTATTGTAATTTTTTTTTTCTTCACAAGTATGGTGGCATTTCTTATCCAGACAGAAACCTTTATACTTGCAAAAGCAAAGTTAGAATGTCTCCATATGCACCTGAAAGAGTTACATGTAAAGCTTTCCTCTCCCTTTTAAACACACCTTTTCCGCTTTGACTGAATTATTGGTTGATCTTTCCTATACATGGAAAGTTTTCCTATAAATATCTCTGGGTTGTTTGGGGTAGGTGCTAGGATCATAGCTTAAATCACATTGAAAGGAACCTCAGAAGGTCTCTAGTTCAACCTCCTGCTCAACACAGGGTCAGCTATGAAATCAAACCAGGTTGCTCAGAGCTTTATCTGGCCTGGCCTTGAAAACCTCCAAGGATGGAGATGGCAAAAAGTCCCTGGGCAACCTTTTCCACTGCTTGGCTGTCTTCATGAAAAAAAACTGTGTTTCTATCCAGTCTTAACCTACTTGGTGTTTTTTTCAACTTACACTCATTGACTCCCATTGAGTACACTGTAAAAAAGCCAGGCTCCATCCTCTTACTAACCTTCTCAAGGAATATTCCTTATCTTAATATTGTTTGTTCTTCTCCAGATTGAAAAAAAACCACCAACAACAGCAATCAGGGCTATTCTGACCAACCCCTAGATTATAGCTGTTGCACCTCTCTCCTGTGTTGAGACTCTGCTACTGTTTGTCACTTCTAGTGAGCACTAGTTTTTAAAAGTCACCTTTACTGCCTTACGCTTCCCTCTTTAAATCTTTTTTGGAGTATCTGGCACTATGCAGGCACTACAAAACCCCCAAACCATTGCAGCCTGAACAAAGGTGTTGCAATAATTTCTAGACTGCTCTTCTACCTGCATTGTCTTGCTTTCTGACCAGTGGCTCCTTGGTTACATTGATGCTTGTGCAGTGATGCTCAATTTTAGCTTAAAGAGCAGCATTTGTGTGAATGTCAGGCCTGGCTCGGGCATGTTTTCTCTTGGGCAGTTATTGTTATTTACTTTTGTGCTACCTGGTGAACCTACCCCAAGCTTGTGATGAACTTTGCCTAATAGTAAGGCAAACAAGCTCTAGACAAAAACAGCGTTAACTGGTAGGGAGGACATTTATGTTTTGCTGTGTTTCCACACAAATGAGGGAAACAGTCATCCCCCGCCCCATATTCAGGCTGCTTCTTGCTGATGAGCATCAATGTTTTTCAGGGCATAACTCTCAGCAGAATTTTGCCTCTGTGAGAGAGACTGAGACTGGTGGAGTGGTGTAGCTGCCTCTTCTTTTGACTTCCACTTCTGAATCTTCCTATATTACTGCGCTATTTCATGGCTTCCAGTAAGGGTCTTAAAATCAGTGTTTAAAAGCCTCAGAAAGGAATCGTCAAAGAAACACCTGTTGTACGAAAAATGAGTTAGTACGACAAAGAATTTAGTATCTCTTTTTTTCTCTCTCTTTTCATATTACTGCTGTCCTCTTCAAAATGTCTTGTATCCTGTGCATGTTGAGATAGCAGGAAGTCATGCAATAAGGATGATGATTTCCTTTCTCATAGCATGGAAATTAAGGATAGTGTAAATCAGGCAGGAGCAATATTCAAATGGGGTAATGTCTTTTAAACATTCCCGGCAGCAGACTATAGCGGTAAAGGTTAGGGCTATGCATGAGTCAGTAACATGCTGCTTTCCACATATGTATCATGACTGAAATCCAGAAAGTATGAAACTGGAGACCAGGATATCTCTTAGGGATGTCTACTAAAATAATGAAACAAAAGGGTGGCTCACAAGATTAGTAATGGCATAAAGAATCTTTTTTTCCTCTGGTTATTATGACAAAAATTTTGTTACTATCTGACAGCTGTTTGGCTCTTTGTGTTCAATAAACTGATGGGTCTGGCTGATGGCTCGTGGGCAGCTGCCCACACTATGCAGCTGGCGCTCCCTGACAGTCATTCAGTAAGGCCAAGGTTTGGATGGGTGTAGATGTGCAGTGTTACCCTTATGCTTAAATCTGTCCCCTCGTGGCTGTGATTGATGTCATTTGGCTGTCAGAGCTGTGGAGGCAGCTTGCACTGCTACTACCCATGCTGTACTCGTCTCTGCTTTAATGGAGTGGTTCAATTTCCATGGCTGTATTAGCCTGGCATCTTTCTCAAGCACAATAAAAATTCCTTGAACATGCCACATGTGCACTTTTACTTAATTACCAAAACAGTATTTCTTAATTAAAAAAAAAAAAACACCCACAATTTTTATAGTAACTGAATTCTCATATAGAATGTGATTTGACACAGTGGGCAGGCAGTTAGTAATTAGTCACAAAAGTCAAAGAGCCTTTTTTTATTATTTTATTTTATTAAAACCCCAAATCTGCCAAAACTGCCTACTGCTCTAAATTTTCAGGACATAATATAGTGTCATGCAAAAATGCCTATACGCACTTTGCCATTTTGGCAAGGTGCTTCTGAAAAGGATTAATGAACCTGGATGGCAGAGTACATTAAGGCAGGTCTGTTACTTTACTGGCTGGTATGGTGAGATTAGTTTGGGTATTTCTGCATAGCATTACATCATGTGGTACTGACAGAGGATGAGACATCTAAAGAATAACATTTTGTCAGACCTGACTCTTGGTCCTCTTGTGGTTTAGCTTGATGTTCTACTTGCCAAGGGACCTGAGTTACTCCATGTATGATAATCTGTTTGAATTTTGGAAATCTGAATGTTTAGGTCTTGCTTGCGACTCCAGCATCAGGTCTTCTGCACAAGACCAGGCAAGTATGTAAGAATCAGCTGCACAAAGTAATTATTCTTGCATATGTTGAATGTGTCTGGCCTCCCTACCCTTGTAAGCTTTTATTTTACATGTTTGCCTTACAATTCTAATATGACTAAAGTAAACAGAGGGGAAAACCTTCAGCTACCACCCCAAAATTATCTCAGCCTTTCTCCAAACCAACTTGCGTAGTGTCTAGAAGTCATCCCAGGAAACCCAGAGAAAACATTGACTAGTGCACACCACTGTTAAACTGGAACCATGCAGCAGACAGGCATTGGCAATAAACATCTCACCTGCCCTATTATAAAGAGAACTTTCCTGAAAACAGGAAATGCAGTTTCAAAAAATAGTTCTTAGAGTTTTGAAATAGGGACTTGCCTATCCCACACAGATACCCTGGGCTACTAAATATTGCAGAGCCTCTTCTGGTTTAAATCACAATGCTCATTCTTGACTGGAGAAAGCTCAGCCTTTCCCAATTAAATGTCTTAGGAAAACTGACAATTTCTTTAAGGAAAAATTTTAAAAATGGTCAAATGCTGGTGAAAAATGCTAGTCTGTGAAATCTATTCTTAATAAGATGTAAAATCAATACAGGATAAGCTGATGGACATTCAAGATCATTTGGTAGTTTTTACACCCTTGGTGGTTTTTAATCCTAGAGTCTGAATATCATGCCATACTTTGCAGTTATAGCATAGTATATATCTATCTAAATTCTCCCTGAAGTGTTAGGCGGACACATTTTTTCCTTCAAAGCAATCCTGAAAATGTAGACTCTGGTACTGTTGAGAGTTGTCAAACTGCTATGTGGTCTGCCTCGGGTAGGTGAATTGAATCCACTCTATGGTATATTAGGTTTGTGAGCTATTTTTAAAATGGAAGCTGTTCTATAAATGTCTTAGGCATAATGAGAATATATTGGCAGAGAACTCCCTATGGAAATAAGTGCAGAGCCTGGTTGGCTGGGGCAGGCTGTCCAAGGTGCTACCTGCCACTGACATATGAGAGGTATAAAGAGCTGCTTATCGTAGTAAGGTGATATCGCTTGCAAAGAAAGAAGGAAAGGAAATTTGCCCTGGTGGCACATTTGCTATTTGCTGGCAACAAATATTTGCTGCTAAAATTGTCAAAACGTTAAAACTAAAGTTCTTCATCCTTTACAGAGACTTGGGAAGCTAATAGAGGACAGAAGGAGAAAATACTTAAAAATAAGTTTTCCTAGCAGCATCTTTTCAACTTGGTTTTGCAGTATTTATGGATAAGGAGAGGAATGGACTTAAATAGCTAAACGCAAGTTTATCTATGAATTGTTAGCTTTATCAAACCAAGCAGATATAGATGAAATATGCCCAGTGGAAACACTATTTATTGCAGAAGTAAAAAGAGATTGTAGGTGGAAAAAGCGGTGCCTTACCCTCTTTTTAGACAATAGTAGTCCATTTTAGCTAAATGGAAAGTACATATATTTGATACAGAATAAGGAAAAACGAGTCTTAATTTAATTTGCCTACTGTAAGAAACTTCTGTACAATTTTTTTTCAAAACTCTAGTATCTTCCTCAGGTAGGAATGGACAGTGGAGTAGAAATGTGTAATTGTAATGATCTGAAATGTTGGCTGCCAGGTGTCATGAGAGTGCAGTTCCGTTGAGCAGTTTTTTGACACGGTGCTAGTTAAGAGTTTGGAAGAAAGCCATTTTTGGAGCTAGTATAATACCTGCATGAAATGGAAAGCAGATTTAGTGCAGGAGATAAGTCACTGCTTTGGCTAAGGAGATGAGACATGAATTTAAAATAATTCTTCAGCCAGCTAAGGTGTTGTTTGGGTTTGTGGGGGTTTTTTTGGTTTTTTTTTTTTTTTTTTTTTTTTGAGCAAGTGTTTGTACACGTACACTGTGGTCATATTTCAATAGATCCATAAATTCTTTGCTTATTATATGACATTGCTTGCAAAACTTCATCTGTCTTACTCAGCTGTTAGAAAGCTGAGCACATGCTTGGGTGTTAAGAATAGTTCATCACCTTTTCATGTTTACCATGATCTATGGTTGATCATGCCGCAGACCTTTCCTGTCCCTTTGAAGTGGGATCTTGGTTTCTTTATCCTTAAAGCGTGCCCATATTTCAAATTAATAGTTTTGATTGGTATTTGAAGTGCTTTGAAGGAAATATGAAGATGGAAGGGACTAGAGAAGAGCAAACTGTTATTACTGTTATACTGCAGCCAAAAATTAATTTTGTTCTCTCGAATGAAAATCTGCCAAAATTAATGTTTAATCCAGTGGACTATCAGTTATTGATTCAAGAAATGCATACGAACTACAAAAAACATGCGATAGAAATGTTCAGGTGTTGAAGTCTGCGTAATTTAGCCTTTATCAATCTTTACATTTTAAAGAAACCAACAGATTAATCGTTAATTTTTGGATGATACCGAACATTCTCTCCCCCTTTCCATCTGCCTCAGAAAATTATCTTTTGCCTTGCTTTCCCCCTCCCCCCCGCCCCCCGAGCAAAAATGCTAAATAATCCTGAAGACAGGAAACTGTATTTATAGTCCCCCAGTTAGCTGACTGAGAGAAGCATTAATGCAAATCAATTTTTGCATTTTAAAGAATGCTGCAATCATGTGATGCCTTTCTCAGGCATGAAGGATAAGGTATATGAAATTTAGAGGCTCTTGATATAAGGATATCCTTTTAAGCAAAAACCTTTACTGTTCTAAAATGAGAGGTATACAATGAGAAAAAACAAAAGTGATGGGTTTATGTTAGCTAATAAGTGTTTATTGGTGGGGAAAAAGCTAATAAAAACCTGTTAGACTATCCCCAACTCCTGACAATCACATCATTTGTGCAAAGTCTATGCTGCTATTTGTTAATATGGTTGCTATGGCAACTGAAACCCTACATCTCTTCAAGGTAAAATCAGAAGTGTGGTGAGTATGGAAATGCAAGAACTGACTTTACACATACACAAATGCATGCTTTGTCTCTTCTGCCTCTTTTCACAATAGGTAATGAATAAAACTTTGTCTTATTTTTCTTTCCCATTCTGGCACTGGGAAGGGTAGTTGTGAGTGCTGAGTGGTAAAATGTGAAACCCACTGGGGGACTGAAACACTACTACCTGCTGGACTGCCAGCGATTTCTTCAACAGATGGTATTAGGTCTCAAAAGGGTCCAATTGGCTTATCATAGCCAATGCATGTGTTACAAGTGCTTAGATACAGCCAGCAAAATACACATTAGCTTGATGGCTTGATTTTGTAGCTCTGCTTTTGAAGAAAAACATAGGCAAGACAGTACGACCCTGTTTGAAAGAGCTGGGCTCGAGGCTCTTTGTTGGAGTCCTAGTACAAATGGGTAAAACCATCTGTGGTCGATCTTACAGGCTGGCGCAACCTGTGTGTTTGCATGAGGAGCTCTGTGCTGTCCCTGCTGCAGCCGTTAGCCTGCTGTGCCACTGGGAAACCGCCAGAGTCTAGGTGACTTCATAGGAGCTGTCTCAAAAGATCCACCTGAGGTAAATATGTCCCTTATGGGTATTTCTAAAGAGCATCTATTTGAAGATCTTGGCATATGTAACATTTAAACACAGCTCTGGTCCTCTGATTGGCTTGTGCCCAGGGCCAGGCTGCTGAGCTGGCTGAGGAAGTGACAGGTGAAAAGCAGCTTCTAGCAAGGTCTGGGCTGGGGAATCGATAGGAACAGCTTGTTCTAGTTCAGCAGAGAATGAAGCTCAATGTGTTGGAATAAAAAATATGGTTGAAAAGACAGGTTTTGTTTTGCTTCTATCCAGTTGTTTCCCATTTTGAAAGATATTCTAAAGTTCATCATCTTTGAGGGCTCCCAGGGCTTGTTATGAGGTTTAAGGGACTTCAGAAGTCCAAAGGACAGAGAGTAGCTCACCTGAAGGTGGTTTTCACCAGGATGTAATGCAAATGTACCAAGGATGATGTAGCAGGTGAAGTCATCCAATGGTTCCAGTCTGCTGCACCAACTGGCACAGCAAAATGATTCATTGCCTATAGGAGTGTTTGGTTTGCTTTTTTTTTTTTTTTTTTTTTTTAAAATTGCCTTTTAAAAACATATTGGCCACTGTGCCATCATGAAGCTACCTGTAGGTCCAGAATGTTGCCTCAAAAATAAGAGCTATCAGATCCTGAGGCTGACGCTAGGTGTCATCTTTGTTATCAGTCTGAGTGAAGATGCTAAGGAGATGCTGGTAGATGGCCCATCTGTGTGAACAGAAAGTGGGACCTATGTAAGGAAAGTTGGCATATCACATTGCCTCATCATCCTTCCTCATGAAATTCCCATAAAGAGAGATATATACGTACACAAACTATATATTCATATATAAATGTCTGAAATAGGCTAATTAATGTTCAATCACTTGGACTTTTTTTTAAACTGAATTCAAACACAGAGGCACATGTCTCACGGGAGTTGTCAGGGAAGATTAGATAATGTGTCTAAAGGATTTTCATGATCTGCAAAATATTCATAATTCATACACTGTAGTTTCAGGACAGTAATGGAATTTGGGAAATTATAATTTTGTGGAAGGTGGTATAGTCTCATTAATGAGCTGTATCTGTCAGTTTTAATGAGCACAAGGGCTTTTCCCTGTTTCTTTCTACAGGACTTATCAGCGAAATAAGTCTGTTGCTGTTGGTAGGGTTTTCTGAGTAATTCAGTTTTATTGCAAAGCTGCTGTTGAAGAGCTAGTGTTAAGAAAAATAACTAAAACTGCCTGTAGTTCAAATGTGGGAGGTGTTTTTTTTTCCTTTTGTCCATTTTCTTATAATTCTTTAGGTAGCAGCTGTGGTTTTCTAGATGCTAGGTGTAGCTGTTCAGTGTCTGTCTGTGAAACAGCACTGACTTTGCTGCTTATCGGTGCTTGTCAGCACTCCTTCTGGACCTCCCACCCACTATGATTTGCCAGAAGGTGCTTCTGGCAAATTTTTCATGCAGCTGCTTAGTTAAGCTGGTTAGCAGAGCCTGCCTTAGCCATAAAAATAAGCTATTCACATCACTATTGTGTAGTCCCCACATTTTCAAAAGTCTTCATTGCTCTGGATTGAAATTGCTCTTTTCTACTTCAGGATCTCCAGAGTGTCTGTGTCCTCAGTGGGCAGCCTAACTTAAAAACAGTAACAAAAACAAACAAACAAAACCATAAGAGAAACTAATTTTCCCTGTCTTTGACATATAATATGCTATCCAGGAAAACGTAGCCAACATTAAAACACAAACAAACACACACACACAAACCTCCCCCCCCAAAAAAAACCCCCCACCAAAACCCTTGTCAGTTTTTTACAAACTTGCAAACGCAAGAGGATAAAACATGAATTTGAAAGAATCCATGGGCTTGTCATGTGCAGACCACATAGGGAGAATAATTCTGAATCTAAAACCAGAATTAAACCTACTTTTTCCCCATGCAGCTATTGCAAGATTTGAAGGCCAGACACCCTGTGGAGAATGACTCGCAGAGATATACTGGATTCATGTAGTTACTGTTAGCATACTGCAAACAGGGGCATAGAAGCTGCTTTTGTTGACACACACGATGAGATTTGATGCATGGAGATTATAGAAAGGGACCAGACCCAGGAACCTACAGGTTATTATTTGTGGAGCATGATACTGAAACAGAACTGCCTACAAATCCTTATTGAATTGTACAGTTCCTTGTAGGGTTAGGCACAGACTCATACATCTTTTGCGAGATTTACTGCCTGTGGGGTAGGATTGTTTGTGACTCTCCAGGACCTGGTCAGCAGTCTATAGGACAAGTAAAATTCTGATTTTTCTCATGCTTGGATTTTGTGTTATGTTTCAGTTTACAAGTCCAGTTGTTACCATGTTAGAAAGTTACAAAAATATGAGTATATATCAATTAGCTGCACTGTGCTTAAATTACTTGTACTAAACCATGAGTTTTGTGGTTAAAAACTTGTGTTGATTCACTCTTCTGGAAATAAACAGGTATGCTAAAAGGTTCCTCTGAACTATTTGTATATAGGGAGAGCAAGCTGCCTACAGAAACCAATAAAGTGGCACCCTGCGTCTCCAAATTAGCAAGCAACTAGAGTTTGATTAAAATTGATATTGGATTCAGCGGGTCACAGAGTTCTTACCTAGCACAATCTATAAAATTAATCAGCCACAAAATACCACATGCCGATTGGCAAGCTCATCATCCAAGAAGTTTTAGAAAATAAGTACAACTGGCACTTCAGATCCCCAGCACGTACGAGAACGATATGCTTCACAGCAGTTTGTCAAAAACCAGCATGCACACAAGCAATGCATTCCTCATTAAGACTGCCACATGTGCAATAAATGCACATACATATGATGCTATTCCTGGGAGCGCTGCTTCATTGGATGGATTGGTTATGTCATCCATTGTCACTTAGAGTCCCCGCTACAAGTAAACGCTTGTTTCTGGTTTCACAGATGCTATTTGGAACACAGCAGGGGTATAAGCCTGCACAAGAAGTTTGTTGTGATAGCTTAAAGGCATCAGCATTGCAAACGCCTATTGTATCGCCCCTGGAGAACCTTAAGGAAAGTAATGTAATTATTTGTTTGGATTTTAAGTTATATGGTCAAGCCTCAGATGCTGTGGCAGGACAGGCTAGATGAGTTCCTCCATAAGTCGGCATCCCAGCAGAGACCTGGCTGGCAACAAAGCTCCTATTCAGTGATCATATGAAAAGAAGGTATAGTTTTTGCAGTTGCCAAACCCCAGAACTCTTCAAAGCACTGTCGTTAGGGATCTTATTAGTGCTTCCCACTCTGGTGTTCATAAACCTTCTGATCTGCTGTACAAGCTCTGTGGAATGAGGGAGTAGTACTCTTCATAATTTTCAGCTCTAGGTAAACAGGCTTCACAACAGCATTAAAAATTTCCGTCCCAGGTTGCTCCAGCTCAGTAGCCCAGGAGCTTATTTCCCAACCTCTTATTTTTTAACCATAACCCAGTATCAATGTTAGATGGCCTGGGGATGATTAAAATGTAGATTTTTATACTGGATAGGGCTTTATGTTGCTATACTGTGATGCTGAAGGAATGGGACAAATTTTTTGTCCAGGTCTGTGAGAGGTTTGGGCTGGATTATTTCTTGCTGATCTTCTTGGGTAACTATGTCTGCAAACCAACAAAATCCTGCGTAGCACTAATTGGCCTACTTCCCAGGTACGCAGGGAAATTCTGTCCCGCAGTTGTCAAAATCTGTTTTATAACCTTCTCGGCAGTTTCTAACATCGTTACACACTGCTGTAATCCCCAAAAGGGCTTTCCTGGACTGTTTGTGCAGTAGCTGCTTCTCTGGACATCGTTCTGAATTGCTGCATGCGCTGGCTGCAGTCAGCAGGACCTCCCTTAGTCCGTACACCCAGTCCTCTAGACAGGGCCCCACAGGGGATGGGACCTTAGCGAGACCAAACAATTGAGATGGGTAGGTATACAGTTTACTGCAATGCAGTATGATACTTACTGTTGTTCAAACAAGTTACAACAAAATATTTTTAAATGGTCCTGCAATACTGAGAAGGTAGCAATGAATGTTGTTTTTTGTGGAGCCTCCTTTCCCATTGCTCCAGTGTGGTCCTTTTGTTCAGAGGATTCTTTCGGTCAAGGTCAGTTTATTCATTACTAGACAGCAATGTTTCCTTCTCCCCAGAGTTTAATTTCTAAGCCTCAGAGATACTGCATTGTAAGACAGTAGATGGTTAGAATTGATTTTAGAAAATTATTGTTCAAAATCATTTAGTATGTTCCAAGGTTGCTACATCGTGCTCTTTTATAATTACAATCTCCACTTTACCAATGTATTTTGAGTATTTGATTTGAAGTACGTTTTGGTTTTGTATGTTGCTCTTTTTTCCTAACCCCCGCTCCCTCCCCCCACCCCAACCCCCCACCCCCCCAAGTAATTTCATCTGGCAATTTAATTGAGAAATCAATTATAGTAGATAGCTAAGTCTTATACTGAATGCACTTTTAAGTATAGAATGTGTAGTCATTTGTCTAAATAGTGCTGCATGTTTTGACTCTAAACAATTTGGCCCTCACAGTTAATTTCTATGTTCTCATTTGTGCTTGAGCTTCAAACGAGTGTTAGCAGATGTTGGCAAGAGGAAGGAGCCAACCACTGTGCGAGTTTGTGGCCTGTACTTGGTGATTTCCAGCAAGATATATCATTACCCTCAAGAATTCTTGACTAAAAATCACTCCTCCTCTTTTTGGTTCGGCCAGCAGAACACTGAATCTAATTTTATATCCATGCTGACCTAATTTTAGGAAACTAAGTTCCTGTGGGGGCTGTATTACTCCCTAGTCTATTTTCTGCAAAGGCCCTCTTACAAGGTAATATCTGAGGCTTGCCTTGGAGTCTAAAAAACTTAACCAAAGGCAGCACTTACAGTTGCTTTCATGTCGCTTCTTCTTGCTTGTGTGAGATGCATCCTGCTGTAACACCTTTTCTTTAAGGTTTTGTTTAGGCAGTGGTTGTCATATTTAGTGTGGCTTGTACTCGCAGTGAGGGATGGAGCACAAAGAGAAGTCAAATTATCTGAATTCCTTTAAATCAAGTATGTTTGCCAATCATGCTTATTTTGAATGCTAGTATTCAAGCCCAGTGGAGTATCTCTCATTATGATGTGAAAGTTTAGGCCTATAAATAATAAACTAGATACATCATAGCTAACTAAACAAATGGTTTCTAGGAAAGGCAAGTGATTTCATTCATTCACAGCCTTATTTATTGCACAAATATATACTTTATACAAGTTGGGGGGTTATCGTCAACCATTTTTATAGGATCACAGACAATCCCTTCCTTTTTTAAAACAGTGATGATTCTTATGAAGAACAGAGCTGAAAGAAAGAAATTGCTCCTTTTTGGGGAAGGCGAGCGCACCATGCCCGCTTGCCTTTGGCACAGCAAAATGCCGCTCTTCGGCTATTGCTTACACAGTTGTCCTGTTTGAAGGTACCTGCGTTGTTGCTGTTGAATAGTATGCATTGTCTGCGATAAGCTGTGAATAGGGGATGATGAAGTGGTGGCTTCCTGGAAAGGAGCAGAATTAATCTTCAGAATTCCCCATCCCTAATAAAAGGCTTTCTGACAATTTAAAAACTGACAAGTGCGAACATTGTTAGAATTCATGTGGCTTGGAAAAAAGCCCTGTTGGATTGTCCATTTAAGTGCATTTTTAGGCTGGAAGCTTTTAGTAGCTAGTTACAAAGGTATTGATTTTTAAAAAGAAATTATTGACCTTTAAAACCCTGGAGTCAGCTGCTGCCTGGCTTATTGAAGACATTTGGTTATTTATATTCACAGGGACCTAGGTAAGAGCTGGCAGTTTTGAGTCAGACCCTAAACAATGAGCACAAGTGAGGGGTGGGTGATGAAAGCACTGTATTTACATGAAATCTAATTACACAAGACTGACTGCAGAAGGCTGAGGTACCACTTACAGGACATTGGTCTGCATTCCAGAGTGGGGCACCTTAAACTTTCTCTCCTCACTTCTTCCACCCCCTCTCTAGGACAGTTCTCATACCATCTGCAATTTGAAAGTTGGTTTATTCTTCTCTCCTGTGCTTATCCCACATGTGCTGTCGTAACAGTTATTGCTAACTTTTTTTAGTACTGTTAGGCCCAACCTTCTAAGCAGTTTAGTACTCACAGAAATGTGGGTTGTTGTGGGTTTCTGAATGAGGGCTGAATGTTTATAGCACTAACTGTCATATTTACTGGAGGAGGACTAGGCTATTTCTGCTGTGTCTTGTTGTATTTACATTTTCACCTCAGAAAACAACAAGTTGTTTCCTAAGTTCAGGCAGAGGAACAATTTTCTGGTTGTCAAAACATATCAAGAAGCGATATATGAATTGGGATATTAGTTACTGTGAGTTAAAACTGTGAGTTAGTACCGTGAGGATAAAAACAATGCTGTTATTTAGCAATTATAGTTTGATGATAGATTAAATAATATATGTTGGGTTGTTTTTCTATTGATTTTTCTTCCAGTTTTCCTTACTTGAAACGCTCAGTTAATAACACAGAATTTCCCATCCCCAGCAGGTTAAGTCACATAGAAGTGTCAGCTCTGCCATATCCAAGATGTTCAGTGAAAAGAGGTGGCCATGATTTAGCATGGCTCTGAGTCACAAACAAGTGAAAACCAAATCCCTACTTAGTTCTACTTTCAGTGAGCTTTCAATTTTTATACTATTGATATACTAGCACCCAGATTTCTTCCCTTCATCATTTCTTTGTTCAGCAAACTACAGACATCTACTATGTCTGTATTTTTAAGGAGATGTTCACACCATATTTTTTGTACTTCAGTGGTTGTTCTTAGGTCTTTTCTTTCTTTGATGCATCACAAAATCCAGTGTCCCATACCTCCACTATCTACAAGACTGCTCCTTCTGGATGCTCACCTGTCATGGTTTAACCCTGTCTGGCAGCAAAGTACTATGCAGCCACTCGTGTCCCCCCACCTTGGTGGAGTGTGGAAGAAAATCAGGAGAAAAAAAAAGAAAAAAAGAAAAAGGAACACTCTTGCATTGAGATAAGAACAGTTTAATAATGGAAATAAAATAAAATAATAGCCATAGTACTAAAATGGAGAGGGATAGAGGAATAAAACACATGGAAAAAATCCAAGTGTTGCTCAATAAAGTTGCTCACCGCCCGTTGACTGATGCCCAGCCAGTCCTGAAGCAGCGATCAGTGGCCCCAGCCACTGTTTTATATACTGAGCATGATGATCTATGGTATGGATTATCCCTTTGGCCAGTTGGGGTCAGCTGTCCTGGCCCTGCTCCCTCCCAGCTTCTTGTGCACCTCCTCACTGGCAGAGCATGGAAACTGAAAAGTCCTTGATCTAGAGTAAGCACTGCTTAGTGAAGACTAAGACATCAGTGTGCTATCAACGCTATTCTCGTACTAAATCCAAAACATAGCATTGCACTGGCTACTGAGAAGAAAATTAACTCTATCCCAGCTGAAACCAAGTTACCACCCCTGTGTACTGGCTGGCCGTGGGAGAATAAATGGCAGCATGGATTCTGCTGTCTTCACAATTCATGGGTACTGAGCTGTCTAACAGAAGGATCAAAATTCATGTTCCCTGTCCCACTGCCACAGAGAAAATCCATTTGTCCTGCAGTGCTTCGGAATGATGGTTGACAAGACTATGAAAGTTGTCAAATTGATTTTGTAATGTACTACAAACGTGTATCATAATGACAACCATCTTTTGCTATGGTGTCTGTTCCCTAACACCACCAACCCCCATGCCCACCGCCCACCCCCAGCAGGCATTATCCCTTCTTCCATTGCACAAGGATTGTGCGCTGAAGGTACAGGTGCCTTGTCAGGAGGTTTGGATCTAAAGATGTATCTTTTAGTTCCCACCCACAGCATGGACCACAGGACAACCCTGGGTTTGGGGGAGATGACATCTGTAACATCACCTATACATTCCATTTGCCACTTTATTTCATTCCATTCAAATTAGTTTTCTTTTTCTTCTGTATTTGTTTATACCTTGATCCTTATTTCTTGACTGATTCTTTCCTAAATCTATTATAAATGTGTGAAATGTTGAGAGTAAAGGAGGCAAGCAGATACTTTTTCTTTTCCCCCTTTTCTCTCATTGCTTTCCTTCATATTCCAGTGTGCTCTCTCTCTCTCCCTTTCTCCCTCAGCTGTGCTCATTTTATTCATTAGCAGAAGCAGTGCTGCAAACAGATCTTTCAGGCGGCAGTAGGGAGCACAGAGAACGGATGAGGGAACTGAGGAGTTTTCTCTGTCAGTAAATCCTACCATAATGCCACACAGGGATATTAGCCTCTCCTGGTCCTGTTCTCTTCTACTGAATAAAAGCCATCCTTTCATTTTTTGAATCTTTTTTGGTATGTACGCGTTTGGCTCCGGAGAACTTCTTACACTCGCTTTGCAAGAAAGTGAACAGAGACTTAACATTTACATTTACCTTTTGAGGTGCAGCACTGATAAACTTTTGATTAATGTTAAACCTAACAGTCTCTTCTCCTTCCCCATCATGGTATCTAGGAACAATATGCTGTAGAAAATCAGGCAGGGGAAAATGTAATGATGTGGTGATGTTGCAATTCTCCTGAGACTTCTGGAATTATTAACAATTTTTTTTTTTTTTTAATAGCAAGTAGTAGAAGTGTCTGTCATCTGTGTTGAATTCTAACTCATGTTCTCTAATCACTTTCCCTTTCTTTTTTTAAGTTTCTCTTAGCTTTCTGTGAGAAATGCTTTTTGAAATTAAATTGCCATGCTTAGACAGGGTGATTGTGTTGTGAGGTAGGGGGCTTTAGGTTAGCTGGTGTGAGTTATGTGCGGGGAGCAGAAGAGAACGAGCCCACTCTGTTGTGATCAGCAGTTGCAAGGTCCTGCACTTGCAGCCTGTATTATCATTTTCAAGGTCTGAAACTATTTTTATAACAATGGGCTTATCTACACAAGGTACTAGGCTTGGCACAGGTAAAATTACATGAAATGACAAGGTTACTGTGGTATGCTGGAAGTCAGACTCAATTATTAGTGTTCCCATTTGGCTTTAATATTTATGGATCTTTCGGTTATTTTTTTTTTTCTTTTTTTCATCAAATATCAAACTTCATTGCAAGCACAAATATCCAACTTAATTATTTTCAACTCCTGAGGTTTCAAACTCATTAAACAGCATGGGTCTTAGTAATTGTTTTATTACTAACACTGAAAGTGTAATAATACTAGTGGCAACAGAGGACAGTGAGCAAAACAATGAGAAAAATGTAAAGGCATAAATAGCATCATTAAAGCTGTTTCACAAAAGATAAACACAACTGTCAGGTTAATATTTCACACCACAGATAACAGTTTTAATTAACTCTTTTTTTTCCGTTTCCCTGGTGCAGAAACTAGCTGTAGAATTATCTGGCTTTCTTAGAAGTGCAAGGCTTTCTGTGCTGTTTCCTTTCTTTTCAAATCTGTTGCCAGCTATAATGAAGTTAACAACTATAACATAGTAGATGCTTTCTGCAGTTCCTGGTAACAGGGAGGTTGTCTTTCTGCTTTTTAGTCTAATATTTTTGTCAGTTCCCAGTTCTGTTCTGGCCTGGCCTCCAGGGGTAGTAGATGAGTGTGCACCGTTCTTGGTGCTTCTTGGCGGGGTATGGCATTGCTCTGCTGCACAGCACTGCAACGGTGAGCCCAGGAAGGAAGCCTGAACTGTGTCCTGGCATGGCAGGCTCTTCTATGTTTTATGACCTGAACTGTTGTCCTGAAGTTTTATGGGATAATTTCTAGTTTACTACACATTCAGTATAGCGAACAAGATACTGTGATGTTGTGAGGATGTGGTTGTAAGCAAGGCAGAGTCTGCAGGTGCTTCAGGAATTGAAGAAAGGCTAGTCTGCTCAAAGCTTCCTTCTTCTCTTCTATTTATGTGAGGATGCCTATTTAAATTTATTATTTCTTTGTACAACCTTGCCTCCAAGATGATCAGATGTGATTTGTGAAGCTGCAGTTGTATTCCTGTTTTGGGGGTGGTTTTTTTTGCTTCTTTAGCATCTAGAACTGTTATGGTGTCATACGTGCACATGTATGGACACATAGAGCAAAAGTTTGTACGATTTTTGTATGGTTTAGCTTTTTATATTTTATGACAGGACTTGTAATGTTTAGGACCTAGAAAAACTTGAGTCTTCATTTTAAAAGATGGAAAGAAGTCTGTAAAGAGTTGTGTATGTCATTTGCTCTTTTCACCACACCCTTTGTTTGTGCCCTTGTACATCTTGATGCACTGGTCTTATCCTGTAAAATTCCAGCATCTGTGTAGCATGCAAATTTGTCCTTTGATTTCAAGTAGTATGTGGTTACAGGTTCCAAAGTTCCTTATAAACCAACAATCACAGTAATTTTGTTAGTAAAACCTGCTCCTGGATGGCTTTTACTCTGGTTTCTTCACCCTGTGGATCATGGTATTGTCATTTGCGTAACCTACAAATCACTTGGATGATACATGCTTTGCTAAATGTTACTCAACGTTGCTGGTGTCCTCAGGAGTAAGAACATTTTTCTCAAAGACATGCCATTGACACAACAAGGTTGGGAAAGACACAAGGAGAAATAGGAAGGAAAAGGTGCTTAGAGCTTGTTGAGTATAGCCAAATATTCAGATGCGTCATCCACTGAAACCGCTCTAGAGAATGTACTCTGCTCTCAGCAGTGTTTCCCTTTGAACTGTTAGTTTATTCACACAGATTGTTTTTAATGCAGCATTCCTAAACTAGCCAATAATTAATCAATGAAATCTCAAAAACTGAAGAGAATAAATGCCTAGCATAGCTAGTTTCCTCATAATTTTGGAACTCTGAATTACAATCAAAGGGAAACAAACAAGGTGATATTGACTGAAAAGACTTTTCACATGTCAATGAAATGAACAAGAAGAAAAAAGGTATTTTTCTGTTGCTTGATATGTTGAAAGACATCAGTTTTCACAAGTCCAAATTATATGACAAATCTCAAAAGTATGGGAAAAGCTGCTTTGTGGTGAACACAATATTGGGTTTATTTCGCTTGAGCAAGAAAAAACTAAACTGGTGCTTTGGAATCGAGTGCTATTTGGAACAAATAAATGAATAATACACATTTTAATGGGAAAGAAAGTAGTCCTAACAAAATAATTAAAGAATTAAAGATGTTACTTTAAAGAATCTGTTAAAACTCTGTTGTGATTGAAAGGAACATATTACTTTGTATTTATATTAGGTTCTGACACTAATTTCACATGTGTATCCTGAGATAGACTGCACATTTCTTGCATAATCCTTTATGGTTCAGTTAGTTGTGCTTTTCACTGGTGTAGGCGGTCAAAGGTTCAGATTTTATTGGACTGAAAATGCTGCAAGAATGTGGTCAAGTTTGTTGAGGAATACAAAAATTGAAGGCAAAGAAAGCAGTAGTATCTCTCCAACAGATTCATCCATCACTAATTTACAGGAGGTTTGAAGCTGAGACTTCTTTACTCTGAGGGAAAAAAACTGCTCTCATCAAAAGGTAATGTCTAATTGTATGGGTTGGATGCCTGTTTTGCATAGCGTACATGCCCTACCTTCATCCCTATGAACTTCCTCGATCTTACGCTAAGATTAGATTTAATTTTAGTTGGTAAGACTATGTTACAAGAAGTTCCTGGAAAGAAATATAGCAAGTGTGCAAAATGTCCCCAGTTCTAAAACTACTACCTGTGTACAGTTCACCTTAAAATACCATTTTAATGATGACTAATAGAGCTGTGTACCTGTAAGTACTGTTTACTTTTTAACAAAGTGCTGTGCAATGAGGAGGAGGTAATCTTGACTCTGTTCAGTGTGCAATGAATAGAGCTACAGCTGCCTGAGTTACAGTCCATTAATAGTGAACCATGAAAGTAGCTAACTGTGCTTGTTGCAATGAAGAATGAAACTTTACCCATCTTTGCATGCCCATGTGCAGAAGAGTATGATTTGTGGAGTAGCTGGGATGAATTTGATGCCTTTCTAGAGGTTGTTATCAGGAGCTGCTATGTTCCTGATGTGCAAAACCTTGTTCGTTTGTTTAGAGCTCTTCACCTTTGGGACAGGGCTTCACTTTCAAATGAAATCTATGTAAATAAGAATGAAGTGAGGCAGCTTCTGTTTAAGTTTATTTTTTTGAGCTGCAGAATGTGGCCGAACTTCATGTTTTCAGAATGAAATCAGTTACAAGACTATGTCCACTTAACTAACCACAGCAAAATTTCTGCTTCTCCTGACTTCTGCTGGTGGAGGTGAAGTCCCGAGAGGGATGTGGAGCTCCCATCCCCAGCCATCTGTCAAAGCAGCTGCCCAACTCCTTTTTGCTGGTTTGTGGCTGACTGAATCTTTTTAGGCTCAATCAGAGCTCCAGAATTGAGCATCTCTGTGTCTTAGGGAAGTTTTCTACTGATTTCAGTGTTGCAGCTATGTACTTTATAACCCTTGAACATGTGGTGACATTGATAGTGGATCCTCTATTTGGAGTAAGATAGGTAGGACAGTAGGTAGCACTGTGCTAGCTACTCTCTAGCGGTGTGGCTAATTCCCCTCTTGCTGTCCTCCCAGCTCACCAGTAAATGAATGACCCAGGAGCCTGATCATAGCTAAGTAGTATTGCAAGTGCTTGTTTGTTTATTTTAGGGGAGATATTTCACCAGAAACGAAGCTTCACAGAAAGCCCAGCCATAACCCCATACAAGCCTTATCACCTGGACCGTAGCCAGACCATTTTTTTGACAGTGATATTAAATGCCATACTTTTCCTTAACAGTTCATGTTGCAACAAAGCAGCCTTAAATTTAAGCATGTATTTCTGCTTTACAAACAGCTCCTTGCACATGTGCTGACTTTGCAGCTGCTTCCTGCAGTCTTTGACTTCTGTAATTAGGACAACTGGCGAGCCAGGCTAATGATATTAAACTGACTGGTCTACAATGTCATTTATCTCAAGGGTTTAATTTGCTGAGTATGGGGCAGCACAATACAAGGTTTGCATATGTGATGGATATAGCTTGATTTTCTTAGCTCTTGTTGCCAAGTTACAATAAACTGTTATCACAGTAGATAGTCTGCATTTAAATGGATGAAGATTACACCTGAAAAGAGCCATACTGATGAAAACTCATAATATACTGATGTTTCTGAAGAGAGGAAAGTAAAACAGAAAAACCCAACTTGTGAACATTTTGTATTCTAGACATTAGCCAGACAGGCTCAAAAATAGCTGTTCAGACCCCAGAGACTATGACGTGCTACAGCAGCAAGTGACTAAAAGCTTGCACATAATAAATAGCTACTAATTTAAAAATAAGTAGTGTGAATATTATCGAGTGCTGAAAGGCAGAATCACGATGATCTGTTGTCTGAATTGCTCTTTAGAGTTACTGTTCCTGGAAATACTCTGATACCCTTGCCCTGGCAGGCAAAATATCATATCTAAATGCTAAGAAAAAAGGCAAATTAAAAAAAAAAAAAAAAAAGTGTACTAAAGTCTCTGCAGTTGTCAAAATAATTAGAAATAATCTCAAGGCATAATGCTGGTAAATGCTTTCCACTTTTATCAAATGCAAAAATGTACCATATTCTGATGGAAAATGAGGTAGAACCCAAGCTGACATATCAAGCCGTTGTCCTACCTCTTCCTGAAGATCTGTACCGAATTCCTTTAAGTTCTCTGAAATAAGAATCTGTCTACCCCTAATCTATTTAAAAGATTGCATGGAGGGGCAGTAACTAAGGTGAGTGTTCATTACTGCCGTTTTTGAGTTTGTTCCAAATCCAAAAATGTTCATGCTGGGTCAACAGACTGTGGGTCTTGGTAACTACCTGGAAGCTGAGTGGTGTTCAGTGTTAACTGCTGGTACCTGTTTTGTCATCTCCATAGGCGTGATCAATGTGGGACCTGTCACCTTCTTTGAGTAGAGATTCCTTTTCATAGCAATAGTATCAGGGCTTAAAAGTCAACTCTTAATAAACTGGTTGCCAGTACATGGGAGGTCTGAACAAATAGAATGTATAAGATATTGCAGAAAAATACTGTATAATGTATAAGAGACATAGGTACATTCAGTTACAGTTGTGACTCTTCTCACAGTGCAAAGAACATGTAAACCAAACCAGATGTCTTCACTGCAGTTAGACCGTGAAAGATCCAAAGGTAAGATTGTGCGATTGATTCTGCAATTCTAGCTGGTCTGATGCTTTGGCTATAGATTTAGAAAAGCATGATGCTGGGTTAATTTTGAAGGTGTCACCCTCTGAAGTAAGCCATTTGGTAAAAAGCGTTAGATTGACAGCAATGAAGCTGTAAACGTTTAGTGAAATCTTTTCATTAAAATCACACCTAAGAACTGTCAGTCAGCCCCAGCAGAAACCTGCTTAGATAACTCTGCTTGAAATACCGTACCTCCTCAGAAAATGGAAGAAGGGAATTTTGCCAGGATTTCAGAATTGGGAGAAGCAGCTTCTCCCTTTACTTTAAATTACTGTGCCAGAGACATGTACTGTCCTTGCAAAAACCCGCCTGCAACACTGAATTTTTGATTCCCAGGAGACAAACCACAGAGAGGAATGCAGACAGAATATGTAGTGCAGCACTGCCTGTGCCTCAGCAGACTTGTGCTGGTGGTTTCGGCGAGCAACACTTTTGAAAAGCCTGAAAATGGATCGTATCTATATGATGCTACGAGAATCCCTCTGAGGGAAGGGAAATGGCAGGGAAGCGTTTCTGTGGACTGTGGAATTTCAACTCATTAAAGGGATGAAACAACTGCCGTGGGAATGAATCCACACGGAGTCCATGACGGATGCCTGATAGGCTCTGTTCCCAGCGGCAGAACACAAAAGCCTGATCATTTAGCAGTATTGAGAAGCTTCTTTTATTCACAGGGGCAGGTGGTGGTGCTGCCGTAAAAGTTGCATTAAGGGGAGAAAATGCAGTCGCCAGGCTGTATTTTGCCCTGCTGCCTCTGCCCCTGGGTGTAGCTGCGTGGCACACACAGGGTTAACACCAGAAAGGCACACTGGTGGCATGTAATGCCAGGTGTTCAGACACCCACCAAATTAGTTCCAGTGCCAGCTTTTGTACACAGCCTGGCACCCTCAAAGCGTGGGGCAGCTTCAGGGTAAAAACAAAAAAAAACAAAAAACAAAAAACAAAAAAAAAAAAAGAAGACTTTTAAATCTCTTACCTTGGTCTAGTCCAGTGTAGCTTTTGGGTTGTTCTCCGTCCACTATCAGAAAAAGAGGAATTAATGCCAGATTCCAGTGAGTCATCCTAAATGACAGAGTAGGCTCACTCTTTGCACCGGCTGCTGGCTGCCTCCGCTGTGTGACAGCTGCCGGCTGGCTGGGGAGCGAGCGTCTCCCATTCTGCAGCCTGCGGCGGGGGGAGCGGGGAGGCAGCCGGGAGAGGAGGTGGGAGAGCAAGCGGGGGAGAGGGACCAAAAGAGAGAGAGGAGAGAGGCAGAGGCAGGAATATACCATGTGCCCGCGTGCTCCCCTGCTCTACCTGGTGCTCAGCCTCGCGCCGCACCGCCGAAAAGTTACTTTTTCAGATGTGATGCGCTCTCGGATTTTAGAGCCTCCCTGCTCCTGCCCTCTTTTCAGCCGATGCTCAGAGGAACTTCTCAGCATTCCTGCGATTCCATGATCGCCTCTCTCTTTCGGAGGGTGGCATGGATGCTGTACACGGAATCTGTTCAGTAAAGGGAGTCTGTCTCGTGGCTGTGTGAAAAGCAGCGCTTGGATCCTTGTGGCAGTTTTATAGGCTGTGTTTCCGAGAGTGGGAAACCAAGGGCAAGGGCGGTAGTTCTGCATCAGAGGAAAAAAATGCAAAAAGATGTTGGGAAGCACAAAAGATTGTTGGGGAAAGAGATGTTTCTTAGTTATTCCTCACAGAAAGGAAGGTTGGGATAATTTCTGAGCCTTTAATTTATCACCCCTGGATGTGTCCCTGCAGACCAGAAACTGGTGCTAGAGGCAGGACCCTTCCTGGGTGTTCCCAAAATAATTCTCGAGAGGAAAAAGCAAGCTGCTGGAGTGAGTAACATTGCACGAAATGGCAGAAATCTCTCTGGGGGAACACTGCTAGTGTCTAACTCACTCTTAAGTCTCCAATGTACAGTTTAATAATTTCATTATGCTTACACCCCTTGTATGCATATGTTTGTTTATACAAACATTTTTTTAGGAAACTAGTACAGGACAACTTCACAGAAGTGGGTGATTGATGTAAGTACTTTTGTGTCACCGGGAAAGAGGAAAAAGTGTTTAGGTTTCCAGTGTTTGCTATCTAGCTCTTTGCCCCTATCAAATGGTAAGTCTGGAAGGCTTTTGAGGGCTGCTGAAGGCTCTTTATAAAAATATTTGTAGTGAGATCTTAAGGAAATTAGAAGTGCTGCTACCTCAGTGTCAAGCTATGTTCAGATGCTCTGAATATTTGTCAGATTCATTTGCGTCTAAAAAAGGTGGTGTTTCATATTTTATATTCCTGCAATGTGAATACGAGCGCATGGTCTTAACCCTGATTAATTGGTACATAATTCCCAAAGAAAACTAGAGAAAGAAAGAAAGAACAGCATAAAGGTGGAAGAGCTAAAATATGTATGCATTCATGATCAGGAAACTAGATGTATGATAATTTCACATATACTCCAAGTGATTGTGCCAGTTAAATAACCATTAAGTGTCCCGACTGTGTTTCCCTCTGCAGAGTACAGAATGATGTTTTCTTTTATTCTGGTTTTATTGGATAGGGATGGTCCTGTGAGAGTGAGATGTGAGCTCTTCAGATCTTTTTTTTTTTTTTTTTTTAACGTTTGATCTAATTATATATATAATTCTGCTAAAGGTACTAAGGTTTTACCAGCCTCATAATTCATAACGAAGCAGAGCAGCAACCCATATCTGAGAGCTTAGGAAATGTGAGGGACTGTTGAGAAGTGCATCATCAGGGATAATCGACTGTGTGTAAGATACCTGCCCAGGGTTCATTCAGGTCTCTTAGAAGTCAACCTGAATTGTATGCAAATTCAAGATTTGCTGTGTAATAGACCTCAGCTGAAAAATGTTTGGGTGGGGGAAGAAAAGGACTTTGTGCCATGGAGTACATCTGCTGTAACAAGGGCTGTGCTTCAGACACCCCACATGGTGCTGCAGTTGTCCCTTGAGATACTGTACTGTTGGGAAGACTCAGTGGGGAAAGACAATGTAGGGACACGTGTCAAGGACAGAGGGTATCAACTTAATTAAACACATTTTTCTGAAGCAACAGGTAGTGGCCGCTGAAGCTGGGAGTGTACAGAGGTGTCAGGCCAGGTCTGAAGGTGTGCTGGGAGTCTGGGGTGCTGACACCTAATCACAAACGGGCTGAGGAACGACAAGGTAATAGAAGGATGCGTGTCTTGGATTCAAAACAAAATTTGGATTAATTATCTGCTGATGTGGACTAATATTTTGTAAGAGTATTCTCCTAAGCATTAATAATTCCTTTACTAAAATTGGTCCAATTTCTTCCATGCTGGTTGTTCCCCTTCTGTCTAATTGGTATTGCATAGAGGGTGCTCCATAACCATTTTCACTCTGCAGATGTGAACCTGAGCTGCATGTTGGGAAGAGACCTTTAGTTACTTGAACTCATTTGTTATTGTTGCCAGTATCACCTGGCAAAACGATAATACATACGTATATGTTTCTGCCCACATATCTGATGTTTCTGTAGTCAGAAACTGGCTGCTTACCCAGACATTTACTGATGGAGAGGACCTGAAGCAGATGGATATAATCAATTGTTGTCTTTTTTTGGAGCAATTAAAGTGACTGTAATTGACATTCATGCATGTTCACAGAACCACAAGCTTGGTAGATTATTCTGCAGTACAGTTCATTTTACCTTTCACACTGATGGAAATGTCACTATATTGCCAACTCATGTTCCTATCAACAAGACATGAATATTAATATCAAAATAAACTTGAAAAATGTTTTAAAAGTATGAAGGACCTGCTTGAAACCTTTCTTTCTTTCTAAAGCCTTGTCTTTTAAATCCCTGTGGGAATACTGTATCAGTTCCTTGCAAATTCTGTTCTCCATTGAAATTTGGCCCAATGTGAGAGGTTAAGGAAGCACAGACACAGTTTGTGCCCAAACAAAATCCCAGTTTGGCTGGGACGATTTCTGCTATTGTTTTGGCAATGAACATTTGTATCAGAGTAGCAATATGGAGTAAATTCTAATTCCAATTACACCTATACAGACTGATATTACAAGACCTAATGAGTAAAACTTTCTCAGATGTCTCTTTATTTTTCCTAGTGGTACCTATGATTTTTGGTAAAAGCATTAGCTGATGACAGGAATGTGTTTTTCTGGAGAGGTTGATTGACATCCTTGTTGGGAGCCAACAGCGAGGATTTGGGTATGCCAGAATAGTCCTTAGGATACCAGTTGCCAAAATAATTGGAAGCCTTTGCTCCGGAGATAATGAGCAGGTCACGAATTAATTTGTAAGTCAGAAGTTGGCAGGGTTGTGTACAAAAACTTGTAGTGTGAGTGCATTTGTCTGTGGCTGCCATAAAGCCCAGGCTGCCTGGGGAAGCGGTGACATCTGTATCATTGCAGTATTCAAAACTAGTTCAGGCAAACACAAGAACACAAGAGGGCATCCAGGAAAAATAACACGCTTTTACTCTGATATGGCTGCTGTGGTTTTCCTTTCTTTCCCATGTGCAAAACATTCACTGAATATGTAAATCGTGTGAGGTCGAAGCTGGTCCTTGACTTATCGCTGAATGCAACAAAATCACTTGAATCGCATTTTGGACTCTTGAGTTTTATCTTTTGTGTAGCTGGGCACCTTCCAAGTAATTACTGAAATCTCTGGAAAGCAGTGGTTTTCCCAAGTACTTCTGAAGCAATATAAGCCATGTACTTATTTCTTCCTCTTCCTCATCCAAGTCATTACTGCTTCTTAATTTCATCCCTTCAGACCCCTTTGTCTGTAGTTGCCAATAAAGAGAGAATAAAGCGTTTTATTTTTTTTATTATTATTTTTCCCTTTTTCTTCCACAGGCATACGCTTTTGTGTTTAGTCACAGTTAAGGCTCAGCTGAAGTTACACTTAAGTCAAAATTTTGCACTGCAATCTAGGTGCTGAAAAAAATCTTTTAAACTCCAGTAACAAATTCCAAGCATTGGTCCTGCCATGTCACCTCTCATGAGCATGATTTTGAGGTTGAACTAGTGGAGTTTGAGTTCTGGAAAGTCATATAGACTTGAGAGAAACTTTAACCTTGACTGTTGAGGGCAAACCTACTCCAGCGATGGTCTCCTAGATACAGAACTCATTGATTTACAAAGTACAATTCCAGAGTGCAAAACCATTACAAAACTTGTAATTTTTTCTGTCAATACTCAGTTTGCAGCCTGAGGTATTCAATTTGATGTTAGAAATGTATTTATATTAAAGAATCTGAACTCACTGTAACACCTGTACTTTTGAATGGCAGCTATTATGTCCATAAAGTAATTGATATGAAAACCCCTGCTTTTTTAAACCAGTGAAATAAATGGTACAAACGAGTGCTTCAGCTGGAAAGATGGCTGCATGCAGCTGCCATTGGCGATGTGTAGGTATCTGTGTTTCTGCTTACTTCATAAATACGAGGAATGGCATTGAGGGAGAGCACAAGAGGGCCGTGTAGAAAGGAGAAAGAACTTTTAATCCGTGGATAAATAAGCTGTGATATTAACTGGTAATAATGTTTCATGATTGCTGAAGCTGACTGAAAAGCTGAAATTTGTATTTCTTATGATGCTAGTAAGATTAAAAAAAAAAATCTCCATTTTGTGAAAAGATAGATTTTTTTAAAGTCATATTTAGAAAAAAGGCGCTGCATTGGATCTATTTCATTCCCATAGCACAAGGCAGCTAAACCTATATCATTTTGGGGTTTACCTGCACTGTCTATGAATACTCCAATGGTATGGATTTCTTAGTTGCCACAGCAACCTGTTCCAATAGTTCATTATTTTTGTTGTTAGAAAGTTTGGTGTGGTTTTTTTTTGTTGTTGTTGGGTTTTTTTTTGTTTTTTGTTTTTTCCCCCTCTGATGTCTTATGCAATGCTTCATCAAAATAGATTGGCCGTCACTTTTTGTCCTAGTCAAGGCTAATCGCTCTCCTTTTCTGCAGCAGCCTTTCAAGCACTTGTTTTGTCTGCCCATGCCTCATCTTCATGAGGTGGGCAACCCATCTCTGAAAGCATCTGCCTTTTGCTATATATCCATGAGAGGATATTTTAGTAAACAGATGGATGGTCTTCTGCAAATTATTCAAGTGAACTTAGTTCTGTAGCGCTGTACCAGTGAATCAATATCCGTGAGTGTCAAGGAGGTGATCTCAGGTTTCTAAAGCAATAGCCTCGATATATAAGAGGCACTACATGATTTTACATTGATGCTGAGCCCTTGCAAACAGATTGTGTAACATTTTTGTAATACTGTAGCTTACCTCTGTTGCAGTTTCCATTGTGAAACAATATTCTGGTGTATGAAAAAATCTCCTTGGTTCAGTTGTTTAAGGTCTTGAGGACTGATTTTTTTTTTCTTTCTCTATTGTGACAAGAAATGGTCATTGCTGCTTTTTGAAGATTTTCACCGTCTAATTCATATGTGATTATAGAACTAAAACTCTCAACATTTACCTGTAACTGAGAAAAGATGCAAAACTCAAAGGCTGAAAATTCTTTATTGAAATACTTTTTACACTGGGAAATTACCTGTCCATTCAAATCCTAGGCTAGTAGAACTTTGTTTACTACTTTGTTCCTCCTTTCCCACTGGCAATGCATCTGGTTTGGTATAACTTCTGGACTAGTTCATCCAGATCAATGAAATTTCACCTCAGATGAATGATAGATTCAGATCCATGCAGGATTTGGGGTTAAGACTCTTCTCAGAAACCAACTTCAAATTTATGCCTTAAACTAGATGATGAAGGGACTGTTCCTGACTCAGAGAAGTTGGGAAGTGTGCCATATCAAGTGTTAATCAAGGTTACAAAAATGTCTTCCTTTTAGATCACCACAGACCCCAAATAAACTTGAAGTTTTTTAAACCCCCACAAAACAACAAGAAGTTTGTAGCTGTCAAGGGAAGAAAGAATTGAATCAGTGGCATTTCTGCAGGTTCAGAGATAAATTGGATGCCTTTTCTCAACAGCAGGCTTCAGCTTTATTGCTATTAGAGGCTGTCATGAGCGATTGGCTACCGTTTATTCAAAAGCACCAAAAGTGCCCGTGGCCAGTGCACTCAGACTGAGGCATACTCAGACTGATATTTGGGGGGTGGCTAAATGTTCCAGAAACTTGGGGTAGCTCAAGTTGTGTACCCTGAATTGGAAAAACCTACATCTCATTTCCTTTTTTTTATAACAGTGATACAATCTGACACACAAAGACCTTTCTCTAAAAATCTTAGTGCTTTCCCTAAAACATTGTGGAAGCATCTCTCAACCCCAGACTAACGTTTTTCGCTTTGAATCTTTTTCAATTGATACAGTGTGGGAAAAGATTCAGAAGGAATTAAAATTGCAATTTTTTTGGTTTGTTGGTGAAATCTGTTTGTTTCAGTGAAAGGAATGTAGTTATATTTCAGAATAAATTCTTCAGAGCCTTGAAATTCTAAGTAATTGGCATCTGCTGTTAGCAAAATATTTACATACCCATACCCCAGAAAAACTAGTTAATAATCTGTTGTTTGCTTATGTCCCTGATGGTAAAGCTTAGAAAATGCAGCATGCTTCAATGAGCTGGCTTTTGTGGCTGGCAGAATTAGTACTTGGTGCCACGCCAGTTTGCTTTTGTAGTGGAAGGTACTAGCGCAGCCTTGCCTGGCACAGTAGCTATTTTGGGCTGGAGAGGTAATGAGAGGTTAAAAAGTGTGAAGAAGGGTTCCGGCTACCTGGTCTTGACAGCCCATGCATCCCGGAAATTTAATTACATAGTAATGGCTGTTTTCTGTGCTATTAATGTTGTGAAATGGCCTGTGAGGGAGATGGTCTCAATTAGCCCTTGCATTAACTTTTTGTCGTTAATGTGTGTCAGTATTGATGCTTTTAATTGCATGAGATTGTGGAAAGCTCCGCGTAATCACACAGGGGTGCCCAGTTTGAAGCCTAGCCTCCGAGGTCACGGCAAAAAAGAACAATTGGGTTTGGGTTTAAAAAAAATATATCAGAAATAGGGCAACCAGTGGAAGAAGGTAACTGTTTTTACATTAGGAGTGTTTTAGAGCCAGCTGCTATTTCTAAGTAAACCTTTCCTCTTAATGATAGAGAAACTATCTGCTAATTGTTTTTAAAATCCTAGGAAGCTTCAACTCCATTTTCTTGCCTGCCCTTTGTTTCTTTTCTGTTGACTGACTCTCTTCCATTGGCTTGGCCTTTTAAAGATTTCCTGCCTTCCTGTTGGATACCCAAGCCATTAGGCAACATAGTGACAGGATAGCCTAGTCACCGAGACTTCATGCTCAAGGGTCAATATTTTTAATATGGATAAAATTAAAGGGAAAAATTTTAGTGCTAAATTATTCTATTTTTTTCTGCTTTAATCTGACTTTTGGAACAGTAAGCACAGGACTGTGAAAAGAATCTTTAGTCTATGGGATATCATAGAATTAGTTTCATGTATTCATTAAATATATGATTTTTTTTTTTCAACTTTGCTGAATAGATTTATTGAAGTCACAGCAATATAAGGTTCTTGTTTCCAGGGGAAAGTATTAGTTTGGAATGTTTAAGCCTCTTAAATTATATCTGATTTACTCCTAAATCTATCTGTTCTCCTTTGAACATTACTATTACTGAAGCCAGACTAGTTTGCAGTTTCTTAACATGTTCTTTAATAAATAGTGTACTGTGTTTTCTCTTTTCTAGCCCTGCAACACCAGACCAGGTCAGCTAACGATGTTAGAAAACCTGGCTTATGCATTTATGAAGTCACATATTAGTTCCTCTGCAATCTGAGCTGGAGGTCACCTAGTCTCCATTTACCTTGATGCTTCTTTTCTGAATTTTGATTCCACATCAATGTGGCTGTTTCCATTTCAGTACACAGATGCTTCAATTTCTGTTCCATCCTGTTCGTAGGGAAAAAAGGCAAAGGATTTGTTTAACATTTCCTGGTCATCTTCCAAATGTGTGACCACTACTATTTGTTTCAATATAATTTCCAAATTTTAACTAGCTTGACTTTCAACAATTCTTACCTCTACTACTGCAATTTTAAAAATATATTTTATTCATTTCTACTTTTTTTGACATCCAAAGTGTACTGTTCTTCCTTTTTGTCTGAAGCAACTTCCTCTTGCTCCACCCAAGAATATTTTCCAGACTGGCTGCTCTTTACCAAAGCCAGTCTAATAAAAAACAAAGACCTTTTTTTGGCTACAGCATCAATAAATATCTGGATTATCACTGTTAGCTACATTATTATTATTATTATTATTATCATCATCATCATCATTATTATTTCTCATCTAGAAAATCAGCCTTCCAGAATAACACAAACCCTGGTTCTTTTTGTCTCTCCAGTAACAAGACAGATTTCTGTGTGCTTATATTCAGTCCTGGTCATATGTAACACTGTCTCAATTTTCCTCCAGAACCACCTCTTTATAATCATTCCCTAAAGGGATATTGTATAAATTGACTCTGTTTTATCCATACTGTGGTTTTACCAGCAGAAATGCTACCTCGTTCTTAACGTACAGATCTGTTATACTCACTTAATCTTTCCTTCAATGCTGCACACATTTGTTAACCCTGTACCTGGTCCTTCAGAACTTATTCTCAGTCCTCTGCTTTTGCTGCCTTGTGCTGTTTCTCACGCATGGTGTTTCAGCATGCCTTAGTCCCTTCCAGCAGCGAGCACTGTGTTCTCACCGGTGTTACTTCAGTCTTCTCTGCCCTGCGGGACATGGTTAGGCGTAAGGCTCAGTGTATCTAAAGAGCCTATAGTTGCACATTAACCCTTGATCTCTTTAATGCCACGTTTTAAATTGTATGTCTATGAGATCTTGCTGCTCCTGTATATGTATGTAAGCCCGTAGTAATTTTAGAAAGTAGGTATGTCATATCACAGTTTGATTGCTGAAATGCGTTTTGGTTTTGTCTGGATGATGTGACATAAGGTAACATAAAATTTTAGAAGTATTAATTAAAAGTAACTCTTACAGAGTAGGTGCCCCTTTTAACAAATTAAGAATCAATTTAATAAATGTTGGGGATATCAATAGCAGTTTAGACAGGCTACTTATCAAGGACAGCCACTCTTCCTTGACATAAGAAAGATACAGGTGTGGAAAAAGGTTCATTCATTGATTTTTTTAAAGCTAGAGAGTTAGAGAGGCAGTAGTGAAAAATGTTAATAGTCCTTTTTTTTTTTTTTTTTAAAGTTGACTTCCAGCAAACTTCCAATAAGTTCCTATTATTAAAACAAGTTATCACTTAGTTGAGAAAAGTTTCACAGTAGCTGAATAGAAGTTTGGTGTAGATATTATTCTTGCATACCAAAATAAACTCCTTATAAACCTTGAGGCAGTGCTCATCTGACTTCTTCCTCAGCTAAAACACTAGAGTAGAATAAAAAAATAATCTTTTTCCTACTGTTTGCATGAATTACATTATATTTGTATTATTTTACATCCATCTAGTTTTCTGTATCAATATTTATTTTAAAATATTTTCATAGTTTATTTCATTGGTAAAATAATTTCCTGTCTTTATTCATTGTAAATTTACCAGTTTCTTTTTAAGCTTGAATGAACTTGTTAGGAGAGAACTTCTTTGCAGGTGCTCCTAAAACCTCTTTAAGAACAATCTAAATGGATTAATAAATTATCTAATTATAATAATTTGCTTCCTTCTACTTTTGATTTATATGGTAGTAAACCCTATCTGAAACTAGCAAATGGAAAAAAGGTTGTTCTGCACCATGAGAGCTTTGTTACGTGAAGAATAATATTCTTGTAGTAGCATGTGTATGTATGTAGGTCCTCTGTATCTTTGAAATGAGTGGTGGCAAATGAAGTACTTCTGGTTTTTAAAGCCCTAATGAAGTCAGGCTTTTGCAGTGTGCATCAATTTTTTAAATGTCACTGGCAGAAGGTCTCACCACATTCTGCCACGTTCTCAATTCCATGTAGTAACTAACCATTTGGGTTTGACTGTAGAAATCATCATGGCTTTCTTTTCATTTCTCAGCTTATTTACTGCTGTCGTAAATAGGCTTTATCAGCACCATGCAGAAACCTATAGAAAACACAGAAAATGGACTGTTGAACATCTAAGGTAAAATGCACTGGAAATGCAGGGAGATCGGTCTCTGCTTTGCCAGACCAGTGCTGACAATCTTCAGGGAATTTCAATTGCAAAACTGAACTGAGCTCTGTTAACTGAAAAACTGTAAGGTTTATAGAGGGTTAATTTTTATAGTTATTAACCAAAGCAGTATGTTCCCTACCAAACCAAAAATGTAAGTCACTAATGTAAATCATAGGACTGCTAGAGTGTGTGTCAGAATTATAGTACCTTTTATAAGGAAAAAATATTTTTGTTGGTTTTTTTGTTTTTCTTTTTTTGCATGTGAACATATATGAACACACAGAAGTCTAATTCCATATCAGAAAGGTGCTCAGCATAGAAAATCACAGCTGACCTGGTAAGAATTTGGCAAAGTGGAAAAAGAGTCTTATTAGGGGGGAATTTGAAAGAAAGGGCTTTTTTGTCTGTCTAGTATTTTTTCCTCTTAAATATGCTGCAATAATCAGTGACTCTATTATAAATATGAATAGCAGCCAAAATGAATGTTACGTTATGCAATTAACTGTCTAAACCAAATGCAATGCAGCTATTTTTACTGTGATTTAGGGAATCTTGTGGAAAGTTTTCATGCTGGACTGTTACATCTGCTAGTCAGAAATGCCTTGTAGTATTAGGGGTATAATCATATATAATGACGGAAATGGAGAGAGGTGTAAAGAGAGTGACAGTCTGATTAATAATGACATTTCTGAGCGTGCTGTTTCTCAGCTTTTCCCAACGATGACATTTGGATGTCATTTTTAATTTTTGCAAATCCGAGCGAGTAGAAATGATAGTGTTAGTCTTTCCAAATTCATGAAGACCAGACCTCCACATCTGTTAGACAAACCGTGGCTTTTCCTCTCAGTTACCTTTCTAATTGAATGGTGGGTGAGATTTAAGTGCAGCCGAATTCCTGTCATTCATGTTCAGGTGTTGGATAGAAGTATTTTCTCCTGACTGATGAGAAGGTTTGCATCTATTTTTTCACTGCAGAAGCTGCAATCCACATTTTAATGGGTATGGTAAGATTTTAAAGTTTAAAAAGAAATAATCTGGGTAATTTCACTAAAAGGACAAACTTGGAGAGTTTTCCCAATTGTGTGTTTTCATTGATATCAGCAGAACTTGAAATCTGAACATCTATGCGTAGGATGTTGACACAATTTTAAAAATGTATCTTTTTATTAGTATTGGTATAGCTAGTGCAGATAAAACACAATAAAGAAGAAATAACTTTTCTCAGGTGTGGCATCTGCCAGTTCTAATTCTGTCCTGTCCTTGTCCTTCTTACATTGAGGTGATCATGCAAATCAAGATCATAACAATAATCTGGGCATCATGTGTAGGGCCAAAAGTAAATTATGATAATTTATATAAGCCTAGGTAACTTAGAAGTTTAACCTAAACATTTGCATCATCTGCTATTTTTGCAGTAGCATAGTGTTTTCTTTCCAAAGTAGTTTACGTCAGCCACAGTTCAAGTAGTGGAAAAAGAACCGTAATGTTCTTGTTACAAGGAGCCGTTCTTACATCCAAGCCTTGCAGTGGAGGCGTATGATTCCCATTTCCTCTCACTATTCCGGTCAGGAGGAAACAATACCTAAACCTGAGTATTTTTGGACCTTCCATCCAGCACTGGTGGCTACTACCTCAGGAGTACTTCTGGCTGGCCAGCCTGGAGCAATTTTCCAGATGCCTGACTTTTCTTTGGACTGAATTCTGTCCTTGCCTTGCAACAGGGTAATTTTTGCAGAATTTACCAGATGTTCCCTGCATCTGTCCCACAACCTGTGTTTGTTCCATACCTGCAGCTGTGTCCAAAACACCAAGCACATGAACGAGTGTAGCTTATCCTTAATGGTGGGAATTGATGTTAGATTTGTAGTATTTTTAATTTCAGAAAATAGTTCAGAAATTCAGAAATAGTTACTGATTGGACGGGTTTGCAGCTTAAAATGTATCACTTTTCAAGGGGATAAGATTGGTTCTCAGCAGGTCTTTTAGTTGCAAGGAATGGCCAACAGATACTTGGGAGAAGTGGTGGATATAAAGAGCTACGCCCAGGGAACCATTTGAACCAAACCAACTTGTATTAGCCACAGACAAAATGTACGACTACTAAGAAGCCTTTATTAGCACAGCTTTGAACACCTCTGCCAAAAATATCTATACACAGAGCTGTTGAGAACATCCGAATGTGTAAGACTGGCTTGCAGCAGTCTTAAAGAATTTTGTCTGCCTTGCTCTGCAGGGACAGACAGAAGAGGCTACAGCACCAGTCACCACTGCAGCAGATGTAACAACCCACTTTTGCTGCTAGCTCCATGCCAGGGCACTCAGCATGCCTGTGGGAATAAGACACACAATAGTTGTGAACAGTTTACTTTATTAAGTAAATTTACTTAATAAAAGAAGTTAATTAAACATCTTGCATGGGTAACTTCTTTCAGTGTAGGCTGTTGGAGAATGTATTGCTTTTCCTTTTCATTGCTTTTCTTTAATGGATGCTTTTGTTTCATTGAATTATAGAATCAGTCCATCTGCAATGAAAATTATTTCACAGTTGCTGATAAGAAAGTGTATATCAGGAGAGGTGCTGAAGGTAGAAAGTATAAATCAGGAGAGGTTCTGAAGTTTCTCATGAGTTAAGGATTCATTTCTTTGCCTCAAGGAAATGAGCCAAAAATCTATTTTTCAAGACTTAGTTTTTTCCCCTCAAAAAACCCAAGCAAACTGGGTTTGGGGTGCTGGTTTATTGGTTTTGGTTTGGTCTTTTTTTTTCTAATTTCCCAACAAGCTGATATTTCTCCAGGGTATGCATTGTAAGTTTTACTTTGTTTATTTACATGATTTTATTCTTTTTTGTAAGTGAAACAGGGTATTAATGCTACCGAGTTAGTATTTGAGACTTCAAAGATACAATCTTTCTAAAGAAAAAAGGAATACGGGCATAAATATTGCTCTCTATTTTTGAAAATAGGACCTGTACAAATTTAAAATACATGAAGCTTTAAAATTCATGGATAAAAATTTACCAGTCTTAGTCTTCTTTTACCCCATTTTGGACGGTGAATTTGTTGAGCCAACTCTTCCATGTTTCAAAACATCCAAGAAACCTATGAGACCTCAAACCATGTTCTATTCCCTGACTTTGCAGTGATCTTTACGATCATCTCAAATTTATCTTCTTGTTCACCTGGTTTTGTGCCACTTCTCAGTTAAATGTGATTTCATTTCTTCTGCAAATGATGTTTGATTAGGAGAAGTAATTTGTTTCCTATGTGAGTATTTCTCAATTAAGTAATTAGCAAATTTGGCTGGGAGGTTTTTGTCCTTTCTTTCCGCTTCAGTATTTTTTCCCCTGTTTGAAGCAGAGGTTTCAACAACCCCCATCATACTATTTCTCTTTTGTTGTTTGTGTCTTGTCAAATACCTGCCCACTCAATTTTTAATAATGTGAGAAAATAAAAAAAAGGTTTGATTTGCTCATTTATCACTTTGATTTTATTCCAGATTCTGTCTCATGTATGGTAGAGCCTTTTCACCTTTACTGAAAGATCTTAAGGGTCATTTAGCCTTTTTTTATATTTGTTTGTTTTGTGACCAGGTGTATCTTCCACTTCACCAGCAAAATAGCATAAAACATCTGAATATAGTTGTCAAGTGTACATTTTTTAAATTAACCAAAATTTTTAACAAAAATTTGACATTTTCTTGTTTTATTAAATAAATATTTCTTATTGTATTATATATAATATATATATATATAAAGTTCTTGACTATCTTCTTGAAAATTTTTATTTTTATGTATGGCCAGAGATTGCTGTTTGCAATAAATATTGCTGCTGTTCTTTTTGTTGCAAATTTCCGATTACACAATGATATTTACCCAAAAGACTTGCCCAGATGTGGCATGCCTCTTAGGGGTAACTGAACTCATTAATTCCTTTATTTAGGTATTGTTTTTTCTAAAGATTTTGCTGCAGCCACTTTACAAATTATAAAAAAATTCTGAGGTCAGTAATTAACATCTAAATCCTTTCTTCAAACTGAAAGGGCAATTTGTATTTAAAGAAAATTATATTTGGTGTATAGGAGATTAAACATTCTACAGGCTGGAATATTAGTTCTCCCAGTCATGCTGTTCCATAACTGACCCTTATTAGCTATTACTATTAGATCAGTTTAAAGATGAAAGGTGAAAACCTATTTTTATTAAAGTTATTGGCAAAGCTCCCAGTGACCTCAGCAGAGCCAGGATTTAGGTGTAGGTAGGGCCTCTCAGAATTACATTCTGGTTTGGAGAAAGAAAAACTTAACTCCTGATTCCACAAGGAAAGAAAAAACTGGCAGTTCAATAGATGAATTACTTTATCACAAACTTCTGCTTGTCTCTTTTTTCCTATGCATGGTGGGTGGGTGAAAATTTTGGATCTTTACTCGCAGGGTTAGAACTGAGTATGTAGGTCTTCACAAACCGAAACCTGGAAACCCAGCTAGCTGATCTTGTGAGAAAGCTGCCACCGCTCTGTAACGTAGGCTGGGAGCAGCAATAAAAAACCAATGTTTTTTTGGATTCTAATCAGAAAACACTTTTTCATTGATCCTACGGAAGAAGAGGGGAACATGGAACTCTAAAACCTGCACTGCAGCTCTTGCTAGCAACTCTGGCAGAGTTGCTTTACTGTCTGAGATGTATGTTTGAGTGTGTATAATTTCACAGATTAAACCTGCAGGCTGTCAAGTTTCCCTGTGTCTAATAAACATGTTCTATGCAAAATTGATTTTGCTTGGCCAGTTGCAAGATGAAAACATATTTTTATCTAGTTTTCTAAGGTGTTTGCTGAAGTAATTTCACGTACTACAGCAGGAGAGGTGAATGCTCAGTGTTTTCATGAGATAGATGAAAAATTATAAAACCTTGTTTGAATGAGTGGGCCTGCACCAAATTAATCCAATCTTAATGTAAAAATGAGACTGGGGAAAAAAATAAGTGCAGGAAAGGCAAGGCAGCACAAGCACAAAGCCTAATATTTTTCATGAGCCCCACGTAACACTTCATCTTTCATCTTCCCTTTTGGACATTATTCTGGAACGTGCGCTGCACTCCTATCAGGTGTTGGGGTGGAGGCAACTTGGATCCTTTTATCTTTTTTTTTTTTTTCTTCCCTCCTTCTCTTTTTCAATACTACTCCAAGTCTCTTTGTATTGTTCCTTGCCCTTAGCTGCACGGGGACCAAGTAGAGATGGAAAAGTCAAACAGAATCTGTACACGTTATGAGTGATGACTAGCTGGTAGGCTATTCAACTGGCCATCTAGGACATGCCTCCTATTGGAACCTCTGGTGAAATTGGTCTTATCAGTCATTTGGGTTTGTTCCTGCTTCTGACTACATTGGTTCAACCAGCGAGACACTACAGTAATGAGGGGTTTGGATAATATTTCCATGTTATTACTTAAAGATATATTTCAAAGGCTGTAAAGATAGTCTAACATTGGTCCAGAGCATGGTTTTACACAAATTCTCGACAAATTGCTCTCCCATTTATTCAAAGGTTCAAATATTTTTCTATTCCCATAATAAATGTCTAAAATACAGAATTCTACAAACTTGGTGAGATATTTGCTGCATCCACACTGATCCATTTTCCAGTCAGTCTCTGACTGAAGGAGTAGAAAGAATCTGAAGAGCAAAAGGAAAGTTTTTCTCTGTTTTGGACTGACTTTCCTAAGAGCTGGTAGAAGGAAGTCCTGTCTCTGACAGTTCACCTAGCTTTTCTTGCTCTCTACGCTGAAAATACGGATGCACACATTCAGTAGAATGATATTGACATGTTGAGTTGTTCAATTAACGAGTTAGTTGCAAATCAAATTTCTAATGAGAGAGAAATTCTCTCCAGTGAGAAAGATACTTAACTGGAAATTTTATGAGTGCATTCTGCCTTTTCACTCCATTGTGGGTTTGAACGAGACAGCATTACTTGGTTTTGAACCTGTTGCTTAATCTATTTTTTAAAAGTGTGCTTGGGCGCTACCCAAATAATTATTTTCATTGTGTGTCAGTGTGGGAGAGGAGCATCAGTACATTTTTTTACAATATCTATAGTTATTGACATATGTAAATGTGGAAGTGGGGGGAGTGAAAAAAGTTCTTTAAAGTGACCTAGGGCATCTTTTTCAGATATGTCTGTGCTGATAGAGACTGGAGTCAAAAGGATAATTCTAGATAATTTTCAGCAATGCAAAAAGAGCTGAAGATTTTTACAGCTTTGTTATAAATGTAAAATTGATTTTCCTTTAGATTCTTTTCTGGATGAATACTGTAGAAAAATGGGAAGTGTATCAAGACAACTTTAACAATGAAGATTTTCCACTCGTTCACACACACTAAATAAGCTTTAAGCATTGAGGATGTAAATACAAGCACACCTTGGGACATGTTACAGGTCAAAATATCTGCGCTTACATCTTTTGTGGCAACAAAGTGTGTATAATATTTTCTTCTTGAGATAACCATGTGTTTATACTTGATCTATTTAGCACTGTTTATATGATTATACAACATATAGTACCAATAACATTTTTTCCCAGGCAGAGGTGAGTTAAGATAATTATCATAATGGAATTCTCAGATTTTTCAGCTCTTGAGTAGTTTCCCAATTAACAGAGTTTTTATTAGGGGAGCTAGGGGTAGGTATGATGACCTACAGAGAGTGTCAGGATTTCTGGTTTTATATGAATTCATCATGCTTCCCTATCTACTAACTTAAGTTACTAGGAAAAAACGCAGTAGTTCGCTACCAGCTAGTTAATCAGAAATGAGACAGAATAAACATGTTTAAAAGTCCCACACATATGTTTTAATAAAACTATATTTAAACTTACCTTTAAGCCAAATACTCTTTAATATTGCATCATTTAATACCATAGTATTTTTATAGCACAGTTACTTATTAGTAACTTTGCTGCTTAACAGTAAGCAGCAAAGATGGGGTGTGATTTAAGCTGAAAATCAGTCTTTATTTTTTTTATTTAATAAACTAGAAAAATCATTTCACTGTAAAGAAAACTGAAGAGGTTCCTAAAATATGGCAATAAATTTTCCTTTTTGCTCTTACAGCTTGAGTCATCAGTAGGGTTAAAAAGAGAAGTGGTTGTCTAGCAACACTAACATCTTTATTTCATGTTTTGATGCAGCTAATGGGAACACATAGTTTGGAGGTTTTTCTTATGGCTCCATGTATGAAGCAAAATGCATTGTTAGGCAGAAACTAAATATGAACTTTATTTTTAAAAAGATTGTGTTGTCATTTTAATATCACTTATTAATGCACATATAGAGTAATTTTAAAAAGGTAATTTGTAAAAACTGTATTCCTCCAAAATAATTCCTGAGTGTGGATTGAATAATTTAAAACCCTAAATTACAGTAGGTATCCTTCAGATTCATTTGTGTATCACTAAAAAATATAAGATTTTTTCACCTTCCCACCCCTCCCCCCCCCCCCCGGTATCTCTTTATCAAGTGACAACTAGATTTATGTTGTGATATTTTCTGCTGAAAATATCTCTTTGCATTTTTTTATCCTCAGGGGACTGAGGTGTCTAGCAGCCAAATTTCTTTAAAGCAGGGTGACAGTGGGCTGAAAGCATAAGGGAGGAGGTGACTGAACTTGGGGAATGGATGATTTCAAGATATTCAGTATATAAAAAAAGACAAGTTCTTAAATGTGGAAAGGGTTCAGAGGATGATAAGAAAAGATGAAGATGGTGCATCAAAGGAGAACTAGGCAGATGCAGTCAAAATCTAAGAGGAAGCAGTAAGAGAGGTCGGTCTGGAATAGTAATGTAGTTCTGAATTGTATTCAGATGTGAATTCAGGTGTGGAAGATGCAGCTAATGTGGTTCTGCGTGACTAAGTTAATAGCTCATTGGTGTTATACTTGCAAAGGGAGGACATTGTTGAAATGTTGTTAGTAAGGCTGCTCAAAAATTGGCTGAATACAGTGGTTCTATTTGTTAGTTAGTGGTTTTGCATTTGTACAGTAAAAAACCTTTAACTTCCAAGATAGAGGTGGAGGTTTTTTTCAGAGGTACTGGAGTGATAGTGAAGTTTTCGTTAAACAAAGTATTTCTAAATCAATATATTTCAATCAATATATTTCATTCTGAAGTATAGAATTTTGGATAAATAAATAAAAAAAAAAACCCACACCAAAAAAACACCAACCGAAAAAAGCCCTCACAAAAACACAACTGTAAGAACTGGGATACTGGATTTGATTAAAAGTTCTCCTGGCTCAGCATCCTGCTTATGACAGCAGCCTATGAAGGTAAGAAATGTTACACATCTAGAAAAACCTGCATTTAGTGTATCTTTCCCGCTTCTGGGAAGTAGCTTTGGGCATCCATGAATCATTGTTTTTATGAGTACTGTTGGACATGTTTTCCACTAATTCCTCTCCTTCCCTTTTTGGATCAATTTATACTTTGGATGTTGGTGCTGCCTGAATAGGGGGCTTCAAATATTCTTGTCTGTACTTTCTTCTGCTTGTTTTAGCCAGTTGCCTCATAACAACACTGATTTGCCTATGTGTCTTGTATGATGAGAAACAGCAGCTATTAATTGGCCACTGACTTTTGTGTTATTCACGATTTTATAGCTTTCTGTGATAGTTCTTCTCAGTCATTAATTCCTGGAAAAACACCTCTTTGGGGATGCAGTACAGTGCCATGAAGCCAAGGATAGCTGTCTGCCTCACTCCAGCAGGTAGAACGTGGTGCAGGCATCCATTTACGCTGGGTCCAGAGAACAGATGGCCGAGGAATATGTCTGTGGGAAGCCTTTAAAGAATGGAAATTACAACAACCTGGGACATTATTTATCCCATATATGGTGAGCAAGGTAATCAGAAGTACTTTACACCAAATTAAGGGGACTTGTTACTTGCAATTGCTAACATTATGAGAATTCTTGGAGTAGTGCAAGGGTTTTAATAACTCTGACAAGCAAAAGAAATCTCTTTCTGAAGATAACATTAGCACTCATTAATTTTCTCAGATATTGTGTTTAAGTCTCCCAGAAATTTTTGTAAAACTTAGGTAATATTATTGGCCCTGGATAGATATTTTTTTTTTTTTTTCAATAAACAAGATTCTTTTAGAATACTCTCTCCAAGATGTATGTGTAAATGCAGTAGATTCTCCTCTGAAGCTTAGAAAGTCAATGTCATATGTCTTTGAGAATGTATATCTGATTATCACAGAAAACTGCCAAGTGTGAGTGTGACTGAAAAGTTGAAATATTTGAGTGCAATATCAGAAACATTTAAGTTAAGCAGCCTTGGAACATTTAAATACATGCCTGATTAAGGTTTCATGGAATAGTTATCTTTCCTAGTTTTTTCTGACAGTTGATTAAAGATTTAACAGAGGAGCTATAAATATGTAGTAGTACTATATTTGCACTGTTTGCTGGGGTCAACAGCTATATGGACAATGCTAAGGAATCTCTGTGTCAGAGGGATTTCAGATGGCATTGTGTACTCAGCTGATTGCTCTCATCTACAGGTGGGTTAATCAGGCACTCTGAGCTGATGTTTCATGTTTTGGAGACAGGACAACGTTGAGGTCCTGCTTGCCTATGGTTATGGAGAAACTTGGCACATTTGGCCATGACTAAAGCACCCTTACAGAAATTCATCTGCAGTTTCAACAGAATGAATTTTGAGTAGGAAGGGGCTAACGCCCCACCCCAGCTCAGGCCATAGAGATGGTGTCAGGCTTTGGGAATCTGGAAGCAAAGGAGGTGAGGAAGAGTAAAATAACTTGGGGCAGGACTGAAGATGTAAGGTGATGTTTGAGGAATTGGTGAGAGTTCAAGGAAGGAGAGCTTCCTTTGCTTCCCTTCCTGAAGCTCTGCTCTCCTGACCCCATCCCTCGGGTAGGTCATTGTCCTGAGAGCAGGAGGACCTGGCTCACCCCTCTACTGGAGCAGCCCATCTAACTTCAGGTCTGTCTTTGGCTTAGGCTTCATTCGCTGCTGGGGGGGTCATGTGGCTCTTTGAATGAAAATGTACTTTTTGGTTGCTGTTAATGCATTTACTTTTCATGCATTCACATCACTGGGTTATTCTGCCGTATAGAGCAAACTGCAAGGGTTGGGGTTTTTTCATGTTTCAGAATAATATTGTCAGCTTATAGCTTAAGAAAGTTAGGGTGTGTACTGTAGGTTATAACAAGTAATAGTTTAACTGGTGTGATTTCAGCAATGCTTATTGTACTAATCTCTGAGCAGGCAGAATGATTTATTCATCTGAGCATTTCCCTGACTCTGGAATCATCGCTGCACATTAAAGCTACTGTGAATGGTCATATTTAAGCAGACACCTGTCCTATATGAACTGTAGAACCATATTGTAACATAATTCTCATATCACAACACAGTCACCACAGCTCACTACAAATTAGCAAAGCTCTGCTGAATATGTCGGTGCCACTGTAGGATGCCTTATTGCCAGAATTTTCTCCAGACTAGTTTTAAACTTTCCAGACACTGAGAATCTTGTTGTTCTTCCTGTAAGACCATTCATTGCACAGTGATGCTCTTATTGCCCCACTGAGTAACAGTCCAGGGCTCAGTATTTACAACTTGTACTTTGTCCCACACACCAGCGTATTGCAGACATAGGCACACATCATTCATCTCCTCTTTTCATTGTTAATACCCTTTCAGGTATTTGCAGACTGTGATGACTTCCTATCCCATCTCCATTTTCAGCTAGCCAGGTTAATAAATATTTAATTATATAAATTTTCCATCATAAATCATCTCTTCCATGCTCTAATCTGTTCTGCTGGTCTTTTCTTAACCCACTGCAATTTGTCAGTCTTACAGCTAACATTATGTCCTGCACTGAATTCATTCTTTATAGTGTGCTCACACTAAAAACTGCCCAAAGGTCAGGCAATTATCATTTCTGCACTCCGTGATGCACTGTCTTCATGGATTTTAGTCTGTAACTGGACTAAGCCTGTGTTGTTTTTCGGTATTACTGCAACATGGGAGTATCTGTTGCCCACACTTCTCTTTTTTTATATTTTCTAGATTTCTTCCACTCAGTGAATAGCCAGCCACATGTTGATTTCTATCTCTCTAGGTGTTTTTTATGTGCCTTTTTCTAAATTAAAAGTCATGCTGTCATTTTCTGCCCACTAATGCCTCTGGCTCTGTCACTAACATTTCTCAGCTCTGACTGATGTTCACAACTCTTTCTGATTTAGTATTGTTTGCAAATTGCACCAGAGCATTATAAAGACATTAAAAGAAAGGCCGAGCTCGTTAAAGAATTCTAGAAGGCATCTGCCCCCAGACTGAATACGTTCTCATCAACTATCTCATCCATGGTGTCCAGAGGATATCATTCTTAGCCATATCAGAAATCAAAGCTCATGCTTAAAAACAATAATAATCTTCACTTTCTGATTGGTATCTTTCTTTCTTTTCCTTTTTTTTTTTTTTTTTTCATTGTTCCTTGGTCTTTAAAGTACAGAGTTGAATAAATATGGGGTGCATATAAGAAAGCCTGGCAAGAGATTTGTCTCATTGCAAAATTAAGGCTACAAATCAGCTTATTTAAAGGGGTCTGCTTATTTAAAAGGAAATGGGAGAATTCGTCAACAGGGAGAAAAGATGAAGCCTCCTAAGTTCTTCACACTCAGAATACTATAACATGTTGTCCTTTAGACATGATTTGGAGAAGTGCAGTACTCCTCAGTGCTATTCCTGTACTGTTCCAGTAACTTGGCTAGATTTCCTTGGCTGTCCTCCCAGGTGTCATGGGAAAATAAAATAGAAAATGAGATTGTGAGACTTCTCAGCTTGGCACTTGGAGTGAGAGTACAGCAGCACATGGTGGGTGAAAGTCAGTTGGCTTGATCAGGTGCTGTGCTCAGAAATCTAGCAGGATGGCTCTGTCTGCCATGGCGACCTGTAATTTACCACAAAGATACTGTTTGGATGGATTAGGTGCCCCTGCAAATGAGACACTCTAGCTGGGACTAACAGAAGCTAGCTACTGGCTCTTTGGACAGGACACTGAATGCTGCTGTCTGGAGAGGATTATGGTGATAATGCTGGGGGATAATAGCAAGGAACAAAAGCAGCAGTGGGCAGCCTGGCCACCCCACTTGAAATTTCTCTGCCTGTTCCCAGTCAGCGCATTTCAGTTCCCCGAGGGCAGCTGCACACACTTTTGTTAGGAAAGCGAGGTACGTCAAAGAGCACCTGGCACTGCAAGATTCTCCCAGTGCTAAATCTCTCACCTACGTGCCAGCTCGCCACATGACTCAAGTGATAACTGGAAAAGGTGAGAGAGAAGCCACAGGCCTTCAGAGCGGCTGCTCTAACACGGACACATGGTAACACAGTGAGGAAGCTGGCAAGATCAAATGAATTACCACAGCCCCCTGCAAGGAATCTGGGATGACTGAAGGGATCCAGGCTCAGGGACAGGCAGCTGTGAACAAAGGCTTCCAATTGTCAGTGTGTCATTAAAGACACAAACTGGGTCCAACAGTAAAAGGATCAGCCTTGGAGGAAATCTCTTTATAACAACAAAAGGCAGCCTAAGTCCTCTAGGTTCCTGCTTGCAGCCATGCTTCATTGCCAGCCTAAGTGAGAGGTACATGCATCCACAGAAACCCCTGTGTCTTTTAATATACTGTACGTGCCACGTAAAACATCACATGTATTATCCACTGATATAAGAAATCACAAATTAAGAAACGGATATTCGGAGGTGGAATCTCGTACTTTAGAATAGACTGAAATAAGATCAGATAGAGTGGGAAACTGAAAAAAGAGAGGCAGCTTTTCGTGAGCCTTCAGAATCCCTTGTCTTAGAACATGATCTTGCTCTTTAATAGTTTCCTTACTATTTTTTATTTCTTAGGGTTCTCCTGCTGCCTTCTCTACCTTTGCAAGGTCATTTCTAACAAAGAGCAAGCACGGAGCCAATGGAACAGCTTGCACGGTTATTGCTACTGAGGCACTTTAATTCTTGGACTTTTCCCCTTTCCTGGGGCAGCCGTTTAAGAGACGGGTCTCCCACCAGGTGCACAAAATGTTCTTCCAAAGAAATGGGAGCTAATTGCTATCATTTTGCTTCTGAACCTCAGGGCCTGGGAACCAATAGCGGTCTGTGAGACCGATAACTTGAAAAAACACTGTGTGCAGTTTGCTTTGATATGAGCAGGAATTAGGAACAAGCATAATAAGAGTAGAGATGGTTATGAGGTCTAATATCTTTATTTTTAGTTTAAATATTGTTAAGCTTGTGCCTCAAAGGTAGCTAAATAAGGAAGCAGACACATGCAAACATTCCTAGTGTGAAATCAGTCCACTGCGGTTTAAGGTCATGGATCTGCTTTTCATAAATGCACTCCTGGGTCTTAATGAAATGTTTGCTGGAAGTGGAAGAGAAGTGATGTTCTCCTTGGTCTCAGTTTTCTAGGTATGGTCTCAGCTTGGTAACTTTTTGGAGTTCCTTCACTGCCGCAGATTACTGTCACAACTTTTTGTCAAAATAGGATGATGCCTTTGTTAGAGCACTGCCATATTCTGCTTTGGGAACGAATGGTTGTAGCCTTCAACAGTCTTAGCACCAAGAGGCTTTATTGTATTTGGAATCTCAGAAGTGTTGTGGATTTTTGTAGGATTGTTATTTGTTTGTTATTGTTAAACATGCTGAGAGCATATCTGTTACGGATGAGGCTGCAATGGCCAGTCTGAAAGAAGTAACAGCTATATAGCATTAAATTCTTTGTTCATACCCTGGAATAAAAAGGTAGAGTGAACAGTTTTACTAAAACTTATGAATTAAACTAACAAGATTAACTCAGACTCCTGGAATTTGCCATTCTTTTCGTGTTGCTGTAGGCTCATGTAACGTACAGCTAAACACGATATATTTCAGTATAGTTTTAAAATGCTAAACTTTGCCCCCCTAAATTTTTGGTAACGTAAACCTCTAGAGCATTATCTTGGAGAAGGGATCTGACCTTTGTTTAGAATTAAACAAATCAGCTTGTACTGTAAAGCACAATGTTGGCTTTTAACCTGGATGTCCAACGAAATGTAATGCAAGTATTCAGAGAGAGGATATGACCTCCTATGAGATACTGCTTGGCATGAACCAATTTTGCTCCCCTGCCATTCTGCTTGGAGGAGTTCTGTCCGTTGATGTATGGTAGGAAAGACAGACAGACTGCACTGTATAAGATTATTAACAAAGTAAGTTTCCAGTTCTATGGAGTTGGCAGAAATACCACACTAGCAAGCCACTTCTTTTCAGGTCCTTTTCTAACATCGCTTTCAGTGTTCCCTTAGACTGTTCACACAGTCCACACAGAAAAAAAACCCAACTCAAAAACCAACAAACAACAAAAAAAAAACAAACATAAAAATTAAACAGCCTTTTTCTCCTCCCCAGCAGTGCTGGGATATTTTTTGCCATTTCAGAAGTTTTTCATAGCACAGCCCTGACAGTCTCCTGAGTTCTGCAGAGAGATTTACATAAGATGTAAAAAGGTGTAACGGGTAAAAAAAAAAAAAAGTTATCATTCCTTTCCTTCTCCCTCCCCCATTTTCTTTTGTTCTGCCAGCAGTTTCCCCAAATCTTACCCTTTTAGAGGAGCTAATTACTGCTCTTCCCTGGCATGCATTAGCATTATGCCGTTGTCAGTCTGTCAGGTGCACTTAGTCAGGGTTTAATAGGCTTGCAGTGAGCTACAATTAAACTCTGGAATTAACATTTAAAGAGTGTTTACATGACTTCCTCTTCCCTTCCTCCCCCGCAGCAGTTTGCTTAAAGATGCAAGCGGTTTTCTAGCTTGTTGTAATTGTTATACAAGGAAAATACTGATGAAGAAATCCATGAAGCTGATTTTCATTTAAAAACTGAGTTCTATTATTTGCAGCTCTTGATAAATGTTACAGCGCTAATTTTCAAAAGAAAAATCGTAGCAATTTAAAACCATGTGGTCAAATGCAACCCTTGTTGCAACATACTAGCAAATGTCACCAATTGAAAAACAGGGGTTGTTTCTCACTCTGAACCAGCTTTGTTTTCCACTAAGTCCAGAGCAGAGTGAGAGACCCCCTGGCCTCTTCTGGCCCAGAGGCAGAGGAGACTCGCAGGTGCACGCACTGCTCTCTCTGCAGCCCCTCCGAGCTTCTTCACTTGCTGCCTGCAGATCTCAGCACTTTCCTTGGACACTCAGAAACTGGGAAAGAAAAGACAGACTCATGGACTCCCATGAGGTTAAAGCAGACATTGATTGTTGTATGGGTTTAGAAACTCTTTGTGCAGATGAGGATGTGCTTCCCTCCCAGCCAGGGAGGGCTCCTTTGTGACGGATCAGTCCAGGCAGGGTCCTCCTGGCATTCCCTTAGACCAGTTCTCTTCCCTCAGCTGACTGACAGCTCTTTCAAAAGACCTCTAGACTCAAGAAAGCCCTGCGTGCTCTTGCCTGTCCTGCAGAAGTCAGATGTGGGCTGAAAGAACTTTTGGAACTAAATGACAGATGCACGTTTGGTGCTGTGAGTGGTGGAGGGAAGCCTCTTAGTAATGGATGCAGAGGGCTGAGTTTTGAGGATTCAAAATCCTCAGTGGGGAAGCCCTGAAGTTATGTTATGTCTGTAAGTGCCCCACTAGCTATATTATTTTACTGCAGCTGAGGGTATGTCCTAGAGTGGTGGTTTTCTTCTCAGCTTATGCACTGGATGTAAAAGAAGAATCTGTTGCCTTTCTTGTATTTGATGAGTTTGCAGTTTAGTTCTGAAGTATTTGGCAGATATCCCTGCTTTTCAAACAAAACACACAAGCCTGAGCTTCCACATTTAATGAGTTTATTGCTATGTTGTACGTTGTCATTTGGTAATTATTAGCATCTATATGATCTTTATGTAAGCCAGTTGTGACTCCCTAGTTTTACTTGTGGAAAGTGAGGGCAGCAGTACCTCAGCATGAGAATTATCAGAGAAGTTTTATGTCACAAAAGCCATGCAGATTTATGTTTCTCAGGTGACATAGGTCCAAACGGTCTCCCTTATTTCCACATGCAGGCATTATATGTGCTCTGCCCTAAATTCCCTTTTAATTAAGAAGCCATTAATCTCTTTATTACTTATGAAAGTCTAGGTTGGTAGTTGAGGGAGATGTGAACATTTTAAATAGCTGATATTGTTTGTCCTTCAATATAAATTTAAATTTTCTTTTAGGTATGCACGCAGGAGATTTATGGAAGGAAACCTTGAACTCTCCACATAATTCACAGATCAACACTAATGAAGCCACGTTGCTGCTAATTGCTGCATAAACCAGTGAGCCACAAGTGACAGGACTAAACTAATGTTCACCTTCAGTTCCTCTTTCTCCATTTCTCCGTAACTTCAGAACTTGTCGTCTTTCTCTCTCAGCACAGCTTTTACCAAAAGGGTTTATAATGGTTTCTGGTGATGAATTCTATTAAGCCAGTGGGAAACTACTAACTCTGGAAACCATTTTAAAATTGCTGCATAACCAGTGTTTGGGCAGATACAGTGAAGCCTAAACTGCAACAGAGGATTTTAAAATAATGTTACTGGGGTGGAGGTTTTTCTCACCAGGGTATGGGGGCAAATCACAACCGTTCATAGGTGTCAAAGCCCTTCATGAGCCACCATTAGTGTTCGCAACAATAGCTGAACCATAAAAGTTTTTGCTCTCCAGCTGGTGATTCGCCTCTGTTAGGCAGTTTTTGCCCAGGCTATGCAAATCATGCCATTTATATCAGTATTTGACATTACACAAATCTTACCATTCAGATTTGTGATGACTTAATCTCAAATCAGTTCAATTTCCTACACTACAGTGGAGTCTGAAGGAAACAATTTGTTTGGCAATACTAAAAACTGACACTTTGCTCAGGAAATAACCTATATGAGAGAGGTGAGGGTTATTTAGTCAATACCTCTGCACCCTGAAGACAGCAGTCCTGTAATGTAGGAGCATTTTCATTTCTAGTGTACGGTGTTTGAGGCGGGGGGAAGATATTTTCTTTGTATATAGGGCTTTTTGGACCACTGACTAATGTGTTACTAGTGTGTAAGAGTAGAGAAAAGTTCGCTTTTCTGTCCTTAGTATGGTCTCATCCAAGGCATTGCAGCTATGTAGTGGTCTTAGCAGCAATGGTAAAGCACAGACTGCAGTGCGCTGTGTATGAGTCATGCTAAAGCCAGACATTGTACAATTTGGCCAGAAAAAATGACTGAGAAGACACTTTATATTAGATGAAATACTTACTCTGACTCCTTAACTTGATGGCACATAGCCGGTTACAGGTCAAATATGCTTTAGGAAGGGTGAAGTTCCAAAATGAAATGGAGAACTTTGAAGCCACTGTTCTGTGGGCTAGGTGAATTTAAAAAACAAAACCAAAAACCACCAAAACACAACCAAAACCCAAAAACCAAACCAAGACAAAAAGCAACCTCAGGAGAAAATGTTCCTATCATAATGCTATGCCAATTTGGAGTAATTCCACTTCACTTAGACAGGAGAGATGCAACTTTTACTTGTGTTCTACCCCATAAATGATGTAAGGTTTATGGTACTGGAAATCTAATGATATCTCTTTATTCAAGAACAATATGCCGTAGCAATGACGGCAGGCTTTCTATACTGTCTTATTTATGTTGCTGAGCTTTGAGATAGAATCTGGCAATCTAGGAGGACTGAACTTTGCAGTTTTCAGTCTGGTACTCCGCTACCTTTGGGAAGTCACGTGTATATTGCTATGTAAAGTCCTGCAAATAGGCAATTGTTTTTCCTAGAAATTGGACCAAATTAGCTGCTAAAGTGTTGGCAGAGGGCATCCTCCTCTCTGTGAGCAGCGTTGTTAACCTGGCTGTACCCAGGCTGGAGGGTGAACGAGCGTAGTTAGGTACTTTTTGGTTTAGGAGTCCTTTCACAGAGTGCTCTTATTAGGCCTGAACTCTATTAAAGACTAGTAGAGAAAACTTCAGCGGAGCTAACTGACAAAGATATTACCTTAATCTCTATTCTGAAGATTCACCAGGCCCTAAACCATTCCTTGCACTGCCAGGAATTTAGTTTGGTTTTGTGGTACGGAGTCTTTACAGATGCAAGGGCAAAGTTTTTCAAAGATGTTTGGTGAATGTGTTTGCTGTCATCTTGTCTGTCCCATAAAAACCATTTCAAGGGAACCAACTTTTCAGAAAGTGCTGCATGTTTTTTACTCCTTGAAGAGACTCAGACTGTTTTTTTAGCATAGCATGTCCGGTATCATTTTATACTAAATGAGCTCCCCCTTGAAAGGGAGGGAATCTGGGCAGCATTTAGGGCAGTAGGCTGAGACTGAGTGTCTTCAGCAGCTGATGTTTTACACCTGTAGCTATTGAAATCATACTGTGAAGGGTCTTTCGATGTTAGTGGTATTCTGTGTTCATTAAAAAAAAAAATAATATGTCTGCCTTTGTGCATTTAATGCTTCAAAATGAAAGATAGTCAGCAGTGTCAAAGACTAGTTTCGCTGTGAGCATTTTACTTCAAACACTAGACAGAAAAGGTGTAAACCTGTTGTGGAGCTTGTTTAACTAATATTCCAGTACGTCATGGTTTTGCACTAATATTCCAGTATGTCATGGTTTTGTTACTCAAACAATCTAAATTATTAGATCGATGAGATACTGGAATATTTTAATGAAGGGGAGCCTACAGCCCTTTTTGAGGGTGTTTAGACACACTTGTAGTAGCAGGAAAGAGAAATGGGATGATTGCAAATGCTAGTTGCCTGCAGCCGATCTCACTGCATTACTGATCTACCAGTGTGAAAATGGATAAGACATTAAAATGTTGGATGGTTAACAGCAAGAAGGATTTGTGTTGGTATATTGGACTTAAATCATTTTATAACTTAGCATGCTTTTATTGAGTGAAATTTCAGTGTTTGTTGCTAAAGAGTTACATTAATGTAAAGAATACCCTGCATATTAATGAGAAGTCATTAACCAGCTTTCTCTGCGTTCATTGCTTTATCTCTTCTGCAATGCAAATCTTAACCTATGCTAATGGAGAAATTAAGCCCAAGGATGTAGGCAAAAGCAAATAATTATGCAGTAAACCCCTTTCTTATCAGTAGACCAGGAGTGTGATCACTTAAGAAGCAGAAAAGAATTGGACTAATGAAGCCAGACATGGAATAATAGTGGTTTACCTTTCCTTTCTGATTTTGCAAGGAAGAAGTTGTGCATTATCTTATGGAGGGTTCCCCCCTCCTCTGTTCTTACTTTAAGAATGCTATAAATTTTAAAAATAACTTTATGACAAAGAATATTTTTGAGAGGAGTTTGTTGCTGGGTGAAGCATGTTGAAACAGAACTACTGTGTATGTTGATAGGATATAAAAGAAGATCCTGTTTTTTCAGCAGTATAATGTCTTTTCTTGCAGTTCTTTGATACAATTTTTAAAAGGGAATGTGTTAATTATATTTCAGAAATCAAAATCTGATTTATAATATTCAAACACTTTCATCTTTAATAAAACTTCTACATTGATGCACCAGCAATAACTCTTGGATCTATGAGATATACGGGAGTTAATAAAAAGCCTATCAATTTTAATTCAAAATGACAGAATAGATCCCGATTTATTATGATGTAAAACATGATCAACTTTGTGATATGATATTCCCACCCTGAAGGATGTCCTAATTTAATCAAAATTCCCTTATATTTTTGGTAATTAAATAACATCCCTTCAGTTACAGATGGAACACTACCATATTTTCATTGCTTTATGTCTCTTAGTTACAAACAGTTATAGTGCAAGACGATAAGGTCTGGTAGTTCACTAAAGCTGGAATATTGTAACAAGAAGCAAAGGTATTTTCAAGAATACAGTGTTTGAAAATAGTATATAGTGCAGACCATAAATTAAGTGACCTGTATTAGGCAAAGAAAGATGTTTTTCTGTTATGTTTGAAGATCCTGGGAGGTCTTAATTTAAAAAAATGGAATTCTACCCTGAGGATGTAATTCTTGTTATTAGCATTGAAAAGGGGCTACGATAACAGGCCTAAGAACGTGTGGTACTTAGTACACAAAAATTCTAAGATTTTTGTAGGTTTTTATCATATCCTCTGAACCCTGTACCATTCAGCTCAGAGGAACATAGCACCTCTATCTACAGGATCAACAACAATGACAAAATTCCAGTGACTTTTTACAAAAAACTGCTAAATATTTGTGAGTTTCTTTCTGCGTAATATGTAGCACAAACTCAATGCTGGTCATCAACGTGGAGCATTGAAAAGATTTTACTGGTGTTTCTCTGAGGGAACCTGAGTAACTCGCCTTGGCCACCATCATTCTTGAACAATGCAGCCTTGGTGAGCCCATACCAATGAAGTCTCCATACTATATGTCTCTGTGATCTCTGCTGGTATTAAGTATAGGCCAATTAATCTGTAGGACAAGTACCAGGTTGTTTCTGTATCCTTTTAATCCAAGTGTGAAAAAAAGTAATGTTTTCAGTGATTATTGCTTCCATGAAATGCACAAATGAATGAAATTATGTGTAAGGATCCGGTAAAGAGAGATGACAAAAATAACCCCAAACTTTTAGGGATTTAGGCTCCTCTCTGTGTAAGTCACACCTTATGTTTTGAGACTTACCATAGAGAAAAGCTGGGAAAAGATCTGATTACTTCAGTTTTTGATACTATTGAAAATTGTTGTGGGTCTCATGGCATTTTGAAAGAATGAAGAAAAAAAAAATGCTGGGGGTGGAACAGCAGCAACAAATGAATGTTTTGACAGCTGTGCAGCTGCAGAAGCCTTACTCTTAAAAGGAGAATAGGATTGTTATTGTTTGCCTTAAATATTCCTCATTGAAGGCTTTTCCTTATGGCCTGATGGAAGATATTATTATTTTTTTCTTTATCCTGAGGTGCAAACATCAAAAAGTTGCTCCTTGGAAAGAGGAGAATCCTTCTGAGTACCTGCAAAGCCAGTTAGCGTGATTGTCATCTCCATCTATTATTATACACCTTAATGGGCATTAAAAATACGACTGTCAACTCTGCATAAAGACACCTTGAGTAAGGTGAACTAGAGCGGCCTTGGTGATCACAATTTGCCAGTTCAGCTGTTAGTAATGTTTCAATACAAAGTCTACTTGATAGAATTGTAATGGCTTCAAATTATATGCTTAGTAATGCTGTGGCAATTTGCTGCCAGCAAAATAGAAGGCCGTGGGAACAGCGAGGTGTGCATTAAGGGCAGCTCTGTTGGAGAGTTAAAACTTAGAACAATAATTTTTTTTTTTTCAGAAGCTTTACACCTGCTGTTGATACTGATCTAGTTTGGCTTTTTGCTCCAATATTGAGCCGGTATTTGCAGAAAGAAGGAATATATATATATATATGCATGTGTGTCTGTCTTCTGTATTGGGGAGGTCAGAAACAGAATAAATACAAAACTGCATGAACCTGGGGTGGTTTCATTTTTGGAGCTCTAACAACATTTTAAACTATGCTAAATTCCACTCACTAATTCATAGTTATCTGCTAAAGCTAAAATATGCCGTCTTCTGCTCCTCTACCTATTCTGAATCTGAACAAAATACTCTGTTCCATGTCAGGTCATTCCTTCAGGATCCACCCTTCCAAGCTGGATCCCCCCTCCCATGATAAAACCAGTTGCCCTTGGGACTTCTGGGGAGAAAAGAGTTGATGCATTGACTATTTTGATTGTTAGATCTTGCAGTCTTTCTAAATAGTGCAATATTCCTGAAATTCAGTCAGTTGCTGATGCTAAAATCAAGATATTACCGTGGCTTCCAACTGGTATGTGAATATTTAAACTGCAAATAATCATCTGTGGATTGGTGTGATTTAATGGAGCAGGAAACATATTCTGTTCTTGTCTCCTCCATTCGTCCTCACCTCAACATTTTAAGCCTGTCCAAGTCTACATTTTATCTTTCTTCCCTTCTTCACTCTAAGGGAAGTAACTTGGTGACTGCATTTACTTGCGGGACATTAGTGCCAGGTCAGTACTGTCACTGGGAAATGCTGAGCGCTTTGGCCGTGCACTGGGCATTGCCACCTCTGGCAAGTACAGGTGGGCGAGATGGAGAGGGCCCTCTTGCACAACACATTTTGAAGTGAACCCCTACCCAAGACACTGTGCCAGTACTGCCTGAATGCTCATGGACACGGTCACTTACCCGTTTGGAGATGGGGTCCTTTTCCATTTTCCCCCCAATTGGTTTGTTTCTCTTTATGTTTGCAGGCTTTAGCTGGAAGTGCATTCCACCAATAAATCTCCTTCTCTCAACCTAGTCCATTTATCTAGATGCTCATATGTCCTTCTGTGCCTCTCTGGTTTGCACTTCTTTCTTCTTGCCTCATATATAGCTTGCCCTAAAACAGCCAGATTTGGGAAGCTACTTCTCTTTTTGTTGATAACAAATTAAGTGTGCATTATTGTGTTAGCAGAGGATTTGCCAGTGTTGCAACATCTCAGTTTTGGTGTGGGTTGTTTTTTTATTTCTCCCCCCTCCTCTCTCCAAGAGTTTTGTTTCTTTTTATTAGGAATAAAAGGTAAAAGCCTTTATAAAATATTTCTGATCAGAGAGTATGCTGAGAAAAGTCTCACACAAGTGTCAATAGATGACTTGAATATAACTTAAAATTGTAAAATTTTAGGATTTTCTTATAATTCCTTCTTAACACCTTTTGGCTTTGCTCTGGCCACTATCTCTAGTGGTTCCCTGGAACAAACTTCTCCTTTCCCCCACCTCTACTTTTAAATGAAGCTGAGATTGCCTTGTTACTACTTTTATCTGGGATATATGACTTGAAAGCCACACTTATTGGAAAATATTAAAATTATGATAGTTAACAGTATTGCTGAAGTTAGCTAGTGAAATGTCTGCATTTCATCAGTTAGTATTTCAAAAGTAGGAGCAGCAACCTGGTAGTAGTGGTACTGGGTTGGTACTAATTGAACTGGAGCAAAGAAGTAGTAGTGATGTTTAGTACAATGTATTAAGGGATGCGCGTGATGGAAAAACCCATCCAGCGTGATCTGATTGTACTGCTCACCATCATCCTGCACTGTTGCAAAAGCCTGTCACCGATTATTCCTCAAATGAGTAGATTGCTTTTTTCAGGTTAGGTGATTTGCAACTAATAATTGTACAATATTTGCCACACAGCAACTTCATCCATCAGTGGAACTCAAGACAACTTATACAGCGTGCATGTAAAAAACAAGGGACCTTATTACTGAATTCAAAAGCTCATTCTGTTCTAACCTGCCTTTATTTGGCTCTTTTCTGTCCCTTTACCAGGATATATTAGAACAAAGCAAATCTCTTCCAAGTATACATTCAATTACTAGGCTTGCAATGTACTGCAATTTGGTGATGCGTTCTCTGCTTGCTGGATTTATAGGGTAATAAGCTGGCGCATACTAATGAACCTCACTTGGAGACAGAGGTGTTTTGTAGTGTGTTGTTTGCATTAAGACAGACGATACTTGGGATAGATATGGAGAGGAAAGCAGACTTGTTTTTATTGTGCTAAATGTTGCAGTAAAGATTATGCCCATTTTTTTTCTGCCATCCCGCTGCGCATCTATTTAAACATTTCATAGTTCCAATCAATCACGTTGCAGCAAATTAGATTTTATTTAAAAATGTAATTGGATTGGTCTTATGTGAGTAAGTATTAGGAAAAGTTCTTTCTCTGGTAAATGTTCGAAATTTTAGGAATGCTAAAATCTATTTTTTTTTCAAAACTGCTTAACTGGTAGAAATGTAAATGTTGCCCATTTAAGATTATAACCTTTTTTTTAATTATTCTATTTGAATAAAATGGAATTTCTTCAAGTGGGTGACTATAATACAGTCATTTCTGTACATTTTCCTTTCTGCCTATTACTACGTTACTAAAATTTCTAGCTTTGCTAAATATACAGATGGATTAAGTTTTGTTGCTCTGATTCCTCATTTGAGATCTGTGACTAGTTGATTTGAGGGATGGGGAATTGTATTAACCCGTGCAAGCCAATGATGAGACAGATTAAAATACAATCAATTACTTCGTTGCAAAATAGCTGCTTGTAAGCAAATAGCCTCATATTAGGACAAAAGAGCAGAGATTGTCCGTTGCATTAACATTGCAGGAATATAGCCCTTATGAATTTAAAGTTCTTGCTTATGCAATTAAGTAATTATCTCAATGACTTTCTTGAAGAAAAGTACAAAGGAAAACATGCTGCATACAGAAAGAACAATGCATATTTTAATAGTTATATTTTTTATATTTTTGTATAAATATATATAAAATTTTATTTTATATATAGCATTTTATATAAATGTATTTTTATATAAAATAAAAACATATTTTAATAATTAATGAAGGGAACCCTCAGGGGTTGTTCCTTTGGTTGGTTGTTCACAGTAATACAGACTTTAATTTATATCTTGCCTTTCCTTTTTCCTGTTTCAAATAGAGCTTGCTGTCTTCATCAGGTTTCTTTATAGCAAATAGAGAAACATAATTTTTTGAACAAAAAGCTACAACTATGTGTGCTTTTGCTCATGTTTTCCTCACCTGAATAACTTTACATGTGTAGGATGGTCCCTCCATGCTCTGCTTCTGCATCCCCATGCAGATTGCCCTCCTTTTCCTCAGGGTTTTCATGACAAGTTGCTGCGGTACTCACTTGCTTTGGCCATAATGTGAGAGAACTACGCAACAGTATTTGCTTTGGGTGGAAGTGAATTCATGCAATGAACTGACAGCTTCTACAGATATTTAAATGTCTGTGATTTGAACTCCTTTTATGTCATTTTTCTTAATGTAGAGCATGAAAAGATACAATTCTGTAAAACACAGCAAAGCACTCTCAGGACTTGTCTCCAAGTGCTGAACAAGCCCAGAAGTAAACTTCATCCCTTTAGAAAAGCATGTTTGTGGCTGTCAGGTAGGGCTAATATATAGGGTCTCTTGTAGAGGTGCTTGTACACATGCACGTTCCTGTGGGTCTGATAAGGAAAGTGGCTCTTGAGGATGCTGCTTTCATCTGCAAGTTCCATAGTTTTCCCAGCTACTGTGGGAATTCACAGGTATGTGCCAGGTAAAACGTTAGTAGCAGATTCTAGTAAAAGCAGGTTGTCACGATTTCCCATTAAAGTATTGGATGCAGGAGCAGTTCAGGACATCTTAAATAAGTTGGTGGGCTCTTTTGTTTCTTGTTTGGTGTTTGGGAGTGGGAGGAGCAGCGCACGGGCTGTCTTTGTCACTTGGGCTGCTAACATTCTCGATGACATTAGGAAGCAAGCTCTGGGAAACTTGCATTATATATAGCCCCAAAACGAACAAAGCCACATCTGTGGAATGGAAAGCAAAGGAAACTGGGGTGTGTATATTCCAGCTGAAGAAAAATTTCAATTAGCTGTTTATCTAATAAAAGCCCATCTCAGGAGAACTGGTCATAAGTTAAGCCTGGACTCTGTGCCTTGAGCCAAGATTCCCTTCAAACAGCTTCAGGTCCAACAGTCCTTTTTATGCCAATACAAACCCACAGAATTTTCAGTAAACAATTCTGACCTTCCCCAGATCAGAAAAGATCTTCGGCGTCTGGTTTTGCAAATCCCTATAGTACTGAGAGAGGTAAATTATTACATCCTTTTGGGCACAGTCATTAAGCAAGCTCTTCGGGAGATAATTTCTGGATGGAGTGTTTTATACCTTTTTCAGCCAGGCTCTTCACAGCTGTAGCTATTTTTGTGGTGGCTTTGGTTTCTTGGTGTTGTGAAGCATGAAATAAACTTTTAGGATTGTTCCTACAGATTTGTTTTGCAGCTCCTCCACAACACCTTGTATTACATGTGCCAAATCTTGAAGAACTTACGTGTTTTGTTCAATATAATTTAACAAAAGGGATTTTAAAGCTAAGGAGGACTTTGGTATTTCTGATTATAGACTGTAATTAGCCTTACTGAACTAATAGGTTCCATGGTAGAAATAAAACTATTCAAATGAGAGCTCACATAAAGAAAATGTTTTCTCAAAATATTCTGAGATATCATAAGTGGGACAGCAGTTCTGAATCAAAGGAAGATTTTGTATTTCCAGATGCCTTCAGAGTATCAAACAAATCTGCTGCTTTCCCGGAATAAAGGCTGCAAGTTTCTTAGTGAAGTCTGAGAGTTCCAGTTAGAGATTGGAACCTGAAAGCAGCTCAGCAAACTGCAGTGCAAGCTCCCAGGAGCTGGGGCCTGAGAAGTTTCTTTCATGAATGTTTTTTTGCCCAGATCCACAATTTCTTATAAAAAGCTTAAAAATTTAAACAAACGAACGCTTCCTGATTATAAAAACAACAACAAAAAAAGTTCAGCTGAAAAACTCTCGGTTAGCTCTTATGTCAGTGTATTTGTATTGTGTTTCTGGGGTATGTGGATATCACTCTTTGGATCTTTATTTATTTTTCATTTGTTGAAGGAATTGGAAAGTAAGGAAGTTACTTGATTTGAGATAAACTCCAAGTTTTCCTTTTAATTTATAGGACTTTTTGAAGGGATTTATTTCACTGGAAACAGTTACACTTCTAGGGCATACCTTAGGCCAAGGAAGCTGGTTGTGAGAGCAAAGATCCATGAGCTGACGGAGAGCCCTGGTGTGTTCCACATGCTCGGCACAGGGGGGGTTCTAAGGGCTTGTCCAGAATGCAGTGACGCGAGCGCAGTGAAGCCAGCTTAGAACTAGTCTGGTTGGGGAGAAGCGATATTTCAGGCATGCTTTTAGTGATAAAACCCACTTGAGAAACTGAACAAACTTTCAGAAAATTCGCATGAACTTCAGGCTCCTGTGGGTACCCAAGATAAATAGGATTACAGGGGTATGTCGGTGTAAGGGCAGTGCTGCTGCAAAGCGTTACTTTAAAACACTTAAATGGAAAAAATGTCCTTGTTTGTGCTCGACTGGCATTGGCATGGCCCTCGCCCCTTCACCAGCCTCAGATGTTCTCCAGCAAGCAGACTTAGCTGCTCCTGCGACAGCCTTGCTCTGTCCTTACTTGCGTTGGTCTGTCACTTCAGACATCTACTGAAAGGGAACACTTTTCCCCCTGCACCTCCTTTTCCTTTCATTTCTCTCTCCTAAAATTCTGGTACATGACTAGAATACTCAGAAGCAACATTTTGGAAAGCTACAAAAGAATACAGTAGTGGTGAAGGAGAAAGTCCTTAATTGTTTTAAATGAGTCTGTGGAACTCTTCTGCAAATTGCATCAAATATATAAAAAGATCAAAGGCAGGAAGAAAGGTCAGGGGGTGGGGAGTGGGCAAGGGGAGGGTCTGTAGAGAGCAGCAAGAAAGGGAGAGAAGCTAGTGGCACATCTGACTTGCATTCCAGAACTTCACGCCTGGAATCTAAATTTTATCGTGCCCTTCTTTTTTTTTTACTTCTAATCACATCTGCAGTGCAGCTCTGGTGATATGTATCATATAATATTTCCTTGACAACATATTTCATGTACTTATGTTGCTTAGTCATTATAAAAAGGGTTTTGTTTGTGCCCTACCTGATTGTATATTTATGCAAAGCATTCTCACTTCGGTGAAATCCAGATGTTTTCTTTATGACCGTGTCTAAAACAAAGTGGTTTGAGAGGCTGAGAAGCCTGCAACAGTGAAACATCCCTGGGGTGGTACAGCATCAACAGAAAAGCAGCTTTAAAGAAGCCTGTCCGCTAAACTGGTCCTGGTTTCTTAGGCAATCTTTTCAAAACACAGCAAGCCTCAAGCTGCCAAACTTCCCACTTACCCAATTCATTCCATAAAACCCTCCCAAACCCTTGGACTTTTACTTTTCCCTGTTTTGTTTTGTGTTTCTCTGATGGAAAACCCCTGCTGACTGTCGTGTGGCTACTGTCTATAGCTTTTCCATCCTCAGTGAGATTAAGATGTCTCAGTATAGCTTTTCTATTCTTAATGATGATCACAGATTTGATTTGGGTTGGTGTTGTGGAACACAGGCTGGGTGATCCCATGGGATTTCTCTTATGGGTAAGGTTGTTTCTTTAGCCTCAAGTTTCTGTTGGAGAAAGAAACCTGTCCCAAGATGAGAGGAATTCCGCATTTCTAAAGGCACCTGACTCAGCCCTGCTACTCCATGCTGAAATTAAGGAAATGATAAGGGTTTATACTTGTTGCATGACTCATGCTTCTTTATTCGTTTCCCAAGGTCAAACATAATGCTTTGCTTTTCCAGAGGTGTTTTCCAGAGTCTGCAGGAAAATGAATATATTTGCATTTACATAAACTTTTTTCTGTCTACATTTTTGCGATAAATCCTATGAAAAATTGCAACATTTCTCTGTTGCAAGACAGCTGTATGTAAATTTTTGCCTCATGAAAAGTGAAGTCTGAAAAAATGAAACTGGAAAATAGACCTACACTTATGTGGGAAAAGTTTTGGGAGGATATTTTCTGTTGTTTGTGCGCTGTGTATTCAACTCTCTGGTGTCAAAGCTTAATGCTCTGTGAAGAACTCTCATTACTATCTGTACCGCAAGATCACAATGTGTATCGGTGCCTGAAATTCAGAAGAAATAGAAATGCCTATGTATAGGAACTTGACTTGATATGAAAAGACGCATTTGAAGACTGTGAAGAGACAAAGTTTATTGGTAGAGTGCATACATATCCTGATCTTTGAAAAATATCTTTCACTCTTACTTGTTTCATTTACACGTTCTAAAGAACCTTGATAAATTAACAGAAATAGTATCAACAATTAGAACTAAAATCTCATGAGGGCAGCCCACAAAGCTAGCTATTAGAAATCTAATCAAAACTTAATTTCTTGTTTTGGGTTTTGAAACATGAAGGTTTTGCGTTTTCAAGATTTTTTCCATAGCATTAATTTTTTTGTCTGATGATGGCTAAGACTCGCACGTGAACAAATTATTCATGTTATTTTAAAGAAAAATCATCAATACAACCTCAAGATTTGATGACAAATGAAATACTCTTTGTGATTCTGAACACCGAGTTGAGTGTTTAATTTTTTGTTGCCATTGGTAAAGAAGGTATTGAAAGAATATTTATTTTGGCATTTTTTCCTAATATTCCTTGGCAGGGGTAATTTCGAAGACTGTCATTTCTCCTTAGCATCTGTATTTGTATTTAAAAAGAATATATAAATGCTGGGCCAATGTGTTATTGTTAGAATTGCTCAGTTATAATCAGCAAAGCTAGTAAGTGGATTAGTCTGTGAGGCTGAATATCTGTGATACTTTAAATACTATAGAAAATTATCATTTAATAATACTGATTTTTGGTTTTCATGGAATGACTCTGGGCCATGTATCCTTGCAACACTACAAGTGGCATAAGACATTCCTGTTTCTGTGTTGCTCGTACGAAAGGTTGTAAGAGAAAAAGAACAAAATTTCATCTTTCAATAGCACTCACGGAGGTTAGGAAAAGGAACTGCGGTGCATCTCACCCGGGGCTCTGTAGCTGGTTGTGGTGTCTATAGCAAGGGTACTTCAGGATCTCCTGTCCCAGACTCCTGGGACAGATGGCAAAGAGAGAGGAAATACATTTGCATCTGTGTATACCAACAGTAAGGAATTTCTGAAAATGGTTGATGTAGTCGAGGTGCACAGCGTCTTGCAGGGATTGTGTTGCCAGGACTCCTGCATGAGGAAAGTGTTTACAAAGGGTATGGATGAAAAACGTAGTGCCATCCACATTTATTTTCATGTGGCTCATCAGTTTTATGCTGGCTGGCATCTTTTCAAGACAGGATGCCTTTCTGTTGTAAGAGTTGGGTGGCAGCGCAGGACAGTAGTGCTTTACGGTCTATTTTTAGCTGTATTTAATCTCAAGCGATAATCCAAAATGAAGGATTTATGGAAATGATTTTGCTTCCAAAGTTTCTTACTCTTCCTTCCTGCCCCCCACCTCCTCCCTGCCCTGAAATTCTTAGTATCAGCATTTTCAGAGGCCAGTTAATTAGAGTGTGGTGAATGTAGTCAGAGTTCATGTTGCACAATTTTGTATGAAGAATTTCCTTGACATATTTTTCTTGTCTGCTATTACCAAGACACAAAATGGTCCCAAATGTCGCATTCCTTTTGCTCTCCTCTCCGAATTGTTCCATGCAACATATGCAGAACCAAAGTTTCTTTGCTTTCTTTTGTTTTCTAGGTGGATAGTCAGCACTTTTAAGCTTAGCTATCATGTCAAAAGCAGGTAAGGCACTAGAGCATGCGAAAATCATTTCAAGGAAGGATGCTATTCTGTTCAGTGGTTTGTCAAAATCATAGATGAAATTTTCCCTTCGAGAGAGGGGCATGTCTCAAAAATTTTAGGCTGTAATTTTTTCCCTCTTTTCCCTCCAACAGTAATGATTTGATATTGATCATTTTCTGCCTGAGGTAAACAGACTCTTTGCTGAAATACGTGAAAAGTTTTGGTCTTGGCAAGCCCTGTAATTTTAGCAGGATAAAAAGTCTTCATATTTATTAAACCTCTAGTACTGAAGGACAGGAGTACTTGTGCAGCAAAGGGCACTTTGCAAAGATTTAAACTGTACACTCTGTGTTATCATGTCCCCTGCAATAAAAGCAAGAGTCCCACAAATAGGAAAAAGATCTAAAGCCAAAAAGGAAGCAAACAGTGCCAGTCAAATGGACACTGCTACACAGATACGATGGTTTCCCTAAGGAACACTGGTGGTGATATAATAGCGGGTAGTATGTTACGCAACATCATGTGGTTTTGAAGTTTTACTGCAGCTTTTTACCATCTTGAAAGCAAAGCAGCTAGGTTAATGGTCTGAAAAGGGAACAACTCCTTTGATTTAGGTTTTGGCATGTAAATGTGCTTTGTCAAACTCAGCCCAGAGTAGGTTGAGACGTATGGCTGATTGAATTATGCATTTTTGGTCACTAAAGATGAGATGAATTAGATGCAACAACTGGAAGAAGCGCCTGAGTGAGACGAATAGAGGTGATAAGGATATGGCTGTTTTGTCCTTTCCCTTCGCATCAGGTGTCTGTTAGAAAAAACAGAGCAGAGGTACTGAAAAAGATTCCTACAACAGAAGTTTGTATCACAGAAAAATCTTATGTTTCACTTCGAATAATATTTGCATTCCCAGCAGAAGTTTATATGACAGAATAACTGTGCTTCATTTTAATTAATGATCGCATTCCCAGCAGAGCAGCAGCTCCCCATCAGTACATTAATGCTTAGGGAGACAAAAAGAATGGGTTTTTTAAAGCAAACCCTTTACTAAATTGTTGCAATAGAAGCAAATTGTGTATTTTGTCTGTATTTCTATCATTCCCCAGCATCACGTTTCACCATGCAAACCAAGGATGTGGATACGTAAAGTATCGGCAACTGCACTGCCTGCAGTTGTAGAAACAATTCACTAACTGCAGCAGCTTTTTCCTGAGCACTGTGCACAGGGGAGGGATGCCACACACCCACGCTGCTCCCACAGTACTTGTGTGACTAGGACATGAGAACCCACTATGTGAGAACAGAGTAGGTTTTCTGTCCCCTGTATGTCCCGTGGTACATCTGTCCTTGTACAAGCCATCGTACAAAAAAAAAAACAAACAACAACCCAACAAAACAGTACCCTCTGCCTGTACTTCACAAAATGTAATGTCTACTCCTACACTGCAATTAGTCAAGATATATAACTGAGACTTAATTTATCAGGGGTTCTCTCAACAGTGAGAAGGCGTGATAGAGAACAGCCAGCATCTCATGAGGTAGAAATCTTAATTTATGTCTTTTTTTCTCTATATAAAACAACTGTGTGTACATAAATAATCAAATAATACCCACCCGAGTGGGACAAGGCAGGAGGGAAAGGAAACAGGCAGAGTATGTCCATGGCATCCCTGTGATGGCAACGGTGGGAGATGCCTGCAGATATATCCTTCCTTCTCCAGGCCGAGTCAGAACGACAGGCAGCATGTCCTGAAGCGCCTCAGCATTGCAAACTGCTACTTAGGAATGAAGATTTCTTAGCAACTCTGTTTCAGTAAACACCGCAAGCAAAGATGAGTTGAGTTGTTTTACAAGGAAATTGCATGAAATTCTAGTCTAACCAGCACAGAAATTGTTCGTGAAAGTATGCTAAATGCTAAGGACTGTAAATCTGTGTCAAAAACAAAATTGCCTGCATTACGGAGAGAGAAGCATGACACAATTGTTAATAGCGTGGAGAGGCAAGAAAATTGGAAAACTAGGGCACTCTACTGAAGGTGTGAAAATGACATAAGTATAAATACCATCCGCTGCTTGTAAAGTGAATGTAACTGCTTTCTTGTCACTTTGCTAATTGCTTTAGAGAGGAGCCTTGGTGTTGCAGCTGTGGCAGAAAGTAAATACATGCTTGTTAGTACCTCAGACCAAAGTTTAATTCTTTTTTACAAGGAAGAAAATTAACCTGGTTGTGCTCACTGTTTGTTTTATATGGTGAATTATGTCTTGTATCAATAAGTTGTTGCTCTCAGGCTATATATTTATTAAGATGTTTGTGGTTTGTTAAGTCCACGAAAGTACATTTGGAGCTAATACAGCCTTGTATTTTACCTGCTTCTGGATTTTCATCCTATTTTTGCCATCCCAGGTGAAATGGACTAATAGTAGGCTGCAGCGGTGGAGAAAATGCAGTCCTACCTTTTTAGATAGATTTTTGAGGTGTGGTTTTCTCATTGTAGCCTGAAAGTGTTAAATTCACTGCAGGGGAAGGAAACAGACTATATTTTTAATGTTGGACCCCTGTACTGGTTTACACCGAGAGTTTTGTAGTCTTATTGAGAGAGTGTAACTTCTCTAATGTCAGTGGGCATTTAGGTAAATATATTGCAGCAATGTTGTGGGCACATTTATGTGACGATAAATTGAATAAAGCAAACCGTACTCTGAGCTGCATCACAAGCAACTTGGCTGGCAGGTCGAGGGAGGTGATTCTCCCCCTCTAGTTTGTTCTCTTGAGACCTCACCTAGAGTGCTGCATCCAGCTCTGAGGCCCCCAGCATGGGAAGGACATGGGCCTGTTGGAGTGAGCCTAGAGGAGGCCACACGGATGATCAGGGGGCTGGAGCACCTCTCCTCTGACGACAGGCTGAGAGAGCTGGGGCTGTTCAGCCTGGAGAAGAAGGGGCTTGGGGCAGACCTTAGAGCCACCTGCCAGTACCTAAAGAGGGCTGCAAGAAAGGTGGGGACAGACTTTTTAGTAGGGCCTGTTGCGATAGGGCAAGGGGGAATGGTTTTAAACTGAAAGAAAGTGGATTTATTTAGATATTAGGAAGAAATTGTTCCCCGTGAGGGTGGTGAGGCGCTGGCCCAGGCTGCCCAGAGCAGCTGGGGGTGCCCCATCCCTGGCAGTGCTCAAGGCCGGGCTGGACGGGGCTTTGGGCAACCTGGGCTGGTGGAAGGTGTCCCTGCCCGTGGCAGGGGGGTTGGAACTAAGTGGTCTTTAAGGTCCCTTCCAACCCAAACCGTTCTGTGATTCTGTGAATGACTTGCATTACATAAATATATAGCTGTCACTTAGCACTAACAGTTTTATTTATCTTAATTTTTTGGTTGGTTTCTTCCATTATTGTACCATGTATTGGCATCCACTACAACTTCGCTATTATATTCCATCTTTCTTGATTTATTTCTTTTTTATTTCCCTGTCTAAAATATTTTATCTCATTTCTATATCTCCTACTATCCCACAGCCTTATTCATCCTTCCATAGCAAATGAGGAATTCATTAACTAATGCTTTTATTAAGTGTCGGTGCTTTTTTAAAAATTACTGTTGACTTTTTTGCTTATGTTATTACTACTAAAAAATGTGTATTAGGACATAGCTGAGGCTGACAGTGAGCAGAGCTTGTTTTTTACATAGCAAGAAAATTATTTTGCTCTGGATTTTACTAATTTCACATTAAAGATCCTCATGACAAAAGGGTTAGGAACTAATTTCAGACAAGGCAAAAAAACTTACTCTCACACTTCTAAATCTAGGATGTCTTTTCAGTATCTGCTTGGCAATTAACAGATGTGCAAATCAGCTGGTGGTAGGCAGGAGCTGATGCATGAGATGAGCCTATTTAAAAACTCCGGTCTTATCAGGCAGGGCCAGGAGGAGTGTAACCCAGCTGCCTTTTTGGCAAGAAGAGCTGCGTATTCTTGGGCAGTGGGTAAGAGCTGCAGGTCCTCACTCCCCAAGAGCAGATTAGTTGAGTACAAGTGGCACTTAACATTTGTGTACTGATGAGCTTTTTAAAAACCATTGTCCAGGTATGAAAAGAAAAGCTAAACAGAATTAACGAACAAGGAAGAACTGTCTTGCAACTACAATCCAGGGGTAGTTGTATGGCCCCACATCTGATTATAAATAAGACCTCATTTTCTACTTAATCTGGCATGTACTATTGGCTGTTACATTTTATTGCAGCAAATTATTTTGTGGCTGGGGTTTTTTTCCTCTTCTAGTCATACTGATTAAAGTCTACACCCTATTATACAGTTGTTCAGTAAAAAGCCTTTTAAGGAGATTACCATACAATAATTGTTGTACTAAGTTGAAACTAGAATTTGAATTTAGGAATTTTAAAAACCAGTTTAATAAAGGAATAATTACTGAGATTATTAAAAAAAAAAAAGTGAAAAAAGAAAAAGTGGAAGAAAGGCAGATTTCCAATTTCCCTTGCAAGCCACTGGCAGTTCTGGTTTTTGCAGGTCACTCAAGCCTTAATACTGGAAAGCATTTTGCTTCAGATACAAAGTGTGTAAACCTCCGTAAGTTTACATTATGTCCCTTTATGTCCCCTGTACCCCTATGGAACATGAATATTTGCTGTGAAAGTAAGAGCATACCAAGTGCTTTCCTGGAGGCTCAGTATTGAGCAATTGAGTGGGACTGGCCACATGGTCTGTCTGTCTGCTCATCTCAGTCCCACGGCTTTCTGCCAGCTTGCCTATTTGTAATGAATCGTATCTGCTTGCACGTAAAGATTAAGTGAAGCTGATGAGAATCAGTCATTTAGTAAGCGATGGCTAAGTTTGATTACACTGTTTGTGACAAAATTATTTCTTTAAAGGTGTCAAATCTGTACAGCAAAGTTCAAGTGAATTATGGCAGCCTTTGTTTAACTGCAGTTGTTAGCCTGTTTGCTATTCCAGCCGCTGTTTACAAAACACTTCTGTTGTGGGATTGGAGTCTTGCAGGCAAAAGTGGGTTGTTCTAAGAATTTGGAAGATATGTGACAGAGCATTACTTGTCCAGCGACAGTTTGAGGAGTTGAGTGCTGTATGTGACCCGTAGATGCTATGGTAAAGTAGCAGTCAAAGCTCATCTGGCAGATTTAGTAAGCAAGTATTCCTACTGGTGAAAGACGATCATTTTTCATAGCACATTTCCTTCCCCTTTGGGGCCTACTCAGACCTCACTCTGTCTCTAAATTATTAAATTAGGTCTTTCTTGATCATCCAAAGGTCATGGCGCCTAATGTGTGTTAATGTGATGGAAGTGTCAGGCACAATTAGTTTCAGTAGTAAAACATGGGTTTATAGCCCTAAATGCAATAAATTAAAGTGTGCTGTAGACTGCTGTAGTCAGGGAAATTTCTGCATCGTTACGATTTGATGAGGAAATTCATGTCCTCTTCAGGTAGGAATGGGGAGCCCCGGGTGGAAGGTGCTATGATGTGCTTCACCTCCATGATTCCTGTTACTCTTCATTTGAGAGATTATATATCAAATGGACATATACCCTCAAAACTCCACTTGCCCTCTCAGGAAATGTCAGGCAATAGAGTTTTACACTTCTTGCATATTCTCCTTGCTGGTATCTTCTAATGCTGTGAAAATTTGAAGGCACATTTTAGGCATCAAAACGTCTTTAATCTCGATGCCGAGAAGGGTGCACGCTGTCAGAAACAGAGCTGCTTCTGTACAGCTTGCTACTAAAGTTTCAAACTTTTGCCATGAAAAACTCAGCTATAAATAACTGTGGATGATAGAAGTGGGTAACCCAGGAGGGAGTAATAAAAGTAACTGAACTGCCGTGTTCTGTAATTGTCTAATGGAGCAGGATTTTACAATGAATTGTGACCGTATCTGTTTCCTGTCTGTGAGCAGGAGAGAAAAAGCCTCACAAGGAGATAGTAGCAGATAAGCAGGGGAGAGATGGATCTATTTTAATCGAAACTTTTGGTAGCTTTGCTGTTGAAAGACAAAAACCAATGTCTAGCTGTGGTAAATATCATTGATAAACCAAAGACCTACTTGTACATTTGCATTTACAGCGTATTCTGAATTGTTGCAAACTTAAAGTATGCAGAAACAAGTGCTTTCAGTAGCAAGGAAGTAAACAATTTTTCCCCTATGAAAAGTGATCCTTCTGGGAAATCTACTGCCCTCTTAAGTGGCAATTCAGTGTTTTTAATAGTCCTGTATTATTCATGGGGAATCATCTCTCCTGGGTTGCGGTTTCAGAATGGGAAAAGAGGCTTCCTCTGAGTAGAAGGAAGAGACTGTGCAAACTGGTTTGCATGTAAGAGAAGCTGGCCAGATTTGGATGTCTTGCTTCCTCTGACAGAGGAATCCTCTCCGACTGGTTGAGTGCAAAAATGCAAACCTCAAATCAAAGCTGTCAAATCCAGCAGAGTTAATGAGGAGAAGTGAGCAAAGTTCTCACCGCTGTTTGATGGTTCTTATCTCAATGTCGTGCAGTTTTCAATGGAAATCTGCTGAAATGTGCTGATGACGCAAATAATGGGAGGCATACTGAATTCTGAGGCAAAGACATCTGTAAAAAGTAGAGAGAAGCAGACAAATCAGAAGAGTAAGACTGAAACAGAGGAAATGCCGTAGTGATCCCTCTGGGAGCAGGTAATCAAATACATAAATATAAGCTCAGAGAGTGCTGATAAGGAGAAGGAAGTGAAGAACTGATGGAAGAGAAGAAATAATTTGAGAGTGAGCATCAAATTGAAGTTGACTGTAGAATTCAGGGCTGTGAAAATCTGCAATGCTCTAGTATATAAACAGAAGAACTTGGTGTTCCACAGTGGTTAGAGCAGGAAAACATCTGCTTTGGTCTCTGCACTTTAAAAAATTAGGTACGTGACTGCTTCAGCAATATGGAAAACCAAATCTGAAAGATGTAATCAAAGTAACAAAAGCCCTTTTCCTCTTACTTGTGTGAAGAGTGCCCGGCACACTACTGCTGCTCTGTAAAGTTAGAAAACAAGACATTGTAAAGTCAACCAAGTAGTCTGAATTCGTGCGGCTTAGAAGATGTTTTATTTTTCATCCAAAAAGGAATTATATTCTAGAAATGGTGGAGAAACCCAGTGCTTTTAGAATATTCAGTTCTAACTTTTAGCTTTTAGTTATAGTAAAAAACCCAATCTGAATATATAATGAAGGACAAGGTCCTGCCACACTGACAACAAAGGCATTGACCAAGCCTTTGAAAAGCCATCAGTAACAGCAGAAGTTGGTGGTGAATCTTGTGTAATTTCAACAATGATCCATTTCTTAACAAAGCCATCATTTGCAAAAAGTCGAGTTGCCTTTCAAGGCATCTCAAATTATTTGTTTACAGATGGAACGTTTACTGTGAAAAACCTTGACCCCTTATTTTGACTGAGAAATACAGAATGCTAGCCCTGGTACAATGTTTATCTCCAAACAGTGTGGTAGATCTCACTAGGTTTCTTCCATTTTGTGTATTTTGTGTTTCTTTTCATGTGCAGGGGGATAAGCACAAGTGCTACATATGGAGTGGTTTGGTTTTGTTTTAACATTGATAATAAATGTGGTTTTAAAAAAGAAAAATGAAGAGGCCTATGTAAATCACAATAAAGCCATTAATCTACCAAAGTGCTTTAGCAAGTAAAGACCTCATTGGATTTAATATGATAATTCCAGGATTTATAGTTAAATATATGCACAAGTGATTTGCAAAATCAAGGCCGTGTTAGAGATGTTATCTGAACTGATTTGTTGTTAGAGTTATTTCATTGCTGTGCTTTTGGGTTGGTTGGGGTTTTTTTTTGCCATAATGTATTTAAAGGTTTTGCATTTAAAACTATGAAATGCCTCGTAAAGAAGAGATTACTAGCTATGGAATAGAAAATACATTATGGTTGTGAACACCCTTTGTTTATGGCAGGAGGAGTTATGGGCAGTCCTTCCCACACACTTCAGTGGATTTGGGCTTCCTTTCCTACCAAGGCAGAGAAATCAAGGCACAGAGTGTGTAAACAACTTATCCACACCCTATACAGTGACACCGGTGGGCCTGGGAATGCAGTCTGCTGCTTGAATCCAAGCTGCACACAACCATCCCTGCAGCATCTTCTAAGCCTCAGCTGAAATATTCTCATTAAACCTGGATTATTCAGTGCCAAATCAATCATAATGCTATTACCTGCAGTTCCAGGAATGGCTGTTGTTCTGCTGGGACTCAAAGATTGAGATCTTTACCTAGCTAGCAGGGACAAGCTTTGATGATTTGAGAGATTGCCCCAGCTCCAAACACATAAGTGTATAGTCCGTGAGACCAGAGAGCTCACATTCAGAAATGCCCTATGTCATAAATCTACATTTTTAAGATCACTATTAAATCAATCATTCCTCCCAAATAATATCCCACATAAAAAAGAGCATTGATTAAAAAACATGAACATCTGACAGCATTTAAATATGACTGCAGGAAAAAGTCCCCTGAAAAGAAAATTATGTTCTATATGTTAATGATATTGTGCATAGGTATCATTAACACCACCCTGTTTAGGAGGTTGGCACCCATTTGTAACATCCTTTACTGGTTAGTGTTTTGCATTATTTTATATGTACAAGATGAAATCTCTGCCCTGTTGAGTCACATTTGTAGTACACCCCACCTGAGTCCCCTTTACAGTTTTAAGACCAAATTCCTGACGGTTTATGCCTCCACTTTATGTTTTCGCTTTGAGCTGCTTTGTTACCCTCTCAGGAGATAAGAGTTTGCTAAATTTGCTTGTGGCATTTTTGATCTAGTCTTCTTCCAGATCCACAGGCTACTTCTGAGAGGCCAATTAAAAGTAAAGGAAAAAGTAAAGCTTACAGTCTGGAGGCTGAGAGGTTATCATGCAGGAGTCCAATGTAACTGGAACATGTTAAGAAGTCTGAAAATCAAAAGGAGTCGACATTTGTTTGCCTAAAACCCTGACCTTGCTCTGGCAACTTCTTATGAATTGGATGCCTTCATCTCTTTCAATTTAACGTGAACTGCACAGAGAAAACAATAAAAATTAAAAAGTTCAGCCTGGTGTTTTTACTTACTCAGAGGAACTTTTCCTAGTGAAAATTTACCTCATTCTAAAAGTACTGTGTGTTTCCAGTCCCAGGCTGGCCCCAGGATGCTCAGAACTTGGCTACAGTCTGTTCCAAACTTCAGAAGATGCTTTCTAGGAAATCTGCCCGGACTTCCTGAAAGATGCCCCTGTGTCCGTGTTACTATCTTGACTTTCATCTTTTTTGTGCTGAAAGCTGAATTGAGACAACCTTGCTGATCTGGAGTGCATTAGGTAAGGGTTGTTGGTTTGCCCTCTCTGTGACCAAACAGGATATTATTTTTGGTACTAGGTGCCTTTAAAGCTCACCAGCTGTTTGCGTGGCACAGCAGAATGAGTCCTCTGTTTGTAGCCTTCCCGTTCCCCTCACAACGTTACTCTGCCTTTTACTTCTTGTAAGAAATCAGGATTGCAAAGGGGAACTTAAAACTGCAAGGGAGAAGCGAACTGGAGGTTTGAATGAGGCACAGCAAGGATTTTTAAGCCTGCTTCTTGTAGGGCTGCGTTCTGGCACTCTGACTCTTGGCCGGCGTATGTCCCTGTTCGGCAGAAGGAATCACTCAAGCAATCTGTGCTAAGACTTGTCAAAGTCTAAATTAAAATGCAGCTATCTTACCCTGGCGTTGTCCTAGGCTTCTACAGCGTGCTTCCTACTAGTAAGCTAGAAAAGAGGGGAGGAAGGCAAGCATTTATTTTGGTGATAATTGAGATTATCGATTATGCCTTTTACACCTTTTCATCTAAGAAACGAACATTTTATATCATTTGTGTCTCAAGAGAAAAAGAAGCTGGTCATAAGATGACTTCCACAAAAGGAGAGCCCCTCTAGCATAATTGTCTTTTCAGACAATGTAAGTGTACTTCTCTTTCTAATTAGTTGCATTTATGATCATGATTTGGTGTGTGCCTCTTAATCTACAGAATCTCCACAGAATGGTATCAGACTTTTGTCCCGTGGCTCCTAGCTGTATTGTATTTTATTATAATCATCTTCATTATAAGGAAATCTCTTAATTATGCTCAAAATGTTTTGAAGTTGAGAACAGTGCTGAAATGTATATATGGTACTTTCCCAAATGGCGCAGAAGTGAAAACGTACAGGGTTGTGCAGGAACATATAGTGCTATGTAACTCGAAGAGTTTAGTTGTTTCAAGGAGCAGAATTGTTGACTGGAATTCAGATCCAATAAATTAAACTCCCTGTGCTGCAGCTGACTAGCCAAGTGACCTTAGGGAATACCCTTATTCTTTTTGTACATTTTCCCCTTTGATGAAGTACGAATAATGTGACCGCAGAGAGGCACAGTGAGACTTAAATCATATTTTCACAAAGTGCTTGAGGATCCTCTAAGGAAGAGCATGTATACATGTGATTATTTATTATTTCATCGTTTAAAACTTTTGAAGTACACGAGTGTTGCTAGATTCTGTCAGTGTGGTTGCATGTAGGTGTAGTAAAATTAGAAATACATTTTCCTAGATAGCAACAGTATTAATGTTGTGAATCTGCAATTACCAGGGGAGTTGGGCAAAATGTAGGGTTGCAGGTGTGGCGATAGCTGTGACAGAAGCGTGAGTCTCAAATATTGTCCCTGAGGAGAGATTCCCAGAGTCTTCAAAGAGCCTTAGGAATGGTTACAGAGCAAGTTGGTCTGCTTTGCTCACCTGGTTTCTTATGTTGATTCTTTGACCATTTAATATGCAAGGATTTGGTTTATACTCTTAAATGAACTTTGGATTATATTCTATTTTTTAGCTTGAAAAGTAATTATTGAAGAAAAGCTTATGTTTTTTGTTGGGTTGGGGGGGACACGAATGAGAGAGGGAAACCGAGTGCTTAGAAATATTTTCAAGAAGGACTCGGAGATGTTACAAAGCTGACCATTAAAAAAAACCCTCATATAAGCTTAGCAAGAAGTGCTCCCTGTTGTTCAGAGGACCACAACTTTTTAAAAGCACTCTGGCCTGAGAAAGCAGCCGTAATAGCCAATGCTGACAGATGGTATTAAAGACACAGGCAGGGAACCAACACGTTTTTGATACTTTTACTCCCATTACAAGCTCTCTCAGTGCATGTCTTGTGGGTTAATTACTTGAGCTCTCACAGAAGGAATCCTGGCTTCTGGTGCAGCAGCTTGTTGCAAGACGTGGTAAGAAATTGCACAGGATTTTGAGCTCGTCGCCTGTGAATGTGTGTCACCCTGGTAACCGTTTGCACCTGCAAGCATGAGTCATAAGGGCTGAGGAACTGTAGGGTGATTTTTGGTGGTGTTTTCTTTTTGTAGCCTTCTGAGCATCAGAAATTCTTCATAGACAAAGCCACATAGGATAGAAAAGCACTGCTTTTTTTTTTTTATTTTATTTTTTAATTTATTTTCTTTTTGACATTCCAGTGGCTTGGTGGGCACGACCAGGGTGCCTACTCCAGTTGTCTCTGTCCCACTGCATTTTACATGTATGTCAGCTAAGGGTCTATCTCCTTTATTTAACTTAAGCTGGTTTAGGTGGTGATCATTATGTTTACACTTGATATATAGGAAAACAAGACAGAATTTGGCAGTAACTACAGCCTTTCGTTCTTAGGGTTGTCAGGCACTTGTTAAAAAACACAAAACCTGACCTTTTTTGTGGTTTAAGAAAGGCACTTGTCAGAAGTAAAATGTAGCTTAAAATTCAGAGTCAGTGCAGGGACCATGCTGATAAGCTGATGTTTTATTCTGCAGATATCTTTCTAATAAGAATGGTATTTGTCCTCTTACAAACCCCATTTTATTTGAGGAGCAGGAGCTTATAAATTGGATAGCTTCAGTGACTATAGAACTGACAGTTATCACCAGCTGAAGGTCTGTTCTTGAAGGTTGTACCAATGAGAGATTGCTATTTTGTAGCACCTTTCATCCCGTGTCTTACAGTGATTTGCAAACATTAATTAAGCCTCATAGCACCCCTCTGATCTGTGTAAGTGCTGTTAGTCTTAGAGATGTGTGAAATATTCATGATATAGTTGGAAGCGTTCAGAGTTTACCCCCCTCCCAAGCTCAGGGATGTTAAGGAAATGCAAAGTTATTTGAGATTCTCTGCATTGGAGAATTTGTCTTTTTCCTCTCTTTGCATATATCTGTTGACAGCCAAAGTGTCTTACTGTTTGTGTGCAGTCTTCTTGTTATTGTTCCAATTTTCAACAGAAGTGATAGGTGTTCTTTCAAATGAATGTTGTATTTTAATTCTTTGTACTTCCTAATTAACCAAATCTGCATAGCTGTCCACTATATAAAGGGCGATCAGGCCAGTGACTCCCTGTCTACTCCAGAAAACTGCAGGTAGAAATTATCTGGGCTAAGATCTATTATGAAACTGTAACGGGAGAAGGAACCTGTAAAGCTTGTTGTTGTTTTGATTCCACCATAACTATAAAGGAATATTTTCCTTTTCATACCTCCGTGGGTGTGTCTGTGTTAGCAGTTCAGAAGAATATTGGGCTTTTGAAGCGAACCCCCACTCCCCGTACTTTAATTCACATCACAGAGAGGTCCCGTAGTTCATAAACTGCATCTCTTTGGGATGAAACTGAACTAAAAGCTGTACACCAGCCACAAGCAAGCCATCAGTTTGTGGGACCACTGTGGGACCTCACTGAGACCTAGCAGCAGCGGGTTTGTTTCCCAGACCCACTCCCCTTGCTCTGCACTAATGGAAACCTACCCTGCATGTCCCAAATACACCGTTCTGCAGCAAACCCTGTAAGTCTCAGCAACCTGATATTTACAAAGATAACCAGAATCTGAAGAACCAATACAGCTCTTGTTCTGGGTCTTCTTCGCCCCCTGAGGTAAGGAGGTGATGTTAGAGTGCCTTGAGCAACCCCATTTATTTTCTGCGCGATGCTTTTTTTTAGAGTATGCTTCAGCTTACATGGGAGTCTGTTTTGTTTACTCTCAGTACTGTTTAAGCTTTGATTTGTTTGCTTGCTTTAGTAAGTAATTAAGCTTGGGTTCCTTAAAATTGGTTTGCATGTTGTTGTGTGGCTCTAACGTAGTTAGTTTGGGTTTGGCTGGTCTAACCTTGCTGTGGTTAAGCTGCACATATTTTCCAGGCTGTTAATGGTCTCTGGTTTGATATAGTTTTTCAGTATAATTGAGCAAGCAGCAGGAAGGGGAAGCTATGGCTATTGAAAAAATGTTTCTATTGGAATATTAGAGCTGTCCACATGATCCACTGGACTGGGATTTCACATGTATGTAGCAAAGAGGACTACGGTGACACCAATACACAAGATACTGAATGATTTGTTGTTTCCATTATCTCCTATAATCTATATAATTTATCCCAACTTGTTTAGTGAACTTTGTTCACTGTATTAGAATCACAAAATGCTAAATTTCCCATTTCAGAAGTGGTGTGTTGGAGTACTTTTGGGACTTTTCTTTAGGAACAGTTGGCTTTCCTAATGAAAACTGTTTAAGAAAAAAGAAACCATCACCATCCCTATTTTTCAGGTGATTTTGCACTATGTAAGCATTTTAAGCTAGGGAATGTCCCTGTTCTAACCATGTGCTAACTTGTTCAACTGGTTTGAAAAAGCTCTAAAGGTGGAAGGTTGAATGAGTGTGCAGAACAATGAAACAAAATTTCAAAAGACCGTAGAAAGTATGGTATTTTCAATAGTCTGTCCTACTGCGTAGCTCAGTGTCAATAGGAACTCCCCTGCCCACTGACACATATAAAAAAAATAAATAGTTTGATTGTTATTTTGATCTGCTTTTGGCTAACGGTTTTTCATAATGAAATTTCATATCATCAGGCAGCTTTACCAAAGCTGTGGATGGCAGAGGAGGAAAGGAAACTCTGTAGCCACATGGACATATGTGGGTGTGCTGTTTGTTTGTTTAGATGTCCACTGGATGGAATTTGATGAGTTAGCAAAATTTAGGAGATGTTTTTTCTCTTTCATAATTTACCGGTAATGTTTTCCTGTAATACTAATACCCCGTATTTGCCATGAAAATTCATCACTTTGCATAATCATTCAGGGGTCTGTAGTGGTAAAAATATCAGCGTTATCCCTTTCTCTTTATTAATAGAGCAACAGTGGTACAAATCTACTACTCCTGAAAGACTACACACGGCCTGCTGGAAATCAATTGCCAGTTCCCTTATATATGCTAGCAGAAGGCTTATTTGAACTATGAATGGTCATAAGCTGCAGTGTCTAGTTCTAGAGATAGGCTCAGAGTGTTATCCACCAGATCCTTTGGGATTCTGGCTTGGACCCGTCTGTCTCTCTAAGGGACTGCATAATGACGATCAAGGGCCATCTTCCCATCTTGGAACTGTCAGGTGATTCTGCTGAGAAAGGATATATTGGAAATGACATCAGAGTTCGTATTATAGACCTAGGGACATGCTGCAGAAACGTTCTGCTGAGTCACCCTGGTAACCAGCCCAGATGCAAATCATAGTTTTCCAAAGGAAAATAAAAGTTAGGACAGAAGGGCAGATGTTTCTCTGATGAGAAGGAAAACCAAACTATCAATCCCAGTAGGCTACAGTGGCACCTGGAGTGCAGGTTTGTGTGGGACAGGAGAAGGAGAAGGATGGCGTGTTTTGCCCCTGGTTGTTTTGGAAGGGGAAGACTTGAAACAAGCTCAGAGCACTTCAACCTTTCAGCTCCGTAGTATATTGAAGAGGCTGTCACCTAAGCAAATATTAGGCATACAAGAGCAAATCAAACATATTTTGTAGCTGCTGACCTGAAACAGCGAAAAGATGGAAAATTTTAATTTCTAGTCAGGTTCACATGGTAGGCATAATGTTGTGTTGTCCCATAATCGTTAATTTGATAAAGAAGAGTGTTGTGTTTGGATCTCATCTAGTTAGTATCAGCTCCCTTTTTACTTACTACTGTATTTTAAGGAGGCAATTTTTCAGCGCTCTGCTAATGTAATTTATCACCTACATTCAAGGCTCTGACAAGATACCGGCTCTTGTGTTATACATAGTAATTGCTGCTGCCCTCATTGGATTTGCTCTCTGGTTCTTTCTATAGCTGGAGTACTTCTGCTCTCAGATCTGCTTTTCTGGAAAGGATATTACAATGAAACAAGTGTCATAATTTCTCATCACATGCAATATACACAGTCTGTAATTTCCCTTTTTATAAAATGAAGCATATAGAGGCTTGGTATGAAGTGTGTTACATCCTCAAAATGGAAAAAGGTAAATTTGATGTATTAACTGGCTAGAGAAAAGACACGTAACAGGGTAATTCAGTAGGGATCAGGTACAAAAATATTGACAATCAGGTCTCTGATTAAAATCTACTTACCTACCAGTGACTGCTCGATGCATAATTAAGACAGATTCTTTACAGACTTTGTTTTACACAGAATGGTTACAAATACTCAGTATTTGAGCATTTTGTTTGCATGACACTTCATTACAAGGTTCTTTAACTCTTTCATGATATAAAGGGTATAGAAAGCATAAAACTAACATAATTTAGCCACAGGGAGAGCTCTAAGCTCAATTTCTCAACCTGAGAATCTCAGTCTAATAAATTATCTAAATTTCAATATTTACCGATTATAAATTCTAGTTACATTTAATTTTGAGAGGTCTGCAAATTAAAACACAGCTCGACTTTGATACATTACCAACCTAAAAGCAATCAGCTAGAGTAAATGTAGGCTATCAGATATCTTTTTGGCTTGAGGACTGACAGTTACAATACTTTCAGAGGAGCTTTGTCTCATTGCCACCCAGGCAAGTTCCGTGTTGCAGGAATGTTATTGGAAAGCAATACTCCTGCAAAATATTACATACAAGGAGTTGTATGCGAGAAAGTTCTTCATCTGAATATTTCTATTCATTATAAAAACCCTGAGAAATCCCATGTGGATTCTTACAATGCATCTTTTGGAAGTGAACCCAGAGTTCTTCTGGATCCTATGGATGATGGATAGTTAAAGTTCTTCTGGATTCTTACTATCTCAGATGCTCGCATAGAGAGAATTTACAACCTCTCTCCTTCTTGCTGAAAGCAAAGTTCTCATGTTAATACAACAGACATCCAGAAATAATTGCAGTCTCATCATGAATATGAACATCCAGCTGGGATTTAAATCCCAGCGATGGAGTGCAAAGAGTAATGCATTAGAGCTGAATTCTCATTAGTGAATTGAACCTCCACGTTGTGGTAGGTACAAAATATCTATGCTAGTTGAAAATTAAAGGAGCAAGAGAGAAGAGGGAAATAAGCAAATCTTCTGAGAACGTGGCCTGGAAAATTGTAAATGTATTTGTTCAGGAAGATATCTTTGATGAAGTGCCTAACAGCCTAGTCATACCAAATCATTTTCCTGCAGCTTGGATAATCAAGGTTAGAACTACTCTAGTATCACCTCCTCCTCTTGAATTTGGTGACAGGTACATATGTTGGCCTGCAGACAGTTCTGTTCCATAGCACCTTTAAGTCTTCTAACATTTATCAGCTCTGTGCTGCAACAGAAGCAAAATTGTGCAAAGGTTTTGCTTAACAAAATTTTGTCTAAACAAGTGTTCAGTTAGATTTTTTTCTACCAGTTGAGCCTACAGAGCTGTGGCCACAGATATATTCCTAATTAAAATGTTGTAAAAATAGATATATTTCCATGAAGTAAGTGTATGTGCATATGCCAGCCCACACTGTATATTGTGACTAGGAAAGGTTTTGAATACCACCTTTTTTATCAGTGCATTCACTTCATCTGTCTGTGATGTCAGCTGGGACTGCTGACTTCTGTGAACTTGGTTTGAAGTAGTTGCTCTCTTGATAACTATAGCCATTCCTCATCATCTGACAAGGCAGCCAAGACTCACAGCTTGGCCATCTGAAGGAAGAAGCTGCAAAAAAGAAAAGTGGCAGGCTCTCAGAAGTCTGTCCTGTATGCAGATCAGCTCGGGAAATATGTTCTTTCCCGAGCAGGAAAAAAAATATTTGGTCCTCAGAGCATATTAAATACACTGGAGAATTTCACAAGGTAGAAAGAACATTCAACCCAAATTAGTAGTTTTAGGAGAACTTCACATTTGATACAATTCTGCTCTGGTTAGATTTGTTTTCTGGTTTTTAAACCACAAAACCCATTTGGTCAGTATCAGGACATTGACAAAACCACTGCTATTGCGTCTCTTGGTATCTATGAATCTTATTGAGAATGTATGTTTAAACCAGGCCTTCCTCTTGCATGCTTGTTGCATTTTATTTTTCAATTTACTTCTGTTAACTTCTACAACATCAGTTTCTGCAGAGTCAAACTTCTCTGGAGCTTTGACATGAAGACGTTTGACTCCTAAGATCTTCTATTTGGGACCTTCTGACCCTAGGTTAAGTATCATTTTAAATTAATGATATTTAAAATACTAAAGCCACAAGTTGAGGGAAGAAATGACCTTGTGGAGGTTCTTATGTTAATTTTGCTGTGTTATCTTTGGCAGTAACCATGAATGCAAATGATCTCCTAGCATATAAGGATAATACGGTTTTAATTTTGTAAGTCAGTAGCTACCAATCCAAATGGGGGTGGGTTACTATCTTGGCATCTCTGCTGGGAAAAAGAAGGAATCCGAACAGCTGTGCCTGAAACAGCAAATCTGGAAACACAGCTGAGAGTTGGTATCTATGCACTGATCATAACGTACAGTCTAGTACTGGTCTGTTTTGACATGTGGCTAATAGTGGCTTTTAGGAACAAGTGGAAGAAAAGAAACCTCATGTATCTCATCTCTCGCAATGTTAATTAGTGTGTAATTCATCTACTACATGCAACTCTTCAAAGAAGAAAGCCTTTCCTCAAAATGTCTTCTGATGCACAGGGTAGCAGTGTGCTGGTTTTGGCTGGGGTAGAGTTGATTTACTTCCCAGCAGCCAGTGTGGGGCCGTGCTTTGGATGCGTGCTGGAACAGGTCTGACAGCGCAGGGCTGTTTGGTTACTGCTGCGCAGAGCCTGCCCGGAGCCGAGGCCCTTTCTGCTCCTCTCACCGCCCCACCAGCGAGGGGCTGGGGGGCACCAGGAGCTGGGAGGGGACACGGCCGGGACAGCTGACCCCCGCTGACCCAGGGGGTGTCCCATACTGTATGGCATCATGCTCAGCATGTAAAGCTGGGGAAGAAGGAGGATGGGGGGGACATTCAGAGGGATGGTGTTTGTCTCCCCAAGTCAGTGTCGGCACGTGACGGAGCCCTGCTTCCCTGGGGATGGCTGAGCACCCACCTGCCCGTGGGAAGCACTGAATTAGTTCCTTGTTTTGCTTTGCTTGCGTGTCAGCTTTTGCTTTACTTATTAATATGTCTTTATCTCAACCCACGAGTTTTCTCACTTTTACCCTGTTGATTCTCTTCCCCATCACACCAGGGGGAAGTGAGTGAGCAGCTGTGGGGGCTTAGTTGCCAGCAGGGGTTAAACCACAACAGTTGTCCGTAAACATAGTGAAAGCAAAGTAGTAACAAAATTCAAACATTTTAATCTTTGAAGACCTTGGTCATGATGCTGTGTAATCAGCTAAAAAGATTCTGCTGTCAGGTTGCCTTTCTACACATTGAAATAGTGGAGTTTTTAAGGATTTATGCTAATGTAAATTTCCTTATGGCTAGGACTGTGAAGTAGCATTTCGTTTCCCATCTTCTCAGAATGGATGTCTCCATTCTGCAGGAAGGGAGTATTTTAGCTGGATGTACCTTCTTGTTCAATGAATAACCAATTAGTGATCCATAAACCAAGTTACGACCACTAGTACGATATTCTTTCTCATGTAGTGTCAAACCAAGAAAGCAATCAGTATCTGAGGATTATGTAGCACACTGTGCAAAAGCAGGCTTGGTTTGATAATGGTGGCACCGTTATTTTTACTGTCTTGTGAAATTACCATTGAAGTTATAAATGATGTTGTGTAGCGTTATTGAAAACTGTTGATAATTAATTATTAAAACAGTACGTACCTAATGTATTGCACCTTGTTCTGGTGTATCAGAAGTTTTTTAGGAAGAGGAAGAGAGTTTCATCTTCACTGAAGAAGGAACTTAAATTGGATTTTGGTTTGGTTATATAGCTACGAATAGTACTGGGCTTTATGACTACGTCTGGTGTCATCTTTGGTAGGTCACATCACAGGGGAAAGAAGTCAATATATTTTGATGGAGAACTTGCACCTCTGAAGAAGTGTTTGATTGCGGGTAAGGTGGCACAAAATTAGTGACATGAAGTTGCTCTGGATTTCATCAGAGTAAATGAGACAACGTTTGGCCTGGAGCCTGACAAATGTCCCAGAACTGCTCGCTTCCTATCGGATGTGATGCTGTTTTCACTGTTTTTGATGAATGCATTCTGCAGTTCACTTCCTCCTTCAGAGACATCTTTTTTGAGCTCTCCTTTATGAAGTGCAAAGGCATTCTCCCTGCCTTGTTATCGAGTCCCATTCACAGCACATAGAATTACGACATTTTATTCTTTATGTAAATGTATTATAGGGAAGTAAAGCAAGTAAAAATAATGAGATGATGAGCTTTGATGGTACTGTATAAGGAACGCAGTATTTCAGTGAAACAAGTGACAGCCAATAACACTGCCCTGTTTTATCTTTTTGAACACATTTTACATTTCATTCTGGTGCTTTGCATTAATTCACATAATATGCCTGTTGATAACAGGTTTATTCAAAAACTCATTAAAAGTTGTAGAAAAATGAGATTTGCATAGAAAAAAATGTCTTTGGAACTTTATGTATTTTCCCCTTCCTCCTTTTTCCAGCCCTCAATGTGCACAGCAAAAGGCTGATATGGCAGACATCAGTCAAACTTCTGCTGGCGTGACTTGTCAGAATTTCTCAAAAAACTTCACAAAAAGAAGGCAAGGGCAGGATCCAGACCTGCCAAACTTGCAAAGGCTGCGAGCCTAAGGCTGTCCTAACTGCTATTAGTGGGAATTGGAAACCACATTAAAGCACTTCAACACAGCAGAGAGGCCTCCTGCACCAGTGATTCTTATTTCTGAGCATGTGAGACCCCAGTGTCTGTTGGAGGTGCCAGGCGGAGTGCCCTGGAGGGGAGCGACTGTCCGCTGGTGCGCAGGGCAGCACCTGCTCCGCTCCTCTGCCACGGCTCACCCGGGTACCCAAATGCCCTTGTGCATTTGTGGATCCCCTCCAGCAGTAGAAATGCATTTTTGAAATTATTTTTTTATTTTTTCTCCTGCTCATTTAGTTCTTGGCTGTATTCCTAATTCTGCCCATAGGGAGGCATATGAGTAGCATTTGTTAAAAACTGGGGGATGTGGATACCTGCCTATTTGAAACTGGGGAAAAAAGCATCTATAAACCATCGAGTATGTTAGCCATAACTAAATATCTAATAGCCTTTTCCTTGGAGCTGCCCCATAGGAAACCTTCCATTATTCATTGTGTTCTTTACACTCTAGTATATGCATTTATGCTATAGTATGAAACTGCTTTGTAGGTGACATCTACTAACCTCTAACCACTCTAACCTCTGTAACTCTGATTGCACTGTAACCTCTTCAATCCATTTGCCTTTATCACATTTATTCATGTTTTTTTCTGTGACACAATATGAAGTAATGGTTGCCACAGGAACTGCTGCAGTCGCAAACAAGCAGCCACGCAGCTTTCACCACACCCCGTGAGGGCAGAGGGGCAGCACAGGCAGCTCCACAAGCGACAAGGGTCGTGCTGTCCCTGCAGTCAAGATGTCAGTTTTCTAGGACACGATGTCTTTGGGTTAGTCTGCAGCGTGCTTTCTGGAGGTCAGCGCATTAGATGCTGTCAGCTGTCTGCAAGGAACAAATACATTTTGCTTTTGAAATGACTAGACAGAAAGTTCTTAGCGCTCTGCTGGCAGTAGGTGTTTTGGGTTTGTGGCCTGCAGACTTGTCAGCACAGTGCCCTGGGACCTTTCAGTAGGTCAGCTGTAAAAAGTCAGGCTTATTAAGGAGTATGGAGAAGTACGTCTCTCTCACACTTGGAATCTAGCTGTTGACATCGGTGTTTCGTTGAATCATGAAGCAAGCTAGTCCTGGGCTGTTGGCATTTGGCTAGGTAAACATCTTCCGTGGGCTGAAGGAGGTCAGCGTGAGGCAGCCATGTGTTGTGAATTTTCCCTGCTGTTCCTGGAAACTGTTTTCTGTATCACCTGCACAGTTCTCTTCCCTTTCTTCTCCACTTCCATAATCTGTGGTGGCCACAGCTCCCTTGTGTTGCCACCTCCCCTGTTCATTGTTCCCTGCTGAAGGAGCCGGCAGCGTGGGGGCTTTGCCGCAGTAGTGTGGGGTGGGGACTCCACCACCTAAATCCATCCATACCATCTCCTTGACTTGCTGCCAGAAGGAAATGATTTCTTGCCATTTTGAAGACAGGCCCCCCTTTTTTACCTCATTTTCCTCAGTAGCTTGCTGATCTCAATGAAGAAATAAAGAAACCCTCAGCTCTTTTCTCCCCCTCCGTCCAGAGCGGCCAGAGGGAAGGAGGAAAGTATTTTAGGAGAGAACGAAGCTGGGAAGGCTGGGAATAAGTTGGGGGAAGGGGGGCAAGGCAGGAAAACAGAAATCTTCTTCTGTTAGTAGTGAGTCAACTCATGCAAGGGTTTCAAGGCAACTTTTTAGCGCACACCTGCTCTACGTGATATGTTGTGGGTTTTATCATGTTTTCCCCACTTTTGTATTGTTTTAACAATGTAGATACAAGCAGTTGTAACAGCTACTTCTCATTGTTTGGCTTGCAACAGAGAAACTGTCAAATTAAAATAAATTCTTGGTTGTTGATTTTTTAAACATTATTATTAGGAAAAATGTGCTCTTTCAGAAGTATAGTAAAAAAGTCAAACTAGTAGTTGAAAAAAAAAAAAACAACAATAAAAAGAGGTATTACACAGGTAGGACTGAAACATCCACTGCAGTACAAGCTGAATTTATCAGTCCTACAAAGCAGGGGTAGTGAACCAAAGTTAATGAAAGTGGTGTTTTACAGAGCTCCTTCAATGTGCTAGTGCTTAAGAACAAGCACTGAACCCCTAAAGAAAGGACTAGGATGGCACAATAAATTAAAGTATGTTATTGGATTGAAGAAGTTAGCTGAGGAACTGGGTGATCTCAGTCAGCCAGCTCTTCCTATGCCATTGCTTTGGTTTGTTTCCATACTGCTTGTGGCTTTATAATGTGTTAGGATGTAATGGTGACGTAGCTTTTGTTGTCTATGCTGACTGCCAATTTCATCACGTGAAGCTGTTTTAATTATCTGCCCAGAAGAATAAAAGACAAATTAAAAGTCATATGGGAGTAGCAGATCCTTTGAAAACGAATTTGCTTTCACTTCCACAGTCACTGACCCACTGTCTGCCTTGTGAGGTGAAGCAATTGGGTGGATGCTAATGTAGAAGTGTGAGGGAATGGAAAACAGTGATGTCATACTTGTCTATTAAATTATTGAAGATTTTTAATTACTGTCTCAATGGAATTTTCTCGTTAACAGCATGTTTCAACTCTCGAGCAGTGCAGTAAGTCTTACGCAATCACCAGCTTTTTAAATTAATATATTAAACTCAGATGATGTGTATGATCTTTTTAATACAACATAAGATAGCTCTGCTTTTTGATACTCTTCACTACTAAATTTTTTTCTTATGCATTTGGCTCTGAAGAACACCATTATAAGTGAATTAATACATAGTGCAGCTACAGTTTATGTCTTCTAGTGTGCTTCACTTTTTTCCTGTTTGATAATTCAGGTTTTATGGCTTGTGGGAAATTTACTGTACAGGTACATATACAGAGATTGGCTAGGCAAAGGGCCTGAGAGCCCTCTGAACTAAGAGGAAGGCGTAAAAGCAACAATATGTCAAGGAGTGACTGAACAAAGTGGCTGAGGAAAGAAACTGAAGGATGCAGGGGGCTGCTGAGGTTTGATAGAAAGCCCAGGAGCCAGCCTTGGGAACCAGTAATAAACAGATGAGCTGGAGGGGGAAAAAGTGACGAAGATGATGTGGAGACTGTGACAAATGCTTCCAAGAACTTTTGTCCTAGGACATAGATGAAATTGGTTTCCTTTTTCCAATGAAATATGGAAGGCTGAGGTTGTTGGATCTGGGATAGGGATCCCAGAAGGATCGTAGTCTTGATGTCTGTTCTTCAGAAGGAAAAGATGGCAATGCACCAGAAGGTAATGCCATCACACAAAATTTACAGGAAGGCATAGCTTATCAGGCTTGTTCTGTGAATGACCAAGCACGCCCAGAAAATACCCACTAAATAATCCAAACCTGTGAGTCCTAAAATCGATGTTTCTTGCAGTTCTTCGGCGAAATTAGGCAGCTTGTACACGTGCCTTGGGCAGCCCCTCACAAAGCCATACTTGCAGGGTAGAGGTGGTTTATTTTTTATGAGAGTTAAAATATTCATAGAGAGCAGCTGAGCTAGCTGGAGACAGAAAACTGCTTTCAACTGGAAAATCTGTTAGACAGACAGGTTAAAAGCCCAGGCCACCATATTGTGTCGGCACGCCTGCCATTCACAGATGCTAGCGCCATCCGTACGTGTGCAGCTGGCTGCAACCAAGCTTCCAATTTGCTGCTGAACTTTTCTGTCTGATGTCGGAGTCCTTCAGCTGTTTTTTGTGTTGAACTGATTTATAACTTCTTGACGTCAAGTCTAGCAGTATGTGTGCTTTATGGGCTTTCAGTGGATGTGCCAGCAAATTTATGAACCACATCTGGGTCAAACTTTTTGTTCTTAGTTTAGTGTTCTGGTTTGGAGGAAGTGAAATTTGGCTGGTGGGATATGACAAGAAATCTTTTGTTTCACTTTGATACTAAGCAAGATAAATGTTTTGGTTTTTAAACCAGCTATTCGGGATTTTTTTTCTTTTGTACATGTCAATCACTACAAAAAGGTTTTCATTGCATTGAAGGTAATTCAGCTTTTGAATTTGAAAATGCACACAATTTCTGTGTGGGTTTTCATGTCATACTATCTTGCTAACAAAAATTTTAAGTCAAATGCTTATTCTAAATATGAAGTTATTCTTCTGAGCATCAGTTTCTGATGGGTGGTTATATTGTCATTTATTAATTGGATAGCGTTAAAAGGAATCTGGGGCAGAAGCAGAGCTCATTGATGCAGGTATTTTAGAGGGGAAAAACAGATATAAACTTAGTTCCCTGCTGTGGTGTAGATTCAAATAGCTGTTTTTTTCTCTACTTTGGCAGTATGAACAAGGAGGACTTAAGGAAGTGGCACCTGTGCATTTAAGGGAATTAATTCATTCTGGTATGATGTTATATATATAAACCAATGTCTGCTACTAAGATTTTAATTCTTTTCTTGCCATGCCCTGATGAAGATGTAGCTCCCTGGCTGCTGCTGGCAGTTTTTTGGGGTTGCCTTGGGGTTCTTTTTAAGTGAATTTGAGAAAATTTTAGAACTTTGTCAAGTAGTCTAATTTTATAGATTGGTGCATAAGAGATGAAGCATTTTTGTTACTTAGTTCTTTGAAAGGCAAGAAACAGGGGCTTTGCTATGACCAAGCCATTTCTCAGAGTCACACAGTACCAAGGAACTGAAATGTGCTTTCCAGTTCAGTTCCACGGGTTAAAATGCCTTTCTGTCATGGGGCACCAGCCAGTCCTTTCCTACATCCCTGTTTACCTAAAAATCTTTCTGTCTACCTGTGCATCTATATTCAGGGACATTCCTGAATGATGTCTGAGGAGACTAATGGCATTTACATAAGCAAAGAGCTGTACTGACAATATTGCCCTGCATTATATGGATAAAGTGCTTCTAAATGAAACCATGAGAAAAGAGTTTAAAATTGTCTTTTGTCATGATTTTAATTAATCAGGTTAATCTCAACATTGTGATATTGTCTACAGAATAAATGGTATTAAACCAACGTAAATAAAATAATTACTGAGATGGGCTTGTAATTCAATAGACAATTCATGTATGATTAAATGCCCACACTTTGCTACATTTATTTATTAGAAATTAGTTTTAAACTGATTTTTATGGATTTATTTTTGCTTTAATTAGTATGAACTACTTGATCCATGTATAGTGTCAAACACTTAGGGATGTATTTGAAAAACTTTTATGTGGTGTATGGGTAACTTTAATCTTTGTGTTTCTGAATTTCAGATGAAGTGTATGGTTAATAAATAGACAGAAGGAGAGGGAAGGTGCTTCAGGAAATTTCAGCACAGAAACATGCAGGTCTGACCGAACAGCAGCTGATTTAAGTGGCTTTAGTGTTCAAAATAAGCAATGTCTTCTGAAGTAAAAACAGAAGTATCCATTTTATATTGGTAGTAATTCTGAAAATCCACCATTGAACATTTTATTTAAAAGCCTAAAATTGTAGCTTGGCTTTACTACATCACAACAGAAAGGTGGACTATCCCTGTGGCTGACTGGAAAACTGTCGGTGGATAGCCCCCTCTCAGATGGATGGGTCCCTGCTTTAAGCCCAGGGATTTTTCAAGCGAGTGGTTTCTGGTTGCTCCATTGAATACAGATTGAAAAAAAAAAGTCTACAAGCTACAGATACTTATCTCAGCTTTCAAAGCATGTGTTCAGCATTCAGGAAAGCCACTGGAATAGCAACCCTATAGGCTTTGTTGTGGAACCTGATTTAAGACAGAAACCAACCTTTCAAGTTTTTTCTCTTTGTTCTGCCTTTGTTCTTTGTAAATAAAGTCGCAGGAAAGGCTCAAAGATGAGAATAGTTGTTTCTCACTCCTATCCAATTATTGGCCTTTCTGCCAACTGAAAATACATTGACTGTTGCGGGTACATGCAGTATGCAGTCTTCAGTGTATGCAACTGACCCAACAAACAAGATAATTAAAGCCCTGGCCACCAGATTTCCACTAGCCACTGTCATCTAGATTTTGTAGTAATGGTTCAGCTGGAAAACTTTCCTTTCTCTCTAGTTCCTGGAAGTAAAACTTGCTTAAAAGCAGCAAGCGCTTCCTGCTCAAAAGCACACTCCTTGGAGACGTTTTACTCGGTGGCAGACCTAAGGTTAGTATGGAAAATGTAGGAAGTTGCAACAGAGCAAACGTTAAGCCCATTGTGCAGAATGATAAGATGCAATTAATCCTGTGTATGTCTTTTACATCTGTTTCTGACTGTCTCTGGCATTGGCAAAGCTGCTGTTGTGGTTATGTATCTTAAGAAAGCAAAATTTAAGAACAGTATTCTATTGGTGACAGCACTGTAACTGTGCTGACCTGGTCCGCTTGATTTGCTAAGGGCAATTCACTGACTTGGACCCATCTTGTAAGTTTAACTATCAGTGAATGGCCCCAAACCCACCCCTGTAGAGTAAGAGGCATCTTGTGCTTGTAACAGTTTGATTTAAAAGAGTAGGAGGCTTTCTGGGACATCACCTTCATTTTCCATAATTTCTGCCTTGCCCTGTAGTAAAGTTCCAGTGGCAAAGTTGTTTGTTGAGAGAAAGGGCACACACATCACACATGCCTGTTTGTGAGGCAGCGGCAATATTCTGTTTCTCTTTGAATTTCCATAGTGTTTAGTGTGTGTAAACTGACAGCAAGTACTATTTCTGGAAGAAATCGTAGTTGAATGATGTCATGTATAGTGTATAGTGCTCTTTAAAAAGAAAATGTGAATTTTAACTTCAAAACAAGAAAAAAAATGCAAATGCTCAGCCTGTCCACCCATGTGCACATGCAGATAGATGTACGCTGTATTTCTTGTGAAGGTGGAAAGATGGTATTCAAAAGAAAATGCCATTTTAAAAACTCAAGGAGAGGAATAAATATCTTCATCAACTTTATTCCCCAGATTGTTACTTTGATTCACATCTCTTTAGTGGTGGTGTTCACGCCACTGCACACCTTCTGCTGTTCCAGTCAGTCATATTGTGTGTTAATTTTTCTTAAAGGTTTCTTTCTGGGCATATAAATGGACACCTCTCAAAATCCAAAATAGTCAGTGTTTAGTTAACGGGTTAAATGCAAATGCTTCAGACAGTGAAGGGAAGGTGATCCAGGAGACCTATAGATGTCACTGCAAGAGGCTCTCCACTTATTTGTATCTATTTGTATTTATCTTTGCATGTGTGTAACCATTTGAAGTGTGTGTGTATTTATATATACTTTAGAGGAGGGCGACTAGCATATATTAATGTCTTAACACATCTCAGTGGGTATTTCATAGAAATATGTAATTTTATGCAAGAGGAGGGGTGCTCCAAACTGGTAGCAAAGTATATGCTTATCAGCTTTAATTAGTCACAGAACTTATACCTCCAGTAGTTTAAGCAGGTATGGAGTCAAAGATTTTCCTGTGGGATTCACCATCTTTCTGTCCTGGCAATTTGCTTACAGATGCTGACATTTTGATGTAATCCGTCCATTAAATAAACCCCAGAAGTAAGGTCTTCAGATATACTTTTATATCCCTGGGACTTAACAAGTGCTTTTTACTGAAAAGATTCAGGAGTGTCCAAAGGAAATTGACTCAACCTAAGAGAAGGAGACCATCCATTCTTCCCTCAGACATGCATAAATTTTCATAAGGGACCTTTGGGAGCTCCTCTAGATCCCCCTCCAGCATATCAATTACATTAAGTAACTGATCTTGCTTAATGTAGTGGAGTCAGTGCTTCTTCATGTGATCTGTCAGGATGAAGTTCACAGCTGCTAAGGATGTATCTTGCAAGATCAGGCCCTCTGCTAGTGCTAGATGAGTCTTGGAAATCAGAAACAATTAATTTGCTACTCGTACTAGTTCTACCTGCAGCGGAGTGGAGGCTGTCTCTAGTTTTTACAGGACTAGGAAGCACAGTTGTGCCTAAGACTTGTCTCAGAAGTCCCATTTATGAGTAACTCCTTTTTTCCAATCAGGCAGTGTGGCATGTACAAGCACTTTGTGTCTATCCACCCACACTTTGTCCTTTCTGCTTTCATCTGAAATGCTCCACTCTAGCGCTCAGCAATATAAAATTGATGAATAAATAATATGCTAAAAGTGGGAAAATATACTGCTGAGTAAATGAGTTGGTTGCTGCTGCTTTCCAAATGCCTGAGCTTTAGCTAGAACACAACTCATAAACCCAGAGATTTTCAGTATTGTTTTAACAATTTCCAGCTCTGTGTTAAACTATGTGTACCCTCATTCAAGATAAAGTATTGGTGTAGTAAAATAGTTTTATTCCATTGAAGGAGAAAAATGGGGAAGCTACTACCAGTATATTATTAAAAACAAAACACACACCTGGCATTTTCTGTAACTGTTTTCACCATGTACGCAGTGCTCCTAATCATAAAACAGCTCTGTAGATTTTTGAAGGTTTAAAATATACTTTTTATTTTCCTGGCAATTACGAAAGATTGAAAGATCCTATGGCCTTAGGTAGATTCTGAATGTGAGCTGAGATGTAGCTCTGCTGAAGGCGCGTGCCACTTGCCTTTAGGCAACATGCAACGGCCAAGAGTACCAAGCAGGGAAAATGTGGCTGCTGTTGTTAATAGTGGTTATTACAGCATGGTTGTGCTGCCTAGCTTGGGTGTACAAAGTTATCTTTTGCTCTCATCAGTGACACGGAAACACCTTTGCTACCCTGTGACCTTTTTCAGTGAGTTTTCTGATGCTGTAGGTACAGCAGGTTGTGGTTTTACTGCAGAAGAAGGAAGTTCTTGGTGTTCACTTCAGAATAGACTTTGCTACGTGTTAGGTTCATGTGGTGAAAACCATGGCCGTTTTTGAGCTCAGTAGCTTAAGTAGAGGTTTCGGTGCAATTAGAAATGGAAATGGGATGTAGAAGAGAGCTCAGGGCTCTGAGATGACTAAGGGAGACGTGGTCTGGCGGAATGAAAAAAGTGAGACAGCTCCAAGACTAAGAAAGAAAAGAGATGAGAGCTAAGGAAGTCGATGAGGAACAGGTTACTTCAGTCAAAATGGAAACCAGGCCTGGATGAGAGGAGATGTCAGAGAGAGAGAGATGAGATAATATATAGTCTAGGTGATACAGAGCATTCTGCATATTGTGTTACTGAAAACAGCTTCCCAAAGGACTCTGGAGAGTTCCTGACCTCCCATCTCCTTCCTCTCCCTACTCGTTATCTCTTCTCAAGTAATGCTGCTTGCTTAGCTGTTTTCTTTAAACTCTTTCTTTCAGAATATTCCAGCATTTCATAACCTCAACAGTGCATTTTTTCCAAGAAGAAAGCTCTTATGCAAATACCCCACGGCACCTGGACCAGTTGTCCTAAGGCACCGTGAAGATAAAATCACCTTGATTTCTTGTCTGTAGAATGCTTCTTCCTGGAGTATAAGAGAAGGCAAAAGAAATTCTCCACAGGAGTTTAACATTCTGATTTCCGTGTACGTGTCCTGTCCTGGTGATTACAGCTGCTGCTCACATGGTGCTCTGAAAGGAAAATTTGTCGCTGTAATTCTGAAGCTGAGGAAAAAGTAGAATTAAGATTTTGCCTAATTAGTGCTACCTTTCAAAGGTCTATTTTGAGCTGTCTTCCTCCAGCCTGAACTGTGTGATAGTTTCTGAAAATGTAATTTAATCATATCTGATTGCTTGTTGGAGTCTGCAATTAACTTAGGTGCAGGGGAATTAACAGTATTTGCCAGGTGCTGCATAATTTACCAGGAGCTGCTTGTGCCACATATATGTAAAGTGTGTTGGCCGTTTAAATTTATTGGCCAGAATATTATAAGCTTATGATTGACTAAATTTTATTGCTTCCTTTCATTTCTGTCCCCAGGATGAATCAGCCATGAAATACCATGTAATTATATACTCAGTACTACCCAACTATCCCTTGCAATTATGCCGCATTATAGCTGTTATTTTGGAAGATTCAAAACTACCTATCGAGGAAGTTATTTTTGGGATGCATTTGATTGCTAGGATGAAGCTAAATCTTCAAGTAATTCTAGACATGATATTGAATAAACATCCTCAATGAACTCATTGAAAAAGTAGCTTTCATCTCAGAAGACCTCTGAAATCCCTTCCTATCTAAAAGGGTAGAAGTCGCTTTAGAAAAGATCTTGTTCTGTTAGGACTAACATTTTTGTCCTATTTGGGAGTCAGTTCTTGCATCGGTTGTATAATTAAAAATAGTAAGAGAATAGAAAACTTGGCTGACTCCCTGCAGGAGGAGTTGTGGACTGTTTGGAGTGCCTTTCTGAGATCCAGATTTGTACCCTAATCCTACTCTCAGGCCTTCTTGCATTGTAAATTGCTGAATACCGGACAATCTCAGGAGACTTTCATGTAGTCTTTGTGCTTCTTTTTTTTTTTTTTTTTTACAGTGTCAGGAAGGTAAAGCTTTAGAGGAAAGTAACCCTCAGCTTAAGTCTTGGTTCAGGAACGACAACTGTTACAACTTCCATGCCTCACTAGCTAGCAGAAAGGTTTCTACTGTCTGACACCTCTCTTCTCTGTCAAACTTGGAAATTTGCACCGTCATTGAAATTCCTTAGAAAATTATTGTGAAAAGAAATTGGGAAGGCAAATATTTTGACTGGAATAGTTGTCTAATCTAAACATCAGAAGCAACTCTGAAATTTAAAAAGGTCATATGCACTCTGCGGTGGTCAGGAGCTTATCAGAAACCATGGCTTTAGACACCATTTGTTGGAAGATCCTGCCATCAACCTGGGCACAAACGATAAAAAGGCTCTTCCCTCACGGTTTTGTCAGTCAGACACGCACGATTATACAGCTCTCATTTCCCACGTACAAAACAAGTGAATTCCGACAACAGAACAACGTGGGGATCTGAAGTCAGCTCTGCAAGTCTTGTATAATATGTTATTTACATTGAAACCAGGAAGAAAAGTGCTCGTTTTCATGCTTCTGAATCCATTTACGGCCCTTTTTCACTGTTCATAAAACTGGTGAATAATGTCTTTCACTGAAAAGACTGTGCAGATCTCAACTTTCCCAAGGAATAATGCATTCCCATAAAGCTGTCGCAGACTCCAAGAAGTGACAGATAAGAGGAAAACAGCACAAATCCAACAGACTTGACAGTTTATTGTTGTGCGAACCAAACGTAATTGATGTCACCGTATCAGAGACTTGCAGGTGTTTAGATTTTAAGATGACATTTGAGACTGTAAAAGTACTATTTGCAGCAAGAGCCTTGATAAATATAATACTGTCTGAAGCTCTGTGTGCCCCCCCAGCTGGTGCTTTAGAAGAGGAGAAAAGGTTAATTTAATCACATCCAGGGAAGTTAGCAAAGTTACTTACTGAAGGCTTAAAAATGAGACTGAACTGCCAAAACCTGCCAACTGCTCGAGCCAAAACGGGCTGCCAAGTGGTGATTTGCACAAAGTGTGTGTGTGGAGATCCAGAAAGGCCCATCTAGAAAGTCAGATCTAGTTTTTGAGGGTTTTTGTTGTCGTTGTTTTCTGTTTGGGGTTCTTTTTTTTTTGGGGGGTGGGGGGGGTGGGGGGTGTGTGTATGGTAAATTCTACACACTTCAGGGAGCAATTGTCCATGGAAACTCATGTCCCCTTCAGTTTTCAGCCTTTCTGGAAGAGCCCAAGACTGACTTCTCAAGTGACCCCTGAAGATCAGAGAACAAGATCATGTACGGCCAACTGACTGACATTTCTCTGTGTATGTATCTAGATTTAGATACTTGACATCCTCCTTCTCTGCTTATGGAGAAGTAAGAGGAATATTCATTCCTACGCTTGTCCCTGAGCTTTCTTCCCATTCTGCCATCTTCTACCTGGTTTTGCCTACCCACTTTACCTTCTTCTGTTCTCTCTTATTTTCCTTCCTTCAAACGTTTAAACTATTGCATGTTGTTTTCTGTCTTCTTTTTCATCACTTTGTATATTTCTTCTTATTATTCCTAAGTCACTCCTGCCTTGCAGAGTGAGCCTGTTTGGAGACATCACCTGCGAGTGATTTCCTGAAACACTGACTCAGTGGAGCCATGGCACAATCACGAAGGTTAACTCCCCAAAGGTAATTAGAAATCTCTCTACTATTTGATTACCATAGAAGCCTCATTCCTGCCAAGGATGGTCTTGTTAAGAAGATGCCAAGTTTCAAGGAAACAATTCAGAAATGCAAGTCGTACATTAGCAGACTCCTAAGCAGAATGTAACAGATCATAAAAACTTACAACACTCAATGCCCTCCTTGAAACAGGATTGGAAGGCAGTGATCCCTCATTGCATGGGAGATACTAGAGAAATGATCTTGCAGCGACAATTCAATAACTCCTAAGTTAAATCTCCTTTTAGATTTGAAGATGTTTATACATATATAGCAAAAACTTAGTTGAGGCAACAGATGCCGTAAAGTTTGCAGAAGCTACTCTGAGCCAGTAAAAAAAAAAAAAGGCAGTTGATTTGCCAAGAGAAGCAAACACAACCCAGTATATCACACCAAAAAAAAAAAAAAAAAAAAAAAAAAGTTAAAAAGCTATGCATAGTGAAAACCTAGAAATTTGGGTTTTAAAATGCTTTTATTAAGGATTTCAATTCAGCTGGGTTTGCAGAAGTGTTGATGCAGAGCTCTGCCTGCCATTTTGCTGGAACACTGCAGGTGGTTGAATATACTGGGAAAGATACATTTCACTGGAACTTTGAATTTGGATTTTCCTGTGAATTGTCACAACTGTGTTTCAAGTACCTTGGTGGGCTGATACAGGTTTTTCAATGTGTTTCAGAAAAATCATTGTTATTTATTGCTTTGACTGAGTATGAGGAGACTTATCACCATTCTTTAATCTCTTTGCAGGTTTTCAAAAAAGCTCTTAATATACCACCTCATGTTAAAAGTTGTCAGCACCGTTGGCAAGCACTAAAGAGGAACACGAAGGAGTTGTACTTTTCTGGATGTGATTAATTTTGGCACAGTGCTTGTTCCCATGGCTGAGCCCTGCGTGCACTGCTGTTCTTGTCAGGTTTGTTACGTGTATTTTCTCTTTCCAAGGTATTATGTCTTCACTGTGAAACATCCATCCAGACTCAGATTTGGCAGACTGGGTCTGAATCTAGCAGCATGTTGGTTTCCAGGAAAAAATAATTTGTTCCCTTGGAAAGAGGGAAGGGATTTGGATTTTAAAATGCTTCATTGTATTTTACAACACAAAACTCGCTTTACATTTCTGTATGTAACATTTCACAGGCAGATGCTTAGGAGCGACCTTGATGCTCACTGAGTAAATTATAACATGCAATGTGAAACTTCACGTTCTCTTTTTAAATGTTAAATTCTTAGAGAGTAATAATAAGCTTCAGAATTTCGATGTTCCGAACATGACTGTTGACAGTATGTTTTCCTTTCTAGCCAAGGGCAGTATATAGTCAGTGGAATTTTTAAGCAGGTTTTCCTCCCTAGGAAATTAGCCTTGAAATTATAACACAGCTAAGGAAACTGAGTAAAGACACAGGTACTGTACATAATCTCCCAAGCTGTCTGTGAGAGACTTAAGAGGAAACAGAAGTGACTTAAAGCTTTTCTAAACTAGATTCTGTGTATACAGACAGAAACCCCTATATGGGGTTAATTTGAACATTCATCTAGTTCACTCTTTTGTTTCTAACAGAGGTTACATAGAAAATTCAAAGAAGCTCATATTAAACAGAGGTCGGATTTAATTGCCTCCATATTTATTTTATTTCTTACCTCAACTTGCTAATAAAGCATAGAGCTCATCATGGATATGACACAAATATGAAGCAGGATTAGTATTTAATACTGTGGTAACAGTCTCCAGTCAGATCTTCTGGTGGTGCATGGAGTGAACAATGTAAATAGCTTCTAAATATCAATACAGTTTTATTGCTGGGGGAAATATATATATTCCTGAAAAACCTGAATGATCAGTGCTAAATCTTGAGGGAAGTGTTTCTATTTGCATTGCAATATAAGCAATTAATTCATTACTAGCTGTCTTTCAACTGCTGTAATACTTTAAGATAAATGGATGGTTATCTGCAAAAGAAAAGTCTGTCACGGCCAGGGCAGGTCTGTGGTAAAATGGGAGCAGTTCAGTAGTGAACATGGAGGCTATAGGGATGTGTCTTCCAGGAATGGCTACCCATGGCTTCACTATAGTGATCCACACTTCTCCTGTTTTATCTTGGGCATAATTTATTTTACTTTATATAATACTGATATTCTGGGAAGTTGTGCCTTCATGAAGGGCCTTTTAATGATAATAATGGATATTTGGGTGTGGTTTTGTGGCAGTTTAAGAAAAAAAAAATTCCTCCTCAAAAATACATATTTAAAGGAGGACTTCATATTTTGTTGACACCAGCAAACTTTTGATTTACCACAGATGAAGGATACCAAGTACACAGTCCAGGAGTCATAAATTCTGCTTACTCTCGGCTCAGTTCAGGGAGAGATTGCAGCGGTGATGTCCTTCCAGTTTCATTCTTGTTGTAAGTATTAGGATTTGGGAAGAGCTGACTATTTTTGTTCACGATATTTGGTGCTCTGAAGCTGCCAGCTTAGATGCTTGTTGTAAGGTGAATTATTGTCTGTTAGGCCTGGGGTGAAAAAAGTTTCATAGAAAATAGAAAGCTAAGTATATTTTTGTAATAAAATAATTTTGAAATGAAAGTAATTCTTCTGTTTCTTGAATTGTTATTTCATCTGCTGATGAATAGGGAATGGTGTGCTGCAGTAGTTCTTATTTCAGTCAAATCCACGTTAAGTTATGGTACAGACTTCAGCCCAACAGATTTGTGTGTTAACTAGTCAGAGTCATCGTTATTAAATTATTATATTAATCATTGTGATGTTTCTGAGCTTTGTTATTCCAGTTAAATACAACTTTCTAGAAGTTAAGGGTTTGATTGTGTGTTGCTCGGTTATTCAAAGCTGTTGGTATGCAGCTTTCAGCCAGTATATTTCTGATATGGTTATTGGCTAAAAAAAAAAAAAAAAAAAAAGACAATTGTATATTTTAATTTTCTGTACTGCCAATATTGAAGGAAGTCTCCCTCATTTTTTGCTCAGGGAGATAACTCAGCTGATAACCTTTGTATAGTTCAGAGACTCACTTCATTGCTTTCTAATAGAGTTTCTGGAGAGTATAGATTTAGATTACAATGTCGAATGACCATAGGGCCTCAGGGAAATATGTTCTCATTAATGGACTTGTTAATGATTATCATTGAAGGGACGCTAATAGTATCAGATGTAAACGTTGTCACAGCCCTCTATCTTTATCAGGCAGATATGGAGATGCATCATTAATTCACACAGACTGATTCTCAGAGCTGTGCAAATGGATGATGCGGTATGATAATGTCTGAAGGAAATTAAAAGCTGTGCGTTATCAATTTAATATTTCAGATGACTATTTCCAATTCATACGGTCTAAGAGATAAGAGGAATTGAACCGTGACAGTAGTACGGATCATTCAAAAGAGATCAAAATCAGAGTGTGCCTCCATCAGTTCCAGCTTCGCAGTGGTCTTTTGCATCCTCTTTGAGAGGGTTGTGACAAATGCAAACTTGTACCGGTGAAGTCTCTCAGCTGAAAAGTTAAACACACATACGCTATATAAACACAAAAAGCCTATGGCAATATGAAACAGTTTGCAGAATCTAGAATAATTTTAAAACAATCTCTTTTTCAGGAGTTACGTTTATTCAAGTACAGTAGTATCTTTTTTTCTTTATCTTGACTTCAATGGGTTTATTCATAATGCATTGAGAGCAATAAATCAGAATCCATCTGAAATTTGTAGCTTTTGACACTACATATTAATAGCATATTTGTTAATTCTTTGCTCAAATGTTATAACCATTTGATTATGAGTAGTTGGTTGGGAAGCAGTGGTGGTGGTATTTCTTTGCTAGGAAACACCCTGGATTATTTCTTTGTTGTAATCACCTGAAATATCAGTATTTTCAGAACAAAGGAGAAATGTGATTTTTTTTTTTTTTTTTTTTGTACGCAGTCATGAAGGTAAGCTTTTAGAAATAATAGTGCACTTATAACTATGCTATCACTTTTGTTGGAAATGGTAAAGAGCTGGGTGCTAAGATCGAATCAAAAAGTTGCTTTTCAGTGATCTGTTTTGATATCAGCCTGTCCTATTGGATGGGTCTCCCTCAAGGGAAGGGAGGTAGAAGAGCAGATTTTACGAATGGTAACAGTGTTGAGTTGTCCTAAAAGGAGGACAAAATATGAGCAGCTAATACTGTCACTTGTGCTGAATTCTAAATGGTTGTAGAGTCCTGAATGAGGGAAATCACCAAAGGCAAATGTATGGGGTGTAAATGAATTTGCCTTTGAAATGGCAAATGGGATGTCCCTACTGAAAGATAAACAAATTTAACAAACTACGGAGATATTCTTTTACGTCAGTGAGGAATCAACAGAACCCTGAACTAAGCATGTACGTCAAAGTAGGGAGCAATTGATTTCATATAGGAGAAGAATCACAGGATCGTGTAGAATAATGAAAAGATGAAAAGCACACTACTAGAATGCTACACACCATTGAAAGATACATAAATTCTCTCGAGTCTACTCAATTACATTCCTATTTTAGGAAAAAATGCTGTAAGAACATTTTTTGTGTGTGTCTCAAGGGTAAAGCTGCTACAGCATTAATCTGTTACAAACTATCAAACTTTGAAAGAATGTTAGTGAAGTACTTTGGGAATTGATGAAAAGAGTCACAAGGTCCAGCTCCAGAAGAATGCTATCTCAGTCCACGTGCCCTGTGCTTTTATGGGTGCAGGTGAAAGATTACACCAAGTAAGGTCTCGCAGAACTGGAAAAGATGTAAAAACGAATATTGACAAAGGAAATTTACATCAGAGACTCTTCTTTCAAGCAGGACAGCAGCAAGGGAAGTTATCTGTGAAATCAGATCTCAACACAGCTATGGTAGAAAATTCACGCTTAGTGCTATGCTCCCGGCAGCCAGCCTTGAGGGGACACCAGCCGTGGCTGTGCTGGCTGGGTTTGGTCAGCACGTGTAAGGTGCCACAGTTACTCTACCTGTTGCTAAGGCAGTGGGTGAGCAGAAGCTAAACCACAAAAAAAGTTAGGTAAGGCTTCAGTATTTTTAGCTTCACAAGAGGGGAAAAAAAACCAAAACTGAAGAAAAGCTTTATTTCTGGTATTTCCTGCCCACACTTACATACACTTGAGTCTCACAGAACTTATACGTTGTTGATAAATCTATGAAATGAAGTATTCCAATTACTTATCTCTAATTAAAACATACAAACATCTGAAATTGGTCCAGTGCTGCTATAGATGTCATTTTATTAAATTATTTCTGTGCTGCAAGAGAGGAATTGGTGCTCTTTTTCTGAAGTCTTACGTATTCCTCTGGCACTATTCTTGCAGCAATACAGTCTGCTCCTTTCTGAATTCCCAAGACTGGAGAATAATGCTCTCTTGCTTCCTCTCAGTTGTTTGGACATTGTCTTTTGTCCGGGGCTGCCAAACCTTGCAGATTTTTGAAAATGCGGGGAGTGTATTGTGAGGTCTGTAATGATTACCTGGCTTGCTGTGAAAATTTGGAGAAGTGAAACATTAGCATTTTTCGTGCCATGTGAACTCTACTTTTCACAAAGGTAGTTCTCTTTCTCTCTTATCCATACTGATTTGATGTGGGTTTTATGTTGCACTCTGTGCAAGGTATAAAATTTGCCACCTATTCATCTCAGTCTCTCTGTCACACTTCTCACCTGCTTTTAATTTCCCCTTAGGAAGTCACTTCTATCCCCATTGCAAGATTCTAATTTTAATAATCCTAATCTATCCAGAGCTTTTTCACCAAGAAATATTTCACTGCACACATCACTTAGTGTGTTGATATTTCTTGTTAGTATGCAGTGTCAGGTTAGCACCTCTAGATAACCTTGATAAATTAAAAATTGGCTTATCAATATTCAATCAGCCTAGCTCATTTATCCAAATGTCTGACTTCCTTTCTGTCAGAGCTGAGCTAAAAAGGCACTGCAAAAGCAAATGGAATTAAAATTGTATATTTTCCTTTTAATCATAAATTAAATCAGTCTGCTGCTATTGTCACCTTAAATGTCACGGTTTAGCAACGGTGAAATAATATACAGTGGTGTATATATATAATGATATCACAAAATGCTAATTTTCATCAGACTTATTTTTTGAATAAAGTGAACATTTAATAAACACTTTATCAGGAAAATTAGGGAAATGTGGGTCTGGTCTGCCCAGTTCTTTGTATTACTATTGAGTCTTGCTGATTCTTCTATGTTATTTCTTAAATTTATGGAATTTTCTGTCTTCCAAAGATCTGGGGGGCAGGTGAGGTGAGCACCTCCTGAACTCCTCTTCTTTTAGCATACCAACAGCTGCGTAGTTTTCCAAATCACATCTCCCTTCACCTTGTGCTTCATTGCCTTTGCAGCTTAGAAATCCTCAAACGTCCTTTGTGTTTGCACAGCAATTGTTAAACAGCGGTTTTCTGTAACTGTCCTACTCAGTCCGTCAGCTGCTTTTACTGCCTTGCACCAGTGCCTGCTGCCCATCATCTTGATTTTGCAAGTTGCAGCGTAAGTTATTCAAGGGAAACGACAGTGGTTTTTTAACATTATAACAAAATCTAACAACACATGGTGTGAAAGGACAGGCCTAGAGAAACTCAGCAGGGCAAGGTTTGCAAGAGCCGTGGAGATGCCATAGATAGATCTGATTGTTAGTAGACAGGTGGGCAGTAGGATTGTCACTGAAGGGGATCCTCACCTCTCCCTGTGTGAGAACAGCTCCCTGATGTTCTGGGGATTAGGCAGGAACCCTGAAGCTCCAGGATGCTCTGTGATATATTCTTAAAAACATTCACGTGCTCCTTGCTCAATGACTTTCTGTTGATGAAACCTGTCTACGCTGTCAGTCAATAGAAGCGAGGCCAATCTTTTATCTCAATACATAGACCTCATTAATTTACGTATAACATGAACCCTGAAGGCCCTAACTCATAAAATGAAAATTTCCTGGGAGTTTATCACCTAGGTTCATTTTGTATGTTTACAGCTGTCCAGGAAACAGAGGGCACCGGCAATTCCTTAATTTACTTCTGTTTTCAGTGTTCTCTAATTTTGTGTTGAAAATTAATTCCTGATGGAGCTCCAGAATTATTTGGGTTGATGTTTTTTGTTATCCCTGTTGCCAACTCAGAAATGCACTGTGAGCACTGCTTATTCTACTGAAGTTAACCTACATGGGGGTTTACATTAAGATAGTTAAAGTTATTTCAGCCCTGTAAATTGAAAAACGGAAGGTCAAGCTATTTCCCTTTGAATTAATGTAAGCAAAATATTTAAACAAAACCTTGTGGGTTTAAAACCTTCAATTTAAAAGTAAAAACCTTGCTGTAAAAAGAAAAAAAAAACAACCCCAAAATAATGGAAATTTACATGAAATATTTGTATGTGTTTGCTTTGCAAGGAATGTTGTTCTCTGAATTTAGCATCCTGGTGAAAAACTGAATTATTTGTATATTTCTAATGGCTTAACTGATGAACTGATTCAAGCATTCAAGTACATTTTGTATGCCTAGACTGCTTCCATGACACTCTCCTTATCTGAACTTGACACAGCCTTATAACAGAAACCTAGTAAAACATGGAAGACAGAGTCAATTAAAAATAATTTTCAGGAAAGTCCCTCCCCAGATTTGAAAGTTTTCCTGGAAAATAGGCAAAAAGATCAACATTTTATTCTTTAAAATGTCCTGGTAATTTTAAAAGCTTTACCTAGTAAATTAGTTTCTGAATTTTGCAGCTGCCCAAGAACACTAATATTAGAAAAAATTAAGACTGTTTTCTTAACTTAGAACTTTTCTTACATTAAAATTTGCCAACTGGTGTTTAGTAACTTCTCAGAGAGTCTTTAAAAACACCCCTCCCCCATTTGAGTTTATTCATGGCCTAGGTCACTCATTGATTCTTCAGCTATTCTTGCCTTTCCCCATCCCAAGTGCAGTTATTTTAAAATTAAATAACTATGAGATGGTTTTAATTAAATCCTGCCAAGATTTAAAGGTTTGTTTCACTTTGAAAGCTCAGTACAATTGTTGCTAATTTTAAAGGAACCAACAAAAATGCTTCAGCCAGTCTATATGCACCATGGAGAAAAGATACAGGGGGAAATGCAGGCAAGGAATCACTGTTTGTACTTTTCTATCTCAGCAAGTTGATGCACTTTTATATTAGACAAATATTTTTGTGAGTTTCCTAGTGGGATTGGCAGTGCATTTTTAAAAAGTGAGCATTTTCAAAGCATATACAATATCAAAGATATCATTTGATATCATCAAAATCTTGCTCTGCTAGTTTCACTGTAATCTAGGTAGAAATGTAACATAGGAATGACCTTATTGTATGGTTGTGCATCAATAAGTTCTTTGTACTTTGGTGCAACCACACGTTTACCCTGGGTTAAAGCTGCTAATTTGAATTCTATAAAACAATGGCCCCTTTTTTCATTGAAACAGTGCAGAGAAGCAGTGCTGTCCTGCTGCTGATGTTATTGTTCACCAAATAGACTTCTAGAAGCAGGAAGGAAAAACATGCCCGTTTCAAAGCTTGGTTATCTGCGTTTAGGATGCCTGGTGCTTCTTTAAATCACCAGCCCTGCAAAGCAGGGGTTTTGTGGTTAACCTGTACCTTGTCAGTGCATCAGACTGCTCTTTTGTGTAGTTTCTGCAGGGTAGGCAAGCCCCCAATAGGGGTGGATGGCTGGAAGATGCTCCGTGTCATCTTCTTGGTAACTCATCTCCTTCCACTGCAGAACCAGTTTTTTCTTTAGGGTTTGGGATTATGGAGTAGGATGGAGTAAATGAAAGTAGCTGAAATGAACAGCAGGTGAGGAGGGAGTGCATCCTGGGACACTGGCCAGAGGATGGAAGTCAAACACTGTTCTAAAAGTACAAAATACTTATGCATTTGCATAACACCAAAGAAGAAAAACACAATTACCACTAACAGAAGTTTCAAATATCCAGACTGGAACATGATTCAGTGGGTGGGAAATTTTGGTAACCACAGCAACAGTAGGCAGCTTCAGCCTACTGCAGCCTTGCAGCAGGAATGTAATAGAGCAGCGGTGGAATTTATGCTTGTTTCTTGGAAAAGATGAACAGATCCTAAGGATGATATTGGAGAACAAAACTCATTTCTGAGTCTGAATTTTAATAGAAAACCTAAAGTTTCCACACAACTTACTATCTTGTAATCAACTAGTCGAAAGTCTGTCCAAGGAAGAAGAGAACCTCTTTGCTTTCATTTTGCAGTTCCATGTTAGCCGAGATCTGTGAAATGTGTATTTTCATGATACTGTACTGGAAGCTGTGCTTACCTGGCTGTCTTTATACTATGTATTTCCTTTTACGTATATAGAGATATATATTTATTTTACATATACATAGAGATATATATGTATTTCTTTTTAGACAATGTTTAAATTTCATAGTAATCCACATTTTGAAGTTAACCTTAAAATCTGCAGTTATAACTGCTCTTGCTACTTCAATGGTATTAACAGATTGGATTACAACTCTGCCTGTATTGCTTTGACTTTTGCAATACCTGCGATGTACGTTAGGGTTTAAAATCAGGTCTAATAACTAAAATGTGTGCTTGGTTGATAGCTAGGCATGTAAAACTAAAGGGAGATATTGTCTGATGAAAGTCATGGTAGTTACATACAAGGAGGGCTATCTAATGTCCTTATGATGCACTGTTTTCTTAATTAGCAGATTATCACCTTCTTCCTAAGAGTCTCTGAAGGTCTGGCCAAAACCCACGTGCCCTAGCTTTACCTGCCTGCTTCTTCTTGAAGCATCCATTAGAAGAAGGTCCTAAGCGCTGCAGAAATATTGACTGTTGTTGCATAAATAATGGTGATCTGAGGTACAGAGTGGTGACCCTCCAAGCAAGGAGGCTGTCAGTGGCCAAATCCACAATGTCTTGGCCCCTCTGTCTCCTGCCCTTCACGCAGAAAGCAGTAATTCCTTTGGGCAACTGCAGGGGGAGGGAGGGAGAGAAAAAATATGAAAAATAAAACTGATTTCAGTTTTATAAATACAGCTTTTAATAAAACTAATAAAAACAATATCGGGGTTTTTTTCCTCATACACAAAATGAAGATCAGTTACCTCAAAATACCGAAACCTTAAATCCCAATTCAAACCAGTTTGTTTAATTTTAAAAAAACAGTGGGTCGCCTTATTTCTTATAAAATATAAAATTGCAGAGTACTGGTTTTATCTCCTAATGATGGAAGGAGGGAATCAGATCTTTTGATGGGAATGTGGAGGTGGAAAACAGATGTGCTTAGGGCATTTCATGAGATAGCGTGCGCTGTAAGGTTAATGTACACATTAAAATACGTAGCACCTGTAGCCATGTGGGAGGGGTGAACATGGTGGCTGGCTGGACTTTTTTCCAAAACTGAATTTCACAGGAAGACCACACTGGTGTGTTAAGTCTGTGCGAGATGCTGGGGAGAGGTGTATGTCAGCCTAACCTCAGGCAAGGGAAAACAGCCAGGGTCTGACAGCAAAATGAATCATACTATTTTGTGAATTTCTTTAATGTCCCACTAAATCAGACAGAGAGCAATTTGGCCCAGATTTAGCCCTAAACTATTTACTTTCAAATACCTTTCCATTAGACAGTGCTGAGCAAAGAAATGAACTCACTTAATGGATGCAAATTAAGCTTTTTCTCAATCTCTGGTTGTCAATGGCTTTGTTGTATATTGATTACTGTACACATTTACAGGACTCCACAGATGAATATTTGCTGAGAAGGAGGTTTCAGTTGCTGCAATAGCTCGGTTGCTTGATAAGGCCATGTGAAGATACATTTCATGGTGGACTTTCACAGTATTCTCAGAATCTCTTTTAAACCTTCGAAGATGCTGAGCAAATTGCAAGTCGGGAGCATTCTTGGTTTAATGAGAGACCCAAATATGTTTGTACTAGAAAAATAACTGGAGTGTTTGGGTATTATTAGTAATACAGACTTAGAAAACAGTATTTAGGAATTTTCAGTCTCCTCCTGCTGTAATTAATGTATATTTCATTTAAACAATTCTTAAAATATTCTCTTATTCTGTCTAGAAATTTTCTCCCATGAACTAGAGCTCCTTCAATGTAAGTGATGATAACGATGCCCTGGTTTTCATCTTAGCCAGTTACAGGTCTAATATGTGAATCATCACATATTCTTTGTATAATTGCCATTTCTGTCCTATACTTCATGTTTAGATGAAGTAAAATTGCTCTTATTTGTTCTTTATGTGATCCGACCTCTGGCCTCATTGGAGAAGGAAAAAAAAACCAAAACCCAAATCATTTATTTCATTTCAGCAACTAATAATTCTAGGTTTTATTTCAGTCGGGGTAAACCTTAGGAAAAGATTTCAGTGTAGCTTCTGAGAAGAAAATCGCTTGAGCTGAAGAGGCATTAATTTCTACTGTGCTTTCAATTTCCTCTGGCATTTATGGAAACCGATAACTTTCAGAATTAACTTCCAAAAAGCTAATTACCAACACAAGGACACAACATATCTTTTATCCTTTCTCATGGATGCATATATGCTCACCATCAGGTAGGAAGATACACATCCTTTACCTTGACAGACGGGTTATATATGGAAATTATATCCTGGTTTACTTCTGACCAAACATTTGGTCATCTTTGTGTGCCTTGCAATGGGTCTTTGGTTTTTTGACTTAAGCAAGATTCTTGGCAGACAACCATTTTGGTGGATGGCCACATCTGCAAATGATACTAATTAATAAAGCTTCCTTGCCTTCTGCAAGGAAAGAGTAATTTATAGTTGCATCAAGATGCTAACCCTCACTGAAGAAAGTACTATCTAGCAGGATAATTGGCATGGATTTCTTTCTCTAGAGAATACTGAAGAACCAAAACAAGGTAAAGTGTTGTTTTGGTGGGGTTTTTTTTTTGAGTGTAATTAAATTCATACCTCAATTGGAGGTTTTTCTGCTAAAAGGTGTGCAGGTAAGAGCACTGGGCTTCACTCCTGAAACTGAATTAGGCTACAGTGTTAGCTTGCATGTCAAGCTTGACCGTGAGGATGCCAGCTGTTAATACCAAGTCAAGCATGACTTTGGAATAAGCTAAGTAAAAAGTGAGTTTACCTTTGTTCTCATCAGTTTCTTTTCATGATCACAAAGATATTAATGCATGAAAAAATAATTTCTGGCTAGTGATCCAAAATGCAGTTCTAGGCACATATGGGAAAGCACTAAGACTGCTGGGGAATGACCCAGTCACCTCCAGAGTTGGGATGGCAGTGGTCCTCCTGGCCTTCTCACTCATCTCAGATCTCATGCTGTGTGTCTGCTTGGCAAGTGCTGCCCTCCCTCAGCAGAGCCTGCCCAGCGAGAGTGTATTTCCCAGGGCACTTTGGTGATGGATCTCTGTGGACCCACCAGCTGGGCTGGGTGCTGATGTGCTGAGCTTAGAGAGTCCTAGTGTGTATCCTGGGTCTCCTCAGCTCCCCGGGGTGCCCTCTGCTCTGTCTCTGTGAGTGGAGTGCAAATAAACCCTCAACAATTTAAACTTTTTAAATATTCTTAGGTAGGTAACGAAAATCTTCTTTAGACAATTAAAATGCTTAGCGATTAACTAAGCAGCTGATCGTGGCCAGCCAGTGCTGGCAGAGAATACTGGTGACTTTTATTTTAAAATGAGAAAATGAGAAACCTTGTAACTGAGACTTCTTGCTAGGATGAGAAAAACATTTCTTTGCCTTAACGTTGCGTTGTACATATTTTTCCACTTTAATGATAAGAGTAGCCAAAAAGCGTGAAAAAAAATCTATAATTAGCTCCAGCTATGTAAGTATAAATCCATCTGCTAGTTAGCCTTTAGAAAAAGAGCCGTTTATGTTAAATTCATTAAAACTTCCCCATTAAAAAATGAACACCCATGAATTAGTTTGACAGGGAAAAACTGCTGGAGCGTTTGCTTGGATTTGGCTTGGTGTGCTCCCAGCCTTTGTCTTCACTGCAAGTGTTGCTGCCAGTTACTTCACCCAGCCTAGCCACAGCCTTGGAGCCCAGAGTGATTTGATTAGCAGATGATAAATTACACTAACTCGAACTGTAGCTTGTGGTTGAAGTCCCACTGCATTATTACTTTGGTTCTCAGCAGAGTTTGAATATTATACCACAGGACCTTTGAGGCTGGCGAGTTCGGATTTGAAGTGTTTCTTTAAGTTAGAAATATCAGTGACTGGATGGGAGTCTGTTTATAGTAAATATATACACGTATGGCTTTTGCTAATGTTGCAATGAAAGGAAGCTGAATAAAGAGGTAAGTCACTCAGATGTAAGCAGCTCATCAGAAATGTTCACAAAGTTGACAACCAATTCAGCTTGTGAGGCCGAAATGTTTTCATTGTGAGGTGTCAGTATTCTTGACACAAGCTGCTGCTTTTTTTTTTCCTGTTTACAAGAGAAAAATCTCCCCAAAAATCTACAAGTGTTTTTTTCTCTCAAAGCACACTCAAAGGAGAGGTGCGAGTGGGGAAGGAGAATGCTAAAATATGAATAGAATTTATAGTATCCCCTGTTCTCTTTAAGCAGAGTTCTCTGTATTATCATGAATTTCTGAACTCTCTTCAGAAGCTGCAATACTGAAGCTGATTTATTGTTAGCTTTGCTTCAAAGCAGTTTAGACCATGACCTAAATTATCTGATTAATAAGTGAGTTAGCTGTGTGTTAAGTCCCACGCAGTTCAGGTAGGGAACTGCCTACTGCATTTATCTGTTTGTGCTCAGGAGAGCTTCAGTTCTTCTGCCTTCTTGGTTTCTCTAAAGGTAAGCGTGCAGGGTTAAAAGAAAAAAGCTGTAACACTGAAGAAGTACTTATAATTGTGTTTTAGCAGTAGTTTCTGTCAACTTCATGACTACTATTCCAGGCATCTTTTGCATGGTTATTTTTTATTTAACATTGGCTAGTACACATTTTTCTGCACTTTTCCCTCTAAAATTTAAGCAAATTGAGAGCTTACGATTATTCCCCTGTTCATTATCACCCAGGCTCAGCTTGATTGAGTCACAGGAGATGGGAAGGGTAAACTAGAAAAGAAGAAATACACAAAAAGATGATGGTATTGCCATAAGTAACTTCACAATGCTTGTTGGAAACACATAGAAATGAATTATGTTACAAAGAATATTGTGCTTCCCAACCCTTGGATACTGCAAGTAAGTTTGTACTTTGCTCCCAAATCTATTTATAGTTCCTAGATTATGTGAAGTCCTTATGAAATTGTTTAGTACCCATGGTTACCAAACACATGTTGTAAACTAACGCAATTCTAGTGCTGCGATAGATCAGCAATTCTTTGTCTTTTTTTTTTTTTTTTTTTTTTTTTTTTTCCAGTATTCTGGTACAAATCCTCACAGGTATAGATAATTAAATTAAAAAAAATATATATTTCCTGTGTTTGCAATAAGCTGTATCTAATGTTACCTGTATGTATTCTACATGGCTTTACTGTCAGCATAGTATTGTGGCACTTTGGAAACATAGTCTTGGCCTGCATTGTATTCCAATGAAAACTGTCCGTCTTTAGGACATACAAATTCTAAATAAATGAGAAAGAGCTGAAAAGCCTTCATGCTTAAATCTAAGATGGAAACTGCACCTCAGCCACATAAACCTTCCTTTTTATTGTCTTTTTCTATTGCAAATGTGAGCAGCCAGCAGCGACTGTTGGAGCTATAATAATTGTAGCGTTAGAGGTCCTGTGATATTTTCTTCAGCTGGTAAGATTCACACTTTTTTAATGTTTTGTTCTTTTCATCTGATGATTCAGGAAATGTGTGAAATTGAGCGAGGGTGCTGTGTCGTATGGATTCTCTGTGACAGAAAGGTAGGGATATTCACCAAAGATTTCTACAGCTATGAATGATTCCCTGTGAAGGGAAGAAAAACTGACATAATTGGCATACAGTGAAATTAAAGCTATTATTTCTTGATCCTGTTGTTTCTTTTTTCTCCTTTTTAATGCATTAAACCTTTGGGGTTTTTGTCTTTCTCTTGACACCTCTGATATGTATCTCTTGCACACATACAAAAGTTGCATCATGCTAATGTGAACTATAACAGAAAAAAATATTTACAAACTGTTTTAGTTTTAGCTACTCCTTTCCTGTTTTCCTCTAATCCCTTCATATGCACTATGTATACATCTAATTAAATCAAGTAGCAAAAGGCAACATGACACCCGTATGTATCAGTAATTAGCAAGTACAGTCTGATTGCCATCAGAAGCGGGTAATGTTTTGGCACTAATGGGCCATTACAATGAGTGGGCATTACAGTCCCAGCACTTCTTTAGTGTAATCATCTTGTCCTGTGCATTTTCTGTTTTTCTTGCTGACAGCAGCTTGAAGTAAAATCTCAACTAAACCAGGTAATCCATCTGATCCAAACCTGCTCGCTAAGGAAAAACTGTTGGGAAAAGGAAGTATTTGGAATATCGTTAATATTTCAGAAGTATGTTTAAATCATCTAGGCTTGTATTGTTTTCCACTCTAATCATGCTACTTGCTTTTAAACAAAAGTTTACAGGAATCCGTTCGATTCACAGGAGACCTACAAAACTGTAATGCATACATTCATTCCTATGAACTGTTTATTGTATCATTGCAATTCATCTCCCCCTTCAGCTATGGGTGGTATATGGTAAACACAGTAATTGGAAACATATCTGAAACGCCTGTTGCTCTAAATAGATTTCTGGAAGGGAGGGGAAAAAAGTAAATAGTTTTACAGAGCTTTATTTGTAGAACATAGATTCTTGTTTCATTTGCTTGTTCTTTTCTAAGCAGTATACAGGGACTGGTAGGGGTAGTGTTGTTCTTTACCAATGGATAAAAAAATCACTTGCTACACACTTCTGTCAGCATTTATGCTGTCTTTAGGGACTGGGAGGCTAAGGTAAGAGAGGCTCGTGGCTGGACAGGAGATAGCACCTGGTTCTGCCCTGGCTCAGCTGTTAGCACAACCTGCCCAGTGCTGAGCCTTGCCAGCAGCAGCTTCTCTTCTGCCTCACAGCGTGGGGCTGGAGCCACATCAGGCATTTTGCAAGGGCTGTGCAGAGTGGCCTCCCATCAGGAACGACTGAGCAAACACCCACTCTGTGTGTAGGGTTGTTTAGGAAGGGAGAGACTATTTAATTACGTGCTGCAAACCACATTATACCTGGAAGAAAGACAATTTTCCCTTCCCTTTTTAGCCTGGCTATGAAGCTTGGCATAGCTAGAGCATGGGAAGTCTGTGGGAGGAAAGTATTGTATGTCTTGAGATATAGGATGCCAACAGCTATGAGCCTCGCTCCCCATTTTATACCTGCCTTGGGCACAGCACGTGAAAGCAGCCCAAAGCTGCTAACGTAAGAGTGTGAAATGCCCAACTAGAGAGTGGGCAGCTGCTCGGAGAGTGAAATGCGGTGAAAATGGGTATGTCCAAATGGCTATGTGATTGCACTGCGCTCCTCACCCCACTGTGGAGGAGCTCTAAGGTGGGAAAAGTGCAGCCACTGGCCTGTGCGGGAAGGACCCGCTCCCTCCGCTGCTTCCCCGGCTGCTACCACCTGATGCCTCCAGCCCACATCAGTGCAGCTGGTGCTGGCATTACCATGGCTCTGCCCTGAGCGAGCCCAGCGTGCCAGCGCAGGCTGCAACAGTGCAGGAGCTGCTCCTTGCTACCTCCTGGTTCAGGCTTGTTCTTCAGGAACTCCAAGTTATCCCAAACCGGAACGTGTTTGGGCGAATGCTTAGGATATGTAAATCCAGGACAACACTAAGGTGGTGATATTTGTGACCTGAGCCTCAGTATACTGCTGACAAGCTGATCTCAGCATCTGTTGTGTGAGATAATTGGTGTGTCTTGGCTTTGTGTCTAGCATTAGGCTGAGCAGAAAGATGAACATGCTGTGCAGATTAAGGTTAAGCCAAGAACAACATTTCCATGAATGTCGCTGGAAGTAAGTTTGTCCGCAGCATGATCGTGCAAACGTGATGTGTCTCCCCATGAATCGTTTACTCTCTTCCTTCCAGATGCTCTTAGGTTCTGTGTGGGTTTGTTTCTTTGTGATTTATGTGGAAAAATACCTGTCATCACACCGTTAACAGTTCCTGGACACTACTGTTCTTTAATGTCACTGTCATCTGGGCCTTGTGAGATCACTCCCATTATAGGCTTAGGTAGTCAAACTCTTTTAACATGCAGTATTTGATCTGTCTATCTAGAACGTTGCATGAGTAGTTTTAACTACATCAGCTGTGAGTAAAGCTATACTTATAATCACAGAGCAGCAGAAGAAATAGTAGGAAAAACAGATATTCAAGAAAACAGGTAATTGATTGGAAGAAAAAGTGAATGAAGCCAAATCTGAATATGAGATTTTGGATTCCGTAATGATTTATGCTTTAAAATCCATGTGGTTTTGGTGTAACTTGCAAGTGAAAAAAACTAGTAATTGATATCAAAGACCTACCTGTGGACTTTAAGCTGGGCTATGAATAACAGCAGGAACATCTCTATGTGCAAAACTGATCACAGAAAACTTTTATAACTGTTAAGTTTTAATTGTAAAGGGGTTGTTTTGGGGTTTGCTGTGGGGGTTTTTTGTGTGTGGGTTTTGGTGGGGTTTTTTTGGGGGTTTTTTTTTGCTATGTCACTTGCTCTTCTGTAAAGACTTTCAAATAACTGAGAGAATTTACCAAAATTTTGAAACTAAACATGCTGGACTCTGTTAACTTCTTGCTTTTGCCTTCTCACGAGCAGTGAGATGATGGACATCAATAGCAGTGATTTGAACTGAACATTTTAGCTTCAGATTTCAGTATTTATGGAAGGAAGAATACCTGTCTTATTGTGGTCCTCACGATTCTTGAAGTCATTCTTGAGGCATTTGTAATCAGATGCAATTTCTGCAATGGTAATGGGGTTTGTGAATTACTTGCAGACCTATCTAAAAATCTTGCTCTTGAATCTTTTTTTTATTTTCTGTAGTGATTATTCTCCCCCCACCCCACTCACCCACCACCCTCAAAGTAAGTTTGTTTTAAAGCCAAGGTTTTCCCAGCTGAAACCTGCTCTCTACGTTTTTCCTGGGCTCACCACTGCAAAACTCATATACAAGGAAGGAGACTCTGCATCAGCTATAACAGAATTCAGGCTGAGTAAAGCGTATTGTGCTTTTCAGCAAAATGCTGTTTCTCCCTCCTTTTTTCTCACTCTTAAGTCTCTCCATTTACTTTATTTTTAATATATATTTTAAGTCTGAATGTTCTTTCCTTCACTTTTTTTCCTATTTTATTTCCTCCTGAGTGGGATTTGATCCCAGTAGAGCTGGGTTTCAAGTTGATCTTTTAGAAACAGGATTTGATTGGCTTAGGCATTAACCACAGTAAATAAATTCTCCTCTTTAATATTCCTAAGTTTAAAGTGAAAACTCAATTTCACTTCAGGAGATGCTACTAACACCTCTGTAACTTCATTGTTTAATAAGAAAAAAAGAACAAAAAGACCTAGAAACTTGCTCTTTATTTGTACAGATCTAAAATCTACGGCAGTTTCATACTGTAAATCCTACATAATACTACAATTTCACACTATAAATCTGTAAATCATAAATTAGAAATGTAGCCTGTAGCTATATGACTGTGTGCAGCGGTCACGTTTTTCCAAGTTTTTCCTGCAGTAATGTAAGTCTTCTTTCAGTCTCATCTGACTACAGATTGTGTTGGCGATGACTTGGTACAAGGCACTCTTCCTTCTGGTTTGAAACAACATGGTGCTACAGTCCTATGGACAAAAGCAGAGCTCAGAACAAGTGGGCTGTGCTAACAGAGGGTGTTTACAATGGTCTGTGGATGATGATAATGGCTTTATCCATGGTCCTTACTTCGTGACTTTATCTTTGCTTTTTACAGGACTTCCAGTTAACAGATTACATATGCCATTCCACTGAAGTATGAACTGTTGGTCAAGTCAACAAAGTCTTGCAACCTCTATGCATGGCAGAGCATGATCTTGGATATCATCAGCAAAGACTGTGAGCTCCTCCCAAAAGAGGCGCAATTTGTTTTCCAGGCATTAAAATGCAAGGTTGGTAGCAGAAAAGGGAAACTATGAAAAAGCACCGAGAATGCAGGTGCTTTGCAATAAAACCTGAGCAGATGGGATTTTATTTCATTCTGACTCTGATGACACTCTTCATTTAATCTGACAGAACATACTTGGACACATCTTTTCAGTTCTATTACTAACTTTTAACCGCTTTTAATTAAGATTAGATTTGATCATCACTGGTGTAAATAAATCTTCAAGCTTGCTTTCCCGGTGAATACAGTGAAGATGCCAAAACTGCTATGGGTTAGAATTATTACTGGGGGAAGTTGTAACAATTAATGGTAATGGATTGGGACTAAGAGTAATTAAACAGTAAGGAATTTTCCTATTTCATTATGTTTGGATTTCATGAAATCACTAGGTGAAGTTAAGCTTGCTTTGAAATCAGTAGGAGGTTTGCTTTGGACTTTAATGGCAGTGGATTTCACCCATCCCATTCTACAGCTGTCAAAATCAAAAGGGAAAACAAAGAAAACAATCTTCTTGTTCTTTTTGATTACAGCTGTCCCTCAGAAGCTGCTGACTAGCATTCTGTTCCTGCATGTATCTCCTGGAAGGATGGTAGATGTACCTGCACATGCAGATGCATTGCGGGTTTGTGCATCAGTTTTTAGTGCTCTCTAGTGGTTTCATTTTCCTTTTCCTTGGGGTTCAACATACCATTTACTAGACAAGCGTGGTCCTTATCTCCTTTTTGTGGAAGACATCATATATCTATTGTGCATGTAAGACTAACTGTAGCAACATCCAGCATGTTCTTGAGACCATGTCCTCTGTTTACAGTCTTTAAATGAGGTGACATGGATGTTTTTTGGATTTATTGTTGTGTTGTCAGCAGGTTAATTATCCCCTTCTCATTGTCCACGCTGCTGCAGCGATTTGTTTTACACAGTTGGCGTCATTCTGCTTTTTTTACACAAAGCTTCTGAAGAAATCATGTTGCAGTATAAGCAGGGTTTCAGAAGCATATTTAATCCTTCTTTTTGCAGTAGTTTCATCTGTCTTTTTAATTTTATAATTCACGTCTTCAGTTTTGCAAGAGGTTAGCTGCTCTTCTAACAGAGTATTTTACTGCAGCATCTTGTCATCATGAGTCTTTGTGCTGTCAGATGCTAGTCTGCCTGTCCTGAAAGCTTCCCTCCCTCTGAGATACTAGCTGCATGGTTTATGTCCCAGATATCTTTATGTTAACTCTAGTCTATGTATTGTTAAAAATCTGGACAGATGCTTGTCTGACATCTCTTGAGCCTGCAAGAAAAAAAATATGCTAAAGGGAAAAGTACTTCAGTGAGAATGACTACGCGTTTCTTCTTAAATCAAAGTTTTAGTAATTTCTCATCGGCCGTCTCAGAACATGCAAAACATGTTTTTGCAGCAGGAGATCTCCCTAAGGAAGGCTTTCTCAATTCTTGCTCAGTGCTGGCTGTGCCTACTGTATGACACTGCCAAAATGTTTGATAGCAGATAGGACTTCATTTCAATGTTTTATTTATTTTTGGCATAAAGTGTTCTTTAAGTGGTAACATCTATCTGTTCCAGGAATCAGGTGTTTCCTCTGTCACTATCCATGCGGGGTAATAAAATAACAAGTGCACTCAGAATTACCTGGGATAGAAGCACCAGCTGATGTTAGGAGAGGGTTCCTATCAGGCTGTCAGGTTTAGGATGCACACCTGGTTGGCGGTGGTCTCACAGCTCCAGTCTCAGAAGACTGAGCAGTCAGTCTCCTGAAATGAGGCAGGTATTACAGCACCTTCCAGTCTTTTTGGATCCTAGACTTCAGAGGTTAATTTCTGTCCCTCTAATTTCCTGGTGAGTGATGATGAACATGCAAACCTTACATTTGTCTCTTAGTCAAGAGATGCCCTCCCACATAAATACAGATATATTGGGAAATTTTGGTATATACTTAATATCAAACTAATTTTAACCTACTATGTTATGGTTTTCTTTTTTTTTTTAATTTGGCATGCCGCATCGTCTTACAAGTGCCAGGGCTGTTTCTTAAGCAAAGACTGAAAGGAATTTAATCTCATTTTAAGTTGCAGCTCTGTACAATTTAGAAGTCTGTAGTCATTCCTCATATTCTGGGGAGACCCCAGTCAGGGTTTCCATCAGTATTCCATCCTAAAATGAAAATGAAAATAATCCTGAGTTATGATTTTGGATACAGTTTATAGGATAATGTATGCATGTATACGTGTGTGTGTGTACCCGTATTTTATATATATAGGTATAAAATAGTGCTTGGTAGAATGGTCATCTTCTGTTTGCTTGGAAAGAGTTTTTTTCTTCTTGCACAAAATCATTTTTCTTTGTATTGATCTTTTGGTTCTTGGCATTTTACTATCATAAATCTGAACAGGTATTCTTCCAAGGGCTTTTTTCTCTGACGCTCAACACATAGTGTCATGCAGGATTGGATCCCTTTTCCTCTTGATTTGTTCTACAGAACAATCCTAAACCACTGACTTTGTAAAACGGTGATCGATTCCAGAGGGAGAGAGTGATGCTGCAAATACGGAATTACAACCTCACCCCTGGCTTAGGCACTAGAAGAAATGGGTTTCAGGGATCTACGTGTTTTCATATGTGGACAAATATCTAATGTACAACAAAGAAAAAGCAAAGGAGAGGACTGTTCGTTTCTTTTTCCGTAAATGTACTCTTTTCTTTTTGAAGCTTGTTGCAATGAGAAGGCTCAACTTTAATTCTAGTGAGCTGAAATACAGTTTCTAAAGAGTCTGAAAGGCATAAATCATCTCTGGCACACAGGTTGCCTGCAGGAGGTGAAACGAGTGTCAAACTGAGGTTCCTCTTTAAGAGTTAAGGAGATTATATGGTGCTGTAGAAGCCCACTGTGCAATTACTTCACTTTCGTAGCCACCGATTGCTACTGGAATCCTTCTGTCTGATAGCGTTTGATGAAGCATTTAACATTTTGAATCCCAGTGGACTAATTCAGTTCAGAATGAATCTTGAATATTTTAACTGGATGAAATGCGTCTAAGAATTGATTGTCTCAATGTGCCATGCTTTTTTACCTTAAGAATATCTCAGGCATTTTAAAAATATAGTATTGAAAATTCCATATGCTGCTAGTGATGCTACAGAAGATTTAAAAAAAAAAAATAACAACTTTCCTTGGTGGCTTTGGCCATTCCTTTTTCATCATGAAGTATGTATTAGCTCTTTGGGGCAGCTGAGCAATCCCTTTGTCCTGGGCACTGAAAAGCATAAAATCACTGGCAATCACTTTGCCATTGTATTTGGAGATTAAAGGACAGGACCTAACAAGTGAGGCAGACCTTGAGTCAGAAGATGAGGTAGCATCAGGTAATGAAGCTAAACAGTATCTCTAGCACAGATTGGCTCTGAATGAATTCTTAGCCAGTCAGCCCTTTGCCAACCTGTTTGCCCAGGTAAGGTCTTGATTTATCTTTCAGGTAGTATTGATTTTTATTTTTAAACTTTAATTGGTTTTTGTATTCAATTTTCATTAAGACTTGTGATGGTCTTGTACTCTTCCAGAAATGCATAAGAGCACACTGTGTGTTAGAAAACTCCACCTGGACACCTGTTCCTGTGGTTGCTCTCTTTACTCCCATCCTGCCACCTGAATGGCCTGATCCTGGCAGCACATATTTTTATCAATTTATAAATTTTCTAATGTAAAAAGCAGTCTATAAGGGTTTATGTGACGGTCTTGAGATGACTCAACTATTGGCTCGCATCTCTGCAGCAGAAGGCTGTGGTTTCTATTGCCACCTCATGTACTAGGCTCATACTCAACGCTTGGCACTGCATTTCAGTGACAGAGGGTATTTCATTGTGGAAGATGTCATCATGAAGATGATATGATGAACTCAGCTCTATTGTTTCTCCATCTGGAAATCACACACACACACACACAGACAGGAATACTTCAGAAAGAGCAGGAGTTTAACTTAGGGCACTGCCAAACGTTCCTAGAATCATTGCCATGGCGATGTGCATGTGAGATGTTCAGTACATGACAACCGTGTTTCTGCCTGAAGAGTTTTTGCAGCATCACTGTCTACATCATTTTCATCAGTGTACTGCATCTGTTGTGCCATTTGTAAAACGCTCAGATTTCTATTACCAGAGCAGAAATTTGTCTTCTGTGCGAGTGACAGCGATTGTAACAAGTCAGCTGTGCTGCTGCTGCCTCTTCCTACCTCTGGAGAGGCATGGTCTTCCTCTTGCTGCAGCTGCGGGGTGAAAGGCAGTTGTAGAAGTTAGTGTGTGGCACCACTGGAGCATTTAAATCCATCTGCCAAGGGAAATGCTTTAGCTGATTGCATGTTTTTCAGTGATCTGGAGACAGAAATTCTTTAATTGTGGTGCATGATGGAGGCGGTCACAAGGGGCCAATACTGACAGTTTATAAATGTCTTTAGTTAAAGGAGCTTGATGTATCTAGGGAATATAGAAGGGGTTTGGTTCATTAGAATAGTCTGCTTTTAATCTGCACTTAAAAAAATCCCACTTTATTTTTCTGAAGTCTATACAGTGGGTGTCATCTGCATCTCTCCATGTAACTCCCCGTTACCCCAGCTTTTCCATATTTCTCTGTAGAGCTTTCTGCCCGTTTCCTTCCTTCCCGATTCAGAGGAAGAAAGAAAGAAATCTTTCAAGTCATTCTTCCCTGTTTGCTTCTTTTTCCTTTGTTTTGAGAAAATGTTTGACCCTACCTATGAAAACTGTGATAGCTGAGGACCAGACTTCAGCCTTGTGTTTTCATGTTCTTCGGCAAGGAACTTGCTGATGAATCCACCAGATCTGGTCATAGCCCATTAAAGAGCTCATTCTTACCCACTGAACTTTGACAGTAGCTTTCAGATAGGTTTGGGGTTAGGTATACACAAAGAAAAGGCTTCTGTTTGTTCTGTTCTCTTCAGGCTGGGCCATTGATATTATAGCACACAATATTTAGTGCAGTAGATTTTCACGCGTTGAGGTCAGAACTTGCTCCCCTTAATCCTGAAATTATAACATTATCATTCCAAGACAATCTTTGCCATCGCCTTTCTACCTATCTACTTTCTGATAGTCTAAATGGTACTAAGGCACCTTATTGCAAACGTTTGCCCTAAATGGCTGTTTGGTTGGGGGTTTTGAGTTTCCTTTAGAAGTCTGCTTAAGAACTATACTAAATCAAAGCTGTAATTATATGTGAAGTCTTGCATCAAGATGAAGTGATTGGACAATATTCAGAGTGCAATTCGGATGCTCATAGTGTTAAGAAAAATGAAAATTAAAAAACCCCAAGCCACCAAAGCAACAAAATCTAATCCATAGTTTCTTTGTATTTTTAATTTATATCTAAGAGATAATAACGAACACTTGTCTGCGAATGTGCATAGGTTTTATGTGAACAGCACTAAAGCTTGCATCAATGAGTTCCTATAAATTAGTCTTTCTTGTAAGTTTTTAATACCTTTGCCTTCAGTGACTATGGAAATAACTACCAAACAACTGTTTTTCTGGTGGTATGACAGATTCTTCCATTTACACTTGGAAGTATATGGGCATGGACAGCTGAGAAAATACTAAGAGGAAAATGAAATGTCAGGAAGCTCTTAGGTTAAAACACTGGTTGTCATCTGGCATGAGGGGTAACTAGAGTTTAACCTAAAAGCGTTGTTTTCTGTTGTGTATATCAGTGTATATTTTAAAAACACAGATATTTTGTTAGTGGTTTTTTCAGTTTCTGACTGTTCAGTGTTAGAGGGTCAGAATTATTACAGGTCACGTGGGTTATTACAGACAGCACAAATTATTAATAAATGGACAGTTAGTCTTATTCCAGTATTTTTAGCAATGTAAAGAATTAACTGGAATTTATGACCAATAATACTGGGACAAACTTGAGGTTAAATAGCTTAAAAAGCTTGTAGTGTACACAACTCCACGTATGTCGTATGTTTATGATCCCGTTGGACCGAAGCATCAGCGAGTGCTGTCTTACCCTTCTTGCAGCTAGAGTTTTGCTGCTCCTGCAAGTCAAATACCATCATTGGTCCTGTTCTGAAACGTATGTTGGCATTACGTAATGAAAATAGTTTTGAGCAAAGGTGTCTGGCTACTGAATACTGTCATGGATTTATACCATAGCAAATGCAAATATTCTCAGCTAAGTATGACATACTTCTAGTATCTACTTATACAAAACCATAGAGGTTTAATGCTTCTCTGGGGACATATCTCAACCTGCAGCTGACCAGTGTGCCAAACTTCTTCAGTAACTCTCCAGGTTTGATTAAAACTTAATTAAAAAATATTTTCTTGATAAATCAGGTATTAGGCAAAGCTACGGTCAGTAGTGACACCTCATTTTACTACAAATATTCTGTGAATGCGTTGGCTAGGACTGTTGGGTGATGGACCCTTTGCATATTACAGTGAGTCATGCCAGTGACCAGGGCTAGGGGCAGCGTGCTGTGAAGTACGAGCCTTGCTGATACCAGTGGAATACTTGCTTGCTTCTCCCTTCACCACAAATCTAATTTTAAAGAACAATTAAAAACACACTTTAAAGGTATATTATGATGACCTATTATCCGTAGGCAGGGGATACCAGGATCATACCAAGGATACCATCATGTTCTAAAATGCCAGTATTCACAACCTGCTGATACTTTGGAGACCTGAACACTTCTCTGTCTCTGAGCTCAGAAATAACGCTTGATGGAAGTTTGTGGAAAATCAGTTCTGAAAAATATTGGCAAGTGAGAAAAAATAGGTTATTTAGCATCATGAAGAACATCATGCATCTTTATAGGTAGTATAATGTTCAAGTAAGATCATTTTTGTCCCCGCAGTTCTCGTGACACAAAACACCATTGAAAATGCTAAATTACATTTGCCTTATAGTCCACAGAAATAAGAGAGATGGCATCTTCAAAAGGGTCTCGTGTGTGAGCAAAGTTGCATATAAAATAGGCTCCTGTTAGGGAATTTAAGTAGCTTTCTTCTTTGAGAAAAATATGGCAGTTAAATGTTCTGCCAAACTTTTAGTAGGTTAAACCACAAAGATCTCTACAGATATCTGGAAAGAAGCCACTTTGGAACATGATTTTTATCAACAGGGATTAGAAGGAATGATCAAAACAAATCTGAAGTTTTAATAAACAAACAAGTTTCCATCTTCATTGCTTGTTACTGTTTCCCTCTTACGCTATGCAGGTATTGCCAGATTGCAGGTAGCAGATGGGATTCTTGTTCTTCATTAGACTTTAATATCACTTCATATATATTTAAAATTTATAACAGGCCTCATGAATTCAAATGAGATGTTACAGTCCACAGATAGAACTGCAATAACAGTTATACAGCTTTTAGAAAATAGCCAACCCCAGGTGTTGACTCATGAATATTTATACACATCAGTCATCATGGAAGCAAAATACAATTTGGACCTGATCCTATTCCCAGTAAAAGGGATTAAAACCACCCAGAAACAATCCTTTAAAAGACATCTGCAAAAAAAATAATAATTCTTCCCCATTCTCTTGTGTTTCCCCAAAGAAATGGAATGGGGGAGACGGATCAGAAAATTAAAACACGACATGGTATTGTTTATTTTTTAAAAAATATTGAGAGGCTACATATTTTTCCTAAATTTGGAATATATTCTTATCTTAAGACATGTAAACAAACTCTTTTTTACACACAATTTTTTGAAATTGTGTCACAATGTTAGAACGTAAGCAAATATTCTTTGCGTGCTAAATTTCAATAATTAAAGTAATTTTTATGATGCCCGTGGAAGTAAAAGCATGCATAATTTTTTGTTAAGTCAGTAAAGATTTTGTTTTATAATGCTGAAATACAGCCAAATTTATTTTTCTCAATTAAAAAAGCACTCACTCAAACCTGAAAAGTTTCTCTTCCAAAATAGGTTTTTTGGAATGTTCTAGGGGGAGAAAAAACAAAACAAAAAAAAAAAACCAAACCAAAAAAGATCTGTAACTAAACAAGATAAAACTAAATACCTGGTTACAACAGGAGCTTTGGGCCAGATTCTGACTTTATTTGCACCCTGATAGCTACTGGGATATTTCCATAAAGTAAGATTGTTGGATTGTTGGAGGTCTGCCTGGTGACATTGAGGTCGGTATCATGCAGGCAGATGTCTGACGGAGCAGAGGTGAGCTGCAGGGATTTTTAACCATTGGGAAAGCCGGGCAGTTCAATGGATCAGGAAAACAGGATCAAAACCGGACTTTACTTTGAGCTTACATTTTCACTCTTTTCTCATTTCTACTCATTCCTCATGTCTGCTTTTCCTCCTGAAACCAAAACTCCTTGAACCAAGGAGACAGTAAAAGGTGTAGGAGAAAATGCTTGTGGCAACAAAAAGGCATGCAGCTACCTGAAAATAAATGAGGTACCTTTTCTATCCATTTAGAATGTAAATAAAAGCTTGTGAAACACAATTTCTTAGAAAGACCCAAATCTGTTCTTTTTTTTTCTAGTGACTGTGGATGAGGATGGAAGTCGTGCAGAACTGGTGACTGTGTTCTATGCCTTTTCCCAGCAGCCCATAATTTTCCTGCGTTGGCAGGTAGGATATTAAAGTATTAAAGCACTAATGATCAGCTCAGTCTGGTAAGTCTTCTCTATCTTCAGAGTTAAAGAACTGTACTGAGTTACAGAAGACAGTGATACAAGTGCAGTAGCCAGCAAAATTAGAAAAGAGTCACTTCTCATCTGTTTATTTCAATATGACAGTTCTCTGGGAATGGAGGAGAAAAGGTTGATTTCATGAGGTGATATCGCTGCTACTTAGAGGACCAGAACTATGCACTAAGAACTTGGTAGGTGTTCAGTTGTCTTTCAGTTTTCTAACATCTGCCAGCTTCCAAAGCTAACTACAGTTTCAGGAGCGATGTTACCTGAGTAAAACTTACAAATGTAAGATTTTTTTTTTGAAAATATGGTGAAAATGATACTTCACTGTGACTTGTCTTGAGGCCATATTATAGAAGAGTTTTTTAGTAGCCATTATATATTTGTGACAAAGACTTTGAATCCCAGAAGATTTACAGAAACCACATATGGATGTTATTTCATTATTCTTCCGTTTAAAACATTTCACACTTACTTAGGTAACAGAAACAGTATCTGATTTTGGTGTTTAAATTTTAAGTGGGGTATAGTCAGCGTAAAAATACTTTGATGGAAAAAGAATTAACTTGGGAACTATTTTTAATGTGCAGTTAAGCCAAGAAATAATTGTTAAAGTTCTGCTTTAAAGGACATACAGGAGGACATATATGAAAACTCTTTCCTATGCACGATCAGAGAAGAACACTAAGTAGACTGCCCATGTGGCTATCATATAGGCAATCCTGCATTTTCTCTCATTTATTCTTGTTAAATGTGTTTTCAATAAAATATGAAGTTCTCCTTGAAGAGCACAGCGCTACATGTGCACAGGGCAATGTGCAGGTGACACATGACATTGTCATTACTTTTTTCAGTACGAGTGTGTAAGGAAGGGCAACCAGTTTGTATCACGTGGTCTCAAGACTGGTAATCAGGTACAGGCAAGTTGGGATCGATTCCATATCTAAGAAGGGATTCGCACCAGCAGGAGTAAGTGGCGTAGAGGAGTTAGATGGCTGTTTGCAACCTGAGATCACGACAGAGCCTCAGCTGTGTTTGGATATCAAGGTAAAAGCAAGTGGTGCAGGCACCACGGGGTGTCTTTGTATCACCAGGGAATGTGGTTTGTATTTGCTTACTAACTGTAACTGCTGACACAAGTCTGCAATATCTAGAGAAACAGCTTAGTGCATATTAATTTATTGGAATTGCACAAAACAAAGCAGCAAGTACAGTTTCCCATGGACTCAAACAATTAAGGCAAATTAAAATAGGTTAAAACATCTATCTGTACTTATGCAGAAAAGGGATTAGGACTTAGATGTAACAGCATAACCTTCTTCAGCTGTGTGTGAGGCAAAATTTGGAGCTCTGTGCTGCATGATGATTAGAATTCATACAGAAATATTGCTTAGAGAGGAAAGACAGAATCACAGCATCACAGGATGGTTTATATTGGAAAGGGCCTTGAAGATCACATAGTTCCAACATTTTAATTTATGTCTTCTAACTAATTATAAAGAAATGCGACATGCAGGCAGCATAACAGAAGAAAAGGATACAAGTCCTCCGAAGCTATAGCAGTTATTTTGTTACCATAAGGAACACCATCTTTAGTTTTACAGTTTCATGGCTCTGCATTGCTAGGGTTGATAATTTCCAGTACACCAGAGCAATAGGCTTGTGTGGAACTTCATGAAATCTGGGTCTTCATCAGAAATGGGGTAACTGAATGTGTGCCATGTTCAGATTAGCAATTCAGGTGAACGGTAGTCCTCCAGAGAGACCATAATGTTCCCTGAGAAAATATAATTGAAACGTACCAGCAGTACATTTCATCCAAACAGCAATGCTGGAGATTGATGTGCTCTCTAGCCACAGAGCAGAGATACACTAGCGAAGACAAGCTCTGCCCTGTTCCCAGCAATGTGCTTTAATTCTGATGCATAAGGGCCACAGGTGGATCTGGAATAAATGTTTTGCAGCAGCAGAACTGCGTTTGAGGGACCATCGGTGTAGGCAGGACAGCAGTGTGGGTGTTTCATGGCTTTCGTCTGTATTGGTGAGGCTGGAAAGCGCTGCTTGATTTGGAGCTGAGAAATAAAAGTATTGGCAGGCTGGGGGAGGAATCCTATTTCCTTCTGACTCCATTACTGAACCTGGCAGCATCTCAGATGCCAGCAGGGATGATATTCTATATAATGTGGCTAAACCATCCATCACAGGGAAGCAGATTCCCCATCGGCAATAAAGCCTTTGTCGGACCAGTTGCTACTGGCCTAGACTGGTGGGAAGCGCTGGCTTCTCCCTCTGCTCACAGCACAGCCAGCTATCTTTCCCAGGCTGGGGTTAAACAGCATCGCTGCCCGGCAAAGCATTCGCCTGGAGATAGCGACATCCTCTTCAGCCTGCCTTCCCCTCTTCGTTATATATCCTGCAAAACCATATAGGGTGGCTGTTTTCTGCCCCAAGAAATGACTGCTTTGTGCCGGGGTGGGCGCAGGCGATGGTGAAGCCGAGGGAGCGCGGTGGGAGCTGCCGCCCTGCCTGGCTGCCCAGCACGCACAGTCTGCTCGGAGTCTGCTCCCAGACAGCCGCAAACTGCAGTCGCTTTCCCCCTGTTCCAAATGTACCAGAAACTTTGGAACATTTGGTTTCGGTACAGCTTATTCTCCCTTCACGACTGGCACAGCCATTTTCATCTGCTCTCCCAGCCGGTTTTCCCCTGGTCCTGCCTGATAGCAGCAGTGGGAAGTAGGAAGAAATCAAAACAGCGTTTTGCAAGGCTTAAATGCAGTAATCCAGCCTCCTCTTACGTGCTGAATAAATGCCGAAGAGCTTAGTAACTGCTCGGTCACGTTCAGTGGGGTGCTTCGGCTTCAGCCCAGCAGATAGGCAGCGCTCTCCTTATACTCGTCTTCTGCCACTGGAGACCCCGCCTTTAGGAGTGGATCTCTGTGGAGTACTTCGATGGCGTTGATCTGGTTAGATCACACCTATGTCAATCTGTTCTGTCAGCACCTGAGCAGGCGTACAGCCTTTACAATTGGTTTCAAACCCTTACCATGGTGCATTGTGGAAGCATATAAAAAGTGCAGCAGGTCCGAGAGCGCTGCGATGTGTGGGAGGCAAGTTTGTGGTTAAAACTTTCTTCTGAAAAAGTAGTTGTTACTTTGCACGTTGTTTAAAAGTATATTTAAATTCAAAGGGCAATTAGATGATTTGGAAGGGAAAAAACACCCCATGTCATAAAGTAGTATATCAGAAACTCGTATTACTGTAGTATACATTCATGTCTGTACTTCTGCTCCTCAGTGGGAAACTGTGAGATAAATTGATTTAAAGGGGGGAAAGTGACAGATATATAATTCTTGTGTTTAATTTTACAGGCCAGACTGAAGAAGAGCACATAAAAGGCATACCAGGAGAGCTTGGCAGCCTGCACAAACCTATGGGAAGGTAGAGGGTGGAAAATGACACAAAAACATGGACAATACTTCAAGAGAGTATATTTGAAGAAACTGCAGAAAATAAAGGCAAGTCAAAGAAAAAACACATACACACTCAGAAGTTTGTTTTAACTTTACTGTCAGCAGCTGGTGTTTAAGTTACTCAATATGTAGAAATCATACATTTTCCTGATTTATTTGACCATTTATCCAGTTTATACCCCAGCATGTTTTGATATGAACTTTAAGTACTACTGGTAAACAAAAGAAGAGGATCAATATAATAACTTACATTCGCTTTATGGATTTAATTTTCTCCTCCTCTTTTCACAGTGACCTGGAGCTAGTACTTTAAATATCCTTGGCTCCAAAATACAAGACAATTTATATTTATGTCAAATAGTGAGGGGTTTAGATAGTAAGTAATACATTCATGTGCTTTGCAGTTAATACCTGTTTCCTGCTTTTTCTTGATATCTTGATACCTCTCCTTCCTGCAATCACCTCTGTGTGCCAGTTAGAAAATATAGAAGCACCATAAAGACAAGTTTTAAAAGAACAATAGTGTTTTAGCTAAAGGAAGCCACAAAACCACTGCTGGGCTCTGATTAAACTGGGCTCTGTGGCTCTGATTAAACTGATGGAGCTGATTCTAGGTCAGCAGATGAGACATGCCTTCTCAGTGATATCAGACCCTCTGTCATTTTTGCAGCCACTCTATGTTTTTCTACCCACATCACACAAATTTATGTCTGTACACACCATTATTACACTGAACACAAATGAACGGAGAAAGAGTTTCCATAGAATGTTAGTTAACTGTCCATAGGAGCAAGAAAATGAAGTGGGTTTGCATGAATTCTGTACTGTACTGTCGTCCCGTTTATGTTATCAGAATATTTGTATTCCTTAGTTGTCTTTTGAAACTATACAGTGCGTTCTTGGTGAAAAACCAAAGATGATTAAGAGAACAGATCAGAGCAAGTATATTTTCCCAGAATAGTTATCCACAGTCCTTTGACAGGGTTTGTTAGTATACGTGTATAGGTAATTTTGGATGTAAAGGCATACAGATATACTTTCCTTTGGTTCTATGAGTACATCAGTTTTCAAGTTTAAATTATTGCTTTTAGTAAATAAGATGCACTTAGTAGATGATGTCTTTGTTATCTAATTGGCTAGAATAATGACTACAATTTGGCAGCAGTACCATTTCTTTCCCTATCTATCCCAAATTCAATTAAAAAAAAATCTATTTTTGTGATACAAGTGACAATCTATGATAATTGCATTATAACAATTTAAACTACAACCTCTTTAATCTCATGTAATTTAGATGCATCTAAGGAAGAGTGTTTGAGGTACAAATTTTGTTTTCTAATATTGGAAGTAACGTATGTAAATGGAAAGTGAATTATAAAAGTTTGTTTCAAATTACTTTTATGGCTGTGTAATGCTCTCTGTTAGATTGGTAGTGCTTGAACTGTGCTCAGAATTTACAAAATTGTCCGTTAGTATATGATTATCACTGTTATTTGTTTGAGTCCTTGTAATCTTAGAAGCCTGTGTTTAGGGATTTATTTTATCTGACGATAAAATGAGAAAACAGATATTAGGGAAAAGACTGCATTTGTGATGAGAGCTAGCTAATAGTTTTATCAGTCTTATTTTCTGCTCCAACATTTTGGCTAGAAGACAGGTCTAGAGACTTGGGAGAACCTCACAACTTTATAGCTTTTAAAATGCTTCAGGAACCAGGAAGAACGATATGCTTTCACTTTGGAAACTATAGTTTCTGAACCGCTGTCTCATTCCAAACCAAGGCTAGGAGGAGAATGTCCAAAACAAAGAATCAGCTGAAAACTGAACAAGCTATTTTTGTGTTTAAGCAAACACAGAATATTAGGAAATGGTTAAGTGAATTACGACAAGAAGGGTGGGTAATTTGACCTTTTTGGCTTCTGCTAGATTGCGTGCCCTCGGGTAGGATTTGACACAGGACACCAAAAGTACGCAAGAGGTCTCCAAGGAGAGTTCAAGGTCCAACATGTTCCTCAGTGCAGACACTGGCTGCCTTTTAATGGACATATTTTGCCAGCCAGGAAATTCTGCACAACAACAATGTCATAGCAGAGTAGGTCTGTTGGATTTGGGTTTCAAGGAATGGATAAAAGTAATTATTTTCCTTAATTAGTTTCCCTACCCAGTGGGGTCGGTTGGTTTCTCAGTTTTTAACAAGTGACACTGATTCATTTGTGTCTCCTTACGTTTGAGCAACTGGAACACGGACACGGGGATACAGCGAGCACGTTTTGGTTTATCTCAGTAGCGCAAAGCAGCTCTTGCGGTAGTTGCTGCTGGGTGGTTACTGGTCTTCCTCAGGGCATTGCGTGTCTGCAGCAGAGCTGTGGGGAGAGTTGAAGCTCGAGCCAGCAGCCTTCTGCTGTGCTCAGGGAGGACTGGCGATGTTTCTGCCGCGTATTTCATTAGCATTAAGATGAAGCAAGCAGGCAGCATTGCTTTAAATACAAAGTCATCTCTCCTGCCTACTCTGGCTGCCTCTCTGAATTTTTCCTGATGCTTGACCCACTTATTTGGAACTATTCACCCTCCTACATGGATTTTTTTTTTTTCCCCAAAATTTCTGCAGAGTTGTTGTGCATGTAACTATGAAAATTGGACTTTGGAACACTGTGGAGGTTTACAGAAAATGAACCAAAGAGGTTGTGGTTTTTGTTTGTTTGTTTTAGAAAGCTGTTTTTATTTTTAAACTAATACCATGAGCTTCTGAGCATAAGACATCATCTTTTAAGGCCTAAAGGGAAACTAATGAACTGATTTGTGTAGGTAAAGGAAATATTTCTGTTTAGGAGTATATCGTGCATGAGATACTTAGCTAGACATATGGCCAATGAGCCATTTATTTCAAGTAAGTATTGCATATATTTTATGCTAATTATCTTAACAGACATTAATTCCATCAGAGACAAATTAACCGATATCCCCAAATATAACTTATGCTCGGTGTTCCTCACGTTGTTAGCTTAGATTTCATGTCAAAAGATTGATTGTTCTGCTTTTTCATGAAGAAAAATAACATAAAACCAGTCCTACATAATGTCATCACAGGTGCTTAAGTCATAAAGAGATAACAGTCTGCTTTCCTTTAGAGGCAGATCATTCATATCACGACACGAAATGCAAAATGGCAATAGATATTGTGACAAATATTCCAGCATCTCACATTTTGGTACCAAAGCCCAAACCACTTTGATCTGATTTTGAGATTACATTGTAATATGACCTTTCTTCTACTGGAGGAGGCAGGGGGTTCCACGTGCCCTGCCTTCTGCTCCGTCAACCATATCTCAGGAAGCATGGGAAGCAGAGTTATTGCGTTGCCCTCTATGCAAGCCCAGCAATGTGGAAAATGTTCCCCCTAATTCTCCCCACTTAGTCCTACTTCATTTGGTGAACGCAATGAGTCAGCTTGTATCAATATGGGATCATCTAATTGCTTATTGAAAAGAACAAGCTTGAAATAGCTTTGGCTATTTAAATACTTGGCTTTTTTGAGGATAAAGTGCTGTGGTGATGGCGTGAGCCTCAGCCTGGGCTGCATGCGTCTTCCTAGCGTTGACACTGGATGGGTATACCTAGTTCATCTCTTAAAGCTTCCCTGCTCTTTGTCCCAGACTAACCAGGTTAAAATGAGGTTAAGTTTGTCTGCACCATGGTTGTAGCATGCATTGCCTAAGGTCAGAGTGGTCCCCGTCTGATCTGCTCTAACTCCTCGCAGGTGGTGCAACATACTGCTCTCTCCTTGGGTTTTTAGAGACAGCTGTGTTTCTTGCATTGCTCTTAATTATACTGGAAAAGTAGATGCAAGTCAAATCATTTCTTTCTCATTTCCCTTTCAGATGTAAATGAAATGGTTAAAGTATAAGTAACGTGATAAAGTCATCAGGTTCCACAGTAAATTTTCGTTACATAATTCAGTGAGAGACTATTGGTTTTAAGAGATCTAATTCAATAGGTTTCATCAATAACTTCTAAACAGAAATAGGATCACATCGTCTCGACTACAAAAATATCTGACTAATCTTTGTGTGTTGTGTTTTGGTTGGTTGTTTTTTTAACCTAAACCAAAACATAGCTTTAAATCGCAAGGATTGTGGATTTATATGCTTTTCATCATAGTTTCTCAGAGGTCAAAATAACATGCAGACACTATGCAGCTGAGATGGCGTCCTTATCTTAAACATTTTGGGAACAAAATACTTAGTAAGGGTTGTTAGTATAAAGAGTGGAAAATTAGGGAAGAAATTGAAGTTGAGACAGTCCAGTCTGGTGTACCTCTTTCATTTGCCAGTAAAAATGTTTTTTTTTTAATACTTTCACAACTTTAATATCTCCTCATGTGAAGTTAATTTAAATAAATGATTCTTGAGTGTATCTGGCAATTTCCAAAGGCTAAGATGAGCATGGGTGAGACGTGATCCTTAATTGCATGGAACTTCTTTAAGCCTATACAAAGCTGAAGCAGGGACACACCTCCATAGTGGTCATCTGGGAGAGCTCTTTAAAAGAGTGATTGGAAAGGAAGGTATCCTAACTTAATAGTCTAATAACGTTATGGGGGTCATTACAGTAAATCAGAAGTTGCCACCTTCTGATTCCATAAAATAACTGTAAGTGAGAAGGCTCATAATATATTGAAGCTCCCCTACTGAAGATGACCACAACTGACATATAACATGCAGTTTTACAAAAGGGTTGATTACAAAATATTAGAATAGCCCAGTATAAACAGCTGCCACAATATGTTTTGCAGGTGTAAAGGGATGGAAGAATCATGGTCCCTTCACTCATATGCTGTGTAATCTTGATGTATAAATGTAGCCTTAGCATATGTGCATCTTTTCCTTATCACCACTCGCTTATACCATTGGTACGTATTATGCTCTGTGTGCTTTTTATCCTCTATAATCCTTTTATTCTCTCTGTGACTTTGCAAATGTACTCCATAATGCTTTGAAGATTAATCCTATAATTAAAGGACAGATAAATAATGAAATTTTGGGTTGCTCACACTGAAGCAGCATGTACAATCTTCAACCATTAAAATACCTCTAAAACTGTATTTCACTTGAAGTAACAAAAGTACCAGCTAATGTTTTCAAAAGCAGGACTTACAGCTGGTGATCCATGACATACCAGCTAAGCATAAATATCATATCGTATATTATGCTTTGGCTGGAATATACGTCACTTAAGGTGTAACATCCCTACTATTGTCATGTGACTGTAGAAACACCTTTCCTGTTTACTAAACAGAAAAGGCTTAATTTTACTAGTACACCAGCGCAAGAACCCACAACTGATTGAAGAGGCTGTGATGTGTGCTGAATCAAAATCTAAATATCCTACAGCACAAATGACTCCAGCTCCTATTTGATGCCTTGTCTGCCTATGGATAAGCTCATTCAAGTGGAGTCCTGTTTCTTCAGTTACCAATTTGATCTGATAGCTGCCTTCATTTTGGAAAGCTGTCCCACATCTCCTGCCGTAACTAAGCCATCCCGCTGGCTGAACAATAATAGACTAAGCAGTCCTGCCTGCCGCCGGGATTCAGCGAGGCACAGATGGAACTTAGTCATCAGATGTTTGAGCAACAGAATACCCTGCTTCTAGTCATTTGTACTGAAGTGTTTCACCTGGGGGATTACTTTATCCACTTGATCTCTTCAGTTTTGGCTTGAAATGGAACCCTGGTGGTGACCTTTTGTAGTTAATGGTCCATCAGATATCACTAGGACTTCCCTTAACTTGCAGCCGGGTAGGGGGGGCGGAAATGACGTGTTAAGATAAAAATATGATTTTTGTCCTTTTTTTAGATAAAAAGCTGCATCTGTCATAGAAGTACTGAGCAAAATAGCGTCTGTCCTGTGAGTCAAACCCTGAGGCCAGAACTGACTGAATCGCAACAGATGTTTCTCTAACTGCCAGCGTACCTGTAGGAAGCCTGACCTTGCTGGGTAACTAAGCGCATGCAGTTTTGGATAAAGCCAGAAATACCATGTGCATTGCTTGAAAAAGGTTGAACAAAATATTATAATGTACCAACCCTGTGCAAGTTATGTAGCGTAAGGGGGAATTTCAGGCAAACATGAGGGGGGAAAAGAAACAATGGAGAAGGTTCAATGGAAAAGGGTTTTATTGAATCTGAGGCCTTGACTGGAGAGGAGGAGGGGATCAAGAGAGGGTTGATAGGCTGTGGGAGGTAGAGCTGATTGAGTAACCCAAGCAGCATAGGCCATGCCCAGAAGTTCTTGGCCTCAATACATCTTAGTGAGCCAACATCCGTGAGCTATTTCAGTAGGATGACCTGTCATCCATAGATAGCTCTCCTTTTTTCCCTCTCGTTCTCTGCCTGCAAGAAAGAACGCTCACACAGTTGCCCTACGTGATTTTTTTGCTTTTGGCAATCTCTGCTGTAAGGGAAAATAAAGAATCGAAAAGCAGTGCCCTCCCCATGGAACAGGTAGCAACAATCCTGTAATCACTATTAGAAATCTATCGGTAATTGGAAGTAGGAATGTGATGGTCTTTCTCTTAGAATTTAAGAAAAGGTTCTGGACTGCCAAGATTAACTCTTGATGCTAGTGTTGGTCCTCCTGTGTTCCTTCTGAAATGTAATTTCTAAAAGAATTCCTGTTGCCGCAAACTTCAACTTTCTCACTTCCTGATTACTACTCTTAGCAAGGTCAGGTTGTAGGTTGATTTGTTATTTGGAAAGGTATAGAATTAAGATTTCTTAAAGGCTACCAAAGGCTGAAAATTATAGAAACAGTTCCAGCAGGAGGGATACAGTTGACCAGAACGGTGTTAAAGTCTGTTCTTAAGGGTCAGCTCTTGTGATATCCCAGAGTGATGAAATTCTCACAAAGCATAAGCCTTCTAGCAACTTAGTTTAATGTCTATATACTTGTATATATATATTAATATATGTGTGTGTGTACGTGCATCATTTTTGTCTTTTCTTAATCTTTTTGCATCTGTAGAATGGGGTATGAGGGGAAAGGGGGGCAGGGACAGGTCGGGGGGACACCCTGTTCAATCCAACGTTTTACACAGAAAGAGGGTAGCAACAAAAGAACTGGTTTAAATGGAGAGTAGCAAAGCCACATCTGTTGAAGCACATTGTACTGAGGACAATTTTTAGAAGATTCTGTGACCTTTGCAAGTAATGGGTCTTTGTGGCTGAAAAGCCAGGTGTGGATACAGGCAACACAGAGCGAATCACCAGCACAACCTGCAGCAGGTGAAGCGGCAGTTCGGTGTGCTTTTTCCTTCTTTACTGTTTCAACACTAAACTTTCTCTTGCTTGTGCTCACTCATGCTGTCATAGCTTCAAGTATGGTAGGTGCCATTCCTGCTTACTGTAAACTGGCACAGCTTGAGAAACCAGAGATCCTGGCACTTCATATAATATACACGCATACATGTGTATGTATAAAGTGCCAGATTCTAAGCGAATGGTTTGTTACGGATTTTCTAAAACACAGTGTCAAAATGACTTGTGTCTTTCATGTCTCTCAGTTATGTTCCTAAAAGGTGAAGCAGTATATAACTTGCCAAAATTGCTTTTCTTTAAAGTATTTGCATTGTAGATATTAAACATAGAGCTCTTTCTATGCAGCTGTTGCAGTGTGTGCTGATATCTTATTTGGGACACTAACACTGGATTTTAATTCTTCTCCTTTCCTGACAGCAGTCCAGAGCGCAGCTCTGGATTTATGTTGTTAATCCAGAAAACTTGGGACTGTTAGTACTGGCACAAAACTATCGGTGTGACAAGCATGCAGTTAGGACTGCAGAGTGTAAATATTGCAAAAATAATTTTAAAGCACGTGCATGAGGCTGCAAATGCAGCAATTCATTTTCTTAAAAATATCTGCCTACCTAAAGGTTGTGGTTACACAACTAGCTCTGTAGCACAGGAATGATTGTTAATGATAAATAGGATTGTTCGAATGTTAGAGACGTGCAGGCATTTTACTACAAGTTATAAATGCCTTAGGGGGCAAGTTCAACAAAGTGACTGTACAGACGTGAAGTAAGGAATGCTCAAACATGAGGAAGTGTTCAAACATTTATGATTTAACAGCACCTGCCTGAAAGACCAAAGAATAAAAACATCTGTACGAGTTCCAAAGCATTTGTTTGTACGTATGTATGCAAATAATTCCTGTTGTAGACGTTTAGCATGCCTTTAGCATTTTTGTAGTACTGAAACACATGTACGTTACTTTGCATCAAGATACCCTGATTGTAAGTAAACAGTTGAATGGTGCTGCTGCCACCAGTTCCCCAGCCTCCTGTCCTGGTGCAATCCCAAAATGTTAATAGCCAGCTTTAATCCGACTCAGACTTTCCCAAAGTAGGAACCAAATGTTTGTGTACTAATTAAAAATGGAAGAAATGGGATATAGGGCCTTAAAAGAGGAAACATAGGTTGGGTTTTGCTATTATTTATTTTGAAGTTTATTCATGGCTCTACCTTCTTTTTAAGTTGTTCCGAAGGATTACAATTTGATATCATGTAGTGCTATAAACCAACAAATTCTTGCTTAGCTATGTGGATATCCTTAATCTGTGATACATGTTAAACTCGGAACAAAAAGCAAAAGCAACGTTCAAAATCCAGATCAAAACGAGGTACATTGTGGGCCAGGATACCTGCGGCGTAGCACTGGGGGTGGCTCAGGGGAACGAGGGCTCCTGGGGTGGGACTCCAGCAGAGCCCTGCTCAGCCCGGGGAGCCTGGTGGGGACCTGGGCTCACCCAAGGGGCTGTGGCTGAAGATAGGCTTGGAGAGGGTCAGGGCAGGCATTGGGCTAGAGGTAATATCCCCAAGCATGTGATGCATGCATGGGAAAGGGGCCTGAGGCTGACCTTTGTGCCAGACCGGAGCGGAGAGTGCACAAAGTGTTCCTGGTCCTGCTAGCTGGGTGGCACCCTCAAGTGAAGAGGTGGGTGCTGCTGCAGCAGGATTTGGGGAAGCAATGCTTCAGAAGCATCTCAGTGCCAGCATTTAGGCAGGAAAGGCAGTGACAGCTGGAAAGAAATGTTGCTAAGCAAATTATAAAAGCAAAAAAAGTTGCTGCTCTTTCTTTGGAGTATTTGGTTGAAGTCAACAGCAGCGCTCCTTTTTCTGCTTGCTTTCTTTTGATAGGCAAAAAAGGAAGAACCTGGGAGATTCTGCACTGTCAAAATCAGATCAGTTAATTGCACCGTTAGCCCATGGAATGCCAGTGAAAAGAAGACAGTTTTGAATAGGGCCATGAGAAGGGTTAGAAGGGCCACATCAGTGTAGCTCTAGCAGGCATGATATGTACAAATTAAAATACATAGCTGGCATGTTTACTTTCTTATCACCATAAACATTCTTTTTTGCATCTGGAATTTTTTTTTTTGCAGGCTTTTGAGAAGCGTTTCTGACTAATGTAAAACTGGCTGCCAGAGTGCCTGCCAGCCTGCTACAGAACTAAGGTAAGTGCCAGGCTCTGATCTTGTCATTGCAGTGGGGTTGTCGCTGCTTAGACGCCAAAGTACGTTTCTTTAGACTAGAACCTCCTCAGTGTTTCTTTAATGTCAGTGAAATCACAAGTGGTATAACCTAGGAGATAAATTCAGAGCATACTCCATTTTTATTTGGACATTAGCCTACGTTTACAAAGTGTCAACATTTTAGAGCAGGATTAGAAACTCCAGGTTTCATTGAAAATGCTGTCTCCGAAAAGAAAATAATTTTAAACCTAAATCAGATATGAGAGTAATATGAAGAAGGAATAGAAGTTTAGGATCTGATTCACACCTAAATCTAACAAATGTGTTAAAATAAATTCAAGCTTGTCATTTAAGCCGGAGTTTAGAAGGTAGAACATATTGTGTTTAGACTCTCCATAACCAGGCACATGGGGACAACCTTTAAAGCACTAGCTGCCCCGAGGTCACAGGGACCTGTGTTGGAATAAATCATTGCCAAGTAGATGTGGAAATACTCTGCTAGAAGACACTGCAGAAAGCCCTATAATGACTATCTGTGGTTGGCAGATTATGTAGTTCTAATAATATTTTGATTATTCAGCTCTGATAGTTTTTAAGCATCAGCCTATAAATTAGTGAAATTGTAAAAATGGACATTTTGATTACAGGGGTAAAATCACTGGTGAAACTGAAAAGAAGCATCATCAGTTCTTTCACTTCTCTGCTGTAGATACGGGCATCGCTACGGAACGTCTTCCACAGTAGCCCATAATGAGATACCCATTTTATATAATAGATGATAAAATGACAGCTGGGAGTGGGGAAAACACCCTGGGAATTCCAGATGTGATCTGAAGAATACGTACTGAGGTGAATATATTAGAAAAGAATATTTTTTTTTTATGTTCGTATTTCAGATTTTGGATTTACTGCTAAGCTCAGCATCATGCAAATTGGCTCAGAGAAGGTATGACTCAGAGTTGTTACAGTCCACAGAAATATTTTCCTTGCCTTTATTAGACTTTTGATCAGTCCTAACTGTAGAATTTGGATGGCCTTAAGCAGTAGCTTGCAGTAATTTACACAGACATTGCTTCTGGTATTACCAAATACTCTGGAAGCCTGATTAGGATATATATTTGGCCTCTATTATGCCTTGAAGTAGGAGCATCAGTTAATTAGCTATCAGCTGCAATTTCTTTGTTTCTACAATGGAATAGCTTACCATAAAAAAATATTTTTAGATTATTTGTTTAGATTAATTGTTTAAATATACCTGAAATAAAGTGGCTTAGGGAAGAAATTCAAGATCCTTTTCCTAATTGCTTAGCAGGCTAATGGAAGGCTGAATTGCAAAATTACTTGTGCAAAGAAACAAAGATTACAGAGTAAATAACTGAATATTCTCTCTGCCTCTAGGTTTTTCTGTGTTTTTTCAATGAAGCTCCATTTAGAAAAGGTGAAATTTATTTATTTTTTTTATCCAGAGTATGTCTTTATGTGGATAACATTCTGATGACTTATCTAGTGTAATAATGCTGAATTTAGCATAACATGTCACACCCATTAAATGTGTCTAAGGTAATTAATATTTCTGGCCTCCTGTTTAACAGAAGATATGTTGATTGCATCATCGTCTTACTATTGAGAGTTTATAATTCTGGATTTGATTTACATTGGTGTCATTCGCACAAAGCAGCTTATCTGTGCATATCTACCTCTTTTCATGGTTGGGAAGATAAATGTATATTTGATAGATCCAGTCTGTATGGTTTTTGGCTGCTGACTGTGAAACCTTAAGCTTAGTAATTGGATTTTAGTGCAGTTCTGTTTCAGCAAACTCAGCGAATCCCGAGCAACTGTGAGCTCAGATGCAATTAGGCATTAGATATAGCTAATGAGTAAGACAGCAAAAAAGGATATCAAGAGGCGGGATTATAAGGGCTGAAGTTTGCTTTCAAGGAGGAACTTTATTGGCTTAGCAGAAATACCCCCACAGTTAAAGCCCTTGCCAAGCTCATCACCTTACACTCAAAGGATAAAGACTTCCAAGCATCCTGGATACCTGCTCCATCTTCGAAGTCGTCTCATTTTCAGGGGACATCGCAGACCTTTAACTTTGAGCATGGGGAAATGCATCTGGGAGTACCTACATGCCAAGGCTATGGCAGTGTAATGTGATGAAACCGTGGTTTACCACTTCGGGTTTCCAAATTTTAGATGATTTTTATTATTAACTTGGTTTTTGTGGTTTTTATGTTTGTTTGTTTGTTTGTGGGTTTGTTTGTTTTTTTTTTAAGAGATTCTTTCTTAAAGGAGTTGTGTAGGAGCTGTCCAGGAGCGCTCATGCTATGTATTGAAAAGCAGCAAATCAGAATGAGAAGTGGTAATCAACTCATCTTGATTTAATATAGTTACTTTATAGAGCATGAGCAGCTAAAAAGAGTCAACAGCTCTGGCAGTATTAAGTCTTCCAGACCAGATTGAGCAATGCTGCTGCACCCAGCGCTGAGCACATCGGTCCTAGGCAGGAGTGCTCCTGGTGACAGCTCCACCGCTGGAAACCCACGCCAGGCGGTGGCCCTGCTCACAAAGAAAAGCCAGGCAAAGAAATCAGAAATAGGAAGGAAACAGGGGTAGAAAGGGATCCAGGCACAGAAAAATGTCTTTCTCCAATTTGTCTCACTAGCAACTGCATTCAACTATCTTTCATTAAATGTACAGTCTTCATCACCGTCCTGAGTATGGACAGCAGGTTTGTGAGCTTAGCTGATCTGAAGGTTTGTGGAATCTTCCAGTTCCAGGTGATTCTGTGGTGAAAGGCTAGAGGAACGCAAGAGCACCGTGCAAAGTGTGAGTGGAATATTCCATGAGTATGTCTTGTTCTGTGGAACTTTCATTCTAGATTCACTGTATTGAAATTTGCTCTGGTCTGGTAGTGAATTAAATCTGTTCCTGGTGGAGTTGTATCAGAAAGTCTTTGAAGAATTCTTCATGCCTTTTTTTAAGGAAAATATGATGCTGACTACTATATATCCCAGTTCAATATTTCACACTAAAGCTGGAAACATCTATAAACATGTCAGAGTTGTTTGTTGTTTTTTTTTTCCATAATATCAATAAGTGGGAAATGAAAGGCCAAAATAAGAGTAGTCCTGTTGACTTAAGAACACTTTTCTATATAAGTTGTTGCTAATAATGAGGAATTTGTTGGCTACCTGGGAATGCTCATTCAACACCCTTACCAGGCATGCTCAAAATGACCTAAAGTTGAAGAACTTGTATTCATTATTAAAGCAATTAAAAATGCTTATGTTAAAACTTCAAGGAAGGGCTGAAGATTTCCCACTAGGAAGGTAAGAAGAAAAAAAAAAAAAACAAACTCAAATTCATGTGTCATTAGAGATTGATTTCTCATAAAACGAAGCTGTTTGCAAGAAAACAATATTAAGATGTAAACCAATTTAAAAAACAGTGAAGAAGAGAGGGCTGCTGGAGGTTGTGACAGGTCATGTAAGCCATCTCTGTGCCTGAAGGAAGAATAGAATAGTGCTTTTAGAGCAAACCTGAAGGCGCTGTGCTTTACATCATCACTGAAGCTAGTTAGGCAGGAAAATGTAAACATCTCTGATTCAAGCAAGCAAGGCTTTTCACCACTTCCTCAGCCTTTTCACAGTGGTGGTGGCTTATTTTCGCTCATCCGTGCCAGCAGGCAGCTGAAGAGGACAGCATGGAAGATAAGAGACCACAACATCTGGTCACGGACAGGCAGCCTTGTGCATCACTGCTGTAGCTTCAGTGGCCGAGGAGGAGGCAGGTTTGCCCTTTCTGCCCAGCAAATCCATCACTGCATTAGTTCTCCCCAAAAGTGTCTTCCGTAACTATATACCCTACCTCAGTTCTTGCAAAACTTATTATTGTCTCCAAATATTGTCAGGGTCTTCTCCAGTTATTTTCGAATTTACTTTGTTACCAGACATCTGGAGTTTCTCTGTGGCTTTGCATTGGTGCTTCTTGTTGTTACCCTGTAAGCAGCCTGGAGAGAATGGCAGAAACGTCTCTCAAATATGCCATACTTGCAGACAATTCTCACCTTGCCATTGTCCTCCCAGGGCAAGTATTTGGGTAATACAAATTTTTCTCTTGCTTTCCATATTTTCCTCTTTAGAAACGTCATTGACAAGAGCTACTAATGTCATTCTATGCAAATATAAGGAGAAAGGAAATAATTTTTTGCACATTTGTTCCTTGCAGAATTCCTGAGAGCAGCAGAGATGGTGAGGAGGGTAGTAAGAAAGACAGGTAGGCCAAGGTAAAACAGCAGCCGTTTTCCAGCCAGAGCAGCTTTCCAGCTTAGCTAGTAATATTGACTAAAGTCAAGACACGCTTCTAAAGAGGCCATTTCTACTCACCATAATTACTTCACCTTACAGTAATGCTAATTCATTGTCACAGCACTCCTCTACATAGAATAACATCACTTTACATTTTCCAATAAATTCAATATATTCTGAAATTTACTAAGGCAGTAAAATTTTTGATTCCACACAGTAACACATAGCATTCACTATTTACCACAGAAACCCCTCATAATGAATGCAGTAGTAGGGGTTAGTGCCGATTTTAAATTTAGAAGAGACCGAATTTTCTTCTGAAATTACAATTTATATATTCCCAGTATATCTAGGTCAGTGCAGTTGTTTAGTGTATTTGGAAAATTAACTGCTGTGTACATTCTTCTACAATGAAAGAAGAAATCCACTGTGTAGCACTGAAGCCTTTTCACTTTGCTCCCTCCTCCCACCAGGTAACTACAAAGCCTTGACTGGGCAAACTTGCAGAGAAAACGATGCCTCTTTTCCACTGAAATAATTTTACTGAGGCCAAAAGGAAGGCTTAAAAAAACATTACTCAGGAAAGGATAAGAATTTATTCAAGAAGAATGTAAATGCGAGCATCTGACCCTTTTGAATGTATTTAATTCCGGTATTCCACGCAAGCTCCATGAGGATCGAACCTTGTACTTTGCATTTGTAGTTAAAAGATTAGGGACTCCCTTCAGCTGTTACAGCCTGCATCTAGTGGCTTTAAGAGCAACCTGCAAATGTTTACTAAGCTGTGAGGCTAAAGTAATGATTAGCTTTATTTGCTCTGTTTCTCTTCAACTCATTCTCTTCAGCTTCTCCGGTTCAACTCATTGGGCCGTGAAGTGTTGAGGATCTTGGAAAAACGGGCCATGTGGACCAAAAAGGACAATGTTCAAAGACTCTAGAAGATTTGGGAGCCATAGTTCAGCCTTCGCTTAAAGGAAACAAAAGACACATGAAAAGAGTAGCCTACCATGGTAGACAGAAGCCTCGTAAGGTAAACCAACATGTTATAAAACTAGGAGAAAAAAGGTCCACTCCCTCTTTCCCGCATGAGATAACATCCTTGTTTAGATAGGAGAAGCTGGTGTAGCACAGGTATGGCAGCTTCTGTCAGACGCTTCCCTCATGCAGAGACCTTTTGAAAGGTGAATCAAATTGAGACTGACTCTGCAAGTGGTTTGGGCACCTGTGGGGTTGTAGGTTTTGTTTTGTCCTCAGCTGAGAGATACAGCCAAGCTGTTGCATGGCTGGTGGTAATACACTGATGGCATAAACAACGGCAGGTCGGTACATATCAGAAATGCAACATTCCTCCAAGAAAAAATGTTTCCCAGAGCTACTGCAGCTTCCTCAGGGATCTGACTGAAGTAATTCTCCAGGATCTTAGTAACACCTGTGCAACATGAAGGCCATCTCAAAGGGCTTCTTGTTCCAGGACCTCTTTGATCCTGAACCCCCTACATCTTTCAGAGAACTGCAGAGCTGGAAACCCATTTAAACTTTTCATTTGGAATAGCAGTACTCAGCTGAACTGACATCAAAGTAAACTGGCAAATTAGCTATGCATTTGTATGCAGTGCTCTCACACGTGTGTCACTCGGGGAAATAATGTGGCCTTGCTCAGCAGGATCCTAGAAGCTGCTGCTCTGTGCTGTGCTGAAAGTAATTTAGATGTATTGTGCTTCTGGGTCCTCCTCATTCTCCTGTTCCCAAAAGGCATGATTGCTGTTGGAAGAATATTAAAAAGTGGTATTTTTTGAAGGTGACTTGAGACTTCAAAAGCTCTTCATTTCCAAGCTGCTGGGTAGTTGGCCTCTCTAAGGAAGTCAGCAGAGAGCAGTGCTACAGAATAAACAGCAGCTCGGCATAACCCTTACCTGAAATAGAAGATACGCAGGCAGGAGAAATGCCTCGGCATGTCAGTAATAAAGTCCTACAACTCAAACTGGAAATCCATAGAAGCAAATAAAGTGGTAAAAAGGGAACAACAGACAAACACATAAGTGAAAGGATGGGTCCTGCTAGTAATTTCTGACTCTTGAATCTACCTGCCCCTGGGTTATTTGTCACTTGGCATAAACGTGCGCGTTGCTTTATATGTTGTTGGTGTGTCCTAGTTAAGTAACCTTTTGGACTATATTGCATAAGTAATGTCCCCATTATGGCTGTGCTGTACTCTATCACAGTAACAGATTAACTATTTTGGCATTCCTGCTTGGATTCCACATTGAAGTTCAAGAGCTTTCTTCCTTCATTCATTTTGTCATCAGCGAAAATTAATTTTCTTGTATTCTCCCTTCTTATCTCTTTTAGAAAAACAGAAACCGTCTGCTGGCTAGTGGCTCACTGAAAGGAAAGGAACATTCCTTCTCACTGCAAGGTGGTATTAGCGACAGTAAATTCTCCCATGACCTTATTTATCTATCATTTACCATTCAATTCACAGTTAGGTGTGAAAAGCTGTGATGTATCCTATGATTACCTAAAAACAGGTTAGAAAACATTGGGTGAAAGTGATGGTTGTTTTTTAGGGCTTCTTTTGTATGTATGAAAGCTGTTGGGGATCTTTTCCATATTTTTCAGAATTATGTCTGAATGTAGACACGCTTTTTAAGCCAACCTGTTAAAATTAGGCTGCTTCTTAAAAATAAATAAATAAATAAATGAGTAGGTTTTCAAAATTTCTGGAAACCCACAGCTCTCACTGAGGTCAATGAAAACTTTGGGATACCAGACTTTTCAAAAAGATGACAAATGTATTTAGGCTGTAGCAAAAAGAGGCTCCAGAGACTTAATGGTATAGAGATTGCCCATCTACAGGAGCAATTACTAACAGAAAACAGTCTGCGCCAAAAGATCCTGTTCTATTAGATACCTCGCTTTGCATTATAAATTATATTCAAACTGCTGGTCACATAAAAATTATTCAGACTATAGGAGAGAAGCGACTAACAGAGTAACAGTCATTCTCACTGCACCAGAGCTGCAAACCTCCCACTGGATGCAACGTGGCTGAGAGGTATGTGAGAGCTAAGGGGTGTTGTCAAGGCACATTAACCAACCCATTTCTGTATTTCTGTCATCATATCAAGGTATCTTTGGCTCACACTTTTGGGGAAGATTTAGTGTTTCAATCCCTGGGTCTGGAAAATCTTGGTAACATCCGTATTTTGACAGCTGCCTTTTAAGAACAGTTACAATTCACCCCCTAGTGTTTTTCAAATACGAAGGCACATTTTGTGGAAAGATAGTCTACCAATGCAACAGCTTTGTTTTCTAATGGGTAGTAACGCTACCAAAGATTAATGATAACATCTAGTTGTTTGGTTGGTGTCTTACACAACCCGAACTGTGGGGAGGGGTTTAAAACAAACAACAAAAAAAAATGAAAATAGAGGATCCATTTTGGGTTTAGTCCATAACGTGGGGAAATTGCACACAACACTTACAAAAGGCAAAACTTCATCTCTGTTGTCCTTGGATTCAGAAGAGTTAGATCCAGAGGAGGCACTGGGGAGAACCAGCTCGTTCTGCATTGCTGTCCATCCACTGTGTAACAGCCTATGGATGCATCCCACAGAGCAGGTAAACTCAGAGGGTTTCTCTAATCGACTCAATCTGCGAAACGGCATCTGCCCTGTGACAAAGGTGTGAAACTACTAAGTTCAGAACCTTAAAAGTGGTTTTGAAATAAAGAGGATGAATAAGGGAGAACATAACAGGAAGTTATTTCTGCAATTCATGTTTATGTGTGACAAAGCGAACACAAGAGAACCGGTAAAATATTAGTGGAAAGTAGGTAGTAGGAGCTGCTGTACCAGGTGCGTACTGTAAGTATTTAATTTCTTTGCAAATATTAGCTGTTTGCTTTTTTTTGTTTAGTTCGACATTATCCCTGATATGTGCTTAATCCACAGTCCAAAGAGTCAATGGAAAGCTTTACAGTGGTTTAACTGCTGGTCAAGCATCATATGCATTTTAATTAAATTCAAATGTTAAAACTCAGCTGTTGAAGCCAGACTAGGTCTTTCTTCTGTTTTGGTAATAACTTTAGGGGATAATAATTGAGCAAGTTGTTCATTTGCAGACATTCCCCCTTACCTCCAGCAGTTCAAAAGCATCCAGTTTACTAAGGCTTCTATATAATCTGAGAAATTACAGAATAATTGACAAGAAAATGTCCCAAAGAACACCAGAAAATAGCAACGGAGTGATTACTTGAGTGACATGGAAACACATATTTGAAATCTACCTTAAATTCTATAAAGAACAGGCAATTTAAATTCAGTGGAAAAGGTTATACAGGACTGAGAGTTATGCTAGCCACTGTTTTACTGCATTGGTTTTACTGCATTGAAGCTGCATAGATGTGGATTATTTATTCATTAAATAAATCTTGTGTTCCTTCAACGTAATACACATTTAGTTCAGAACTGGTGCAGAGAAGCGTGGAGTTTCTGCAGCGCAGTCGGTGCAAATCAAAGCTGCTCACTCTTTGAGCTTTTCCATAGCTAGCACTGAGCTGGGAGAAGCCGTGAACTGAAACACAGATGTGGTCAATCAGGCACCTGTGTGTGTGGGCATGCTTTTCTGTGCCCATATTGGAGATATTTTGCCAGCAGAGAAGGGACGGAGAGTTGAGGGAAAGGAGATCTGTATTTAAGGAAAAAAAAAATATATCTTTCTTGAGGTTGCACATCCACCTGACTGGCAATAATGCCTAACTTTTCTTGTTGAAAGATTTTTTTTTTTTTTTTTTTTTACTGAAAATGACATAGTTCTGGCAGAGTACATAGAAAAAGTTTTTGAGACAGCTGTCTAAGAGGCATGTGGAATCTGAATTTCCCAATTGCTTATAGTTACTAAAAAGCTCAGCAACGCTGCTGGTACGGTACACCAATTCGAACTGTGCAGATGTACCACATATTGCAGTAGCTCCCAGCCTGAGGTGTTCGTTGCTAAATTTGATGTCCAAATGACTGTAGCAACGGACAATGGAAGTGCTTTAGCAGAGATAAAAAAGTGCATTCCCCCTTCTTTCCAGCTGTTTACTAAAAATTCTGAAAATGTCGATCCTAGAGAACATAGCTCTATACCATAAACATACAATGTATTTGTTTAGCGTTTGAACCTTAAATTCTTTAAGAACGTTGCACAAACAGTGGGTTCTCCCCCCTTACCTCGCACCAGTCCTGTTTAGCGAGGGCTTGATCAGACCTAAACTGTTCGTCGCTGTGCCAGTGTTGTAGGGTTCAGTGCTTAACAGGAGTGTTGGGTTATATGCTAAAGAAGCATATGGCTTTGCAAATCAGGGAGGAATTTATTTAGTAGTAGAACTTTATTTAAAGATTGCTCATTAATTCGTTAAATCAGCTTTTGGTTACAAGTATTTGCTTAAGTTTATGCAACATAAATTGCGTACAACTACAGCTCAAATTAAATCTTATGAATAATGTATTTGAACAAATACGGGCCTTTAATGTGTTTGCAGTTGATTTGTAGTCAGTTCATAATTTTATGCCTAAGCTCATTTTTTCAAGTTGTTAACTCATTTAAGTTAAAAGTGGGATTTTATATATCTCCAAGTATTTACTATGCACTTGTCGGGCTGTATGATTTATTTTTGAGGTGCTTTTTTCCTCTCCTTGGAAGTCTCTGAATGTCCTAACAGCCTCCTGAAATGTTTACTGTGTTTGAGTTCAGTGCTGGTAGTGGAAAAAGAAGTGTAAACCGACGAAAAGCATTTCTCTGCTTCTTGTGCAAATATTAATTCATGCAATGGTTGTGCTATCATCTAAGAAACTCTTTTGCGTTTCTCCTATATGAGGATGATTGTGTCCAAGTATTTGTGACTAAATAAATAATAATATGCATAGATTGGCATCACTCAGAATAAAGAAATAGAATGAATGATGAGAAATATTCTGAGAGGAAATAATTTTATTGCAAAGTCATGTTTTCTGAAACAGAAATGTTTGTTCCGGATCAGTTTCTGAGAAACTGCTGGGAATGCTGTTTCTGGAGCCGAGTGTCCTGGCACAGCCCTGCTCACCCTCGATAGCCCTTTTGAGCGGGGGGCAACCCAGGTACTTCTCTCGTTTCTTCTAACTGATCTGTTTCAACTTGCTGTAGTTGAAGTTTCTGCTCACCACTCAAGCCCTCGCTCATCATTCCGTTGCCCAGAGCCTCCAGTCACACGTGTCCTTTGAGACAGCCAGCTCAGAGATAAGAAGCCCACCAAAACGAAATGGGTGTTTTCTGTCTCATTGCTTCACCCAAGAGGCAGAGTTTTGGGTGCTGCAGGTCTGTGGGCTGGGTGGGCAGCACCAGCTCTGCAGCCAAAGGGCTGCTCATCCTCCCAGTAAAGGAGAGCCGCTGTCCCAGCACAGCCACTCCATGGCCAGGGGGGGCTCACCTGGTGGGACACTTCAGACGTTCCTGGGGGTGCTGAGGCAGATGGTGCTTGGGCCTCTTAGAGGTGGGAATGGAAGGGGAAGAGGGAACGGCAGGCTTTGGCTGGGAGGTGAGGCTTCAAATGTCGTGTTCTTACACCGTGTGTGTCTGTGTGCGTGCGTGTGCAAATGGTGCTTCTGTTTCAGTCGGTGAGTGCTGGGCACATGCTGTACAGGGGAAGGAGCAGCAATTAATACAGCATGTGCTTTGTCCCAGAGTGACGTTAATTTGCAGTAAGGCCACTTCAGCAGAAAGAGCAAGCAAGTCCATAACAGGCAATGAGGGAGAGCTGAACATGGGAACCATGGGAACGCTCTCCAAGGCACAAGACCACCGTCCGAGCTCCTTGTTCCAAGCCTTAGGCTTCATTGGGGCTCACGTCTGGGGCTGTGCAGTTACAAGAGCAGTGCTAACCCTGAGGAGCACCCGTGGCACTCTCCACACAAGGTACGAAATAAAAAAACCTACAGCTCTTCAAAGCTTTCACACTGCCTTCTGAAAAGCTGCTTAGACAGAAATGTGCTCTGCCATTTTTATCTGTGCTTTGCTTAGTACTGTCACGGCTCTGTTGGCATGTTCTGATGTGATTTTTCCAGTGCAATTTTCCTCTCCTGGTGAAGAGTTAAGCCAGTCCTTAATATGACTATCTAAAAAAAAAAAAAATAAAATACATTTTCTGTAAGGATGCTGCTGCCTATTAATATGCCTTGTAATTAGTACATCCTGGATCTGTGTCGAAGAGGCAGAATTGCAGTTAACCTCTTTGGCTGGTGGGAGTTCCCTGCTGGTGTGAGTGGCGGAGGAAAGCCACGTGGTGGGGGCTCTGCGGCTGTGTTCCCTAGCCCCTCTGGTCTCTGAGCAAAATGACTCATGGTTCGGTTTCCACGGATCAGTGGCCATCATCCTCTGTGAGGAGACTTAGTTGCCAGGACAACTGTTGCCAAGACAGACTGGTTTTCCTTGGGAACAATTTCATAGCGTTATTTCTGTACCACAAACCATCTCCCGTGTCTATTGTTAAAGCCACGTGAGAAGCTGTTGGAGACTTAGCTCCAGGTTGAAATGAGGAAACAGTAGGAAGGGAAAACAATTACTTTTGTTTACCAAAAAGGAGTTTTCAGTCCTACACGGAACTGCACAAAGTCTGTGGTCTCTCAGACTGTCCCTGAACTCTGCAACCATGGGCCCCAAAGCCCAGTGTTGGAAGCCTCTTCAAGCCATGAGATCAATATGAATCCCCAAGCTTTTCTCTTAAAGCTGTGGTTCTCTTTAAAAACGCCTAGTTGGGAATAGGAGAAGGTCCTTGGGGATATTCGTTATTGTAGTACATAGCTATATAAGTTCTTATGATTGAGTACGGTGGCTGTGATCAACAGCCTGCATGTGCTGGGAGCAACAGATTCCACTGCCTCACCCAGCCTGGGAAATGCTGGTGGTGTCGGAAAGACTGACATGCCCTCAAAGGAGTGCTCTGTTCCCTTCGAAACGGCTTGTGAGTTTTATATCACCTGAAAGATTGCCTTAGCTTTGCTTTGTCAGTGGTGTAATGTTAACAGTATATTTGCAACAGTCAAGAATCCCTTTTGTTACAGAGGCTTTGAAAGTTCATGATTCAAAACTTTACCATTGCTGTATTAGCTTCCAATTTTTTGCATGAAATACTTTTGGTTCAAGTGGAAAATGTCTTTGATTGTTATATAATATTAGGTAATATTCAGCTGGATGGATGTAAGCTAGTTAAATAGACAAACCACTCTCCTGAGAAATACGAAGCAAACAATTTTAACGCTGTTCTTGTTGTCCACCAGAGGTCACTTAAGGCCACTTTATTCATTGTTGGCTGTGCTGTCACTTGCCTAGTTAGCATCTGTGCTTTCCCTTATTAAGTACTTATGGATCAGCCCTGCAAATGCAGGTCCTGAAGACCCTACTAATGACATTGAATCTTTTCTAGAATCATAAACGTTAGGAAACAGAAATGCAAAGTCCTGCTGAAACATAAGAAAAATAATGAAAAACTGTAGGGACTTCATTGATCCCATGATTTCAGCAGGTAATCTCAGAAACTACAGCATGCTTTGCAGGCTTTGCTGTATGTATTAAAGAATTTTCAGTGCAAACGGATGCTACCCTATATTACTAAATCTATATGGGATTCCTATGCGGATTCTTTTCTGCTCAGTCTTCACAAAACATTTCTCAATGTGCATTTGAGAAGCAAAATGTGTTTACAGCTTCTGATACTTCAACCATGCGTGCATCTCAGGTGTTGCATGCTTGCAGAGGCCTTTGCTTCACAAATTTTTGTTGCAACATGAAGAAAACCCTCAAGAAGCCTTTACTTGACCGATCCAGTGTGATCAACTCATCCACCTTTGGCAAAAGATGCCATTCTGCATTTTCTATCAAGGAAGAATGAAGAGCTAGAAATCGGACATGGTGTTTTATGAACACTTAAGCATCAAAAAATGCCTGTGTTTGAAGCAGTCTGAACAGAAAATAACCCAAATTCCATTTGTGTTTCATTTACAGCAGATGAAAGAAAAGCAAAGGAAAAAAAAAAAAAAGAGCTAAGGATGTTCTTATTCCTCCAAGATGAATGAAGGGAAGAATATCCCCATTAGTCTGTAGACGCCAATAGTCAGATTGCACTCTCTGAGCTTTGTATGGATGGCTTTTTTTTGGTTTGGTTTGTTTTTTTTACTTTTTGATGGCAAGAGTTAACCACTTCTTGCACAGAGTAATATAGCACTGAACAGTTTGGCATCACACAGCCATGTAAGCATCAGCATTATTTATTTAAATTTTTTTATACAGGTGAATAAATGTCAAGGTGTGAGCTGTGGTTTTACTGTGAAGCACTATGATTTATCTTTGTATGGATATATGCTGAAGGGGGGAAAAAACATTAAATGCTCTGTCTCTCTAGCTCCCTAATTATTCTGATATTGGGGCAAGATTGTAGCTGCTCTCAAATACAAAAGTGTAAATATGTCATGATTTTACACTGTACTTAGTTTTCCAGTTGCACCGATGCATTCATTGCAGATGTCAAACAGAAAGCTGGGTGAAAAGTGGCCTGGTGGCTTGATAAAAACCCTTCCTGATTGATGGATGGCCCATACACAGATACATTCCAAATGGTAAATTCCCTTAAATCTGAGTGATGGTGAGGACAAAAGTTGTTTGACTATGAAGTCAAACTTTTACAATATGAGCAGAACAGCTGACTAGGGATGGTAAGAATAGCAACTTGATGTTATCTTCTTTCTAAAACTCATGCTTTTGAAGCTCAGATCACTTTGAGCTCAGGTAACAAAAAGCTCAGTCAGCAAATGTTCAAAAGAAGAGGAGAAACTTGGTGCATGTGTTCTTAATAGTCAGTACCCCGAGTGAGGAATCCTGTGTGAATTGTAAAATTTGTTCTGAATCTCAAACAGAACTTCCTCTGAGTTCAGCAGGTTGGTTGGATATTTATTTTTTTTTTTTTGGTCCGGTCTGCTTCAGAACTGTCCTCCCTCTCTCACAGCTTCTGCAAAGACTATCTGCTTGGTCTTGCAAACTCCAAAGTACAGACTCAGCACCTCTGAAAAGTCTGATTTTAATAAGAAACAGGAATAGGGTTTTGGTTTATAAGCTTAGATCTGGACGAACATGCAGTCATTTAAATTTTGAGGGAGTGAAAGTAGTAAAAAATTCTGCTTTGCTCCTGCTTTGTCAGCTGTCTGGCCCAGGACAGAAAATCAAAATTATCTGACTCTCATTAACGTCCACTGGAAACTTGCTGGACTCTGCTTATTTTGGTCTTTATTTTTATACAGAGGCATGAACTCAGAGTATTATATGTGCTGATTCTTATGCTGTCTATTTTCTGCCATGAACAAAGGGTGAGACTTTAATAATAATTACAGTATTGTTCCTATTTCTACCTATCTGTGTTATTACTAGGGCATCGTTCCTAGTGTGTCCTGCTATATAAATTTCCTCCTCTCTCACAAGCAATTGACGCTTTCATCTTGCTCTTAATATACAGAGTGGACACAAGACATCCAAAGATTTTGTCATTAATGAGGGTTGACTCAGGGTATCAGCCCAAAACAGGAATGAACTGCTAATCTGCATAGTCTCCGTGGCAGGCTGGCAAGTGAAAAGAAATAGATGAAGAGCTTCAGCTCTGCTCCATCCTTCTTACTGTGCAGAAGTTCAGAGGCACGGTAGATTTCACAGGCAAGGGATAAATTGCTACCCATTCAGAAGAAAAAGATTCTGCACACAGGACAGCTTCCACTTTATATCTTCCTAAGAGCTCTAATTAAACTCACTGTATGAGCACCTATTAAGAATGGTGCTCCATAATGCCCGGTCTGAGGTTCTTCTGAAACAAGGTTATTCCTAGGGTTTTGTTCTTCAAAAGTCTTTAATCCTGACTCTAGTTGTCTCAATGAAAAGTTTGAAATGCTTTGTAAACTCCTGGTTTGGGGATAAGAGCGCTCTGTTGGTCTGACATCAAAGTGAATCAATGAGCTAGCTGTGCATATCTACCCACTGCTTTAGCCATAGATTCTTTTGCAAGTGTCTAGAAACTGTCACCCTGCTATGCTGTGATGAAAATAATTGGATATAGCTCCCACTTCTGTTATTCCCACACGATACTGCTGCTGGTGAAGAATACTCAAAACTGATGGCTCCAAAGGCAAGTCTGAAACTTCAAAAGCCAAATGTTCTCACGTGCTGAGCTGCTTGCTTCTCCAAGGAAAACTGCAGAGAGCTGCACCATATATCAAAGAGCAGCCAGACATAAGACCATTCCCCCAAATGAACAATATGCAGAAAGAAGGTGCATTCAAGGATCTATACAGTGAGGCACTCGATACTCAAACTGGGAATCGGGAGAACCAAATAATTCTGGAAAAAAAGGGTAGGCTGTATAGAAATAAGGAGATAGAAAATGAAATTACAAATCTAGTAAAGAAAGACATTTAATAATTTGGGAATACTAAGCCACCTACCCTTATCATTTTTGTTTGTTACTTGACGGAGGTCACTTGGTTGGTTACTTGATGCAATGGTCTTGTGGATTTGGATACTACAAATAAACATGCCGGGTTTGCCACAGCTTAGTACCGTTTCTACTGTGTGATAATGCTTCAAGACGGTGTCCTGACCAGGTGAGAACCTAGGGCTGGGGAAACTGCTGAGAATCCTATCTGCTTTATACTTCTGCTTTTGCAGGCGAGCAACCTTCAGGGAAGTTCAACAGACATTCAACAAGCCAGACATTTTTGTGGGCTACAAGGTTACAAGTCGAGCCCTGGATTCCATGTGCCGACAGCATATAGACACCATATTTGGTTCTTGGCCAAAACAGCAAAGGTCAGTGTGAAAATTTCAGCTTCCTATTTAAAAATAAATAAATAAATAGATCTCTAGTTCCAAATCTCTTTTTAATGATGTTGGCTCTGCAATGTTTTTATCAAATCATGGCTGACAAATAGCACTGCTCTGAACTGATGTTTTCATTTTCTTTCTACTGAGACGAAATTTATTCTAGCTCCTAAACAGGAAAGATACAAAGGCAGCCTGACAGCCTACAACCTCTCTATCTGATACCACCATATCAGAGAACAACAGCCCAAGAAATGGGATCTTGGAAACAAAATCACTCCTGACACTGCTGCAGGGATGGAGAGTTTGAATTGTGTTTTGCAGCTGGAGGCATCTAACAGACCTTCCACTGGGTAGTGAAATTTTCTGCAAGCAGAATTGCCTGAGACATCCCTTTCTCAGCGTTATATTTTATGTTATTAATTTTGCAGAGCTACCCATGGCAACATCCCACACACTGTTCTCGCTACTGTATTTTTCATGTCCACACAGTAGTACCGGAGCCAGCTGGACAGTACAAGCTCTACTGAGAAGTTTATTCTAACCACTAACTGTATCACTGGCATTATAGGAAGACAAGTAGTAAGTGATTTACTTTAAAGTTTAAAGCTATATTCGTTCACCCCATGTTGTTTTTTTCCAAATTCCGTATCCTATTTTCAAACATAAAAGTGTGTGTGTGTGAGTTGGACGGGTGTTTTCCACAGATAATTCAGAATATATTGCAGGAAAGGCAGTCACTGCAGTCAGGCAAGCCTCAAATATCCTTCTCTCTCCTAGGTTATTAAAAAATTAATCCATTGACTGAATAAAGGAAAAAACCTTACAGTCACAACTTTCAGTGCCTGCAGTTGTTCTGATTTTTTGGTTGTTCATTTGTACTGTAACACAGCCAATGTCTGTCCAAGGCCAGGCAAAGAGCAAAGGGCTCCCTCTGAAAATGTCATATGCAGTACCTGTAAATAGGGGTGGTAAGATTGAGGTAGGCAATCGTTAAGATTGTGCAAGACAGAGATAAGCCAGTAAGCAACCTCTTCCCAAAATAAAGCACAAAATTACAGCTTTTAGTAGAAATTTAGGGGATTTTTTTTTTTTTTCCCTCTTGGTGGGCTCATCCTCATGGTCAAAATCCAGCAGGTTTCTGTTCCGTTTCTTCTCTCCTGCATCCTATTGTGCTGGCTGTCAGGGAAGCCAGTGGTGCAGTAAGAGTTTCACTGTGTAATGATCAAGTAAAGGTGCTGGCAAGTAAAAATCTCTTTGGCTGTGACAATTTGACCACACTGAGGCCATGCAACCGTTGCAGGTGCAGGCATGCTCGTTCAAAAGGACTTTTGCCGGCTGCCCCACTGGAGCGCAGCAAGCTGAGGACTCTTAGCAGGAGGTAATCTTATCAGTTTAACAGTGTTCTGTCCCTGACTATTCTCTGCATAATCTGCTTTTGAGGAGCTGTTTCCCTAGTACTTGACTTAGTAGAGCTGTCCTACGCTGTCAGACTCTAAGGGTTCAGGTTAAGGACTGAGAGCTGTCACCTCCAAGACTCGATGTGGAACAAGGAATCCCTGTTGCCTCTTGCAGGATCCCTTCTCTGCTGTTACCTGCATCAAGTGAATTGTGTCCTAAAGCACTTTTTATGGAGGAAGAAAAGAATTACCAGAGATCTTTGTCTTTAATTAGGAACTTCCAGAATTAACTATATCCTAAATATAAAAGTCTCACATCATCTTTCAAGACCTAATTCTGATCTCCACTCAGAAAGTCTGAAACTGTGCAAGCCTTGGGACCTGAGGGCTGAAATTGCACCCACACTCAGTGGGATTCTTCATGTGGGATTCTCCACCTTTTCTAAACATAAATATGGATTGCAAAACCTGCTTTTTCTGTGTTAGCTCCCTAAGATTTACTCCATTTTTTGTTACAAATTTGGAACATTTTGCTTTTTTATCTAAAGCATTGTTGGTACAAACTATAGTTAGTCTCATTGGGAAGCGATTACACTGCTAGGAAACCCTGCCACCAATTTGCCAAAGGTAAACAGGCACTTTGGCTCTCCTGGAATAAAGGATTGGGGCAGTCAACTTGGGAAACTTTGGAGGTAAACAGATCCTAGCTCCTGACAGGCAAAACCAACAAAGGTTTGTGTGAGGCTGAATCTCTGCAGGGAGCAGGCTTCTCTGAGAGCTTAATTTTTTTTTTTATTTTCAAGTTTTCTTTTATTGTGCCACTGTGTTGAGCTTTGTCTTGCTGCCTTCATGGGAGACAGCAGCAATGTCAACTTCCCCAGTATTGGATAATTGACATAGTATAAAAATTCACATCAGGAAGTCCTTAGAGGGCTGTTAAGAACTGGCTTGAGACCAGGAAGCTGGATAAGAAATATAAACCAGGATTCAAACTTAGTTATATTAGCTAAATACTTTTCCTTATTTTTTTTAATTGTATGCCATTGCCCCAAATTACAACGTGAGCCTAATGGAGGAAGCACAAAGGAGCATATAGAAAAGTGGTGCTTTTAAAACTGTTTTTTATCCTAATGATAATATTCTCACCGTAATATGCTAGTGATTATACCTTATATCGTACTTTATCAGATGAAATGTGACGGGGAAGCTGCTCTCTGTGGGTAATCTTTTTTGAAGCTTAGAAGAAAGAGAAATAATTGAGGTGACTAGCAAAATTCATGCTGGATTCCATTTTTTTTCTTTAACCCAATCTGACAACCAAATGATGCTTCCTTACACTTGTTTCTCATTTTGACTGGTAGATCTGGGAGAAAAATAAGGCAAATTCACCTAGGAATGTGGCTTATTTACTATAAAAGTTTGTCAGCTCATGTCTGTGTAGCTTCATTTTGGTTTTTCTTCCAGTTAAACACAGAATACATGGGACATGGTTGCATCAAATCTGACCCTCATACTAAAATGAAGGACAAAACCCAAGCTGCTGTGGTGCAACTTGTCAGAACATCACACGGAGCTTTACTTTACGATATTAATGCCTGTTACTGTTCTGCTCAGAGAGGGCAGCAAAGTATTGCAGATCTGGGATGCAAGAGGACTTCGGCTCTGAGGTGTAAGGCTGAGGAAGAAATCTGTCTTCTAACATGCAAGGTCTGAAAGGAGAAATTGGGAGGCAATCAGATCATTGCTGCTTAAACACACTTAAGCTTTTTGTCCCTTAAGCTCCTGGTGTTTGCTAGTAGTGGAGATGCTATCAAGAGAAACAACTTAACCACTCTAAGCTTAGGCATACAGCCATCCTGATAGCTGTGGAAAGAATAGTGGCAGCAGAAATAGAGCAGCTGGAGAGTTCAGGATTCATCCCAAACTGGAATATCAAATAAGTAATTTAGCATGAAGAGAAGTGCTTTAAATTTAGACATACAATGAAGAAAACACTGGAATGGATTTACAGCACAGTGAGATTGATGACTATTGCTATAGGAGGTATTTTCATTACAACTTGAGATTTTCAGATTCTTATAAGCTTGGTTGTTTGTCTTCTGCTTTCCATTTGTAAAGGTACAATCAGAGGCTAGACAAAATGGTTCAGACATTATCCCTTCTTCTTGGTCTTTTGCCTGAAGACAGGAGTGTATTTCCTAGGCAATGCAGGCAGCGCTTTCCTAGGCAGCACTTTAAATAGATGTAAATGGAGAGATTCATGAAATTACTCTGCTTGACTTGTCACAGATCTGTGGACTTGGCAATGACTCTTCTTCAGCCTTTCGATACCTCAGTGCTTTGGCTTTCACTGTTGATGGTAACAGGTTCAGTTAGCACAGATAAACACAAAGAGAACATGTATTGCTGCCCAGTACTTCAGCGCAGTGCTCCTGCAGTCAATGGCTTGCCTGGCAGAGATGGAAGAGATGGTCCCAAAGGTGAAAAGGGAGAACCAGGTACCGGACTATGGCCGTTTAGCAATACTGTGGGTTTGACACTCCTTATCATCCTCCCTTTAGTCTTCTTTCACGCCTCCTTTGTTCTTTCATTTTGTCTTTTTACTGCTCTCCTTTCCTTCTGCTCCATTAACCTTTTGCAGGCTCTGTAGCTAAAAAATGCTTTCTGCATTTGTAATGCTCCTCTAGATACTTGGCTTTTAATAAATAAAAATACACAATACATTTTCTCAGCAGCCCATAAAACAGAGACGTAATGAGACTTTAATCTGATTGTACCATTTGTACTCTGAATCAGAGAGTTCCCTGCGATACCCTACTAAATGATTATTGCTTTTTCTTTCCAGGGGCCAGCTCTCAAAACCAGAAATCACGCTTGCGAGAGTTGGCTGCTAATCTGATGACCATAACTTGATTGCTCCATACTCGCTGAGTCCCAGCAACAGAATTCCCCCAAGGCATGATTTGTCAGTTAGGTAACTTTTTTCATGCACTGCTGCAAACAGCAAATAGAACAGCAAGTGCTTTCTGTCATGTGGTAGAACCAAATCACCTGCTCTCCCTAGTTGCCAAATCGTCGTTTCTGTCCACACTTAATAAGTACATGTGGAATCGTACACTTTCTCACAGTGTCCCGTCTGTCGTAATGTGTATACCACACATCTTGTCACCTGCTCTCCCAAGTTGCCAAATCATCGTTTCTGTCCAAACACTAAGTACATATGGAATTGTATACTTTCTCACAGTATGCTGTCTGCGTTGTTATATGTATGCCACACATCCTGGAATTAGATAACTGCTTTTCAACCTGCAAGCACACTCCCATCATTATCACTACCACTTGATGTGAACTGTGACCTATATTGATATTCCGTATAGACATTTTCTGGTCCACATACCCTCAGCATGCCTTCTGCAATTTCATGGTCGACATAAGTAAAGCCAGCACTATCTGTTTCAACAAACTGCTTCAGGAGGCATCCTTAGTCTTATGATTTAGCTCATTTGCTAGATCATATACTGTGATGTGTGATTGGATTGCAGCTGAGGTATATTGGCTTTCTGGTTTTAGAGCATGGGTGCCTCTGCAATAACATGAGACAGCATTTATTTCATTGGATTTTCAGTGCCATATGTAGGTGTAGTAAAGATTTTTTTCATCAAAGTAAGGCATTTCCTAGAAAATTAAGCTTTCCACAGGAACAGTTCAATTTTCCAGAGCTGGATGTTTGGGTTGTTGGGGTTTTTTTTTTGCTGAGGAGGGAAGGAGTCAGTGTTTTCTACTCTCTCTAAGCACTAAGAAAACAGAGTGGGTGAAAAACTTACAAAACATTTATTTTATTTTTTTTTATTTTAGATCAGACTCTAGAAGAATTGAGAGGTCTACAGCATTTCTTTAGAGAAGTAGGACCTCTAGGAATAAAAGGACATTTAGGACCATAAGGAGAAAAGGGAGACCATGGAAGTATGAAATAAATTTCTCATGTTTTTATAATTTGGTTTTCAACGCTTTAATGTATTTTCCAAAAAAATATTTGTGTTATATTATCTTTTGAGGAGAGGCATGATTTTCAGAGGTGTGAGGAGCAGCAAGGTAAACAATCTGTTCCATAGCAGATGAGTTGACCATCATAACTGGGGGGGGAAAGTGTCTGCCATGAGTCCCTATTTCATTGCTGCCTGTGAGTGAAATAACAAAGCCTCTATTTCAAATCATAAGCAGCATTTTTTCTTTCATTCTCTGCCTGTTGTTCATGTGTTTTTTACTTCAACTTTAATTATGTTTTCATGTGCGTTTTGCCTTTGAGAACTGGGCTTTTCTCTCTGAATAGAACATGACCTTGGCAGTCCTGAGAATTCAAAGCCCACCTGAACATTCATCCCGGTCAGGGATAAGGCTCTGCCAGTGGGACAAATTCCCATGGAACAACTCTGCCTGTGGATTCTGCTCTGGAAACCAAACAGCACGCTCGCATAGCATCAGGTTACAGAGAGCTAAGCATCTCTGAGACAGTTGTTCTGAGTCATTTTTTTTACTATAAATTACTAAAAAACCACCCTTAACTCCTAATTGTAATAGCCGATGACCTGCAGAGACAAGTAACTGCTTTGGAAACAAAAATACAGGGGTTTGGAGGCTGGATTAGACCGATATCAAAAAGGTAGGGTCCGACCACTGATTAGTTTTCTTTTTGGCCTGTTGAAATGATGGACATGTTTGTGCTGGGGAAGGGGTGGAAAACAGGAGGTTGAAACATATGTTACACATTTCTCTTGTGTTGCTCATGGGAGATGGTCATTAATGAAATGCTGTCTCACTGAGTACATCCTTCCTGAACTGACTGACCTGCCAAACTTTAAGGACCACTTTGCCAACACACAGGGCAGGGGCTTCCTTACATGGACTGCAGGATCAGCTACTGTCCTCCAGGTGCTTATGCTTTAAGCATCACATTACATTTATTTTTCTTGCCTCAGTTCTAGATAACTTTCTAGCAGTAGGCATGGATTGGGATGTTGTCTGCCTGGGCCTGGCTGCAAGCAATTTCTCAAGAGATACGGTGTGAAAACTTTCAAAGAATGTCTGGTCAGTGCACTACTAGTCCTGATAGAAAGTCTTATGGCTTTTTTTTTTTTTTTTTTTTTAAATTGGTTGGAAGCAAATATGCTGAGGTACTAACAGACTGACTCCTGTTCTTACCTCTGCTGTCAAGAGTGGTTCCAAAGAATGTTTATCAGTATGGTGATAGGTGCTTTATATATATAAATTATGCATTTATATATTATTTCCACATTAGGAAAAGCACAAAGTCCATCACTGTTTTTAAATTAACCTGGGAGGAAATGATACAGGGTGCAATTTACCACATCATGAGCGTTAGCAGGATAAAGCCATATAGCTCCCCACCACCCGCTGGCCCTCCTTCCGAGGGGGCGTATTCCCTGGAGAAAGCACAACGTTGTAGCTATAGTTGTGTGTAAAGCCTGAAAGTTAACATGAAACTGGGGCAAGAAACTGAAGAGCACAGAGAAGCTGAGCAGCTGGTAGCTGTAACCTCTTCAGGTAGCTCCCTCTTGTCCGGCGTTGATGTATCAGTGCCCTAGAACAGGGTGTCTGAAGCCATCGTGGAGGTTGTACCCAGCACGGAAGGGCAGCAGGTTCCCTGCCCACAGGAGCATTGTACTGGTACCATTCCCACAGTGTTGGGGGAAAAGTTAGCACTGCATATGTCCCAGTTTTTGCGTCATTGTTATAAGGTGGGAGACTTCCTTCACACCAATCCCAAAAACTTCAAGACAATAACAAGAAACAATTTGCCCATTAAAGACAGCTGCTAAATTAACAGGAGCTTCACTTTCCATTGGCTTTTCATGAAAGCTTGTCAAGCACATGAGCTATATATTCCTGCTTCTCCTAAGATAATTCGTATTTCCTGGAGAAATAGCTTCCCAGGCTCACTAACACTGTCCCTATGTCTCCTCTTTCTACTCTGTTGCTCAAGCCCTGAACTCCATTACAGCCCCTCAGCTTCGGTTCCTGTGACAAAGCTGATGAGTACAGAAGATCTAACTGCAGCTCTGTTCCTTTGTATGATTTTAACGGATCTGTGATTTTTGCATTGAAACCTGGCAAGCTATTTTGTCATGCTCGCAATCTGGGCTTGAATTCTTTCAGATCCTAATTCGAGAGCTGTGATAAGATATGAGCTGGAGATGGAAAACATGAGAACGCGACTTGTGATCCAGTTTCCTGGGAAACTCCAGTTTTCTTGAAGTGTGGGCTTGATATTTTCAGGTGTCTATTTTGTTTAACTTCTGCTGGGTTCCACCTACTCCTTCAATAGTCTGTTTGCAGCTGGTAGTAGCTACTTCTGAAGTACAATTGTGATATGGGTAAATAACTATAGCAAGCTCAGTTTTTGGTACAATACCATTATGTTCACTTTTGTTTCTAGCTTTGATTTGAAAGACCATCAGGAGTATTGGCAAAAAATATTTTTCTCAGCTGGAAAAGAAGATACTTTTGACAAGGGAAAATCCCTTTGTGCAAAAGCTGGAAGTGCACTTGCCTGTGCTAGGAAAGAGGCTGAGAATACAGCTTTAAAAGACTTACTAAGACCTTCACAGCAGGCTCATATAGGGATACTGATGAACAGACTGAAGGCAGGTTTGTGTATATGAATGGAGGGGCTGTAGTTTACAGACACTGGAATGCTGGAGAACCAAATCACCTGAAAACTTAAGACGGTGCGGTAGTACAAGACCCCAGCAAATGTAATTATATTAATTGTCCAAATTCTCGTGCCTTAATTATTTGTGAATTCTTGAGCTGATGAATCGAAGAAAACCCAAAGTTTTTGTTCTCAATTATGTGGCTGATATAGAAGTGTCTTCCCAAAAAGGTGGCCTGGAGTAAACAGAGCCTGAGTGTATTTATAATTGTTTTCTTTTTCACATTCAGTTTTCAATCTCGAAGTAAAATAGAGATTTAATTTTTTTCAATTATTATGAATTAGATTGCATTTATCATAGTGGTCCTAAGGTTAATAAGTTATAGCACGCTCGGCAGGCTGGTTGTTATATCTTCCTATGAGTTCCCCATAAATGCAGTGTGAGGGAAGCATTTTTAAATAACCTTCAAAGTTAATGATTTTTTTTAATATATTCTGTCTTTGAGCTGAGCTGTAAACTTGGAGAGATTACTCTCCACATGTTGCATCCGATACATTCTTTTATCATGTAAAGAGTGGACAGTGCATACAGTCCTATATTACTTCAGTATTTGATGATGACTTTGTTCCTAGTATGCTTTTACTGTAGTTTGCAAATTCACTGATAATGGTCACTTAAAGCCTAGAGTGGTATTTGTCATCTGGATACAGAGGTCTGTTGCACACAAGTGGTTACTGCAATGCAGATAATTTCTTTTTTGAAGTTTCAGCTGTTTTCTTGCTTTTTTTTTCTCCATGTGATAGGAAAATGAAGTGTGCTGTAACTACAAAGAGGAATAAAAGAGTAAAATGCCCAGCCAGGTTGCTTTATGTGCAGTGGAACAACCACAAGAGAACAAGATCTTTTTTTGGCAATCTATAAGCATCGTTTGAAGTACAGGACATATAGATCAAGACATATTCAATAGAAAGCAGAAAAATTTTGTCTTAAACACAAGAGCCCACTGGTGAAGTGTACTCCAAGTGGAATTTAGCTCATGCAGAAAAACAGCAAAATGTTTATTAATGTTAATTTATGTGAATAGGTCCTTAATGTGAGAGAAGTGATACCATACCTTTGTATGATTTTCTTGATGAGAGCTTCTTTCCCCTCGAGTGAACTGCAAAAAGGTGACCCACAGACTGGATTAATTAGGATTAGGTGAATACCGTGACAACAAAGCCTAACACCAGAAGTTTGCCAATTAAGAACAATGTTTACATGCAGGCTTTAAGTTTTTGACCATGGGAGAATAGAACATTTTCAATTCCTCTTCCACTTAAAGACAGGGAAGCAAAGTTCCTCTATGACAAGAAAGGTTGTGCCTACACTGGCCAGGTATGTGGACCTATGGAACAACATATCTTTACAGAGGGGCATTTGGTGCCCAGCTCATCTGTTTTATAGCTGGTTCTTTTCATTGCCTAAGTCAATGTCTGTCTTTGTGAGTAAGGACATTTCTTTTCTTTGCACCAGATTATACAGGTACTCAAAAAAGCAATTACTGAAATTGGTGAAGGTATGAATTTTCTAGAGTAGAATTTATCTGCTGATCTGCATCATGTTCTCCTTGTCATTACTGGTGACATACCTTTGCAGTTCTCAAGTGAACTGCATTCCATTTCTTGATTAATTGGTGTCCTGCAGCTATGAAGGCAACTGTTTAAATTTTGCCTGGGAGTTTTTAATCAGTATTTATTATATGAGAGCACATGATATGGTGCAATATTTAAAAGACAGAGTTGGGTTAATTTAGGACAAGAGACATTCTAGAGAGTCGGTACAATCCTGTTGGGCTTCCAGTGTAGGGATTAGTGGTCATTCAGTCTCCAATGCATTTATTTGGAATGTTTATGTAAGTCTACTTTGAGAATGTGTCCAAAACCCACTGTGATATGTTTTGTGACCATTTCATTTGGAGCTGGACTAAGAGCAATGATGTACTATGCCCCCAGTGCATCAGCCAGTAGGTTATAATGACTAAACTGCTGATGTGAAAAAGATTCAGAATAGTATTTTTCAGATGTGAATGATTGTGTTCTTTCAATTCAGTTTTTCTAGAAACACTATTCCTAATTGCCATATCAATCACTCTCTCTAGAGTCCAGCTCTGGAACATAAGACTAATTTTTACATGACTTTGCCCAGCAAATCTCCAATACGGTTGGTAGAAATTCATGAGGCATCTTGTAACCTTATGTTACGATTGTTCATGTTTGGAGAGCACGACACATCATTCAAATGGGATCTATGAAAACTGCACAACTGTTTGCAGGCAAGTGGAAAAATAATCTTATGCTAAAACATTGGGAGTTCACAAAAGCAGGACAGAACATTCATACTGTTATGCTCACTTTCATACAGCCCAGAGGTACAGATAACTAACTTTTTTACCAGGCTGTGTACATGAAAGGTGTATTTGGCCCCGGATGGGTGTATAAGGTAAATCTGAACTGCATTTCTTGAATCTGCTTGGAATAAATGCCGGTCAGCTCATTTCTTGTGTCCTTAAGCTCTTGGGCTTCAGTCTGGTATCACTTTTGCTATTCCAAACATTCCCTGTCTTGTAGGTTTACACTGGTGTAGACCATCACAAAGTTTACATAGATCATCACAGAATCATAGAATGGTTTAGGTTGGAAGGGACCTTAAAGATCACCTGGCTCCAAGCCATGGGCCGGGACACCTTCCACTAGCCCAGGTTGCCCAAAGCCCCGTCCAGCCTGGCCTTGAGCACTGCCAGGGATGGGGCACCCCCAGCTGCTCTGGGCAGCCTGGGCCAGCGCCTCACCGCCCTCACGGGGAAGAATTACGAAGTAGTACTGAAGAACTGCATCGCGTAGGCTCCCTGGCTGAAACACCTCCAGTGCAGAAGGGAAGCCCCTAGCTTCCCTTCCTTTCTAGAAAACCAAGCCCTGCTCTGTATTGCACTGATGGAAATCCATCTCTGGTGGTGTTGCCCTAGAATTGCAGCTGTGTAAGTAAAAGTATAGCTCTGTTAGCCTGGGCTTACCCAGTGAATGGTCCTGTCCTGAACCGCTGCTCAGAGAGGCAGAATAGCGGTGTTGAAACCTGTGAGCTTTTGCAGGCCATTGTGTCGGTTCAGGCTTAACTCCTGACTGCACACAAGTCCACAGGGCAGGAACGAGACCTAGCTTTTATTAAGTCATATTGCTTGAAACTTTTAAACTCAGCAAGGTACCATCTGATGTACCCTAAGTTCCAACCTTCCTCACCATGTATGCTGGGGACACCTTTCTTCAGCAGGTGCTGAAAAGAGGAAGAAGTTTGAAATTATGTTCTATTATCTTCCAAGAGGCTTAAATCAGCATCCCTGATGACCACTTAATTTTGCATTAATTATAAACTAATCTGTATTTGCTGTTATACCCCTGATTAGAACCATCTCATTTGGTGCTAATATGACCTCTGCAGAGCTGCTGAGTAATTCAGGATGAGAGCAGCGTTTCTTAATCAGCTGCTGGGTTTATCTTTCTAAAACACAATTTCAGGCTAAGTACAGGCTAAGGAAAACCTATCCTGTCACATGTGAAAAACCACAATCTCGGAAAAGCTCTTTTGCTTCTTTTTATTTTTCAAGTGGCAATTTTCAGCGGGAGCTACAGGGTGGAAACGGGAAGCTATTTCAATCAGTGGCAACTTGTATTCCCTGCTTTATTTTTTAATTGTAACACATAAATATGGGGAAAGGGGTGGTTAACACGCTCAGAACAACGGAGAAACACGCCCTTTGCTCTGGCTTGCTTCTTAGTGTGAAGGCATCACTATCTATGTGAAACATGCAGAGAAGAAGTGTTACACGGGGAAGTCTGTGGCTTTAAGGTTACCAAAGGGGCTCTACCCTATGGCCCAGCACCTGGAGACGTAAGGAAAGAAAAATAATTCCTGGATTGTAGTTAGACCAACAATGCCCCGGAGAAGAAATAAGGCAGGAGAGCCTGGAAACCTAAGTGCAGTCTCCTATCTCTTTGAAGCTCTCTGCTAAACCTCGGCACTAGCAGCATGGCTGGGTCCTCTGTGTTATCTCCAGGGAATTAATTTATCCTGAGGCACCTACAGTTAACATCTCTTTTCATGGTCTGTGACCCTGGTGATGTTTCAGACATCAGTAGCTTGAGCTGTTTAGATCAGTGCTTCAGGGTAAGCAGTTGTGAGAGCTTTTTCCTGGCTGGCCGTGGGCTCTGGTTTCTTTACGGCTTTCACTGGTGGCACACTTTGCCCCACGGAGCTGCGCTTACCCTTATCCTGCAATAAGCTTCTGGCAGCTTTGCAGTGGGAGGAAGACTGCTGTGTCTAACAGGCTGGTGTGCTCTTTCAGGGGGGCTTAAATACAGATAAAATGTCAAGCAGCCTGACTAAGTATACAGAATGTGAGAGCGGAGGGCAACCCACACGTAGGTGTCTGATGCCCGAGTCCGGGCGGGCTAATGCTGGGCGTCAGGGAAATGGCCGTGCAGCAGGCTGAATTTCAGTGAGCAGCCTTAACATAAAATACTACTACGGAGCCACAAAAAATGTGTATGTATACTGTCTCACAGGATTCAAAACCCTAAAGCTGCCCTCTGTTCCCGTGTTGTTTCGTCTTAGTTTGGTCTCCTATTTACCCTTTACTATTTGGATACTCACGACAACTTTACCTTGATGGGTCCGAGTTGTTTACATTCCTGTCCCACCCCACCTCACAGCTTGTACTTGAGCACATTTCAGAGATGTGCCCAAGGCAATGAGAAAGGGAAGGAGGGGTAAAAGCACCTGCTCCTGCTGCAGCTTTCCCTGCCAGGCTGCCCGGCGCGCTTGGCATACCTCTGGGCAGCACCTCTGCCTATTGGCCACCTTGGCCTTGTGCTGAGATATGTACAAAAAAAGGCTTTGTGCAACCTTCCCCCCCCCCCCCCCCCCCGCCCCAGGAATTACTCTCCAGCATATTTTTGGTTGAACTTTTCTTCTGATATAACAAGGGAAGCTAAACTACTCCAAGCTGCCTTAGCTGAGAAGGGCAAAGCACCAAATTTAGTTGGAAATCCTGAAATCTCCTAAACAACGCTGTAATGAATACATTGGTTACTGTCTTGATTATCTCCTACTTTGCACTTTATGGATCCAAGAACACCTGTGCAAGGGTGTCCCACTCAGAAGTGGTTTGATCAATGCTACTTCGTTTATAGATCGCAACCTTTTAACCGCTCTGTTTCCCCTTATGCCTCCCCACCCTGCTTAAGCAGCTACGTGCATTCACAGAAGCAAGGTAAAGAGCGTAAAAACAGGAAAATAGAAAGGCAGGGGGGGAGAAATGATGCAATTTTTGAACCTTTTTACCTTTTATTATAGACAGCTACAGCTAAACTTCCTAAGCTTGCTAAGTAGACCTTTTATTTGTGCATCAGAAACTAGCAGAGCAAACATTATCCTGAAGCCTCAGATTGTCCTCTCTGCGCTGTATTTTTCTAGGACAGGGTGTTTAGCTGAAAGCACAATTGCCAGCATCTGGAGAATCTCTGCTTTCACTTTCAAGACTAAAGCATGTTTCTAGCTTTCATGACTAGTAGTGAAAAAAAGTTAAAAGTCTTTCAATTCTTTGTTCAACAAAGAAAGTGAAAGTGTTTGTTTCTTTTTAATCTCATATTTTAAAGTCTACCCTAAAGCAGAACTTGTATTTTTAACAAATGGGGATTAGATGCCAGGATCAGCATGGGGTGCTGTGGACACTGTGGGGCGAGAAGAGCTGCCAGCTCATCACGCAATAGCAGTTATGTGAGAAGTTTCAAACGTTGTCTGCAACACTTAAGTGTATTATATATCACTTTACTGAAAATTGTATACTATGCTCTGTCTTGAGTTACTGGGAGTTCTCCAGTGGTTTTGAATGCTGGCAGCCGGGAGGTTTATCTTTGTCAAGTGCTCTCGGAATAGTTCTGAATTTGGCCTTTATTTTTGGCACATTGTGTGAGGCGTTGGGAAGTATAATAGTTTACGTCATTTATCTCTGTTACAGTGGCACAGTATGTCACTCGGGGAAGGTAAAAGAATGTAAAATATGGGAGTTATTAGACAGTTGAGCCCCATTTGTGTGGAAACATAGCTGGGAAAAGAGATGCCTGAGGAATGTGATGTACCATTTGCATGGTAACGCTGTTGCTGAAAGAGTCAGGAGCACAGTTGTTCCCTCCAGGTTTTGCAAACTAAATTTGAGAAATCAAATACTTAAAATCCACTTCAGCTTTAGAGGATTGCCCAAGATAATAGTGGAAAGGGACTGAAAGGGGCACTCCGTGTACCCAGCAGGCTGGGCTCTGCACAGGGCTGAGCACGCAGCTGAAAAGGCACAAGTAGGAAAAACCTATGCTACGCTGATTCTGATTTTCTAGCTTGAACCCCTGAGACAGTTTGGTATGAAAGACAAGCAATGAAACTGCTTTTTTTTTTTTTTAAAAAAAAAAAAGTGTATTTGAAGTGCTCTTGTGCAGATTCCCACTGCTGACAATCAAGCATATTCCTCCCGCCAGCTGCTGATGCTGCAGGTGTGTCCCTGTCGCAGCCTGGTCCCTCACAAAGCTGAGGCTACAAGGTACTCAGCCCACTTTTATAGAGGGGATGCTACAGCCTGCTTCCCTCTCATGAACATAGGCAAGAATATTCAGAGAACAGGCAAGTATAAGGCTGGTGATAGACATGGGAAACCACCAAGGCTTTCAGGAGATGGAAGAAAGGCAGGAAAAGGAAAATACTATGAGCAGAACAGCTGCACCCATGATTTAGCACAGTTACCCGAGACTATAGGTCTAGACCTTTAGGTAGGCTTCACTGTACTCGTGGCATGTGTGGTACCCTGATGTGAACAGGCTTGATTTAGTTTGGGACTTGTTTGGAATCTCATGCCTCAGCTAAAATGAATGGAAAAAACCAGGCAACAAAAAAAGCACCCAAAGCTGTGCCGCAGTTTGGTAACAGTATGGGTAAGCCGGCAATCTGTAACAACTTCCATACTCACTGCTGGGGAGATAATATTTGAACTAGCTAATGGCTTCGTAGTTGCATGGTACATACCTGTGTTGGGACCCAAGACAAAATGACCAGAAGCTGCTGTTTGCACTTTTGCATTTCGGATGGAAAAAGTAATGGAGATGCACATAGACCACTGTACAGGCATGCATATATTCGTCACACGTAGCAGAACGGGTTTGAAATCTCTAGGGCAGGCTGCACTTTGTATTGCCTCACTGAGAACAGGACAAGTGCTCTTTAACCAGGCAGCGAGCAGCTGGAGCACAGGGGCGAGATTTCTGCATGCCAGCCTCCTAGAATGACTCCTCAAATCAGAGTGGTGAATGCCACACCAAATTTAAACATAAACAAATAAAATTCAACAGGTAGGTGAAATGGTTATTAATAATTTTGTAGAGTTTCTCTTGTCTTACTAAGAAAAATGTTTAAGCTTCAAAACTGCACCTAAAGCTGCTATACAGGCTGTAAGGAGTGACCCCCTTGGAATAACAAAAGTATATTTTATTAGTTAAGTAGTTGACATTCATAGTTATTACAATTCTCAGAGTTATTAAACATGCTCTTTGATTTGTCATGCAAGCTAAGTCTGCTCTGTTTTAATAACCTACTAAACAGTTTTAGTTTGAATCATTCTGGCCTCAAGCAAAATTCAAGATCTAGTTCCTCCCAAGAGAATCTGAGGTCGCAGGGCTCTGTTCGTTCCCATTTGTTTTCTTTTTATTTCTCTGGGTCTTTATTCCTTGCTTTTATTTGCTAGATGAATTCCAAGGGGCTTTAATTAGCTAGCTAAAAAAGAAAATGCACTACTGAAAGGAAGCAGATGGGAATGTGTTTCTTCATGCCACTTGCGCTGCAGGTTGCAATGGCTTGTGCCCTGGCTGAAGGACCGTGCTAGGTGGCTGTTATCCTAACCAGCAATGGAACAGCCCACCTTTTCCCTCTCGATATCCGAATAGAGAGAAGAATTTCCTTCCAGTGATTTCTCAGCCTGTCCTTCTCCAAGTTTTCCCATCCCGCACTGTTTTTCATTCTTCTCCTCCACATTTTACGTGCCTAAGGAAGCTTTCAAAAGGCAATTAAGTACACAATCCCTTTGAAGGTCACTGGAAATCAGAAGATTTTTGGAAGTGCGGGTGTTAGGTGTGAGACTCAAAGTCATTTGCATGTTCCAACCTTACTACATAGTGTTCCCTGAACCATTCTGTTCAGTACGAGAATACTCTGCTGATGAAAAAGGGGAAAAGTTAAGTAAGTACTTGGCACTGTTTTGTTCTGTTCTGTGTGGATATTTTCATGAAATCTTAAAAAAAAAACAATCAGTGAAAAAATACTACTGGATGTTACAATGCTTTTTGAAAACGCCATAGATTCAGCTGCTTGAATTTCAGTTACAGTGCAACAGTCTTCTAAGCCTCACAAGTGAACAAATATATTATGGTTCATTGTGCTATTCTTTCAAGTTCTTGATATCAGTTTTTCACATTTTATAATCAGAGCAAGACTTTCAGTATAGCCCAGACTTAACAACAACAGGCAAAATGGTATAAGAGGAGTGTAGTTTCAGCAACTATTATACATCTCATATATATATATATATATGGGGATATATAAGCATGGCAAAAGTTTGCAGGGACAGGTCATACTTTTTATTAGGGCACCAAACGTAGGCCATAAGCTTCTATTTTGGATGTGAAGAATTTTTGTGATCACATCTCACCATTTTTTACTGTGTCAAAGGTGGTGAAAACAAGAGTTACTGTTCTTCAGGGAGCATCTCAAAATATGTGTTGAAGCAATGCAACAAGCATTGCAAACAATGCCAATTTGGTGGGAAAAAAAATCTCTATTGAGGGAATCCTCTCAATTTTAACCTGTTTCCTTAGTCAGTTGCTAATTATGAAGTGAACTTGCCCTCCAATTACATCCTTTGTATTATCTCTTAGCAGATGAGTAGTCTTGATCAAATCTCACTCTGTAGGAAAATCCAAAGAATTTCAACAAGCCGTGTTTACTTTCTTTAAGGGTTTGGCTTGCAACGCCTTTCAGAGAACTTAGCAAGGAAACCGGCTTGTAAACAATGAACAAAACTCTAAGCATCTTTCAAAATTTCAATATTTTTTTTCATCTAGGATTTCTGAAAATTTAGTAATAAACAAAATTTCTGCAGAAAATTGTGAAATAACTCTCTTTAGCAGTTGGGCTCCAGAATATTCTGTTGTGGATGCCCAGCTACAGTCAGGGAATGCTCAGGGTGAAAGGAAAAGGGTTTTAATAGATGTATCTGGCCCCTCGGGAAACCAGAGCTGCTTCTCTGGAGGTGAAGCGCAAAGCCCTCAGTGGGATTGCAGAGGCTGGGTGGCTGCACGGCTGTGCCTCCCCAGCCCAGGCAGGTGTCCCAGAGCTCTGCTTGCATGGAAACTGAAATACTGAAGTGCCTTAATATCTATCTGCTGCCAAAGAGAGAGAAAGCGTTCCTCTATAATTTTGCACTAATTAGAATCTACAAATGTGCCATTACAAAAGAAACAGATTCGGTATATTAAATGCTATATGCTTCAAGCAACACAATTAGCTAAAACATACAGAGTTTTGTGTTCAATCTCCTAAAAAGTTCTGTGCAAAATGAACTTCTGTAATACCCATCGTCTTAATTTTCAGCTCGTAACGGCAATAACAACCACGATATGTGGTGCTTCCTGGGAATTCATTACCAGTTGGGGTCCCCTCAGTAAGATGCAAAATGGCTTCATTTTACTGTGACCATCGGATCTTAACAACAGCTTGGTGAGTTTATTATTTTCATGTGTAACTCTGTATTTTCTGCCATGTGTTTTCAATAACACATTTCTCCCAAGGACTTTGAATTTCAATTGCAAATAAAATGTTGACAATGCTTTTGGATATATACGTTGTGACACTTATCAGCAAGACATTAGATGGGCCATTTCCCAGCAATAGCAACGTAATAACAGTTTAGCAGGATTTTTTTTGCTATCTGCAGGCAAGATTATATTTATTTTAAATTGATAACAAGGGCCAGGTGGCTGTTTATAAGGGCAAGATATGTATTACGAGCATATGTTTCCTAGGCAATGTTGGCCAGTGGCTGCTCAAGCATAAATTGCTTCCTATTACCACTTTGGATAGGAGGGACACAGTACAGTTCATCTCCATGGGAACACGACATGGCAGGACACCTCTGTGATTACTCTTCGCACTATTTCTAGTAAAAAAGCCAGCCCAGTATTTATTCCATCATGACACTACTAATTGATATTGCGGTGTGTAATTTTGTTGTGTTGTTGGCCAAGGATAAGGAATCATCTCCCTGTACTGTTGTGTAGCGTTCCCAGAGGGCTACATGCTTGGCATGGAAGAAGCAAGGAATTACAAAGTCAGTAATATGGTCTAAAGGATATACAAATGAATCGATGCTGGGGGGGGGGGGGGGGGGGCGGGGAATGGACTTTTTCAATGATCCTAGGGATAGCATCTCCCTAAAATTTAGTTTCTTTAGCTGGGAGAAACAGGTAACATATACAGACCTGCTGGAAATCATTATTAGGTTGTGAAGTTGCAATGAGATTATTTCTGGGATTCTGTTTGTTTCTAAAAGGACAAGTCAGAAGCTGATTACAGCATGGTTCAATTTTTGCTAAACCTGGAGAGAGAATATGAGAAGGAAGAAGGTGAGCGTATTTGTCCTGCCTCAAGGAAGGCAGAAGGCTCTCTCTAAAATCTGCTATGCTATGGCAAAGCAGGAGCTGCTTGCTGGTTTTGTTCTAATGTGCTCTGGTTGATTTTCTCTCATTTTTTTTCGAGGTGTAGAAATAATCGTTCGGTCAAAATGACTTGTCTAACTGCTTGTTTAACATTTTTGTATAATCCAAGAGGCCCCTTTGCTGATGTCCTCTAGTATGCTGATAATGAATCTGTGCTTTAAATCAATTGCTTCAAGTGTATGAGGAAGAAGGAATGAGATATAAACTGAAAACAAAGGACGAGTAGTTCTGTTAACATAGTTTTAAGTTACAAGTTTTTGGCAGGACAGAACCATGCCTGTTTTTTTAACAAAAGCTCTGAAAGACCTGAGCACCCCTTTTCTTGGTAGTATAGTTTGAATTTGCTCTTCCTAGAACGGGAAATAGATTGAAAAGGATGTGGGTTTTTGAAATTGAATTTCTTGAAGTTTGGTTATTCTTTTTGTCTCTTAAGCTTATGTTTTCTGTACTTCATAAGAGCAATGCCATGCAAGGGCTCTTCAGTACAGTGTGGTGGTGCCAGTTTTTTTAAATCCGCTACTCCAAGCTCTGTTCCCCATCTTTGCTGTCCTCTCTTGAGGATTCTCATCATTTATATTCAGCATTCCTTCTTCTCCTCCATCCACCTACTTACACCCAAACCTTGACATCTCTGCCCTGGGATCCACTCCCCAAAACAACTGTGTGTTACTAGGCTGACAGCATGTCGGTGGTACCATGCTTGTTCATAAATATAAACACGGCTCATCAGCCATTACATTCTTCCTGTGAGATGCTTATCCTCAGGTTAAAGTGGCATGTCTAGCTTACACGCAGCAACAATACAAATGTTAAGACTTACCCACAGAAGACCTTTCAGTATTGGCAGTGTAGTAAGGTCCCACACTCTCTACATTTTTCATATCTTATTCCTGCATGGATGCACTGTAAACTAGCACAAAACTAATTGCCACTGTTTGGTGTTTTCCAAAGGCAGAGGGACTGTTGACCTTCCTGAATGTATTGTTTAGATTTGTCTCAATAAATTTAAACTGCAAGCAGGGAGGAGACAGCACTTTATCCATTGGGTTGTTTCATTACTTAACAGGGCACATGTGTTTAGTTCCCTATATTTCTGGTGAGGGCTTAAGCTGATGCCAATGAGTCTTCTTAAAACGGACTATAGGCAACAGAGTCTGGATGATTTTAAGATCTGTAGCAGCAGAGCAAATAGATTACAGTGGGAATACTAGACAAATATAGAAAAAAAGAAGAATGTTGTTTTGAACACGGTAAAGATGGAGAATTGACTGTACCTCCTTACCACGCAGATGCTGTGCCAAGGACAAGCCCAGAGACCTGGTATCAGGAACTTGCAGCACAGCAACACATTTAAGCTTGATGTCTCACAGACTGCTTAAATAAACTAGTGTGGCTGCACAGCGCTGCATTTTATGTGAAAGAGTGAGGCATATCTTTATGCAGATCAGGCTGTGATAAGGTGGTTACTGATCAGCTCATTTCAAAACAGTGTGCTGAGCAAAATGGAGAGTTCGCTTTGTTTTCTGAAAATTAGAGGTTTGAAGTCTATATAAAATTGGTTCTGATTTTGAAACCACCTTGGCAGTTATCAGTTTCCAAATTACTCTTTGAAGAGTGGTGTGCACAGCTGCTATATAAAGAAGCAGGCTTTCTCGGTACACGGCATCTTTGAAAATCAGTTTTTCAAAGATGTTTTTCAAATTCCCCCAAGTTCTCCTTCGCTAACACTTGAGCCAGGTCATTGCGGTGTTTGGGTTTAATTTGCTGGCATTAACAACACAGCATTAGGGGACATCAGAAGGAATCTTACTGTTCAGAAAGGATCTGGGGCCTGCTGAAACCATTCCAGTTTCCCTGGCTGGGTTTAGTGCATGTTAACCAGCTGAAGAACTTCAGCCCTTACTACACAGGTTTACCTATAGATTTCAGAATACCATGACCCCTACCTATTCTACAGGGTTGCAGAAAAAATATTTGCTTGCTTTCTTCCTTATTCTAGTATATTTGTTTTTCTTAATCCTCTGCCACATACGCAAGGAAAGTAAATCTAATTATTAAGTAATCTCACATGCTGGAATACGTTTTAGATTTCTTATCAGCTTCCATTGTGCAAGTATAATCTGACTCATGGGAGAAGAACTGTTATCAAACGTATGTTTCTTTGGAAGTTTTGGTACAAGATAATAATTTATAAAGTTTTTCTACATCTTAAGCCATTATAAGTCATGTTTTGCTCATGCTACGCATGCCTGAATGGACAGAAATAGTGTGTAGCTGGTGGGGCTTTACTGATTTCCCTGATTAATCTTGCAATTCTTTATTTAATTTTTCTATTAAGTGTAAACTATATTAGGTGGAAGGAATAATATAAATCTGCAAAGATTTACCATGCTGCTCATGTATCAAAGTTGTATGTATATGTGGGGAGGATGTGCAGGGGCAGGGATGCCACAGAAGAGCATTAACCATTACAGCTGCTGCAGAGTTACCTGGAAACTGGATTTGTGTGAGACTCTGTTGTAGTTTCGGCTGGTGGGATTAGAGGTTCTGTAAAATGACTAACCTCCGTTTGAAGATTTGCTGCATATCAGGTAGAGGAAGGACTTGAACAGATCATTTTTAACACATATTTGTGAGTGTTAATTGATCGTTTGCTAAAAAGGACACTGGTATTGCCTCAATTGGCTGCCTTTTTTTTTTTTTTTTTCCTTCTTTTTTTCTTGGCTTTTTTTTCCTTTCTTTTCTTTCCTCCTTTTCAAGAGGGAGAACAAACCAAGCCGAGCACTTTTAACTGCAAGGAAAAGCTCACAGTTGTGAATGGAAGTGGATTTAAGTGACTAAGTTACTTCTAAAAGGAATCACAGAAACATCGAGTACACACAGCTAGAAAATGGTGTTAAGGTAAGTACATTAGATACAGAGATGGGAAGCAAAGTCTACAGTTATTATCAGATCAGACTATCTGGAAGGTAACGTGCTTCCTTGCTTAACAAGAGCACCTTTCCTTCTACAAAAGCCACTCGTAGTCATGTGCCATTTTTGCTTCTTTAAAAACAAAGAAGAAATTTTTACAATATCACTTAGAATCATCAAAAGTTTCTTTAAAATGGTATACATTCTGGATGCATCTAAAAATCTGGAGTTTTCTAATAGTTCTAGGTTGTTTTTTCTCCAACTTTGGCTTTCTATTATAAAAGAAAGAGACATTTCTCAACACTTAAAATTGTTCTCAGTATTTACATACTAAGTGTGTAAGCAAAACCAAAAAGGCTCATTCATGATCCCATTATCCGGTCCCTACTTGAGGGTGTCATTTAACAGACACACCACTATATAAATGTGGAACTTGGGTGAACTGCCTGTTCATTGCACTTTGAAGGCAAAGGGTAAGTTGAATTTCCTTTTAATAAATCACAAGGGACTTCAGCTAGAAGGCAAACCTGTTCTTTTTAATTTCTGTGGTCATATTTCCATTTTAAAATGAAAATTTCCTTTGTTAGTGTTTTTTTACTTTGCTTATATTAGCAATTTTAGTAGATGAGGAGATGGTTGAAGGACACCAGATTGTAATGACTGATGAAGGTCATTAAAACCAAAGAGCTGTTTTTTCCTTTTTGCTGTATAACCGCTCAGGACTTTGACTCTGCATCATAATCCAATTATGAGCTGGATGCAGTGGTCCATTCAAATGTAATTCCCTGAATGATCAGCACCAGATGAAGAGTACCTGTTGTAATTGCATTTCCTTATCTCAGGGATGTTAAGTATTCCTAGCTACCTAAGGTAGGTTTCTGTTAGAGACTTTAATAATCTGCTCTCTGAGTCATTGGCCAGCATTGTCAGAGGTGTCTGCTAGCCTTCAGTATAGCAAAGGGTAAACAACCTGAGACACTTTAGATTCAACACATGAAACTTTTCGTACAGCATGTGCGTTCCTAGGCGGACTTGAAATTTCCGCTTGTTAAAGTGGAATAGGAATAGAGACGCTGCTATTAAACAGATTCTATATGCAACAAAATGCTGAAATTCATGATGTGATTGAATATTCTTATGTTCAAGAGTATGTCCCGCTGAATCAATATTGAGACATTCCCTTTGAAAAACAAGTGAACTTTGCCCTCAAAAATAGTTGATATTGATGCAGATTTAGAATAATGTCAAAAGCCTTCTACGATGGAGTCAGTCTGCAAGATAGAAACAGTCCTTTGTTTTTTTTAAACTCAGTCCAGTTTTAGTTTAGCCATTTTATAAATGGTAATAATAATAAACTGATATTTTTATTTTGCTTGGCTTATATGCTTTAAGACAAATACCTTGTTTTAACTGATGAACCCAGGTGTTAATAACCTTGCAGCATTCAAGCCAGCCAAAGTTTTATTCCCAACTCTAAGTGGAGCCGATTTAGAATGTATTATGTGTCAGTTACAATATTCAACTTTTTAAGGATAGAGGTTGTTAAGACAGCCTCTCTAATTTGTGCCAAAAGAAAAGTTAAGTCGTGGGTGTTAAGTTAGATATTCTGTGTGAGAGTCAACCCATCAGGGTCATCTCATTAGAAAGGAATACCCATTCTGGCATCTTGAGCCTTTCTTTATCTCTCATTATTTTAACCGAATGATGCCAATGATTAGATATCTCCATGCCATAGTCTCTTATAGCCCATCAGTCCAGGTTTTATAACTGCATTTATAATGCTGCATAGCAAAGCTGCATTGTAAATCCATGATCTATGTAGTTCCAGAGTGCTTTTTAGTCATGGTATCTCAGCACTGAAATTAAAACTCTACTTAATGTTCTATCTGAAAGGATAAAATAAGATGAATAGGCCTATTGCCAAACAGCAAAAATGTATTTTCTACAAGACTAACTGACATTTTCAAGCTTGTGGAATTTTGTTCAAAACAAGATAGGAATGTCAATTGAGCTATAAAATTTTGCCCATGTGGAAAAACCCTATCACTCCACTTATTTCAAATAAATGTGTTTCAATAGTACTGTGCTTAAAGAGATTGCTAACTAGCTCTGAACCACCACAACAACCACTGTAACAGATTGTGCCTTTCAGGTTGGCAGGAGATGCATCTATGTTTCATTGAGTGATTATAGCCCTTACAGACAGCTAATGGCTTAAGCGTGATCGGTTGCATCTGAGCCCATCATTTCTCCGGGATTAATCCAACAAATAGTCAGTGATAGCAAAAAGGATAATTTATCTTCACTACTCCCAAATGTGTGGCTGTCGTTTGGTAATGAGCATACCAATCTCCATCAGTTTAGAAACAGGTTTGTGTGTAAGCCTTGCAATGGTAGCAGAATAAGTCTGGGTAATCTCTTATACCTAAACTATAGGCTTTATTTAAACAAGGGAAGAATTGTAATTTTCAAGAAGGGATGAAGGGACGGGAGAAAAAAAAAAGTGTTCTGTTATATAAGCCGATGCCTACAATTTCTTACAGAATCATTACCTGACAAATCTGTGGGGTTTCTTACAGCTGGCCTGAGCAATCATGTTGTCTTACTCGTCCTACATGCTCACAGCAGTAGCTGCTTTGCTAGTGACTTGTGATGCACAGCATAAAGGTCCAGGGATTCCCGGGCTGCCTAGAAAACATGGCCTGAAAGGACAGACATATCTGCCAAGTAAGTACACTTCCCTTTTTTTTATTTTTTTGTTTTGGTTTTTTTTTTTTTTTTTAAGAAGTCCTTGTCACGAAGGCTGCATGAATAAAAACAGTTATAATACAGAAGGACATGTGCCCTCAAGGAAGGAACTGCATTAAGCAGAGGCAGGAAAACTGAATGGAGGAAATGGTCAATTAAGTATTTTTTTTTCCTAAAGTATAGGCCTCCTCTCTTCTGGTAGAGGTGAGGAAATGAACAGGTTATCAATATGTAAACATGTAAATATTATATATATATAAATATATATATATACACACACACAAGTCTTTGTACTTCTTTTCCATTGACTTTCCAAAAGGAATTGCTTCATTCACTGCAGAAGCTTTTAAGGATGAAAATAAATATTAATCAAGTATTTACAAGTGCAATTAAAAGGAGTCTGGCATGTTTCTCTAGTATTCAAAGATGGTATGTGCAAAAGTATTCTGGTAAGGAGCACACTTTGCACTTTCAAATTTTCTAGGTAGAAATTTTTTGTTCGGGTCCATTACCAAGGCTAAAGCGCTATCAAAATTATTCATAGATGTAATGCATTTTAGTTTCAGATTAATTTCCATTTTATCCTGAGGTTCCCAAAATATGCATCAATTGGAAAGAAAATTATGCATCCCTTTTCCAGGGGATCCTATGAGACCTGGAACCCTGATGGGACCTCCTAGAAGAGGCAATCGTCCTTGGACACAAGGTGAGAAAGGAGCAAAGGGGATATTGGACCAACACGTGAAAAAGGCTGATGTCCGTGTAATGTTCTGTTGGTCAAATATGTTGTTTTCTACAGTCTGTGAAGTGCAGTGAGAGCTGCAACACTGAAACTCAAAGAGAAGGAGATGCAGCGATATTTTGTACTTCGATACTGCCGTTTGTTTTAGTTGTGAATAATGAGAACACGATCATGGGAGCACACTAGTAACTATTCTACATGTAGGACCTTTGCTACCCACAGAAATTTGTATGAAAAAAGTATCTACCTTTCCAGTGAGTTCCCTTCTGCAGTGAGCAGTGCTGGATGGACTGTATTTTACACAGTCTATGCAGAAACCCTGCTATACCAGTGTTTATGGGTACCATTTAAAATAAAATCCCATGGTAAAAGCACAAAGCATCCACCTAGCAGATAAAAACCAAAATGGCATGGTGCCATAGGAACTGTTCCCTCCCCAAAATCTCATTTGTTCCTGTTCAGTAACAATTATTAGAATGAAATAAGAGGAGTGGCTGGGGGGTTCAGCCTGGAGAGGAGGGGGCTCAGGGGGGGCCGTATCGCTCCCTGCAGCTGCCTGACAGGGGCTGTAGGCGGGGGGGGTCGGGCTCTGCTCCCAGGGAACAAGGGACA